>NC_134098.1:129590256-131073224 GCF_000715075.1 Nicotiana tabacum
AACCGTTGATTGTGTTTTCATAGGATATGAGATCAATGGTAAAGCATATCGATTTCTGGTTCATAAATCAGAAAATCCCGACATTCATAATAATACGGTTATAGAATCAGATAATGCTGAATTCTTTGAAAATATTTACCCGTATAAAAAGGAATGTGAGTCGATTGGTGAAGGATCTAAATGACCTCGGGAAGAAACAAAAGAAAGTACATTTAATCAGGAGGATCCAAGTCGTAGTAAATGTCAAAGAACGTCTACTTCATTTGGACAAGATTTTGTGACTTTCTTATTGGAAAATGAGCCTCGAACATTTAAATAAGCTATGTCTTCTTCGGAATCATTGTTTTGGAAAGAAACAATCAATAGTGAAATAGAATCCATATTGAACAACCATACATGGGAATTGGTAGATCTTCCTCCTGGAAATAAACCTTTGGGTTCTAAATGGATTTTTAAAAGGAAAATGAAAGATGATGGAACTATTGATAAATATAAGACAAGGCTTGTAGTCAAAGGGTATAGACAGCGAGAAGGTCTTGATTATTTTGATACATACTCTCGAGTTACAAAAATTACGTCCATACGAATGTTAGTAGCATTAGCTGTAGTTTATGGCCTTGAAATTCATCAAATAGACGTTAAGACGGCCTTCTTAAATGGAGATTTGGAGGAAGAAATCTACATGGACCAACCTGAAGGGTTTGTGGTTCCAGGTAAAGAAAAGAAGGTATGTAGACTTGTTAAGTCTCTTTACGGACTAAAGCAAGCACCTAAACAATGGCATGCGAAATTTGACCACACCATATTGTCAAATGGTTTTAAGATAAATAAAAGTGATAAATGTGTGTACATTAAAAATGTTCCAAATCACATAGTAATTGTTTGCTTATATGTGGATGATATGCTGATAATGAGTAATGATATTTTCAACATAAATGCAACTAAGCGTATGCTAACTAGCAAGTTTGATATGAAGGACTTGGGAGTTGCTGATTTAATTCTGGGGATTAAGATCAATAAGACTCCTCAAGGTTTGGCATTGTCACAATCTCATTATATTAAGACAGTACTTGGAAAATTCAAGCACTTAGGGTTTAAAGTTGCAAAGACTCCAATTGACATGAATCTTGCATTAGCAAAGAACAAAGGCCAAAGCATATAACAATTGGATTATGCTCGTGTGTTGGGATGCTTAATGTATATCATGAATTGTACACGACCAGATATAACTTGTTCTATAAGCAAATTGAGTTGATACACGAGAAATCCAGGTCAATCTCATTGGATGGCAATGAAACGAGTTTTGGGATATTTAGAACATACCCAGGACTTTGCTTTGCACTACAATAAATATCCTGTGGTGATTGAGGGATATTGTGATGAAAATTGGATCACCGGTTCAACTGATTCTAAGTCCACAAGTGGATATATATTCACTATTGGTGGAGGAGCAGTATCTTGGAAGTCATCCAAGCAAACTTGTATTGCCCGCTCTACAATGGAAGCTGAGTTCATAACCTTAGATAAAGCCGGTGAAGAAGTTGAATGGCTCCGGAGTTTCTTGGAAGACATTCTATTTTGGCCCAAACCGTTGGCACTAATATGTATACATTGCGATAGTCAAGCGAAAATTGGAAGGGCTGGGAGCGTGATGTATAACGGTAAATCTCGTCATATACGAAGAAGACATAAAACCGTTAGGCAATTACTCTCTAGATGAATTATCACGATTGACTATGTAAAGTCAAGTGATAATGTATCGGATCCACTTACAAAAGTCCTAACTAGAGAGGTAGTTGAGAAATCATCGAGGGGAATGGGACTATGGCCGAGAACAAGCCATTGTGGCGGTAACTCTACCTAGAAGACTAGAGATCCCAAGATCTAGGTTCAAGGAGATCAAACAAAGTCATTAATGACGGTTCAACATTGTCAACTAAAAGTTTGGTCCATTCTCGTGATGAGACAATGTTCAATACCAAGGATAAAGCATTAAGGCTTTTTAATGATTTTTAAATTTGATACGGGGTATATCAAATATTTTATCTAAGGGATGATACGTTTAGGAATCACCTATGTAAGTGTGAAGTGTTAGCCGCTTCAAGGGGAATTTTGTAAGGCCAATTCTCTACGCACTTATTAAACCAGGCGGTGTTCATGGCTGAAACGAACACAACAATGAGAGCCAAAGACGGTTAAGGGTTGGTTGTGTGACTTATGGTTGTCTAGGTATACACCAAAGTTCGACGGTTGAAAGATATCAAATCTACCGATTGACCGAGTATATCCGACATAAGTTCACTACGGAAAGTTCAAAGGGAAACCTACTTATACAGATGCAATTAATCCTTGCTTGCGAATCACACAGATTTTTCATGCATATTTCCTTGATATAGCCATTCCCCATTCATGTGGGGGATTGTGGGTTTTTAATCTTAAATGTAGCTTAAAATTATTGGGTTTTTAAGCTTAAATGTAGCTTAAAAGAGGGTGAATGGGAAATGGAGGGAAATTGAAAATATTTGAGTTTCCCTCCTTGACAAAGGGACATTGTCCCATATTGGAAGAGGTAAAGATTTTGATAGGTATGTATACAATTGCACTTCTTCTAGCTCTTAAAGAGTTAAGAAGAAGGCAAGCCTCGCGCCGTCGTCGTCGTCACTCGGCTCGGCTTCGGCTACGGCTTCAGATTCGAATTTGGTCAAATGATCGATTGATTTATTAATTTTTTGGACCAAATTTATTTGTTAATAGTAAATATTAACAGAAATATTATTAAATATCCGGGTTTTTGTAAACTGAATATTAATATTAAATCCAATGTAATAGTATATGCCCTTCGCTTTTTGTAAAAGATATTTACAATATGGCCGAAATAGTTTGCACCTCTTCGGATTTGAAGAACAGTTTGCACCTCTTCAGATTTGAAGAAACAGTTGGCACCTCTTAGGATTTGAAGAGTTGCACCTCTTTAGTTTGAGCTCAACATTGGCTATAAATACTAGTCCATTCTCTCAAATTTTCCATACGAATTTCTGACTTCTCCTCCTTTCTTTTGCACTGTTTTAACTACAGACAAAGCAACAATAAGTGTTATTTGCTACCGATCTTTGTGTTCGCTGAAACACTGGTGTTTAAAGTATCGCTACACCAGTGTGTAATTCGTTCTATCCTGGGAGAAAATAATCCACAACCTTGGGTACTAGGAGGGGATTAAATTCCTTAAGGAAACACTATGAATTCAGTGGGCTCGGATTAAATTCTGTTTCTTTTACATTTCTGTTTATATGTTATTTTATCTTCTCCAGAATTATTTTACAAATACAGTTCGTTAACAAACTTAAGGAATTTAATATTTTCTATATTTGTGTTATACTCACTGTTTCTGGAGACTAAAACCTATGTGGTTTTCTACTCCAGTGGAGATTAAAATCTACGTGATTTTAACGTTTGTTTGTGTCATTCTTTTACAGAAATAACGAATAACAATGGAAACCAGACTGTTCCTATGGTAACTACCAATGCATCGACAAGCCGAACAACACCGGCATTGGCACCGACAGAAATACCCGAAAAATTTTTTGGGATTGATTTCAAGCGCTGGCAGCAGAAGATGTTCTTCTACTTGACGACTTTAAGTATGCAGAAGTTCATTAAGGAAGATGTTCCTGTTTTGCCTGACGAAACTCCAGAAAATGAACGCTTTCTCGTGACTGAGTCGTGGAAGCATTATGATTTTCTATGCAAGAATTACATTCTTAGCGGACTAGAGAACGATCTGTATAACGTCTATAGTAATATGGAGACGTCAAAACAACTGTGGATAGCGCTTGAAAGGAAATACAAACAGAAGATGTCGGGTTAAAGAAATTCATTGCCGCTAAATGTTTGGACTATAAAATGGTAGATAGCAAGTCTGTTATTACCCAAATCCAAGAATTAAAAGTGATTATTCACGATCTCCTTACTGAAGGTATAAGTCAAATTAATACTAATGTTGAAAGTATTAATTATATTGTTTCTACTAACAAAAGTTTCGCTGAAGGTCTTGTCATCAATGAAGCGTTCCAAGTTGCAGCAATAAATGAGAAGTTGCCTCCTTTGTGGAAGGACTTCAAAAAATACTTGAAACACAAACGAAAAGAGATGTCCCTTGAAGATCTCATTGTTCGGTTGAGAACCGAAGAGGATAACAAAGCTGCTGAAAAGAAAGGCCATGGAAACTCAACAATAATGGGAGCAAACATTGTTGAAGATAGAAAGAGGAAGAAGGCTTATGGACCGAAAAGCAACCTAAGCAAGAAGCGGTTCAACAGAAATTGCTACAACTGTGGAAAATATGGACACAGATCTGCAGATTGTCGTGCTCCAAAGAATGACAAGAAGAAGGGTCAAGCAAACATAGTTGAAAAGCACAAAGATATCGATGACTTGTGTGCTATGCTTTCTGAATGCAACCTGGTGGGAAATCCTAAGGAGTGGTGGATTGATTCTGGAGCCACTCGCCATGTTTGTGCTGTTAGAGAAGCGTTTGCTATATATGCTCTTGTTGGACCCGAAGAGACGCTTTCTATGGTAAATTCTGCAATGGCCAAAATTGAAGGATCTGGAAAGATATTTATGAAAATGACTTCTGGTAAGGTGGTGACCTTGAACAAAGTCCTTCATGTTCCCGAGATTAGAAAGAACTTAGTCTCTGCTGGACTTCTTGTTAAGAATGG
The DNA here is from genome assembly GCF_000715075.1 of Nicotiana tabacum. Taxonomy (NCBI): domain Eukaryota; kingdom Viridiplantae; phylum Streptophyta; class Magnoliopsida; order Solanales; family Solanaceae; genus Nicotiana; species Nicotiana tabacum. Next base: position 129,594,978 of record NC_134098.1, read on the forward strand.
GTTTAAGTGTGTTTTTGTATCCGATAAGATTGTAATAAGTAAGAATAAAATGTTTGTAGGAAAAATGTTACTTCACTGAGGGCCTTTTCAAGCTGAATGTAATGGTTATTGAGAATAATAATAAAATTTCAGCTTCTTCTTACTTACTTGAGTCAGATGAATTATGGCATATACATTTGGGTCATGTCAATTACAAAACCTTGCGGAAAATGATTAATTTGGAAGTATTGCCTATGTTTGAATACGACAAATCAAAATGTCAAATATGTGTGGAATCTAAGTATGTTAAACATCCTTATAAGTCAGTTGAAAGGAATTCAAATCCTTTAGACTTAATTCGCACAGATATTTGTGACATGAAGTCAATACCATCTCGCAGTGGAAAAAAGTATTTCATAACTTTTATTGACGACAGTACTCGATATTGCTATGTTTACTTACTTAATAGTAAAGATGAAGCAATAGATGCATTAAGGCAATACAAAAATGAACTTGAAACACAACTTAACAAGAAAATTAAAATGATAAGAAGTGATAGGGGTGGCGAATATGAATCTCCTTTTGAAGAAATATGTTTAGAATATGGAATAATTCATCAAACAATGGCCCCTTGCATGCCCCAATCCAATGGGATTGCGAAAAGAAACAATCGTTCATTAAAAGAGATGATGAACACATTGTTGATAAGTTCTGGTTTGCTACAGAACTTGTGGGGGGAAGCCGTTCTTGCGGCTAACCAGATACTAAATCGAGTACCCCAGAGCAAAACACAATCCATTCAATATGAAAAATGGAAAGGAAGGAAGCCCAACTTGAATTATTTTAAAGTGTGGGGGTGTTTGGCAAAAGTGCAAGTTCCTAAACCCAAAAGAGTAAAAATAGGACTGAAAACCATTGATTGTGTTTTCATAGGATATGCGACCAATGGTAAAGCATATCGATTTCTGGTTCATAAATCAAAAAATCCTGACATTCATAATAATACGGTTATAGAATGAGATAATGCTGAATTCTTTGAAAATATATACCCGTATAAAAAGGAATGTGAGTCGATTGGTGAAGTATCTAAACGACCTCGGGAAGAAACAAAAAGAAAGTACATTTAATCAGGAGGATCCAAGACGTAGTAAACGTCAAAGAATGTTTACTTCATTTGGATAAGATTTTGTGACTTTCTTATTGGAAAATATGACTCGAACATTTAAAGAAGCTATGTCTTCTTCGGAATCATTATTTTTGAAAGAAGTAGCCAATAGTGAAATAGAATCCATATTGAACAACTATACATGGGAATTGGTTGATCTTCCTCCTGAAAATAAACCTTTGGGTTATAAATTGATTTTTAAAAGGAAAATAAAAGATGATGGCACTATTGATAAATATAAGACAAGACTAGTAGTCAAAGGGTATAGACATCGAGAAGGTCTTGATTATTTTGATACATACTCTCGAGTTACAAGAATTACGTCCATACAAATGTTAGTAGCATTAGCTGCAGTTTATGGTCTTGAAATTCATCAAATGGACGTTAAGACGGCCTTCTTAAATGGAGATTTGGAGGAAAAAATCTACATGGAACAACCTGAAGGGTTTATGGTTCCAGGTAAGGAAAAGAAGGTATGTAGACTTGTTAAGTCTCTTTACGGACTAAAACAAGCACCTACGAAATTTGACTAGACCATATTGTCAAATGATTTTAAGATAAATGAATGTGATAAATGTGTGTACATTAAAAATATTCCAAATCACATAGTCATTATTTGCTTATATGTGGATGATATGCTGATAATGAGTAATGACATTGCCAACATAAATGCAACTAAGCGTATGCTTACTAGCAAGTTTGATATGAAGGACTTGGGAGTTGCTGATTTAATTCTGGGGATTAAGATCAATAAGATTCCTCAAGGTCTGGCATTGTCACAATCTCATTATATTAAGACATTACTTGGAAAATTCAAGCACTTAGGGTTTAAAGTTGCAAAGACTCCAATTGACGTGAATCTTGCATTAGCAAAGAACAAAGGCCAAAGCATATCACAAATGAATTATGCTCGTGTGTTGGGATGCTTAATGTATATCATGAATTGTACACGACCAGATATAGCTTGTGCTATAAGCAAATTGAGCCGATACACGAGAAATCCAGGTCAATCTCATTGGATGACAATGAAACGAGTTTTGGGATATTTAGAACATTCCCAGGACTTTGCTTTGCACTACAATAAATATCCTGTGGTGATTGAGGGATATTGTGATGAAAATTGGATCACCGGTTCAACTGATTCTAAGTCCACTAGTGGATATATATTCACTATTGGTGGAGGAGCAGTATCTTGGAAGTCATCCAAGCAAACTTGTATTGCCCGCTCTACAATGGAAGCTGAGTTCATAACCTTAGATAAAGCCGGTGAAGAAGTTGAATGGCTCTGGAATTTCTTGGAAGACATTCTATTTTGGCCCAAACCATTGGCACCAATATGTATACATTGCAATAGTCAAGCGGCAATTGGAAAGGCTGGGAGCGTGATGTATAACGGTAAATCTCGTCATATACGACGAAGACATAAAACTGTTAGGCAATTACTCTCTAGAGGAATTATCACGATTGACTACGTAAAGTCAAGCGATAATGTATCAGATCCACTTACAAAAGGCCTAACTAGAGAGGTAGTTGAGAAATCATCGAAGGGAATATGACTATGGCCGAGAACAAGCCATTGTGGTTGTAACTCTACCTAAAAAACTGGAGATCCCAATATCTAGGTTCAAGGAGATCAAACAAAGTCATTAATGATGGTTCAACATTGTCAACTAAAAGCTTGGTCCATTCTCGTGATGTGACAATGTTCAGTACCAAGGATAAAGCATTAAGGCTTTTTAATAATTTTTAAATTTGATACGGGGTATATCAAATAGTGTATCTACGGGATGACACATTTAGGAATCACCTATGTAAGTGTGAAGTGTTAGCCGCTTCAGGGGGAATTTTGTAAGGCCAATTCTCTACGCACTTATTAAATCAGGCGGTGTTCATGGCTGAAACGAACACAACAATGAGAGCCAAAGACGGTTAAGGGTTGGTTGTGTGACTTATGGTTGTCTAGGTATACACCAAAGTTCGACGGTTGAAAGATATCAAATCTACCGATTGACCGAGTATATCCAACATAAGTTCACTACGGAAAGTTCAAAGGGAAACCTACTTATACAGATGCAATTAATCCTTGCTTGCGAATCACACAGTTTTTTCATGCATATTTCGGTGATATAGCCATTCCCCATTCATGTGGGGGATTGTTTGGTTTTTAAACTTAAATGTAACTTAAAATTATTGGATTTTAAGCTTAAATGTAGCTTAAAAGAGGGTGAATGGAAAATGGAGAAAAATTAAAAATATTTGAGTTTCCCTCCTTGACAAAGGGACATTGTCCCATATTGGAAGAGGAAAAGATTTTGATGGGTATATATACAATTGCACTTCTTCTAGCTCTTAAAGAGTTAAGAATAAGGCAAGCCTCGCGCCGTCGTCGTTGCTTGCTCGCTCGGCTCGGCTTCGGTTACGGCTTCGGTTAAATGATTGATTGATTGATTAATTTTTTTGGACCAAATTTATTTATTAATAGTAAATATTACCATAAATATTATTAAATATCCGGTTTTTTGTAAAAGGAATATTAATATTAAATCCAATGTAATAGCATATGCCCTTCGCTTTTGTAAAAGACATTTACAATATGACCGAAACAGTTTGCACCTCTTCGGATTTGAAGAACAGTTTGCACCTCTTCAGATTTGAAGAAACAGTTGGCACCTCTTCGGATTTGAAGAGTTGCACCTCTTAAGTTTTGAAGAGTTGCACCTCTTCAGTTTGAGCTCAATATTGGTTATAAATACCAGTCCATTCTCTCAGATTTTCCATACGAATTTCTGACTTCTCCTCCTTTCTTCTGCACTGTTTTAACTACAAACAAAGCAACAGTAAGTGTGATTTGCTACCGATCTTTGTGTTCGCTGAAACACTGGTGTTTGAAGTATCGCTACACCAGTGTGTAATTCGTTCTATCCTGGGAGGAAATAATCCACAACCTTGGGTATTAGAAGGGGATTAAATTCCTTAAGGAATCACTGTGAATTCAGTGGGCTTGGATTAAATCCTGTTTCTTTTACATTTCTATTTATATGTTATTTTATCTTCTCAAGAATTATCTTACAAATATAGTTAGTTAACAAAACCTTAGCAGATCACTTTTAATTTGGGTGATCAACCTTTTAATGATAGCAACCAATATACAATTATTCTTAATACAAAATATGTGTGCAAGTCCATAAACTCGAATCTTGGAAATGGCAAAAGAGCATTTGCATGAAATGCAATCCACACCGAGAGTTTTCAATGACGATGATAGCGACCATTTTAGTCGACACCAAAAGTAAGCACCACGTTGCCGAATTATATGCTGTTTTTTTTAAGTAATGGCTCCGTCAAATCTATTTGTAACATATTTTGTTTACTTTTTGTGGTCAAATTCTTCATCACATAGGCTAATTTATTTTATTATTAGGTTTTCTGGCGATTAATTAACCTCGCCACAAAAGTAAAACAAATATGCCAGAAATTAAATTAAAGATAGGTCGCCACCGGAGCTGGCGATATATAGTCTTACTTTTGCCACTGAAAACTCCTGCCTTGTTTCTTAGCACGTGATGTTGATATCAACCTTCGTTGTACAACTGCTACTACTTGATTTGGTATACATTTGTATTTTTAAAGCAGTCAACCTATGCTGACAGTAAAGTCAACAACTGTCCTTTTTAATTTTTTACGTAGCGTCTGGCTTGATTAATTCATTTTTTCTTACTTTCCATCTTTGAATGAATAAACACAACAAAAATAAAGGACTTAAATAACACTTGCTTACTGTATCTTTTTCTAATTTTTTTGGCAAATAATTGAGAGCTAATCGATTGTATTCAGAAACGCCTCAGTTGTTTTTAGCATAAGCATGCAAATAATAGTGTAGAGCAAAATAAAATGGTGTGTGGGTCAGAAAACATAACTTTTACTAAAACATTCCTACTTTAGTACATCCAATACAAAGATCAAGGAAAACCAGTCCAAAGGACTAGATCCTGAATTTTATTTATGATTTCTTAAATTCAAAAAACAAGCAGAAACATCATAGTATTATTTGTCTTTGTACTAAATTTAGTTGTTGTCCCACCAGAATTGAGATTGGAGATAATCGATCACTTTCTTATCAACTTGGAATGCTTTGGCGAGGACATCAACATTAATTGGTGGATCTGAGCCAAAAACTGCATTAGCAATAGTGATAACTCCTGGATTTTGGCTGCTGAGTCCAGCAAATGCAACAGCCGTCGTCTTTCCAATGTTAAACTGAAAATGAATGAGACCTATTGGAAAAACAAACACATCTCCAGGTTTTAGAATCTTTGTAAAGAGTTTGTTCTTCATATTTGGTCCGGGATTTGAAAGGACAAAACCGACATAGAGAGTACCCTCGAGTACAACAAGAACCTCAGTTGCTCTAGGGTGAGTATGAGGTGGGTTGAGACCATATGGTGCATAATCAATACGAACTAATGAAATGCCTAGAGTGTTAAGTCCAGGTAAGTTGCCGACGTTCACTGCAGTTACAGCTGATCCGACTTGATTTGAAGTATTTCCAGGTATGTTTAGGCCTGATTTGAAGAAGTCATCGGCATTGACAACCTTTGGATCCTTGCATATTTTTCCATTCACGAAAACTGCGTAAAAATAATTATTAGAAAGTGAAAATAACAACAAGTACAAGTGAAAACAAACAATCAAATTTGTAGTTCGGTAATTTACCAGCAGCCATAGAGTCGTTAACAGCAACACAAAAATCTTGTAAAGGACTAGGATCAGATGCATGGCTTATTGAAGAGACAACAGCCAAAATGGCAATGGTTAATATAAAGGACTTGAGAGCCATTGCAAATTAGAAACAACTCTGTATATATTGAAACAATTTGTTTATCTGTAAGAAATATGATTAGAGAGGTGTGCCTATTTATAGACGAAAATTTGTTTGAATCAGTCTTCAAACTTCCCCTAAACAAAGTGTGGATTAGGCTTCTGCATTACCAAGTTATCAATGGTGAATTTTTAAATATTTGTGTCATGATGTTCTGTCAACAACAATTACGACTAAATCTTAAATTTTCTTAGATTGTACAAACAGTTAGCAACTATTATCAAAGACTTAATCATATTTTTCGATGGCTTAATTAAAAGTTAAATCCTCCAGACCAGTTTGGGATTAATGGTCATGACAATGATGGGAAAAAAAAAGAAAAAAGAAAACAATAATAGGAAGAGCAGTTGAGATATGATAGAAACTTTCTAACTATAGAAATAATAAGAATTGAATCGACACAATATGTAGACGTTATAAACAACATATTAGCAGCCAAAAGAATACAGGAATATCTGAACTTGAACTTACTATCCCTAACTCCTAATTAACATTCAAATCTGATAGTATTCATTTTGGTAAATTTGAAATTTATCAAATCAATAACTGGATCGATTATTGCATTCTTAAAATTAATAAAATTTTGATGGTACAAAAATTTGTGTAGAAATATTACTCTTTCAACACACTTGTGTTTATCTGTACTTAATTATGTTATTTTCTTTCTTACTCTCTCTCCTCTACAATCAAGAACACTTGTGTTTACACTAAATCACAGGAGTGCGTTATTTAAATAAACGTAATGAGGTGAGAATATATATTAATTAAACATGACTAAGAGATAAATGTGCAAACTCTTCGTACATTTGTCGATTTTGATATAAACAAGTGTAAATAAATTTGTACGGCAAGGTTAATTTTTTTCCTTCCAACCGCAAGGTTTATTCGCTGAAGGTGATACAGACCACCTTATATTGTCTGCTGTGACTCTATAACGTAATGTTCTTAACAAAAGCCTTTCAGGCCGGGGTTTGCAAATCTACTTTCATGATAATCATACAACTTTTATTAAAACTAAAGATAATTAATGAAGAGTTAAATTTCTTTTCAATGTTATTTTGAAGAAAAAATGTTTACTATATTTTCTAAAGTGGGGGTTTCGAAGAATTGGTAATATAAGTACCAACTCCCTTAAAAACAACGTACCAATACTCCAATATGCTTATATGAATCAATTATTCTTAACTTTGTTTCCTCGTTTTTTTTCTTTTTTGTGTTTTTGTCTTTCACTTTCATGGATGGACAGATTGCGACTATACCGTTTTTAATTTTTCAAGTATGGTTCGGGTGGTGCTTCTCAGCTTAACATGTTTGTGCTTTCTTTTCTTCTCACCATTAGGTGTAACTGAATAAATACGTAACATAGGCTGGTTATTACTTTGGAGAATTAGAAATTGATTATACTTGCATATTATGTTAGTAGTAAAAAGAAATTGGCCAAGTATGGGGAAGTTTGAATTGGTAAATAAATGTGAATTATTTGAATTAGTAAAATATTTCTCTCCCTTACAGACTAACTAGCTAGTATGGCTCCGCCAACAAGCAACAACAAGCAACACCCTTCCCTTAACTTACTATCTCTAACTCCTAATTTTCTTATTTCAAAGTTTTACTTTCTTACTCTTCTAATACTGAACATTTCCATTGGCCCTGGGCAGGAGTGTACAAAAAAAACTGACAAACCGCACCAAACTGATAATCCGAGTCAAATCGAGAAAAAAAACCAGACTATAGTTTGGTGTTTAGAAAAAAAAAAAAAACAAAATTGGTTTGGTTTGGTTTTAACTAAAAAAAGTCAAACCGAAATCAAACCAACCCGACATTACATGTATACAAGTTTTAAAAATATTTTATACATAAAAATAATTATTGTAATGTAATTTATAAATATAATTTAAACTCTTTAATAATTCTATATTTTAGTATATTATTTCAAGCTTAGACTTAGAACCTTTGAATAATCAAATATGTTTTATAGCCTATAAATGTTAGTAACTCAAATATAGCCCAAAGCAAAATTAAATTAATACCTAATGCTAAAAAAAGAAAATCAATTTAATACTAGAAATGACAATAGTATTGGATATTTATTTTTTTTAGTTTTGCATTGATTTAGATAGTGAAGATGCATAACTCACTTTTAATATTAGTTAGTCATGTAATTAATACTTAGTACTTATTAGTCGTACTTATTTTAATATGAATTAGTACTTTTAGATTATGTTTATTTTTATTATGACTTATTAATTAGCAATATTTATCTTATCCGATTTGTTGAGTATTTTAGTATAATTATGACTCATCTCACATTATTTTGTATTAGTTTATTGGGTAACATCTTATATAGTTTTATCCTATTAGGACCTAAGAACTATTAGAGAACAAATTATAAATTTTATGCTACGAAGATTTTGTCCGAAAAAAATCCGAAAAACTCGAGAAAACCGAAAAACCCGAGAAAAAACGTGATTGAAAAATCTGACTTTTGTTGGTTTGGTTTGGTTTATAAATTTAAAAATTCGAGACAATTGGTTTGATTTGGTAATTAAAAAGTCCGAACCACTCCGGTCTGCGTACACCCTTAGCCCGGGGCATTAGCAGGGTGGATGCCTAGGGAAAGTAAGATTTAGTCTGTGTAGTTACGTTGTTGAAGAAGCGTTCACGATTTTGGTTTATTATAAACTAATCCTGGAAGACTTGGTAATTAAGAAGCTTAATTCGTTGTTTATTTGAGGGAGATTTGAGGACTAATTCAAGAAATTTCATTTATAAATAGCCAACATTAATTCCCATGCAAAGTCTGTCACCTTCCGGCTACGCAAAACTTTTTGCAAGCGGTGTCACACTTAAATAAATGAACACATAAATAAATTATTATAATATTATACAAATAAAAATAAAGTTAAATGCATTGATGTCATTTTAATGTTCAAAAGAGAAACACAAAAAAAGTGAAAAAAATATTTCAGAAAAAAGGCTAAACAAAAAGCTACCTTTGTCTCAAATAAGTAGAGATGAATTTAGCACGATATGTTCATTTTCAGGCTAGGGCAGTGTATTGAAGAGCGGTGACCAAACCAACCATTTTTACATTGATTTGCTAAAATAAAAAATAACCAAATTATTCAGCCCAAAAGATAGAACCCGCGAACCTTTCGAAGTAAGGTTAGAGTCTTTACCGCTGCGCTGGAAACTACTTACTTCCTCAGTGGTGTCACCTAAATTATTTCATTCCGTCTGAATGTTCAGATATCATTTTGACACATATATTTGGTTAATTTTTCTGACGAAGCGGTGTTACGTGACACCACTTCACTCAATGTAAATCCACCCCTACTTCTGGCTTCCACAAAGCCGACCAAATTCACTATTTGGTTTTCGTAGCCGGTATGCATGGATTATATACTAATTATACATGGTTATACACATATTACACATAAACTATACATATACTATATATTTGAAGGCTATTTTTAATTTAAGAGATTGAATAAACGGCTATTCAGGTTAATTCTTCTTAATAAAAACAACATCCATTTTGAATCATTAACATTAAAATCTCCAGTTTAACTTTTGAAAAATTATTACGGAAGAAAATGATTTCATTCGCGAATAATAGTCAATTAATTACATAAAATATGATCAGATATAATTAATGGGTAGATGTTAGGGTACAACTTGATCGTCATTTATAAAATTGTATGTAACGATCCGACCGCTCGTTTTGAGTATTATATCCCCGTTCCTCCATTTACTGTTTAATTTATGCTCTATAGTTATTTTATGACTTACCGGGTTAGTTGGTTCGGGTCCGGCAGGGATTCTGAGTGAAATGAGACACTTAGTCTCATAATTAAAAATTTAAGTTAGAAAAGTGGACCGGATATGAAACTATGTGTAAACGACCTCGGATTTGAATTTTAATGATTTCAATAGCTCTGTATGGTGATTTTGGACTTAGGAGCGTGTCCGGAATATTATTTGGAGGTCCGTAGAGGAATTTGGCTTGAAATACCGAAAGTTTAATTTTTGGAAAGTTTGGCTGGGGATTGACTTTTTGATATTTGGGTCAAAATCCGATTCTGAAAATTGAAATACCTCTGTTATGTCATTTATGACTTGTGTGCAAAATTTGAGGTCAATCGGACGTGATTTGATAGGTTCCGGAGTCGTTTATAGAAATTAGAAATTTCAAAGTTCATTAGGCTTGAATTGGGGTGTAATTCATGGTTTTAACATTGTTTTAGGTGATTTGAGGGTTCGACTAAGTTTGTATGATATTTTAGAACTTGTTGGTATATTTGGTTGAGGTTCCGAGGGGCTAAGGTGAGTTTTGGATGGTTAACGGATCATTTGTGGCCTTGGTGAGATTGCTGATATGTGTTGCTGCATTTTTCGGATTTTCTCTTTCGCGTTCGTGAGTGGGCCCTCGCGTTCGCGAAGAAGAATTTCAGGCAGGCAGGATTTACTCTTCGCGTTCACGAGGGGATCTCATGTTCGCGAAGAGGAGCTGGGTTGTGCATCGCGTTCGCGTTTGGGGTATCACGTTCGCGAAGGGAAAAATAGCGGCCATGGATTTTTTCCTTCGCGTTCGCGAAGAAGGGCTCCGTAAAGCATCACGTTCGAGAGCAATGTCTCGCGTTAGCTAAAAGCAAATATTGGGAAGCACATTTTGTGCTTCGCGAACACGAGGGACCTGTCGCGTTTGCGAAGAGGAGAGGTCTGGACAGAGAGTTAAAGTTCTGTAAATGGGATTTCGTCCCATTTTCAGTTTTTGACGGATTGGAGCTCGGGAAGAGGCGATTTTCGAGAGTTTTTCAAGAAAAACAACGGGGTAAGTGTTCTTAACTAAATATTGGTTAAATTACTCGAATCTATGGTTGTTTTTATCATATAATTGGTGAATTAAGTTGGAAAAGTTTGAAAGCCCTTTTAGTTTAAATTGAAGATTTGAGGGTCAAGTTGGGGTCGAATTTTGATAAAATTGGTATGGTTAGACTCGTGGTTGAATGGGCATTCAGATTTTATAACTTTTGTCGAGTTCCAAGATGTGGGGGCCCCATGCAAATTTTGAGCTAAAAATTTAGATTTTTACGAAAAATTAGCATTTTCTTATGGAATTAATTTCAATAAATTTTATTGACTGAAACGAATTATTTGTGACTAGATTCGAGGCATTCAGAGGCCGATTTGCGAGGCAAAGGCGTAGTAGAGTAAAGAATTTCATGCTTTGAGGTAAGTAATAGTTTTAAATTTGGTCTTGAGGGTATGAAACCCCAGAATTTTGTGTCATGTGATTATTTTGGAGGTTACGCACATGCTAGGTGACGGGCGTGTGGGCGTGCACCGAGAAAATTATGACTTGGTTCGTCCCGTGAAATTGTAAAGTTGAATAATTTATTGTTAGCTATATGCTCTCTATGTGTTGAAGAAATTTGACTATAAATCATATTAGAAATCATGCTTAGGCTATGTGATAGTAGTGTTGGGACCCATAGAGGGCACGTACTTATTGAATTAATTGCTAATTTCTATCTTGTGCTTAGTCATGATTTTACTTGCGTATCATATCTCAGTCTTTCTTGATATTTGTCGATGCATTATGTTATTGGGCTGATCTTTGTGATTTCTGAGAGCCCGAAAGACTAGAGAGGTTGAGGACTGAGTAAGGCCGAGGGCCTGTCGGTGAGGTAAGGATATTATGGCACGTGAGTTGTCCGTGCAGGATATTATAGCACGTGAGTTGTCCGTGCAGATTATGGCGCTTGGGCTGTAGGAGCCTCTCCGGAGTCTGTACACCCCCAGTGAGCACGGGTACCCATTGAGTGTGAGTGCTGAGGGCTGAGAGCCGAGTGATGAGTTGAGTGACGGTTGCCTGAGAGGTTGTACTTGCTTTGCATTTGTTATTGCACTTGATTGCTATCTGTCATTGTTGTAAAATCTCTGAAAGATTTTATATCCGGATTACATAAAATTGAACTGTATAAAATTGATTTGACTTAAACTGCCGGATTTGAAAGTATGTCTATTCTTTGCTGGAATTACTAAAAGTGAACTGTAACTGTGTAGCTCGTCATTATCTTCAATTCCTTAGTTATTACTGTTACTTGCTGAGTTGGTTGTACTCATACTATACCCTACACTTCATGTGCAGATCCAGGTATTCCCGGACATAGCAGGTGTTGATCATTTTGCGCAGTTGATTTTCAGGAGATTTAGAGGTAGCTGCCGTATTTCGCAGACCTTGTCTCTCTTTCCCTATCTCCTTGTTTACTGTATTTTGGACTTAGACTATTATAGACCTTATGTTCCAGATTTGTATCCATATTAGATGCTCATGTACTCAGTGACACCAGGTTTTGGGGATTGTTCGTGTTAGTATTTATGAGATTTTATATTGTATTAAATTATTGTATTTTCAAACTTAAGAGAAATTGTGGTTTTATCGAGATTATCGGCTTGCCTAGTATCGAGATAGGCGTCATCACGACAAGTTGAGATTTTGGGTCGTGACATTGTAATATGCTGATAATCGTAATTCGTAACTACAAACAGAAAGCTGAAAAATTAATGCCGACCCTCTTATGCGTAAAATGGTAAACGATTTACTAGAATAATGAAATGTTGGAATACATGGGTTACAGGTACAAAGGTGGCAAGATGGCAGAAACTAATTAATAACCATTTCTTTTTTGGTTCTTTGTTATATTATTAATTACTTTCTGAAACACTTGTGATTGTATACGCAAGCGCAACCAAACAATAGAAGACCTTTGGATTTAATAATTTAGATGTACATACACACACGCATTTGTGTGTTGCAGTGTGTGTTATTAGAAGCCTCCACCTCAAAGTCATCAAAGTAACTGTTATATTTTGAATACTAAAACATTAGCAGGTGAAGAAAAAGGAGGAAGACTTCTGTTGGTTTAATTACTACTGTATCTTTCTTTCTTTTTTCCTATATTTTGTTTTTTGGGTATTATATAGGACTCAAAAACTGCATGTTCTGAGTCTCTGACAAGGGAAATTATGTTCTAGACCGTACAAAGAAACAACTTTATATTATTCCGTGAATATTTATTTTCACTCATTAGTTCTGTTACTCCATTTTTAAAATAACAATGATAAGGTTGTTAATACGTAGTGCTAGTTTAAAAATAAGAAATTTCAAGGTTGTCATGTTGGAGATGAATGAATTGTCCTCTCACGTGCAGAACAATGTAGTCATCGGTTTACTTGACTTTGAATTTAATACAGTAGTTTAATAAATCAATGTAGTGGTTGATCTAATAATTTTCAAACTTAACAAGGATATCAGTAATTTAGTAATTAACTGACGTCAATGAAGATTTAGAACAAATCATTTCCGATTATTGTGTACACGTTATTTGGTCGTCTGTGCAATATAAGGCATCTCAGTATACATCTAGTGGGGGTTATAAACGTTCTTTTTTTTTCCTTGGGAAGTTTCTATCAAATCTTAATTTCTCTACCTGCTACTGCTAGGTGAATAAGATTTGGTCTGTGTAGTTGTTGAAGGAAGCTTCAGTATTCAAGTGTTTAATAAATTTACCATTGATGACTTGGTAATGCAGAAGTCTAATCCACAATTTGATTAGGGGAAATTGACGACCAATTCAAACAAAATATTCATCTATAAATACGAAATGTTTTCTTATTATGTTTGTCACAAATCAACAACGGAAAAAGATCATTTGAATAGTTTCATAAGATAGTTTCTAGTAGAAATGGCTCTCAAAGTATTGATATTAACCATTGCAACAATGGCTGTGTTATTTTCAATGAGCCATGCATTTGATCCTAGTCCTTTGCAGGATATTTGTGTTGCTGTTGATGACTCCATGGCTGCTGGTATATGATCAAATAATTACTTTAAACTCAAAAATCAATCTGCTCTTAGCAATTTTCATGAAGTTTTATGTGTTTTTTTAATTAATTAAAACTTCCTTTGCAGTTTTTGTGAACGGAAAAATTTGCAAGGATCCAAAGCAGGTTATGGCAAATGATTTCTTTAAATCGGGTCTAAACATACCTGGAAATACCTCAAATCAACTTGGATCTGCTGTAACTGCTGTGAACGTAGGCAACTTACCTGGACTCAACACTCTGGGCATTTCATTAGCGCGCATCGATTATGCACCATATGGTCTCAACCCACCTCATACACACCCCCGAGGAACTGAGATTCTTGCTGTTCTTGAGGGTACACTATACGTTGGCTTTGTCCTTTCAAACCCTGGTCCAAATATGAAGAACAAGCTCTTTACCAAGATTTTAAATCCTGGAGATGTGTTCGTTTTCCCAATAGGTCTCATTCATTTTCAGTTTAATGTGGGAAAGACTAAGGCTGTTGCATTTGCCGGACTCAGTAGTCAAAATCCAGGAGTCATCACTATCGCGAATGCAGTATTTGGTTCAGACCCACCAATCAATCCTGATGTTCTTACGAAAGCATTCCAAGTTGAAAAGAAAGTTGTGGATTACCTCCAATCACAATTCTGGTGGGATAACAACTAAAAGAATAGTAGCAAACTATCAATCTACAAATAGTTATGGTTATGTGAACTACTTGTGTCACATAAATAAGTAATGTTTCCGACTGGTTTTCCTCTCCATTTTAGTGTGGTGTATTGGATGAGGATATGTTATGGCTCGTTATGGAATAAAAATAAGTTTACTGTTTGTGATATTCATCCCTCTTTGGAACAAAGTACAAGCGAAAAAAAACAAATTGCTTAGTTCTTGCGGCAGCGGGAGTGGTATCCTTACCATTAACTGTCACTATCCACTTTTTCTTTGCTTAAAGAAAGACTACTTTATTTGTCGCAATCTATACACATAAAAGAATTCTTTTTTTTTTTTTTAGGTGGGATGATAGATAAGATTTATTCATTCTTAACCTGAGGTATCATGTTTGAGTCTTGGGAATGAAAAAATTATGATAGGGAGCACTAGAAACACATGAGAAATAACAACTTAAGAGATGGTAAACTAAACAAGTTAAAAAGGGTTTGGACATTTTACGTGTTGTTATTTAGATGTAGCTTATACATGTGTTATTTCAGATTGTATTCTGCAAAAAATAATCACAAGTAGTGTATGTTGACGTTACTTGAACAGTAAATTAACCCTGGACGGAATTCTGGAAGCTTGGAAGAAACTTGGAAATTCTCATAAAATGTGGTGGGGTGTACAAATAAAACCGATAAACCGCATCAAATCAATAATTCGAATCAAACCGGAAAAAAAAATTCGATGTGGTTGGTATTGGAAAATAAAACCCGGTCATAATTGGTTTGGTTTGGTTTTAACTAAAAAAAAGTCAAACCGAAACTAAACCAACCCGATAGTACATTTATATAGTTTTTAAAAATATTTTATACATATAAATATTTATTGTAATGTAATTTATAAATATTTTTTAAACTTTTTTACAGTTTTATCTTTTAACGTATTATTTCAAGTTTAGACTTAACATTCTTGAATGGTAAATAAATTTTAAAGCCCATAAATGTAGTAAATCAAACAAAGTTCAAATCAATACTAATGTTAACAAAAGAAATTAATTCAATACTAGGAATGACGATAGTGTTGGATAATTATTTTAGTTTTACATTGATTTATAATGAAAATGCATAACTTAGTTTATCTTTTTCTTTAGTGCTTAGTTATGTAATTAATATTAGTACTTATTAGCTATACTTATTTTGGCATGACCTATATAGAATTTTTAGATTATGTTAATTTTCATTATGGCTTATTAATTAGCAATATTTATTTTATGTAATTTTATTATTTTATCTTTGTTATTGAATATTTTAGTATAATGCTATGAATTATCTCATATTATCGTGTTAGTTTCTTGGAAAATACATTACTATATAGTTGTATTTTACTAGGACTTAAGAAATATTTGGAGCACAAGTTACATAGCTATGAAGACTTTACCGGAAAAAAACCCGAAAACTCGAAAAACTCAAGATTGAAAAATCCGACTTTGTTGGTTTGGTTTGGTTTATAAATTTAAAAACCCGACACTATTGGTTTGGTTTGATAATTGAAAAATTCGAACCAATCCGACCTATATGCACCCCTAAAATGTGGTTTGAATTAAGGGATGCAATAGCTGCAAACATGTAGCAACCAGAAAACCATAGCTGGCTTTTGAAACAATCTGAATTAGCAAGTCAATAATCGGTGAGAACTTAACTCTACTTAGATTCCATCTGTCCAAACTTCCTTGCGGTTTCTGTTTTCTTGTTTATGTTGTTTTCTGTGTCTCAATTGCACACACGGTGCAAATTTTCTAATATTTCTCACTGAACCTCAAAGGTAAATGCCTATACACAAGTCTAGTTTTTAAGCCTTGTACTAGTATAGTGATAGACATTCCAGGCATTCAAGCATACGAAAAGGAGAAACAGGATAACAAATGAAAACAGAGAACAAATCAAAAATTTGGAGTGCCTAGAATCACAATCACACCTGTACCCGCTAACTCGTCTTCCTTCCACAGTTGTAGCAGAAAAGGGCATCACACCTACATCCAGATGAAAAGAGAATCAGATTAAAGTTTAACCCTTTATCCACTTCTTATGGTTTAATATCACAAAAAGAGTTATTTTTTTGAATTTTAAAAAGAGTGCAATATTTTAACAGAGCACATGTATGACGATATCAATCAAATTTAAACAACACATATCTTTCTCAAGGCCTGCGTGCCTTTATAAGGCCTCGGAACTGAACAAAATCAGAAGAATAGAATAAATGCATTAGAGAATATTTAAATCATGATAAGAAACACAATTTGCAGCAATCGTAAGAGGTGTTGTCAGGAATTAGAATACAACAAATTAAGCATCTAATAACTATGTTGATATCTTATGTCATAAACTTGGTATACACACACATATATATAACGAGCAACTTCTTTTCCTCTCATATCATTTATTTGGCTTCATAGCCTCTTCTTTTCTTTTTTCTTTTAGCAAGTTATTTTTACTTGTAGATGAAATCTAAAGTCGAATATATGGAGTACAAGCTTGATTCTCACATAAAATCCCATGTTCAGTGTTCATAGCCGCTAACTTCTCCCAAGCTTATTTCCCGAAGAAAAGTAAACACGATAAAATAAAAGGATATATTTGTGCGGAAGAGTAAACATTTCAATTGGTGAGAATATAAGTATTCAATTGAGCCGAATACTTGAATAACTTTTGAAGAAAAGATCTGGCTACAACTGAAAAAAAAATTAATTGGACCATTAATAAGACTAAATTTGGCAGATAAACAGAGTAGATGGTAGATACATGATCTAGTTTAGGGGATTCAAATGTTATGTTGTCCTCATGCCCAGTTCACCCTTGCTATAATGGTCGATATGATCAACACCTATCACTGTCAACTGAGAAAAATATAGCAACTGCAATCTCAGATAAGTTGAAGCTGAGAATGCTCGGCATTGTATCGAATTAAGTGGCATTGCAGATATATTAGATAATTTTCTGCTCATATTAATTTTCTTACTATGTATAAGATAATTTATCCGCTCATACTAGATATATACAAGTCCGCTCAGAAAACTATAGATGCTTCCACACAACTCCATGTACCCTTCGTACATGTAGCCTAACATTGTATAACATTTATAATTGCAAGATTTATTGGACTAAGGTTTTATAGGGCTTTTCAAGCCTTATTTTGAAGCTCACTAGTCAGCAGCATATTACCAATTTATCCCTGTTTGTGAAAATACAGAAATATGCAATTCCTGATTCAGATAACTGGTATTGCACCATCTTCAATTCCCATCAAGCATAATGCTACGAAGAAGATATACAGGTCTTAAAAGATCTACTAACTAGGTATACGGTGATATACAAGATTACGACCCATTACCAATGATAGCTAATGATTCTGCTGCCAAACATAAGCTTTTTGGTCCTCGCTCCACGGAGCCATAGATGCAGGGGAGGGATCAATTTTTCATCCTTTTTTCTTTCTTCTTTTGGTTATGATAGCTAAATGCAAGTCCTCAAAGTCCTGCCTTTCCTGTCCACATTCTTCCCCTGGAGTTGAAACCTTATAACTCAATCACATGTGCATCAATCCCAAACTTCTGCTCTATTTGGGCCCCTTTCAATTTAATACTAAATATTTGCATGATTGTTTGTCCTTCCCTCCCTCCCTTGGTCTAACTATCAGGTGTCAGGTACCCACTAGTCCGACTAATCTAACTTATCCCGATGTGTGCCGCAGAAAGCCCACCAAAGAATTTTACTGTTCCCTAATTCTTCTCAACAAAACAAACAAAAAAGAATCTAACTTAACCATAGCTCAATACTACTATCAGGGTTTGCAAAAAAAAAAAATCATTAATACCACAAGTTATAATTCATCCCAATTTAAGATGAGATTTCTCTTCTCTATTAAGTAACATATAACCCTATGTTAAGCCATGAAAATTATCGAGAAATTTGAGATTGGATCGAAAAGTAAACCCTAATCGTCTAAGTCGGTGAGAGAGAAGACATGAGAGAGATTGGGCTAAATAAAATCTAATCTCTTAATTAAGAATAGAGTCAACTAACTCTATTTATATGTACAAGTAATAGTAGCTAAAATTGTAATTTAACCGGACAAGGGCCGAGTCCCTGTATGATAAAATGAAAACTAGCCCAGTAAGGAATAGGCCCAAACTGTAGAAGCTCAGCCAGGTTCTGGGCTTAGCATTAAGGGTCTATCACCCCTCTTCAAGCTGGAGGGTGAGTGAACCTGGAGGGTGAGTGAACACCAAGCTTACAGAGAAGTCTATGATGAGGAACACCTGTTAAGACCTTGATAAGCATATCAGCCAGTTGGGCAGAAGTGTGCACATGCTGAAGAGAAATCAACCTAGAAGAAAGAACATCCATAACATAATGGCAATCCACTTCAATGTGTTTGGTACGCTCATGGAAAACTGGATTTATGGCAATATGTGTGAACAATTAATTTTTGACCACACCAAATTCTATACTATTTTAGTGTAAATATTTCTTTTAGGTCTAATCTTGAAATTTTAAACTTTTGTCTTTCTTTTAATAGTACTATTTTTTTGAAAAAAATTATTATATTAAAAAAAAAAATTCACATACTTATAGAATATAGTTCATTTCTACTTTTAAAGAGAAAATAAAAATTTACAAAGAATAGTTGGTTTATTTTAATTAGTATTTTAATAAGTAAGCTATGGCATTTTTAGTATTATTTAAATTATATGTAAATATTTATTTTCTTATATTTTTTTTTCTTTTCTTGGTGTAAAAAGTGGTTGATCAATATTATCATTTTCATAATCTACCTTATCTTTCAAAATAAATGACAAAAAATAAAAATAAAAAAGTTAAAATAGGTCAAAATAGATAAAGTTTTGTTTAACAAAACTTCCCCAATGACCATCTCACGTCCCATTCCTCTAACTCCCCTCACCTTTCACGTCTCACTAGCACACACATGATCACACACATTTATTTTAAAACTATCTGCGCATCTTTATCCTCACTACTAGACATACTCATATATATAGAGTAAAAGCTTTAATCAAAGAGGGGTGGGGTGGGGGGTCCAATATTTTAAGGAGGACAACGAAACTGAAAAAAAAAAGGGAGGAAAAGAAGAGGAGCTAGCAGCATTGTAGCTCTTTCATCTTAACAAATCAAAAACAAAAGCTTGTCTCCTCCTCATATACACCGTGTGAGCTCCGTCATCTTCTCTGTTTCGCCGCTAACTCCATCATTTCAGCTTTTCTTTTTCATCATCATCTCACCATTAGAACCAGCTCTCCCCCACCACAAACACCAATTGAAATCAGCCTCAGAACAATCCCAAACCCAGCCATTAGAGCCACCCAAAATCAGCTACTATTCACATCAAAATGCAGCCAAAATAGCCCCAAAACACTACTGAAACACAGCAAAATCAGGTGCAAAAACTATAAAAAACAACTGCAGAAAAATCGATTCTTTTGGTAGTTTAGTCCGGGATAAAAACAGTTGAGTCGAGGTTCAAAGTTCGTTGAGGTCTTCGTACGCAGTTCGCAATTTCCAAATGATTTGTTGCTGTACATTTGAACTTCTCTTGTTAATATATTGGAAAGCTTATTCAAAGGTTCATCTTTTATCCTCTTATCTAATTTTATTTAAATATTGCTATGGCATTTTATATTTGAATATTATTGCATGATCATCTGAAATTCGTGAATTTGGTTCTACTGCCTTGGTTTGTAGTTTCTCTTTTAGTCTTAAATAATATAAATAAAGAAAGAAAATACATTATGGGGTGGACTTAGATGTAATCTGATTAGATAATGCAAAATTAGTTTATTTGGTTCTAACACTCTGTAAGGCAGTATTATTTTCATATCCGCTTATAGTTTGGGCTCTTATTGATTTTGATGCAACACTTAATAATTGGCCTAATAAACGAGAAAGGTCCAAGGTGCTTAATTTTATGTTATTTTATTAAATGAATTTGGTCGTTCAAGTCTTGGTGTGAATGATCAGGTCGACCCATTTCTCTTTTACTACCAACATTGTTTCGCTTAAATTCTTGAATAATTCAATAAATCATACACTTCTCAGTAAAAACTTCCATAAATCACGACCTCCCCACAATCTCAAATTAGAATAACTCTAAATACACTAGAAAAAGTTTAGACGCACTTTCAATATTAGTCCATGTGTTCATGCCCGAACTTTGGATTAATATGCTTAAATAATAAAAGGACCATGTGCGCATTTCGCGTCTTGATACTTTTAAATTTACAATAATTATGTTTTAACCATGTGTACATTTCCATACCTTAGTTTAACATCCAAAAAAAATAAATACCTTGTGTGCATACCGCATCTAGGTCAAAACAGTAAATAAAAATATAATAAATTAAGGGAAGTGGTAATAGATAGACAAATCATAATTAATAAAATACAAGAATAGTCAAGAATTGATTTAAGTCTGACATTAGTCAATAAAAGTGACCGCGTTAGAACCACGAGACTCGAGGGATGCCTTACACCTTCCCCTCGGTCAACAGAATTCCTTACTCATTCTTCTGTTTCTGTAGATCATAAATTAGGAGTCAAACCTTTCATTTGATGAGGGATTCAAATAAAAGGTTACCTGGAACACCAAAACTCAATTCCAAGTGGCGACTCTAAATAATAAATTATCCCTTTTCAAAACGTCACTTCAATTGGAAAAACTCTTCTAACTCAACCTCGTAATAGGGCTGCGTGGGAAAAAAGAGGTGTGACAGCTCTGGCGACTCTGCTGGGGACAATTAATAAGAATTCGAGCTTTGTACATTGATTCTTATTTGGCTTTTATCATGTTTTGGATATTATTGTGTTTAGGAGCCTAATGTGCTATTTGTCGCTTATTTACCGTTTTAATATTTATTTGAACTGTGATATAAATTGTATCCTCTCTCGCACCCCTCTGAGTCTTCTGATAGGTAGTTATGTTGTGTTTGCCTACCAACATTACAAAATTTCTGTCTTGAGATAAAGCCAGTTAGCATACCAGTTTATGGTGAAGGATTTAGTCACAAATATTTAGGCGGGAGAGCAGTTAGCTAGCCAGTATTGTTCTACTACTGGTGACACTTGACGCTCCTCGGCTCGGGTCGTCCACCCGGGTAAGCCAAGTCTAGATACCATCTCCTTTAGGGTTTGAAAACTTAGAAGAGCCACAAGCAATGAATATCCCTAGTAGGCTACGCTTTATTTGCATCATGTGCATTGGACTTAGCGGGACTCGGCACAGGGCCTGGGCCCGTCTAGAACATG
The DNA here is from genome assembly GCF_000715075.1 of Nicotiana tabacum. Lineage (NCBI taxonomy): Eukaryota > Viridiplantae > Streptophyta > Magnoliopsida > Solanales > Solanaceae > Nicotiana > Nicotiana tabacum. Next base: position 129,616,852 of record NC_134098.1, read on the forward strand.
TACCAATTTTTCAGACTAACATGTTCATTTTTCTGTGCTACATGTAATATTATTTGATAGGCTTTACTCAAATGTTGACCGGCTTTACGATAGATTGATTGAACAAGGGAGAGAGAAAGAGAAAATTTCTTCAAAATTTCATAAAGTACTCATTTTTTTAATAAACGTTTGAAGGGTTCTAATGTGTAAAATCACTATTTTCAAAATGGTTATTTTATATATCATTTATTTAAACCAAACTACGCGAGTCTAATTCTCACTGGATGTGAGATACGTAGGCAAACCTCATCGGTTCCGACCCCCAATTTTTAAAAACTTCAAAAATATTTTTCCTTTTCTTAATTCCTTCTTAGAATTCTTTCCTTAGAAAATTCAAAAAAAAAAAAATTAAATCCAAAAATATTTTTTCCGAAGTCTTTCATAAAAAAAAAATAAATAAAAATAAATTTGCAAATCAAAATCCAAAAATATGTTTTTTCCTTCTTTAGAAGTCTGTCTTCCAAAAATTCAAAGAAAAATCAATCAAAATCCCAAAAAATATTTTCTTTCTCCTTTAAGAAGTCTTCTTTCCAAAATTCCCAAATAAAAAAAGAACTAGCTCATGTTCTTTGTTCTCGGTATTACCGAACTACGCGGGTATGATTCTCACCGGATGTGAGATACGTAAGCAACATTCATCGGGTCCGGCCCCCAATTTAAAAAAAAAATTATTTCTTCTTTAGAAGTCTTTCTTTTAAAAATTCCCACAAAAAACAAAGTTAGTTTATTTACTTTATTTTGATCTCCCTAAACTACGTAATGCTCTGATTTGTGCGACATCATGATACGTAGGCAATCCCCATCGGATGCGATCAAAGTCATAATTAATCTGAAAAACAAATAGAGAGAAACTTAAAAAAAAAGAGGAAAGAAAAAAGAGCGTTAAATTCAAGAGGAAATAAACCAATAAGCCAGGATGAAGCATGAAGCCTTTCAAGCTCATTTTAGAAATGAAAATGGCATTAGATGCATGACATACAACGTGTGATTAATATCTGCAAAATGCCTAACTCTAACACGTTTGTTGTTTGTCATTTGAGATAAAGTTAAACAGAGGTTGTTGGTTTGTGGTTTAAACTGGCGACTCACCCTTACAACACGAGATCAAAAGGAAAAAGTAGAATGGCAAACAATAGTGAGAATGAGTCAGATAATGATGATGTCCATGGACAATTGGTCGAATAAGGTTCGGGACTGGTTGAAGAAGTAAGAGTATTGAAGCAACAATTGATAGAGATATCCATGTCTGGGTGAATGGACAGGCACCGCTCCCACTACCCATAGGGCCTTCGGATAATCTTCATAATGTATCAGTTGCAACTTAAGTGCACATCTCCATAACAAGTAACCCATTGTACCAACCTGGATTCAGCCTGAGCATTAACCTTCCCACTATCCCCAGTACCTTCATTTCACGTCCTCCAGCCATACCCCTAAGAAATGACCCACCTACTGTACCCATTGTCCATACTTTCACTGTCCCTCAACCGGCTCTTGCTCAAAAGTCCAACAATGATCCACAATTGAATACTCATGATGCCCAACATTACTCTCCAGAACTGACTTTCAAGGTTCCAGATTCATACAAGCATACTCCTCAGAACATGTTCTCAATTGAGATCGAAAATCTCGACAAGAATATGAAACAAGAGAAAATGACCAGAAAAATGAAGATCCTAGAACAAACCATGAGAAACATACAGGGTTTGGGAGTCCACAAGAGTGTTTCATTTAACGATCTATGCATGTTCCCCCATATTCATTTGCCACCCGGCTTCAAGACCCCAAAGTTTGACAAGTACGATGGGCATGGTGATCCCATTGCCCATTTGAAGAGGTATTGTAACCATTTAAGGGGAGCAGGAGGAAAAGAAGAATTACTCATGGTTTATTTTGGGGAAAGTTTGACAGGAATTGCTTTAGAGTGGTTCATAGATCAAGACATCTCTCACTGGCACGTTTGGAACGACATGGCTCAAGATTTTGCCCAACAGTTTCAGTACAATATTGATATAGTTCCAGACTGCTTCTCTCTTGTCAACATAAAGAAGAAACCAATAGAAAACTTAAGAGAATATGCAATCAAGTGGATAGAGCAAGCTTCTAGGGTCAAACCACTCATGAAAGAGGCAGAAATGATTGACTATTTTCTCCAAGCTCAGGATCCTGATTACCTCCATTACATGTTGGCTGCCATTGGCAAACCTTTTGCTGAGGCGATTAAGATTGGAGAAATAGTTGAGAATGGCATGAAGTCGGGAAACATTGTGAGTCAGGCAACCCTTAAGGCGATTACGCAAGCACTTCAAAGCGGGTCAGGCAGTTTCGAAAACAGAAACAAGAGAGAAGAGGGAGCCATGATGACTTCAAGCTCAGGGGAGGCTCACAGGTCATTCAACCAATCATATTTGCCACCTAAAACCTCGCAACATTACAACCCGAATTATGATGCTGCATATGCCGTGGCACCGCCTCACTATGTAGTGATGAACACACAACCTTACACACACCCACAAAATCACCCAAAGTTGAGCTCCATCTCCCATAAATGTCTGTCCCTACCAAGATCCATATAATCCCCAACATAATGCTCCCCAATAAAATCCCCGACCAAGAGAGCCTCCCAGAAGAAATCAATTCACTCCTATTGATGAATCGTATTCAAGTGTGTTCCAAAAGCTAATCAGGCTAGGTCTGCTGCAGCCAGTGGCCCCGAATAGCCCAAACCCCGAGTCCCCCTCGCACCGAGCTGATGCTAGATGTGAATACCATTTTGGAGCAGTGGGACATGATACTGAGGATTGTTGGACTCTCAAAAGAGCAGTGGAGGACCTCATTGAGGTTGTAGCAATAGTTCTTAGTAGAGAAGAGGCCCCTAATGTTCCAAACAATCCCTTGCCTACTCATAACAATGGGTCGATCGTTGGAATGATCTATGATTATGAGAAGTTTGATCCGGCACTGAAAGCCATTGTAGCCATTACCGCGACAGAAGAGAAGCCTAAAACAGTTGCCAAGCCATGAGAAGTTCTCTGTTATATGGGAATCTCGGTAGTCGGTCTTATTGTCCTTTCTGTTTCTGGATTATTTGAGGGTGTAATTCGGATGTTTTACCTTATTGTCTTATTTTCTGATGTAAACCCTTCTATCTTAAAATGCAAATAAATGAAATCTATATTTCATCGTCCATGAATGTATCTTTTCTTAATCTTGTCTCTTTCTTATTCTATTTTTAGTTCTGTTAATGCAAATCTTAATAACATGACATGCTTGCAGATTTCAAGCCTAGATCCTAAAGCGTCGTCAGACTTCAAAATAATAAATCAAAAAATAGAATGTGTTGAAAATAAGGCGTGTAAGAAAATAAACAGTGAATTGGAATAGTAAGCCTAAATCAAATCCAAATAAAGTCGCACTTACTTGATTGGTCTATGGCACTGAAGCCGTGATACCATCAGAAGTTGAGATTCCCTCTCTTCGGATCATTGTTGAAGCCGAGATCGAGGATAAAGAATGGTTCAAAACCCGTTTGGAATAATTGATTATGTTTGATGAAAAATGATTGGATGCAGTTTGCCACAGGCAGTTGTACTAACAAAGAATGGTCCATGCCAATAACAAGAAAGTGTGATCCAGGAAGGTTAAAGTGGGGAAACTCGTTCTGAAACACATCCACCTGCATCATGAACAAGCTAAAGGAAAGTTTTCTCCAAATTGGAAAGGTCTGTGCATTGTAACAAGAGTGTTTCTAGAAGGGAGTATTGTATTTGGGAGACATAGAAGGAAATGTCCCCGATATAACTGTCCATGCAGATGCAGTCAAAAGGTAATATGTTTAACTCATTACCTGGCATTAACATTCTCTGATTGGGATGACAAAGGCTTTTTTTCTCGCTACCAAAATACCATTAACTCTTTTGCAAACCCTTTAAGCTGGTTCCCTCTCTTTGATTACCCTCTTTGGAACCTGGATGTTATTATTAAAAAAAAATACGACAAAGAAAATAAAGAAAAAAAAGGAAAAAAAAAAGAGAAGAGAAGAAAAATAGAAAAAACAAAAAGAAAAAATCAAAACAAGTTCAAGTTAATTGAACTACGTTCGACCTGATTCCGAAAGGATACATAGGTAGCCTCACTTTGGGGTTCGGTTACACCAAAATAAAAATCCACATTCCCCCAAAAGTGAAAACTGGGGCAGATGTCACAATGGTTCGACGATGATTTTGTCCGAAAGGTTCCAAAGTTGTAATTCAATCCAAATTCATTTTACCCAAATCCTTTCAAGTCCTTCCGATCAATTGGCGAGAATGTTCAAGAGTTGGAGGATACGATTACTAGGAGCAGATGCAACCAAATTAGAGAAATAAAATGAGAGAGTCTTATTGGTAAAAACCTTCACTGGCACTGTAGGGCGATGGTGAGTCGAGAAAATAAAAATGAGAGAGTATTGTTAGTAAAAACCAGCAAATGACACTATAAGGCGATGTCGAGAAGAGAAATAAGAGAGATCAGATAGTGAAAACCCGCAAAGGGCGTTGTTGATCGAAAAAAGGAACCACACAGCCATGGCATCAACACAATCTTGAGCAAGATTTTTCGGTTTCAAGTCAAAAGTTGTGATGAGTTTCTAAGAGTCAGACAATTTACACAGATCAGCTGATCAGGCATCCAGTCCAAAAGGCATGCCATATTTATTGAAGTCTGCATGTACTCCCGGATAAGTTCGTTTTTCTGTTCCCCGAAAGGGACACCTTTTGTTTTAAACTCATTCTCTATTCCATTGTTTTATATTTCTTTTAATCCCTTTCGGTCTATCTTTGTTTAAAAAATAAGGCAAAGAAAAGACGGCAAGAACGATTTACAAGGTTCTCATTTGAAGCGAGCTGATATATTCAAAAGGTGCCCAGCCTCGGCAAGGGCATCAAGTCGACCCCGACTGGCCATGATTGGCCGATGCTTTGAAATGGAAAACTTTGAAAGAAGCCAAAAGGAAAATGCCAACAAAGACAAAATAAAGTTGAAAAAGGTTAAGTCCAACACGACCAACCGTTATGGCAAAGTTTGGAAATGCCAAAGGTTCTCCGGGGTCAGAAATGGAGTTGGTATTTAGGAAATAATCAGTTGCAGTTGAGAAGAAGATGAGCCGAGATCAAGAGATAGAAATAATCAAGACCACAAACCGATCTCCATTTTAAAACTAACGATTCTTTCTTTGTTCAGAACAGGAACAGAACAGTTGTAGGAAACAGTTCGTGAAAAGACGAACACCGCAAAGTGAAGTTCTCAAATCCTTGATTTTCGTCCAATATACATGTAATAATTTTATTTTTAGTTTCATTTTAGGGAACCAATACCCTATCTTCAACACAGGGTACTACATCCCCTGGTTGCATTACTTTCTGCTAAAATAGGGTACGACATTCCCTAGTAGCATCCTAGAGTGCCACAAGCCTCATCTTATTGCCAACACAGGGTACTACATTCCCTGGCTGCATTCCTTTCTACCAACATAGGGTATGACATTCCCTAGTAGCATCCTAGAGTACCACGAGCCTCATCTTATTGTCAACACAGGGTACTACATCCTCTGGCTGCATTCCTTTCTGCCAACATAGGGTATGACATTCCCTAGTAGCATCCTAGAGTGCCAAGAGCCTCACCTTATTGCCAACACAGGGTACTACATCCCCTGGTTGCATTTCTTGTTGCAAACATAGGGTACGACATTCCCTAGTAGCATCCCAGAGTGCCAAGAGCCTCATCTTATTGCCAACACAGGGTACTATATCCCCTGGTTGCATTTCTTATTGCAAACATAGGGTACGACATTCCCTAGTAGCATCCCAGAGTGCCAAGAGCCTCACCTTATTGCCAACACAGGCTACTACATCCCCTGATTACATTTCTTGTTGCAAACATAGGGTACGACATTCCCTAGTAGCATCCTAGAGTGTCAAGAGCCTCACCTTATTGCCAACACATGGTACTACATCCCCTGGTTGCATTTCTTGTTGCAAACACAGGGTATGACATTCCCTAGTAGCATCCCAAAGTGCCAAGAACCTCACCTTATTGCCAACATAGGGTACTACATCCCCTGATTGCATTTCTTGTTGCAAACATAGGGTACAACATTCCCTAGTAGCACCCTAGAGTTCCTCGAGCCCCATATTATTGCCAACACAGGGTACTACATCCCCTGGTTGCCTTTCTTATTACAAACATAGGGTACGACATTCCCTAGTAGTATCCCAGAGTGCCAAGAGCCTCACTTATTTCCAACACATGTTACTACATCCCCTGGTTGCATTTCTTGTTGCAAACATAGGGTACGACATTCTCTAGTAGCATCCCAGATGCCAAAAGCCTCACCTTATTGCCAACACAGGGTACTATATCCCCTGGTTGCATTTCTTGTTGCAAACATAGGGTATGATATTCCCTAGTAACATCCTAAACTACCATGAGCCTCATCTTATTGTCAACACAGGGTACTATATTCCTTGGTTTCCTTCCTTCTTGTTAGCATAGGGTACGACAATCCCTATTATAAAATATTATAAAATATATAAAAAAATCTCATTTCTTTTTCAATTCTTTATTTTGCAATAAAAAGATAGTATATTGTATTTTCAATAACACACAAAAATTTTCTAGTGCAAACTGGGGCAGAAAGTTTTTGTTCGTTTTGTTTGTTTCTGATGGCTTGCAGGTTTTTCTGCAAAGTACAGATTGGATGTATAAAAATAAGATTCCAGCTCTCGCCAAAGAAAGTGAAACATTTGATCTCAATACCAGCCGAACCAGTTTTGACATAATGCATGCAGAGACATAGGATTTCAAGATCCATCTTCTCATCATCTGATTAAGAAACAGGCTTGTGAGAATATTTCCTAGTCTATTGCATCGAGAACATCAAGTTTCAGTCTAAAGTCAATGGGGGAAGCAAGTCAAGAATCAAGACAAGACTCGAGATGACATTTAGATAGGAATTTTGTAACTCTTAGATTTTAAGAGTATGTAATTTTCTTTTTCTTTTGATATAATGGTAAAGTTGCGCGGATCAGAACCTCGACGGAACTTCACTCGACTCTCCCTCTAAGTATACTCCTTCACTCTTCTTCCACTTGAACTACACGTGACCTGATTCCCTTATAACCCGGGATATGTAGGCTGCCTAAAACCAAGGCTCGGTCACATCTTTTTTATTTATCTTATTTTCCCTTTTAAATAATAGTGAGGTAAAAAATCAGTCACCTTGTTCATTTTCTTTGCCTGAAAACTCTTCATGCTTCCAAGCAAAGAGGGGCATGCTGTGAACAACTAATTTTTGATCACACCCAAATTCTATACTATTTTAGTGTAAATATTTCTTTTAGGTCTAATCTTGAAATTTTAAACTTTTGTCTTTCTTTTAATAGGATTATTATTTGAAAAAAAAAATTATTATTACAAAAAAAAAAAAATATTCAAATACTTATAGAATATAGTTCATTTCTACTTGTAAAGAGAAAATAAAAATTTACAAAGAATACTTGGTTTATTTTAATTAATATTTTAATAAGTAAGCTATGGCATTTTTAGTATTATTTAAATTATATGTAAATATTTATTTTCTTATATTTTTTTTTTCTTTTCTTGGTTTTAAAAGTGGTTGATCAATATTATCATTTTCATAATCTACCTTATCTTTCAAAATAAATGACAAAAAAAATGAAGTTAAAATAGGTCAAAATAGATAAAGTTTTGTTTAACAAAACTTCCCCACCGACCATCTCACGTCCCATTCCCCTAACTCCCCCGACCTTTCACGTCTAACTAGCACACGCACACGATCACACACATTTATTTTAAACCATCTGCATATCTTTATCCTCACTACTACACATATGCATATATATAGAGTAAAAGCTTTAATCAGGGGGGGGGGGTTCCAATATTTTAAGGAGGAGAACGAATCTGAAAAGAAAAAGGAAAGAAAAGAAGAGGAGCTAGCAGCACCGCAACTCTTTCATCTTCACAAATCAAAAACAAAAGCTTGTCTCCTCTTCTCATATACACTGTGGGAGCTTCGTCATCTTCTCCGTTTCGCCGCTAACTCCATCATTTCAGCTTTTCTTTTTCATCATCATCTCACCATTAGAACCAGCTCTCCCCCCTACCACAAAAACCTGCTGAAATCAGCCTCAAAACAGTCCCAAACCCAGCCATTGGAGCCACCCAAAATCAGCTACTATTCCCGTCAAAATGCAGCCAAAATAGCCCCAAAACACTACTGAAACACAGCAAAATCAACTGCAAAAACCATTAAAAAGCAACTACAGAAAAATCAATTTTTTTGGTAGTTTAGTCCGGGGTAAAAACAGTCGAGTCGAGATTAAAAGTTCATTGAGATTTTTGTATGCGGTTCACAATTTCCAAATGACTTGTTGCTGTATATTTGAACTTTTCTTGTTAATATATTGGAAGGCTTAGTCAAAGGTTCATCTTTTATCCTCTTATCTAATTTTATTTAAATATTGCTATGGCGTTTTATATTTGAATATTGTTGCATGATCATCTGAAATTCGTGAATTTGGTTCTACTGCCTTGGTTTGTAGTTTCTCTTTTAGTCTTAAATAATATTAATAAAGAAAGAAAATACATTATGGGGTAGACTTAGATGTAATCTGATTAGATAATGCAAATTAATTTATTTGGTTCTAACACTTCGTAAAACAGTATTATTTTCATATCCGCTTATAGTTTGGGCTCTTATTGATTTTGACGCAACACTTAATAATTGGCCTAATAAACGAGAAAGGTTCAAGGTGCTTTATTTTATGTTATTTTATTAAATGAATTTGGTCGTTCAAATCTTGGTGTGAATGATCAAGTCGACCCATTTCTCTTTTACTTTCAACATTGTTTCGCTTAAATTCTTGAATAATTCAATAAATCATACACTTCTCAGTAAAAACTTCCATAAATCATGACCTCCCCACAATCTCAAATTAGTTTAGGAGAATAACTCTAAATACACTAGAAAAAGTTTAGACGCACTTTCAATACTAGTCCATGTATTCATGCCCGAACCTTAGATTAATATGCTTAAATAATAAAAGGACCATGTGCGCATTCCGCGTCTTGATACTTTTAAATTTACAATAATTATGTTTTAACCATGTGTACATTTCCATACCTTGGTTTAACATCCAAAAAAAATAAATACCTTGTGTGCATACCGCATCTACGTCAAAACAATTAACAAAAATATAATAAATTAAGTGAAGTAGTAATAGATAGACAAATCATAATCAATAAAATACAAGAATAGTCAAGAATTGATTTAAGCCGGACATTAGCCAATAAAAACGACCGCGTTAGAATCACGGGACTCGAGGGATGCCTTACACCTTTCCCTCGGTCAACAAAATTCCTTATCCAGTCTTCTGTTTTTGTAGACTATAAATTAGGAGTCAAACCTTCCACTTGATGAGGGATTCAAATAAAAGGTGACTTGGAATACCAAAACTCAATTCCAAGTGGCGACTCTAAATAATAAATTATCCCTTTTCAAAACGTCACTTCAATTGAAAAAACTCTTCTAACTCAAACTCGTAATAGGGCTGCGTGGGAAAAAAGAGGTGTGACAATATGCACAACATCCTGACTATCACAAAAAATAGAAATAGGAGAGGTAATAGACAAACCCATATCAGTAAGAAGCCTAAGCAACCAAGAGACCTCAACAACCACCTGTCTTAAGGCTCTATATTCAACTTCAGCAGAGCTTAAGGAGATAGTGGGCTGCTTCTTGGACTTCCAAGAAACAAGAGAATTACCAAGAAGAATAAAATAACCAGTAACAGATCTCTTGAAGATAGGGCAGGCAGCCCAGTCTGAATTAGAATAAGACTTTAGGGTAAAATCAGAAGAGCTGCTGAGTAAGATACCCTGAGTAGTGTAATTTGCAAGATATCTGGGAACATGTAGTGCATCCATCATATGAGGAACTTTAGGAGACACCAGGAACTGACTCAAATGTTGAACAGAGAAGGAGATGTCAGGCCTGGTGTGCTGCAAAAAATTCAGCTTGCCTATCAACCTTCTGTAGGTAGAAGGATCAGAAATAGGATCACCAGAGTCAATATGAAGCTTGGTTTGGGGATCAAGAGGGGTGATAAAAGGTTTAGCATCCAAACAGTGAAATTCAGATAGAAGGTCAGTTGTATATTTGTGTTGATGGACCACATAACCACCTTTTACTAGAGAAACCTCAAGACCAAGGAAATAATGAACATAGTCAAAATCTTTGATTCTGAACCGCTGATCTAAAAACACTTTCAGGTCTTCCATCTCTTGATCATTGTCTCAAGATAAAAGGATATCATCTACATATACCACCAAAAGGACAATCGAGGAGGCAACGATTTTGGTGAACAAAGAAGAGTCATTTTTGCTAGGAGAGTAACCTCTGGAAAGGAGAGACTGTGAGAGCTTTGCAAACCATTGTCTGGAAGCCTGCTTTAGACCATAAAGGGATTTCTTCAACTTGCAAGCCAAAGAAGGATCAGAAGAAGAGGTATCAACAGTCAAACCCAAAGGAATTTTCATGTACACCTCTTCATGAAGATCTCCATGTAGAAAAGCATTGTTGACATCCAACTGGTGGACTGCACAACCATGCTTCTGTAACGATCCGGCCGGTTGTTTTGAGCGTATTAGTCACGATCCCCTAGTTACTGCATTCCCCGCATCTGTTTCTGCTTATGTGACTTACCGGGAAGGTCTTGTTTTGGTTTCGGAGTGTTTTGGGACACTTAGTCCCTAAAATAGAAGCTTAAGTCTTAGGATTTTGACCGTAGTCGGAATGGTATGAAGACGACTCCGAAATGGTATGAAGACTACTCCGAAATGTAGTTCAGTTGGTTCTGTTAGCTCCATTGGGTGATTTTGGACTTAGGAGGGTGTCTGGACTGTGAATTTGAGGTCTGTAGCTAATTTAGGCTTGAAATGGCGAAAGTTGAATTTTTGGGAAGTTTCATCGGGGGGTTGACTTTTTGATATCGGGTGGGATTCTGATTCCGAAAGTTGGAGTAGGTCTGTAATGTTGAATATGACTTGTGTGCAAAATTTGAGGTCAATCGGACGTGGTTTGGTATGATTCGACATCGTTTGTAGAATTTGGAAATTTCGAAGTTCATTAAGTTTGGATTGGAGAGTGATTCGTATTTTTGATGTTATCTGAGGTGGTTTGAGGATTCGACTAAGTTCATATAGTATTTTGGGACTTGATGGTATATTTGGTTGAGGTCCCGGGGGCATCAGGTGAGTTTCGGGTGGTTAACGGATCTTTTTTGGACTTTAGTTGATGGTTGATATCTGATGGTGTATATTTTTTGGTTTCCTCTTACGTGTTCGCGAGAGGAGTCTCGCGTTCACGAAGGGTTAATGTGATCTAGGAAGATTTTGTTCTTCATGTTCGCGAAGAATAGGATGCGAACGCGAAGGTGTGGTCTGCGTGTGCATTGCGAACGCGTGAGTGGTGTCGTGTTCGCGAAGAAAGTGAGGCAGCTGGGGACCCCAGGTCTTTGGTCTACGCGTTCGCGAGGTATGGGCCGCGTTCGCGATGAGTTAAGCTTGTAAAGCTTCACGTTCGCAAAGCATTGATCGCATTCGCGAATAGTAAACTAGGAGGCAGTTTGAGTTGACCTACGCGAACGTGAGAGGACTGTCGCGTTCGCGATGAAGGAAAACTGGGCAGATAGTATTAATTTCAAAAACGAGGGTTTGAACCCATTTTTCATATTTTGAGCTAGAGAACATGGAGTTGGGCAATTCTTGAAGGGAGTTTTGTGGAGTTGATTAGGGTAAGTGATTCCTACTTGGTTTTGGTTAAATCCCATGATTTCATCTTTAATTTTATCATCTAATTTGTGATTTGGGGTGAGAAAATGGGGAAAAAGACGAAAAACTCTTGAGTTAGAATTTTTTGAATGGGATTTTTTTATCAGATTTGAGTAATTTTGGTATGGTTAGGGTCGTGAGTGAATGGGCTTTCGGGTTTTGTGAATTTTGTCGGATTTCAAGACATGGGCCTGGGGGCCGGGTTCGGGCCGATTTCAGATTTTTGGCTTATAATTTTGTATTTTTCTTGTGGAATTGATTCCTTTAACCTATATTAATTATACCGTACTGCTTTTGGCTAGATTCGGGGCGTCTGGAGACTGATTCGAGGGGCAAAGGAATTTTAGACTGATTGTGGAATTGAGGTAAGTAACTCTTTCAAACTTGGTTCTGAGGGTTCGAAACCCGGAACTATGTGCTATACGATTGGTATTGAGGTGACGCATATGCCAAGTGACGGGCGTGCGAGCGTGCACTATGAGAATTTTGGCCTAGTTGATTCCATGGCACTGTATAGTGACTCTATTTTGTTGATATCCGTGTTTTCATATTGTGATAAAGTAATTGAGCTGTCAACCATGCTAGATATCATGTTTAGGCTTTAAGTCGGTACTGTTGGGACCCCTAGTGGTGGTTTCTTGCTGTCATCTCACTAATTTCATTGATATTATGTACTCAGTCATGTTCATGCATTTGATATCATATCTCCGTCTCAGTTGTTATTTATTGATACATCATATAATTGTTTTGGGCTAGTTTTCATGATATTGTGAGCCCGTGAGTGAGACTGGAGAGATTGATGATTGAGTAAGGCTGAGAGCCTGATTATGAGTGACAGTTGTGGGATCGGGCTGCACGCCGCAATGGTTATACTGATTTTATGATAGCGCTTGGATTGTAGGAGCCCCTCCGGAGTCTGTAACACACCCCCAGTGAGCGCGGTTGATATTATTGAGGGATGGATCTTCCCTGGACATGGATCTTGTCCGAATTACTTGATACCTGGAGATGGATCTTCTCCACGGGGCTAGATTGGCCTTCCTCGATACTGGGTGACTTATAGTCAGTGATGTATATGTACTGGGATGGATCTTCCCTGGGCCGTATGGGCCATGTACATTACTGAGTGGTTGAGCATTCGAGAGTGTGAGCACATGAGTATGACAGCATAGTGCATCACATACAACATGTGCATTGGCATGTAGAGATAGCAGAGTTATATTCTTTATACTGTTCGGATCTGCTTCACTTTACTGTTTTGAGTTGCCTATTTAATTTGAAAGCATGCCTATGTTTCTGTTCAGCTATTTGTATTTTATCTTTACCGGTTGAGTTCGTCACTACCTTTCAGTCCAAAGTTTGGACTTGTTACTTACTGAGTTGGATGTACTCACGTTACTCCCTGCACCTCGTGTGCAGATCCAAGCATTTTTGGTCATGGCGGTGGTTGCTGATTGCTGCTTCAAAGTTCGGAGACTACCAAGGTAGCTGCACGGCGTTCGCATGCCTTGACTCTCCTTCTTTATCACTAGTTGAATTTTTAGTTTTTTTCTCTAGACACTGTAGTGGACTGTATTTTGATTTAGACGCTCATGTACTCTGTGACACCCCGGTTTTGGGGTGGATTGTATCGTATTTTTGATATTTCTATTTTCAAAAAGGCTTTCCTAAGTTATTTAATTGCTTCCGTCTTTATGTTCAAAGATTTTTTTTAGTGTTGAGATGTTGAGTTGTGGCTTGCCTAGTTCCACGATAGGCGCCATCACGACGGTTAGATTTGGGTTGTGACAGCTTCACTTCCAAGGTAAGAAGGCACTTGACAGTTGTGATCTTGACAACTGGACTGAAAGTTTCAAAATAGTCTTTGCCCTCTTTATGAGAATCACCCCTAATCACTAATCTTGCCTTGTATCTCTCAATTGAACCATCGGACCTTTTTTTGATTATATATACCCATTTGCATGGTATGGACTTCTTTCCTAGAGGCAAAAAGACAATGTCCCAAGTCTGATTTGCCTCCAAAAATTGAAATTATTTAATCATAGCATCCTGCCAGGAAGGATAAGGTGCTTCTTGATGATAAAACTGAGGTTCATACATGTGAATCTCAGTAGAGGTAACCATGGAATTCACAGAAAAAGTAGGAATGGCTGAGTAGAAGATATAGTCTTGAAGATAGGCACGTGTGTTAGATTCTCTAGTGGATTTCCTAAGGAGTAGAGGAGAAGGAACAACAGAAAGGGTAGTAAAAGGAGGAGAAGAGGAGGAATGAGGAATATGAGGAGAAGGAGCCACATGTGAGATAGAGTGAGGAACCTGAACATGGGAAGGTGCAGAAGTTATGGGGGTATGTAAAACATCTGTAAAGGAATCAGGAGAATTGGGAAAAGTAGGAGGTGCAGAAGAATGATAATGGAAGATATGCTCATGAAAAATGACATCCTTAGAGAATAGAATGGAATGAGATGTAAGATTGAGCATCGTATACCCTTTCTTTCCTAAAGGATAACCTAGAAACACACATGGAGGTTCTCTAGGTTGGAATTTATCCCTACCCACCTTTGGCAGAGTAGCATAACAAAGACAACCAAAAGTTCTTAGGTGAGAATATGTAGGAGGATGATCATGATGTTTCTCAAAAGGTGACAAATTGTGTAAAACACTAGAGGAAAACCTGTTGATTAGGTAGGTGGCAGTAAGTACACAATCACCCCAATATTTGACAGGTAGTTTAGATTGGAATAAAAGTGCTCTTGATGTTTCTAAGAGGTATTTGTGTTTCCTCTCAACAACCCCATTTTGTTGAGGAGTGTGGGGGGTTGTGGTTTGATGAAGAATACCTGAATCAGCAAAATAAGAAGAAATTTGAGTACTGGAGCCTTACTCAAAAGTATTGTCAGACCTAATTGTTTGAACTTTAGAATTAAAATGATCTGGACCATGGAAACAAAAGCTTTGATAACAGAAAAGCATTACTCTTATAGGAAAGTAAGTGTGTCCAGTTCACCCTTGAAAAGTCATCAACAATAGTCAAGAAATACCTAAAACCATTATATGTTCTTGTATGATAAGGACCCCATAGATAAATATGTACAAGTTGAAAAGAATGAGTAGACTTGATAGTGCTATCTGGGAATGGAAGCCTTTGTTGTCTAGCTAAAGGACAAACAAGACAAATAAAAGATTGTTTTGAAGATAATTTTTCAGCAAGAACTGAAATAGATTTCATTTTATTAAATGGCATATGCCCTAGTCTTTGATGCCAGAAAAGATCGAATTTATTGATAGAAGAAACATGATTACAAGTAGTGGTATAAGCATTGTAATCACATTTAAGAGATGAAAAAGTAGCTGAAATGGTATTTACATATGAAATAGACTGTGCCACAATAAGATCTGAATGAATGACATACAACCCATTAGCAGCTCTATCAGGTTCCAGTGGCCTCTTCAGAGAAGGGGCCTGTACACAACAAGAAATATTGATAAAAAGGGTTGTACAGTGAAATTGATCAACTAATTGTGGCACAGAAACCAAATTGAATTGAAAAAAGGAACTAAAAGAACATTTACTAGAATGAGATCATTACACAGTTTTAAAGAACCAGTGTAGTTGACTTTTACTTTGTACCCATTTGGAAGTGTTACTAAATAAGGAAAAGGTAAGGGTTGAATATTGTGTAGGAGTTCTTTATGTGGGGTCATATGATTGGTAGATCCTTAATCTACAATCCAAGTATTAACCTTTAATTGAGAAGCACAACATAAAGCAAAAGAATATACAACAAATCTACAGAACACACCTGCAAAAGCTCCCATAGCAGAAGAGCCAATGCTAGGATCCTGGGTTGCAGCATATATGAGATTGTTGAAATAGACTCATGAGATGTTGATACTGCTCTTTATTGAACCCATGAACTGGACTTCCAGGTAAGACTTCAGGAGTTGAAAGAGAATCAGTTCTAGGATCATCCAACAAAACACATGCTACAGTTTTATACCCTTTGGTGAATTTGAAGTCAGGAGTAAACCCATGCAGCCTATAGCACTTTTCAACAGAATGACCACATTTTCTACAATATTTGCACACAATGTTTGTCTTTTTATTCTCAAAACTGATTTTCTGAGAATAAGACTTATTTGCTGAAGTGTTTTGAATAGGATTGGACTTGGCATGAATCGAATTTGATTCTAAAAGAAATGGAGACCCTGAAGCTTGAATTTCCCTTTGACTCTTATCATGTAATAACATAGAATAGGCTTTACCCAAGGAAGGTACATGAATCATCATAAGAATGTTACTCCTAATATTAGAGTATGTTTCATTCAACCCAGCAAGAAAATGAATGAGCTTTTGTGCCTCACTACATTGTGGTTATGTTCCAGAAGTGCAAGTTGGACCAAATAAAGTAGTCTTTAACTCATCCCATAGTTTTCTTAACCTATTGTAATAACTAGAAATATAACTAGAACCCTGAGAGACTAATTTCTCTTTGAATTTGGTAGTACCTACTAGCATTAGACTGACCATATCTCTCCTCTATATCCTTCCAAACATCCCTTGCAGTGACACAATGAAGTACACTGTCAGCAATATCCCTAGACACTGAGTTGCTCAACCATGCAAAGACCATGTCATTGCATCTTAGCCAGTGATCATACAAAGGAAAGTCAGGAGGTGGCTGAGTTATTCTCCCATTAACCATCCCAACCTTGTTCTTAGCAGATAGAGCAATAAGAACATTTTTCTCCAAGATACATACCCAGTACTAGAGAAAGGGGCAGTTACCAGTGTAACTCCCGGATTATCTGATGCATGTACATATAAAGGATGGGATGGATCAAGTGAGGAATTAAGGGGAATTGCAACAAATGTAGGTGAGGAAGTAGAAGTCGAGTCTGGGGCCATGCGTGCAAATCAAAATTGGAAATAGAGGTTGAAACAGTTTGATACGCACAAGACTAATCTTTGGATGAGCATATATACATATATGTAAGGATTTATGTGATGAAAAACCTATCCATATAAATCTCTTTGAGTCTAGTTTCCAACGCATCAAACCGTTCATCATTTGGATATTTCTACAGAAATTTATGGCTATTTTACTGGACCTGTGTTATATGCGCGCCAAGATGCGCGGCCGCGCATATTTGAGAGTTTCTGCCTCAGGTGCGCGGCCAGATGCGTGGCCACTTGCCCAGGTGCGCAACCGCGCACATAGGAGCCCATTAAATAATCCCAAGAACGGGTAGAGAGAGAGGCTAAATCATTTCTTCAAGACTAGGGCTTTCTCTCCATTACCCATCCGGCCAAGGCTTCAAATACACACCTAAGGTGAGTTTTTAAGTGTATTTTTATGATGATTTCACTTCTCAATCACTAGTTAAAACAAGATTTTTGATTAGATTCCTTAGGATTTCTTCAAAATCTTAAGAACACCCCAAAAGTTATCTTCCAAGATTTGGTCTACAATAGGTATGTCTACTACCTGTAACTAATTAATGGTGATTATTTATGTACGAAATATGTGGTAGGACTTATGGGATAGTGATTGAAATCAATAAGTGCCCAACCTAGGTGTGTTGGTATTGTAGAGATTGTAAAATAATTTAATTGATAAGATTTGTGGGTTGGGAGTGAATTATTGGGCATGCATGTACTAAGGGGAGTTGTGGATGACCAAGAGACGATTGTGGGATCAATCATTTGTGTGGAAGGTGATTGTTAGGTGAATAAATTCCATTGAAGGAGGTTGTAGAAAAATATGCACATTAAATATTTGATAAAATGTCTAAATGACTTAAAGTATAGAAATCTTGCTAATATTGGCACAATCGTGTTGCATTATTGTAGATTGAAATTTGTTTAGTGTGGTGGACCATCGTAGTATTATGAAGGGGCAAATTTCAGATTTGAGCCGTCCGTAGGTGGCTTCACTCGTGAAGATCATTTAAAGTATTAGTTTATTTTCGTCGAGGTAAGTATCGTGCCTAACCTTGAGTGAGGAAATTACCCCTTAGGCATTGAGTCTTATATGGAAATTGTGTAATTGAAAACCATGTACGTGAGGTGGCGAGTACGTACTTGGTTTATATGTGCAAAATATATCGGTTAAAATTCGTAGACGCCCTTATGTATTAAATTGGAAAATTATTGGAACTTAGTAAATCCTTGATTTGTCATGCCTCACGCCCTGTGTGTTTGTTGATTTGATATTTCTTGGAAATAATCACATTATTGATTTTTCATCTACAAATAATTAATTAAATAAGTTTAATTTGAGGTGTTTATATATTTATCTAAAATTTGGATTCAAGAAGGCGTTGTCCTATGATGAGTTATTTTTCCATCATTTTGGTTGTTTTTGAGATATTATATACATTGTTTTGAGCCGTGGACTATCTGTTGTGAAATTAATTGACTTTATTGTACCTTTGGAATGATTGGGGCCTATGAAAAATTTGTAAATACGAGTTGATGATGTTGTGCTGTTGTGATAATATTCTGTGTGAATTATTGTGTGATATGGGTTTATGTTAAGCAGTGTATAATAGTGGTATTCCATTGTTGACATTATGTGGGCATAAGGGTAGCCTTTCACTGTTGTTTTGGGATATTGTCTGGGCAGAGTGATAAGGGAGGCTATTATAGGAGTGATAAGTGGTGGCTATAGGAGCGATAAAGGTGGCTATAGGAGCGATAAGGGTGGCTATTGCGGAGGGATAAGGGAGGCAATTATAGGAGTGATAAGGGTGGATATAGGAGAGATAAGGGTGGCTATTGTCAGAGACGATATGTGATGATGTGAGGTTATTATGTTGATGATTTTTATATGATGATGTGGGATTATTGTGTTGATGATTTTTTTGTGTAATGTTACGATTCTCCTTGTGTTTATTTTTATCTCTTGTGCAACTTGTCTTGATGTTTGGTATCTTGATAATAGTCTGATTCATGTTGAAATTGTGAGCCTATGTCTATTGCCGGGCGGATTATGTTACTGGCACGTGAATTGTCCGTGCAGATGTGATATGAAATGTGGGCACGAAGTGCCAGGGTGTCACGACCCAAATTCTCCCTCCGTGAATCGTCGTGACGGCACCTAGTCTCTACGACTAGGTAAGACTAATACTTGCGGAAATGAAATTAAGAAAACATGAAAATTAACAACTAACAGTAACAGATATTTTAATAAGCAATTGAGATGCTGCTCGGTATATAAAATAATAAACTCTCGAAATATACATGACACTCCCAAGACTCGGAACACCGTAAGTCACAAGCTTCTACGAAGTTCTAACTATTCTATACATCAGTGTCTATAGAAATAAGATAAGAATCAACATAAGGGGATAGAGGGGGACTCCGAGGATCTGCGGGCACGGGCAAATATACCTTGAAGTTCTCCGAAAATAGCAGCGACTGCAACGAAGGACGAGGCTAGTAAAAGGAACCTGGATCTGCACACAAAAAACATGTGCAGGAAAGGGCGTGAGTACACCACAACGGTACCCAGTAAGTGCCAAGCCTAACCTCGGTCGAGTATTTATGAGATCAGGTCAGGGACCTACTGGTATATAATAAATAAGCAGGAGAGTATAACAATATAATAAGAGACTAGAATTTAAACAAGGAGAACATAGCAAAGTAGCAACGTAGAACACAGGGATAAACAACAGGGGATCTCCCGAGATACCGTCTCGTAGTCCCAAAATAAAATTACAAGGAGTTCTCCCGAGGTACTGCCTCGTAGTCTCAAAAGTAAATATGAAGGGAGAACTCCCGAGGAACAGCCTCGTAGTCTAAAAAGTAAATGTGCAGGGAGATCTCCCGAGGAACCGCCTCATAGTCTCAAAAGTAAATATGCAGGGGGGATCTCCCGGGCTACCATCCCGTAGTCCCAAAGTAAATACGCAACTCAAACAAATGAATATAATAATTACAGCAAGAAAACCTATAATTTAGACTAAGTACAAGTCCAGAAAGAAGCGGGACTTACTAAACATGCTGCAAAGAGTTAAAATAGGCAATTAAGATATGTAGACATGCTATTCTAGGCTAACAAGATAACTACACATGCTAGTATACTCAGATAAGATGAAAACAGGCAATTACTCGGTAAAAATCAGGTTTTTTCACAAATAGCCCATGTACGCACTCGTCACCTCGCGTACACGGCGCTCACATATCATAACAACACCAAATCCTAAGGGGATTTCCCCCACACAAGGTTAAGCAAGCCACTTACCTCGAACCAAGCTCAATCAATCGGTAACAATGTCCTTTCCACGAATATCCGGCTCCGAATGGCCCAAATCTAGCCAAAATCAATCACATACCATAAATACAACTATAAGAAATTAATCTAATTAATAAAACCAAGCTAAAGCAAGAAATTAGAAAATCGTCCCAAAAAGACTCCCGGGGCCCACGTCTCGGAATCGGGTAAAAGTCACAAAATATGAACACCCATTCACTCATGAGTTCACTCATACCAAAATTACTCAAATCCGATACCAAAATCTCGATCAAAATCGCAAAATTCGTCCTAAGAACGTTTCTCAAAATTTCCCCAATTGTCCACCCCAAATCACTAATTTAATGATGAAATTAAAGACATAATCATGGGAATCAACCAAAACTAGGTAAGAATCACTTACCCCAAACACCCACGGGGAAATCCCTCCAAACATTGCCTAATTCCGAGATCTCAAGTCCAAATGGTGAAAAATGACATAAACCCTCGATTTTGAACTTTTAAATCTGCCCAAGTGTTCCATTCTTCGCGAATGCGACCACTATCTCGCGTTCGCGTATAACAAAAATTCCACTGACCAAATTTCCTCCTTCGCGAATGTGAGGGACCTCTTGTGAACGTGTACCTTTCACTTCCTGGTCCTTCGCGAACGTGAGACCCACTACGCGAACGCGTAGACCAAATGACTGGGGTCCCCAGCTGCCTCACTTCCTCTACGCGAACGCGCTCCACTCTTCGCATTTGCGATGCTTCCACTGACCATACCTTCACGAACGGTGGATCCTTTGCGCGAACGCGAAGAACAAACTTGAGCTGGTCTCCCAGATTTCCTACCTGATCGCGAGACCTCTCTCGCGAACGCGATGAAGAAATGTCTGCAACAAAAACACCAGAAATCTGCTATCTTCTCTTAAGTTCAAAAGGTTTGTTATCCATCCAAAATCAACCCGATGCCCCCGAGACCTCAACCAAACATACCAACAAGTCCTAAAATACCATACAAACTTAGTCGAGCCCTCAAACCATATCAAACAATGCTAAAATCAGGAATCATCCTCTAATTCAAACTTAAAGAACTTGAAACTTCCAAATTCGACAACCGATGCCGAAACCTATCAAACCACGTCCGATTGACCCCAAATTTTGCACACAAGTCAAAATAAACCTTACGGACCCACTCCAACTTTCGGAATCAGAATCTGACCCCGATATCAAAAAATCCACTACCAGTCAAAATCCCTAAAACTTCGACTTTCGCTATTTCAAGCCTAAATGAGCTACAGACCTCCAAACCACTATCCGGACATTCCCTAAGTCCAAAATCACCTAACGGAGCTAACGAAACCAACAAAAATCTATTCCAGAATCGTCTTCATATAGTTCTGACTAAGGATCAAATCCTTCGGCTTAAACCTCTATTTAGGGACTAAGTGTCCCAAAATACTCCAAATACTAAAACGAAACCTCCCGGCAAGTCACAATAGCAGAAAATGATATGGGAGAAGTAGTTAATAGGGGATCGGGGTTGGAACTCTCGAAACGACCGGCCGAGTCGTTACAAAGGGAAATATAATGATTATGTTATTGGCACGTGAATTGAGTGCAGATATGATATGAAATGTGAGCACGAGGTGCCGGGGAAATATAATAATTTTTATTATTGGCGTGTGAGTTGTCCATGTGGCGTTGATAGAAATATGGGCACAAGGTGTCGTGGAAATATGAAAGTGGACTGAGACCCGTGTTACAAAAATATGAAAGTGGGCTGAGACCCGTATTTTTTGATTATGAAACGAGGTGTCACAAAGTGACTTTTATTCGAAGGAATTATATTCAAAAGATATTTATTTGAATAAAGTATATTCGAAAGAAGTTTATTTGAAAGAAGTATATTCGAAAGATATTTATTTTAAAGAAGTGTATTCGAAATATATTTATTTGAAAGAGTTTTATATTCGAAGGATGTTTATTTAAAGAAATACATTTGGAGAGTATTTATTCAAAAGAATTATATGTGATGGATTTATGTTGAAGGGCTTGTTTAATTGGGTGTACTTGTGCTTCTTATTCGTTTGAGTAATAATTTTGGTGTCTTGCTGCCTTGCTGTTTACATCACTAGTTGATTATTGTTGCTATCACTGCTATTTGTTTTCTATTATTTTTGTATACTATATTGCACAGGTTATTAGACTAGTGAGTGTCTTGACCATACCTCGTCACTACTCTACCGAGGTTATTCTTGATACTTACTGGGTACCCACCGTGGTGTACTCATACTACACTTTTACACTTTTTTTGCAGAGCCAGGTATTGGAGATATTAGACTTGGGCAAAGTTAGTGAGTTGATCTCAAGGATTCAAGGTAGGGCTGCTTGGCCATCGCAGTCCCTTGGAGCCTTTCCATTTTTATTGTACTGTCAACTCTTATTCGAACAATATTGTATATTCGATCCTTGAGATCATTGCATGTATTCAGTTAGAGTTCATGACTCAGTATTACCAGTCTTGGGAGGTTGTTATATTTGTTTCTGCTTTTGGTTTCGACACTTGTATTAAATTATATATGGCTCGAAATGTAATTGTAATCGGTTTACCTAATTTTAGAGACTAAGTGCCATCACGACGCCTATGGTGGATTTTTGGGTCGTGACTAGTTGGTATTAGAGCCCTAGGTTCATAGTATCTACGAGTCACGAACGAGTATAGTAGAGTCTTACTGATCGGTACAGAGATGTCTGTACTTATCGTCGAGAGGCTACAGAGCTAGTAGGAAAACTTTTCACTTCTTTCATTCCTTATCGTGCAGTATTTATTCAGCTTGAAGCATATATCTTATGTTCTTTTGCATCCACTCGTGTATGAAATTGCGTATATGTCAATGGTTCGTGATACTATAGAGGGGTTATAAGGGAGCGAGGGTTGCTCAACTATTGCTATAACATGTCGTCCAGATCGAGGATGTGGAAGTATTGAGAGTTCATTCAGTTGTGCACATGGGGGTGCAATAGGTTGTGACATCTGGTTGATAAGTATGATCTTAAGAAGTTTTAATTAATTGCCTAATCGTCACAATCGTGGTAGGGTCACGAGGTAGATGTAGATATGAAGATAGTTGGTGGTGTTAGAGACTATGTAGTTCGTATGGGATTTCCATTTAGTGAAAGGTACATACTAGTAGTCAAGGCACTCGAGGAAGCAATTTTGACTGCCACGAGGATGATATGCACCTAATAAATGTCTTGATGTTTCTTATGACTGGTGTTGTACGAGAGGTGAAGGTTAGTATTGTGGATCATCGGACTATGTCCTATGACTTTGCGCCAAGTGAGGGAAGTTCATTATCAACGATCAGATTGCAGGGTCATGTGTTATATCAGTTTTGGCCTGAGATATATATATGTGGTATCGAAAGGTTCACCAAAACTTGTATATGATTAAGAGCTGAGATTCGTATGGAATGATGTTGGGATTTGCGGTATTCCCGCGTCCTTAATAATTCCTTATTTCAGTATCAACGGGTGTCATGGAAACAATTTCAGAATACTCGGTGTGCTCCAGTAAGTTCTTTTAATGCACTACCGGCACGAGGTTCCTATAATGGTTATTCCAGTTATCCGGCACAAACTCAGTATGAGCAGCCGAACTCGCAGAGGGGTTGTTATCAGTGTGGTGATACTAGGCACATCATGAGAGATTATCCAAGACTTGAGAGAGGCAGATTTCATCAGAATACTCAGGCTACAGGCTCTATTCCAGTTACTACCCCACATGCACAGTCAGTTAGGGGTGGAGGACAGGTGGGTTGAGGGCGCCCTAGAGGGGGAGGCCCGGCCCATTGATATAATTGATATGGTATGGCTGAGGGCGTTACACCAGATGTTGTCATTACAGGTATTATTTAATTCATAATAGAGGAGCATTGTTCTTTTTTTGATTCAATTCCTATTATCAGGGTGAGACCACCTATCATGCTCTATGCATGGTGAGTTAGTGATTTTGTAGACCACTCACGTGTTTATCCCTGTTCGGAGATTTGATGATGTTAGCCCGTGTCTATTATTTTTATTTTTGTTCACTATTGAGGGCTATAAGTCCAAAAATAACTTTCTATTACTCACTACAGTGGGTTTTGATGTGATTTCGGAATAATTGATTTCAATTTTATGAATTATATGACCTATTGGTATGGGGGATCATTATGTGTTGTGAAAACTGTTTACAGAATTTATTAAAAAGAAGAAAGAAAGGGAATGGAAAATTTCAGTTGGCACAATGTGTAAAATACCTGTGATTCAGAGATGAGGATGAGATCCTCGCATTTTTATATGATGTAAAATATTTAAATCGGACTACAAGCCGTAGTGAAAGTTATATAAGGACGAGGTCCTTATGGTAAATAAATAATGTGTTTAAATTCTTCCTTGGTGAAATTTAAATTTGTACTATAGTATTAATAGGGAGTCATGCCTGTTACTGTTAGGCTTATTCGATAATTTTGTATGTATTTTCTGTGCATATGTAGCCATATTTGTACTGTAAATATTGAGTTTTAGCCTACGAGATGAGTGTCCGGGTGGCGTTAAATGTGACTCGTTAATTCGGATAAATAATTATGAGGTCTTCATGCCTCGCGTGTTGCTGTCAATATTGTGAAAATTTTGAAATGAGATTTTGGTTAATATAAGATTAATTGAGAATGCGGGAATTAATTATGAATAATTATTATGACCAGAGATATGATTATGGACATACATATTATGTGTGTGTAGGCACAAAATTGCTACCGCCGGTTGCGACTAACACAATATGTTAATTTGGGAAATTAGGCCATATGAAATCTGAATGAAATGGGCCAAACTATGAGCATGATGTTTTCCCCATCATGGTCCTCCAAGTACCCGGTGTTTCATGTGTCTATGTTTAAGAAATTAGCTGGAAATCCTTTATCTATTGTTCAGGTGGAAGCTAGTGGAGGTGAAGTTAATGGATAGTTAGCTTATGAGAGGTACCTAATTGTCATCCTTGTTAGATAAGTCTGGAAGTTAGGATTGCCTACGTTAATGTGTTATGGAAAATTTTGTAAGTCGAGAAGGTCACCTTGAAGGCCGAAAGTGTTGTGGAAAGAAAATATTTTTGCTTGATTGTATAGAAATTGGCTTTGATTTGAAAGGTACTTTCTCGGTGTTATGATTTAAAAATGTGCAGTTCATGTCCAGATATCACTCTTGATAATATAATGCCGGTAATGTTGAGATTAGTATTGTTGATATACATTGTGATGCTTTGTCGAGTTGTGGATGTGTTGATAGGGTGATTTTGGTGATTCTCTGGCAGGTGGATACGCCCAGTTACAGGGGAAACTCTGCCGAAAGTTTTAAGAATTTGTAAAGATAGCCAAATTTTAAGGGCCATAAGAAAGTTGAAATTTTGGAAACGAAGTATGAGACCGATGTAGTCATAAGTGCCTATGTATAATGGTTGGAGGTAAATGGATGGTAACTCTATTCTTAGAAGTGACTTGCAAAACATTCGAGGACGAACATTCTTAAGTGGGGGAGAATGTAACACCCCAGAAACATTTTGAAGTACTTAAGCGCTATTAAGAAAGTTGTTGTGCGCTAATTATATTATTTTGTGTGCAGACAAGGACTATTAATATGATGGATATTAATTGGATATTATAATAAGTGTACGAGGTATATTTTAAGTGGTGTGGGGTCTAAGGAGATCCCTAAGTCTAAGTCAAGTTAGAAATTGCATGATAGACTTAAGTCAAGTTGGAAATTGCATGATAGACTAAAGTTCCAAATAAGTACACACAAGACTAAACTTTGGACGTGCATATATACATATATGTAAGAAGTTATGTGATGAAAAACCTATCCAATTAAACCCCTTTGAGTCTAGTTTCCAACGCATCAAACCGTTCGTCATTTGGATATTTCTACAAAGGATTATGGACATTTTACTGGACCTGTGTAATATGCGCGCTAAGATGCGCGGCCGCGCATATTTCAGAGTTTCTGCCTTAGGTGCGCGGCCACTTGACCACGTGTGCGGCCGTGCACGTAGAAGCCCATTAAATAACCCCAAGGACGGGTAGAGAGAGGGGCTAAGTTGTTTCTTCAAGACTAGGGCTTTCTCTCCATCACCCATCCGGCCAAGGCTTCCAATACACACCTAAAGTGAGTGTTTATGTGTGTTTTTATGATGATTTCACTTCTCAATCACTAGTTACAACAAGATTTGTGATTGGATTCAAGAATGCGTTGTCCTATGATGAGTTATTTTTCCATCCTTATGGTTGTTTTTGAGATATTATATACATTGTTTTGAGCCGTGGACTATCTGTTGTGAAATTAATTGACTTTATTGTACCTTTGGAATGGTTGTGGCCTATGGAAAATTTGTAAATACGAGTTGATGATGTTGTGATAATATTCTGTGTGAATTATTGTGTGATATGGGTTAATGTTAAGCAGCGTATAAGGATGGTATTCCATTGTTGACATTATGTGGGCATAAGGGTAGCCTTTCACTGTTGTTATGGGTGTTGGGATATTGTCTGGGCGGAGTGATAAGGGAGGCTATTATAGGAGTGATAAGGGTGACTATAGGAGCGATAAGGGTGGCTATTGCGGAGGGATAATGGAGGTAATTATAGGAGTGATAAGGGTGGCTATAGGAGAGATAAGGGTGGCTATTGTCAGGGATGATATGTGATGATGTGGGGTTATTATGTTGATTATTTTTATATGATTATGTGGGATTATTGTGTTGATGATTTTTTTGTGTAATGTTACGATTCTCCTTGTGTTTATTTTTATCTCTTGTGCAACTTGTCTTGCTATTTGGTATCTTGATAATAGTCTAATTCATGTTCAAATTGTGAGCCTATGTCTATTGTCGGGCGGATGATGTTATTGGCACGTGAATTATCCGTGCAGATGTGATATGAAAAGTGGGCACGAGGTGCCAGGGTATCACGACCCAAATTCTCCCTCCGCGAATCGTCGTGACGGCACCTAGTCTCTACGACTAGGTAAGCCTAATACTTGCGAAAATGAAATTAAAAAAACATGAAAATTAACAACTAACAGTAACAGATATTTTAATAAGCAATTGAGATGCCGCTCAGTATATACAATAATCAACTCTCGAAATATACATGACACTCCCAAGACCCGGAACACCGTAAGTCACAAGTTTCTATGAAGTTCTAACTGTTCTATACGTCGGTGTCTATAGAAATAAGAGAAGAATCAACATAAGGGGATAGAGGGGGACTCCGAGGATCTGCGGGCACGGGCAATTATACCTTGACGTTCTTCGAAAACAACAGCGACTGCAACAAAGGACGAGGCTGGTAAAGGGAACCTGGATCTGCACATGAAAAACATGTGCAGAAAAAGATGTGAGTACACCACAGCGGTATCCAGTAAGTGCCAAGCCTAACCTCGGCCGAGTAGTGACGAGGTTAGGTCGAGGCTCTACTGGTACATAATAAATAAGCAGGAGAGTATAACAATATAATAACAGACTAGAATTTAAACAAGGAGAACATAGCAAAGTAGCAACGTAGAACATAGGGATAAACATCAGGGGATCTCCCGAGATACCGTCTCGTAGTCCCAAGATAAAATTACAAGGAGATCTCTCGAGGTACTTCCTCGTAGTCTCAAAAGTAAATATGAAGGGAGAACTCCCGAGGAACAGCCTCGTAGTCTCAAAAGTAAATGTGCAGGGAGATCTCCCGAGGAACCGCCTCATAGTCTCAAAAGTAAATATGCAGGGGGGATCTCCCGGGCTACCGTCCCGTAGTCCCAAAGTAAATACGCAACTCAAACAAATGAATATAATAGTTACAGCAAGAAAACCTATAATTTAGACTAAGTACAAGTCCAGAAAGAAGCGGGACTTACTAAACATGCTGCAAAGAGTTAAAATAGGCAATTAAGACATGTAGATATGCTATTCTAGGCTAAGAGGATAACTACACATGCTAGTATACTCAGATAAGATGAAAACAGGCAATTACCCGGTAAAAATCAGGTTTTTCCACAAATAGCTCATGTACGCACTCGTCACCTCGTGTACACGACGCTCACATATCATAACAACACCAAATCCTAAGGGGATTTCCCCCACACAAGGTTAGGCAAGCCACTTACCTCGAACCAAGCTCAATCAATCGATAACAATGCCCTTTCCACGAATATCCGGCTCCGAATGGCCCAAATCTAGCCAAAATCAATTACATACCATAAATATAACTATAAGAAATTAATCTAATTAATAAAATCAAAGCTAAAGCAAGAAATTAGAAAATCACCCCAAAAAGACTCCCGGGGCCCACGTCTCGGAATCTGGTAAAAGTCACAAAATATGAACACCCATTCACTCATGAGTTCACTCATACCAAAATAACTCAAATCCGATACCAAAATCTCGATCAAAATCCCAAAATTCGGCCTAAGAACTTTTCTCAAATTTTCCCCAATTGTCCACCCCAAATCACTAATTTAATAATGAAATTAAAGACATAATCATGGGAATCAACCAAAACTAGGTAAGAATCACTTACCCCAAACACCCATGTGGAAATTCCTCCAAACATTGCCTAATTCCGAGATCTCAAGTCCAAATGGTGAAAAATGACATAAACCCTCGATTTTGAACTTTTAAATCTGCCCAGGTGTTCCCTTCTTCGCGAACACGACCACTATCTCGCGTTCGCGTATAACAAAAATTCCACTGACCAAATTTCCTCCTTCACGAACGCGAGGGACCTCTTGCGAACGCGTACCTTTCACTTCCTGGTCCTTCGCGAACGCGATACCCACTACGCGAACGCGTAGACCAAATGACTGGGGTCCCCAGCTGCCTCACTTCCTCTATGCGAAAGCATTCCACTCTTCGCGTTTGTGATGCTTCCACTGACCATAACTTCATGAACGGTGGATCCTTTGCGTGAACGCGAAGAACAAACTTGAGCTGGTCTCCCAGATTTCCTACCCGATCGCGAGACCTCTCTCGCGAACGCGATGAAGAAATGTCTGCAACAAAAACAACAGAAATCTGCTATCTTCTCTTAAGTTCAAAAGGTTTGTTAACCATCCGAAATCAACCCGAGGCCCCCGGGACCTCAACCAAACATACCAACAAGTCATAAAATACCATACAAACTTAGTCGAGCCTTCAAACCACATCAAACAACGCTAAAATCAGGAATCATCCTCTGATTCAAACTTAAAGAACTTGAAACTTCCAAATTCAACAACCGATGCCGAAACCTATCAAACCACGTCCGATTGACCCCAAATTTTGCACACAAGTCATAATAAACCTTACGGACTCACTTCAACTTCCGGAATCAGAATCTGACCCAGATATCAAAAAGTCCACTACCGGTCAAAATCCCTAAAACTTCAACTTTCGCTATTTCAAACCTAAATGAGCTACAGACTTCCAAACCACTATCTGAACATGCTCCTAAGTCAAAAATCACCTAACCGAGCTAACGAAATCAACAAAACCCTATTCCAAAGTCGTCTTCATATAGTTCCGACTAAGGATCAAATCCTTAGGCTTAAACCTCTATTTAGGGACTAAGTGTCCCAAAACCCTCCAAATACCAAAACGAAACCTCCCGGCAAGTCACAATAGCAGAAAACGATATGGGAGAAGTAGTTAATAGGGGATCGGGGCTGGAACTCTCGAAACGACCGGCCGAGTCGTTATAAAGGGAAATATAATGATTATGTTATTGGCACGTGAATTGGCCTTGCAGATATGATATGAAATGTGAGCACGAGGTACCGGGGAAATATAATGATTTTTATTATTGGCGTGTGAGTTGTCCGTGCGACGTTGATAGAAATAAGGGCACAAAGTGTCGTGAAAATATGAAAGTCGGTTGAGACCCGTGTTACGAAAATATGAACGTGGGCTGAGACCCGTGTTTTATGATTGTGAAACGAGATGTCACAAAGTGACTTTTATTCGAAGGAATTATATACAAAAGATATTTATTTGAAAGAAGTATATTCGGTAGAAGTTTATTTGAAAGAAGTATATTCGAAATATATTTATTTGAAAGAAGTATATTTGAAAGATATTTATTTGAAAGAGTTTTATATTCGAAGGATGTTTATTTAAAGAAATACATTCGGAGAGTATTTATTCAAAAGAATTATATGTGATAGATTTATGTTGAAGGGCTTGTCTAATTGGGTGTACTTGTGCTTCTTATTCGTTTGAGTAATAATTTTGGTGTCTTGCTGCCTTGTTGTTTACATCACTAGTTGATTATTGTTGCTATCACTACTATTTATTTTCTATTATTTTTGTATACTATATTGCACAGGTTATTAGACTAGTGAGTGTCTTGACCGTACCTCGTCACTACTCTACCGAGGTTATTCTTGATACTTACTTGTACCGACTGTGGTGTACTCATACTACACTGCACTTTTTTTTGCAGAGCTAGGTATTGGAGATATCAGACTCGGGCAAAGTTAGTGAGTTGATCGCAAGGATTCAAGGTAGGGCTACTTGGCCATCACAGCCCCTTGGAGCCTTTCCATTTTTATTGTACTGTCATCTCTTATTTGAACAAAATTTTATATTCGATCCTTGAGATCATTGCATGTATTCAGTTAGAGTTCGTGACTCAGTATTACCAGTCTTGGGAGGTTGTTATATTTATTTCTGCTGTTGGTTTCGAATATCAAAAACAACATGGCTCGAAATGTAATTGTAATCGATTTACCTAATCTTAGAGACCAAGTACCATCACGACGCCTATGGTGGAATTTTGGGTCGTGACTAGTTGGTATTACATCCCTAGGTTCATAGGTTCTATGAGTCACAAATGAGTTTAGTAGAGTCTTGCGGATCGGTACAGAAATGTCTGTACTTATCGTCGAGAGGCTACAGAGCTAGTAGGAAAACATTTCACTTCTTTCATTCCTTGTCGTGCGGTATTTATTCAGCTTGAAGCATATATCTTATGTTCTTTTGCATCCACTCGTGTATGAAATTGTGCATGTGTCAATGGTTCGTGATACTACAGAGGGTTATAAGGGAGCCAGGGTTGCTCAACCATTGCTATAACGTGTCGTCTAGATCGAGGATATGGAAGTATTGAGAGATCATTCAGTTGTTCATATGGCGGTGCAATAGGTTGTGACATCTGGTTCATAAGTATGATCTTAAGAAGGTTTAATTAATTGCCTAATTGTCACAATCGTGGTAAGGTCACGAGGTGGATGTAGATCTAAAGATAGTTTAGAGACTATGTAGTTCGTATGAGATTTCCATTTAGTAAAAGGTACATACTAGTAGTCAAGGCACTCGAGGAAGAAATTTTGACTGTCACGAGGATGACATGCACCTAATAAATGTCTTGATGTGTCTTATGACTGGTGTCGTACGAGCGGTGAAGGTTAGTATTGTGGATCATCGGACGATGTCCTATGACTTTGCGCCAAGTGAGGGAAGTTCATTATCAATGATCAGATTGCGGGGTCATGTGTTATATCAGTTTTGGCCTGAGATATATATATATATGTGGTATTGAAAGGTTCTCCAAAACTTGTATATGATTAAGAGCTGAGATTTGTATGGAATGATGTTAGGATTTGCAGTATTCCTGCGTCCTTAATAATTCCACATTTCAGTATCAACGGGTGTCATGGAAATGATTTCAGAATACTCGGGGTGCTCCAGTAAGTTCTTTTAATGCACTACCGGCACGAGGTTCCTATAATAGTTATTCCAGTTATCCGGCACAGACTCAGTATGAGCAGCCGAACTCGCAGAGGGATTGTTATCAGTGTGGTGATACTAGGCACGTCATGAGAGATTGTCCCAGACTTGGGAGAGGCGGATTTCATCAGAATACTCAGGCTACAGGCTCTATTCCAGTTACTACCCCACATGCACAGTCAGTTAAGAGTAGAGGACAGGCGGGTTGAGGGCACCCTAGAGGGGGAGGCCCGACTCATTAATATAATTGATATGGTATGGCTGAGGGCGTTACACCAGATGTTGTCGTTACAGGTATGATTTAATTTATATTAGAGGAGCATTGTTCTTTTTTTGATTCAAATCCAATTATCGGGGTGAGACCTCCTATCATGCTCCATGCATGGTGAGTTAGTGATTTTGTACACCACTCACATGTTTATCCCTGTTCGGAGATTTGATGATGTTAGCCCGTGTCTATTATTTTTATTTTTGTTCACTATTGAGGGCTATAAGTCCAAAAATGACTTTCTATTACTCACTACAGTGGGTTTTGATGTGATTTTGGAATAATTGATTTCAATTTTATGAATTATATGACCTATTGGTATGGGGGTTCATTATTTGTTGTGAAAACTATTTACAGAATTTATTAAAAAGAAGAAAGAAAGGGAATGGAAAATTTCAGTTGGCATAATGTGCAAAATACCTGTGATTTAGAGATGAGGATGAGATCCTCGCATTTTTATATGATGTGAAATATTTAAATCGGACTACAAGCCGTAGTGGAAGTTATATAAGGACGAGGTCCTTGTGGTGAAAAATTAATGTGTTTAAATTCTTCCTTGGTGAAATTTAAATTTGTACTATAGTATTAATAGGGAGTCATGCCTGTTACTGTTAGGCTTATTCGATAATTTTGTATGTATTTTCTGTGCATATTTAGCCATATTTGTACTGTAAATATTGAGTTTTAGCCTACGAGATGATTGCCCAGGTGGCGTTAAATGTGACTCATTAATTCGGGTAAATAATTATGAGGTCTTCATGCCTCGCGTGTTGCTGTCAATATTGTGAAAATTTTGAAATGAGATTTTGGTTAATATAAGATTAATTGAGAATGCGGGAATTAATTATGAACAATTATTATGATCAGAGATATGATTATGGACATACGTATTATGTGTGTGTTGGCACAAAATTGCTACTGCCGGTTGAGACTAACACAATATGTTAATGTGGGAAATTAGGCCATATGAAATCTGAAGGAAATGGGCCAAACTATGAGCATGATGTTTCCCCCATCATGGTCCTCCATGTACCCGGTTTTTCATGTGTCTATGTTTAAGAAAGTAGCTGGAAATCCTTTATCTATTGTTCAGGTGGAAGCTAGTGGAGGTGAAGTTAATGGATAGTTAGCTTATGAGAGGTACCTAATTGTCATCCTTGTTAGATAAGTCTGGAAGTTAGGATTGCCTACGTTAATGTGTTATGGAAAAGTTTGTAAGTCGAGAAGGTCACTTTGAAGGCCGAAAGTATTGTGAAAAGAAAATATTTTCGCTTGATTGTATAGAAATTGGTTTTGATTTGAAAGGTACTTTTTCGGTGTTATGATTTAAAAATGTGCAGTTCATGTCCAGATATCACTCTTGTTAATATAATGCCGGTAATGTTGAGATTAGTATTGTTGATATATATTGCGATGCTTTGTCGAGTTATGGATGTGTTGATAGGGTGATTTTGGTGATTCTCTGGCAGGTGGATACGCCCAGTTACGGGGGAAACTCTACCGACAGTTTTAAGAATTTTTAAAGATAGCCAAATTTTAAGGGCCATAAGAAAGTTGAAATTTTGGAAACGAAGTATGAGACCGATGTAGTCATAAGTGCCTATGTATAATGGTTGGAGGTAAATGAATGGTAACTCTATTCTTAGAAGTGACTTGTAAAATAATCGAGGATGAACGTTCTTAAGTGGGGGAGAATGTAACACCCCAGAAACATTTTGAAGTACTTAAGCGCTATTAAGAAAGTTGATGTGCGCTAATTACATTATTTTGTGTGCAGACAAGGACTATTAATATGATGGATATCAATTGGATATTATACTAAGTGTACGAGGTATATTTTAAGTGGTGTGGGTCTAAGGAGATCCCTAAGTCTAAGTCAAGTTGGAAATTGCATGATAGACTAAAGTTCCAAATAAGTACACACAAGACTAAACTTTGGACGTGCATATATACATATATGTAAGAAGTTATGTGATGAAAAACCTATCCAATTAAACCCCTTTGAGTCTAGTTTCCAACGCATCAAACCGTTCGTCATTTGGATATTTCTACAAAAGATTATGGACATTTTACTGGACCTATGTAATATGCGTGCCAAGATGCGCGGCCGCGCATATTTGAGAGTTTGTGCCTTAGGTGCGCGCCCAGATGCGCAGCCACTTGACCACGTGCGCGGCCGCGCACGTAGGATCCCATTAAATAACCCAAGGACGGGTAGAGAGAGGGGCTAAGTCGTTTCTTCAAGACTTGGGCTTTCTCTCCATCACCCAACGGACCAAGGCTTCCAATACACACCTAAAGTGAGTGTTTAAGTGTATTTTTATGATGATTTCACTTCTCAATCACTAGTTACAACAAGATTTGTGATTAGATTCAAGAAGGCATTGTCCTATGATGAGTTATTTTTCCATCCTTGTGGTTGTTTTTGAGATATTATATACATTATGTTGAGCCGTGGACTATCTGTTGTGAAATTAATTGACTTTATTGTACCTTTGGAATGGTTGTGGCCTATGGAAAATTTGTAAATACGAGTTGATGATTTTGTGCTGTTGTGATAATATTCTGTGTAAATTATTGTGTGATATGGGTTAACGTTAAGCAGCATATAAGGGTGGTATTCCATTGTTGACATTATGTGGGCATAAGGGTAGCATTTCACTATTGTTATGGGTGTTGGGATATTGTCTGGACGGAGTGATATGGAAGGCTATTATAGGAGCGATAAGGGTGGCTATAGGAGCGATAAGGGTGGCTATTGCGGAAGAATAAATGAGGCTATTATAGGAGTGATAACGGTGGCTGTAGGAGAGATAAGGGTGGCTATTGTCAGGGATTATATGTGATGATGTGGGGTTATTATGTTGATGATTTTTATATGATGTGGGATTATTGTGTTGATGATTTTTTTTTTGTAATGTTACGATTCTACTTGTGTTTATTTTTATATCTTGTGCAACTTGTCTTGTTGTTTGGTATCTTGATAATAGTCTGATTCATGTTGAAATTGTGAGCCTATGGCTATTGCTGGGCGGATTATATTATTGGTACGTGAACTGTCAATGCAGATATGATATGCAATGTGGGCACGAGGTGCCAGGGAAACATAATGATTATGTTATTGGCACGTGAACTGTCCATGCAGATGTGATATGAAATGTGAGCACGAGGTGCCAGAGAAATATAATGATTTTTATTATTGGCACGTGAGTTGTCCGTGCGGTGGTTACAGAAATATGGGCACGAGGTATCGTGGAAATATGAAAGTGGGCCGAGACCCGTGTTACGAAAATATGAAAGTGGGCTGAGAAGTTTATTTGAAAGAAGTATATTCGAAAGATATTTATTTGAAAGAAGAATATTCGAAAGATATTTATTTGAAAGAAGAATATTCGAAAGATATTTATTTAAAAGAGTTTTATATTCGAATGATGTTTATTTAAAGAAATACATTCAGGGAGTATTTATTCAAAAGAATTATATGTGAAGGATTTATGTTGAAGGACTTGTTTAATTGGGTATACTTGTGCTTCTTATTCGTTTGAGTAATAATTTTGGTGTCTTGCTGCCTTGCTGTTTACATCACTAGTTGATTATTGTTGATATCACTGCTATTTGTTCTATTATTTTTGTATACTATACTGCACAGGTTATTAGACTAGTGAGTGTCTTGACTGTACCTCGTCACTACTCCACCGAGGTTAGTCTTGATACTTACTGGGTACTAACTGTGGTGTACTCATACTACACTTCTGCACATTTTTGTGCAGAGCCAAGTATTAGAGATATCAGACTCGGGGCAGAGTTAGTGAGTTTATCGCAAGGATTCAAGGTAGGGATGCTTGGCCATCGCAGTCCCTTGGAGCCTTTCCAGTTTTATTGTACTGTCATCTCTTATTCGAACAGTATTTTATATTTGATCCTTGAGATCATTGCATGTATTCAGTTAGAGTTCATGACTCAGTATTCCCAGTCTTGGGAGGTTGTTATATTTATTTCCGCTGTTGGTTTCGAATATCAAAACAAAAAGTGCTCGAAATGTAATTGTAATCGGTTTACCTTATGTGTGAGGTAAGGTAAGGTCTAGCACATTATGTGTGAGTTATATTGCTATGCCTTTGGGAAGATCCAAGCGGCTATGAGGTTATATGACCTCGTGAGACTTCTGTCGGCAGCTACACCATGATCCTCTACATGAGGCTGCCATCTTAAGGTAATAGAGGCGCAGAGGAGTGATTATATAGCCAAGGCATAGAGGCAATACTACTGTAGCTTTTGCCCCCCTTACTTGTACTCTTCCGTTGTGATTTTTATTTTTCTTTTTATTATTAATAAAATAGCTACTGGGCAACCCGGCTAGTAGTATATTTGCTAAAAACAAAATCGGTTTACCAAGTCTTAAAGACTAAGTACCATCATGACGCCTATGGTAGGATTTTGGGCCGTGACATCAACAAAGTGGCGATTGTGAGGACACCTCTTCCACCTTTTACTCTTAGTAAACACACGTAAAGCGATATCATTTTCGTCCCTTAGTACCCCACTTTCTTCATAGCGTAACCCAGTGTGCCATGGAAGCTTGCAGTGAAAGTAAAATAACCTCTTGCAGTTAGGGCACTTCGATCACTTCACATTTTCACCACACTCGTCCAAAATAAAAGTCGAACAATCCTGATTCGGATAATAACATTGCGCCAATCCTATAACAGAGGACTCACACAACACATCGCACCATTTAACAAACAGATGAGGACCCACAAGATTCCTACAAGAAATGGGGTCCAAAAACTGGTTACAATTCAGAGAGGGACATGGAATTTTGCCGATATTGTCCTCTAGCTTAACGGAAATGTATTTCACAATACAGTCGATACAAAATGGATGAACACAATGATTTTGGTTCTTAAATTTTCTGTTGGGTAACAACATTGGCTCGATACAAATTTCACAGGTGAAATTTTAAGGTTCATCTGGTAATTATGTCTGCACTTTCTTGAGATTGGTTTTGTTCTGAACGATTTCGGCCATGTTTTTGCAGTATGTTTTCCATTATTAGTGTGAGTGGAGTCAGAGGTGGATCCAGGATTTGAAGGTTGCGGGTGTCACTATACATACATAATATACCTACCATTAGTCACAATGACCGAATAGGAAGGATAGGTCGATTTAGTTAGTTTTTGGTTAATTCAATTAGGTCTTTTATTCACAAATAGGCAAAATAAGTTTGATTTTAGTTCAATTTTTTAATGCTTGATTTAATTATATTATAGAATTAAATTTCAAAAATAAATTAATATCTCATTAAAGTATTCCTCCAAATAGAAACTTTTCTTAATTAGTAGCTTAATTACTATATATTCTTTGTTTGATTTGATTAATTGGTCATTTTTCTTGGGTTAGTTTTCTCAATTTAATTGTCGAGTTATATGAAAAATATTTTCAAAGTAAAAGTTTCAATTTTCATTCTATTTGTTTTTTTTCCGAAAGTCATTAAATGATACTGGTCAAATTATACTCTAATATATAAATTAATGTTGTATCATTAAGATGAGACAAATTACATATTACCTAGAATCATTTAAAATTATGCATCAAAAGAAACTGCTCATGAAATAAGGTGTAATTATACAAAGCAAAATGAAGGCTAATATAAAGAAAAATTTAAAAAGAAAGAAGTTAAAGAGATTTAGAAGCAAATAACAGGAAGAACAAAGAGGGGAAAAAAAGAAAAGGAATAAGAGGTGAGGCCCAAGGCCCAATGAAATAGGGATTAATAAGTAGGAAAAAGATAAAAGGAAAGGAAGGATGACGTTGTTGGGAATCGAACACGGATTGCTGAGGTAAATGAGAGACTTCGGAGGCAACGCTGAACCAAGGCACCCGCGCAATGTTTATTCAATTTGGGTGCCACTTTATCAATATAACCATTGTTTCACAGATATTAACATACTTACCAAGAATTTTTGTCGAACCATGTATGTGGCGTACCACCCCTACCCTATAAGGTAGATCCGCCCTTGAGTGGAGTGTTTGATTTTTTTGTCACATTGTGAGCATCGGAAGTGTTGAAACGTTTCAGAGTCTTTTTAATATTCGTCTGACAATTTCCCTCCAGCTATGCTTATTTGAAGTTATATGCCCTCTTCTCCAAGTTAGCAGAACTTTCTTTGAATATCATGTTACAAGTTTGTTATGCTAATTTAAATTTGTTATATACAATAACCTTATAAACAAATTCGTATCAACCCTAAAGATAGTGACTTATTGGTAACCATCTAGGGATAGTTAATTCAATGAAATCATGCTCGATTGGTTTTACACTTATTGATATTTTTGTATTTTCAACATTATAAAAAGCTATGAAGGCTTATTTTCTCTGTTGGGCTTCTCTATAGGACTTCAATTTATAACCAACGTTATAAGCATTTTGATTGTGTTAAATAATCGAGGCTTCTAGTCTGAGCATTAACAAGAGTCTTTCATAGTGAGATATGATTTTTTTCTTCCTATACAATATTTGAAATTTATTTATCAAAATTGTCCTAATTTTGTATATTACCCGCCCTAAACAAGGATTACTTACAAATTATATACAATCTATTATTAATGCCTTAAATTAGGGGATTTAGTTATATCCTTTTCCTATTTTCTCTCCACATCTCTTTCAATAAGCATTTTCTTTTCCAAATTCAATCAAACATAGGACCGCGAGAACCATATGAGATAAAATCTACTAATAGATTTTGACCAGCAGTCTGTTCCTCTTTCAATAATGTAGGAAAAATTGAAAAAAGAAAGAAATATTAGAACATGTAAAGACATTGATGAGAATATTTACAACATCTCCAAATATTTCAAGAAATTGTCTGTACAAGTGATAAGCGAAATTTAGTATTGAACTCTTAGGTGATTGACTTTTCCATTGAATGGCTCTGTTGAAGCATTGTACTACTGTCCAAAGTTGGATGAAATGAGTTGGATAAAAATCCTCCTCGATGATGAATGTTGAATGAAAGTTAAAAAATAGTTGTATAATGTATGAATCATTGTATAAAATTTATATTTAAGTTATCAATACTATCTTTTTGCATAAAGTTATTGATATGTATCAAAATTTATCCAATGATTTTGTAACAATCCGTAAATTCGTCTTAGGTATGAATGTGTTAAATGAGTAGTAATGTTATATTTTAGACATGTGAAGTTCTATCGGTATGAGTATGGGTGAAAATAGTTATTTTAGAATCAAGACGAAGAGTGAGATGTATAAGATTTGATAAAATTGACTAAGTTTACAAAAGGTCTGTCTTGCGGCAGGATATAGTGAAACTGTATAAGGAATTTGGGAACGTGTAAAACACGAAAGCTATAGCTCTTTGAAATATATTTTCAACGATATATTGCATAGACCGAACATATTTCTGAGTAAAATGTAATATATGTTTTACTGGACAATGCGCAGTATGCGCGCCCAGGTGCACGCCCGGATGGTCCCGTGCGCGGCCGCGCACTTGTGGCAGTGCTACTGCCTTTCTACGCGTTAGTGTAACGACCCAACCAGTCGTTTTGAGTATTATAGCCTCATTCCCCTATTTACTGCTCAATTTATGATTTACAATTGTTATGTGACTTGCTGGGGATATTGGTTCGGGTCTGCTGAGGTTTTGAAATGAATTGAGACACTTAGTCTCCAAGATGAAAACTTAAATTAAAAAGATTGACAGGATATTGACTTATGTGTAAACGATCCCGAAATATAATTTTGATGATTCAAATTGTTCTGTATGGTGATTTTGGACTTAGGAGCGTGTCCGAAAACTTATTTGAAAGTCCGCAGTTAAATTAGGTTTAAAATGACTAAAATAGAAATTTAAGTTTGGATGTTTGACCGGGGAGTTGACTTTTTGATATCGGAGTCGGAATTCAATTATGAAAATTTGAATAGCTCTATTATGTCATTTATGACTTGTGTGCAAAATTTGAGATCAATCGGAATTAAATTGATAAGTTTCGGCAGCGAAGATAGAAGTTGGAATTTCTTACTTCCATTAAGCTTGAATTGGGGTATGATTCATGGTTCTAGTGTTGTTTGATGTGATTTGAGGATTCGACTAAGTTCGTATGATGTTTTAGGACTTGTTGGTGCATTTGGTTGAGGTCACGGGGTCTCGGGTGAGTTTTGGATGGTTATCGGACTAAATTTTGGACTTGGATGAAATCTGGAAATTTTTGCCTTCTGATGCAATTGCACCTGCGGAATGTGGCTCGTAGGTGCGAGCTCGTAGAAGCGAGCCTGGCATCGCAGAATCGGGAAGTTCGCAAAAGCGGACAGAATCTCACAGAAGCGAGTCCGCAGAAGTGACACGAAGGTCGCAGATGCGGAGGTAAGGGAGGCTGGGTAAAGCCGCAGAAGTGGATGCTTCTTTGCTGAAGCGAGTTCGCAGAAGCGGACTTATTATCCGCAGAAGCGGGGGTAGTCACAGAAGAGGTTATTTTCTCGCACCTACGATACCTCAGAAGCGTCTAAGTGAGTCGCAGGTGTGGAACCCCCCGGACAGTATGCATTTCGAAGGGGTTTCGAGTTTTGTCATTTTTGGACCTTCAAGCACGGTTTTTGGGGCGATTGTCAGAGAGAATTCTTGGGAAAATTGAGGTAAGTTACTTGTGATAATTTCTACTCCATAATATTGAATTATCAACGAATAATCCGACTAGATTACGTGTTTTTGAGGTGTAAATCGGGAATTTGGACCTAGGGATTTGGAAATAAGATTTGATGATTTGGAGGTTGAGTTGATGTCGGAATTTGGTAAAATTTGTATGGTTAGACTCGTGGCCGAATGGGCGTTCATATTTTATAACTTTTTTTGGGTTCCGAGATGTGGGCCCACAGACAATTTTGGAGTTAAATTTCGGCTTATGTTGGAAAATTAATATTTTCATATGGAATTAATCCCTATAATTTGTATTGACTGAATCGAATTAATTGAGGCTAGATTTGAGGCGTTCAGAGGTCGATTCGCGAGGCAAAGACATAGCGGAGTAAGAAAGTACAGGGTTTGAGGTAAGTAAAACTTCTAAACTTGGTTCTAAGGGTATGAATCCCCGAATTTGGTGTTATTTCAATTGTTTGAAGATGATGCACATGCTAGGTGACGAGCGTGTGGGTGTGCACCATGGTAAATTCTGTGAAGTTGTAAATTTAAAGAATTATGTTATTATCTGAATATTCTCCACGTGTTAGGAAATTGAGTTGAGACTCTTATTAAACATCATGTCTAGGTTACATGTTGATATTTTTGGGACCCCTAGGGTTGTGTTGTTGTTGAATTTAATTGTTTTAAAAATATATATTTCATACTCAGTCATATTCATCCATTGTGACAATATTTATGGGATCGAGGCTGCCCGCCTGCAGTAGGCCATATTGGCTTTATATATATTATTATTATTATATGGAACGGGGTTGCCCGCCTGCAGCAGGCCTTATAGGCTTTATCATTATATGGATCGGGGTTGCCCGCATGCAGTATGCCATATCAGCTTTATATCACGCTTGGACTGAAGGAGCCCTCCGGAGTCTGCACCCCCTACAGTTAGCGTTGATGATTTATATACGGGATGGACTTCCGAGGGCATGGACTTACCTTATTTATATTTGTGATGAATTTCCCTGGACATGGATCTTGTCCGAACCATTTACATTTGGGAATAAATTACCCCAAGGCTGGATTGGCCTTATACGGTACTGAGTGACTGACTGTCAGTCAATGTATATATATACGGGATGGATATCCCTGGACTGGATTGGCCATAAACAGTACCAGGTGACTAAATGATTTGTGATCATGAGTACACAAGGTTTTCCACTGCGATGTCTTATTTCTTCATATCATACAGTATTGATCTATCTTACTTGTACTGAGTTTAACTGTCGAACTTGAAAGCATGGCTACATTTCTGTACCGTTATTTTTTATTGGACTGTAATTGCGGAGCTCGTCATTACCTCCAGCCCATAGCTTAGTCTTGTTACTTATTGAGTTGGTTGTACTCATACTAGATTCTGCACCTCGTGTGCAGATCCAGGTGCTCCCGGATACGGCGGTTGCTAGACTTGGTGATTTATTTGTTGGAGACTATCAAGGTAGATGCTTGGCATCCGCAAACCTTGTCTCTTTTCCCTTCAGTTAGTGTGATGTTCTATATTTTTTTAGATAGTGTTCTTATCAGTCACACTTTATTATTATTTAGATGTTCATGTACTCAGTGACACAGGGTTTTGGGAGTGTTTTGTATCTATAATTGTGAGATTTTCTATTGAATTCAAATATTATGTTTTCAAAGTTAATAGATATTGTATTTTATTGAGGATGTCGGCTTGCCTAGTATTGAGATAGGCGCCATCACGACATGGGGATTTTGGGTCATGACAGTTAGGTGTGCGGTTGGGCCTTCAGGTGAGCGGGAGCGCACCCAGGGGTCATTTTTAAAGCCCTACTTTGTCCCCCACACCCCAAAACACAAAAAACATGCTTTAGAAAGGGAAGCTCTCAAGAACCTAACTCCACAATTGTCCCTCCACCATCCAAGGTAAGTTCTAATGATAATTCTAAGTTGATTTCAATTCCCCAACACCTTATTAACATGGGTAAACCCTTCAAATCATTAGATATTCGATTGGGGCATCATTGTTGAGAGAAGAAACCCTAGAACTCGAATTCAAGAGGATTGAACTTCAAAAAGGTAATATCTTCACCCTCTACTTGATTATAGTATTGGATTAATGATTATAGACTCTAGTTCATGAGATGTGATTTGATGGGTTTGACAGAAAAGAATGAACGGTTATAGGTTTGGGTTGTTGATTGTTGATTATTGATTAAGGGTGTTATTTATCTTATGGGTGATGAAGAATAATGTTGATTATAACCATTTGAGATTTTAGAATTTATCTAAGAGCAAGATAATGGGTTATTGGGTGTAGAAAAACCATTAATAAGGGCTATGAAGCTTTATACCCACCAAATGTTTGATAAAATACCTAAGTGACCAAAACATGAGGATTATTACTAATATGGAATCCCTTTGACTTGTATTGATATAGATTAAAGATGAAAGGGTTGGCGAATGTTGTTTTACGCTCAAGAGCAGGAAGTTAAGGTATGTGAGGCTAACTCTCTATGTTTGGGAATGTTAATGATTCTCCCTACACTATGTTTCTTTTACGACGTTAATACTTGCCTCAGAAATATGGTTAAGCCTAGTTCCTTGAATAGTTGCAGAACTTCTATTATCTAGCTTCATAAATCGTTCATGACTTTTATTCTGAATGTTGCGATCTCAGTGTGTAATCAATATAGACTTGGGTTTGATGCCCATGAATCTCAGTCTAGATTACTCAGCATGTCATAAACAATTGAAGTTTCAGTTTTCATAATCAGTTCAAGAATACTTGTCTTAGTCTAGTACTATTCAGTATTCCAGTATCATGTAACTCAATATGATTCAGTATTTCAGCATCACATATTGCAGTATGATTTTCAGTTCCAGAATTTAAATCCCTGACTGTTGAACATCTGTAATTGGTCCTGAGGCCGTAGTTTATATGTTTTATGCATATTTGAGCCTGAGGTTGTAGCTTATGCTTTATGCATGTTTGGGCCTGGGGCCGTAGTTATGTATACGTATACTTGGGCCTGAGGCCGTAGCTTGTGCACATATATATTGGGCCCGAGGCCATAGTTTATTCAGATAAACACGTTGTTCATCATTCAGAAGAGGGAGTATTCATATCCTTACTTCCTTTGTTCAGTTCAGTTATTAGTTATCATTTCAGTTATCAGTTATCAGTTATCATTTCAGTTTCAATAGTTATCATTTCAGTTATCAGTTCTCGGTTATCAGCTCAGTTTTAGTTTCAACATTTACAGTTCTTTCTTCAGTTGCTTTACATACCAGTGCAATTCAAATGTACCGACGTCCCTTTTGCCTTGGGCCTGCATATCACGATGCATGTAATGATTTATAGGTTGACGATTCAGAGCGCTAGGATTCTCGTATCAG
Organism: Nicotiana tabacum; assembly: GCF_000715075.1. Taxonomy (NCBI): domain Eukaryota; kingdom Viridiplantae; phylum Streptophyta; class Magnoliopsida; order Solanales; family Solanaceae; genus Nicotiana; species Nicotiana tabacum. Next base: position 129,661,141 of record NC_134098.1, read on the forward strand.
CTATTTGGTGACCCCCAATTCTTTCGGGGCATTATCATTACCTTACAATCTTCAGTATTTTCAAACAATTAGTGTTTTCAATACCTCATTATAGGCTTCATAGACTAAATAAACAGTTAGACAGAGTCACAGACTTTTCATGTTAAGCAATATTTGCTACAAATATGTTTCAGAATTATATTAGTGTTTTCGCTTTTTGATTTAATCATTCAGACTTTCAGTATATCAGCATGTGTTAGTTTATTTTCCGCATTCAGTATATTATGATATCATATGTTTATTCAGCCAGCCAGTTGGTTCGCTCGGTTGCATGTAGTCAGGCACCAGATGTCGTGTTATGTCCAGGCCCAGGTTCAGGGCGTGACAGATTTTACGAGGTTAATAACTATCGTGCAGGGCTAGTAAAGTATTCTGCTTCACTTGATTGGTTAACTTACCCAATACGCTAATGTATCACAAATTAACGAAACTTATTTAAATCAGCATTAAAATGGATACATCGTACTTACAATTAATATTATATAATTTGATGGTACAACAACATACAAATTTAAAAATAAATTTCGTACAAATTTAATACAAATTGATATACCTACAATAACATACATACTAAAAATAAATTCTATACAACTAATTATATAGTATACACTTATTTACAACTTATCTACCACTTTTATACATTATTTTTACCCAGTTAAAATACATGTACAACATCATACAACTTAAATACAATTTTCATACAAATTTTATACAATATGTCTTTTTTGTATATTTTGTATCTGATTTGTATATATTTTGTATGTGGTGTGTGTTTCTTCTTCTCTAAAATTCCAATCAAAACTTTCTCTCTTAATACAATTTTGATACATATCAATAACTTTATGTAAAAAGATTGTATTGATAACTTAAATACAAATTTTATACAACGATTCATATATTATACAACTATTTTTTAACTTTTATACAACATTCAAATAAAAAAAAGTATTTAACTACAACAGAATACAATTTACATACAATTATACTACAACTTTACTACAATTTCGTAAGTATATTATATGCCATGTGTTCTTCTTCGAGTTTCAATCTGAAATTTAGCCAAAATCAAGTCTAATATTTTCCAAACACCCTCAAAATTGAGATATAAACTCCAAACAATATTCTCAATTGTTTGCAACAACACCCAATCCAAACAAATATGGTTTTTAAAAACCCAAATTCGAATTCAAAGCTTCAAAGCCTTTTAATGGTTGTCAATGGTGGAGAGTCAAACCAATTGTGCAACATGAAAGGAAATTGCTAAGTTAAAACTCTATAATAAAACGATTGAAATCCATTGATGAATTCCATTAAAAATATATATAACATGAAAGGATAAAAAATAGAGGACATCAGAGGAAAATAAATTGGGGAAAGAACAGAGAATGAGAGATTGAGAGAGAGAGAGAGAGAGAGAGAGAGAGAGAGAGAGAGAGAGAGAGAGAGAGAGAGAGAGAGCAGGAGGGAGAGAGAATAAGGATGGGAAATAATTGATTCCTTATTCAATTCCTAATATAAAGGGATACTCATTTAATTCCTAAAGTGTATATAATTGGTAAATTGTATATGCCCGTGTAATTAAATTAAAACTTGAGTAGGGAGAGTAATAATGTTTCAAATAGTGTATAGAAAGGTAAAAATCCCTAGTTAGATTTGATTCTCACTATTTTTTTCTCTCATCTTTTTGTTCAATATCTTATGGAAAGTAAATTTAAAAATATGTCTGAAACATAAGGACATACAAAGAAAACAGAATTACACCAAACCAATAAAACAAGTCAAATTAAAAAGAAACCTCGACTAATGGTTTTCGGTTTGGTATTGAGAAAATAAACCTGACCATAATGAGTTTGTTTCAGTTGAGATGAGGAACTGAAATATATATATATATATATATATATATATATATATATATATATATATATATATGTGTGTGTGTGTGTGTGTGTGTGTGTGTGTGTGTTTTAAAAGGGGAGGAAGCCTTTTGTTGGTTTAATATATTTTTCTTTTGCATTATATAGGATTCATGAACTGCATGCTTGACCCGGTTAAAATTACATCCCATGAAAAAGAACCAAGACACAAAGAAAACTCACGGGGGATTATTACTACCTAAAAAAGTAAAGGACATATTTTTTGGATTTTTTTTGTTTTTCAATTTATTTATTTTTTTGTGTTTTTGGTCGGACTTTAAACTCTCAAGAAAATTATCTAGGATATCTATCGTCGTGATCAAATTTTGGCACCGTTGCCAGGGAACTAACGGTGTAGCTGTAGTTGTACATATTCCTAGGTTTCATGTTTGAACTTTTATCTTTTTTTTTCGTATTTTTTTTTTTTTTTTAATTTTTGACTTGAGAGACATGATATCTTGGAATTATGAGAATTTTGATGTTGGTAATTCTACTTTTGATCCTCCTTATGTTTATTATGGAGGAAGCCACCCATGTCAAAATTATCAAAATATTCCTAAGAGCTAATTATGTGCACCATCTCAATCTTATATGAGGAATGTGTGTGATGTGTGGGGCGGTCAAGATGGTCCCTTTCATGGTTGTGCTTATATTTCTTATCTTTCCCCAACCCCTTACTTTGATGGTTCTTTTTATTGTGAAGTTAATAGGAACAAAGAACCCATGGATGATGACCTGAAAGAGATCAAGGATATGCTAAGGTTCCTTGTGGAACAAAATAATGAGAAACAACTGCACATACAAAGGCATGATGCCACTATTCGCAACTTGGAGGTACAAATGAGTTAACTAGTTGAAGCATTTAATGCTCAACAAGCCAATTGGCACGACCCAAAATCTCACATGTCGTGATGGCGCCTATCTCAATACTAGGCAAACCGAAAATCTCAATAATCCACCATATCTTTTAAATTTGAAAACAAATAATTAAATTCAACGGAAGAAATCTCACAATTTCAAATATAACACTCCCAAAACCCGGTGTCACTGAGTGCATGAGCATCTAATATGAGTACAATGTTTGACTGATAAAAACCACTGCCTAAAAATATAGAACAGTACAACAACTGAAGGAAAGAGAGACAAGGTCAGCGGACACCAAGCAGCTACCTTGATAGTCTCCAACTGATAGTACTCTGAAATCTAACAATCTCTGTGTTCGAAAGCACCTGGATCTACACACGAGGTGCAGAGTGTAGTATGTGTACAACTAACTCAATAAGTAACAAAACTAAACTATGGGCTGAAAGAAATGATGAGCTCCGCAGGTACAGTCCAGTAAAAATACTGGTACAAAAATGTAGCCATGCTTTCAAGTTCAACAGTTAAACTCAATACAAATGAAATAGATCAATAATGAATGATATGAGGCATATGAAATCTCAGTAGAAAGACTCATGTAAATACTGGTCACAAATTATCCGATCACTTGGTACTGTTTATGGCCAATCCAACCCAGGGGTGTTCCAACCTGTATATAAATACACATCGACTGACAGTCAGTCACTCAGTACCGTATTAGGCCAATCCAACCCTGGGATAATTTATCCCCCAAATATAAATAATACAATCAAGATCTATGTCCAGGTAAACTCATTACAATACAAATAAGTAAGGCAAGTCCATGCCCTGGAAAAATTCATCCCAAATATATATATAAGCAGTAAGTAAGGCAAGTCCATGCCCTGGGAAGTCCATCCTGAATATCGATGATCATCTGCGCTCACTGGGGGTGTGTACAGACTCTGGAGGGGCTCCTTCAGCCCAAGCGTAATACCAAGCCAATAAGGCCTACTGCAGGTGGGCAGCCTCGATCCAGAACAATAATAATGTATAAAGCCATTCTGGCCTGCTGCAGGCGGGCAGCCCCAATCCATTTAATAATAACATATATAAAGCCAAATGGCATGCTACGTTACGCAGCTCAATCCCATAAATATTCTCACAATGGACAATTATTACTAAGAGTGAAATATATATTTTAGAATAATTAATTCAACAGCATCACGACCCCATGGGTCCTAAAATAGCGGCACATAGCCTAAACATGATTTTATTACTAGCCTCAGCTTAATTCCTCTAACACGTGCCATATGTTCAGATAATAACATGATTCTTTAATTTTTCTACTTCACATGATTTATTCAAGACACACTTTCTATGGTGCACATCTACATGTTCGTCACCTATCGTGTGTGTCACCTCCAAACAATTCATATCATACCAAATTCGGGGATTCATACCCTCAGAACCAAGTTTAGAAGTGTTACTTACCTCAACCCGTGTAATTCTTTATTCCGCTATGCCCTTTCCACGAGAATTGGTCTCCGAAAGCCTCGTATCTAGCCACAATTAATTAGATTCAATCAATACCAATTATTGTAATTAATCCCATAAGGAAATACTAATTTTTCCAATAAAATCCGAAATTAACTCAAAAATTGCCCGTGGGGCCCACGTCTCGGAACCCGATAAAAGTTATAAAATATGAACGCCCATCCAACCATGAGTCCAACCATATAAATTTCACCAAATTCCGACATCAACTCGACCCTCAAATCTTCAATTAAAGTCTTTGAAGATTTCTACCATTTTCAACCCAATCTATACCCATTTGAACTCAACAATCTTTCCATAAACCTTATTGATATGTATAAATGATACTATTACACCCAAGAATCATACTCTTAATCACCCATCTTTACCCAAACTCGAAATTGAAGACTAGGGGTTAGAACCTTACCTCTTGGGTGAAGATCTTGTGATATTTCCTTGTTGGATTTCAAAGCTTGAACAAGATCTTGATGAACAAAGCACTTGAGCTTCTTCCTCTCTCTAGAACACTCTCCCTTCTCTCTAAAAAATGTCAGATTTTTGCTCCAAAATGAGTCACAAAGCCTATTTATCATTATTTTATTTTTTAAAAAAAATTGCGGATGGGAAATAAAAAAATAGTAAAAGTAGAAATATAAAATTAAAAAGTAAAAGTAAAGTAGGTAGAAATTGTTTAATAAAAAAAAAGTGGAAAATTAAAAATATAAAAGTAAAAGAATGTGAAAATTTAAAAAAATGAAAAGTAAAATAAAGTTAGAATTAAAAAAATAAAAGTAAGGGTATCTGATTTTTTTTTAATAAAAGTAAAAGTAAGTGGAAATTTTAAAAAAAAGAAAAGTAAAAAAAGTGGGAAAAAAAAAGAAAAGTAAAAAAAGTGGGATTTTAAATATATTAAAATTATAAAAAGTGAGAAATTAAAAAAATAAAAGTAAATGAAAGTGGGGAATTATTTTTAAAAAAATAAGAAAAATGGGAAGTGGAAATTTTTTTTAATTAAAAAATAAAAACAAAATTAAAAATAATAATAAAAAAACTGAAAAAAATTCGAAAATTTTTCTATAAATAGAAGAGAAATGTGAGGTGAAGGCGAGAGAGAAAAAAAAAAGAGGGAGGAGGGAATTGAGAGAAATTTATTTTTTTTCTTCTAGGATAAGGGAATTTCTACTCGTGTCATTCTTTCTTCGGGTTTCTTTCGAAAAATCCAGTAATTCATCACCTAAACTCCAGCCCTGGACCAACTGGAAACCAAGCTAAAAAGCACCACAAAAACGAGCCGAAAACCCAGCGAAACAGTCCCCTTTTGTATAGAAAACAACAGCTCCAAAGTTGAGTCGTCGAGTTCGAGCTCCATTTGTCGATTTTGGTCGAGGCTCCATTTACATCCTTGTCAATTGTCCGAGCTTCAAAACAGTCTTGTAAAGGTCCATTTCTCTCATCATTATTTTATTAAGATATTATGTTTGAATATATAATTTGATCTTATTTAGATTCATGAAGATTGAATTTTTTTTTTCTGTATTAATTGTTAGGTCTCATTAGCTTTGTTAAATTTTGCTACTTTCTTGATGATTAACATGAAGTTTGATAAAAAAACATGATTTGTGGGCACGTAGTGAATGTTTGAACTTTGGGGATAAAATATATGTCTGCTAGTTAAAATTGGAAAATGAGGTTTGGACTTAAAAAAAAATAATGATTGGGCCCGGTGGTTGGGTTTTGCTTAATGAAACATGTACTGCTGCAATTGACTAATTGATAGGGGAGTAGCTTGATGAACTAGTAACTGGTCATACTCATTAATTGGCTTTAAAGGGCCAATTATACTACGGTCCAATTTAATTTATCTCGTCCAAAATAGTTTCTATCATGCCCAATTTAGTAAGAGCAAAAGCTGACCCATTTTCCACAATTGATTTCTATAGCTCTTGACCTTACACAGATCTCAAACCCGTAAGGAAAAACAAATCATGAACACGTGCTAGTTGCTTTAGGCGCGGTTATATGAAGTTTCTATATTTTTCGCAAAATTTCCATCTCAAAACACTAGATAAATGATGAAAATAATGATATATTCATATATATTAACCAAATCCGAGTTAAAATCACTTCCCCGATGAATATTTTGAAAAACCCACAAAAAGTCGCATCAATCCGAGCTCCTAAAGTCCAAATGTGAAATAATGCTCTAACTCTCATTTATAAAGTACAAAATCTAATCTCCCACAGTGGTTACCGCACATTGTTTGTGTGGTCCGCACTTCCAGGGTCTGCGGGCGCGATCCAAATTGTGCGGCCGCACTTCAGCTGCATCTGTACTACCAGGATATAGTAAATTGAACATATCTTTTGCTACATATGTCCAAATAATAAATGAACTAACTTTCTAAAAACTAGACTCAAAGGGCTACAACTTTCATTTTTGGATCATCTCCAAATTCCTTATAGATTAAAAAGATATAAGCTTCTAAAATCAAACTATCAAACCTGTGGATTTCCCCCATTGCGGTCCGCACATTTTCCACTGCCTCCGCAGTCTCGGAGTTTGCGGCCGCACATGAGGCTTTGCCTCAACACTTCAAATTGTGCCCTTCGCACTTCCTTCGTTCCAGAATATCATCAAAGTGCCGAAATGCCCAAACCTATTCAAACCTCACCCGAAACACACCCGAGGTCACCAGGACCCCATCCAAACATACCAAGAAGTCCTAAAATATGATACGAACTTACTCAAAACCTCAAATCACACATAAATGAATCGCACCTCAAATCAAATTTATTGAACTTATGAACTTCCGAATTTGAAAACTAGTGCAGATTCATACCAAAACAACTCCGATTGACTTCAAATTTTACACACAAGTCAATAATGACATAACAAAGCCATTAAAATTTCTGGAATTACAATCCGAACCCGATATTATCAAGGTCAACTCCCTGTGAAACCTACGAACATTTTAAACCTTCAAATTTCTAACTTTCGCCAATTAGTGCCAAAACCTTCTAGAAATATCCAAATGAAATTTCGGGCATACGACTAAGTCCATGTCACAACCCAATTTCCCCTCTGTTGGGTATCTTGATGGAACATAGTCTTAGGGACTAGGTAAGCCTAACATTTACTGAATAACAATAATAATAAATAACATCTAATAACTTTTGAAATAGAAATCTCTATAAAATTTACAATTTCCAAAACTGGTAGTACAAGTCATAAGCTCTACAGAGATTGCTACAAAACTCTAAATACAACTGTTTGGAAATAGGTAAAACAGTGTGAATACAAAATAGGAAGGTGACTCTGAAGCCTGCGAACACAGCAACAGGTTTACCTTGAGTATCCACAACAACAATCCGCACAACTAGCTAATGATCAACTGACTTTGAAATACCTGGATCTGCACAAAAAGGTACAGAAGAGTAGTATGAGTACACCACAGCGATACCCAACAAGTATCAAGACTAACCTCTGTGGAGTAGTGATGAGGTACAGTCAAGATACCTACTGGACTAAATAACCTGAACAAGTATAAGTATAGAAACAACAGAGTATGATATCTACAAAAAGACTACGCGAAGTGGCAATTAATACAGTAATTACAATAAGGAAGGCACGGAGAACTGCTTCCAAGTAAGGGGTGTTGCGCCAACAGTCCTACGCCTATCGTTAGTCTCCCACCATCTAAGTGCAGCCCCGAAAAACTGAAAAGTAGTGAATAAGACCCCACAAGTCTCTAGAATACCAGCTGTACGGAGTATCCTCTGACACCTGTCCAAGAAGTCCTGAGCATAATCTCTCTCTGTGCCACTGAAAGGTGGTGGCTAGAGTCTCCCAAACCTCTCCAACCTACGTTGATCATCCTCAGGCATAGCAGGAACCACATAATCCTATGCAGCTGTAACCGGCTAGGCTGGTGGTGCCCCCTGTGTCTGTAGTCCCTGAACAACTTGCTTGGGTGTGCGAGCGACGGGAGTCTGACTGCATGTGCCTCCCCCGGCTTGAGAAGTGGCTGCGACCATCGAGATAGAGACCGCCTGAGCAAAGTCGGTACATGCTGTCAGAATATGAGCTAGGGCCACCTGAAGGCCTGGAATCACAATAGGCGTAGGTGGTGCCTGAGCTGGTGTATCAACAACTGGAACCTAGTCCTGATCTGGGACAACCGGTGGATCTGCAGGTACTGCCCCAGCTGATGTACGGGCTGCACCTCTGCCCCTACCATGGCCTCTACCGCGGCCTCGGCCTCTCGCTGCCCTGGCTGGTGGTACTGGTGGCTGGCCCTCCTGACCGGTAGCACGAGTCCTCACCATCTGTGAGAGAATGAAACAACAGATGTTTAGTTACTAGAATCAACAGATTCGCATGACATGAATTCAAGAATGTGGAGTTTCCTAAAGGTTCTGTAGCCTCTCGAAGATAAGTACAGACGTCTCTGTACCGATCCGCAAGACTCTACTAAACCCGCTCATGACTCATGAAACCTATGCAACCTAGGCTCTGATACCAATCTATCACGACCCAAACTAACCCCTGTCGTGATGGCGCCTATCGTGGAACTAGTCAAGGCGACTCATTCTCCAAAACAACCAATATTTTTATTTCAAAGAAGATCTCAAGGCTATGTTACATAAAAACCTTCGTAAAGGAGTTCAAATCAAAACAAAAGTGTGGAAAGAAAATCCCGACATCGGGGTGTAACTAGTCATGAGCATCTACTACAAATTGTCTGACAATATCAAGACTAACATAGTCTGGAAAATAGCTAAATACAACTAATGGAAGATAGGAGGGAGAAGAGCAGGGCTGCGATCGCCAAGCAGCTACCTTGCTATCCCCGAGAAAATCTGCAACCGGAATAGTCAACAGTTGCTATCGTGTCTAGCTACACCTGGATCTGCACACACGGTGCAGGGAGTAACGTAAGTATGCCAACTCAGTAAGTAACAACAATAAATAAAGACTGAGCAATAGTAACGAGCAATAAGTATATAAAGTTCATATAATGAAATCTCAGTAAAATACCACATGCTCTTAAAATTAGGGTTTGAATCAAAATATCTCGTTCAAACCCAGTTCCAGAAAAATCATTTAAAGATATTTTTCAACAGTTTCAAACAAAGGCTCGATGCAAGGTAAGCAAAAATGATAAAATCATAAACAGCCCCTCGGGCAAAACATCACTCATATACAGCCCCTCGGGCAAACCTCACAGTCACTCGTATACAGCCCCTCAGGTATACCTCACAATCACTCGTAAACAGCTCCGCGGGCATACCTCACCATCACTCATGCCTCCCAGTCACTCAGCACTTGGCACTCACACTCAGTAGGTACCTGCGCTCACCGGGGTGTGTACAGACTCCGGAGGGGCTCCTTCAGCCCAAGCATTATATCAAGACAAATCATGGAATAAATCACTCAGGCCCTCGGCCTATATCAAACATGTTGCGGCCTGCAGCCCGATCCTATAAATATCCTCACAAATCAGGCCTTCGGCCTCACTCAGCCATAAACCTCTCAAGCCACTCGGGCATTTCAGTAAAAACAATGTATTCAGCCCAAAACAACATTTATATGCATCAAAATAAAGTAAGAAAAACTGATTTATGCAGTAAACAGGTATAACCATGACTGAGTATAGATGTTTAATTCAAAACAGTGATAGGATAGTAAGAAAAGGCCCCTAAGGGTCCAAACAACATTGGCACAAGGCAATAAACATGGCATCCAGCCCAATTTACAGACACTCATTTCTAAAACATATAAGTATAATATAGTTTCAACAAAATATGCAACTTTACAGTTGCTATGGGACAGACCAAGTAACAATCCCCAACAGTGCACGCCCATACGCCCGTCACTTGCATGTTCGTCACCTCAAAATAGTCTAATAAAATGAAATTCGGGGTTTCATACCCTCATGACTAGATTTATAATCGTTACTTACCTCAAACCGGTCAAATCTCTACCCCGCGATGCTCTTTCCTCTCGACTCGGCCTCCAAATGCTCTGAATCTATTCACAATCAGCACAATACCATCAATACACGCTAATGGAATGAATTCCACAACAAAAACTATCAAATTCGCCCAAAACTCAAAATTGGCTCAAACCCAGCTCCTGGGCCCACATCTCGAAATTCGACAAAATTTATAAAACTAGAAAACCCATTCACTCACGAGTCCATACATATGAAATTTATCCAAAATCCGACATCATTTGGTCCCTCAAACCCTTAAATTAAACTCTCCAAACTTCCAAGCCCTAACCCCTCAGTTTCACTAATTACATGATTAAACAATAGGAAATCACCTTAAATACGAGTATTAGGGCTCAAGCAACTTACCTCACTGATAGCCCTTGAATCACCCTTCAAAATCACTTCAAAAGCTCCAAAAACGACTTGAAAATGGTGGAAATGAACCAAATTCGTGAAGTGTTCAATTACTACTTTCTGCCCAGGCCTTTCGCACCTGCAGGGAAATTCTCGCTTTTGCGCCACCGTACCTGCGGAAAATCCATCGTAGGTGCGGAACTCACTTAGGATCCCAGGTTCCGCATCTGCGGACAAACCTTGCACCTGTGGATCGCGCACCAATGCACTCACACTCCGCTTCTATGGAAACTGACCATCTCCGCCCTTCCGCATCTGCGCTCCAAATCTCGCACCTGCAGAAGTGCACCTGCGCATCTCACCCCGCTTCCGCAAAGCCTGCCAAAATCCCCTTCTCTGCATCTGCGCCCCAGGTCTCGCACCTGCGGGCTCGCAGATGCGACCACTATCTCACACTTGTGCATCCTGCCTAGAGCAGTACTGCCCGCACCTTCGAACTCCCCACGCGCACCTGCGGCTCCCCTTCCGCAGGTGCGGAAATATCAGCAACAGCAGCTTCAAGTGCATTTTCCAACTTCAAACAATCCGCTAACCACCCGGAATTACCTCGAGGCCCTGGGGACCTCAACCAAAAATACCAACAAGTCATATATCAACATACAAGCTTAGTAGAACCTTCGAATAACTCAAAACATCAAATCACCAAATTACCCTCGGATTCAAGCCTAAGAACTTCTAAACTTCCAAATTAGACAACCGATGCTGAAACCAACCAAACCACGTCTGAATGACCTCAAATTTTGCACACATGTCACAATTGACACTATGAACCTACTCCAACTTCTGGAATTCCATTCCGACCCCGATATCAAATTTTTCACTGCCGACCGAAAATTGCCAAATTTCCAATTTCGCCAATTCAAGCCTAATTTTACCGCGGATCTCCAAATTACATTCCGGATGCACCCCTAAGTCCAAAATAACCTAACAGAGCTAATGGAACAGTTAGAATCAAATTCCGAGACCGTTTACAAATAGGTCAACATCCGGTTGACTTTTCCAACTTAGGCTTCTACTTTAGAGACTAAGTGTCTCATTCTACTCCAAAACCACTCCGGACCCGAACTACCCACCCCGATACAACACAATGCAGCTAAATAACACATAAAGAAGCATAAATGGGGGAAACGGGGCTATAACTCACGAAACGACCGGTCAGATCGTTACTTTGTCCTACCCAAAAGAACCCTTTCTGAAGCATACGGCTGTTACTATGAAAACTCCATTGGTTCAGTTCACCGTTGGATCCAAAAATACATATGACCTAATTCCCATAACACCAGGGATATGTAGACCACTCAGGAACCAGGGTTCGGCCCCCATTTTTCAAATCACACAATCCCTCACTCAATTCGGCCAAAATTGTTCATCATATTCTTTACCCGACAACTCTTTCATCATTTCCGGGTAAAGAGGGGCAACTGTTGATACCCAATTTTGCCCTCATATTTTTTAAAATATATACATGCCTTCAAAATAGCATTTTATGCATCATTATATTGTTGACAAATCTATACAAGCATTTCCTTTAATTTTCCATATTTTTAGAGCTCTTAAATTAATTTTCTTGCATTTAAATTATATAAATATTTATTAATTTTCGCTTTAAATTAATTTGTGATGACTAAGTTACCTAAATTATTTATTTTCACCTATAATATATGTCTCAAATAGTTTTTATTTTATTTCATATAATTACATTAGCATTTTAAGCTATTTATCTAATTTTGCAATAATGACCTATATTCATACACAATTGCTCTTTATTTTATATTATTTGTGTCAAAATAACATCTTTATATTTTTATAATACAAAGATATTATTTTGATCATTTTAGTGCATAAATAATATTTTCATTTATTTATTAAGCATTTTTATAATTCATTTTGATAAATTTTGGGATATTTAAATAATAGAGCAATTTTAACCTATTTTCGGACCCAAATTAACCTAGCAGCTTAGCCCAATTACCACAAGCCCAATGCACTAACCCAATAACCCCATCCCAAACCGGCCACGACCCGTCTAACTAACCCGAGCCAAAACCCTTAAACCACAGCCGTTGATCAAGAATGATCAACGACTCACAACCCTCAACCCCTCTTCTCTTATAACCCAATCCCTAAACCCTAGAGACCATTGTCTCTGTCTAGCCGCCCTCAAATGCTCCCCCCCCCCCCACCAAAAACCCTAATCGCCGCCTTCCCCAAATTTTCTCCTAATCCCGGCTACAATGGGATTTTCCTCTTATTTACTTACCATATTTGTGTGTTTCCGCTACTGGTTGATTCTCCATGGTATCACCTAGTACTTTCCTAAACATGGAAAGTACTACCTCTCTGTTTCTATCCGAATGAGTCCTATTTCTTGAATCTGGACCGTATTTTATCTACACGCTTCTGATTCTACACTGTGTGAGTCCGATTTTGTTTGGATTTCTGCTGATTTACACTTTCCCTAAAAAACTAGGGTTTACCGGATTCCTCTCTTAAATCGATTTCAAATTGATTTGCATATTGTCTTTCCTTATTTGTTGCTTAATTTACTCTGTTTCCTTATGTGTTTGTTTGATTTTTGACTACTATATAAACCCCTTCATTTTCCCTTCTGGAGAGGGGAGACTTTTGAAAAAATCAATTTCTTCACTAAAATTTTGAGGTTTTTGCTACTCTCTTGCTTGGAATTCTGTATTGGCCGACTGAATGCCCAGGCCATTAGCATCTTGTTACTTAACCCGTTCTTGGTGCGAGCACTACCCTGAGTTCATCGAAGCTCTTGGGAACTTTGACGCATTAGGGATCCTGGGTTTTCTGTGGAACCTAATCTTTACTATTCTTCGCTTAACTGGTGAGTCACTATACTTTGCAATATCATTCCTAGGCATCTATGGTTTGTATACATTTTCATTCCCGAGATTGGTCAGTTCAGTATGTTTTATTGATTGATTTTGTGTGTAATTCTGTTTTCTTTCCTCAATTATTTAGTTCTCATTAGCCTTTAGCTTCAAGCATGCCTAAACCAGGTTCTATTAAGTTCTGACCAGTCAATGTGTTAGAAATTATTACTGTTTGGGACTTTTACACTTGTTAGCATCTTCTGGTGTTTAATTTAGTCTTTTGCTATCAATCTTGTTACTTGAATATGCCTTGCTCGCATAATTTGTACTTCTTTTAGTCGACTAGTGTAGTGAGTTCAAAAATATGAATATGTACACCCACTGTATGGCACAAGCCTATTTCCCATCATATTCTGAATTTTTGTGGTAGCTTGCTTATCTAACATGTTTTACCCTGCTCTCTATAAATATGCCTTTAGCATGTTTAACCAATAGTAATAATCTGCTTTTCTCATGTCTAAATGTTGCCCTATTGCCAAATTAGCATGATTGTTTCATGACATTAAGACCTATACTTAGTACAATCTGGACCTTATTTAGGTAAATAGTCTACTTTGTCGATGCTAGAATACCTACATGTGCTATTTAACATGAGCTTACTCTTCACTCTGTACTGAATCTCTATGATGATTTTCTTGCATACATAATGTGTTTTAATGTTATAAGACCTTTTCCCTCAACTGTGATCTTGCTTCCCTGCTAATATGCCCCATGGTATGTCTTAATCCCTTGTTCCTTCAGTGATTGCTTGGACTGTCATAATGTGTACTCCCTATCATGTTTCAATGCAATCTTGCCTCTTGATGAGAATTAACATGTTTGTCTTATGATACTAAGATGCATGTGTAGCTTAATCCGAACCTCTTAGGTCTCAATTGGTTTAATGTCACGAATGATAATCTATGTATATCTTGCAAACCTGTTTCTTCCCCAATTTCTTTCAATATGAGGCTATCTATGTGGTGCTTTGTTGTCCTGCTGAACCTACTAGCCTATTTGATTAATTACTCTATATGCTCAATTTGGCTATGTCTACTTTAGGATATGAAAGTATCTCCTAACTTCTGTCCATTTTCTGTAACGACCTGGCGGGTCATTTTGAGAGTAATAGCCCCAATCCCCTATTTACTGCTTCTCCCATATCTATTTCTGCTATTGTGACTTGCCGAGAGGTTTCGTTTTGGTTTTTGGAGTGATTCGGGACACTTAGTCCCTAAACGAAAGCTTAAGTCTTAGGATTTTGACCGTAGTCAGGACTATGTGAAGACAACTTCGGAATGGAATTTTGTCAGTTCCGTAAGCTCCGTTAGGTGATTTTGGACTTAGGAACGTGTCTGGATTGTGTTTTGGAGGTCCGTAGCTTATTTAGGCTTGAAATGGCGAAAGTCAAATTTTTGGAGATTTCGACCGGTGGTGGAAATTTTGATATCGGGGCAGGATTCCGACTTCGGAAGTTGGAGTATGTCCATAATGTCGAATGAGACTTCTGTGCAAAATTTGGGGTCAATCAGAAGTGGTTTTGATTGGTTTCGGCATCAGTTGTTGAATTTGGAAGTTTCAAATTCTTTAAGTTTGAATCGGAGTATGAATTGTGATTTTAGCGTTTTTTGATGTGGTTTGAGGGCTCGACTAAGTTCATATAGTGTTTTAGAATTGGTTGGTATGTTTGGTCGAGGGGCCTCGGGTGAGTTTCGGGTGCTTAACGGATTGAGTTTGGGACTTATGCACTTGCTGGAGGTGCTGCACCTACTGTATTCGCACCTGCACACTTTGGGCCGCAGGTGCGGCACCGCAGAAGCAGCCATGGAGCTGCAAAAGTAGTTTTGCCCCTGTCCAGCTGAGACCGCAGGTGCGGCCATAGATCCGCAGAAGCGGTATTCGATGTTTCTATGCTCCGGAAGTATCACGGCGATCCGTCTCATGTGTTGGATTTTGGCTCAGTCTAGTTGGACAAAGATCTATCTTATGTTGAGGAGCCAGTGGCTATTTTAGGCAGGCAGGTCAGAAAGCTAAGGTAAAAGAACATTGCTTCTGTGAAGGTTCAATGGAAGGGACAACCAGTCGAGGAGGCAACTTGGGAGACCGAGCATGTTATGCGCAGACGTTACCCTCACCTTTTCACCACTTCAGGTATGTCTTTATGCTAGTTCGAGGACGAATGATTATTTTTAGAGGAGAAGGATGTAACGACCCGTCCGGTTATTTTGAGAGTAATAGCCCTGATCCCCTATTTACTTCTTCTCCCATATCTATTTCTGCTATAGTGACTTGCCGGGAGGTTTCGTCTTGGTTTGTTTAGTGATTTGGGACACTTAGTCCCTAAACGAAAGCATACGTGTTAGGATTTTGGCCGTAGTCGGAACTATGTGAAGACAACTTCAGAATGGAATTTTGGTGGTTCCGTTAGTTCTGTTGGGTGATTTTGGACTTAGGAGCGTGTCTGGATTGTGTTTTGGAGGTCCATAGCTTATTTAGGCTTGAAATGGCGAAAGTCGAATTTTTGGAGATTTGGACCGGTAGTGGAAATTTTGATATCGGGGTCGGATTCCGATTTCGGAATTTGGATTAGATCCATAATGTCGAATGAGACTTGTGTGCAAAATTTAGGGTCAATCGGACGTGATTTCATTGGTTTCGGCATCGATTGTCGAATTTGGAAGTTTCAAATTCTATAAGTTTGAATCAGAGATGAATAGTGATTTTAACGTTGTTTGATGCGGTTTGAGGGCTCGACTAAGTTCGTATAGTGTTTTAGGATTGTTTAGTATATTTGGTCGAGGTGCCGGGGGCCTCGGGTGAGTTTCGGTTGCTTAATGGATTGAGTTTGGGACTTATGCAATTGCTGGAGCTGTTGCACCTGGTGTAATCGCACCTGCGCACTTTGGGCCGCAGGTACGGCGCCACAGAAGAGGCCATGGAACCGCAGAAGTGGTCATGGAGCTGCAGAAGCAGTTTTGACCATGTCCAGCTTGGACCGCAGGTATGGCCATAGATCTGCAAAAGCGGACGCTCAGAAGCGGAAGAGAAGCGCAGATGCGGGCTCGCAGAATTGGCCCTTGTTCGCAGATGCGGACTCAGTCCCCCTTAAGTGATTTTCGCACCTGCGGTGGAATTTCTGCAGGTGCGGTTGAAGGCTCGCAGGTGCGAGATGTCTCGACAGAACACTTAAATGTAAGTGTTCGCGATTTTTGCTCATTTTCAACATTTTGAGCTCGGGTTTGGCGATTTCTTGAGAGCATTTTTGAGGGGTCTCTTGAGGTAAGCCCCTTGTGCTTATTTTTGATCAATAAACTTGCTTCCCCATGTATTTTCCCACCTAGTTAGTGTGTATTTAAGGTGGAAATTTTGAATTTGATGCTAGAGATTTAGAAGTTTGATTTGTGGATTTGGAGGACCATTTGGTGTTGGATTTTAGTAAATTTGATATGGTTAGACTCGTGAGTGAACGGGCTTTTGTATTTTATGACTTTACTCAATTCTGAGAAGTGGGCCCTATGGGAAATTAGATGAGTCTATTATTGTTGTATTTATGATATGTAATTGTGTTTGGCTAGATTTGGGCCATTCAGAGTTGGATAATCGAGGAAAGGGCATTCTTACGGATTGATTGAGCTTGACTCGAGGTAAGTGGCTTGCCTAACTTTGTGTGGGGGAAATCCCCTTAAGATTTGGAACTATTGTGATATGTGAGCGCAGTGTACGTGAGGTGATGAGTACGTACATGTGCTAGTTGTGGAAAAACCCGATTTTCTTACTAAGGAGCAACATGTTTTCCTTTTATTTTTTGTTATACCATTTTTTATGAGTATTAATCTATTTTCATTCTTAATTGAGTTATTCCCATTTACGTAGCTATCTTGTTTAGTCTAATACAACATGTCTACGTGTCTTAATTGCCTATGTGAACTCTGTGCAATATGCTTAGTGAATTTCCTGCTTCTTCCTTGACTGGTACTTAGTCTAAATCGTAAGAGATGTAGTTGCATTTCTGTTGTTTGCCCTGCATATTTACTTTGGGACTACGGAACAGTATTCCAGGAGATCCCCCTGTACTGCATATTTACTTTGGGACTACGGAACGGTATTCCAGGAGATCCCCCTATATGGCATATTTACTTTGGGACTACGAAACGGTATTCCGGGAGATCCCCATGCACATTTACTTTGGGACTACGAAACGTTATTCAGGGGGGCACATTTACTCTAGGACTACGGAACGGTATTCCGGGAGATACCCTTGCACATTTACATTTGGGACTACGAGACGGTATCTTGGGAGATCCCCTGTTTGTGTTTCTGTGTACTGAGCTATTACCTTCTATGATTTCATTATTGTTAAATTTCAGCCTTTTTTATTGCAGTATTACACTCTATATTATTTTATTATATATTTACCAGTAGGTCCCTGACATGACCTCGTCACTACTCGACCGAGGTTAGGCTTGGCACTTACTGGGTACCGATTGTGGTGTACTCATGCTACTCTCTGCACATGTTTTTCATGTGTAGATCTAGGTGTCACCTTATCAGCCGCACTATCAGTGAGCCAGGACAGCTTTGGAGACTTCAAGGTATATCTACCATGTCCACAGACCTCGGAGTCCCCTTCTACTCTTTCTCATGTCCATTATCTTCTGCATTTTTCCTTGTTAGCCTCTAATGTATAGAGACACTAGATTTTTCCTTCTATAGTTTGTGATTCACGATGTTCCAGGTTTTGGGATTTGTTGTGTATTTTTGAATAGTTGGTTAAATTTATATATTTATTTCATTATTCCGCAAAATGTTAGGCTTACCTAGTTGTAGATACTAGGTGCCGTCACGACATCACACGGAGGGGGAAATTGGGTCGTGACAAGTTGGTATTAGAGCTCTAAGTTCGTAGGTGTCGTGAGACATAAGCCGATTCATTAGAGTCTTGCGGATTGGTACGGAGACGTCTGTGCTTATCTTCGGGAGGCTATGGAAATGTTAGGAAAATTTCACTACTTTGATTCCCTATCGTGCGAAAATTGTTGACTTCAGAGATTCTAAATATCTGTATTCTATTATATCACAGATGGTGAGGACACGTACAAGCGGATCTAACGAACAAGCACCCGCGCCCCCTGCTAGAGCCGCGAGAGTTCGGGACTGGGGTAGAGGCCGAGGACGTCCACACGGTGCAGCCAGAGAACCCACACGAGCTGCTACAAAGGAGCCCCAGTAGCTCCAGCTGGAAGGCAGACACCTAAGGTACATGTTCCTGCACCATCCCTCCAGGAGACTCTAGCCTAATTTCAGAGAATGTTCAGAACCTTAGCTCAGGCTGGATTGATTCCACTTGCTCCTACAACATCTCAGGCTGGGGGAGAAGCACAAACTCCCTTCGCCGGTATGCCAGAGCAATGGGTTCAGGTCGACCAGGTTACAGAGATTGTACCAATGTAGCCGGTAGCATCAGCTCAGCCCGAGGTTAGGGCAACAACTTCCGAGGTGGACCAGCTCAGACTTGAGAGGTACAAGAAGTACCACCCACCTACCTTCAGCGAATTGGCTACAGATAATGCTCAGGGTTTTCTGGAGGAGTGTTATCGTATTCTCCGTACTATGGGCGTAGCGGAGATGAGCGGGGTTTCTTTTACTACATTCCATCTTAGAGGAGCAGCCTATCAGTGGTGGCATGCTTATGAGTTGAGTAGTCCGGCCGAGGCAGCTTCACTTACATGGACTCAGTTCTCGGATATGTTTTTGAGAGAGTATGTTCCTCAGAGCCTTAGGGACTCATGGCACGCGGAGTTTGAGCAGTTGCGCCAGGATGTTATGACTGTGTTAGAGTATGCAGTCCATTTCAGTGATTTGGCCCGACATGCACCGGCCTTAGTTTCCACAGTTCGAGAGAGGGTTCGACGGTTTATTGAGGGACTCCATCCCAGCATCCGGAGTATATGGCCAGGGAGTTAGAGATGGATATTTCTTATCAGTAGGTTGTGAGTATTGCCAGGAGATTTCAGGGCATGTTTGCCCGGGATAGAGAGGAGAGGGAGGCCAAGAGGTCTCGAGAGGGTGGTTATTATTTTGGAGCGCGTGTCCTAGCAGCTCACCATGGTAGGGGTTGTATGAGTCGCCCCGTTCATTCGGCTCTTCCAGCCGCCAGCGGTGTTCCTGCTCCTCCAAGGCCCCATGAGCCTTATTATGCACCGCCAGTATCTAGTGTGCCTCCTGCACAGGGTGTTCCTAGTGGCCAATCCAGCAGACCTGGACCGAGCCAGTCACAGTAGCCATGCCCTCCCAGAGCTTGTTTTGAGTGTGGTGACACTTGCCATGTGGTGAGGGATTGCCCCAGGATAAGGAAGGGTGCACCTCCACAGACT
This sequence comes from Nicotiana tabacum, assembly GCF_000715075.1. Lineage (NCBI taxonomy): Eukaryota > Viridiplantae > Streptophyta > Magnoliopsida > Solanales > Solanaceae > Nicotiana > Nicotiana tabacum. The sequence goes on from NC_134098.1 coordinate 129,681,129, forward strand.
TCTCAGCCACAGCATGCTCCACCGAGTCCCCAGGCTATGATTATAGCATAAGCTGCCACCCCACCTGCTCAGCCAGCTCGAGGTGGAGGTCGGGGAGGTAGAAGTCACCCTAGAGGGGGAGGTCAGGCCAGATATTATGCACTTCCTGCTCGTATAGAGGCAATTGCTTCTGATTCTGTCATTACAGGTATTGTTTTAGTCTGTCATAGAGATGCGTCAGTATTATTTGACCCATGATCTATATATTCTTATGTGTTCTCTTATGTTTCCCCGTATTTGGGAATATCTCGGGATTCTTTGAGTTCCCCTATTTATGTGTCTACTCCTGTGGGAGATTCTCTTGTTGTGGACCGCGTGTATCGGTCATGTTTGATTGCTCTTAGTGGTTTTGAGATCAGAGCCGATTTATTATTGATCACCATGGTGTACTTTGATATTATTTTTGGCATGAACTGGTTGTCGCCCCATTATTCTATTCTTGATTGCCACGCTAAGACTGTGAAGCTGGCTATGCCAGGTTTACCGCAATTTAAGTGGAGAGGTACCTTAGAGTATACTCCCAGCAGAGTTATTTCATTTCTTAAAGCTCAACGAATGGTTGAGAAGGGGTGTGACATGTATCTAGCTTATGTGAGAGATGTCAGTATTGATACCGCTACAGTTGAGTCAGTTTCAGTAGTGAGAGACTTTCCAGATATGTTTCCAGTTGATCTTACGGGAATGGCGCCCGACAGAGATATTGATTTTGGCATTGATTTGGCTCATCCTGAATTGAAGGAGTTAAAAGAGTAGTTATAGGAATTTCTTGATAAGTGCTTCATTCGGCCCAGTGTGTCACCTTGTGGTGCTCCTGTCTTATTTGTGAAGAAGAAGGATGGTTCTATGCGGATGTGTATTGATTACCGCCACTTGAACAAAGTCACAGTGAAGAACGGGTATCCATTGCCTCATATTGATGACTTATTTGATCAGTTACAGGGTGACAAAGTGTTTTCCAAAATTGACTTACATTAAGGTTATCATCAGTTGAAGATTCCGGAGACGGATATCCCGAAGACTGCTTTCAGGACCAGATATGGTCACTATGAGTTTCTTGTTATGTCGTTTGGGCTGATCAATGCCCCAACAACTTTTATGCACTTGATGCACAGTGTGTTCCGGCCTTATCATGACTCATTCGTCATTGTGTTTATTGATGACATTCTGGTATACTCCCAGATTCGGGAGGATCATGAACAGCACCTGAGGACTGCACTACAAACCCCGAGAGAAAAGAAGTTATATACATAATTTTCAAAGTGTGAGTTTTGGCTAGACTCAGTGGCATTCTTGGGTCATATAGTATCGAGTAAGAGGATCCATGTGGATCCAAAGAAGATTGAAGCAATGCAGAGTTGGCCCAGGCCGTCCTTAGCTATAGAGATCCGAAGTTTTCTTGGTTTGACGGGGTATTACCATCGCTTTGTAGAGGGATTCACATCTATTGCAGCACCTATAACCAGGCTGACCCAGAAGGGTGCTCCGTTCAGGTGGGCAGAGGAATGTAAGGAGAGCTTTCAGAAGCTCAAGACAGCTTTGACTACTGCCCTAGTATTGGTATTACCTACAGGTTCGAGGTCTTATACTGTATATTGTGATGCATCGCGGATTGGTCTCGGCACGGTGTTGATGTAGGATGGTAGGGTGATTGCCTACGCGTCCAGACAGCTGAAGGTGCACGAAAAGAACTATCCTATCCACGACCTTGAGTTAGCAGCTATTGTTCATGCCTTGAAGATATGGCGACATTATTTGTATGGTGCTCCTTGTGATATTTACACCGATCATCGGATTTTGCAGCATCTGTTTAAGCAGAAAGATCTTAACTTACATCAGCGGAGGTGGTTGGAGCTACTTAAGGATTATGATATAACTATTTTGTACCACCCTGGGATGGCCAATGTTGTGGCCGATGCTTTGAGTCGCCGGGCAGAGTGTTTGGAGATTTTAGCATATCTACCTGTAGCAGTGAGGCCATTGGCGTTGGATGTTCAGGCCTTAGCCAGCCAGTTTGAGAGATTGGATATTTCTAAGCCGAGTTGAGTATTGGCTTGTATGGTCTCTCAGTCTTGTCTTTATGATCGTATCAGGGAGCGTCAGTATGATGACTCTCATCTACTTGTCCTTAAGGACACGGTCAAGCACGGTAATGCTAAGGAGGTCACTATTAGAGATGATGGTGCATTGAGGATGCAGGGCAGGCTATGTGTGCCCAATGTAGATGGTTTGTGTGACTTGATTCTCCGAGAGGCTCACAGTTCGTGGTACTCTATTCATCTGGGTGCCATAAAGATGTATCAAGACTTGAAACATCATTACTGGTGTAGGAGAATGAAGAAGAACATAGTAGAGTATGTGCGGCCATAGATAGTACAGCTGGGACCGCAGGTGCGTCCATATATCCGCAGAAGCGGTATTCCATGTTTCTATGCTTCGGAAGAATCATGGTGATCCGTCTCATGTGTTGGATTTCAGCTCAGTCTAGCTGGACAAGGATCTATCTTATGTTGAGGAGCCAGTGGCTATTTTAGGCAGGCAGGTCAGAAAGCTAAGGTCAAAGAACATTGCTTCTGTGAAGGTTCAATAGAGGGGACAACCGGCCAAGGAGGCGACTTGGGAGACCAAGCATGTTATGTGCAGCCGTTACCCTCACCGTTTCACCACTTCAGGTATGTCTTTATGCTCGTTCGAGGACGAACGATTGTTTTTAAGTGGGAAGGATGTAACGACCCGGCCGGTCATTTTGAGAGTAATAGCCCTGATCCCCTATTTACTGAATTTCCCACATCTATTTCTGCTATTGTGACTTTCCGGGAGGTTTCGTTTTGGTTTTTGGAGTGATTTGGGGTACTTAGTCCCTAAATGAAAGCTTAAGTCTTAGGATTTTAACCGTATTCGAAACTGTGTGAAGACAACTCCAGAATGGAATTTTGTTAGTTCTGTTAGCTCTGTTGGGTGATTTTGGACTTAGGAGCGTGTCTGGATTGTGTTTTGGAGGTCTGTAGCTTATTTAGGCTTGAAATGGCGAAAGTCCGTAGTGTCTAGATAGTTTTGGAGATTTGGACCGGTAGTGAAAATTTCGATATCAGGGTCAGATTCTGATTCCGGAAGATGGAGTAGGTATGTAATGTCGAATGAGACTTGTGTGCAAAATTTGGAGTCAATCAGACGTGGTTTGATTTGTTTCGGCATCGGTTGTCGAATTTGGAAGTTTCAAATTCTTTAAGTTTGAATCGGAGGTTGAAAATTGATTTTAGCATTGTTTGATGTGGTTTGAGGGCTCGACTAAGTTCGTATAGTGTTTTAGGATTGGTTGGTATGTTTGGTCGAGGTCCCGGGGGCCTCCGGTGAGTTTCGGGTGCTTAACGGATTGAGTTTGGGACTTATGCAATTGTTGGAGCTCCTGCACCTGGTGTAATCGCACCTGCGCACTTTAGGCCGCAGGTACGGTGCCGCAGAAGCGGCCATGGAGCCGCAGAAGCGATTTTGACCCTGTCCAACTGGGACCGCAGGTGCGGCCATAGATCCGCAGAAGCAGACGTGCGGAAGCGGAGGTGAGCGAAGATGCGGCCTCGCAGAAGCGGCCCTTGTTCGCAGATGCGGACTCAGTCCCCCTTAAGTGATTTTCGCACCTGCGATAAAATTTCCGCAGGTGCGGTTGAAGGCTCGCAGGTGCGAGATGTCTGGACAGAACACTTAAATGTAAGTGTTCGCGATTTTTACTCATTTTCAACATTTTGAGCTCGGGTTTGGCGATTCCTTGAGAGCACTTTTGAGGGGTCTCTTGAGGTAAGTCCCTTGTGCTTATTTTTGATCAATAATCTTGCTTCCCCATGTATTTTCCCACTTAGTTAGTGTGTATTTAAGGTGAAAATTTGGAATTTGAGGCTAGGGATTTGGAAGTTTGATTTGTGGATTTGGAGGACCATTTGGTGTCGGATTTTAGAAAATGTGATATGGTTATACTCGTGAGTGAACGAGCTTTCGTATTTTATGCGTTTTACTCGATTCCGAGAAGTGGGGCCCACAGGCAATTTTTGAGTTAATTTCGGAATTTTCGTTAAAGTGTTGATTTCGTTAATTAGATGAGTGCATTATTGTTGTATTTATGAATTGTAATTGTTTTTGGCTAGATTTGGGCTATTCGGAATCGGAAAATCGAGGAAAGGGCATTCTTACGCATTGATTGAGCTTGACTCGAGGTAAGTGGCTTTCCTAACTTTGTGTCAGGGAAATTCCCTTAAGATTTGGAACTATTGTGATATGTGAGCGCAGTGTGCGTGAGGTGACTAGTACGTACCTAGCTAGTTGTGGAAAAACCCGATTTTCTTACTGAGTAGCAACTTTTTTTCATTTTATTTTATGTTATACCATTTTTTATGAGTATTAATCTATTTTCATTCTTAATTGAGTTATTCCCATTTGCGTAGCTATCCTGTTTAGTCTAATACAGCATGTCTACGTGTATTAATTGCCTATGTGAACTCTATGCAGTATGCTTAGTGAATGTTCTTCTTACTTTGGGACTACGGAAAGGTATTCCGGGAGATCCCCATGTACTGCATATTTACTTTGGGTCTACGGAACGGTATTCCGGGAGATCCCCCTATCTTGCATAGTTACTTTTGGACTACGGAACAGTATTCCGGGAGATCCCCCATGCACCTTTACTTTGGGACTACGGAATGGTATTCCGGGAGATCCCCCTACACATTTACTTTGGGACTACGGAATTGTATTCCGGGAGATCCCCCTACATATTTACGTTTGGGACTACGAGACGGTATCTCGGGAGATCCCCTGTTGTGTTTCTGTGTACTGATCTGTTACCTTCTATGATTTCATTGTTGGTAAATTTCAGCCTTTATTTTATTGCGGTATTACACTGTATATTGTTTTATTATATATTTACCAGTAGGGCCCTGACCTGACCTCGTCAATACTCGACCGAGGTTAGGCTTGGCACTTACTGGGTACCGATTGTTGTGTACTCATGATACCCTCTGCACATGTTTTTCGTGTGCAAATCTAGGTGCACCTTATCAGCAGCACTATCAGTGAGCCGTGACAGCTTTGGAGACTTCAAGGTATATCTGTTGCGTCCGAAGGCCTCGAAGTCCCCTTCTACTCTTTCTCATGTCCATTATCTTCTGTATTTTTCCTTGTTAGACTCTGATGTATAGAGACACTAGATTTTTCCCTTTGTAGCTTGTGATTCACAAAGTTCCAGGTTTTGGGATTTTTTGTGTATTTTTGAATAGTTGGTTAAATTTATATTTTTATTTCATTATTTCGTAAAATGTTAGGCTTACCTAGTTGTAGAGACTAGGTGTCGTCACGACATCACACGGAGCAAAAATTGGGTGATGACAAAACTCACTCGATACTTATGCTATTCTGAACTCTTCATTCTTAGCCGGCTGAAAGCCAAGGCTACCTAGGTTCTATTATTGGCCTCCCTAGTGTGAGCACTGCTCGGGGTCCAATTAAGACCCTTGTGAACTCTGACACACCAGGGCTTGGTCCTTAGTCACCCCCTGTTATGTGTTGTGTACTTGATTTGGCTGATTAAAATGCTGCAACACTTGGTGACATGGTTGAGTAAACTGGTTTTGGACCCATCTGTGGATCCCTGAGTCATATATTAAATGTGGCTCTTTGTTGAAGGCCTGGGTATGATGTGTAAGAGCTATTGAAGGCCCAAGCAATGCTGGGTATTTATTGGGCCTGCTTTGGGCCTATTATCACTGTTATGTAACACTATTACATTTACACATTATTGGGCCTGTAATAATGTCACGACCCAAAATCCCACCACAGACGTCGTGATGGCACCTATTCTCTAAGACTAGGTAAGTCGATTTCAATTATCTTTTGAAGCCAATTTTTTTTTAAATAAATAACCAAAATTGACAGCGGAACAAATATGATTATACAACCTCCTAAGACTGGTAGTACTGAGTCACGAACTCTAACTGATTACATGGAATGATCACGAGGATCGAATATACAATACTGTTTGATTACAAGTTAACAGTACAATGAAATGAAAAGACTCCAAGGGACTGTGACGACCCAACAACTCTACCTTGAATCCTTACGATCTCGCTTTAACTCCGCTCAAGTCCGTTATCTTCAATATCTGGCTCTGCACAAAATGTGCAGAAGTGTAGTATGAGTACGCCACTATCGGTACCCAGTAAGTATCAAGACTAACTTCAATGGAGTAGAGATGAGATACAGTCAAGACACTCACTAGCCTAATAATCTGTGCGATATAATATACAAAATAATAGGAAACAAATAATAATAAGGGAGGGATAAAGCAACGAGTTATTTGCACAACAGACAACAAGAATACAATTAATATCACTCAACAATTGATAAACACAATTACACCAAATTAAATAAAGTCTTTCAAATAAATTTCTTTCACTTATAATTCTTCCAGATAACTCTCTTTTAAATATAATTTTTTGAAATAATTATTTTTCAAATATAATTCTTTCAATAAATCTTTTCAAATATAATTTCCTCGAATAAATATCCTTCAAATACAATTCTTTCATATAATACTTTCTAAGTAAAAATCCTTCGAAATAAATATTTTGAATATAATTCTTTCAATTAAAAAGTCACCATAATCATAAAAATACGGGTCTCAGCCCATTTTCATATTTTTCGTAAATACGGGTCTCAGTCCATTTTCATATTTCTACGGCACCTCATGCCCATAATTAAATCACCATATTTCCCCGGCACCTCGTGCCCTCATTTCATCTCACAACTGCACGGACAATTCGCGTGCCAAATATCATTACCACTTCATCATAGCACCTCGTGCCCACATTTCATATTACAACTGCACGGACAATTCACGTGCCAAATATCATCATTATTTACTCACGGCAACTCGTACCCACATTTCACTTTATAATCCGCCTGGAAATAGCCATAGGTTCTCAATTTCAACATAACACAGATTGTTATCAATTTACTATCAATAAGACCAATTGCACAAGGCATAAAAATAAACACAAGAAAAATCTCAAAATTACATAAAAATCATCAACACCACAACCCCACATCATCACATATCGTCCCTGACAATAGCCACCCTTATCGCTCCTATAGCCACCCTTATCACTCCTATTGCTACCCTTATCGCTCCTATAACAAACCTTATCACTCCTATAGCCACCCTTATCACTCCTATGGACACCCTTATCTCTCCGCCCAGACAATATCCCAACACACATAACAATAGTGGAATGCCTCCCTTATGCCCACATAATATCAATAGTGGAATGCCACCCTTATGCCCACATAATATCAACAGTGGAATACCACCCTAATATTCTTAAAATAATAACTCACACAACACATCAATTTACACGGAATATTATCACGGCAACATAACAAAATCAATTCATCTTACAATTTGGCCAATGGCCACAACCAATTCCAAAGATATAATCAATCAATTAATTTTACAACAAATAGCCGAAGGCTCCACACAATGTGTATAAGATCTCAAAAACAATCAACAAAGATAGAAATTACTCAGCATAGGCAATGCCTTCATTTATCCAATTTCTCAACAATTATATAAACACCTCTTCTTCAGCTCATTTAATCAATTTTTTGCAGAGGAAAAATTCATAATAAAATTAAATTCCAAGAAATATTAAATCAGCAAATTCACGAAATCCATATAAACATACAAGTAATAATCACCTCAAATTGTCTTACAAAAACAAATTCAACAAACGCGAATTGAGGCATGACAAGTAGATGATTTTATAAATGCCAACAATTATCCAATTTACTACACAATATACCCAAGACTTTAACTCAATACATTTTAAACATATAAGCCGAGTACGTACTCGTCACCTCGCGTACACGGCTTTTTTACATTTTACAAATGGCACATAAGACTCGATGCCTAAGGGGTAATTCCCCCACTCGAGGTTAAGCAAGACACTTACCTCGTTTTGCAACCAATTTCAAGATTTCAATAAACCTTTTCCTCATGAATTCGTGTCCGAAAGATCCAAATCTAGTCACAAACAATTCAATATACTCAACACGAATCGTAGTAATTAATTCCATATGAGAATACAAATTTTCCAACAAAATCCGAAATTTAACTCAAAAATCGCCCGTGGGACCCATGTCTCGGAATCCGACAAAACTCACAAAATCCGACAACCCATTCAATTACAAGTTTACCCATACCAATTTTATCAAATTCCGATATCGGATTGACCTTCAAATCTTCATTTTACATTTTTGGAAGATTTTACAAAAATCTGATTTTGCTTCCATAAATTCATGGATTCATGATGTAAATGAGTATGGAATTATGAAATATAATCAATATAGGATAAGGAATACTTACCCCAATGTTTACCCATGAAAATCGCCCAAACCGAGCTCCCCAACTATTTTTATGTCAAAAATGGCCAAAAAACCCGTTTATAGAGCCTCTGGTATTTTCTAGCGTCACAGGTAGCGTGGGGCGCTGCCTGTGGCGCTATTTCCAGTACCCTTAAATATCCCAGCGCCAGGGCTAGCGCCCCACGCTACCCTGGGCGCTCGCGGCGACGGGAAATCTCTTCCGATACGAAAATGGGCATAACTCTCTCATACGATACCCGAATTCGACGATTCTTTTCGCTATGGCTCCATAATTTCAATACGGATCTAATGCTTCAATAAAAACTGAATTTGGTGCTCATTTTCCTAATTGGATACCACGTATTCTTGAATAATCGATGTCGAAATATAACAAATCAAGTCCGATTGACCTCAAATTTCGCATACAAGTCATAATACATCATATGAAGCAATTCGAGACTTCAAATAGTAGAGAGGAGAGTAATCAATTTTTTGCAGAGGAAAAATTCATAATGAAATTAAATTCCAAGAAATATTAAATCAGCATATTCACGAAATCCACATAAACATACAAGTAATAATCACCTCAAATTGTCATACAAAAACAAATTCAACAAACGCGAATTAAGGCATGGCAAGTAGATGATTTTATAAATGCCAACAATTATCCAATTTACTACACAATATGCCCAAGACTTTAACTCAATACATTTTACACATATAAGCCGAGTACGTACTCGTCACCTCGCGTACACGGCTTTTTCATCTTTTACAAATGGCACATAAGACTCGATGCCTAAGGGGTAATTCCCCCACTCGAGGTTAAGCAAGACACTTACCACATTTTGCAATCAATTTCAAGATTCCAATAAACCTTTTCCTCATGAATTCGTGTCCGAAAGCTCCAAATCTAGTCACAAACAATTCAATATACTCGGCACGAATCGTAGGAATTAATTCCATATGAGAATACAAATTTTCCAACAAAATCCGAAATTTAACTCAAAAATCGCCTGTGGGACCCATGTCTCAGAATCCGATGAAACTCACAAAATCCGACAACCCATTCAATTACGAGTTCACCCATACCAATTTTATCAAATTTCGATATCCGATTGACCTTCAAATATTCATTTTATATTTTTGGAAGTTTTTACAAAAAATTGATTTTGCTTCCATAAATTCATGGATTCATGATGTAAATGAGTATGAAATCATAAAATATAATCAATAAAGGATAAGGAATACTTACCACAATGTTTACCCGTGAATATCGCCCAAACCGAGCTCCCCAACTATTTTTATGTCAAAAATGGTGAAAAAACCCATTTATAGAGCCTCTGGTATTTTCAAGCGTTACAGGTAGCGTGGGGCGCTTCCTGTGGCGCTATTTCCAGTACCCTTAAATATCCCAGCGCCAGGGCTAGCGCCCCACGCTACCCTGGGTGCTCACGGCGGCGGGAAATCTCTTCCGATACGGAAGTGGGCATAACTCTCTCATACCATGTCCGAATTCGACGATTCTTTTTGCTATGGCTCCAAAATTTCAATACGGATCTAATGCTTCAATCAAAACTGAATTTTGAGCTCATTTTACTAATGGGATACCACGTATTCTTGAATAATTGATGTCGAAATATAACAAATCCAGTCCGATTGACCTCAAATTTCGCATACAAGTCATAATACATCATATGAAGCTATTCGAGACTTCAAATAGTAGAGAGGAGAGTAATTACTCAAAACGACAAGGCAGGGCGTTACAAATAATCTTTGTATAAACAACTAGGGTTGTTAGTAAAAGGGAATAAGGTAGATTTTAATATTTACATGTGATGGGTAGATAACATGCCTATAGGACTTAATAATGTGTTTGCTATATGTGTCGTTCACTCTCTATGTACACTATAGAAATCATGCTATTAGGAGAAGCACACACTTACTCTACTTGTCTACCAGCAAAGCATGAGCTCAAATGCTCAATTATCCTTGTTGCTACAGGTTATTAGAAAAGATGCCCATAGGAAATAAATATAGTTGAACTTTCCTTCAATTGGCATTGCTAGAAATCATGCCTATAGGATTTAGATCATTTCATTTGCTACTGTATCGCACTGTTCACTAGAAGTCATGCCTATAGGACTAAGTATAACAATAAAATAATTTCCAAGCATCGACTGTTAGAGATCCTGCCTATAGGATACCACAATTCGCCTTAATAACTGTTAATGATGCCCCCTCTCAACATTGTTTATTGTTCACTTAGACCACTATCAAAAGTGTGGGTAATTTCGGGCTCCTCCCAATGGTCTTAATTACTTCGTACTGCGTAAGTCATCTAGACACAACATGGTTAATAACTGAAAATCTGCGATTTCAACAATCAATATGCGATAACTGTACAATCATGTCTATGGGAAACACTTGGTTTCTGAAACTGCTTGCATGCCTTAACGCCTTGTCAAATAGAAATCATGTCTATAGGGATTTAAGTTCTTAATTCTGAAACTGCTCAACATATAATTTGTCTTGCGTGCATTTGTTTCTTAAGTGTGGAGGCAAACGTGAGCCTTGACTGTTTATACGTGAAGTCCAATATGTTTTGTATGTCGCCTAGTGTTGACATTTCTGCGTAGCCTAAGTAAGGTCTAGAACCATCCAAAGTAAAGTTCCAATACCTCCTAGACCATAGGTATGGGGCGGGTAGTACACGCATAGGGTACGACCTATAATTGAATTAGAACGATTTTAGGTAACAACCTTAACATAGTAATCGGGTAGCAGGAGATGATAGTCTGTGCCCGTTAAATGATATGAGTAATACCCCATCTTGAGGGAGTTACGAAGTATTATTTATGTTGTACGAGGTGATTCTTTAGGCTAAAAAAACTTAGGACCCCCTTCCTCTTTATATATTGTTATTAGATCTAAATAGTTGTATCCCTATATTCGCACTAAGACCTGTATCAATCATGTTGTAATAAAGTTCTATGACTTCTGAGCTCCTTTTGTTTATTTGATCACCTATCTTAATCATAATCCACATAATCTTAAGTTCGGTCGAGACCCATAATTGTGGACCTCGAGGAGTGGCTAACACCTTGTCTTTGAGGTAACTTGAGCCCTTACCCGATCTTTGGTGGCGTTGACAAGTCAAACAGAGTCATTTGCATAATAGGTGCTCTAACACACCTGAAACCGTTAGGAGGCGACTCTCCTCTTTTAATACTTGATTAAAAGAGTTGTCACATGTCGAAACCCGATTTTGCGAGAAAAAGGGGCACGACACTGGGTACCGACCGTGGTGTACTGATACTAAACTTCTGATCATTTTTGTGCAGAGTCAGGTGTTGGAGATATCGGACTTGGACAGAGTTAAAGTGTGATCGTAAGGATTCAAAGTAGAGCTGTTTGGTCGTCGCAGTCCCTTGGAGTCTTTCTATTTTATTGTACTGTTAATTATTAATCAAACAGTATTAAGTATTCGATCCTTGAGATCATTTCATATATTCAATTATAGTTTGTGACTCAGTATTACCAGTCTTGGGAGGTTGATAGAATTATTTCTGTTGTTGGTTTTGACATTAGTATTTAAGTATTTATATATAAAATTTTTTGGCTTGAATTATAATTATAATCGGCTTACTTAGTCTTAGAGACTAAGTGCCATCACGACGCCTGTGGTGGGATTTTGGGTCGTGACAGACATAAGGCTCTATTCTTAATGACTTCATAAATCTGGTGGAAAGTGACACTTTATCAGAATTGTGGCGCAGAAGATTGAGTCATATGAGTGAGAGGGGGATTACGTGTTTGGATAAGAAAAGTTTTCTTTCTGAAGTGAAACAAGCAAAGCTGAAAAGGTGTATCCATTGTTTAGCTAGCAAACATAAAAAGGGTGTCCTTTCATAGCCATCCTTTCTCAAGAAAGCAAAATTTATTGGAGCTAGTACACTATGATTTATGTGGTCCTTTTAAAGTAAAGTCAAAAGGTGGTGGACTTTACTTTGTGACATTCATTGATGATCATTCTCGTAAGCTCTGGTTGTATCCTTTGAAATCTAAAGGTCAAGCACTTGACGTGTTTAAGGAATTTCAGGCCTTAGCTGAGAGACAGACGGAGAAGAAATTAAAATCTATTCACACTGACAATGGTGGTGAATATTGTTGTCCCTTTGATAACTATTGCAAGGAACAAGGAATTCGTCATCAGAAAACTCTGCCCAAGACGCCTCAATTGAATGGTTTGGCAGAGAGGATGAATAGAAATCTAGTTGAAAGAGTTAGATGCCTGCTTTCAGAGGCTAAACTTCCAAATACATTTTGGGCGGAAGCACTTAACATTGTTGCCTATGTTATCAATTTGTCTCCTATTGTTGCTTTGGATGATGATGTCCCTGATAGAGTTTGGTTTGCCAAAGATGTTTCTTATGATCACCTGAGAGTTTTTGGGTGTAAAGCTTGTATGCATGTTCCTAAAGATGAGAGATCGAAATTGGATGTCAAAACTAAGCAGTGCATCTTTATCGGTTATGGTCAAGATGAGTTTGGGTATCATTTTTATGATCCAGTTGATAATAAACTTATTAGAAGTCATGATGTAATATTCTTTGAAGACCAGACTATTGAAGATATTGACAAAGCTGAGAAGATAGATTCTTATAGTAATGAGAACTTAGTTGATATTGATCTAGTTTCAATTGCTAAGGCAGCCATTGCACCTGAAGGAACCCAAGTAGGGGTGGATCTATGTAGGGACTTTGGGGTGGTACGACACCGGGACGTTTGGGTAAAATTCTATTTATGTATTGGTATTTTACTGAAAAATATGATATAAGTTCTGAGTGGCACCCGAAGGTAACAAAATGACTATGGGTGCCACGATTGAGTTGCCAAATTTCCACAGTCCAAACTTAGGATCGAATCTCACTTAGTCCCAAGCTGGTGTTTATTTCTCATTGTGGTCCCAATTGCTTCTCTTTTTTAATTCCTTCTATTTTCTTCATTTTTGTAGTTGCTCCTCCTTTTAAATTCCTTCTATTTTCTTCATTGTTGTATTTATTCTCTCTTAGTACATCCTCATTATTATTATTTATTTAGAATTATATATTTTCTTCCTTTTTCTCATTCTATATCTTTAAATTTTATTTGAATGTGATTTTAATCATTTTTTTAATTATCTAATGTTATATTTTTGTTGATTGTTTTAAATGTGATGGCATCAATAAACGCAGTACTATCTAGCTATATGTAGGTTGATTAGATGTATTTGCTAAATTAAATTTTATTTATGTTTTTTAGTCATAATAATTAGAAATTGTGAGAGAATTAGATTGAATTGAACAGTTGTTTTGGTGATCACATATTTATTTATGTACTAAAAATCTAGTAAATTGATTTAATTATTTCATAATGGATCGGATCGAACCGAACTAATTCAAAATGGGTTGAACCGGCAGAATGTACACCCTAATTCAATCTCCTTCGCTAGTGATAGGTTTGTATTAAAAATAATGGCACTGGTCGTCATCAAATCCTGGATCCGTCTCTGAACTCAAGACACTAATGAAGATAGTGATCACGATCAAAATAATCATCATGGTGGAGATGTTATGGATGCTCCAGTCGATGAAGTTGTGGTTGATCAGCAACCAATTCCTACTCAGGTAACTACTTTGAATGCTCCCGAAACCTCTCTTAGAAGATCTACAAGGGAGAAGCAAAAATACATGCGCTATCCTCCTAATGAGTATGTACTTTTGACTGACATGGGAGAACCTGGGAATTATGATGAATCCATGCAGATACTCACAAATATTAGTGGATCAAAGCCATGGAAGATGAGATGAAGTCACTCCATGAGAATGGCACATATGAGTTAGTAAAATTGCCGAAAGGTAAGAGAGCTTTATCTAACAAATGGATATTCAGAATAAAGCAAGATAACCATACCTTTGCGCCTAGATACAAGACGAGGTTAATTGTTAAAGGTTTTGTCCCAAAGACGGGAGTTGACTTTGATGAAATTTTCTCCCCTGTTGTGAAGATGTCTTCTATTCATGTGGTTCTAGGCTTAGCCGCGAGTCTAGATTTAGAGGTTGAGTGGATGGATATCAAGACTGCTTTTCTTCATGGTGTTTTAGATGAGGAGATTTATATGGATCAACCTGAAGGTTTTATAACTAAGGAAAAAGAAAATTATATTTGCAAATTGAAAAAGAGCCTGTATGGATTGAAACAAGCTCCAAGGCAATGGTATTTGAAGTTTGAATCTATCATAGAAGAATAAGGGTACAAGAAAACTTCTTCATACCATTGTGTATTCTTCCATAAGTTCTCTGATGATGATTTTATTATCTTATTACTTTATGTGGATGATATACTTATTGTTGGCAAGAATAAATCCAGAATTGCAGTCCTTAAGAAGCAGTTGAGCAAATCGTTTGCGATGAATGACTTGGGGACAACAAAGAAAATCTTGGACATTCAAATCCACCGACATAGAGATAGAAATGAGTTATTTTTGTCCCAAAAGAAATACATTGAGAAGGTAGTCAAGAGGTTCAATATGACAGATGCAAAAGTGGTTAGCACTCCTCTTGCTAAACACTTCAAATTGAGCATTAGTCAGAGTCCATCTACTGATGAAGAGAAAAAGGAAATGTCTCATATTCCTTACTCTTCTGTCGTTGGTAGCTTGATGTATATTATGGTTTGCACTAGTCCAGATATTGCACATACCGTTGGTGCTATTAGTAGATTCCTTTTTAATCTTGGAAAAAATATTGGGATGCAGTCAAATGGATATTAAGGTATTTGAAAGGTACTGCAGATTTGAAGTTGTGCTTTGGCAATGGCAAGCCTGAACTTGATTGTTACACAGACTCTGATTTAGGAGGCAATCTTGATAATTCAAGATCCACTTCTACTTATTTGATCACTTTTGCAGGGGGACCTGTTTCTTGGCAATCTAGACTATATAAGTGCATAGCTCTATCCACCACAGAAGCCGAATATATTGATGTAACAGAAGGTTCCAAAGAACTATTATGGATGAAAGAGTTTATTAATGATGTTGGTTTTGAACAGCCAAGGTACATCATATTTTGTGATAATCAGAGTGTTAACTATCTCACCAAGCACTCCACTTTTCATTCTAAGACTAAACATATAAATTAAAAGTATCATTGGGTAAGAATGGTCGTGAAAGAGAAATTATTTGAGGTTGAGAAGATACACACTGATAAAAATCCTTCAGATATGCTGACAAAGGCGGTGGTTACAGATAAACATGAATTTTGCAGAAAATTGGCAGGCATGAAGCCTGTCAATAGTTCCTCTACTTGAAGACATATTTGGCCCCTTGGCTGGAGGGGTAGTTTGTTGGGCCCATATACATGTTGTCCAGCCAAAGGCCCAATGGCCTAATACTATTCGCTTTTGGTTTTCATTCCTAATCGGAATTGGATTCGGTTTTTATTTCTATTTATAGTTGGTTTTAGCTTTAAGAGAAAGTACCACTCATTATCTATAAATAAGACAACCTTGGAGAATTGTTACATGCTCATTGGTATAAGTCTTTGAAAGAATTAAGCACATAAGATTGGTTTTTGAGAGAGCTTTCATCAAGAGAGAAAGAGAAGAAAAGTATTCATTTTGCTGCAGATTGTATTCTGCCCAGCCAAATTCAAATCTCGTTAACCAATTCGTTAACCGCTGGATCGGGCTAAAAGTTTGATTGAGTGTTAATAAAGTCTTGGTATTTTATTGGAACGGTAGAGATCCGATTTTGTCGCCTGTAGCATCTGATTTCGTTCCCCGAACAACAGCCCCAGTTTTGGGACTTCTCCTCTTTCTTCAATTGATTTGTCGTTGCTCTTGTTGCTATTGTTGCTCCGTGTTTGGAACTTGTTGTGTAGCCAATTTTGAGAACTTTTATAACCCTCTTATTGTTATAGTTGAGTTTTTTGGATTTTTGTGATCCTGTGGTTTTTACCTTCGACTTGAAGGGGTTTCCACGTTAAATTTGGTGTTCTTTATCTTCTTTATTTTCGGGTGTGCCTCTTCCTCGACATAACAAATCTAATATGAGCAAATAAATTATCTTATACATAGTAAAAAAATTAATATGAGTAGAAAATTATCTAATATATCTTTAATGCCACTTAATTCTATACAATGCCGAGCATTCTCGGCTTCGACTTATCTGAGATTCCAGTTGCTATATTTTTCTCAGTTGACATTGATAGGTGTTGATCATATCGACTGTTATAGCAAGGATGAACTGGGCATGAGGAAAACATAACATTTGAATCCCCTAAACTAGATCATGTATCTATCGTCTACTTTGTTGATCTGCCAAATTTAGTCTTATTAATGGTCCAATTAATTTTTTTCAGTTGTAGCCAGATCTTTTCTTCAAAAGTTATTCAAGTATTCGGCTCAATTAAATACTTATATCCTCAACACTTGAAATGTTTACTTTTTCGCACAAGTATAACCTTTTATTTAATCGTGTTTGTTGCGCCCCTCTTCCTCGCGAATCGGGTTTCGACACGTGACAACTCTTTTAAAGGAAGGGTGTTAAAAGAGAGAGTCGCCACCTAACGGGTTTGAGGTGCGTTAGGGCACCTATTTACAAATAACTCTTGTTTAACCAGTTTGCGTCATCAAAGATCGGGTAAGGGCTCAAATTACCTCGAAGAGAAGGTGTTAGGCACTCTTTGAGGTCCAAAACTGTGGGTACCGACCGATAATTGAAAAACAAATCATTATTAGAAAGTCCTTGAGTAAACACAGATAATTGGTTTAAAGACAAGATGGGGGGTCCTAAATATATTAACCTAAAGGATCACCCCGTGCAACATAAATAATACTTTATAACTCCCTCGAGGTGGGGTGTTACTCGTATTATTCAGCGGGTATAGACTATCATCTCCTGATACCCGATTACTATCTTTAAGTTTTTACCTAAAGATCACTAGTTGATTCTAAACCGTGCCCTATGTGTGCACTACACGTCCCATGCCTATGGCCCAGGAGGCGTCTGGACCTCTATTTTTGATGGTTTCTAGACTTAGCTTAGGCTGCTCAGAAATGATAAAACTAGGCGACATATAAAACAAGTTGGACTTCATGTAAAAGTAATTAAGGGCTCAAGTTAGCCTCCAAACTTAGATAACAAATGCACGCTAACAAATTTTCAGATTAAGCGTTAGACAATTTCAGTATTGAGGCAAATTAAAGCCATTAAGCCCAATAGACATGATTTCTATGTGACCTTGGGATTCAAACATGCAGGCAGTTTCAAATGCAAGATGCTACCTTTATAGATGTGATTTCTGAACAACTATACATTTTAGGGAATCTGGTATTACGAGTTGATTGTTGAAGTTACAGATTACAAAAGGTTAAACCTATAGACATGATTTCTAGGTGATTTGCGCAGTAGTTTGCAGTGATAACTATTGAAAATACTCACAATTACCGAGTTTGATCCTATAGCCATGCTTTCTAATAGCGGCAGAGTTAAGCAATGAAATAGTGTTTGAAAGTTAAATATTAACACATTAAGGCGAGTGGGATTACCCTATAGGCATGATTTCTACGATTAGCGATTAAAACTGGTTTTAGCTCTCTATAGGCATGTTTCCTAAGTGAGCAATTATAACAACATCACATTAATCAATTAAAACCCTATAGGCATAATTTCTTAAAGTGCAGATTTGTAGAGAATAAAGCTAACATGACCCTATGGTCATAGACTGAAACATTGATCGCTTTATTCCCTATAGGCATGATATCTAGCAAGACATATAGAAACATAATACATTAAGTGAATGAAACAATTAGGTCCTATAGGCAGGTTATATAACAGCACATAAGAGCAGAACATGTTTGAGCAAATTAACCCCTATAGGCAGTATTTCTACCCGTTCACATGCAAAGTGAGAATAAACCATTTTTCTAATTTGACTAACACCCAATGAGTGAAATAAATTACAGAATTACAGAATAGCTATAGTGGGCCTAAGGCAGGCCCAATGCATACCCAGCCTGGCTAGGTCTTCAGCACCATATCCATACAGTTGTACAACATACCCAAAAAAACAACCTCCGTTTACACAATATGGCCCATATCCAGTAGCCATAACTTGATCAAAAGTCCCAGGTGAACAACCATTTACACAAACCAACTGGTTTATCCAGTAGGTAAAAAGGGGGCAAGGTTGAGCAATTAGGAAAAGTGACAAAGAACCTGGACCCCAGTGTGTCAGATTTCCCAAGGGCTTCAAGAACCCAGGACAGTGCTCACACTATGGAGGTTGATAGAGGAGACTTAGGGGGAAGGGCTTTGGCTTTCAGCCAGTCCCAGAATAAGAAACAAGTGATAAAGATAATAAGTTTGGAAAAGCATTTGCAAACACTATAGGATAATCACATAATGAACTCCAAAAGCAAAGTAACACACTAGGCAGGGTGACATGTGCTAAGAGACAAAGATTTTAGGATTGCAAAGTTAACAAGCAAGGGCATTAGGCTAGTAAAACCATGTAATGCAACCAGTTTATGACTTAATGGATCAGATTATACTAACTCAGGTTTAGATAGTATAACACAAACAGGATCAGGTATCATAGAGGGTATTAATCAAAGGAGATTGGTTTTAAAAGATCACAAGTCATTAGGGGTACATATTGGTCATGGCAAGAACACATATAGTGGCAACAATAGTCATAGGAGCATACAACATTCGAAGTAAGGTCTTAAACAAAATGGGGGCAAGTTAATAACATCAATTGGCCATTAGAAGTTCAGAATTAGGCGGAGAAACATGGATTAGACTATATAGTCAAAATAGAACATTTGAATTATCAACAATACTAAACTAAGAATGCTTCACTCTTTCCAAACTAACTAAGCTAGGTGCAGAGACATTATTAGGCTAACAATCATAGGCAAAATTAGGCAGTAAAGAGTCAAAGAAATACATTAAGTCGTGAAGTTTCAAAGAAAATGCTAACATAAGAGAATAAACATTGTGAGGGTTTAGAAACTAACGAGTGATTGTTCAATAAACAAGAAAAGAACGGCAGTAAGAACCCAGAGTCTCAGATGTGTCAAGTTTCCAAGGGTTTCAAGTACCCAGGGCAGTGCTCACACCCAAGAGATGGTCAGAAAAGTAGAAATCCGGTGGCATTGGCTTTCAGCCGGCCAAGAGCCAAACAGAATAGAATAGTAAACAAATACAGAGTAGTAACCTCAATTTTTAGTGAGAGTTTTTTTTAGTGACTTTTCGTATGTCCAAAAAGGGAAAAGGGAATGGGTTTATATAGTGGTAAAAATCAGCACATAAGGAAATACAAACAATCAGACAATAAAAGGAAAGAAGAACACATAAATAAATTTAAAATCAAATTTGGAGAATAAGCCGGTAAACCCTAGTTTTTTTAGGAAAATAAATATCAACGGAATATACACAGAAACGGTAACATAATATTAATATAGACACAAATAGTACTAAAAGTCGGAGAATCGAACCAATTTTGGGCTGATTTGTAGAAATCTGAAATCTCTAGTTTTAAGGTAAGTACAAATCGATAGAAAATACACCGAGATTCGTACCCATAATAGAAAAAAGGATAAATATAGACGAAATAGCAGAAAGGTCAAGGATTTGAATCGATTTTCGTTCGATCTTGATGAGATCTGCTTGCCATGTTTAGGAAAGCTGTATAGAAGAGTAACCAGTACCAGGGAGAGGCCGTATATGGTGAAGAATAACCATAGAATCCCATATTTTATCGGATTAGGAGAGATTTTAGGGGGGCAGCGGCGGCTAGGGTTCTTAGGAGGGAGAAGGGAGGTGAGGATATGAGGGCGGCAGACGGTGAGAATAAGGTTAGGGTTAGGGGGTTTGGGGTAATAAAAAAGGGGGATTTGATGTGGGTCGTTGATCTTAGAGATCAACGGCCACGATTAGAAAGGAGTTGGATCGCGTTAGGTTTGGACGGGTCGCGACCGGGTTGTGGGATTGGGTTAATTTGATTTGGGCTGGGGGTTATTTTGGGCTAGGGTATTAGGTTTTGGTCCATTGCTTGGTCCGAAAAATAGTTAGGATTTAGGCTAGTTTTTAAATACCCAATATATTAGCAAAATAAAATAATAATTTATAAAAGCAATTAATAAATTAAAAAAATATTACTTGTCCACTAAAATGATTAAAAATAATAATTTACATAATAAAAATATAAAAAGTTATTTTTTGCATAAATAATGTAATTATACATGAATATGGGCTATTATTGCAAAAATATGCAATTTAGCCTTTAAACTGCAAATGTAATTATAAGAAATGCACTGAAAATATTTAAAACCTCATATTGGTATAAATAATAAGTTTTAGATGATTAAGTCATCATAAAAATAATTTGAAGGGTAATTATTGGATATTTATATAATAAAATGCAGTAATAAATTGGTTTAAAGTCTTAAAAATTATGAGAAATACATGTGTATGCTTATAAATCAAAATGATGATGTATATGCACTATTTTTAAGGTATATATATATATATATATATATATATATATATATATATATATATATATATATATATGAGGGAAAATTGGGTATCAATAGTTGCCCCTCTTTACCCGGGAATAATGAAAGAGTTATCAGATAAAGAAATGGTGACCGAATTGTGTGATTTGAAAAATGGAGGCCAAACTCCAGTTTTTAAGTTGCCTACATTTCTCTGGTTTTACGGGAATCAGGTCGTGTGTAGTTCTGGATCCAACGGTGGAATAAGCCGATGAATTTGTTATGGGAACGGACAAGCTCTTCTGGATAGGACGATATCGGAATTGTGAATGAATGTACCTTGGAATAGTTATTGATATTTTAACGGTTATCAGATGGGAATGGGTAACGGGCGGTGGTTGGTTACGTTTGAAATAATTGCAGGATGTGAACGTTGAACGGAAACCGGAGCAAATATTTCTCCCATTGGGAGAACGGTTACCTCCTGGATTACCTAAAAAACTTAAATACAATGCATGCAGGTGTATATTGCGATAATTTAAACATGATGCAAATTCCCTTTGGACCATGAAAGTTGTCTTTGGACGATGGGGATGATGTCCTTAAACCATGATGTCATGTGCCATGAATTGCATGATAAGGGATTCGCAGGCCATGAAATGATATTCTCGGGCCATGAAAATGGTGCCTCTGAACTATGACACCTTTGAATAATGATGTGCAATATTGAGAGATCCTTAGGCCATGGCATGGTGTCTTCCGTCTATGAGGATGATGCCTTCGGACTATGATGCCTTTAGACAGAATGGCGATGTTTCAGCCCATGAGATGCAAAGACATGATGTTTGGTCATATGCGAATCGAAACAAGACACATCTTAGTCTTGTGTAAGATCGGGGGCAGATCTTAGCCTTATACGACTAGGGAGGCAATGCTTAGCCTCATACGAAATGGGAGACAATGATTATTCTCACGCAATTGAGGAAGCAGGGCTTAGCCTTACGCAAGATGGGAGACAATGCTTAGTCTCATGCAAGAGGAGGCAAGGCTTAGCCTCATGTAAGTGGGAGACAATGCTTAGTCTCATGCATAGGAAGGCAATGCTTAGCCTTATACTATTGAGGATGCAGGGCTTAGCCTCATGCAAGCGGGAGACAATTCTTAGTCTAATGCGGGGGAAGGCGATGCTTAGCCTTATGCAATTGAGGAGGCAGGGCTTAACCTCATGCAATGGTGGAGACAATGCTTAGTCTCATGCAGGGGAAGGCAGTGCTTAGCCTTATGCAATTGAGGAGGCAGGGCTTAGCCTCATGCAAAATAGAGACAATTCTTAGTCTCATGCAGGGGAAGGCAGTGCTTAGCCTTATGCAATTGAGGAGGCAGGGCTAAACCTCATGCAAAATAGAGACAATGCTTAGTCTCATGCAGGGGAAGGCAGTGCTTAGCCTTATGAAATTGAGGAGGCAGGGCTTAACTTCATGCAAAGGTGGAGACAATGCTTAGTCTCATGTAGGGGAAGGCAGTGCTTAGCCTTATGCAATTAAGGAGGCAGGGCTTAGCCTCATGCATGATGGAGACAATGCTTAGTCTCATGCAATGAACATATAATAAATAGTAGCAGAGTATTTCTTAGCTGGAAATGTGTTTGCGCTTGGCAGCTTTGTCGTTATGAAGATAGTGATTCTGAGGTGTGCCCGAATTTGAGAATATTTCTTGTTCCTGCATCCAAAGGACAATCATGAGTTTTACGGGGGAAGGTTGGTTCGTGCCTCCGCCTGCCTACTTTTCTTTGCTCTGTATCAAAGTCCTGCTTGAGTTACCACGGGTAGCATCTGGCTGTTTCATAAAAATAAAGTTTTTGAAAATGTGCGTGCATATGATGAATGTAGTTATTTAAAATACATTAGTATGCAATATCGGATAAATTAGATGAACCAATGACTATGATACTTTAGAGACATTGCTACTTCCTTAGAATTTTGAGGGTCCTCCTCAAAATTCTGCCCCAGTTTACTTAGGCGATTCTCTGACCGTTCTGCATATGATGACGTTGGCTGGACTTACTCCGGAATTTTGAGGGTACTCCTCAAAATTCTGCCCCAGTTTCTGGTTGTGGGAAAAATGAAAAATTTATTGAATTGTGACCGAACCCACATGGCTGCCTACGTATCCCTTCTTAAACGGGAATCAGGTCGAGCGTAGTTCAATTACATCAGATGAAGAAATGCGAACATTCTAAACATAATATCTTTTGACTGCGTCTGAATTGATAGGCTTTGGCCAAACCTTTCCATACATTTCTACGAGTATGAGTTCTCCTCCTGTTAGTACTTTGTGAACCATATAGAGCCCGTTCCAATTGGACAAAAATTTCCCTTTGGCTTCATCTTGATGCGGGAAAATCCGCTTCAGTACCAGCTGCCCTGGTGCGAACTGTCTAGGTTTGACCCTTTTGTTAAAAGCTTTGGACATCCTATTCTGATAGAGTTGACCATGACACACTGCATTCATTCTTTCCCATTAATGAGTGCTAATTATTCATAGCGGCTTCTTATCCATTCTGCATCACTAAGTTTATCTTCTTGTATAATTCTTAAAGAAGGAATTTCAACTTCGATAGGAATGACAGCTTCGGTACCGTAGACCAGCAAATATGGAGTTGCCCCAGTTGATGTGCAGACTGTGTTACGGTACCCCAATAAGGAAAATGGTAACTTCTCGTGCCATTGCTTGTGGTTGTCTACCATCTTCCTCAATATTTTCTTGATATTCTTGTTTGCAGCCTCCATGGCTCCATTCATTTGAGGCCTGTATGCTGTGGAATTCTTGTGCTTGATTTTGAAGGTCTCGCACATAGCTTTCATTAGGTCACTACTGATATTTGCGGTGTTGTCGGTGATGATGGACTCTGGAACCCCGAATCGGCAAACAATACGATCTCTGACGAAATCTGCAACGACTTTCTTGGTTATAGCTTTGTAGGATGCAACTTCGACCCATTTTTTGAAGTAGTCTATGGCCACTAAAATGAACCTGTGCCCGTTTGAAGTGGAGGGATCGATTGGTCCAATGACGTACATTCCTCAAGTGGAAAAGGCCAAGGTGCACTCGTTGTATTGAGTTCATTTGGTGGAACCTGTATCATATCTGCGTGTATTTGGCACTAATGACATTTCTGGACATACCTGATGTAGTCTGTTTCCATAGTCATCCAAAAATAACCTCCATCAGTATCTTCTTGGCTAAAACGAAACCATTCATGTATGGTCCGCAAGTTCCAGAGTGTATCTCTTCGAGCAGTTTGGAAGCTTCCTTTGCTTCAACACACCGTAATAACCCTTGGTCTGGAGTACTTCTGTACAGAATTCCTCCATTTTGGAAGAAATGGTTGGACAATCTTCGGAGCGTGCATTTTTTTGTATGATTTGCATGCTCTGGGTACTCTCCTTTTGCCAAGTACTTCTTGATATCATGGAACTATGGGTTCCCGTCTGCTTCTTCTTCAACATGAGCGCAGTAAGCTGGCTGATTATGAATCCTTACCGGAATTGGGTCGATGAAATTCTTGTCTGGATGCTGTATCATGGAGGACAAATTGGTCAATGCGTCTGCGAACTCATTCTAGATTCTCGGGACATGTCTAAACTCTATCTTCGTGAACCTCTTCATCATCTCTTGCACATGATATAGATATGGTAATATCTTGGTATTCTTTGTAGCCCATTCTCCCTGCATCTGATGTACCAGAAGATCTGAATCACCAATTACCAGTAATTCTTGGATATTCATGTCAATGGCCAAATTGAGCCCCAATATGTAAGCCTCATATTCTGCCATATTATTGGTGCACGGAAATCTGAGTTTCGTGGATACCGGATAATGTTGACATGTTTCTAACACCAAAACGGCTCCAACACCCACTCCTTTGAAGTTTGCGGCTCCATCAAAAAATATTCTCCATCCATCGTAGGCTTCGATGATATCTTCTCCTACGAATGATACTTCTTCATCAGGAAAATACGTTTCTAGTGGTTTGTATTCTCCTCCTAAAGGATTTTCCGCAAGATGATCTGCTAATGCTTGTCCCTTAACCGCCTTCTGAGTCACATAGACGATGTCGAATTCACTCAAAAATATCTGCCATTTTGCCAGCTTCCCTGTAGGCATGGATTTCTGGAAGATGTACTTCAGAGGATCCATCCTTGATATGAGATATGTGGTATAGGCACAGAAGTAATGCCTCGATTTTTGGGCTATCCAGGTCAAAGCACAGCAGGTGCGTTCCAGCAAAGAATACCGTGCTTCGTATGGTGTGAACTTCTTACTCAGATAGTATATGGCATATTCTTTCCTTCCCATCTTTTCGTGTTGTCCCAAGACACAACCGAAAGCCCCATTTAATACGGAGAGATAGAGTAGTAATGGTCTACCATGTTCTGGCTGGACCAGGACTGGCGTTGTGGACAAATATTCTTTGATTCTGTCAAAAGCTTTCTGGCAGTCTTCAGTCCAACTGGTTGCAGCATCCTTCTTTAACATTTTGAAAATAGGCTCACAGATCACGGTTGATTGTGCTATGAAGCGGCTGATGTAATTAAGACGTCCCAAGAAGCTCACCATGTCTTTCTTATTCTTTGGAGGTGGCAAATCCTGGATAGCATTGACCTTTGATGGGTCTAGCTCAATTCCTCGGTGGCTTGTGATGAATCCTAACAACTTTCCTGCGGGGACCCCGAAGGCACATTTTGCCGGATTCAATTTAAAATTATTTCTCGGAAGTTGATCAAAGAATTTCCTCAAGTCTTCTATATGAATTGTACTCTTCTTGGATTTGATGATGACGTCATCCACATATACCTCTATATCTTTTTGTATCATGTCATGAAAAATAGTTGTCATGGCCCTCATACAAGTGGCCTCAGCATTCTTCAGACCAAACAGCATCATTTTATAGCAGTACACCACCCACAGTGTAATAAAAGCTGTCTTTTCGGCATCCTCTTCATCCATCCAGATCTGATGATATCCCGCGAAGCAATCCAAAAAGGATTGGAGTTCATGCTTGGCGCAGTTGTCGATCAGTATGTGTATGTTAGGTAACGAGAAATCATCTTTGGGACTTGCTCTATTTAGGTCCCGATAATAGATACATACTATGACTTTCCCATCCTTCTTCGGAACTGGCACGATGTTAGCCAACCAAGTTGGATATTCAACCACTCTGAGAACCTTAGCTTTGATCTATTTGGTGACTTCTTCTTTTATTTTTAGACATATATCTAGCTTGAACTTTCTGAGCTTCTACTTTACTGGCGGACACATTGGGTTGGTTGGTAGTTTATAAGCCACTATGAACATGCTCAAACCAGTCATATCATCATAAGACCATGCGAAAATGTCTTCATATTCTTTCAGGAAAGTGGTGTATTCTTCTTTCTCTGATGGTGACAGGTGAATGCTTATGCGAGTTTCTTTGACTATTTCGGAATCTCCCAAATTGACTACCTCAGTTTCGTCCAGGTTGGACTTAGGCTGGTTCTCAAAATATTCAGCTTCTCTAACAATTTCTTCAGGTATTATATCCTCTTCTTATATTTCTTTCGAATCACTATCCTTATGTTGCGTTGTCTCATTACATGTCACAGTTTTTGGTCCTTCACGATAAGAAATGGTAATGTTGTAGAGAGAAAAATGTAGAGAATAGTAATAAATAATAAAATAACAAACCATTGATAATTATCAAGATGTCAAACAAAAGGGATTTTTTAATGATTCAGACAAATGTTTCAAAACAAAATACTGAAAATGTTTTAAAAATGCTCATAAGAATTGTTTTCAAAACCATTTGTCCTTCTCGATCGTGTTAACACGCTCAATGCAATGGTAAGTCTCTCCCCCTAACTTCCTTCTATTCTCCACAACCGGGATAGTCTAGTTGGTGTAAATAGGGTTACTCCAGTCTCCATGAATGATCACCTCCTGATAATTCCATTCAAACTTCATAGCCTGATGCAGATTAGACGCTACAGCCCCAACGGCGTGTATCCAAGGTCGTCCCAATAGCATATTGTATGAGGAAGATATGTCGAGCACTTGGAAATCAACATCAAACCAAGTTGGACCCATTTGTAAGCAGAGGTTGGTTTCTCCGATTGTGGCCCTTTGAGACCCATCGAACGCTTTTACGTTCATAGTTCCTGCTCGTATCCCATGCAAACCTTTACCTAACCTCTTCAAAGTAGTCAACGGGCCGATGTTGAGACTTGAACCCCCATCTATCAAGACCCTGGCAAAGAATTTGTCTTCGCACTGCACTATGATATGCAGTGCCCTGTTGTGACTCAAACCTTCCGGCGGCAGTTCATCTTCGTGGAAAGTGATCTTATGGCTTTCCAATACTTGTCCTACCATGTTGGCCATCTCTCCACTGGTAATGTTGTTGGGTACATAAGCCTCATTCAACACTTTCATCAACGCGTTCCTATGTGCCTCAGAATTCTGCAGTAGTGATAGAATGGATATATGAGCCGAGGTTTTGTTCAAATGATCAACCAGAAAATACTCCATTGCTTGCACCTTTCTCCAAAGATCATCCGGGCCGGTTTCAATGATAGGCTGCCTAGAAGCGGCTTCTTTACTTGTTCCCCCCAAATGCTCGGGCATGTAAACCCTACCAGTTCTGGTCATACCTTGTGC
Source organism: Nicotiana tabacum (assembly GCF_000715075.1). NCBI lineage: Eukaryota > Viridiplantae > Streptophyta > Magnoliopsida > Solanales > Solanaceae > Nicotiana > Nicotiana tabacum. Next base: position 129,708,810 of record NC_134098.1, read on the forward strand.
TATACCGGTTTCTTCCATTTTCCCCTTTCCTTTCCTTCTCACTTCTGCAGTATAGTCCCAGGGGCACAACATTGGAATTAAAGGATGGTGTAGGTGCTACCATTACGATGAATGGTGTGGTTACTTCTACTTAGAACGGAGTTGGCGTGGCTGAGGGCGTTGTTACTTCAACCTCGAATAGAGTCGGTGCGACTACCTGAACTTCAATCGGTGATTGTATCTATACCACAATAGGCGTGAGAGTGACTGGAGGCATTTTGGGATCATCCTCTACTCTAATGAGCCCAATTGACCCCTCTGGGTCCCATTCTTCAGCAGTTTCTATCACATTAACCCCCCGCCCCTGTGATCCGGGAGGGGATTATTGCGAACGTTAGGTGCAGTCTCCTTTGCTTGTATAACTTTGGTATCAATCAACGTCTGGATCTTATCCTTCAGAGTGCGGCATTCATTAATAGTGTGACCCTTCATGCCTGAATAGTAGGCATATGTGTTATTCGGATTAACCCATTGAGAGGAATTTTCCATGGCGACAGCAGGAATGGGAGTGATATAACCGATAGCTTTCAATCTCTCATACAACTGGTCAATAGGTTCGGTAATAGGAGTGTATTGTCTGGGTGGCCTACGGTCGAAATTTGGCCTGGGATTTTGGTAGTTTTGTCTAGATGGTGGTGAGTGGTAATATGTTGGCTGAGTGTTGTAAGTGTGGTAAGCGGTAGCGGGTTGTCAATATCTAGGAGGTGAAGGCTGATTTGTGGGTGGAGGTGTTTGGTATGTGAGAGGAGACTTCGGACCTTGGGCTACTATCACAGTCCCTACTTTCTTCTTTTTGGATATGTCCCCCGACTGCAAGGCTTTGTTCGTAGCCTGGAGTGCCTCGAAATTTGTTACCATCCCGCTTTTGATTCCATATTCTTTCTCCCAATTTGATGATGTCGGAGAATTTATGGTTTTCAATAACCATCAACCTCTCATAATATTGCGGATCCTGGGCCCGGACAAAGAATTTGTTCATTCGTTCTTCTTCCAATGTTGGCCTTACTTTTGCAGCCTCTGATCTCCACCGAGTAGCATACTTACGGAAAGTTTCTATCGGCTTCTACTTAAGATTCTGGATATAGAAGACGTCTGGTGCATTCTTTGTGTTGAATCTAAACCGATCTATAAAATATGACGCCATGCTTACCCAATTAATCCACTTCTTTGGATTTTGACTGATGTACCAGGATAGGGCGTCTCCAGTGAGGCTCCTCATGAACAGCTTCATGCAGATTCTTTCATCTTTACCAACCCCTACGAGTTTGTCGTAATACGTCCTTAGATGTACCTTTGGATCACCTGTCCTGTCTAATATTTAGAACTTAGGAGGTTTGTAACCCTCTAGCAGTTCTACGTCCGATTGAATACATAAATCTTTATAGTTCAAACCTTCGATGCCTTTCCCACCTTCAACACCCTAGACTCGACTTGTAAGCTTCTTAAGTTCTTCTGCCATGTTCTTGATGAGCATGTCCTTCTCGGCGGATTCCGGTGTATACGGTGTTTGTTGTGAAGTGTGGGGTAAGGTTTCAACGTATATGGGGTTACTTTGGCAGACTCTAGGGATTTGGGTTTAGTGGTGATCATTGGTCGAGTTTTAGGGATCAGGAGTAGGTTGTGGTGTATTTTGAGGAGTGTGGTAGGTGGTAGTTTGTGGGTACTGGGTCGGATGATGATGATGCATGGAGGAGTTGGTACTGGTGGAGGATTAGGATTTTTGGGAGGCGTGGCATATTGATGAGGTACGGGAAAATTTTGCGGGTGCTAGTTTTGTGTGTTTTGAGGAGGTGTTGGGTTTTGGGCATTTTGTTGGTTGATGTCGGAAACATTCGGGGTAAGGGAAAGGTTTGCCAAGTTACGGACCTGCTCAAGTTTTCCTTGTAACTCCAGTATCTTTTGCTCTAACCGTAAAACCAAGTAATTCTGCGCCGGAGTACTTCGACCATCGGAAGTTTCAACATTCTCGGCGTGTGCAGCGTTGTCTTTCTTGATACCACTCATATCGTCCATCTTAGCTTTTCCTTTGTTCTTGGGATCACTTGGAAGAGGAGGACGTGGAGGACCTCTAGACCTGGTATGATATTTTGTAATACCAATATGCACGAACCAACCTTAGGGGATAGGAATAAACAAAGAAAAGATGAAAAACAAAAAGTAAACAAGTCAGTAAGGAGTATTAAAAGGATATTTACGATATTTAAACATGTATTGCAGAATTATAAATTCGCGTCCTAATTTAGGGACCTCATCATGCCCGACGTAGGCCTAGCAACATATAGCTTTAGAGAAAACTCAATGCCGATAACTGCGTCATTTCATTAATATGATAAATAGACCAAATCTCTACTAAAACGACAATAATTATAAAGAGTCACTAGTGGCATTTGCCTTATTACAATCAAATTCTAAAATGAATCTAGAAAACATCATTCCTAATCTACTAAGTCCCATAGGAACCTTCTCCAAGCTTGGCCATCTTAGCACCGTCAATCAGATTCCCCAGGTCGCGCATGTCCAAAAGCAGATACGCCCTTACTAGATGTCCTCCTTCATTTCCCTCTACGTTCTAACAATCCGAGACCCTTTTCCTCATCTTTCCCTCAAGTTCGGTCAAACCCTGCTCCAAATACTCCGACCTTTCTATTGATTTAGTAGCGATTCCCCTCCATTCATTGATTGCTTCCATGTCCACTTTATGTTGTTCCAAATGCCTGGCCTTAGATTCAAAGACCCTTTTGCCCAACCTCCTATATTTGACTTATGCTTCAGCAGCGTCGTCTATGACACTATTTCTCAAATCAACCCTTGGCTTGACCACTCCTGTTATGTCATCAACCAACCATGATGGGTAGAAGTACACATAGCCGGCATGATACATTCTAGCTCGATGGTATCTTTCTCCACAATAATATTTTGATGCCACATGTGCTGTGCCTCGAACTTGAACGGAATGGCATTCCCTTGGAAGTCTGCTTTGTAATGAAACATTTTGGTAACTCGTGGTATAACCTATTTTCTCTCAGCTTGCCTCATGACTCTGATAGGAACATAAGGATAGATTCCCCTTAATCCGATTAGCACTAGATGAGGAACATATCTTGATCTGATGATGAATTCACTGCTAGGGAATCACTCGAACATCCAATGTACCTTGTCGTCAGTCAAATTGCTAAAGAAATGTACCTAGCTCACAGCGTTTCCCGGTTGTGCAAACCTGTCTGGGATAAAAGTCATTCTCCTCGGATAGTGATAAGCTATGTGGTCATTCCATGGTCGTTGCGAAAATTCTTGACGGTATTGTCCTCTCTGAAGGTGTTCTAACAATCATATTTGCAGCAACAGATTGCAACCCTTGAAATGCCTATATCCCCTTTTGCAACGGTCTAAGGCCCGGTACATCTCAGCCACGATCATTGGGACAATAGTGTAAGTTTATCCCTCAATTCCTTCCATTAGGGTCTTAGTGACCATAGCTAGGCGAGTGTGGATCCTTTCTCCTTGTATCGGGAATATCAGCATCCCTAGAAAACAGACAATGAATACAAAAACCCGGCGGTGAGTCCAACCCAAAGAAGTGATGGCAAATTCATCATGGTAAAGGCGATATGATTTGTTGTGACCATAACGCTCATAAAGGAAATTGAATGGTATGTAAGATTTCTTCAGACAGACTAACTCATCATTCTTCCTGAAACCCATCATTTTTAGGGAAACTCGAGAAGTGCAGTTTTCCGGTACCAACAAGCCAGGGCTAACCCATGGAAGACCAGCGAAGCCTCCTATTTCCTCTAGAAGGGGAGTCATTTCTATATCACCAAAATGGAAGACGACCCTCTTCTCATCCCAGAACATGGTGGCAACCTCAATTAATACTTTGTTCGGCTGAATATCTAACAAAGAAGGTAGATTCCCGAGAACTCTTTTCACATGGTTTTTGTCACTTAACGAGAGATTTTCCCACCAATCTAGCAACAAAAGTGGGATACTTCGAACCATGCCGAACCTGGGGACTTCGTGCCTCATTTCTGCAAAACAAATAAAGTTAGCCTTTTCCCCCTCCGGATTCGACTATTTACACATTAATGATTAGCATATCGGCACATTTTCTCCAAATAATGCACATATCATGATTGTACCCATTGGGATTTAAGGAAATCCCGGCGGGCTTTGGACAAGGCTTGCCTTAGAGAGTTATTACGTGGACAGCGTTCTAACCCATACTAGGTTTAGACATGATGCATGCACAGTTAATATTAGAGTGGGGGTTTCTAGAAGAGTCTAGACTGGTACCCTCAAGTGGACAACTTGAGAGGGGAAGGCACGGAACCGTCGATTGCACCACTGATCGACTAGTTTTACCACAAATAAGCCTTTTCAAATTTAAAAAGGTGATTTAGGAAGAGCATAGACACTCATCAAGTGCCGCTATGGTATTAATTATGCACGAGTGGAATATGATGTGGAGCATGCTTTATGTAAAGATAAAACAACATGTTGTCAAGTATTTTGCATGATGAAGACAATAAACGCTGTATTAAATAGAATGTAAAGGCATAAAAAGAAAGGAAAACAAGGAAGAAGTTAGTTCGCGCAATGTGAAAGAATTGCAATAAAGCAAACAAAAGGGTAGGGATGGGGAAAGACATGATACAGAGAATTTTAAAACAAAATGATTCGGAGCAAGTGAACATAACTGGGAAATAAAGGGAAAACGCATATTTTAACCAAATTAGGCAAAGATTTGCATATTAATATGAATTCACATAAAGGAAAAATAGAGAAAAGGATATGCATGTAGCAATAAAAGGGAAACGGGAGCGGGATATTCATGTAAAAGCAAAATAACAAATACACGCTTATCAGAGAAGACTAATTCATATAGACCAAGTTCGCTATGGTAAGGGCCTAAAAATAATATCCCTAGTAGAGTCGCCATGCTATCGCGCCCCTCTTTCTCGCGAAATCGGGTTTTGACACGTGACAACTCTTTTAAAGGAAGGGTGTTAAAAGAGAGAGTCGCCACCTAACGAGTTTGAGGTGCGTTAGGGCACCTATTTGCAAATAACTCTGGTTTAACTAGTTGGCGTCACCAAAGATCGGGTAAGGGCTCAAATTACCTCGATGAGAAGGTGTTAGGCACTCTTCGAGGTCCACAACAGTGGCTCCTAGCCAAACTTGAATTATATGAATTAGTCAAATAGTCATAGAGAAAAACAAGAAGTTTGAAAAAAAAATCATTATTAGAAAGTCCTTGAGTAAACACAGATAATTGGTTTAAAGACAAGATGGGGGGTTCTATGTTTTTTAGCCTAAAGGATCACCCCGTGCAACATAAATAATACTTCATAACTCCCTCGAGGTGGGTTGTTACTTGTATTATTCAGCGGGAACAGACTATCATCTCCTGCTACCCGATTACTATCTTTAAGTTTTTACCTAAAGCGCACTAGTTGATTCTAAACTATGCCCTATGCATGCACTACCCGTCCCATGCCTATGGCCCAGGAGGTGTCTGGACCTCTTTTTTAGATGGTTTCTAGACTTAGCTTAGGCTGTTCAGAAATGATAAAATTAGGCGACATACAAAACAAGTTGGACTTCATGTAAAAGCAATTAATGGCTCAAGTTAGCCTCCACACTTAGACAACAAATGCACGCGAACAAATTTTCAGATTAAGCGTTAGACAATTTCAGGATTGAGGCAAATTAAAACCATTAGGCCCTATAGACATGGTTTCTATGTGACCTTGGGGTTCAAACATGCAGGCAGTTTCAGATGCAAGATGCTACCTTTATAGAAGTGATTTCTTAACAACTATATATTTTAGGGAATCTGGTATTGCTAGCTGATTGTTAAAATTACAGATTACAAGTGGTTAAACCTATAGACATCATTTCTAGGTGATTTGCGCTGTAGTTGGCAGTGATAACTATTAAAAATACTCAGAATTACCCAGTTTGATCCTATAGGCATGCTTTCTAATAGCGGTAGAGTTAAGCAATGAAACAGTGTTTGAAAGTTCAATATTAACACATTAAGGCGAGTGGGATTACCCTATAGGCATGATTTCTACGATTAGCGATTAAAACTGGTTTTAGCTCCTATAGGCATGTTTCCTAAGTGAGCAGTTATAACAACATCACATTAATAAATTAAAAGCCTATAGGCATGATTTGTAGAGAATAAAGCTAACATGACCCTATGGTCATAGACTGGAACATTGATCGCTTTATTCCCTATAGGCATGATATCTAGCAAGACATATAGAAACATAATACATTAAGCGAATGAAACACTTAGGTCCTATAAACAAGTTATATAACAGCACATATGAGCAGGATTTCTACCCGTTCATGCTAAGTGAGAATAAACCATTTTCCCAATTTGATTAACACCCCAATTGTTATTACAATATTATTACAAGCCCAATTAGTGAAATAAATTACAGAATAACAGAATAGCTATAGTGGGCCTAAGGCAGGCCCAATGCATACCCAACCTAGCTAGGCCTTCAATACCATATCCATACAGTTTCACAACAGCCCAAAAAAAAAAACTCCGTTTACACAAAATGGCCTACATCTAGTAGTCATAACTTGATCAAAAGTCCCAGGTGAACAATCATTTACACAAACCAACTGGTTTATCCAGTAGGTAAAAAGGAGGCAAGGTTGAGCAATTAGGAAAAGTGGCAAAGAACCTGGACCCTAGTATGTTAGAGTTCCCACGGGCTTCAAAAACCCAGGGCAGTACTCACACTAGGGAGGTTGATAGAGGAGACTTAGGGGGAAGGGCTTTGGCTTTCAGCCAGTCCCAGAATTAGAAACAAGTGATAAAGATAATAAGTTTGGAAAAGCATTTGCAAACACTATAGGATAATCACATAATGAACTCCAAAAGCAAATTAACACACTGGGCAGGGTGACATGTGCTAAGAGACAAAGATTTTAGGATTTGAAAGTTAACAAGCAAGGGCATTAGGCTTGTAAAACCAAGTAATGCAACCAGTTTATGACTTAATGGATCAGATTATACTAACTCAGGTTTAGACAGTATAACACGAACAGGATCAGGTATCATAGAGGGTATTAATCAAAGGAAATTGGTTTTAAAAGATCACAAGTCATTAGAGGTACAGATTGGTCATGGCAAGAACACATATAATGGTAACAATAGTCATAGGAGCATACAACATTTGGAGTAAGGTATTACACAAAATGGGGGCAAGTTAATAGCATCAATTGGCCATTAGAAGTTCAGAATTAGGCGGAGAAACATGGTTTAGACCATATAGTCAAAACAGAATATTCAAATTATTAACAATACTAAACTAGGCATGCTTCATTCTTTTCAAATTAACTAAGCTAGGTGCAGAGACATTATTAGGCTAACAATCATAGGCAGAATTAGGCAGAAAAGAGTCAAAGAAATACATTAAGTCGTGTAGTTTCAAAGAACATGCTAACATAAGAGAATAAACATTTCGAGGGTTTAGAAACTAACAAGTGATTGTTCAATAAACAAGAAAAGAACAGCAGTAAGGACCCAGAGTCTTAGATGTGTCAAGTTCCCATGGGTTTCAAGAACCTAGGGCAGTGCTCACACCCAAGAGATGGTCAGAAAAATAGAAATTCGGTGGCCTTGGCTTTCAACCGGCCAAGAGACAAACAGAACAGAATAGTAAACAAATACAAAGTAGAGACCTCAATTTTTAGTGAGAAATTTTTTTTTAGTGACTTTTCGTTTGTCCAAAAAAAGGGAAAGGGAATGGGTTTATATAGTGATAAAAATTAGCACATAAGTAAGGAAATACAAACAATTAGACCATAAAAGGAAAGAAAAACACATAAATCAATTTAAAATCAAATTAAGAGAATAAGCCGGTAAACCCTAGTTTTTTTAGGAAAATAAATATCAACGGAATATACACAGAAACGGTAACATAGGATGAATATAGACACAAATAGTACTAAAAGTCGGAGAATCGAACCAATTTTGGTCCGATTTGAAGAAATCTGAAAACCCTAGTTTTAGGGTAAGTAAGAATCGACAGAAAATACATAGAGATTCGTACCCATAATAGAACAAAGGATGAATATAGACGAAATAGCAGAAAGGTCAAGGATTTGAACCGATTTTGGTTCGATCTTGATGAGATCTGCTTGCCATGTTTAGGCAAGTAGTATAGAAGAGTAACCAGTACCAGGGAGAGGCCGTATATGGCAAAGAATAACCATGGAATCCCATATTAGGTGGGATTATGAGAGATTTTAGGGGGGCGACGGCTAGGGGCTAGGTTTCCTAAGAGGGAGAAGGGAGGTGAGGATATGAGGGCGGCGGATGGTGAGAATGAGGTTAGAGTTAGGGGGTTTGGGGTAATAAAAAGGGGGAGTTGATGTGGGCCTTTGATCTCAAAGATCAACGGCCACGATTAGAAAGGAGTTGAGTCGGGTTAAGTTTGGACGGATCACGACCGGGTTATGGGATTGGGTTAATTTGATTTGGCCTGGGGGTTATTTGGGCTAGGGTATTAGGTTTTGGTCCATTGCTTGGTCCGAAAAATAGGTAGGATTTAGGCTAGTTTTTAAATACCCAATATTTTAGCAAAACAAAATAATAATTTATAAAAGTAATTAATAAATAACAAAAATATTACTTGTGTACTAAAATGATTAAAAATAATAACTTACATTATAAAAATATAAAAAGTTATTTTTTGCATAAATAATGTAATTATACCTGAATATGGGCTAGTATTGCAAAAATATACACTTTAGCCTTAAAAATGCAAATGTAATTATAAGAAATGCACTGAAAATATTTAAAATCTCATATTGGTATAAATGATAAGTTTAGATAATTAATCATCATAAAAATAATTTGGAGTGTAATTATTGAATATTTATATAATAGAATGCAGGAATAAATTGGTTTAAAGTCTTAAAAATTATGAAAAATACTTGTGAATGCTTATAAATAAAAATTATGATGTATATGCATTATTTTGAAAGTATATATATATTTAAAAATATGAGAAAAAAATTGGGTATCAACAGTGTTTACTTTTCTTCGGGAAATAAGCTTGGGAGAAGTTAGCGGCTATGAACATTGAACAAGGGATTTTATGTGAGAATCAAGCTTGGACTCCATATATTCGACTTTAGATTTCATCTACAAGTAAAAATAATTTGGTAAAAGAAAAAAGAAAAGAAGAGGCTATGAAGCCAAATAAATGATATGAGAGGAAAAGAAGTTGCTCGTTATATATGTGTGTATATACCAAGTTTATGACATAAGATATCAACATAGTTATTAGATGCTTAATTTGTTGTATTCTAATTCCCGACAACACCTCTCATGATTGCTGCAAATTGTGTTTCTTATCATGATTTAATATATTCTCCAATGCATTTCTTCCATTCTTCTGATTTTGTTCAGTTCCGAGCCCTTATAAAGGCACGCAGGCCTTGAGAAAGATATGTGTTGTTTAAATTTGATTGATATCGTCATACATGTGCTCTGTTAAAATATTGCACTCTTTTTTGCAGAATACAACGTGAAATAACACGACATGTATAAGCAACATCTAAATAACAATTTTTAACTTGCTTAGTTTACTATTTCTTAAGTTGTTATTTTTCATGTGTTTCTAGTGCTCCCTATCAAAATTTATTTCATTCCCAAGACTCGAACATGATACCTCTGGTTAAGGATGAATGAATCTTATCTATCCTACATAAAATTTTCTTTTATGCGTCGGTGGATAGATTTTGAAAAATAAAGTAGCCTTTCTTTAAGCAAAGAAAAAGTAGATAGTGACAGTGAATGGTAAGCATACCTCTCCCGCAAGAACTAAGCAATGCTTTTTTTTTCTTTGTTCCAAAGAGAAAGATGAATATCACAAACAGGAGACTTAATTTTATTCCATAACAAGCCATAACATATCCTCATCCAATACATCACAGTAAAATGGAGAGGAAAACCAGTCGGCAACATTACTTATTTATGTGACACAAGCAGTTCACATAACCATAACTATTTGTAGCTTAATATAGTTTGCTATTATTTTAGTTGTTATCCCACCAGAATTGGGATTGGAGGTAATCCACAACTTTGTTGTCAAGTTGGAATGCTTTCGTAAGAACATCAGGATTGATTGGTGGGTCTGAACCAAATACTGCATTCGCGATAGTGATGACTCCTGGATTTTGACTACTGAGTCCAGCAAATGCAACAGCCTTAGTCTTTCCCACATTAAATTGAAAATGAATGAGACCTATTGGGAAAACGAACACATCTCCAGGATTTAAAATCTTGGTAAAGAGCTTGTTCTTCATATTTGGACCAGGGTTTGAAAGGACAAAGCCAACGTATAGTGTACCCTCAAGAACAGCAAGAATCTCAGTTCCTCGGGGGTGTGTATGAGGTGGGTTGAGACCATATGGTGCATAATCAATGCGCGCTAATGAAATGCCCAGAGTGTTGAGTCCAGGTAAGTTGCCGACGTTCACAGCAGTTACAGCAGATCCAAGTTGATTTGAGGTATTTCCAGGTATGTTTAGACCTGATTTAAAGAAATCATTTGCCATAACCTGCTTTGGATCCTTGCAAATTTTTCCGTTCACAAAAACTGCAAAGGAAGTTTCAATAATTAAAAAAACAAACAAAAAGGATAGGAGAAAAGGACACAAATATTCATAAAAATTGCTAAGACCAGATTGATTTTTGCATTGAAAATAATTATTTGATCATATACCTGCAGCCATGGAGTCGTCAACAGCAACACAAATATCCTGCAAAGGACTGGGATCAAATGCATGGCTCATTGAAGATAACAAAGCCATTATTGCAATGGTTATTACAAATGCTTTGAGAGCCATTTCTACTATAAACTAGTTATCTTATGAAACAATTAAATGATCTTTCCTTTGTTGATCTCTTACAAACTTAATAAGTAAAGCTTCCTATTTATAGATGAATATTTGTTTTGAATTTGCCGTCAATTTTTCCTTAACAAATTGTGAATTAGCTTCTATATTACCAAGTCATCAATTGGTAAACTTTTTAAACGCATAGTACTGAAGCTTCCTTCAACAACTACAAAGACTAAATATTATTTACCTAGCAGGTAGAGAAATTAAGATGTGATAGAAACTTCCTAAGGGAAAAAAAAAGAGAAAAAGAACGTATATAACCCCCACTAGAAGTAGACTGAGATGCCTTATATATATTGCACACGCGACCAAATAATGTGTACACAATAATCGAAAATGATTTAATTCTAAATCTTCATTGACATTAATTACTAAATTATTGATATCCTTGTTAAGTTTGCAAATTATCTTGATTTATTTGTCACGTCCCAAACTACCCCTAGACGTGACTGGCACCCAAGCCAACTAACACCACCTGCCAGGCAAACCATACTTTCTTACCTTTGTTTGACCAAGAAATATAATCTCCGATTAAACTATTAAATTTATTTAATTTATGGTCAAATCTAGTTAAGGATAATGACTCTAGATATTAAGCATAAGGATGCACGATAGATGGGACTGAGTTTGCATATGATTGATGACAATAAATATGAAATACTCTTGCAACAAGAACATTAAATGAGATATATCTAGCAATAAATGTCAATAAATGGAATTTATTTAAATAAAAAGAATGATTCACCTGATAATGAATAGACACGGTGAATATTCTGCCTGGCAACGGTGGATGATAGATAGATCCAAGATTTGCATGAACAATCCTTGGATCTGGTAGAAAAGTGGTGAATAATATGAACGAGAATCATTATAAAAAGGTAGCCTTTGCGTTTTTATCCGAAAGGGAGTCTTCTTCTCAAAAGTCTTCTTATTAGAAAAATATTACATGCTCTTATCATTGTCTCTTCTTTCTCTATATATAGGCCCAAATTCTTAGAAAACCCTAATAGTACAAACACCAGGAATATTCACTAGAATATTCTCCTTTTTAATACCATATTCTGACAAATTAGTCGTTACAAGACTTAACACTAATAATCGATCTCGACCTCGAACCTTGTTGACATTTTGACAACACTCTATTAATATCTCAATCACATCTTATATCGACACCGCAGCCATTAATCTCGCTATGGCTTAGGCGAGCTCGACCGATGACATTCATTAATGCCATTTTATACTTAATATTCCAAGGGCAGATTTTTGGCCTATACAGTTAGTCCCTCCGATTATTAAGGCCGAGATCGGGCGCCCTTGGTGAGCAGATTATGTTTGTCATTATTGATGAAATCGGCCGAGCAAGTTAGGTAGCGGTGCTATACGCGAGGTGGCAATATGACTTTTTGTAAGTTGAAAGCTTTGGGGATGCGTCTTTTCAGAATGGCGTCATGACATCATGCATCATTATGACGTGTTTTCCCGACGCTCTATGTCATTTCTTATGCCTATGTCGTTCTGATATCTGTGCTGGATAATGATGGCTTGATTTCTTGGTTTTGCTGCTCGAACACTTATAAATAGGGATCTGAGGCCATTTTTGTTTGTTTTGCTTTTATCTGATATTGAATCCCTTACGTTTCTCTCTTTCGTTTTCCATATTGAACCCTAGTCTCTATTCTGCTTCATCGTTGCGTGCCCATTCCTCTGGTTCTAGTGACTGTTGCTTCCAAATTCAGTTCTTTAGACATCCTCCTTCAAGACTATGGTTAACTCAACTTCCGGCTCTTGTTCGGCATCTAATCTTGCTCCCCTGGCGGTGCGTGTGCCTTTTTACGACGACAACGCTTTTGCTGCCCTCGAGGATGAGGGGTTCCCTACGGTGAAGGAAATAATTCCTCATAGTGAAAATCCTAGATCTGATTTATCGAAGTTACCCGAGGACGACCCTAAGGCCTCGGAATCGGTGATGAATATGGTTGCTCTTGCTGATTTCAGGGCGAAATTCAAAATTCCGTACCACGTCGATCTGGTCCCCGCGGGGCGCAACGTGGTGCAGATTCATCACCCCGGATACTGTGCATTCTACGCATATTCATTCTATGTAGGCTACTCCTTTCCCCTTCTCCCATTGGTGGAGGAATTTTGCCGCTAGTACTGCGTCTGCCCAGCCCAACTTTCACCTTACATCTACAAACTTATCCGCATGTTGACGAAATACGCATAATTGGCTGGCAGTGGGATCTCGCTTTGCCACCTGATGCACCTCTTCACACCTAATTTCTATAAAGGGATGATGTTTCATCTTCACCATCAAGGAAGTAAGAGTTTGGTAGTGAAGATGGATGATAAAGCAAATCGTCGATTATGGCTCATCTACTTCTACGTCAAGACTGAGGACGTGGTGCCCAATACGAATGGAGTTCCTCATGCATGGAAATATGCCTGTAAGTAGTTTTTTCTAAATGCTTAATTTGCCCGCTTTGATTGTAGCCTAATATTTTCCTTTTCCTCATTAATTTGAGACTTCGCCCCCTCTTTTGGTTGCGGATATTCACGACTGGGTTAGCCAGGTATTGCCTCACACAGTGGGTATTCATGAATGGACGGCCTTTATCAAGAAGTTCGGGCCCAAGCTTTCAGCGACCGGTAAGTTTGTCCATCCGTATTCATCTATACAGTGATCTTTTACATATGCCGTTCTGACCTTGTGTTCGCTTGCTCATTACAACTTTAAGTAAGAGTTGATGTTCTAATCTCTTAGGAAGCCTGAGGGTCTTCGAGTAGGCAGAAGGCTCATGCTCCGACATTCCGCAAGAGGAAAGCCGTTTCTATTTTTTCTGGTACGGTGAGTCCTGCTCGGTCGTCTACTACTTCTGCAACAGGGCTTTCGACTACTTCCCCTCAGTGTCATCTAATTGATGAGGACGACGAGGAAGGATCTTCGGTGAATGATGATAATTTGCTTCCCCGCAAGAGGTGATCCATAGATATTGATGAGGGAGTAGTCCGCATGGGGAGTTCGGCGATGGAGGATTTCGTCATTAGAGAAACAACGACCATAGACCTCAGAGATGATGCCGAGCTACTGCCCACAACTCCACCGTCGTCGGGGGCCGAGCAATATACGTTGCTCCCTGAGGCCGAAACGGATTTTGAAGGGCCGTTAGAGAGATTCCATGATGCCCTACAAGGGGGTGAGCCATCGACCTCGTTACCGGTCGAGGATCCTTCCTCTCGGGTTGACACGAAGGGCAAAAGTGTATCCGGAGAGGGTTACGAGACGGGCTCCGATATGGACATCGAGGAGGTTAGTATGATGAGAGAAAGACCCACCCGGCTCAAGGTGAGATTGGAGGGGACCACGCGGACTATTGCGATCCCTCTATACTGGGATCTTCTAGTTAATACGGAAGATGTGGTCCCTTCTCTTGGTCCCCTCTTTTCCGATGTGGAGGGTAAGACCCTCGGGAAATTAAAGGACTCCACTTTGTCTAAGAGCATAGCCGACCTTGGACTTAGGGTAAGTTTGGTATTTCATTTTTATGTTCGTTTTTCATGTTGAATCTGATTTTGTTCTTACTCGTTCCGGCTTTCTTTTCGGATTGCGATCATGCAGATCCAAAGTTCTCACCGAGAGGAGAGGTGTAAGGCCATTTTCCAAAAGATGGAGCGGAAATATCACGAGTATCGTGATAAACACCGCGAACTTTGCAGGAGGCTTGGTGGGAGTAACAACTTCCGGGCTCTCCAAAACGAGCTAAAGGAGAAGGATGGCGAATTAGTGTAATGACCCGACTTGTCATTTTAAGAATCAACGCCCCGCTCAGTGACTTAAGGTTTTGAGAAGCTTCGCAAAATGTATTATGACCCGCGGGTGTGGTCGAGTTTGAGTTTTGAAAGATCAAGAATTTAATTAAAAGATCAATTCTTATTTAGAAGCTTAAATGGAAAGAGTTGACCGGAGAGTTGACTTTTGAGAATATGATCCCGGAATGGAATTTTGATGATGGAAATAGATTCGTATGATGATTTCAGACTTAGCGTATATTCAGATTTGGATTTGGAAGTCCGCAGGACAATTCGACGCATTTTGGCGAAAATTGGAAAATTAAAGTTTTTGGAAAATGTCCGACCGAATGTTGAATTTTTTGATAACGAGGTCGGATTTCGATTTCTAAAAATCGGAATAGCTTCGTTATATCATTTATGACTTGTGTGCAAAATTTAAAGTCATTACGGATTGATTTGATGTGTTTCGGCACAAGATATAGAATTTGAAAGTTCAAAGTTCATAGATTTTGATTTGAGGTGCGATTTGTCGTTTTGATTTTTTTGATGTGATTTGAGGCCTCGAGTAGGTCCATGTTATGTTATCGAACTTGATGGTATATTTGAATGGGGTCTCGAGGGGTTTGGGTGTATTTTTTGGGGCATTGGTTAAGAGATTTGTAAAGTTTAGAAATTTGGGAGTTTGACCATGGTCAATATCGGGTCAAGGCGACCTCTTTTCAATGTTTTGAGTGTGTGAGCAGGTCCATAGCGTGTTTTATGATTGAAATTCATATATAGTTTGTGTCCAGGAGGTTCCGGATGAGTTTCGGGAGTGCTGAGGCAAAAGGGAAGTACGGACCTCAGGGGAATTGTGCGGACTGCACAATTATGGTGCGGCCGCACTCCAGTCCGTAGCGGAGTGTGCGGACCGCACAATTTTGTGTGCGGACGCACTCAGGAACTCTCAGATTCGATGGTCTGACTTCAAAAGCTTATATCATTTGATCCACAAGGAATGTTGAAATGATTAAAAAACAAAAGTTGTAGCCCTTCGTGTCTAGTTTCCAGAAAGGTAAAGAAAGCATCATTTGGACATCTGTAAGGACAGTTATGGCCAAAATACTAAAGTCTGGTAGTGCAGTCACCAAAAGAGTGCGGCTGCACAATTTTTGCGCGACCGCAAGAGCTGGGATGTGCGGCCGCACTTGAAATTGTGCGGACTGCACATGGTGAGTTCAGAGAATGTACTATATAACCGAGGCTTTGGTTATTATTTCATTTTTGGACTTTGGGAGCTCGGTTTGTGACGAGTTTTCGTGGGTTTTTCAAGAAATTCATTGGGTAAGTGTTCTATAACCAAGAGTGATTATATTTCTTAAATCCATATCTATATTCATCATTTATTTCGGATTTAGATGGAAGAAATTGGATTTTTTGTAAAATTTTTCAAAAACGAAAATTTAAGATTTGAAGGTCCATTTGACACCGGAATTTGATAATTTTAATATGGTTGAACTCGTATCGGAACGAGTGATCGGATTTCGTGAAAATTATGCCAGATTTTGAGAGGCGAGTCCCGCATTGACTTTTGTTGACTTTTTGTAATAAATTTTTAAGTCGACGTATTATTATCCGGAATTATTTCCGATGAATTTTAATGAAGTTATACATTCAATTTGGATAGATTGGAGCGGTCCGGAGGTCAATTCAAGCAAGAAGGCAATTTTGGAATATCGTCATAACTTCAAAAAGGTAAGTGTCTTGCCTAACCTCGAGTGGGGGAATTACCCCTTAGGCATTGAGTCTTATGTGCCATTTGTGAAATGTGAAAAGCCGTGTACACGAGGTGACGAGTACGTACTCGGGCTTATATGTGTAAATTTTATTGGATTAAAGTCTTACGCATTATTGTGTAGTAAATTGGGTAATTGTGGACATTTATTGAATCATTTGTTTACCATGCCTAAATTCTTGTTCTTGAATTTGTTTTTATATGACAATTTGATGTGATTGTTACTTGAAATATTTATGAAATTTCGTGAGTATTGTTGGTTTAATATTTCTTGGAAATTAATTTCAATATGAATTTTCCCTATGCAAATAATTAATTAAGCAAGCTTAAAAGAAGTGTTAATATAATTATCTAAATTTGGATTAATGAAGGCTTTGCTTTATGTTGAGTAATTTCTATCACTGTTGATTGCTGTTGGAGCCTTCGTCTATTTTTTGTGAAATTAATTGACTGGTTGTATCTTTGAAATTTTTGGTTGTGGCAATTGGGCAAATTGTGATATGAATTGATTTTGTTATGTTGCCGTGATAATTTTCCGTATAAATTGTTATGTTGTGTGAGTTATTATTTTGAGGAGATAAGGGTGGCATTTCACCGTTGATATTATGTGGGTATAAAGATGGATTTCACTGTTATTGTGTTTGTTGGAATATTGTCTGGGTGGAGCGATAAGGGCGGCTATAGGAGCGATAAGGGTGGCTATAGGAGCGATAAGGCTGGTTATTGATATTGTCAGGGCAGAGGGATAAGGGTGGCTATAGGAGAGATAAGGGTGGCTATAGGAGCGATAAGGGTGGCTATTGATATTGTCAGGGCAGAGAGATAAGGGTGGTTATAGGAGAGATAAGGGTGGCTATTATCAGGGACGATATGTGATGATGTGGAGTTGTGGTGTTGGTGATTTTCTTGTGTTTATTTTTATACCTTGTGCAATTTTTTTTGTTGTTGGTAAATTGATAACAATCTGATTTATGTTGAAATTGAGAGCATGTGGCTATTGGCAGGTGGATTATAAAATGAAATGTGGGCATAAGGTGCCGTGAGTAAATAATGAGGATATTGGCACGTGAATTATCCGTGCAGTTGTGATATTAAATGTGGGCACGAGGTGCTGTGATTAAATGATAATGATATTTGGCACGTGAATTATTCGTGTAGTTGTGATATGAAATGAGGGTACGAGGTGCCGGGGAAATATGATGATTTAATTATGGGCACGAGTTGCCGTGAAAAATATAAAAAATGGGCTGAGACCCGTGTTTACGAAAAATATGAAAATGGGCTGAGACCCGTATTTTTATGATTATGAAACGAGGTGTCACATGGTGACTTTATAATTGAAAGAATTATATTCAAAATATTTATTTAGAAGGATTTTTATTTAGAATGTATTATATGAAAGAATTTTATTTGAAAGATATTTATTTGAGGAAATTATATTTGAAGAGATTTATTGAAAGAATTATATTTGAAAGGTAATTATTTGAGAAAATTATATTTGAAAGAGAGTTATTTGGAAGAATTATATGTGAAATACATTTATTTGAAGGACTTGATTTAATTGGGTGTAATTGTATTTATTAATTATTGAGCGATATTAATGGTGTTCTTGTTATCTGTTGTGCATATCACTGGTTGTTTTATGTTGTCCTTATTGTTATTTGTTTCCTATTATTTTGTATATTATACTGCACAGGCTATTAGACTAGTGAGTGTCTTGACTGTACCTCGTCTCTACTCCACTGAGGTTAGTCTTGATACTTACTGGGTACCGACCATGGTGTACTCATACTACACTTCTGCACATTTTTGTATAGAGCCATGTATTGGAGATATCGAACTCGAGTAAAGTTAAAGCGGGATCGTAAGGATTCAAAGTCGAGCTGCTTGGTCGTCGCAGTCTCTTGGAGTCTTTTCTATTCATTGTACTGTTAATTTTTAATCAAACAGTATTGTATATTCGGTTCTCGTGATCATTCCATGTATTCAGTTAGAGTTCGTGACTCAGTACTACCAGTCTTGGGAGGTTTTATATTCATATTTCTTCCGCTGTTAGTTTGGTTACTTATTTAATTCAAAAACAAAAATGGCTTCAAAATGTAATAGAAATCGGCTTACCTAGTCTTAGAGACTAGGTGCCATCACGACGCCTGTGGTGGAATTTTGGGTCGTGATAATTGGTGAAGGTCATCGGAAAATGTAGTGAGCTCGAGGGGGTGTTGAAGGAGAAACAAGAGGAGCTCGAGGTGAGCAGTGGAGTCGAGGACCAAAGTGTCGACCTTCTGGCCCAAGTGGTCTCATTGCGCATTGAGCTGGAGAAGTGTCAACTCCGAGTGGTCGCATTGAGTGGCGAGGTCGCTGAGAAGGTGGCGGGTTTGGAGAAGGTAGGTTCGACCCAGTTATCAGCTGGGAGAAAAATGGAAGCTCTAAAGGACACGATCCACATTCTCCGTTCTGAGCAGGATTGCGCTTTGGAGACGGCTAGGATCAAAGAGGAGCGGCTTGATGAGCGGATAGGGAAGTTAGAAAATGAGACTGCGGGCTTTAGCGATCGAGTTGCTGCACTCGAGGCCGAAAAGGCATAATTATTGGCTCAGTCGTCCTCATCCCGCACTTCTTCTTTTCTGAATGTTCCTCAGGATCTGTACGAGGAATGGATTTACGTCGAGGCCTAACTGGATATATTCAGGGATTTGATAGGGGCGGGGGCTGTTTCATAAGACGACTTTGAGAATGCACGTGCTAAGGCACATAAATCTTGGTTTGCTTGTGGCTATGACCCGGCTACACCAGAAGTTGGAAATGCGAGGAGGGTGCGGGCATGGACCGGATTGACCAGGATGCCTGGTACGAGGATGAATATACCGTTGGCGATGGTGATGAGGTAGGTGAAGATGGTCTTAATGATCAAGCAGGTGATGTTGCTGAGCAGGGTGGTGATTAGTTCATTTTTGTCTTAGCCGCGGGCATGTGAACTTTTTTTAGGCATGCAACCTTTGTAAAAAATATTCTTAATGAAGTGTTAGTTTTGTTGTTCGTACCTGATTTTATTGCTTGATTGCCATTGTCATAAAAAACTTGAGTGGGTTGAACGGTGTTGAAGGTAGCCTTCATTCAGTTAAGGTCGTGGGCCGATTAGGTAGTAATTCGAAAAGAGGTCAAATTAATTGAGGTTGTGTGCTGAATAGGTGTTAATTCGAACGATATCGAATGTAACCTTTAATTAATTGAGGTCGTGGGCCGAATAGATGTCAACTCGAATGAGGTCGAATGTAACCTTTAATTAATTGAGGCCATAGGCCGAATAGATGTCAACTCGAATGAGGTCGAATGTAACCTTTAATTAATTGAGGTCGTGGGCCGAATAGGTGTTAATTCAAAAGAGGTCAAATGCAACCTTTAATTAATTGAGGTCGTGGGCCGAATAGATGTTAACTCAAATGAGGTCAAATATAACCTTTTATTAATTGAGGGTGTGGGCCGAATAGGTATTAATTCGAACGAGGTCGAATGTAACCTTTAATTAATTGAAGTCATTGGCCGAATAGGTGTTAATTCAAACGAGGTCGAAAGCAAACTTTACTTGGGGAGTAGAGATAAACTTTCATGTACTCATGCTTTATTCATACTTTTGGAGAGATTTACATATTTTCCGGGCACTGGCTAGTAGTTCAATCCTAGTCTATCTAGTCCCTTCATTGGTCAAGCTGGAAAGATAGTGAGAGATTGAGCAATGAACTGATCGTCTGGTGCTTTCCATCTGTGCACTTCAATTCTGAAGTATCCCCATCATCGCCTCGTTAAAAACCTCCTCGAGAAAACCCAATTGGGACAAAACTCGAGCGAGGGTAAAAAAGTATGACTTTGGGGACCTCGTCCTTTTAAAAGTTGAAGTACTTGAGGTGCGTGATGTTCCAGTTGTTTGGTAGTCGCTTTCCTTCCATTTTTTCTAGTGTGAATGACCATTTGCTTGCTGCTGCTGTGATTTTGTAGGGGCCGTCCCAATTTGTTCCCAGTTTGCCTTTTCGCGGGCCTTTGCTTGCTTATGTTTTGGATGTACGCATGTAGTCCCCGACTTTAAGTGGCCTGATATTTGCCCTCTTGTTATAGTAGCATTCTGCTAGTTGCTTTTGGGCGACCATTTTTACGTAAGCCATATCACTTCATTCCTCGACCTCGTCGAGTTCATAATAGACTTGAGTGGGTTGAACGATGTTGAAGGTAGCCTTAATTCGGTTAAGGCCATGTGCCGAGTAGGTAGTAATTCGAAAAGAGGTAAAATTAATTAAGGTCGTGGGCCAAATAGGTGTTAATTCAAACTAGGTAGAATGTAACCGTTAATCAATTGAGGTCGTGGGCCGAATATGTATTAATTTGAACGAGGTCGAATGTTACCTTTAATTAATTAAGGTCGTGGGCTGACTAGGTGTTAATTCAAATGACGTCGAATGTAACCTTTACTTGGAGAGAAGAGATAAACTTTCATGTACTCATGCTTTATTCATACTTTTGGAGAGATTTACACATTTTCTAGGCACTGGCTGGTAGTTCAGTCCCAGTCCTGATCTATCTAGTCCCTTCATTGGTCGAGCTGGAAAGATAGTGAGAGATTGAGCAATGTACTGATCGTCCGGTGCTTTCCATATGTGCACTTCAATTCTGAAGTATCCCCGTCATCGTCTCGTTAAAAACCTCCTTGAGAAAACCCAATTGGGGAAAAACTCGAGCGAGGGAAAAAGAGTGCGACTTTGGGGACCTTGTCCTTTTAAAAGTTGAAGTACTTGAGGTGCGTAATGTTCCAGTTGTTTGGTAGTTGCTTTCCTTCCATTGTTTCTAGTGTGAATGACTATTTGCTAACTGCTGCCGTGATTTTGTAGGGGGCGTCCCAATTTGTTCCCAATTTGCCTTCTCGCGGGTCTTTGCATGCTTATGTTTTCGCTGTAAGCACGTAGTCCCCGACTTTAAGTGGCTTGATCTTTGCCATCTCGTTATAGTAGCATTCTACTAGTTGCTTTTGGGCGACCATTCTTACGTAAGCCATATCTCTTCATTCCTCGACCTCGTCGAGTTCGTAATAGACTTGAGTGGGTTGAACGATGTTGAAGGTAGCCTTCATTCGGTTAGGGCCATGGGCCAAGGAAGTAGTAATTCGAGAAGAGGTCAAATTAATTGAGGTCGTGGGCCTAATAGGTGTTAATTTTAACGAGGTCGAATGTGTCACGCCTCGAACTCGGGGAGCACGACCAGCGCTCAATAGAGTGGACTCGGTCAAGCAAGCCTGCCAGGTACTTTATGCCCAAAACTCACTTATGAATAAAGAAAATACATATTTTCATTAATTAGATAATAATGAAATCATTTATACAATACCAATTCATTACCATGAGATACTTCATTTTAAAGTCTCAAATTACACACACTCCTATGGTCTGAAGTGGAACAAGTAATTCAAACACATCATAACTGTAACGACCCGACCGGTCATTTTGAGTAACACAACCCCGTTCCCCCATTTACTGATCAATTTATGCTTTACAGTTGTTATAAGACTTGCCAGGGTAATTGGTTTGGGTCCGGTGAGGTTTTGAAGTGAATTGAGACACTTAGGTTCCAAAATGAAAACTTAAGTTGAAAAGGTTGACCGGATGTTGGTTTGTGTGTAAACGACACCGAAATAGAATTTTGCTGGTTCCAATAGTTCCGTATAATGATTTTGGACTTAGGAGCGTGTTTTAAAAATTTTGTGAAAGTCCGTAGTTAAATTAGGCTTGAAATGGCTAAAATAGAAATTTAAGTTTGGAAGTTTGACCGGGGAGTTGACTTTTTGATATCGGAATCGAAATCTGATTCTGAAAATTTGAATACCTCTGTTGATTTGATAGGTTTCGGCATCGAATGTAGAAATTGAAAATTCTTAAGTTCAGTAGGCTTGAATTGAGGTATGATTCGTGTTTTTAGCGTTGTTTGATGTGATTTGAGGCATTGTACAAGCGCGACCGCAGAAGCGACACAATGGTCACAGATGCGGCCTGGGCTAAGGGGGTCTTGGACCACAGAAGTGGACGTTTCATCTCATAAGTGAATGGTGTCACAGAAACGGGAGATGTACCGCAAAAACGGAATCGCAGATGCAGTTAAAAATTTCGCAGAAGCGGAACCACTGGGCAGTGTACAAAAATAGAGGGTTCTGAATTTTTTGTCATTTTTGTTCATTTTCAACACGGTTTTGGGTCGATTTTCAGAGAGAATTCATGGGAAAACTTGAGGTAAATCACTTGTGATCTTTGTTAATCAATAATATTGGATTATCACTCAGTATTTCGACTATATTGCATGTTTTTAGGTGAAATTAGAGTATTTGGGCCTAGGGATTTCAAAATAAGAATTTGGGATTTGGAGGTCGAGTTGATGTCGGAATTTGGTAAATTTTGTATGCTTGGACTCGTGGTTGAATGGGCATTCATATTTTGTTATTTTTTTGGGGTGGTTGAATGGGTATTTATATTTTGTAATTTTTTCAAGTTCCGAGACGTGGGCCCCACAGGCGATTTCTGAGTTAAATTTCGGATTTTTGTTGAAATATCTGTATTTTCATATGAAATTAATTCCTATAATTTATATTGACCTAATCGAATTATTTGTTACTAGATTTGAGCCGATCGGAGTCGGCAAATCGAGGGAAAGGCATTCGTATTGACTGATTGAGTTTGGCTTGAGGTAAGTGGCTTATCTAACCCTATGTGGGGAATATCCCCTTAGAATTTGATACTGTTGTAACATTTTATGATATGTGAGCATCGTGTATGCGAGGTGACGAGTGCGTACACGGGCTAAATTTGGAAATATCGGTACTTGCTGAGTAGTCTTCTATTAAATTCTTTAACTGAGTTGCTTTAGTATATGTAGTGATCATGTTTAGTCTAGTATCGCAGGTCTACATGCCCTAACTCTTACTTGCAATATGTGCAACATGCTTAGCTGAATTACCTGCTTATTTGATTTGATTTAAATCTTTAAATGTGAGATTCTTACTGTAAATTCGTTGTTTCCTTCGGATATCTGTTGCATATTTACTTTGGGACTACGTGGCGGTTCCTCGGAAGATCCCCCTATACTACATATTTACTTTTGGGACTACGAGATGGTTCATTGGGAGATCCCCCAGTACTGCATATTTACTTATGGGACTACGAGGCGGTCCTCGGGAGATCCCCCTATACTACGTATTTACTTTTGGGACTACAAGGTGATTCCTCGGGAGATCCCCTTGTACTGCATATTTACTTTTGGGACTACGAGGTGGTACCTCGGGAGCGCCCCAGTAGTTTACCTCTATTTACTGTGCTAATATTTTCTGAAACTTCTTATTGTTTAAACTCTCACTCATTTCAAGATATTATTATATCTTCTGCCTTACTTTTATTTTAAACCAGTAGGGCCCTGACCTGACCTCGTCTCTGCCCTACCGAGGTTAGGCTTGGCACTTACTGTATACCGTTGTGGTGTACTCATACTACACTTCTGCTCTTCTTTTTGTGCAGATCTAGGTTCTCCCCAACGGACCAGATACTAGTGAGTTGGACCGCACGTGGAGACTTCAAGGTATATTTCCTAGAGTCTATAGACCTCGGAGTCCCCCTCTATCCTTAATATGTTGTTTTTCTTATTTTTCTTTAGACTCTGATGTATATAGACACTTAGTATTTGCTCTTAGAAGCTTGTGACTTGTTTCCACCGGGTTTTGGGAGTTGTAATTATTGAATGGCAGTTTTATATTTATATTTCATATGTTGAGATTGGACTTCAGTTTATTATTCATTGATTCCGCAAATTGTTAGGTTTACCTAGTCTTAGAGACTAGGTGCCATCACGACATCCTACGGAGGGGAAAATGGGTTCGTGACAAGTTGGTATCAGAGCTCTAGGTTCATAGGTGTACAAGCATGTTTAGTAGAGTCTCACGGATCGGTACAGAGACGTCTGTACTTATCTTCAGGAGGCTACGAAACTGTTTGGAAATTGTTCACTTCTTTGATTCCTTATCGTGCACATTTATTGACTTCGAAATTCTAAACTCTTGTCTTTCTATTCTATTACAGATGGTGAGGACACGCACAACTGGATCCGATGATCAGACACCCATGCCCCCTGTTGGAGCCGCAAGCGAATGATCAGACACCCATGCCACGAGATGGAGAGCAAAGCAATGAGAATTAGGTACATAGGTTCATTTTAATACATTATTTCACCATCAGACAAATGGACAGTCCGACCACTTCTTACAATAACAACTACCAATCGAGCATTCAGATGGCTCCGTATAAGGATTAATATGGGAGACGATGTCGGTATGTGGTGGGTTGGCTTGAGTCGGGTGAGTCTAGGCTATTGGGTACTAATTTGGTGTAAGATACTTTGGAAAAGGTTAAATTGATTCAGGATCGACATCGCACGATGCAGTCTAGACAGAAGAGTTATGCCGACCGTAAGGTCCGTGATGTTGCTTACATGGCTGGGTAGGTATATTGGGCCTTTTGAAATACTTAAGAAGATTGGAGAGGTGGCTTATGAACTTGCGTTGCCGCCTAGTGTATCAAATTTTCATCCAATATTTCATGCATCGATGCTCCGGAAGTATGTCGGGGATTTGTCCCATGTTTTGGATTTCAGTACAGTACAATTGGATGATAATTTGACGTATGATGTGGAACCGGTGACCATTTTAGACCAGCAGGTTCAAAAGCTGATATCAAAGAAGAGAGCATCAATGAAAGTGTAGTGGAGAGGCCAGCTAGTCGGAGACGCTACCTAGGAGATTGAGTGGGAGATGCAGAGCAAATATTCACTCCTATTTGAGGCTCCATGTATGATTCTAAACTCATTCGAGGACGAACATTCATTTAAGAGGGGGATAATGTAACGACCTGGACGGTCGTTTTGAGTAATACACCCCCGTTATGAGACTTGTCGGGGTAATTGGTTCGGGTCCGGTGAGTTTTTAAAATGAATTGAGACATTTAGTCTGAAAAATGAAAACTTGAGTTGAAAAGGTTGATCGGATGTTGGTTAATGTGTAAACAACCCCAGAATAGAATTTTGATGGTTCCAATAACTCCGTATGATGATTTTGGACTTAGAAGCGTGTCCAGAAAATTTTGTGAAAGGCCGTAGTTAAATTAGGCTTGAAATGGCTAAAATAGAAATTTAAGTTTGGAAGTTTGACCGGAAAGTTGACCTTTTGATATCGGGAACGGAATCCGATTATGAAAATTTGAATACCTGTGTTATGTCATTTATGACTTGTGTGCAAAATTTGGTGTCAATCGTACTTTATTTGATAGGTTTCGGCATCGAATGCAGAAGTTGAAAATTCTTAAGTTCATTAGGCTTGAATTGAGGTATGATTAGTGTTTTTAGTGTTGTTTGATGTGATTTGAGGTTTCGACTAAGTTCATATGATGTTTTAGGACATGTTGGTATATTTAGTTGAGGTCCCGGGGGTCTCAAGCGAGTTTTGGATAGTTAACAGATCAAATTTGGACTTAGAACAATTGAAACTTACTGCTACCTACTGATGCAATCGCACCTGCGGAATTTAGCTCGCAGGTGTAAGCTCGCAGAAGCGATCCAGGCATCGCAGAAGCGGATGGTCCGCAGAAGCGGATGAGGCATCACAGAAGCAATGCAATGGTCGCAGATGCGGCCTGGGCTAAGGGGGCCTTGGACCCCAGAAGCGGACACTTCATCGCAGAAGCGAGTCCGCAGAAGCGAAAGATTTATCGCAAAAAGGGAACCGCGGATGCAGTTAAAAATTCCCCAAAAGAGGAATCTCTCGGCAGTGTACAAAAACAGAGGGTTTCGAGTTTTTTTTGTCATATTTGGTCATTTCCAACACGGGTTTGGGGCGATATTCAGAGAGAATTCACGGGAAAACATGGGGTAAGTCACTTATGATCATTGTTAGTTAATAATATTAGATTATCATTGAGTATTTCCACTAGATTACATGTTTTTGAGGTGAAATTAGAGGGTTTGGGCCTAGGATTCCAAAATAAGAATTTGAGATTTGGAGGTCGAGTTGATGTCAGAATTTGGTATGGTTGGACTCGTGGTTGAATGGGCGTTCATATTTTCTAATTTTTGTCGGGGTGGTTGAATGGGCATTGATATTATGTAATTTTTGTCGGTTTCCTTGATGTGGGCCCCACCGGCGATTTTTGAGTTAATTTTTGGGTTTTTATTGAAACATCTGTATTTGCATATGAAATTAATTCCTATAATTTGTATTGACTGAATCGAATTACTTGCGACTAGATTCGAGCCTATCGGAGTCGGACAACCGATGGAAATGCATTCTTATTGACTGATTTAGCTTGGCTTGAGGTAAGTGGCTTGTCTAATCCTTGTGTGGGGAAAATTCCCTTAGAGTTTGATATTGTTGTAACATTTTCTGATAAGCATTGTGTACACGGGCTAAATTTGGAAATAACGGTTCTTACTGAGTAGTCTTATATAAATTCTTTAACTAAGTTGGTTTAGTATATTTAGTAATCATGTTTAGTCTAGTATCATATGTCTACGTGCCCTAACTCTTACTTTCAATATGTGCAACATGCTTAGCTGAATTAGCTGCTTATTTGATTTGATTTAAATCTTTAACTGTGATATTCTTGCTATAAATTCGTTGTTTCATTCAGATAGCTGTTGCATATTTACTTTGGGACTATGAGGCAGTTCCTCGGGAGATCCCCCTATACTGCATATTTACTTTTGGGACTACGAGGTGGTTCCTTGGGAGATCCCCTAGTACTGCATATTTAATTTTGGTATTACAAGACGATTCCTCGTGAGATCCCTCTATACTACATATTTACTTTTGGGACAACGAGGCGGTTCCTCGGGAGATCCCCATGTACTGCATATTTACTTTTGGAACTACGAGGCGGTACCTCGGGAGCGCCCCTGTAGTTTACCTCTATATACTCTGCTAATATTTTATGAAAATTCTTATTGTTTAAACTCTCAGTCATTTCAAAATATTATTATATCTTCTGCCTTACTATTCTTTAAAACCAGTAGGGCCTTGACCTGACCTCGTCACTACCCTACCGAGGTTAGGCTTGGCACTTACTATGTACCGTTGTGGTGTACTCATACTACACTTCTACACATCTTTATTTGCAGATCCAGTTTCTCCCCACCAGATCAGATACCAGTGAGTTGGACTGCACATAGAAACTTCAATGTATATCTACCAGCGTCCGCTGACCTCGGAGTTCCCCTCTATCCTTACTATGTTATTTTCCTTATTTTTCTTTAGACTCTGATGTATAGAGACACATAGTATTTTCTCTTAGAAGCTTGTGACTTGTTTCCATCGGGTTTTGGAGGTTGTAATTATTGAATGGCAGTTTTATATTTATATTTCATGTGTTGAGATTGGAGTTTAGTTTATTATTCATTGATTCCGCAAATTGTTAGGCCTACCTCGTCTTAGAGACTATGTGCCATCCCGACATCCAACGGAGGGGAAAATGGGGTTGTGACAATAACTTGTTTGGCTTCCCCAACACTAATATACAACCCACACTATGTTTACAAAGCCTCTAATAGATACAAATGAGTACTATGATAGTGCCGGCAGCAAGGTACCGGTTATATCTCAAACACAATACACAAGGAACAAAAGATACATGACCCCGAAATGAAGTGGGGCTCACCAAGTCAGTTGGGAAGATGGTGTATCGCTATCATTGATCAATGTCTCCTGCTGTGGAACCACCTGCATCCATTGAAGAATCAGCGCCCCCGGCAAAAGGGACATTAGTACATATGGAATAGTACTATTATGAATGACAAAATACCCTCTCAATAGAATTACTAATAATACAAGCAAGAATAATCATAATATCAGTGGAAGTTTCAAACAACATCAAACCTCGAGTTAGGACCAAAATAATGTTCAAATAAAATTCCATATCTTAAGTTGTTTGATCTTTAGTACCAATATGCCACCGTTCACAATACCAATACCACTGTACTTTCAGCACGGAGTCCGATCATGACCCGATCGGCTAGGCCGTCTTATCTGAGACATCAACCACAATAACAATTTCAATTATAATTTCCAGCACAATCACCACCATGTGTGCAGCATGGTGTCCGATCACGACCCGATCGGCTAGTTTGTCTCACCACAATGATATGTGTATCGACATCATCCTTTTCTACCAATCAGCTCAATTCATACTTCTTTCACATCTTTTCATTTCATTGGCACTAGTGGCCACACTTATAAAATTATTCTTGGCACGCCGGACGTATTTAGTATTTCATGCTCACCTTTTTCACTTTCAAATATCATCATCATCAACAACAACAAGGCTTTTCAAATCAAGGTTTTTAGTACACATGTGGGCAATTTAGAGTCTTAGGCATATAGAGATTTTTCACAAAATTTAGCATAATAGTCTTCGTTTGAACTTGACTTGAAGTCGAAACATTTTTAATGCACAACCCATACTTTGAACACATTATTAAATGATAATATAATATGATAAAAGCATTTGGGATACATATTGAACATATATCTGTCAACACAAACTTATTCGGAATAGCCAATTTTATAATGAATAACTCGGGACTTACATAAATTACATGAATACCGTGGGATTCAATTCTAAGAGAGGAGTTTAGCCAACATACCTCAAATTCATCCCTTAATGATACTACAATGATCCACTACACTAAGTAACTTCAATATACAATAACAACATCCAATGGGACCAAAATTAGTAACAAATTCCATAATTTAGGCCATTTTGGCATTTTATCAAACACCTAGTAGGCATAAATCTTTACACCTCTTAACCATAGAATTAGTTCATCCAACTACTACAATTTACCAACAATTTATCCCAGCATCATTATTAAATAATTCATAACTTCCAACATCACATACATGGCCATCCATCCACACCCAACCAACAAAATTCCATCAAATAATCACCTTTCAATCTCTATAATGGTTATGTATTTAAATTGGAAACTTATGGCTTCCAATCACCATTCCATAAGTTCCAATACTTAATTAATACTCATATTCCCATAATATATCCATACATATAAGTTTAAGGGTGTAGGATTACCTTTTGGAAGAAATCTTGCAAAACCCTCCTTTGAGTTCTTGAAGAAATTACTTGAAGATCTATGTATTTTATGGAGGATTGAGTTAGTTTTAGGGTGGAATTGATGAAATGAAGTACCAAATTAGTAGGTATTACTCACCTTGAAGATGGGGGGAGTTGGAGGTCTTGAGAGAGTGGAGGAAAATCCCAAAGTTCGGCCAAGAGAAATGGGGGAAAATGAACCCCGAAATGAGTATATAATATTTCGGGTGCCACAAGTGGCGTGGGGCACTACCTGTACTGATGTTTCCAGAACCTAAAATAAATCCCAGTGCCAGGGCAATCGCCCCATGCTACCCTGGGCGCTGGCAATGGGAAATCTTTTCTATTTCGCCAGGAACTGGGCATAACTCTCTCATACGATGTCCGAATATTATTATGGCTCCGTAATTTCTATACGGATCTAATGCTTCAATCAAAACTTAGTTTGGAGTTTATTTGCTTAATGTTATAACACTTATTCTTGAAGAAATGACGTCGAAATATCCTAGAAATATTCAAATTAAATTCTGGGCATACACCCGAGTCCAAAATCACCAATCGGACCTAGCGGAATCATCAAACCTCTGTTCTGAGGTCGAATACAAAAAAACTCAAACTTGGTCATAATACATCATATGAAGCTACTCAAGATATCAAATAGTTGAAAGGACATAAATGTTCAAAATAACAAGTCGGGCCATTACAGAATGTAACCTTTAATTAATTGAGGTTGTAGGGCGAATAGGTGTTAATTTGAACGAGGTCGAATGTAACCTTTAATTAATTGAGGTTGTGGGCTGAATAGCTGTTAGTTCGAACGAGGTCGAATGTAACATTTAATTAATTGAGGCCATGGGCCGAATAGGTGTTAATTCAAACGAGGTAGAATGTAACCTTTAATTAATTGAGGTCGTAGGCCGAATAGGTGTTAATTCGAACCAGGTCGAATGTAGCCTTTAATTAATTGAGGTCGTGGGCCGACTATGTGTTAATTCAAATGAGGTCGAATGTAACCTTTTCTTGGAGAGTAGAGATAAACTTTTATGTACTCATTCTTTATTCATACTTTTAGAGAGATTTACATATTTTCCGGGCACTGGCTGGTAGTTCAGTCCCAGTCCCGGTCTATCTAGTCCTTTCATTGGTCGAGCTGGAAAAATAGTGAGAGATCGAGCAATGAACTAATCGTTTGTTGCTTTCCATCTGTGCACTTCAATTCTGAAGTATCCCCGTCATTGTCTCGTTAAAAACCTCCTAGAGAAAACCCAAATTGTACAAAACTCGAGCGATGGAAAAATAGTGCGACTTTGGGGACCTCGTCCTTTTAAAAGTTCAAGTACTTGAGGTGTGTAATGTTCCAGTTGTTTGGTATTCACTTTCCTTCCATTGTTTCTAGTGTGAATGACCCTTTGCTTGCTGGTGCCGTGATTTTGTAGGGGCCGTCCCAGTTTGTTCCCAGTTTGCCTTCTCGTGGGTCTTTGCTTGCTTGTGTTTTGGCTTTATGCACGTAGTCCCTGACTTTAAGTGGCATGATCTTTGCCCTCTTTTTACAGTAGCATTTTGTTTGTTGCTTTTGGATGGCCATTCTTACGTAAGATATATTTGTTCATTCCTCGACCTCATCAAGTTCGTAACAGACTTGAGTGGGTTGAACGGTGTTGAAGGTAGCCTTCATTCGGTTAAGTCTGTGGGCCGAGTACGTAGTAATTCGAAAAGAGGTAAAATTAATTTAGGCCATGGGTCGAATAGATGTTAATGCGAATGAGGTCGAATATGACGTTTAATTAATTGAGGTCGTGGGCGGAATAGGTGTTAATTCGAACAAGGTCGAATATAACCTTTAATTAATTGAGGTTGTGGGCCGAATAGGTGTTAATTCGATCGAGGTCGAATATAACATTTACTTGGAGAGTAGAGATAAACTTTCATGTACTCATGCTTTATTCAGACTTTTGGATAGATTTAAGTATTTTTCGGGTGTTGCTGGCTCGTAGTTCAGTCCCAGTCCTGATCTATCTAGTCCCTTCATTGGTCGAGCTGGAAATATCGTGAGAGATTGAGCAATTAACTGATCGCCTGGTGCTTTCCATATGTGCACTTCAATTCTAAAGTATCCCCATCATCGCCTCGTTAAAAACCTCCTCGAGAAAATCTAATTAGGACAAAACTCGAGCGAGGGAAAAAGAGTGTGACTTTGGGGACCTCGTCCTTTTATAAGTTGAAGTACTTGCGGTGCGTAATGCTCCAGTTGTTTGGTAGTCGCTTTCCTTCCATTATTTCTAGTGTGAATGACCCTTTGCTTGTTGCTGCTGTGATTTTCTAGGGGTCATCCCAGTTTGTTCCCAGTTTGCCTTCTCGTGGGTCTTTGCTTGCTTGTATTTTTGGCTTTAAGAACGTAGTCCCAGACATAAGTGGCCTGATCTTTGCCCTCTTGTTATAGTAGCATTCTGCTTGTTGATTTTGGGCGACCATTCTTACATAAGCCATATCTCTTCGTTCCTCGACCTCGTCGAGTTCTTGCCTTCTACTGTCATCGTTCTGGGCTCCTCTCTCGCGAAAGTACCTTAGAATGAGCTTCCCGATCTCGAGTGGTATTACAGCATCAGTCCCATAGACTAACGAGTATGCCGTTTCCCTGGTGCTTGCTTTTGGCATTGTTCGGTAGGCCCAAAGTACTTCTAGTAATACCTCTGGCCATAGTCCCTTGGTGTCTTCGAGTTTCTTTTTCATGATATTTAGTATTGACTTGTTGGAGGATTCTGCTTGCCCGTTACCTGCGGGGTGGTAAGGCGTTGACAGTACTCTTTTGATGTGCCATTTTTCAAAACATTCGGCGACTTTCTTTCCTGCAAAGTGAGGTCCGTTGTCACAACTGATTTCTTTGGGGAGACCAAAGTGGCATATGATGTTTTTCCATATGAAGGTGATTACTTCCTGTTCACGTATCTGGACGAATGCTCCTACTTCCACCCATTTAGATAAATAATCAATTATAACCAAGAGATATCGTACATTACCTTGTCCGACATGGAGGGGGCCCACGATATCCATTCCCCATTTGAAGAACGGCCAAGGGGAAGTCACTGAGTGTAGTTGTTTTCCCTCTTGGTGGATCATTGGGGCATACTTCTAGCATTGCACACATTGTTTTATGAAATCTGCGGCTTTTTTTTTCATGGTGGGTCAGTAGTATCCTACTCGTATGAGGCACCTGACCAATGCTCGATTGCCGGATTGAGCTCCGCAGTGGCCTTCGTGCACTTCTTCGAGGATGCGCCACTTATGATTTGGGCCCAAGAATTTCGCTAGGGGGCCGCTATATGTCCTTTTGTATAGGTCGTTGTGAACGATGCTATACCTGTTTTCTTGCATCCGTAATTTCTTGGCCTCTTTTTATCATTGGGGATTATATCGTCCTACAAATATGTAGCAATACGATTACGCCAGTGCCAAGTTATATTTACGGTTCTTACCTCGATTTGGTCTATCGATTAATTGAAGAGGTGGACCACACTTTGATATCCGGTTGTGATGTTTTTGGTAGCTGCTGCCAATTTGACGAGGCCATCCGCCTCGATATTCTGTGCTCGGTGAATCTGGTGGAACTGACATCGGTCAAACTCGGGTAGTAGTTTGCAAATTTTGGTCTGGTATTTTTGTAACCTCTTCTCCTTGATTTGGAAAGTCTCTGTGACTTGGTTGACCATGAGCTGGGAATCACAGCGCAAACTTAGCCGCTTCGCCCCGTATTTGAGTGCTAGTCTTAGTCCTACAATTACGGTCTCATACTCAGCCTCATTGTTAGTCATGTCCAGGAATGATATGGACTGGCGAATCACTTCACCCGTTGGGACTTCGAGTACGAGTCCCAGTCTGGACCCCGACACATTAGATGTACTGTCAGTGTATAGGACCTAGAGATCGAGTGTTTGAGAAGTGTGGAGGGCTTCCTTTTCGACTTCGGGCAGTATGTACGCACTAAAGTCAGCGACAAGTCGGAGAGGACATGAGACTTTATTTCCATTCGCGGTCGATATGTGATATCATGCTCGCTTAGTTCGATGGCCCATTTGGCCAATCTACCCGAAAGTTCGGGTTTGTGTAAAAGGCTTCTTAAGGGGAAAGTCGTGACGACTGGGATGGGATGGCATTGGAAATATGGTCTAAGTTTCCGTGAAGCTACGACTAAGGCCAAAGTAAGTTTTTCAAGGTAGGGGTACCTCGTCTCGGTGTCGACTAGTGTCTTGCTAATGTAATAGATTGGAGATTGCGTACCTTTTCTTTCCTGGACTAGGACTGTGCTCACAGCTTCTTCGGATATGGCGAGACAGACAAGGAGAGTTTGTCCTGGTTCCGGTTTTGAGAGCAACGATGGCGAGGATAGGTATAACTTCAACTCCTTCAATGCTTGGACTGATTCAGGGGTCAATAGGAGGTCGTTTTCCTTTTTAAGTACGCGAGATGAACCTTGACAGGGCGGCGATACGGCCGGTTAGCTTCTGGACTTATTTTTTGGTGGTCAAGTGCTTTAGTATACCCTCGATGGCCTTTATTTGGTCAAGATTTACCTCGATTCCCCGCTTTGACACTAAGAAACCCAAGAATTTTCCCGAGGCCACACCGAATGCACACTTTTCGGGGTTCAACTTCATGCCGTATTGTCTGAGTATGCCGAAGGCTTCTCTTAAATGATCGATGTGATCTTCTTTCCTTTTGGATTTGACCACCATGTCATCGATGTATACCTCCATCGTCTCTCTGGGTTGTTCTTTGAACATTTTCGTCACTAGTCTCTGTTAAGTTACCCCTGCATTTTTCAGTCAGGCATGACCCTGTAGTTGTACGTCCCCTAGTGGGTGATGAAGGTGGTCTTTTCCTGGTCCGCTTCCTCCATAAGGAACTGGTTGTAGCCCGAGTAGGCATCCAGGAAACTCAGTAACTCGTGTACGGTTGTCACATCGATGAGTTGATAGATATGAGGTAGTGAAAACGCATCCTTGGGGCAAGCTTTGTTCAGGTCGGTGAAATACACGCACATCTGCCACTTGTTGTCTTACCGGGGGATAGAGTGGATCGACGTTCAATCTATGTGTGGCGATCTCTTTTGGGATACCTGGCATATTTGCATGGCTAAAAGCAAATAGGTCCGCGTTAGCAATTAAGAATTTGCGAAACTTACCTGGATCTTGGAGTTTGAAGCCGATGTAAGATTTCTTGGTGAGATAGTTGACATCTAGCTGAATGGGGTCGAGGTCCTCTATAGTCGATCCTGCGGCCTCGGCCACATCGGGGTCTTTGATGACGTCTTTGATGTCGACGTCTACCAACCTCGACCATGTTGATTGATATGCTTCTTTCTCTTTGTCTTTCATTTGTTGAGTAGTCGTGCATTCTAGGGCGATTGCGTAGCATGCTTGAGATATACGTTGTTCCCCGCGTATGTTGAATATCCCCCAAAGAGTTGGAACTTTGATGACTTGGTACAAGCTGGAGGGTATAGGTCTCAAGGTGTGTATCCACTGTCGCACTATTATGGCGTTGTATGCCGTGTCATGATCCATGATGTGGAATGTGGTCTCCAGAGTAACACCACCCTCCAGGACAGGTAGTGTGATCTCACGAGATGTTCGTTCAACTGCATTGTTAAAATTCGCTATTGTGATGCAACGTGGTACTATGTTGTCCTCGGGTTTCATTTGTGTGAGTACTCATGGGTGGATAATACACGCGCCAATTCTTTCATCTACCATAATCTGTCTTACGTCGGTATCTAAAATTCGTAAAGTAATAACAAGAGCGTCATAGTGAGGGAATGCCAAACCGTTGGTATTTGACTTATCGAAGATGATACTTTCTTCGAGTTCTTCATACCGTTCATGGGTGATTGACCGTTTGAGCTTGTGGGTTGTGGTGAACTTTAAAATATTGATGGAAGCATCGTCTTCACCGCCGATGATCATGTAGATGGTGCGGGATGGTGAGAGCGGATTCGGCGGTCCTTGATGTTGTTCGCGCCCCTATGCGGATGGAACGGGCTGGTAGTTATGAGTACCAAGTTAGTGCTCCTCCCATGAGGGTTTCACCGAACTTCTTTAGCAGAACGGAGGATACTTGTTCCTTTATGAGGTCGTTGCCTTTCACGGCGGTGACGTAGTGGGTCACATGATCTACAGGTTCGGTCATGCCATCGTAAATTTTCAAGTAGGGCAGAATTTTAAAAGTCTTCGGTATGGTGTGAGGGGCAGCACCGTCGTTGTACGGCTGCTCGACAAACCGGCTGGCATCTCTCTTCGGTAATAACTTAGGAGCGCTCGGTATTTTATCGACCCTTTCTTGGTGCTCTCTCATTTTGTCCCGAAGTTCCTTGTTCTCGTTTTCCATTCCTTCCATCCTTTTCAGAATGGTTGTGAGGGCGTCATTACCTGCATTATTAACAACATTGTGAGTGATACCTGTTGTTGCAGGCAGAGGGAGGGGGAGGGGGAAGTTGATCATGTTGCTCGTTCTCTGGTGGCATAGCATAGGTTCTCGCAGTTGCTACGACCGCGCCCTGAACGGACTTATGGAGGATGCTGGTCAATGTATCAGTTAGCCAGGCTTCAAGAAGCTTCTTTATCGCTGGCGGTGCCTCCTCTCCCATGGATGTGGAGGTTGTCTTGCCAAGGGATTTCATGATGCTATAGTGGGGGTGATCCACCTCGCCTAGGAGAGGAATTGGGTGTTGTGTCCTCGTCCACTGCTTCTGAGTTCTCATGGACGATGTCCATGAGGTTGGTTGGGAGGTCACTCATAATTCTTACTCTTTCATCTATGTTACCTGCCATGTTAGATCTATGTAAGCGGAGAGAAAAGGGTTCTTTTCTTCTTCTTTTTCTTTACGTCGTCAATCAATGCCGGTTGTAGATCTAGAAGAAACTAAAATGCTTAGCTAGAAACTCCCCACAGACGGCGCCAAATTATTTGACCAAGAAATATAATCTCCGGTTAAATTATTAAATTTATATAATGAAGGGTCAAATCTAGTTAAGGATAATGACTCTATATATTAAGTAAGGATGCACGATAGATGAGACTAAGTTCGCATATGATTGATGACAATAAATATGAAATACTCTTGCAACAAGAACATTAAATGAGATATATCTAGCAATAAATGTCAATAAATGACATTTATATAAATAAAAAGAATAATTCACCCGATAATTAATGGACAAGGTGAACATTCTGCCTGACAACGGTGGATGAAAGATAGATCAAAGATTTGGATGAACAATCCTTGGATCTGGTGGAAAAGTGGTGAATAATATGAACGAGAATCTTTATAAAAAGGTAGCCTTTGCGTTTTTATCCGAAATGGAGTCTTCTTCTCAAAAGTCTTCTTATCATAAAAATATTACATGCCCTTATCATTTTCTCTTCTTTCTATATATATGAGCCTATTTTCTTAGAAAACCCTAATAGTACAAATATCAGGAATATTCACTATAATATTTCCCCTCTTAATATCCTATTGTGACAAATTAGCCGTTACAGATTTTATCACTAATAATCGATCTCGACCCTTGTTGACATTTTTACTGAGCTCTATTGATATCTCGATCATGACTTATATCGACACCGCGGCCATTAATCTCTCTATGGCTTAGGCGAGCTCGGCCGATGACATTCATTAATGTCATTTTATGTTAAATATTTCAAGGGCAAATTTTTGGCCTATACAACCTTAGTCATTAATTTGAAGCATTTGGTAAATTAAATGAGTATCCAACATCTGATAATCAATTACGAACGATTAATATCTCGAAATATTAAATTAAAAACTCTAGCCCAAATCTCACTCTAGACCATGGAGCATCTAAGAGAATTACAAAAGATATGAATGAATAATAAAGACTCTTTTGACAACCTTCACAAACAATGCGATGGCTCACCTCAATAACTGAATCAACTCTAGCGAACTCGTCAGCTACTAACTTCATCTTCACCAATAGTATATGCATGGACATGCAGGTAAGGAGTGAGTTATACGTAAATATAACCCAGTAAGATCCTCGACCCGCCACTCTGAATACCACTGGAACAAGTGTTAGAAAATACAAACATACAACGAGCACATAAA
This sequence comes from Nicotiana tabacum, assembly GCF_000715075.1. NCBI lineage: Eukaryota > Viridiplantae > Streptophyta > Magnoliopsida > Solanales > Solanaceae > Nicotiana > Nicotiana tabacum. The sequence goes on from NC_134098.1 coordinate 129,746,638, forward strand.
TTCTTTCACCATATAATTACTTTATAAGGTCCAAACAATTAGTCAGCAACAATACTATATATATCTCAACACAATCTACACTAAGGACTTTCAACAATAACACTATATATCTCAGCATAATCTACACTAAGAACTTATCATAAACTGTAATGCAGGAAATTAACCAAACACCCCAACGAGTCCACGACAACATACACAATGCCCAAAATATATTACGACAGCGAAGAAATAATTTCTAACGCCACGAAAAAATAATTTCTAACGCCCCAACGCCATAGCACGAGGCTACGCCACACCACACCACAAATCACTTATTAAATAATTTCAGCTTTTTATAAAATAATATATATTTGCGGCTGGTCAAAGACCACCGATTCTGCCAAGTACACACTCGTCCCAACACATGGATCAGGCAGAAAAAAACATACTTTCAAAACGGGCTTTAGAAAAGCAAGCATCAAAACTTAAAGTCTCACTTACCTCAAATTCGCAAATCAAGCACCATTTCCAATAAGTCAAAACTATCCTCAAACTACACAAAAATGGGTTAAAAATGATAAAAGAAATTCTCAGGTGAATATGCACTTAATTGGTAAGGTTAGTCGACGAGTCAGAATTTACGAACCATGACCACCAAGGGATTCTCCTCATCAGCGAGAGGATTCCATAACACTAATCAAAATTAAATTTTGATAAAATTTGCCCTTTCAAATTGACAATTTTAGTTGAAAAACCTTATGGCTAAACTTTCTTAATTCGTATCTAATCACCTATGAATTTAATTCGTTAGAAACTTATCCCGTTGCCACAATTTACCTTCAATACTCAATTATATATCTCTTATTTCAATACCTATGTCCAAAAGAATAATAAACATAAAATTAAATTTACGTACTCGTTGTTGCGCTGAAGTTATAGAATAGCGAACTGCTCGTGTTTTTAGTTCTTTAGCAACCAAGGCTGCGTGCTTTGTGTATCTGCTCCTCATGTCAATGTAGCAATGATATCATATAATGAAACAAGTTTCTAGTTTGATTCCCCCTTAGAGCCGCCCACAATGCCCTCCAAATCCCCTACTATATTATTTTCTTTTTTATTGAGCCCATAGCAAATTTCACTTGTTTAAACCCTCCTGGATGCCTACGTCTCACCCAATTAACTTGGATTGCCCCACTTCTTTCTCCATTTATCATTCAATAGATATAATTTATCCTATCAAAGTATAAGGTGGATTTGGCTCACTAACAAACTTCTTTATTACTCCTCTATCTTGTACATACTAGTTAGGGATATATATTAAATATTAGGGTGTAGTTTAATTGCATGTGATAATGTGCTCTTGTTTAAACTAATAGTAGTATCACATACTATAATATATTATCTATTTTGAAAATGATCTTCATTATCTCAACCACAACACATCACATTCTCTCTCTCTCTCTCTCTCTCTCTCTCTCTCTCTCTCTCTCTCTCTCTATATTATGTGATTCTTCTTTCTAATTTCTAATTAAGTTTCTAATTTGTTCTATATATATACCTACAAAGAATAGTAAATTGCATGTATTTTGAGAACCAATAATTTCAACAACACTATGGTAACAACCATGACTACATTTAAATGCAATGTGATACCTAAATTTACCAGTAAACATTGATTAAAATAGCATTCAATCCTTCTATATATAGAAGTGATATATTTTTTAATGCACTAATTAATTTTCTTCCACGAGAGCTTCTCACTACAGTCAAAGCTATGGGTGTTCCCAAATAACTATTATATAAAGATATAATATGTCAGAAAAAGTATGCAGAGTGATAACTTGTCAAAAGAGTGGATCTTTGAAACATGAAACAACATGTAAACCCTAAATAGTAATTAAGACAAAGTGTATCAATAATTCCATAAACAAATATGATACACACGGCATTTCTTGTAATTTCTCAAATGCCTACTTCAAATTATTTTTCTCAACAACTATTCATAAGCGATGATATGTTATTTTGTTACTTCATCTCACAACCTGTTCATTAGGAAAGTAATCTTTTACTAACTACTCACCAAGTTGTAAGAAAAGATATACTTCGCTAACATACTTGAGATAGGGGGAATACATCACATTATAAGTGGAAGGTGGGCTACATGTTGTTGGCCATACAATCTAAAATAATTTGTGAAGTTCTTTTCTTGTTTTGTGGTGCAGTATATTGATTTTCTTATGAGATTTTAAATTACCAAATAGTTCCAGTAGATTTTCAAATAGAATCAATTATAATAGCAAAAGAAAATAAAATCTTTGGTGTTATGCTCCACTTTGCACAGGAAATTTTCGGAAAGAACAAAAATTGAACTCAAATATTTTTTAACTTAGTCAAGCGAAACAACTCAACGAACCTTAAATTATTTCATCATCTTTCTTTTCTCTAACATGGAAATATAAATCAAGTCAAAGTTCAAGCAGGGAAAATACAAAATGCTAAAAAGAGCCAAGCATACAATTCTTTACAAAGCTAGGCACATATGTTGAAAATCCAAAAGCTTAATGAAGGAGCTTAATTGCTTCAGCTTTCCAAAAGTAAATTTTTCATCAACTCAAAAGAGAAACTAAAGTGTAGAGCGTAGACTCATCCTTTCTGTGGACCAAGCGTAAAGCAGCTAATGCCACGTGGTAGAAGCTTTAAATTAATGGATACCAACAGATCTACAAAATAGTCCGGGCAGGCAAAAGTTAATGGAAAAGTTATATTACCAACACAAAGTAAACCAATCAAAATTATACAAGAAAGTCAAGCACTCATGACGACCCTAAGCTTCTCTAACTCTCCCTTATTAACAGTAGGAAAATGATATTTTCACATATTATATATATATATATATATATATATATATATATATATATATATATATATATATATATTATTATTATTATTATTATTATTATTATTTACATGACCCATAATAATTTCACCAACTACAAATGATTAAATCGAACAACGAGAATATTATAGTTGTAAAGTGAATCACAAAAATTATCGGTTATTACATTATTAAACTACTGCATTAAATTTAAAATCAAGTAAACCGATGAGTACGTTGTTCAGCACGCGAGAGGACAATTCATTCGTCTCCAACATGACAACCTTGAAATTTCTTATTTTTAAACTAGCACTACGTATTAAGAAGCATATCATTGTTATTTTACAAAGGAATAATAGAACTAATAAGTGAAATAAATATTCACAGAATAATATAAAGTTGTTTCTTTGTACGATCTAGAACATAATTTCCCTGGTCAGAGTATGCAGTTTTTGAGTCCTATATAATTGATCACGCCCTATTCTAGTCCTAAAAAGGATAAGTGGTCGCTGCAAATATAATTCGGTCTAAAAGTCCGGAATCGAATCCCACAGAGAACTAAGGTTTAGCTGCAACTATTTACTATCACTAAAATGACAAGCTCGAACAATTCCTAGGTAATAAATATTAAGATTTTTGTATCTAATTAAACTAACAAATTAAATTAGTAGATTAACAACTAGGGATACTAAGGGTTGGAGACAAGATTAAGGAGGTCTAGAGTTATGATTTCCCCAATTGTCGGAATTCTTCCCTCTACGTCTTCTATAATTTCGCCATAGTATTTTCTACCGACCGTGAGTACTTTGGGTGTCGTAATTCTCTTTCGAGCAATTATCACAATTTACTAGACATATTTCTCCAAACTACGCTAGCTGGCACTAATTCACCACTCACTAAGATCGCACCAAGGTTTCGTTAATCCTAATCTCACCTTTAAACCCTCTGTTTTGATTTCTCACATGCGTTAGGAGTGATGTTGTTCAACAACTACCTAAATTTGTACCATTTTCCAAGCAATACACACTAAATAGACACAGTCAATTGAGGATCCTTCAATTAACTAAGATAATCACATAGTTGAACAAGAAGAGAAAATCCAATGGCAAATCATATTAAACGCAAGAGAAAATCATCCTTCAAAAGGTTCCATCAAACCCTAGATAAAAGAGTCTAGCTACTCATAACCATACTAATAATCATGATAATAATTGAAAGCATTAAAATACAGATTAAGGAAGAACTGAAAAAACAAACCTTGTGATTCGTTGCTTCCAAGTGTTCTCGTAGCCTTCTTGCCTCTCCAATAATGTCCACTTTTCGGTTGAATATGCTCTAAAAACGTCCTCTCCTTCTCTTAGACATGTTTAGGGAGTATTTATAGGTTAGGATTGAAGTTCTTGAGTCCAAATCCAGGCTAGAGACTTTTAATCCGCGACTTTTAATTACCGATCTATAGACCTCGCGAAGTCAGGCTTATAGCGCGGTCAACTTGGCTATACACCTCGCGAGGCCTGGTCTGTAGCACAATCAAGTTGGTTATAGATTTCGCTAAGCCTGGTATGTAGTGCGGTCAAGATGGATATAGACCTCGCGAAGCCTGGTCTGTAGCGCGGTTTGGGTACTTGGTATTTTTGTGCTCTTTTCTTGTATTTGCATCCTCTTTTTGTGCAATCTTCACTCGTCTTTGTCTTTCGATGCTCCTACACATAAAACAACATAATTTAGCTCAAACGTCGCACAATTAACCACTAAACTAATAACATGTAAGGTGAGTAATGTACTAAAAGTATAGCATTTTGGCCAAAAATCACTACCCCACACTTAAACGTTGCTCGTCCTCGAGTCAACCACCAATTCCTAGAGCATCTTATTTTCGTTTAGCATATCATACCTATGACTATAGTTGGTAGCAACAATTAAACTTTAGCATATGCCTTCAACACACACTTCCCTTTACTCCATGTCATACTTCAAAAATTTATTCAACAACAAGACAACATGCTTATAACAATCCTAGTCTCATAAACCGACTCCATATCACAATGAATTCATGGCTTGAACACTTAGCATCATAGAGACATCTAATAACGTTACCTATCCCTTGCGAAATCATGTACCCTCACTACAAGAACAGGAGAGTAAGTTGAATCCACACATTCAAATCAAATGCTCAAATATATTTTAAAGACTCGCATATATCAAAGAAATTCATCACTCTCGCAAAGAAGTCACATGCATGCACAAAGTACTATAGGCTTGCCCATTATGTAAACCTCCACTAATGCAGGCTTGCTGAATCTAAAATCAATTAGGACTTTTTCATGGTTTTAATGTGGGCTAAGGGAAGAGTAAGATATATTTTGGATTAGTGGTTCATCCTCCCAAACACTTTAACACATCACATAAGCGCAAATTCTTCAATCCACTTCAATTTCACAAACAAGATCACCCAAAAATATTTCATCTTTCTTTAAGCAATACTTTACTTTATACCCCACTAGCAAGAACAAGACAACGATTTATTCATCTATATTTTTCCTTCTTTTCTTCTTTTTTGTTACTATTATTTTCCCTTTTCAATTTTCGCTAGTGGTGTATTATTTTACAAAATAATTGCACCCTTCTTTCTTTCATTGGTTCCACTCGAAAGCCACCCCACACTTAGTCTTTACTTCTTCTAGAGCTCATTTCATAATTAAAATGCTTTAAGAGGTATAATGATCAAAATAATGTCAAATAAGAACAAAAGGGTATACGTTCGTAATGTGGGCACCAAATAAAAGTCTATAGGTTCAAAAGGGTTTAATAAGGATAGATTTTTTTTGTGGTAGGCATTAAGTTCAAAAAGATCAAAGAAAGTCTAAAATCATTTTTCAAACCAAGCAAAACCTAAAATTTTGCTTTACACATGCCGGGCATGTTCTAGACTCTAATGCAATGACATAGACTATACAATTTCTCACCACACATGGCACATGACTCACTAAGGGCAGTTCCATTCTGATTCTCAAACAATAAGAGTATTCACGGAGCCACTAAATATTAAGCATCAAGAACAAAGTGACACAAGCCAAGAAACTGAAATATAGGTGTCAATACACATTTTATATACTCAACAAGGAATCATAAGCATTTTCAAACTATAGGGAATGTACTATACATTCTAGAGCTTAAATATGCTACTATCAAACTAGTCAAAGACGCCTGGCAAATCTCATTCTTCCCATCATTTTATTTCCTAAAACCTACTGTAACGACCCGACCGGTCGTTTTGAGTGTATTAGCCCTGATCCCATGTTTACTTCTTTCACCGTACCTTTTTCTGCTTATGTGACTTGCCGGGAGGTTACTGTTGTGGTTTCATAGTGAATTGAGAAACTTAGTCCCTACAACAGAAGCTTAAGTCTTAGAATTTTGACTGTAGTTGGAACTGTGTGAAGACGACTCCGGAATGGAGTTTCATCAGTTACATTATCTTTGTTGGATATTTTTGGACTTAGGAGCGTGTCCATAATGTGAATTGGAGGTCTGTCGCTAAATTAGGCTTGAATTGGCGAAAGTCAATTTTTTTTGAGATTTTGTCCGGTAGTGCACTTTTTGATATAGGGGTCGGATTCTAATTCCGGAAGTTGGAGTAGGTCCGTAATGTCGAATATGACTTGTGTGCAAAATTTGAGGTCAAACAGACGTGATTTGATAGGTTTCGGCATCGGTTGTAGAAATTTAAAGTTTCAAGTTCATAAAGTTTGAATCAGAGGATGATTCATGTTTTTAGCATTGTTTGATATTATTTGAGGGCTCGACTAAGTTCGTATGGTGTTTTAGGAAATTTGAGATAATTTCTGCATCGGCGAGCCCGCAAATGCGGAGAGTGAGCTGGAAGGGGAGATCGCAGAAGCAGACCACTGTCCGCAGGTGCGCACACGTAGGTGCGACCACCTGATCGCAGAAGCGGTCCAACTAACCTTGAGACATTTTCGCACTTGCGATGGAAATTCTACAGGTGCGGTGTTGCAGGTGCGACTGGTGGTCCGCGGGTGCGAGATCGATGGGCAGAAAAGAAGAAATTTTGAGGATTTGGTCTCATTTCCAATTTTGGGGCTATGAGAGCTCAGATTGGGAGATTATTTTAGGGATGTTTCAAAGAAAGCTGTTGGGTAACGATTCTTAACTTCTTTATGGTTATATTCCACTAATCTATGATTGATTTCATCATTTAATTTCGGATTTGGGTTGAAAATTTGGGGAAAATGGGAAGAAGTTCTTCAACTAAGATTTTGGGTTTTAATTGAGATTTTGACATCGGATTTGGATAATTTTGGTACGAGTGAACTCATGAGGGAATGGGTGTTCATATTTTGTGACTTTTACCCGATTCCGAGACGTGGGCCCGGAGAGACTTTTTGGGGCGATTTTCTAGTTTCTTGCTTTAGCTTTGATTTCATTAATTAGATTAATTTCTTATAGTTGTATTTATGGTATGTAATTGATTTTGGCTAGATTTGTGCCATTCGGAGTCGGATATTCATGAAAAAGGCATTGTTACCGATTGATTGAGCTTGGTTCGAGGTAAGTGGATTGCCTAACCTTGTGTGAGGGAAATCCCCTTATGATTTAGTATTGTTGTAATATGTGAGCTTCGTGTATGTGAGGTGACGAGTACGTACATGAGCTATTTGTTATGAAACCCGATTTATTTTACTAATTAGCAACATGTTTTTCCTTTGATTTGAGTTATACCGTTTAAATGAGTATTAGTCTGTTTTCATTCTTGATTGAGATATTCCAATGTGTAGTTATCCCGTTTAGCCTAATATTGCATGTCTACGTGCTTTAACTGCTTATTTGACTTTTTGAAGCATGCGTAATTGATTTCTTGCTTTTCCTTGTTCTTTAATAGTATAACTGTACCTGTTGTATTTATCGGTTTGAGCTGTGTGTTTAGTTTGAGAGTTGAGACTAAGAGACGGTTCCTCGGCAGTTCTCCCTGCACATTTACTTTTGAGACTATGAGGCGGTTCCTCGAGAGTTCTCCCTGCACGTTTACTTTTGACACTACGAGGCGGTTCCTTGGGAGTTCTCCCTGCACATTTACTTTTGACACTACGAGGCGGTTCCTCGGGAGTTCTCCCTACACAATTACTTTTGAGACTACGAGGCGGTTCCTCACGAGTTCCCTGCACATTTACTTTTGAGACTACGAGGCGGTTCCTCAGGAGTTCTCCCTACATATTTACTTTTGAGACTACTAGGCGGTACCTCGGGAGTTCTCCCTGTATATTTACTTTTGGGACTACGAGACAGTATTTCGGGAGCGCCCCCTTTTGTTATATAATTGTGGGGTGTTTTTATTTCTTTGTGAATACTTGCTGTTATATTCTCCATTTTACTTCATTTTTTATTATAGCATCTGTCTTATTATTATATCCTAGTAGGGCCCGGACCTGACCCGGTCACTACTCTACTGAGGTTAGGCTTGGCACTTACCTGATACTGTTGTGATGTACTCATGCTACTCTTCTGCACATGTTTTGTGTACAGATCCATGTTTCTTATCAGCCCCGCTACTAGTTGAGAGTGCTTTCTGTTATACGGAGACTTCAAGGTACATCTGCCGCGTTCGCAGACGTCGAAGTCCCCCTATATTCTCTCCTATGTCATTTACCTTCCGTACTTCTTTTGTTTGACTCTGGTGTATAGAGATACTAGTTTTCTTCTGTAACTTATGACTTATGATGTTCCGCGTTTTGGGAAGACTGTGTATTTATAGAGTATTGGTTATTGTACATGCCGAGCGGTATTGTTACTAGTTATTTAATTATCCACTGCTGTTAGTTGCCAAGTCTTATTTTTGTTTTGTTATTTTCCGCAATTTGTTATGCTTACCTAGTCATAGAGACTAGGCACCATCACGACATTATACGAAGGGAATTTGGGTCGTGACAGGTTGGTATTAGAGCTCTAGGTTCATAGGTGTTGTGAGTCACATGCAGGTTTAGTAGTGTCTCGTGGATCGATACAAAGACGTCTGTATTTATCTTCGAGAGGCTATGAAACTGTTAGGTAAAATTACACTTCTTTGATTCGATGATCAGACACCCGTGCCCCCTACTAGAGCCACGAGAGGCCTGGGCCGGGATAGAGGCCGAGGACGTCCACGTGGTGCAGCCAGAGCACCCGCACGAGCTGCTATAGAGGAGCCCCCAGTAGCTCCAACTGGAGGGCAGACACCTGAGATAATTGTTGTTGCACTAGCCCTCCAAATGACTCTAGCCCAGTTTTTGAGCATTTACAATACCTTAGCTAAGGCTGGATTGATTTCATTTGCTCCTGCCACATGTCAGGCCAGTGGAGGAGCACAGACTCTCGTCGCCGGTACTCCAGAGCAGCGGGTTCAGGTCGACCAGGTTCCATAGATTATACTTATGCAACCGGTAGCTCCAGCTCAACCCGCGTTTAGGGCAACAATTTCTTAGGCGGAGCAACTCAGACTTGAGAGGTACAAGAGGTACCACCCTCCTACCTTCAGTGGATTGGCATCAGAGAATGCCCAGCATTTTTTCTGGAGGAGGGTCACCATATTCTCCGTACTATGGGTGTAGCGGAATCGAATGTGGTTTCTTTTACTACATTCCATCTTAGAGGAGCATCCTATCAGTGGTGGCGTGCTTATTAGTTGAGTAGTCCGACTGAGGCAGCTTCACTTACATGGACTCAGTTCTTGGACATGTTTTTGGGGGAGTATGTTCCTCAGAGTCTCAGGGATGCATGGCGCGCGGAGTTTGAGAAGTTGCACCAGGGTGCTATGACTATATCAGAGTATGCAGTTCATTTCAGTGATTTGACCAGGCATGCACCAGCCTTGGTTGCAATAGTTCGAGAGAGGGTTCATCGGTTATTGAGGGCTCCACCCCAGAATCTGGCTTAGCATGGCCCGGGAGTTGGAGATGGATATTTCTTACCATCAGTTTGTGAGTATTGCTAGGAGATTGGAGGGTATGCTTGCTCGGGAGAGAGAGAGAGAGAGAGGAGAGGGAGACCAAGAGGTCTCGAGAGTATGGCATTAATAGTAGCACTCGTGCCCCAGCTGCAGTTCGCCATGGTAGGGGCTATGAGAGTCCCCCCGTTCATTCAACTCTTCCAACCACCACTGGTATTCTGGTCCCTTCTAGGCCCCAGGAGCCTTATTATGCACCACCAGTATCTAGTGCACCTCCTGCATGGGGTGATTTTAGCGGTCAGCCCAGCAGACCTGCCCAAAGCCAGTCACAGCAGCCACGCCCTCCGAGAGCTTATTTTGATTGTGGTGACACTCGTCATCTGGTGAGGGATTGCCCCAGATTTAGGAGGGGTGCACCTCCACAGACTTCTCAGGCACATCATGCTCTACCGGGTCCCCAAGCTATGATTCCAGCACCAACAACCACCCCACCTGCTCAGCCAGCTCAAGGTGGAGGTCAGGGAGGTCGAGGTCGCCCTAGACGGGAAGGCCAGGCCAGATATTATGCTCTTCCGGCTGGTACAGAGGCAGTTATTTCCAACTCTGTCATTACAGGTATTCTTCCGGTCTTTCATAGAGATGCATTGGTCTTATTTGATCTAGGCTCCACTTATTCCTATGTGTACTCTTATTTTTGCCCCGTATTTGGGCGTATCTCGGGATTCTTTGAGATCCCATGTTTATGGGTCTATTCATGTGGGGGATTCTTTTGTTATGGATCGCGTGTACCGGTCGTGTTTGATTGCACTTAGCTGTTTTGAGACCAGAGCCGATTTATTATTACATAGTATGGTAGACTTTGATGTTATCTTGGGCAACTGATTATCGCCCCATTAATCTATTCTTGATTGTCACGCTAAGACCGTGACGCTAGCTATGCCATGATTATCGCGATTAGAGTAGAGAGGTACCTTAGAGTATACTCCCAGCTGAGTTATTTCATTTCTTAAAGCTCAACGAATGGTTGAGAAGGAGTGTGACGCGTATCTAGCTTATGTGAGAGATGTCAGTATTGATACTCCTACAGTTGAGTCAGTCCAAGTAGTAAGGGATTTTCCATATGTGTTTCCAATTGATCTTCCGGACATGCCGCCCGACAGAGATATTGATTTTGGCATTGATTTATTGCTGGGCACTTAACCCATTTCTATTCCTCCATACCGTATGGATCCTCCTGAGTTGAAGGAGTTGAAGGAGCGGTTATAGGAGTTGCGTGATATGGGCTTCATTCGGCCCAGTGTGTCACCTTGGGGTGCTTCGGTCTTATTTGTGAAGAAGAAGGATGGTTCTATACGTATGTGCATTGATTATCGCCAGCTGAACAAAGTTACAGTGAAGAACAGGTATCCATTGCCTCGTATTGATGATTCATTTGATCAGCTATAGGGTGCCAGGGTATTTTCCAAAATTGATTTACGTTCAGGCTATCATCAGTTGAAGATTCGGGAGCCAGATATCCCGAAAACTGCTTTCAACACTCGGTATGGTCATTACGAGTTTCTTGTGATGTCATTTGGGCTGACCAATGCCCCAACAACATTTATGCACTTAATGTACAGTGTGTTCCGACCCTATCTTGACTCCTTCGTCGTTGTGTTTATTGACGACATTCTGGTGTACTCCCGGACTCGGGCAGATCATGAGCAGCACCTGATGACTGTGCTTCAGACCTTGAGAGAAAAGATGTTATATGCAAAATTCTCAAAGTGTGAGTTTTGGCTAGACTCAGTGGTATTCTTGGGTCATGTAGTATCGAGTGATAGGACCTAGGAGGATCCGAAAAAGATTGAAATAGTGCAGAGTTGGACCAGACCGTCCTCAGCTACTGAGATCTAGAGTTTTCTTGGTTTGGCGGGGTATTACTGTCGATTTGTAGATGATTTCTCATCTATTTCAGCACCTATGACTAGGCTGACCTAGAAGGGTGCTCCATTCAGGTGGACAGATGAGTGTGAGGAGAGCTTTTAGAAGCTCAAGACAGCTTTGACTACAACCCAGTATTGATATTGCCTTCAGGTTTGGGGTCTTATACAGTATACTCTGATGCGTCACTGATTGATCTCGGCGCGGTGTTGATGCAGGACGGCAGGGTGATTGCCTACGCATCCAGACAGCTGAAGGTGCATGAAAAGAACTATCATGTCCACGACCTTGAGCTAGCAGCTATTGTGCATGCCTTGATGATTTGGCAGCGCTATTTGTAAGGTGTCCCTTGTGAGATTTACATCGATCACCGGAGTTTGCAGCATCTATTTAAACAGAAGGATTTTAACTTGTGTCAGTGGAAGTGGTTGGAGCTGCTTAAGGATTATGATATCACCATTTTGTACCATCCGGGGAAGGCCAATGTGGTGGACGATGCTTTGAGTCGCCGGGTAGAGAGTTTGAGGAGTGTGATGCCACTTTTCTATATCTTTATTTTCCTTGTAAACTCTGCTCGATAGGAAATATTTTGTTAATTTTATAATGTGCACAAATGCCTTTGCATTTTTGTATCTGCTCATTTATATCATTGTTCATTCAATAGGCTTGTTGAGTGCATCTAAACACTACCTCTTGGAAGGGACATTCATTGACACAACAGACAATTTTGTTTCACATTTCTTTTCACTTCTGGGATGAACTATTGGCTAAAAATTGCTTCTTCTTTTCCCCTATTCTTTACGAATTCATAGACGCCATCCACAAGTGAAGTGGGCCCAGAGACCAGATGTGGTGTATCTCACTGTGCAATTACCTGATGCTAAAAATCCAAAGGTAAATCTGGACCCTGAAGGAAATTTTACCTTCTCTGCTACAGCTGGGCCGGAAAGCCATGCATACGAGTTGAAACTTGAGCTTTTTAATGAAGTTAACGTTGAGGTAAGAGATTTTTTTCGATATGGCTGCTGGATATTATATATTATTGTGGTTTGAATTTTACGGACACCTTTCTTATGCATGATATTTTTTTGAAATGAGGCATGTTTAGATAATTTTATGACAGAAATGTAGCAAATCATGTTTAGTGTGAGTTTATCTAGTGAAACTGGTGTAGATTAGTTTCTTGAACCTAAATTTCCAACAAAGAGGATTTATAACTTAGGTTCCATTAGTTTCGTAGTTGCATCTAATCTATTAGCCAACCAGCTTGTTAGATTGAATATTTCTTAGCCGAGTTGAGTATTTTCTTGTGTGGTCTCTCGGTCTTCTCTTTATGATCGTATCAGGGAGCGTCAGTATAATGACCCATATCTGCTTGTCCTTAAGGACACGGTATAACACAGTGGCGCTAAGGAGGTCACCATTGGGGATGATGGTGCATTGAGGATGTAGGGCAGGCTATGTGTACCTAATGTAGATGGGTTATGTGAGTTCATTCTTCAGGAGGCTCACAGTTTGCGGTACTCCATTCATCCGGGTGCCGCGAAGTTGTATCGGGACTTGAGACAACATTACTTGTGGAGGAGAATGAAGAAGTACATAATAGAGTATGTAGCTCGGTGTCTAAATTGCCAGAATGTGAAGTGTGAGCATCAATGGCCAAGTGGGTTGCTTCAGAAATTAGAGATTCCGGGGTGGAAATGAGAGCAGATCACTATGGATTTTATTGTTGGACTCCCACGGACTCAATGGAGGTTTGATGCAGTTTGGGTGATTGTGGATAGGCTGACCAAGTCAGCTCATCTTATTCCTGTGATGACTACCTATTCTTCCGAGCAGTTGGCTTGAATTTATATCTGCGAGATTGTCAGGCTTCATGGCGTAGAGCATAACATTTCACCTCAGACGGACGGACAATCCGAGCGCACTATTCAGATACTGGAGGATATGCTCCGTGCTTGTGTGATAGATTTTGGGGGTGCTTGGGCCAATTCTTGCGACTCGCAGAGTTTGCTTACAATAACAGTTATCAGTCGAGCATTCAGATGGCACCATTTGAGGCCTTATATAGGAGGCGGTGACGGTCTCTAGTAGGTTGGTTTGAGTCAGGTGAGGCTAGGCTATTGGGTACAGAGTTGGTTCAGGATGCCTTGGAGAAAGTTAAATTGATTCAGGATCGACTTAGTACAACCCAGTCCAGACAGAAGAGTTATGCGGATCGGAAGGTTCGCGATGTTTCATTCATGGTGGGAGATCTAGTCCTACTTCGGGTGTCACCCATGAAGGGTGTTATGAGGTTTGGAAAGAAGGGCAAGCTGAGCCCAAGGTTTATCGGCCCATTCGAGGTGTTGCGGCGTGTTGGGGAGGTTGCTTATGAGCTTGCCTTGCCTCCTAGTCTAGCAGGAGTTCATCCGGTATTCCATGTTTCTATGCTCCGGAAGTATCATGGTGATCCATCTCATGTGTTGGATTTCAGCTCAGTCCAATTGGACAAGGATTTATCTTATGTTGTGGAGCCGGTGGCTATTTTGGATAGGCAGGTTCAAAAGGTAAGGTCAAAGAACATTGTTTCCATGAAGGCTCAGTGGAGGGGTCAATCGGTCGAGGAGGCGACTTGGGAGACCGAGCATGATATGCGCAACCGCTATCCTCATCTTTTCACCACTTCAGGTATGTCTCTATGCTCGTTTGAGGACGAACGATTGTTTTAAAGGGGGAGAATGTGATGACCCGGCTGGTAGTTTTGCATGTATTAACCCCGACCCCTATTTACTGCTTTCCCCGTACCTTTTTCTGCTTATGTGACTTGCCGGGAGGTTGTTCTTGTGGTTTCAGAGTGAATTGGGACACTTAGTCCCTAAACTAGAAGCTTAAGTCTTAGGATTTTGACCGTAGTTGGAACTGTGTAAAAATGACTCCGGAATGGAGTTTCATCAGTTCCATTAGCTCTGTTGGGTGATTTTGGACTTAGGAGCATGTCCGAAATGTGAATTGGAGGTCTGTAGCTAAATTACGCTTGAATTAGCGAAAGTCGATTTTTTAGATATTTTGCTCGGCAGTTGATTTTTTGATATCGGGGACGGATTCCAATTCCGGAACTTGGAGTAGGTCCGTAATGTCAAATATGACTTGTGTGCAAAATTTGAGGTCAATCGGACGTGATTTGATAGGTTTCGGCATCAGTTGTAGAAATTTAAAGTTTCACGTTCATTAAGTTTGAATCAGATGATGATTCATATTTTTAGCATTGTTTGATGTTATTTGAGGGCTCGACTAAGTTTGTATGGTGTTTTAGGACTTGTTAGTCCGTGAGTGCGAGATCGCTTGGCAAAAAAGAAGAAATTTCGAGGGTTTGGTCTCATTTCCAATTTTGGGACTTTGAGAGCTTAGATTGGGAGATTATTTGAGGGATTTTCAGAGAAAGATGTTGGATAACGATTCTTAACTCCTTTATGGTTATATTCCACTAATCTATGGTTGATTTCATCATTTAATTTCGGATTTGGGTTGAAATTTTGAGGAAAATGGGAAGAAGTTCTTCAACTAAGATTTTGGGTTTTGATTGAGATTTTGACATCGGATTTGGATATTTTTGGTACGAGTGAAATCATGAGGGAATGGGTGTTCATATTTTGTGACTTTTACCCGATTCCTCAGACGTGGGCCTTGGGAGACGTTTTGGGTTGATTTTTTAATTTCTTGCTTTAGCTTTGATTTCATTAATTAGATTAATATCTTATAGTTGTATTTATGGTATGTAATTGATTTTTGGCTAGATTTGGGCCATTCGGAGTCGGATATTCGTGAAAAAGGCATTGTTACCGATTGATTGAGCTTGGTTCGAGGTAAGTGGCTTGCCTAACCTTGGGGGGGGGGGGGTGGGGGAAATCCCCTTAGGATTTGGTACTGTTGTGATATGTGAGCGCCATGTACGTGAGGTGACGAGTACGTACACGAACTATTTGTTGTAGAACCCGATTTGTTTTACCGAGTAGCAACATGTTTTTCATTTGATTTGAGTTATACCGTTTAAATGAGTATTAGTCTGTTTTCATTCTTGATTGAGCTATTCCAATATATGTAGTTATCTTATTTAGCCTAATATTGCATGTCTACGTGCTTTAACTGCTTATTTGACTCTATGAAGTATGCCTAGTTGATTTCCTGCTTTTCCTTGTTCTTTATCAGTATAACTATAGAAATATTACTATTAACTGTTGTATTTATCGGTTTGAGCTGTGTGTTTACTTTGAGACTACGAGACGGTTCCTCGGGAGTTCTCCCTGCACATTTACTTTTGAGACTACGAGGTGGTTCCTCGGTAGTTTTTCTTGCACATTTACTTTTGAGACTACGAGGCGGTTTCTCGGGAGTTCTCCCTGCACATTTACTTTTGAGACTACGAGGCGGTTCCTCGGGAGTTCTCCCTACATATTTACTTTTAAGACTACGAGGCAGTACCTCGGGAGTTCTCCTTGTATATTTACTTTTGGGACTACGAGACAGTATCTAGGGAGCGTCCCCTGTTGTTATATCATTGTGCAGTGTTGTTATTTCTTTGTGAATACTTGCTGTTATCTTTTCCATTTTACTTCATTTTTTATTATAGCATATGTCTTATTATTATATCCCAGTAGGTCCCGGACCCGACCTCGTCACTACTCTACCGAGGTTAGGCTTGGCACTTACTGGGTACCGTTGTGGTGTACTCATGCTACTCTTCTGCACATATTTTGTGTACAGATCCAAGTACTTCTAATCAGCCCCGCCACTAGCTGAGAGTGGTTGCTGCTGTATGGAGACTTCAAGGTATATATGGCGCGTCCGCAAACCTCAGAGTCCCCCTTTATTTCCTCCTATGTCATTTACCTTCCTTACTTCTTTTATTAGACTCTGATGTATAGAGAAGCTAGTTTCCTTCTGTAGCTTGCGACTTACGATGTTTCGGGTTTTGGGAAGACTGTGTATTTATAGAGTATTGGTTATTGTATTTGTCGAATGGCATTGTTACTCGTTACTCACTTATCCACTATTTTTAGTTGCCAGGTTTTACTTTTGTTTTTGTTATTTTCTGAAATTTGTTAGGCTTACCTAGTCGTAGAGACTAGGTATCGTCATGACGTTATATGGAGGAAATTTGGGTCGTGACACCTACTCTACTCTAAAGATAAAAAACTACTATCTGGTTCAACTACATCTGTGGAAAAGAACCGAGACACAAAGAAAAACGACGACAGATTAGTACTACCTAAAAACTAATTTTGTTTTTAGTTAGACTTTAGACCCTCAAGAAAATTATTTAGGATATCCATCGTCAGGAAAATTCCAATATATTTTATTTTTTCTAAAAATCATTATTCAATTAAACTAACACAACTAAAATAGCATAGAAAGTCACTCAGACCATCTCTTCACCCCACACTTAAAATTGTGCATTGTCCCCAATGCATACCATACTAATAAGAGGGTAAAAGAAACTTCCCGATAGGCCAAAGGCCGAAGCATTAGCAGCTCATGGGGTACTCAGACTTCTCGCAGGCCTAGTCCTTTGTGCTGGTACCTCACACTTAGTTCCAACCATCTAATTTGTTGTTGCATCCTTTCAATATCGTTGCTTTCCATGCTCCTAGAAAATCAACAATCGACACTACAAAAATAATACAATTAATAAAAAATAAAAAAATAAAAAAGAAGTAAAGCCGGGTTGCCTCCCAACAAGCGCTTGAAATAACGTCGCAACACGACATGAACAACTTTCTGTCTCCACTTCGAACTTAAGAATTGGACCCCAAGTTTTGATTATGCTCTATGATCATGCTCTTGGGCGATACAAATTGTTGCGAGCCAAAAACTAAATGATTCTTTATGCACTTTTTGGCTTTCAACCAAGGAGTGTCACTTTGCCTAGATGGCCTTAAAAAGTTCAGAATATAGAGCTCATCTACCTCTTCCTTTGACTCCTACATTGGCTCACACAGATCAATTTCCATTTCACCATCTGAACATAATATAGAGTAGTATTTGGAATGAGGTCCAACGCACTCAAATACACGTCCTTCAAGATTTTTAACCTCCTCAACACCAATCACACTAGAGTCAACTAAATTTGTATCTTCAACGTCCCTGGCTGACTCTAGTATTACTTCTTCAACATTGACATTCTCAAATTCTATTTGGCTAGATTGTTGGTGTTCTACTCTGGCCTTCTCCATTAGAACCTCAATTTCGGTATTTAATTCATGCTCTTCTTGACTACTATCCATAATATTGGCTTGTTGAGCATTAAATGCTTCAACTAGTTGACTCATTTGTACCTCCAGGTTGCGAATAGTGGCATCTTGCCTTTGTATGTGCAGTTGTTTCTCGTTATTTTGTTCCATAAGGCACCTTAGCATATTCTTGATCTCTTTCTGGTCATCATCCATGGGTTCTTTGTTCTTATTAACTTCACAAGAAAAAGAACCATCAAAGTAAAGGTTTGGGGGAAGATAAGAAATATAAGCACAACCATGAAAGTGACCATCTTGACCACCCTACACATCACACACATTCCTCATATAAGATTGAGTTGGTACACATAATTAACTCTTAAGAATATTTTGATAATTTTTTCATGGGTGGTTTCCTCCATAATAAACATAATGAGGGTAAAAAGTAGAATTACCAATATCAAAACTATCATAATTCCAAGATGTCATGTCTCTCAAGTAAAAAATAAAATTTTTTAAAAATAAAATACAAAAAAATATATAAAAAGATAAAAGTTCAAACATGAAACCTAGCAATATGTACAACTACAGCTACACCGTTAGTTCCCCGGCAACGACGCCAAATTTTGATCACGATGATGGATATCCTAGATAATTTTCTTGTGGGTTTAAATTCCGACCAAAAACACAAAAAAATAAATAAATTAAAAAATATAAAACATCCAAAAAAACATGTCCTTTACTTGTTTTTAGGTAGTAATAATCCTCAGTGATTTTGTTTTATGTCTCGCTTGTTTTAATTTGACTCGATTTATTGGTTTGGTGTAATTCGATTTTCTTTGTATGTCCATATGTTTCAGACATGTTTTTAAATTTACTTTCCATAAGAAATTGAAGAAAAAGATGAGAGAAAAAAATAGTGAGAATCAAATCTCACTAGAGATTTTTACCTTCCTATACACTATTTGAAACTTTATTACCCTCCCTACTCAAGTTTTAATTTAATTACATGGGCATATACAATTTACAAATTATATACACTTTAGAAATTAAATGAGTATCCCTCTCTCTCTCTCTCTCTCTCTCTCTCTCTCTCTCTCTCTCTCTCTCTCTCTCTCTCTCCCTCCTGTGCTCTCTGTCTCTCAATCTCTCATTCTATGTTTTTCCTCTGATGTCCTCTATTTTTTATCCTTTCATGTTGTATATATTTTTAATGGAATTCATCAATGGATTTCAATCGTTTTACTATAGAGTTTTAACTTAGCAATTTCCTTTCATGTTGCACAATTAGTGTTCAAATTGAAACTGTCAATCAATAAATTTTGAAGGTGTTTGATTCTTCACCATTAACAACCATTAAAAAGCTTTGAAGCTTTGAATTCGAATTTGGGTTTTTAAAAACCATATTTGTTTGGATTGGGTGTTGATGCAAACAATTGGGAATATTGTTTGGAGTTTATATCTCAATTTTGAGGGTGTTTGGCGAATATTAGACTTGATTTTGACTAAATTTCAGATTGAAAGTCGAAGAAGAAGAAGAAGAAGAACACATGGCATATAATATACTTACAAAATTGTAATAAAGTTGTAGTACAATTATATGTAAATTGTATTCTGTTGTAGTTAAATACTTGTTTTTATTTGAATGTTGTATAAAAGTTGAAAAATAGTTGTATAATATATGAATCGTTGTATAAATTTTGTATTTAAATGTAACGACTTGGCCGGTCGTTTTGAGTATTATAACCCTTTTGCTCCATTTACTGCTCAATTTATGCCTTACAATTGTTTTATGACTTATCGGGTTAGTTGGTCCGGGTCCGGAAGAATTTCGAAGTGAAATGAGACACATAGTCTCATAATTGAAAACTTAAGTTGGAAAAGTTAACTGGATATTGACTTATGTGTAAACAACCTCGGATTTGAATTCTGATGATTCCAATATCTCCGTATGGTAATTTTGGACTTAGGAGCGTGTCCAAAAAATTATTTGGAGGTCCGCAGTGGAATTAGGCTTGAAATGGCGAAAGTTAAATTTTCGGAAAGATTTACCGGGGGTTGAATTTTTGATATCAGGTTAGAAATTCGATTCTGAAAATTTCATTACCTCTGTTATATCATTTATGACTTGTGTGCAAAATTTGAGGTCAATCGGACTTGATTTGATAGGTTCCAACGTCGTTTGTAGAAATTGAAAGTTTCAAAGTTTATTAGGCTTGAATTGAGGAATGATTTATGTTTTTAGCGGTGTTTGATGTGATTTAAAGGCTCGACTAAGTTCGTATGATGTTTTAAGACTCGTGGTTGAATGGGCTTCCGTATTTTGTAACTTTTGTCGGGTTCCGAGACGTGGGCCCCACGGACAATATTTGAGCTAAATTTCGAATTTTTATGGAAAATTAGTATTTTCTTATGGAATTAATTCCAATAAATTTTATTGACTGAATCGAATTAATTCTGGATAGATTCGAGGCGTTTGGAGGGCAATTCATGAGGCAAAGGCATAGTGGAATAAAGAATTACACGATATGAGGTAAGTAACACTTCTAAACTTGGTTCTGAGGGTATGAATCCCCGAATTTGGTAAGATATAAATTGTTTGGAGGTGACACACACGATAGGTGACGAGTTTGTGGACGTGCACCATATAAATTGTGTCATGAATAAATCTTGTGCAGTTGTAAAATTAATGAATCATGTTATTATCTGAACATTCTCCACGTGTTAGAGAAATTGAGTTGAGGCTCCTATTAAAGATCATGTTTAGGCTACGTGCTAATATTTTGGGACCCATGGGGTCGTGTTGCTGATGAATTAATTGTTCAAAAAATATACATTTCACACTCCGTAATATTTTTGTGAGGATATTTATGGGATCGAGCTGCGCGACGCAGCAGACCATAATGGCTTTATACATTATTATTATATGGATCGGGTTGCCTGCCTGCAGCAGGCCTTATAGGCTTTACTATTATATGGATCGGGGCTGCTCGCCTGCAGCAGGCCTTATAGGCTTTACTATTATATGGATCGGGGTTGCCTATCTGCAGTAGGCCTTATAGGCTTTACTATTATATGGATCGGGCCTACAGCATGCCTTATAGGCTTTACTATTTTATGGACCGGGGCTTCCCGCCTACAGCATGCCTTATAGGCTTTGTTATTATATGGATCGGGACTGTCCGCCCACAGTAGGCCATAATGGCTTGATATAGCGCTTGGGCTGAAGGAGCCCCACCGGAGTCTGTACATACCCCCAGTGAGCGTAAATGATTATATATATATATATATATATATATATATATATATATATATATATATATATTTATATTGAGGGATGGATCTTCCCTGGGTATGGATCTTGCCCGAAGTATTTATATTGAGGGATGGATTTTTTCTCGACATGTATCATGTCCGTATTATTAACATTTGGGGAATAAATTACCCCACGGCTAGATTGGCCTTATACGGTACTGAGTGACTGATTGTCAGTCGATGTGTATATATATACGGGATGGAATATCCCTAGGCTGGATTGGCCATAAACAATACCGAGTGACCGAATGATTTGTGACCAGTATTACATGAAGTCTTTCCACTGAGATGACATATCCCTCATATCATACAATATTGATCTATTTCACTTGTAATGAGTTTAACTGTTGAAACTTGAAAGCATGCTTATATTTTTGCACCATTATCTATGTACTGGACTGTACCTACGGAGATCATCACTACTTTCAGCCCAGAGGTTAGTCCTGTTACTTATTGAGTTGGTTGTACTCATACTACACTCTTCACCTCGTGTGTAGATCCAGGTGCTTTCGGACACGACGACTGTTAGGTATCAGAGTGCTATCAGTTGGAGACTATCAAGGTAGCTGCGTGGAGTCCTCTGACCTTGTCTCTCTTTCCTTCAATTATTGTAATGTTCTATACTTTCAAACAGTGGTTTTTATCAGTCATACATTGTATACATATTAGATGCTCATGTACTCAGTGACACGGGGTTTTGGGATTGTTATATTTGTATTTGTGAGATTTCTTCAGCTGAATTTAATTATTATGTTTCAAATTTAAAAGATATGACGGTTTATTAAGATTATCGGCTTTCCTAGTATTGAGATAGGCGCCATCACGACATGTGAGATTTTGGGTCGTAAAAAGTTGGTATCAAAGCCTAGGTTACATAGGTCTCGCAAGTCATGAGCAGGTTTAGTAGAGTCTTGCGGATTGATATGGAGACGTCTGTACTTATCTTTGAGAGGCTGCTGAACCCTAAGGAAAATTTCACTTTCTTGTATTCTATCATGCGAAATTGATTCAACTTGAAACATAACTCTTTGAATCCTTCCACACATTTGTGTGAGCATGTGAGCGCTCAGTATTAGTTGTGCATCGCTGGCTTGTGATTCCATGAATGAGGTTCGAGATGTATTTTGTGTTTTGGTGATGGTCCAGTCTGAAGGACTTGAGGCTAGGGTTAGATCGCAGCTTAAGGTCGGTAGCTTCAATTGTAACGTGTACATTTGGAATCATATGTCCGGTAATGTCCCTACGAGTGGAATTTGTGGCTCGATGAGCGATGGAAATGGCTTTGTGATGAGTATGATGTGGCTGCGGGATGTGTTAAGACGATTCAAATGTGACGAGGAGTGTTTCCTAGGAAAACAAAGGGGTGCTTGATTTTCGTTTTGATGTGACGTACAGTCTCGAGTATGAGTGTTTTTAAGGATCTTTCATATTGTTAAAATGGGACAAATTAAATTCTCATGTCTTGTTAATGAGTTTTGACTCATAAAGATTAAGTGATTGCATAGTAATTGTGATTGCAAAAGGGTATAACAAGATGTCAATTTGAGGATAAGCAGGTGGGTTATCCCATGCGGAGTAATATACATAGGTGTGTTCCTTATAATGTTGAGTGGAGAGTTTCTTTTCTGCCAGCGAGGCGTATGTGTTGACGTTTGAATTTGAATCTGGTCGAGAAAGTTTACTTGACTGTCACGAGAATAAATGCGAACTTAGCAGATGATTGAGGTATTTTATGGTGGGTGTTGCATAAGCTTGAGAAGAATTTTTGTTGAACTGACTGCAGTATTATGTTAGTAATAAAGTATGGGTATTGTGATTTATCGAATATTTTATGGCTTTGAGCCAAGTGGGGGAGTCTGATATCTATGATGTGATTGCACGATTATGTGCGGTATTGGTTTTGGCCTGAGGCATACTTGTTGATTAGTTATGACTTGCAGAGGTTGAGATCGGGGATGACTCGAGTAAGAAAATTTCTTGAATGCGGGTTATATTGCACTTTATAAAAATATGCAAAATCATGAAATGACTAAATGGTTATTTTGAAGGATGTAGTGCGTACGAAGTATGGATTTGATTGGTGGTGTTAAGGCAGGGTTACTTCTTTAGGGGCTGTTGTGCTAATGGGGGCTTGTGTCTTTCGGCCCATTCGGGCGATACTATTTAGATTTGAGCATAGTGGGTGACTTTCGAAAGGGTTATAATGGATTCAAAACGTATAAGTGTTAATTGAAATTTTTTTGGAATTTGTATATCACCGGAATCGTTTATTTGCACTGGATGGTGCGGGGCTTGCGGTAATTCTGTATGACAATGGATTCCACATTCCAGTATAAGAAGGGTAAAAGAACAATTTTAAATTCACAAGGGGTATTTCCAAAGTGGACGTTTCAAATGTGGTACTTATGGGGATACTTAAGAAAAATACAGTACCTTATGGGCATTAAGGCGATGCGATTTTATGTTAGGATGTCTTGTAGTGAGACTTTACAGATATTTCAGTGGCAATATTCTTGGGTTTGGTGACCTGCGTGGCTTGGTCGAGTTAGAGGAATTCAGTTTTGATAGCCGTGTTATGTGCAAATGGATTTGAAAGTATTCTTGATGGTTTCTACCATGGTTTGAACTAGATATTTTTTACCGGTGTGGGAGACATGTTGTGCATTATGAATTCCTCATGGACGAGAGAAAATGGAAGGTTTCTAATTGACCGGGTATGTAATTTGCTGGTGACTCAGAGTTAATAATGAGATTCTCGTTCTTGTCACATGATGGCATGCTAAATGCAGTGTGTTGTGCGGGATTAAGATTTACATGTACAAGGTGGCAATTTATTCTTGAAGGGAAGGTCACGAATTCTGGACTGAATGGTCAGTTTCAAATATTTAGATTTATGTTATAATTGCTCGGTAATCCCTGAGAAGAGTGCATATTTCAGTAGGCGCATTGTGTTTTGACTTACGGATGTTCATTGGTACTGCGATACTCACCTGGTTGATAGACTGCTGATATTTCAATTATTTCTATGTGGCACGGAAGAAGTATAAAAGTATTCCTCATGGGATGATCGTGCATGAAAGATGTGTTAGTCATTCGAGTGTTGGAGTTGGGATCAGTTAGGGTGGTTCATGTGTTCTTTGAATTTGGAGAATGGGAGTTCTCCGAAGCATATTGTTTCAGGGTTGCAGCCTGTTTGAGGTGAGTATTTTATTTAAACTCAGTGGAGGCACTAGTTGCGTTAATTATTTGTGATGACTACGCACTACGAGTGCGTATATATATGTACGAGGTTTGAGCCCATGTGCGGGCATCGGGGCAAGTATTCATCCTCAGAAGAATGCTTAGGCAAAGATATGCCTGAAGTTGACTGTTAATCGTAAAGTTATAACGTTTCTCGTATCCGTACCTTTGTCGAGAACTATCTAGACTACACTTGAGGTTACAAGTAGGTTAATTCCCTGAATTTACTTAAGTCACAATTTCTATTGTGCACACCCACACATTCGTCACCTAGCATGTGTGTCACCTTCAAACAATTGATATAACACCAAATTCAGGGATTCATACCCTCAGAACCAAGTTTAGAAGTGTTACTTACCTCAAACCATGTACTTTCTTACTCCGCTATGCCTTTGCCTCGCGAATCGGCCTCCGAACGCCTCAAATGTAGCCACAATTAATTCGATTCAATCAATACAAATTATACGAATTAATTCCATATGAAAATACTAATTTTCCAGCAAAATCCAAAATTTAACTCAAAAATCCCCATGGGGCCCACGTATCGGAACCCGGCAAAAGTTATAAAAAATGAACGCCCATTCGACCACAAGTCTAACTATACAAATTTTACCAAATTCCGACATCAACTCGACCTCCAAATCATCTAATCTTATTTCCAAATTCCCGATTTACACCTCAAAAACACGTAATCTAGTCGGATTATTCGATGATAATTTAATATTATGGAGTAGAAATGATCATAAGTGAATTACCTCAAGTTTCCCGTGAATTCTCTCTGAAAATCTCCCCAAACACCGTGCTTAAAGGTCCAAAAATAGCAAAACTCGGAATCCCTTCGAAATCTATACTGTCCAGGGGTTCCGCACATGCGACTCACTTAGCCTCTCCTGTTGTCTCGCAGGTGTGAGAAAATAACCGCTTCTGTGACTGCCCCCCCTTCTGCAGACAATAAGTCCGCTTTTGTGGACTCACTTCTGTGAAGGAGCATCCGCTTCTGCGATTTTGCACTGTCTCACTTGCCTCCGCATCTACGACCTTGGTGTCGCTTCTGCAAGCTCGCACCTGCGAGCCAAATTTCGCAGGTGCGATTGCATCATAAGGCAGAAATTTCCAGATTTCCTCCAAGTCCAAAATTTAGTCCGTTAACCATCCAAAACTTAACCAAATGTACTAACAAGTTCTAAATCATCATACGAACTTAGTAGAATCCTCAAATCACATCAAACAACACTAAAAGCACGAATCATACCCCAATTCAAGCTTAATGAAACTAAGAAATTTCAACCTTTACATTCGATGCTGAAACCTATCAATTCAATTCAGATTGACCTCAAATTTTGCACACAAGTCATAAATGACATAACAGAGTTATTCTGTCACGGCCTAAAATCTCACCCGCCGTGATGGCGCTTATCTCAATACTAGGAAATCCGATAAAATCAATAACTCCTAATTTCCTTTAATTTTGAAAAAAACATAATATTTAAATACAATACAAAATCCCACAAATATTGATACAAACACTCCCCAAAATCTGGTGTCACTTAGTACATGAGCATCTAATGTGAATACAAGTCTGAAAAAAATGGTCCATAATAGTCCAAGACCAAATACAGTAAACAAGGAGATATGGAAGGAGAGACAAGGTCTGCAAAACACGGCAGCTACATCTGAATCTCCGGAAAATCAACTATATGATAGAATCGACACCCGCTATGTCCGAGAACACCTGGATATGCACACGAAGTGCAGGGTGTAGTATGAGTACAACCAACTCATCAAGTAACAATAATAAATAGGGAACTGATGATAGCGACGAGCTACACAGTTACAATTCATTTTCAGTAATTCCAGCAGAGAGTAGATATGCTTTCAATTCCAGCAGTTTAAGTCAAATCAGTGTTATATAGTTCAAGTTCATGTAATTCGGATATAAACTCTTTCAGAGAATTTCACAACAATGAGAGATAGAAACTAAGTGCAACAACAAATGAAAAGCAAGTACTACCTCTGAGGACAACAATCACTCACTGGGCTCCCAGCCCTCAGCACTCACACTCAATGGGTACCCGCGCTCACTAGGGATGTACAGACTCCGGAGGGGCTCCTACAGCCCAAGCGCTATAATCTGCACGGACAACTCACATGCTGCACGGACAACTCACGTGCCATAGTATAAATATCTGGATCCGCACGAACAACTCACGTGCTACACGGACAACTCACGTGCTATAGTATAATATCTGGATCTGCACGGACAACTCACGTGCTGCACGGACAACTCACGTGCTATAGTATAATATTATCTGTATCCGTACGGACAACTCATGTGTTGCACAGACAACTCACGTGCTATAATAATATCTCACAATCAGGCCCTCGACCTCACTCAGTCATAAATCTCTCCAGTCTCGCGGGCTCTCAGAAATCATGAAATCAGCCCAACAACAATGATATGATGCATCAATAATGAACAATAGAGACTGAGATAAAATATACAAGTAAACTGTGACTGACTACAAAATAACAATTTAGTAGATAATTCAACATGTACAATCTCTCTGTGGTCTTTACAGCACCAACACATAGCCTAAGCATGCTTCACTGTCAAAATTGTTTTATAGCACATTAAGGGCACATAACTAACGACAAGCTTATTTAACTTTCTAGTTTCACAGAATGGACCAATTTCCAATTCCCACGGTGCACGCCCACACGCCCGTCACCTAGCATGTGCGTCACCTCCAAAATACTCACATAATATAATAATCTGGGGTTTCATACTCTCATGACCGGATTTAAAATTGTTACTTACCTCAAACAGTGAAATTCTTATTCCGCTAAGCCTTTACTTGGTGAATTGGCCTCCAAACGCCTCAAATCTAGCCACAAATAATTCGATTCAGTCAATAAAATTTATTGGAATTTATTCCATAAGAAAATGCTAATTTTCCATAAAAATCCAAAATTTAGCTCAAACATCGCCCATTGGGCCCACATCTCGGAACTAGGAAAATGTTACAAAATCCGGAAGCCATTCAACCACGAGTCTAACCATACTAATTTTACCAAAATCCGACCTCAACTCGACCTCCAGATCATCAATTCTTATTTTCAAATCTCTAAGTTCAAACCCCCGATTTACACCTCAAAAACATGTAATCTAGTCAGATTATTCGATGATAATTCAATATTATGGAGTAGAAATGATCACAAAGGACTTACCACAAGTTTTCCCCTCTGTTTTTGTACTGCCCAGGGGCTTTTGCGCCCGCGATGATTTCTTCGCACTCGCGGCAAAACTCTCGCGCATGCGGTGTCCGCGCTTGCGATGATTTCTTCACGCCTGCGGTCGTCGCAACCGCGACAAATATTTTCGCACCCACGGTGCCTGGCCAGACCATGAATTTTCCCTTTTGTGACTCATGCCTCGCTTCCGCGAGCTCGCACCTGCGGCCCTTTTTCGCGCAGGTGCGATCACACCAGATGCCCAGCTGCTTCAGTTCCTTCTCCAAATCCAAATTCGATCCGTTAAGCATCCGAACTCACCCGAGGTCCCCCGGGACCCCAACCGAATACACCAACAAGTCCTAAAACATTATGCGAACTTAGTTGAGTCTTCAAATCACATCTAACAACACTAAAAACACGAATCACACATATTTTCAAGTCTAATGAACTTTGAACTTTCAAATTCTATATCTTGTGCTGAAATGCACAAATCAATCTGGAATGACTTAAAATTTTGCACAAAAGTCATAATTGATATAACGAAGCTATTCCAATTTTCAGAATCGGATTCGGACCTCGATATCAAAAAGTCAACTCCCCCGTCAAACTTCCCAAAATTCAACTTTCGGCATTTCAAGCCTAATTCCACTACGGACCTCCAAATAGTTTTCCGTACATGCTCTTAAGTCCAAAATTACCATACAGAGCTATTGGAATCATCCGAATTAAATTTTGAGGTTGTTTATACATAAGTCAATATCCGGTCAACTATTTCAACTTAAGCTTCCAGCATGAAAATTCATTCTTCCAAGCTAACTCCAAAATACCTTAAAACCAAAACCGACAATTCACACAAGTCATAATACCTCGTAGGAAGTTATTCAAGACTTCAAATAGTTGAAAGGAGCGTAAATGCTCAAAACGACCGGTCGGGTCGTTACAATCTCCTCCAATTAAACATACGTTCGTCCTCGAACGTGCCAAGAGTTGTCCTTAACCTTCAAATCTCTATTCCACCTTACCACGCACATACCCGGGGGTGATCTCACGTCACCCTATTCTATATAGGCCTGACCACATAACATAACTGAAAATCATTAATTTAACCTTATCCAAAAAACCTTGGAGCCAAATTTCTAACATCCAGAATTTTTTTCAAGACCCGAATCTCACATCTACACATTGTATAAGCCTGAACAAGCTGTATCCAGCCATAACTATAATCCCAGATATAATCGCATAACATACTACACAACTCGTATACTCATAACACCATTTCTGATCACAGTAACTACTCAAAACCAACCAAGTACTAGTATAAAACCTCATATCAAGCCAAACCTCGCTCCAAAAACCTTCGTACACTGCTGATAATAAAAGAAACATGCAGAAAACTCATGACCCCTTATCAGAGCAACAAGTCATGGAGCTCTCTCGCCCCAACCAGAACAATAATCACTTTTCAAGCCGACTTTTAATATTATCCTCCCGAATATACCGTAATCAAACCTGATAGTACCTATTTTAGGTCCAATGACCTTATATTATTAAACACAACTATCCCATCGACACGCCACATCAATATAACTCAAGCCACAACTACGCAATCTGTGTACCCAAATAGGGGAGATGTCTCAAGGAAGAGAACCGTGTTGCAAGTTCAACAAGCACCACTACAACCGCAATGTTACAACCAACATCTCAAATTTCATGAAGAGGATAACCGTAGGCGCATATGCACAATTGTAGAGGAAGGAAATTAATAAATCAGATAAATTATCATAGAAATAAAATTCCCACACATGGCACGTACGACTCACATGCCAATAATATGAATCGCCTGGCATGGTCACGGGCCTCCAGTCCCAGAGTATCATACAGGAGCAATTAGACAAGTACACTTGTATATGGTAATGAAATAAGATTCTCATGCCCCTGGACTGGTATAAATAATATGCTATAGTGTAAGCATGTGCAAAGTCTGATATCACACTTCAATTTGGCAATTTAACGCAGAAATAGTAACTAACCCGTTTATTCAGGGAATTAGCCTCTTTGTAACCTCAAGTGTAGCCCAGACGGTTCTCAACAAAGGTAAGAACACGAGAAACATTATAACTTTACGCTTAACAGCCAACTCTAGGCATATCATAGCCTATGCATTCTTTCGAGTATAAATACTTGCCCTGATGCCCGGACTTTGGCTCAAACCTTACATATATGCACACTTATAGTACGTAGCTATCACAAATAATTAACGCAACTAGTGCCTCCATTGAGTTAAAATAAAATACTCACCTCAAATAGGCCGCAACCCAAAACATTATACTTCTGAGAACTCCCAGTCTCCAAATTCATCGAACACATGAATCGTCGTAATGAGTCCCAACTCCAGCACTAGAATGACTAACACATCTTTCATTCACAATAATCCCATGAGGAATACTTTCATAATTTTTTCGTTCCACATAGCAATAATTTGAATATCAACAGTCTATCAACCAGGTGAGTACCGCAATACCGATGAACATCAGTAAGTCAAAACACAATGCACCTTTTGAAATACACACTCCTCTCAGAGATTATCAAGCGGTTATAACATTTATCTAAATATCTGAAATTAACCATTCAGTCCAAAATTCGTGATCTTCCTTTCAAGAATGAACTTCCAACCTCTGCATGTAAATCTAAATCCCGTACAACACACCACATCTATCATGTGAAAGGCATGAGTATCTCATTATAAAATTTGAGTCACCAGCAAATTATATACCATATTAGTTATAAACCTCTCTCTTGCTTATTTCCAGGGAAAAATCACAATACTCAACACGTTCCCCACACTGGTAGAAAATATCCGGTTCAAACCATGGTAGAAACCATCAAGAACACTTTGAAATCCATTTTCACCTAATCAAGCTATCAGAACTAAATTCCTCTAATTCGACCAAGCCACGCAGGTCATCAAACCCAAGAATATTGCCCCCAAAATATCTGTAGAGCCTCGCCACATCATAATTACCCTCAAGTTGACACTTGTCCTTGTCAGAACACTACCATCCTTACCCAAAGCTCACTACAAGACATCCTAACATAAAACAACACTTCCCTAAGGTCCATAAGCCACTGTATTCTTCTTAAATACCACAACATACCACAACCGAGACACCCACTCTAAAGGACCTTATGTGAATTTTAAAATTATTTCTCTTTCCTTTTTATACTAAAATATAGAATCTTTAGTCATGCAGACTTACCACAAGTCCCGATACCATCCAATGTAAATAACCTATTCTAGCGATATACGAATCCGAAAATTTTTCAATTGCCACATATATATTTTGAATCCATTAGAACCCTCTCGAGAGTCACCCACTTTGCTCAAATCCAAGTTGTACCGCCCAAATAGGCCGAAAGACACATGCCCCCTTAGCACAACAACATCGAAAGAAGTAACCTTGCCTTAACACCACTGATCAAATTCATACTCCGTTCGTACTACATCCTTCACAATAAGAAGTCACCCATCCCATAATTTCAATATACTCATAAAATGCAATATAACCTGTATCCAGGAATTTCATTACTCGAGTCATCCTCGATATCAATCTTTGCAAGTCATAACTAACCCACAAGTACGCCTCAGACAAAAACTAAAATTTAACATAAATCCATAAAATTGAATTGTCAATATCAGACTCCCCCACTTGGCTCAAAGCCATAGAACAAAACACTCGCTAACTTACAATCCCCATACCTTATTACTGCCATAATACTACAGTCAGTTCCACGAAATTGTTTCTCAAGCTTATGCAACACCCACCATAAAATACCTCAATCATCCGCTACGTTCGTCTTTATTCTCGTGAAAGTCAAGTCAACTTTCTCAACCAGATTTAAATTCAAATCTCAACACATACGCCCCAATAGTAGAAAAGAAACTGTCCACTCAACATTGTAATAGATTACTCTACAGAAGATAACCCACCTGCTTAGCCTCAAATTGGCATCTTGTTATACCCTTTCGCAGTCACAATTACTACACAATCACTTTCTCTTCTTGAGTCCAAACTCATTGAAAAGACATTATAATTTAATTTACCCCAAAATCACTTACTCTTCTTGAGTCCAAACAACGTGAAAGATCTTTCAAAACATTCACACTCGAGATTGTACGTCACATCAAAACAAAAATAAAGCACCCAAGGGCCTTCTTTTACATTTCAAGGAAACACTTCTCGTCAAATTCAAATCGTCTTAACACATCCCGCAATTACATCATACTCATCATAAAGCCATTCCACTCATCGAGCCACAAATTCCACTCGTAGGGATATTACTGGACATATGAGTCCAAATGTACATGTTACAATTGAAGCTACCGAGCCTAAGATGCGGTCTAAACCTGGCCTCAAGTCCTCCAGATTGGCCCATCACCAAAATGCAGAATACATATATTGAACCTCATTCATAGAATCACAAGCCGGCGATGCACAACTAATACCGAGCACTCATGTGCGCATACGAATGCGTGGAAGGAATTCAAAGAGTTATATTTCAAGCTGAATCAATTCCGCATGATAGATTACAAGAAAGTAAAATTTTCCAAAGGGTACGACATCCTCTAGAAGATAAGTGCAGACATCTCTATACCGATCCACAAGAATCTACTAAACCTGCTCACGACTCGTGAGACCTATGTTACCTAGGGCTCTTATACCAACTTGTCACGACCCAAAATCTCACCCGTCGTGATGGCGCCTATCTCAATACTAGGCAAGCCGATAACATCAATAACTCCTAATTTCTTTCAGTTTGAAAAAATATATAATATTTAAATACAATACAAAATCCCACAAATACTGATACAAAGACTCTCCAAAACTTGGTGTCACTGAGTACATAAGCATCTAATGTGAATACAAGTCTGGAAAATACGGTCTATAATAGTCTAAGACCAAATACAGTAAACAAGGAGATAGGGAAGGAGAGATAAGGTCTGCGAAACACGACAGCTACCTCTGAATCTCCAGAAAATCAGCTGTACGAGAGAATCAACACCCGCTATGTTCGGGAACACCTGGATCTGCACACGAAGTGCAGGGTGTAGTATGAGTACAACCAATTCAGCAAGTAATAATAATAAATAGGGAACTGAAGATAGTGATGAGCTACACAGTTACAGTTCGTTTTCAGTAATTCCAGTAGAGAGTAGACATGCTTTCAATTCCAGTAGTTTAAGTCAAATCACTGTTATACAGTTCAAGTTCATGTAATCTAGATATAAAATCTTTCAGAGAATTTCACAACAATGAGAAATAGCAACTAATTGCAACAACAAATGAAAAGAAAGTATGGCCTCTCAGGACAACAGTCACTCACTAGACTCCCAGCCCTCAGCACTCACAGTCAATGGGTACCCGCGCTCACTAGGGGTGTACAGACTCCGGAGGGGCTCCTACAGCCCAAGCCCTATAATCTGCACGGACAACTCACACGCCATAGTATAAATATCTAGATCCGCACGGACAACTCACGTGCTATAGTATAATATCACGTTCTTCACGGACAACTCACGTGCTATAGGATAATAATATCTGGATTTGCACGGACAACTCACGTACTATAATAATATCTGGATCTGCACGGACAACTCACGTGTTGCACGGACAACTCACGTGCTATAATAATATCTCACAATCAGGCCCTCGACCTCACTCAGTCATAAATCTCTCCAGTCTCGCGGGATCTCAGAAATCATGAAATCAGCCCAACAACAATGATATGATGCATCAATAATGAACAATAGAGACTCAGATAAAATAAAAAAGTAAGCTGTGACCGAGTACAAAATAACAATTTAGCAGATAATTCAACATGTACAAGACCTCTGTTGTCTTTACAGCACCAACACATAGCCTAAGCATGCTTCACTGTCAAATTCTTTTTTAGCACAAAAAATGCACATAGCTAACGACAAGTTTATTTAACTTTCCAGTTTCACAGAATGGACCAAGTCCCAATTCCCACGGTGCACGCCCACACGCCCGTCACCTAGCATATGCGTCACCTCCAAAATACTCACATATTACAATAATCTGAGGTTTCATACCCTCAGGACCAGATTTAAAATTATTACTTATCTCAAACTGTGAAATTCTTATTCCGCTAAGCCTTTGCCTCGTGAATTGGCCTCCAAACGCCACGAATCTAGCCACAAATAATTCGATTCAGTCAATAAAATTTATTAGAATTAATTCTATAAGAAAATGCTATTTTTTCATAAAAATCCGAAATTTAGCTCAAACATCGCCTGTTGGGCCCACATCTCGGAACCAGGAAAATGTTACAAAATCCGGAAGCCCATTTAACCACGAGTCTAACCATACTAATTTTACCAAAATCCGACCCCAACTCGACCTCCATATCTTGAAATCTTATTTTCAAATCCCTAAGTTCAAACCCCCGATTTACACCTCAAAAACATGTAATCTAGTCGGATTATTCGATGATAATTCAATATTATGGAGTAGAAATGATCACAAGCGACTTACCTCAAGTTTTCCCGTAAAAACCTTGCATAAAATCGCCCAACTCGAGCTTGAAATGCCCAAAAATATTAAAAGCACAAAACCCGCAATCATTTCATCGTACCCGCGGCAAAACTCTCGCACCTGCGATGTTTATACGCGCCTGCTATCTTCGCACCCACGGAAAACTCGCGCGCCTGCGGTGTCCACACCTGCAATGATTTCTTCACGGCTGTGGTCTTTGCACCCGAGGCAAAACTTTCGCGCTTGTGGTGTCCGCGCCTGTGGTGTCCGCGCCTGCGGTTGTCGCACCCGCGGTTCCTGGACAACACATGCATTTTCGCTTTTGCGACTCATGCCTCGCTTCCGCGAGCTCGCACCTGTTGCCCTTGTTTCGCACAAAATCGATCACACCAGATACCCAGCTGCTTCAGCTCTTCCTCCAAATCCAAATTCGTTCCGTTAAGCATCCGAACTCACCCGAGGCCCCCCGGGACCCCAACCAAATACACCAACAAGTCCTAAAACATCATGCGAACTTAGTCGAGTCTTCAAATCATATCCAACAACACTAAAAACATGAATCACACATAGATTCAAGCCTAATGAACTTTCAACTTTCAAATTCTATATCTTGTGCGGAAATACATCAAATCAATCCGGAATGACTTCAAAATTTGCACACAAGTCATAAATGACATAGTGAAGCTATTCCAATTTCCAGAATCGGATTCAGACGTTGATATCAAAAAGCCAACCCCCCGGTTAAACTTTCCAAAATTCAACTTTCGGCATTTCAAGCCTAATTCCACTACGGACCTCCAAATAATTTTCCGGACACGCTTCTAAGTCCAAAATCACCATACAGAGCTATTGGAGTAATCGGAATTAAATTCCGAGGTCGTTTACACATAAGTCAATATCCGGTCAACTATTACAACTTGAGCTTCCAATATGAAAATTCATTCTTCCAAGTTAACTCTGAAATACCTTAAAACCAAACCGATAAATCATGCAAGTCATAATACCTCTTAGGAAGTTATTCAAGACTTCAAATAGTTGAAAGGAGCATAAATGCTCAAAACGACCGGTCGGGTCATTACAGTTAAATTTTCAGAATAAGATTCTGACCCCGATATCCAAAAGTCAACTCCCCGGTCAAACTTCCAAACTTAAATTTCTATTTTAGCCATTTCAAGCCTAATTTAACCGCGGACTTCCAAATAATTTTTCGGACACACTCCTAAGTCCAAAATCACCATACAGAGCTATTGGAATCATCAAAATTCTATTCCGGGGTCGTTTACATATAAGTCAATATCCTGTCAATCTTTTCAACTTAAGTTTTCATCTTGGAGACTAAGTGTCTCAATTCATTTCAAAACCTCACCGGACCCGAACCAATTTCCCTGGAAAGTCACATAACAACTGTAAAGCATAAATTGAGGAGTGAACGGGGGAACAGGGTTGAAATACTCAAAACGACCAGCCGGGTCGTTACATTCTCCTCCACTTAAACGTACGTTCGTCCTCAAACATGCTAAGAGTTGTTCCTAAGCCTTTAAATCACTGTTCCACCCTACCATGCGCATACCCAGGGATGATCCCACATCAACCTATTTTGTATAGTCCTGACAACACAACATAATTGAAAGTCATTAATTTAACCTTAGCCCATAAACCTTGGAATTCAATTTCCAACATTGAGAATTACTTTTCAATACACGAATCTCACATCTACACACTGTATGACTCTAAACAAGCTATATCAAGCCATAATTATAACCCCAGATATAATCACATAACATACTACAACACTCGCATGTTCGCGGTACAATTCCCGATCACAGTACCTACTCCAAACTAACCCGGTACTAATATTAAACTCCATATCAAGCTAAACCTCGTTCTAAAACCTTCGTACACTGCTAATAATAAAAGAAACACACGGAATCTCATAACCCTTTATCAGATCAACAAGTCATGGAGCTCTCTCGCCCCAACCAGAACCATAATCACTTTCTAAGCCGACTTTCAATGTCATCCTTCCAAATATACCATAACCAAACATGATAGTACCCATTCTAGGTCAAATGACCATATATTATTAAACACAACTATCCCACATACATGCCACACCAATATAACTCAAGCCACAACTGCGCAATCTGTGTACCCAAATATGGAAAATGTCTCAAAGAAGAGAACAATATTTCAAGTTCAACAAGCACCACCACAACTGCAATGATATAATCTCATCATATATAGTAGAACCAAGACACACGAATCTAATAACGGTAACCAGCTCTCCTAGAGCTCACATTAAGATCAACCCGCATGGATAACTCACGTGCTATCGTATCAATATCTGGACCCGCACGGATAACTAACGTGCCAATAATATCAGTATATGGATCCGTACGGACAACTCATGTGCCAATAATATAATCCGCCTGACATTGTCACAAACCTCCAGTCCAAGTACTTCATATAGGAGCAATCAAATAAGTACACATTTATATGATAAATGAATTAAAATTCACATGTTCTTGGACTGGTATAAATAACACGCCATAGAGTAGGCATGTGCAAAGTGTGCTATCCCAACTCAAATCGGCAAGTTAACGTAGAAATAGAAATTACCAGGTTTACTTAGGAAATTAGCCCCCTTTTGTAACCTCAAGTATAGCGCAAATAGTTCTCAACAAAGGTACGAATATGAGAACTTTATAACTTTAAGCTTAACCGTCAACTATAGGCATATCATAGCCTAAACATTTTCCCGAGCATGAATACTTGCCCCGGTGCCCGCACATGGGCTCAAACCTTACATATATACGCACTCGTAGTGCGTAGTCATCAAAAATAATTAACGCAACTAGTGCCTCCACTGAGTTTAAATAAAATTCGCACCTCAACCAGGCCACAAACCTGAAACATTATGCTTCTAAGAACTCCCAGTCTCCAAATTCATAGAACACATGTATCACCGTGACTGGTCCCAATTCGAGCACTCGAATGACTAACATATCTTTCACGCACGATCATCCCTTGAGGAATACTTCCACATTTCCTCTGTGCCACATAGAAATAATTGAAATATCAGCAGTCTATTAACCAGGTGAGTATCGCAATACAAATAGACATCTGAAAGTCAAAACACAATGCGTCTTTTGAAATCTGCACCCTTCTACAGTTATAATATTCTACTAAACATCTTAAATTGACAATTTTGTCCATAATTCGTGGTCTTTCTTTCCAAAATGAACTGCCACCTTGTACAGGTAAATCTTAATCCCGCGCAACATACCACATCATAATTACCCAAAAGAACCGAGCATACCATTACCATACTGGTCTAGCCTACTACCAAGTTGTCCTATTTTCTCCAAGTTTCTTCTGAATTACCCTCAAGTTGACACTTCTCCTTGTCAAAACACTACGATCTTTAACCAAAGCTCACTACAATACATCCTAACATAAAATCACACCGCCCTAAGTCCCATAAGACATTGTATTCTTCTTAAGCACCTCCATAAATACCACAACCGTAGCACTCACTCTGAATATATAAAATTGTTCTTCTTAACTTTCTTATACTAAAATGTAGAATCCATAGTCATACAGAATTATCGCAAGTCCTAGCACCACTAAATGTAAATCTCAAATTCTATCCATACACAAATTCGAAAATATTCTCGATTGTTATATATAATTCTCGAACGCATTAGAACCTTCTCGGGCGTCACCCACTTTGCACAAATCTAAATTTCACCACCCAAATGGGCTGAAAGACATGTGCCTCATTAGCACAACAACACTCAAAGAGGTAACCCTGCCTTAACACCACCGATCAAATCCATACTCCGTGCACACTACATCCTTTACAAATAACAACTCACTCATCTCATAATTTTCATATACTCATAAAATGCAATATAAACCGTATCCAGGAACTTCCTTACTCGAGTCATCCTCGATCTCAACCTCTGCAGGTCATAAAAAATCCAAAAGTATGCCTCAGACCAAAACTAAAATTTAACATATAACTATAAGATTGAATTGTCAATAGTAGGCTCCCCCAATAGTTACCACACACGACTGATACACATGGTCCACAATAATGGTATCGCCCACCGGCGTAGATACACGAACAGGTGAAACTAAGGACTCACGGGGCATATCCAGATAATGAGTAAAGTAAAATGATACATACGAATAAGTGGAATCAGGGTCAAATAGTGTAGAAGCTTCCCTGTGTCACACTGAGACAATACTTATGGTCACTGTATCTGAAGCAACAACATCTGGCCTGGCAGGAAAAGCATAGAATCGGGCCTGATCGCCACCTGATCGGCCTCCCCCTCTTGGGCTACCCCTAGCTGACTGAGCCCCACCCCGAGCTGGCTGGGCGAGTGGTGCAGCAACTAGTGCAAAAGTCGTAGCCTGACTCACCTGCTGAGCTGAACCTCCCATAAGGCAAGGGCAATATCTCTTTATGTGAACCAAACCTCCACAATCAAAACAACCCTCTATGGTAATGGGGGCAAGTTCCGAGGCATACCTCGAGAACCAAATTAACTACCAAAAGAACCCGGTACCGA
This sequence comes from Nicotiana tabacum, assembly GCF_000715075.1. NCBI lineage: Eukaryota > Viridiplantae > Streptophyta > Magnoliopsida > Solanales > Solanaceae > Nicotiana > Nicotiana tabacum. Next base: position 129,785,490 of record NC_134098.1, read on the forward strand.
TGAACCATGAACTGATGGTGCACGAGATGAACTCTGAGCTGGAAGTGTACTAAGAGAAGACAGACTCTATAGAGCATTGTATGAACCATGGCTAGCTGATGCACCACGATGAGCTGATCAATCCATATGAGTGGGTCTATAAGAATGACCCCTACCATGATAGGGTTGTCTCTCAAAATGAAAGCCGCTAGAATTACTTGGACCACGAGACCTCTTGGCCTCCCTCTCCTCACGCTCTTGAGTACGGATCATCTCTAGTCGTCGAGAACTATCAACCACCTAGTCGAATTTAGCACCTGCTATATTCCCTAGAATCATAACAAAACATAACTGATGGTTGAGGCCATTAATGAATCTCCTTATCTTTTCCCTCTCAGTGTGAACCAACCAAACTGCATGACGAGCCATAAATTCCACTGATAGGGACACCACCGGACATATGAGTCCAAATGTACAAGTTCACACAACTGAAGCTACCGAGCTTAAGTTGCGGTCTAACCCTAGCCTCAAGTCCTCCAGACTGACCCATCACCAAAACAAAGAATACATATCATGAACCTCGTCCATGGAACCATAACTGGTGATGCACAACTAATATCAAGAGCTCGTATGGGCACACAAATACGTGGAAGGAATTCAAAGAGTTATGTTTCAAGTTGAATCAATTCTGCACGATAGAATACAAGAAATTTAAATTTCCTAAGAGTTTGGCAGCCTCTCGAAGATAAGTACAGACTTCTCCGTACCGATCCATAAGACTCTACTAAACCTGCTCATGACTCGTGAGACTTATGTAACCTAGACTCTGATCCCAACTTGTCACGATCCAAAATCCCCATGTCGTGATGGAGCCTATATCAATACTAGGCAAGCCGACATCCTCAGTAAAACACAATATTTAATAAGTTTGAAAACATAATATTTGAATTCAATAGAAAACCTCACAATTATAGATACAAAACACTCCCAAAACCCAGTGTCACTGAGTACATGCGCATCTAAATAATAATAAAGTTTGACTGATAAGAACACTGTCTAAAAAATATAGAGCAACACAATAACTGAAGGAAAGACAGACAAGGTTTGCGAACGCCAAGCAACTACCTTGATAGTCTCCAACGGATAAATCACCAAGTCTAGCAACCGCCGTATCCGGGAGCACCTGGATCTGCACATGCGGTGCAGTGTGTAGTTTGAGTACAACCAACTAAATAAGTAACAAGACTAACCTCTAGGCTTTAAGTAGTGACGAGCTCCGCAGGTCTAGTCCAGTATAGAAATAATGGTACAGAAATGTAGGCATGCTTTCAAGTTCGACAGTTAAACTCAGTACAAGTAAGATAGATCAAAACTGCATGATATGAGGAATATGACATATCAGTGGAAAACCATGTGTACTCACGATCACAAATCATTCGGTCACTCGGTAGAGTTTATGTCCAGCCTAGGGATATTCCATCTCGTATATATATATATATATATATACATTAACTGACAGTCAGTCACTCAATACCATATTAGGCCAATCCATCCCTAAGGTAATTTATCCCCAAATGTAAATGGTTCGGACAAGATCCATGTCCAAGGAAATTCATCAAAAATATAAATAAGTAAGACAACTCCATGCCTTAAGAAGTTCATCCCGTATATAAATCATTTACGCTCACTGTGGGAGGTACAGACTCCGGAGGGGCTCCTCCAGCCCAAGCGTGATATAAAGTCGATATGGCATGCTGCAGGCGGGCTACCGCGATCCATATAATGATAAAGCCTATAATGCCTGCTACAGGCAGACAACCCCGTTCCATATAATAATAATATATATAAAGCCAATATGGCCTACTGCAGGCTTGCAGCCCCGATACCATAAATATAGTCAAAATGGATGAACATGACTGAGTATGAAATATAAATTTTTAAAACAATTAAATTCAACAACAACACAACCCTAGGGGTCCCAAAAATATCGGCACGTAGCCTAAACATGATCTTTAATAAGCGTCTCAGCTCAATTTCCTAACACGTGGAGAATATTCAGATGATAACATGATTCTTTAAATTTACAACTTCACAGAATTTACTTAATTCACAATTTCTATGGTGCACGCCCACTCGCTCGTCACCTAGCATGTGCGTCACCTTCAAACAGTTGATATAACACCAAATTCAGGGATTCAGACCCTTAGAACCAAGTTTAGAAGTGTTACTTACCTTAAACCATGTACTTTCTTACTCCGCTATGCCGTTGCCTCGTGAATCGGCCTCCGAACGCCTCAAATGTAGCCACAATTAATTCGATTCAGTCAATACAAATTATAGGGATTAATTCCATATGAAAATACTAATTTTCCAACAGAATTCAAAATTTACCAAATTCCGACATCAACTCAATCTCCGAATCATCAAATCTTATTTCCAAATCCCTAGGTCCAAATTCCCTATTTACACCTCAAAAATACGTAATCTAGTCGGATTATTCGATGATAATTTAATATTATGGAGTAGAAATTATCACAACTGACTTACCTCAAGTTTCCCGTGAATTCTCTTTGACAATCGCCCCAAAAACCTGCTTGAAGGTCCAAAAATGGCAAAACTCGAAACCCATTTGAAATGCATACTGTCCAGGGGTTCCGCACCTGCGACTCACTTAGACGCTTCTGCGGTCTCGTAGGTGCGAGAAAATAACCGCTTCTGTGACTTCCCCCACTTCTGCAGACAATTAGTACGCTTCTGCGGACTCGCTTCAGCGAAAAGCGTCCACTTCTGCGGTTTTGCCCAGCCTCTCTTGCCTCCGCATCTGTGACCTTTGTGTCGCTTCTGCGGACTCGCTTCTGCGAGATTCTATCAACTTTTGCAGACATCCTGCTTCTGCGATGCCAGGATCGCCTCTGCGAGCTCGCACTTGCGAGCCAAATTTCGCAGGTGCGATTACATCACAAGGCAGAAATTTCCAGATTTCTTCCAAGTCCAGAATTTAGTCCGTTAACCATCCAAAACTCACCCGAGGCTTCCGAGACCTCAACCAAATACACCAACAAGTCCTAAAACATCATACGAACTTAGTGAAATCCTCAAATCACATCAAACAACACTAAAACCACGAATCATATCCCAATTCAAGCTTAATGAAACTAAGAAATTCCAACTTCTATCTTCGATGCCGAAACCTATCAATTCAATTCCGATTGACCTCAAATTTTGCTCACAAGTCATAAATGACATAACACAGCTATTCAAATTTCCATAATTGGATTCCGACCCTGATATCAATAAGTCAACTCCCCGGTTAAACATCCAAACTTAAATTTCTATTTTAGTCGTTTCAAGCCTAATTTAACTGCGGACTTCCAAATAATTTTTCGGACACGCTCCTAAGTCCAAAATCACCATACGGAGCTATTTGAATCATCAAAATTCTATTCCGGGATCGTTTACACATAAGTCAACATCCGGTCAATCTTTTCATCTTTTCCAAAAAAAATTCACTTTTTTCGAAATTAGTGTTTGTTCATAAAATTTTCAATTTTCACTTGAAGATCCATTTTGGAAATTTTTCGAAAATTTGAAAAACTGCAAAAAGCTGTTTTTCAAAATTTTCACTAAAATCACTCACAAAACTTCAAAGACAACCTAAAATGAAATTTATGTCCAAAAACCATATTCTAAATTTCAAATACCATTTTCACTTGAAAGAAAATTTCACCATTTTTTCGAATTGTACAATTCTTATGTTCAGACGCCTACTAAGTGTCCCATTTCATTTCAAAACCTCATCGGACCCGAACCAATTTCCCCAGCAAGTCACATAACAACTATAAAGCATAAATTGAGAAGTAAATGGGGGAACGGGGCTGTAATACTCAAACAAACCGGCTGGTCCGTTACTCTAACGCATAGAAAGGCAGTAGCACTGCCACAAGTTCGCGACCGCGCATGGGACCATCCGGGCACGCACTTGGGCGTGCATACTGCGCATTGTCCAGTAAAACATATATAAATTTTACTCAAAACTCTGTTCGATCTACACAATATATCGTTGGAAAGATATTTCAAAGGGCTACAGCTTTTATGTTTTTCACGTTCCCAAATTCCTTACACAATTTCACTACATCCTGCTATAAGACAGACCTTTTGTAAACTTAGTCGATTTTATCGAATCTTATACACCTCACTCTCCGTCTTGATTATAAAATAACTATTTCCGCCCATACTCATACCGATAGAACTTCACATGTCCAAAATATAACATTACTACTCATTTAACACATTCATACTGTCACGACCCAAAATCCCACCCTAGACATCGTGATGGCACCTAGTCTTTACGACTATGTAAGCTGATTTCAATTTCATTTCAAGCCATATTTTTTTAAACATATAATTTAATACAAGTGTCTAAACCAAAAGCAGAAACAAATATAATAACCTCCCAAGAATGGTAATACTGAGTCACGAACTCTTACTGGATACATGTAATGATCTCAAGGATCGAATATACAATATTGCTCAAATAAGAGTTGATAGTACAATAAAATAGAAAGACTCCAAGAGATTGCGACTACCAAGAAACTCTACCTTCAATCCTTGTGATCAACACACTAACTCTGCCCAAGTCCGATATCTCCAATACCTGGCTCTGCACAAAAATATGTAGAAGTGTAGTATGAGTACACCACAGTCGGTACCCAGTAAGTATCAAGACTAACCTCGGTGGAGTAGTGACGGGGTATAGTCAATACACTCACTAGTCTAATAACCTCTGCAATATAGTATACAAAAATAATAGAAAATAAATAGCAGTGATAGCAACAATAATCAACTAGTGATGTAAACAGTAAGGCAACAAGACACCAAAATTATTACTCAAACAAATAAGAAACACAAGTATACCCAATTAAACAAATCCTTCACATATAATTCTTTTGAATAAATACTCTCTGAATGTATTTCTTTAAATAAACATCCTCCGAATATAAAACTCATTCAAATAAATAACTTTCGAATATACTTCTTTCAAATAAACATCTTTCGAATATACTTCTTTCACATAAATATGTTTTGAATATAATTCCTTCGAATAAAAATCACTTTGTGACACCTCGTTTCATAATCATAAAACACGGGTCTCAACCCACTTTCATATTTTCGTAATACGGGTCTCAGCCCACTTTCATATTTTCACGACACCTCCATGCATGCCCAATAATTCACTCCTAACGCACAAATCTTATCAATTAATTCAGTTTTGTAATCTCTACTATACCAACACACCTAGGTTGGGCACTTATTGCTTCCAATCACCATCCCATAAGTTATATGACATATTTCGTACATAAATAATCACCATGAATTAGTTAGAGGTAGTAGACATACCTATTGTAGACCAAATCTTGAAAGACAACTTTTGGGATGTTCTTGAAATTTGAAAAAATCCTATGGAATCTAATCAAAACCTTGTAGTAACTAGTGAATGGGAACTGGAATCATCATAAAAACACTCTTAAAAACTCACCTTAGGTGTGTATTGGAAGCTTTGGCCGGATGGGTGATGGAGAGAAAGTCGTAGTCTTGAAGAAATGACTTAGGCCCTCTCTCTACCTGTCCTTGGGGTTATTTAATGGGCTCCTACATGCGCGGCCGTGCACCTGGGCAAGTGGCCGCGCACCTGAGGCAGAAACTCTCAAATATGCGCGGCCGCGCATATGACACGGGTCCAGTAAAACGGCCATAACTTTGTGTGTACATATCCAACTGACAAACGGTTTGATGTGTTGGATACTAGACTCAAAGGGATTTAATTTGATAGGTTATACAATATATAACTCTTCATATCTTGAGATTTATGATCGTGTGAAGTTAGATCTTGTGCAAACTTACTTGAAACTTTATCCCATCATATAATTTTCAACTCGACTTAGCCTTAGGGCTCTTCTTAGACCATAAACCATTCTTAATGCACCTCATACATATATTATCATTGTCAATTGATATCATTCAAATTATCAATCTTGTTCATACCCGAATTAATATAATTAGCACCCACCAATCTTCTTAATGGTCTTAAAATACTTCAAAATTTTTCGGGGTGTTACATTCTCCCCCACTTAAGAACATTCGTCCTCGAATGTTTTACAAGTCATTATTAGGCACAATATTATCCTCTTTTCACCTTAACCATCATATTTACTCGTTATTTACTTCATATAAATCTTAGATATTCTTCCAACATTTCATCTTCCTTAAGGCCCCAAAATCAACAAAACCAGTCCTAACAACATATACATTAACCAAATACGCAACATAACATTAAAACAATGCCAAATGTGGCCTCGCGAGCCTTATACTACCAAAAAAGGAACACCTTTAACATCAGCTATACAATTGATACATAATTCATAGCGGGTACCTCTTAGCATTTTCGTAGAAAACAACTTTATAAATACATGACTATTCAAACAAATGATGGTACTTCTTCTTCATTTCTTCCTAGGCTTCCCAATTGGCCTCTTCAACCTGCTGGTTTCGCCATAACACTTTCACAGAGGCAATTTCTTTATTTCTCAACTTTCGGACTTGCCGATCAATATTAGAAACTAGAATCTCTTCTCAAGTCAATTTCTCATTAACCTCAATAGTCTCAACCGGAACACTGAGTATCGGGTCTCCAACTACTTTCTTCAACATAGACACATGAAACATCGAATACATGGAGGACCATGATGGGGGAAACAACATACTCATAGTTTGGCCCATTTCCTTCAAATTACATAATGCCTAATTTCCCATATTAACACACTGTGTTAGTCTCAAGTAGCAATTTTGTGCCGACACACACATTATACGTATGCCCATAATCACATCTCTGGTCATAATAATTGTTCATAATTAATTTCAGAATCCTCAATTAATCTTATATTAACCAAAATCTCATTTCAATTTTTTCACAACATTCACAGCAGCACGCGAGGCATGAAGACCTCATAATTATTTACCCAAATTAACGAGTCACATTTAACGCCACCTAGGCACTCATCTAGTAGGCTAATACTCAATATTTACAGCAGAAATATGGCTAAATATGCACAGAAAATACATACAAAATTATCGAATAAGCCTAACCGGCCTGATTCCCTATTAATACTATAGAACAAATTTAAATTTCACAAAGGAAGAATTTAAACACATACATTTTTAGCCACAAGGACCTCGTCCTAATATAACTTCCACTGCGGCTTGTAGTCCGGTTTAAATATTGCACATCATATAAAAATACGAGGATCTCGTCCTCATCTCTGAATCATAGGTATTTTGCACATTGTGCCAAATGAAATTTTTTCATTCCCTTTCTTTCTTCATTTTAATAAATTTCGTAAACAATTTTCACAACCCATAATGAACCCCCATACCAATAGGGCATATAATTCATACAATTGAGATCAATTATTCCAAAATCATATCAAAACCCACTATAGTGAGTAATAGAAAGTCACTTTTGGACTTATAGCCCTCGATCATGTACAAATATAAAAATGATAAACACAGGCTAACATCATCAAATCTCCTAACAAGGATAAACATATAAACATGTCACAAAATTACGAAGCAAGCCCATAAGTGGAGCATAATAGGAGTGCTCGCCTCAATATTCAGAACCGAATAAAATTAAGGGAAATATCCCTTTATACCAAATGAGGATCGTACCTGTAACGACACCATCTGGTGTGGTGGCCTCTGCCATATCATAGTAAATATATCAACGGGCTGGGCCTCCCCCTCTAGGGCGCCCCTTACCCGCCTATCATGTACCCCTAATTGATTGTGCACGTGGAGTATTAACTGGAATAATGCTTGTAGCCTGAGTGTTGTGATGAAATCCACCCCTCCGAAGTCTGGGACAATCTTTCATGATGTGACTAGTATCACCACACTCATAACAATCCCTCTGAGGTCGCGACTGCTCGTACCGAGTCTGTGCCGGATAACTTGAATACCACTATAAGAACCTCATACCGGTGTTGTGCTAAAAGTATTAACTGGAGCACTACGAGTACTCTGAATTGCGGACTGGGATGACCGACTTCCTGAGCCTCATCTATGATGCTAGATGCAGAGTAAAATCCACTGAATCCTCTAGAATTTCGAGACCTCTTGGCCTCCTTAGACTCTCTTTCCTCACTTCGAACACGTTCTAACATCCTGGCAATCTCCACTACTTGCTGAAATGGAATGTCAATCTGCAACTCTTGAGCCATGCATATTTTAAGATCAGAATCGATCCCCTCAATAAATTTTTGGACTCGCTTTGTGATTGTAGGAACCAAAACAGGTGCATGACGGGCTACCTCACTCAACCTGATGGCATATTCTGACACTGTCATGGTGCCCTAACACAATCGTTCAAACTCTATGCACCACGCATCTCGGAGAGTCTGGGAAACAAATTCTTTCAAAAACATTTCCGAAAATTGAGCCCAAGTTGGTGGTATTGCATAGGCTAATCTACCTTCTTCATAGACTTGCCACCACTGATACGCTGCTCCTGACAACTGAAACGTAGTAAAAGCAACTCCGCTCACTTCCACAATACCCATGGTGCGGAGAATAAGGTGACACTTTTCTAGAAATCCATGAGCATCCTCTATAGATGTGCCACTGTAGGTAGGTGGGCTATACTTCTTAAACCTCTTAAGTCTCTTTTGTTCTTCTTCTAATGCCTTTGGCCTGACCTCAGGCTGAATCGTAATAACAGGTTGTATCGGCACTACACCTAGAACCTAACCTATGGGAAGCTGCTGCTCTAGAGTACGGGCTGTAGGAGTCTGAGCTACTCCCCCAATCTGTGAAATATTTAATGCAACAGAGATCAATCCCGCCTGAGTTAATATGCCAAACATGTTCAGGAATTATGCTAAAGTCAACTGAAGTCCGGGGGTAACAACATGTGTCTCTGGTGCCTATCCTGCAACTGGAGCTACTGACGGCTCCTCAATTACCCCCCTAACAAGTGTTCTGGCTGTGACACGTGCCCATCCTCGGCCTCTACCTCGGCCTCGACCTCTTGTAGCCCTAACAGTATGCGCGGGTGTCAGCTCAGCTGACCCGGTAACATGTGTCCTCACCATATACAAAGTTGCAAACTCCAAAATTAACAAATTTCGAACGACAGGAATGGAAGAAGTGAAAATTTCCTAACAATTGTGTAGCCTCTCGAAGATAAGTACAGACGTCTCCGTACCGATCCGCAAGAATCTACTAAACTCGTTCGTGACTAGTAGAACCTATGAACTTAGGGCTCTGATACCAACTCGTCACCATCCAAAATCCCACCCCAGGCATCGTGATGGCACCTAGTCTCTAAGACTAGGTAAGCCGATTTCAATTTTAATTTCATTTGAAGCCATTTTATTAAAACATATAATTTAATACAAGTGTCTAAACCAAAACCATAAACAAATATAATAACCTCCCAAGACTGGTAATACTGAGTCACGAAATCTTACCAGATACATGTAATGATCTCAAGGATCAAATATACAATAATGTTTGAATAAGAGTTGATAGTACAATAAAATAGAAAGACTCTAAGGGACTGCGACGACCAAGGAGCTCTACCTTGAATCCTTGTGATCAACACACTAACTCTGCCCGAGTCCGATATCTCCAATACCTTGCTCTGCACAAAAATGTACAAAAGTGTAGTATGAGTACACCACAGTCGGTACCCAGTAAGTATCAAGACTAACCTCGGTGGAGTAGTGACGAGGTACCGTCAAGACACCCACTAGTCTAATAACCTCTACAATATAGTATACAAAAATAATAGAAAACAAATAGCAGTGATAGCAACAATAATCAACTAGTGATGTAAACAGCAAGGCATCAAGACACCAAAATTATTACTCAAACGAATAAGAAACACAAGTTAACGCAATTAAACAAATCGTTCACATATAATTCTTTGAATAAATACTCTCCGAATGTATTTCTTTAAATAAACATCCTTCGAATATAAAACTCTTTCAAATTAATATCATTCAAATAAACATCTTTCCAATATATTTCTTTCACATAAATGTCTTTTGAATATAATTCCTTTGAATAAAAGTCACTTTGTTACACCTCGTTTCATAATCATAAAACACGGGTCTCAGTCCACTTTCGTATTTTCGTAACACGGGTCTCATTCCACTTTCATATTTCCATGACACCGCGTACCCATATTTTTGTCAACACCGCATGGAGAACTCACGTGCCAATAATAAAAATCATTATATTTCCCCGGCACCTCGTGCTCACATTTCATATCACATATGCACAGACAGTTCATGTGCCAATAACATAATCATTATATTTCCCTGGCACCTCGTGCCAACATTTAATATCACATCTGCACGGACAGTTCACGTGCCAATAACATAATCTGCCCGAAAATAGCCTTAGGCTCACAATTTCAACATGAATCAGACTATTATCAAGATATCAAACAACAAGATAAGTTGCATAAGAGATAAAAATAAACACAATAATCCCACATCATCAACACAATAATCCCACATCATCATATAAAAAGCATCAACATAATAACCCCACATCATCACATATCGTCCCTGTAAATAGCCACTATTATCTCTCCTATAGCCACCCTTATCACTCCTATAATAGCCTCCCTTATCCCTCCGCCCTGACAATATCAATAGCCACCCTTATCGCTCTTATAATAGCCTCCCTTATTACTCTACCCAGACAATATCCCAACACCCATAACAACAGTGAAATGCCACCCTTATGCCCACATAATGTCAACAATGGAATGCCACCCTTATACGCCGCTTAACAGTAACACATATCACACAATAATTCACACACAACATCATCAACTCGTATTTGCAAAATTTTCCGTAGGCCAGAACCATTCCAAAGGTACAATAAAGTCAATTAATTTCACAATAGATAGTCCACGGCTCAACACAATGTATATATTATCTCAAAAACAACCACAAGGATGGGAGAATAACTCATCATAGGACAACGCCTTCTTTAATCCAAATTTTAGATAAATATATAAACTCCTTAATTTAAACTTATTTAATTAAATATTTGCAGATGTAAAATCCATAATGTGATTATTTCCAAGAAATATCAAATCAACAAATGCACGAAATTCACATAAAATTCCAAGTGGCAATCACTCCAAATTATCATATAAAATACAAACTCGACAAACAAGGAATGAGGCATGACAAATCAAGAATTTACTAAGTTCCAACAATTTTCCAATTTAATACATGAGCGTGTCTACGAACTTCAACCGATATAATTTTCACATATAAACCAAGTACGTGCTCGTCCCCTCGCGTACATGGTTTTCAATCACACAATTTCCACATAAAACTCAATGACTAAGGGGTAATTCCCCCACTCAAAGTTAGGCAAGATACTTACCTCGACGAAACTAAACTGATACTTTAAATGATCTTCGCGAGTGAAGCCATCTCTGGATTGCTCAAATCTGATATTTGCCCCTTCATAATACTACGATGGTCCACCACACTAAAGAATTTCAATCTACAACAATGCAACACAATTGCGCCAATATTAGCAAGATTTTTATACTTTTAAGTCATTTAGACCTTTTATCAAACATCTAATGTGCATATTTTTCTACAACCTCCTTCAATGGAATTTCTTCACCTAACAATCACCTTCCACACAAATGATTGATCTCACAATCGCCTCTAGGTCATCCACAACTTCCCTTAGAACATGCATGCCCAACAATTCACTCCCAACCCACAAATCTTATCAATTAATTTAGTTTTGCAATCTCTACTATACCAACACACCTGGGTTGGGTACTTATTGCTTCCAATCACCATCCCATAAGTCCTAACACATATTTCGTACATAAATAATCACCATGAATTAGTTAGAGGTAGTAGACATACTTTTATTGTAGACCAAATCTTGAAAAGCAACTTTTGGGGTGTTCTTGAGATTTTGAAGAAATCCTATGGAATCCAATCAAAACCTTGTTGTAACTAGTGAATGAGAGATGATATCATTATAAAAACACACTTAAAAACTCACCTTAGGTGTGTATTTGAAGCCTTGGCCGGATGGGTGATGGAGATAAAGCCCTAGTCTTGAAAAAATGACTGAGCCCCTCTCTCTACCCATCCTCGGGGTTATTTAATGGGCTCCTACGTGCGCGGCCGCACATCTGGGCAAGTGGCCGTGCATCCGAGGAAGAAAATCTCAAATATGCGCGGTCGCGCATCTGGCCGCGCATATGACACAGGTCCAATAAAACGGCCATAACTTTAAGTATACATATCCAACTGACGAACAATTTGATGTGTTGGACACTAGACTCAAAGGGTTGTAATTTGATAGGTTATACACCATATAACTCTTCATATCTAGAGAGTTATGCTCGTGTGAATTTAGGTCCTGTGCGAACTCACTTGAAACTTTATCCCATCATATAATTTTCAACTTGACTTAGACTTAGGGCTCTTCTTAGACCATAAAACATTCTTAATGCACCTCGTACATATATTATCATGATAAATTGATATCATTCAAATTATCAGTCTTGTTCATACCCGAATTAATATAATTAGCACCCGCCAATCTTCTTAATGGTCTTAAAACACTTTGAAATATTTGGGGGCGTTACACATACCTAAGCCGAATTTACGGGCTGTTACAAAATCTTTGGACAAAATTTGATAAATATCAAAACTTTATGCAAAAAGATAGTATTTATAACTTATTTACAAATTTTATACAGCGATTCATACATTATACAACTATTGTTTAACTTTCATACAACATTCAAATAAAAAAAATATATAACTACAACAGAATACAATTTACATACAATTATACTACAACTTTACTACAATTTTGTAAGTATATTGTATGTCATGTCTTCTTCTTCTTCTTCTTCTTCTTCTTCTTCTTCTTCTTCTTCTTCTTCTTCTTCTTCTTATTATTATTATTATTATTATTATTATTATTATTATTATTATTATTCTTCTTCTTCTTCAAGTTTCAATATGAAATTTATCCAAAATCAAGTCTAATCTTCACCAAACACCTTCAAAATTGAGATATAAACTCCAAACAATATTCCTAATTATTTGCAATAACACCCAATCCAAACAAATAATGGTTTTTGAAAACCCAAATTCGAATTCAAAGATTCAAAGCTTTTTAATGGTTGTAAATAGTGGAGAGTCAAACACCTGAATACTAAAAACTCTTTACTGCTCATCGTCGAGGATCCAACTCATTTCATCCAACTTTGGACAGTAGTACAATGCTTCAACAAAGCCATTTAATGGAAAAGTCAATCACTTTCAAAGAGTTCAATACCAAATTCGCTTATCACTTGTACAGACAATTTCTTGAAATATTTGGAGATGTTGTAAATATTCTCATCAATGTCTTTACATGTTCTAATATTTCTTTCTTTTTTCAATTTTTCCTACATTATTGAAAGAGGAACAGACTGCTGGTCAAAATCTATTAGTAGATTTTATCTCATATGGTTCTCGCGGTCCTTTGTTTGATTGAATTTGGAAAGGAAAATGCTTATTGAAAGAGATGTGGAGAGAAAATAGGAAAATGATGTAACTAAATCCTCTAATTTAAGGCATTAATAATGGATTGTATATAATATGTAAGTAGTCCTTGTTTAGGGCGGGTAATATACAAAATTAGGATAATTTTGATAAATAAGTTTCAGATATTGTATAGGAAGGAAAAACTCTCATCTCACTATGAAAGAATCTTGTTAATCCTCAGACTAGAAGCCTCGAATATTTCACACAATCAAAATGCTTATAACGTTGGTTATAAATTTAAGTCCTATAGAGAAGCCCAACAGAGAAAATAAGCCTTCATGGCTTTTTATAATATTGAAAATAAAAAAAAATATCTATAAGTGTAAAACCAATCGAGCATGATTTCGTTGAATTAACTATCCCAATATGGTTACAATTATGTCACTATCTTTATGTCACAATTAAAATTAGCATAACAAACTTATAACATTATATTCAAAGAAAGTTCTGCTAACTTGGAGAAGAGGGAGTGTCACGACCCGAAATTCCCACTTTAGGACCGTGATGGCGCCTAACATTTCACTTGCTAGGCAAGCCAACATTAGAATAATATTAACTAATTTTAAATAATTTTTAAATCATTAATAGTCAAGGAAACAAATGCGGAAGCAAAGTTTGAAATATAGTGAAATAATCCAAAAATAAAACAACAGTGTCTAAATACCATCCCAGAATTGGTGTCACAAGTGCACGAGCTTCTAGAATAAATACAAATAAAGGTCTGAATAAAATAAAGTTGTCTGAAAATAAGCACACAACTAAAGTAAAATAGATGGGGACTTCAGAACTGTGGACGCAATGCAGTTATACCTCAAGTCTCCTCTGAATAGCTGAAATCCGAGCAAGTCTATGGTACGCCACTAGGACCAACTCCAAAATCTGCACAAGAAGTGCATAGTGTAGTATCAGTACAATCGACCCAATGTACTAGTAAGTGCTGAGCCTAACCTCGACGAAGTAGTCACGAGGCTAAGGCGGTTCACTTACATTAACTTGTACGCAATATTAATGACAACAACAAATAATAAAAATAAAACAGGTGACTCATTTATAATAATTGAAGCCAACTCAGCAGTCATAATCCATTATCATTTCAACCAACAGCGTGCAACCCGCTCTCACAATATATTCATACTTAATTCAGTTGCAGCGTGCAACCCGCTTACCCAATATATATATTCCTTTTAATCAAGTCTGTCATATATTTATTTCAATCAAGTATATATATATAGACTTTTAAATAAGTTTGTTGCGGTGTGCAATCCGATCCCCCAATATTGACTTTTAAATAAGTCTATTGCGGCGTGCAATCCGATCACCCAATATTGACTTTTAAATAAGTCTACTGCGGCGTGCAACGGCGTGCAACCCATTCCTACAATATAATTTTAATCGACTCATAAATGTAATAAAACTTACTCCAATAAATATCACGTCCAATGAGAAATTATTAGGCATCAAGGCACACAATAATTATAATTTATTTATGAACCAAACAACGACAAATAACAATTTATTATGAAAATTATAGAGAAATTAGGTAGTTTAATATTTAATATGCTAAATGTCAAATAACAATTAAAACACATAATTCAAATAGCACGTAATAATTAATGCAGGAATTCAAGAATTAATATTTGACAATGAATAAGAGAGAGATAATTACTATAATAATTAATTTATAATTTAAAACAATTTATGATTTTTCAAGTAAGTAGGCAAACAATTAATTTGACAACGTATAGACACTCGTCACCTCGCCTATACGTCGTTCACATGCAATTCACATAACAAATAATTTAAAGGTTCTATTCCCTCAAGTCAAGGTTAACCACGACACTTACCTCGCTTTGCAAATTCCAATCAATTATTCAACCACATCTTTTCTTTTTAAATTTGACTCTGAAAGCTTCAAATCTATTCACAAACAATTCGATATATTCAATACTAATCATAGGAATTAATTCCATATGAATTTATAAATTTTCTAGATAAAAATCCAAAATTCATTTAAATATTCGACCGTGGGACCCACGTCTCACATCCCCGAAAATCTTGCGAAATCCGACGAGTTCAACCATACAAAAATTGTCCAATTCCGATATCAAATGGACCTTGAAATCTTAATTTTTTATTTTTGAAAGATTTCATAAAAATCTGATTTTTCTACCATAAATTCACGGATTCATGATACAAATGAGTACGAAATCATGAAATATAATCAATATAGGATAAGGAACACTTACCCCAATGTTTTCCTGTGAAAATCGCCTTGCCCGAGCTCAAAAATGGAAAAGAGTTGAAAATGGGTCGAAACCCCATTTCCAGAACTTAAGTTCTGTTTTTGGGATTTTTACTCATCGCGATCGCAGAAATTCGTTCGCGATCGCGTAGAACAATTTTTGCCCAGGTTCATTTTACTATTCGCGATCGCGGGAATGGCTTCGCGATCCGAAGCACATTTTGGCTGCCCAGACTTTTAACTCTATGCGATCGCGTAAATGCTCATGCGACCGCGGAGTACATTTTTCCAGCCTTACGCGATCACGTAAATGCTCATGCGATCGCGGAGCACAATTGACGTGCCTAGCTCCTACCTTCCTTCTTTCTACGCGATCGCATATGGTCCCTTGCGTTCGCAGTGCACTGGGAGTTTACCTTCCGCGATCGCATGCCTATCTTCACGAACGCGAAGGGTAAAACTCACTACTTACAATTTACTCTTCGCGATCGCGAAGCCACAATGCACCAGATGACAGCAGAAGCTCAAAAACCAGATTTTCTAAGTTCAAAATCATCCCGTAGCCTATCCGAAACTCACCTAGCCCTCGGGGCTCCAAACCAAACGTGCACACAAGTCCTAAATCATCATACGAACTTGCTCACGCGATCAAATCACCAAAATAACACCTAGAACTACGAATCAGACACCAAATCAAAGGAAATTTTCAAGAAAACTTTAAAACTTATATTTTTACAACCGGACGTCTGAATCACGTCAAATCAACTTCGATTCTCACCAAATTCGGCAGACAAGTCATAAATATTATAGTGGACCTATACCGGGCTCCAGAACCCAAATACGGACCCGAGGTCAATAAATCAAAAATAAGTAATTTCTTAAAAATGATTAAGCTTTCAAGCTTTTAATGTTTCATCAAAATTCCATATCTCGGGCTAGGGACCTCAGAATTCGATTCCGGGCATACGCCCGAGTCCCAAATAACGATACGGACCTACCGAAATTGTCAAAACACTGATCCGAGTCCATTTGCTAAAATGTTGACCAAAGTCAACTCAGTTGAGTTTTAAAGCTCTATTTCATATTTTAATCCGGTTTTCACATGAAAACTTTTCGAAAAATTTTACGGACTGTGCACGGAAGTCGAGGAATGATACATGGTGCTTTTTGAGGTCTTAGAACACAAAATTACTTACTAAATTTAAAGATGACATTTTGGGTCATCATATTCTCCATCTCTAAAACAAACGTTCGTCCTCGAACGGAGTTAGAAAAAGTACATGAGCTGGAGAAAAGGTGTGGATATTTACTTCGCATGTCCGACTCGGACTCCTAGGTAGATGCCTCTACCGGCTGATCTCTCCATTGCACCCAAACTAAAGGATAACTCTTAGACTTCAATTATTGGACATGCCGGGCTAGAATAGCCACCGGCTCCTCCTCATAAATCAAATCTTTGTCCAATTGGACTGAGCTGAAATCTAACACATGGGACGGATCACCATGATATTTCCAGAGCATAGACACATGGAACACCGGATGAACCGCTGATAAACTAGGTGGTAATGCAAGCTTGTAGGCTACTTCACCCACCCTTTCAAGAATTTCAAAAGGTCCAATATACCTAGGGCTCAACTTGCCCTTCTTTCCGAACCTCATTACATCTTTCATAGGTGAAACCCGGAGGATTATTCTTTCTCCAACCATGAATGCAATATCATGAACTTTACGGTCGACATAACTCTTTTGCCTAGACTGAGCTATGCGAAGTCAATCCTGAATAATCTTGACCTTATCCAAAGCATCCTGTACCAAATCGGTGACCAACAACCAAGCCTCTCCCGGTTCAAACCAACCGACTGGCGAAATGATCGACTGGTCATATGGAGCCATCTGAATGCTCGACTGGTAACTATTATTATATGCAAACTCCTCAAGTGTCAAGAAATGATCCCAAGAACCTTCAAAGTCTATTACACAAGCGCGGAGCATATCTTCCAGTATCTGAATAGTGCACTCTGACTGTCTGTTTGTCTGTGGATGAAATGCTATACTCAACTCCACCCGCGTGCCTAACTCACGTTGTACAGCCCTCCAGAAATGTGAGGTAAACTGCGTACCTCGATCTGAAATAATAGACACGGGCACACCGTGAAGGCGGACAATCTCACGAATGTAAATTTCAGCTAACCTCTCTGAAGAATAGGTAACTGCCACTGGAATAAAATGTGCTGACTTGGTCAACCTGTCCACAATGACCCAAGTTGCGTCAAATTTTCTCTGAGTCCATGGGAGCCCAAAAACAAAATCCATACTGTTACGCTCCCATTTTCACTCAGGAATTTCTAACTTCTGAAGCAGACCACCAGGTCTTTGATGCTCGTACTTAACTTGCTGACAATTCAGACACCGAGCTACATATGCAACTATATCCTTTTTTATTCTCCTCCACCAATAATGTTGCCGCAAATCTTGATACATTTTGGCGGTACCTGGATGAATAGAATACCTGGAACTGTGTGCTTCTTCAAGAATTAATTCACGAAACCCATCTACATTAGGCACACAAATATGATCCTGCATTCGCAGAACCCCATCTTCCCCCACAGCAACCTGTTTGGCATCACCGTGCCGTTTCGTGTCCTTAAGGGCAAGTAAATGAGGATCATCATATTGCCTCTCTCTGATGCGCTCATATAAAGAAGACCGAGCGACTATGCAAGCTAGAACCCGACTGGGTTCTGAAACATCTAACCTCACAAACTAATTAGCCAAAGTCTGAACATCTGCAGCTAATGGCCTCTCACGAATCGGAATATACGCAAGACTGCCCATACTCACAGCCTTTCTACTCAAAGCATCGGCCACCGCATTGGCTTTTTCTGGGTGATACAAAATGGTGATATCATAGTCTTTCAACAACTCCAACCATCTTCTCTGCCTCAAATTAAGATCCTTTTGTTTGAACAGATAATGAAGGCCACGATGATCAGCAAATACCTCACACGAGACACCGTAGAGGTAATGCCTCCAAATCTTCAGTGTAAGAACAATGGCTGCCAATTCTAAGTCATGAACATGATAATTCTTCTCGTGAACTTTCAACTGACGCGACGCATATGCAATTACCTTGGCATCTTGCATTAATACTGCACCAAGCCCACTGTGAGATGCATAACAATATACTGTATATGATCCTAAACATGTGGGTAATACCAACACTGGCACTGTAGTCAAAGCGGTCTTGAGCTTCTGAAAGCTCAACTCACACTCGTCTGACCATCTGAATGGGACACCTTTCTGGGTCAATCTGGCCAATGGGCTTGCTATAGATGAAAACCCTTCCACGAACCGACGATAATAACCTGCTAAACCCAGGAAACTCCGGATCTCTATAACTGAAGTAGGTCTAGGCCAATTCTGAACAGCCTCAATCTTCTTAGGATCCACCTTTATGCCTTATGCCGATACAACATGCCCCAAAAAGGCAACTGAGTCTAACCAAAACTCACATTTTGAAAACTTGGCATATAACTGATTATTCTTCAAGGTGTGAAGCACAATTCGAAGATACTGCTCATGTTCCTCTCGACTGCTGGAGTAAATCAAGATATCATCAATGAATGCAACCACAAAAGAATCCAAATAAGGCTTGAACACCCGATTCATCAAATCCATAAATGTTGCTGGGGC
Source organism: Nicotiana tabacum (assembly GCF_000715075.1). Classification (NCBI taxonomy): domain Eukaryota; kingdom Viridiplantae; phylum Streptophyta; class Magnoliopsida; order Solanales; family Solanaceae; genus Nicotiana; species Nicotiana tabacum. The sequence continues at coordinate 129,805,059 of NC_134098.1, forward strand.
ATTTGTCAACCCAAATGATATCACTAGGAATTCGTAATGCCCATACCGAGATCGAAAAGCTGTTTTAGGGACATCAAATACCCTAATCTTCAACTGATGGTAACCAGACCTCAAATCAATCTTCGAAAATACCTTGGCACCCTGAAGCTGATCAAATAAGTCATCAATTCTTGGCAGTGGATATTTGTTTTTGATAGTGGATTTGTTCAACTGCCGATAATCTATACACATCCGTATAGAGCCATCTTTCTTCTTTACAAATAATACTGGTGCACCCCAGGGTGAGACACTAGGTCTAATGAATCCCTGATCAAGCAAGTCTTGTAACTGCTCTTTCAATTATTTCAACTCTTTCAACTCTGGCGGGGCCATACGGTATGGTGGAATATAAATGGGCTGAGTGCCCGGAACCAAATCAATACAGAAGTCAATATCTCTATCGGGTGGCATCCCCAGCAAATCTGCAGGAAATACTTCTGGAAATTCACGAACAACTGGTACTGAGTCCATAGAAGGGACATCCGCACTGGGATCGCGAATATAAGCCAAATAGGCTAGACACCCTTTCTCTACCATACACCGAGCTTTCATATAAGAAATGACCCTGCTGGCAGAATGACTAGGAGTTCCTTTCCACTCTAACCGCGGTAACCCCAGCATAGCTAGAGTCACTGTCTTGGCATGACAATCCAATATAGTATGATAAGGAGACAGCCAATCCATACCCAAGATGACATCAAAATCTACCATATCAAGAAGTAGAAGATCCACACTAATCTCAAGATTACCTATAGTAACCACACACAAATGATAGACATGATCTACTACAACAAAGTCTCCCACAGGTGTAGATACACACACAGAAGCACTCAGAGAATCATAAGGCACAACTAAATATGAAGCAAAATAGGAGGACACAAAGGAATAAGTAGACCCTGGATTAAATAGAACAAAAGCATCTCTATGGCAAACTGGAATAATACCTGTGATCACAGCATCAGATGACTCGGCCTCAGGCCTAGCTGGAAAAGCATAAAAGCGGGGCTGGGCCCCACCACTCTGAACTACGTCTCAGGGACGACCTCTAACTGGCTGGCCTCCACCTCTAACGGTCTGACCTCCACCTCTAATGGCCTGACATCCACCTCTAATGACCTGACCTCCCCCTCTAGCTGCCTGACCCCTACCTCTAGCTGGCTGAGCAGGCGGTGAAGCAATCGGTGCCGGTATGATGGCACACGAATCCTACTGAGATCTGTTACTTGCCAATCTAGGGCAATACCTCCTGATGTGACCAATGTTCCCACACTCATAACACCCATCCTGATGCCATGGCTGCTAAAGCTGAAGCTGACCCAAATGGGCTGGATAACCATTGTAATAACTCTGGTGTGGTGAAGCACTGATAGGAGATGAATGTGCACTGAATGTCGGTTGTCCAAAGTAAGGCATAATAGGATTATGACTCCCTGAAGCACCAGGAGATGCATGAAGTGATGAATGAAATGATCTGGGAGGATGACCCCTACCAAAATTACCCCTGCCTCCAGACGAGGCACCACTGAAACCACCGAACTGACGAGGCCTTTTATCGGACCTCTGCCCTCTCTCCTGTGCAAGAACCATCTCAATCCTCCTTTTGACATTAGTAGTCGCCTAAAAAGAAATCTCACTTTCGGTCTCCTTGGCCATCTGAAGTCTGATAGGGTGAGTGAGTCCCTCAATAAACCTCCTCACTCTCTCTCCCTCCGTAGGTAGTAAAAGGAGAGCATGACGGGCCAAATCCACAAAACGGGACTCATACTGAGTAACAGTCATACTGCCCTGCTGTAGACGCTTAAATTGCTTGCGGAATTCCTCTCTCAGTGTGATAGGGAGCAACTTCTCCAGAAATAGCTGAGAGAACTACTCCCATGTAAGTACAGGTGATCTGACTGGTCGGGTCAATGTATAATCTCTCAACCACCTCTTGGAAGAACCCGTCATCTAAAATATAGCAAAATCAACCCCATTGGTCTCAACTATACCCATGTTCCACAACACCTCATGGCAGCGTTCAAGATAATCCTGTGGGTCCTCAGAAGGTGTACAACTGAAGTGAACTGGAAAGAGCTTGGTAAACTTATCCAGTCTCAATAAGGCCTCAAAAGACATGGTGGGCCTATCACCGATCTGTGCCGCAACAACTGGCTGAACTACCCCAACTGGCGGGGCTGCTGGAGCTTGATTCCGGGGAGCCATCTGCTCCGGAGCGGGAGTAGTGGGAGTTTGTGCTCCTCCCCTAGCCCGTGAGACGGCTGGTGCCACTGAAAATGTACCATTCTGGGCCACGCCCTTCATAAGACTTACCAGACGGACTAGAGCGTCCTGAAGTACTGGAGTGGCTATGAATCCCTCCAGGACCTGAACTGGTCCAACTGGTACATTCTGAACTGGAACCTCCTCCTAAAGGTCCACCTAAGGTTCTATAACAGGTGCATCTACTCGAGCTCTGGATTGAGCTCTACCTCTGCCTCTGCCTCGGCCTCTAGCATGACCTCGACCTCTACCCCTGGCCATAGTTGCCACCGGGGGTTCTGGTCCTTGTCCATCGGTAGAGGTATTATGTGTTCTCACCATCTGCGAGAGAATAAGAGTAGAATGGTTAAATCATCGATTATAGAATAAAATCACACGACAGAATAAGAAAGAAATGATATTTTTCCTAAACTTCATAGCCTCTGAGAGATAAGTATAGATGTCTCCATACCGATCCTTCAGACTCTACTAAGCTTACTCGTGACTCGTAAGACCTATGTAACCTAGTGCCCTGATACCAACTGTCACGACCCGAAATTTCCACCTTCGGACCGTGATGGCACCTAACATTTCACTTGCTAGGCAAGCCAACGTTAGAATAATATTAACCAATTTTTAAACAATTTTTAAATAATTAATAATCAAGAAAACAAATGCGGAAGCAAAGTTTGAAATATAGTAAAATAATCCAAAAAAAAATAACGGTGTCTAAATACCATCCCAGAATTGGTGTCACAAGTGCACGAGCTTCTAGAATAAATACAAATAAAGGTCTGAATAAAATAAAGTTGTCTGAAAATAAGCACACAACTAAAGTAAAATAGACGGGGACTTCAGAACTGTGGAAGCAATGCAGTTATACCTCAAGTCTCCTCCGAATAGCTGAAATCCGAGCAAATCTATGATACGCCGCTAGGACCAACTCCAAAATCTGCACAAGAAGTGCAAAGTGTAGTATCAGTACTACCGACCCCATGTACTAGTAAGTGCTGAGCCTAACCTCGACGAAGTAGTGACGAGGCTAAGGCGGTTCATTTACATTAACTTGTACGCAATATTAATGACAACAACAAATAATAGAAATAAAACAGGTGACTCATTTATAACAATTGAAGCCAACTCAGCAGTCATAATACATTATCATTTCAAGCAATTCTGTTGCAGCGTGCAACCCGTTCTCACAATATATTCACACTTAATTCAGTTGCAACGTGCAACCTGCTATCCCAATATATATATTCCTTTTAATCAAGTCTGTCATATATTTATTTCAATCAAGTATATATATAGACTTTTAAATAAGTCTGTTGCGGCGTGCAATCCGATCCCCCAATATTGACTTTTAAATAAGTCTATTGCGGCGTGCAATCCGATCCCCCAATATTGACTTTTAAATAAGTCTATTGCGGCGTGCAATCCGATCCCCCAATATATATATATATATATATATATACTTTCATTTCCGTTGCGGCGTGCAACCCGTTCCTCCAATATAATTTTAAATCTACTCATAAATGTAATAAAACTTACTCCAATAAATATCACCTCCAATGAGAAATTATTAAGCATCAAGGCACACAATAATTATAATTTATTTATGAACCAAACAATGACAAATAATAATTTATTATGAAAATCATAGAGAAATTAGGTAGTTTAATATTTAATATGCTAAATGTCAAATAACAATTAAGACACATAATTCAAATAGCATGTAACAATTAATGCATAAATTCAAGAATTAATATTTGACAAAGAATAGGAGAGAAATAATTATTATAATAAATTCATGATTTAAAATAATTTATGATTTTTCAAGTAAGCAGGTAAACAATTAATTTGACGACGTATAGACACTCGTCACCTCGCCTATACGTCGTTCACATGCAATTCACATAACAAATAATTTAAGGGTTCTATTCCCTCAAGTCAAGGTTAACCACGGCGCTTACCTCGCTTTGCAAATTCCAATCAATTATTCAACCACAGCTTTTCCTTTTAAATTTGACTCTGAAAGCTTCAAATCTATTCACAAATAATTCGATATATTCAATACTAATCATATGAATTAATTCCATATGAATTTATAAATTTTCCGGATAAAAATCTGAAATTCATTAAAATATTTGGCAGTGGGACCCACGTGTCAAATCCCGAAAAAACTTACGAAATCCGAACTCCTGTTCCGCTACGAGTTCAACCATACAAAAATTGTCCAATTCCGATATCAAATGGACCTTCAAATCTTAATTTTTTGTTTTTGAAAGATTTTATAAAAATCTGATTTTTCTTCCATAAATTCACGGATTCATGATATAAATAAGTATGAAATCATGAAATATAATCAATATAGGATAAGGAACACTTACCCCAATGTTTTCCCGTGAAAATCGCCCAAGAATCGCCTTACCCGAGCTCAAAAATGGAAAAGAGTTGAAAATGGGTCGAAACCCCATTTCCAGAACTTAAGTTCTGTTTTTGGGATTTTTACTCATCGTGATCGCAGAAATTCGTTCGCGATCGCGTAGAACAACTTTTGCCCAGGTTCATTTTACTCTTCGCGATCACAGGAATGGCTTTGCAATCGCGAAGCACATTTTGGTTGCCCAGACTTTTAACTCTACGCGATCGCGTAAATGCTCATGCGATCGCAGAATACATTTTTCCAGCCTTACGTGATCGCGTAAATGCTGATGCGATCGCGGAGCACAATTGACGTGCCTAGCTCCTGCCTTCCTTCCTTATACGCGAACACATCTGGTCCATTTTCGTTCGCAGTGCACTGGGAGTTTACCTTCCGCGATCGCGTGCCTATCTTCGCGAACGCGAAGGGTAAAACTCACTACTTACAATTTACTCTTCGCGATCGCGAAGCACAATGCACCAAATGACAGCAGAAGCTCAAAAACCAGATTTTCTAAGTTCAAAATTATCCTGTAGCCTATCCGAAACTCACCTGAGCCCTCAGGGCTCCAAACCAAATGTGCACACAAGTCCTAAAACATCATACGAACTTGATCGCGCGATCAAATCACCAAAATAACACCTAGAGCTACGAATCGGACACCAACTCAAAGGAAAATTTCAAGAAAACTTTAAAACTTATATTTTTACAACCGAACGTCCGAATCACGTCAAATCAACTCCGCTTCTTACCAAATTTGACAGACAAGTCATAAATATTATAGTGGACCTATACCGGGCTCCGGAACCCAAATCCGGACCCGAGGTCAATAAATCCAACATCAGTAATTTCTCAAATCACGATACGGACCTACCGGAATTATCAAAACACTGATTCGGGTCCGTTTGCTAAAAATATTGACCAAAGTCAACTCAGTTGAGTTTTAAAGCTCTATTTCACATTTTAATCCGTTTTTCAGATGAAAATTTTCCGAAAAATTTTACGAACTGTGCACGCAAGTCGAGGAATGATACATGGTGCTTTTTGAGGTCTTAGAACATAGAATTACTTATTAAATTTAAAGATGACATTTTGGGTCATCACAGGGCATATAACTTCAAATAAGCATTGGTGGAGGGAAATTGTCAGACGAATATTAAAAAGACTCTAAATCGTTTCAACACTTCCCATGCTCACAAAGTGACAAAAACAAATCAAAACACTCCACTCAGGGGTGGTACGCCACCCGCATAGTTCAACAAATATTCTTAGTAAGTATGTTGATATCGGTGAAGAAACAGTTATATTGATAAAGTGGCACCCATATTGAATAAACATTGCGCGGGTGCCTCAGCGTTGCCTCTGAAGTCTCTCATTTGCCTCAGCAATCCGTGTTCGATTCCCAATAGGGTCATCTTTCCTTTCCTTTTATCTTTTCCCTACTTATTAAACCCTATTTCATTGGGCCTTGGGCCTCACCTCTTCTCCCTTTTCTTTTTTTCCCCCTCTTTGTTCTTCCTGTTATTTTGTTGCTAAACCTCTTTAACTTATTTATTTTTTAATTTTTCTTTATATTAGCACTCATTTTGCTTTGTATAATTACACCTTATTTCATGAGCAGTTTCTTTTGATGCATAATTTTAAATGATTCTAGGTAATATGTAATTTTTCTCATCTTAATGATATAATATTAATTTATATATTGGAGTATAATTTGAGAAGTATCATTTAATGACTTTTGGAAAAACAACTCATAGAATAAAAATTGAAACTTTTGCTTTGAAAATAGTTTTCATATAACTCGACAATTAAATTGAGAAAACTAATAAAAGAACGATGCCCATTTAATCAAATCAAACAAAGAATATATAGTAATTAAGCTACTAATTAAGAAAATTTTCTATTTGGAGGCATACTTTAATGAGATATTTATTTATTTTTGAAATTTTATTCTATAATATTGTCACGCCCCAAACTCGTGGAGCGCGACCGGTGCTCAACCGAGAGAACCCGACCGAGCAAGCCTGTTAGATTACCTTCTACCCAAACTCATCTATGAATAAAGAGGAGTTGAACTCCATTAATCAAACACTGAAAAGATTTTATTAACAACTTCCTTATCATTTCCATTAGCAGCTTCATTCATAATTTCCAACATCAACCACAACCCACAACCTGTCTACAGTGCCTCCAAGTACAATAGAAGAGTAATATGAAAATGTCGGCAACAAGGCCCCGGCTATACCTCAAACCACAGTTCATGAGAAACAAAATATACATGAACCCGAAATGAAGTGGGGCTCACCAAGTCAACTGAAAATAGTGAACCGCTATCGCTTATCAACAAACTGATTTAAAGCTAGGCGACTGGGCATTGCAATTTCATCCAGTTGTGGATGATGTTGGGAAAGAAGGGCAACAGCTTTAACATGAGGCAGCCTCAAGAAACAGTACAATGTAGCAGATTTCCAGCCCTCGCATGGAAAGAATTATCAAGGACGCCCATCTGATGCCAAAAACTGAAAGTACTTCGACTGGAAAACTAAAGAGCAAGCTTAATTTGGATGCTCCAGATTTCATTCCTAGAAAGTCTCCTGGTGCTACATGCATTCACAATGCAGTAACCCCACCTAATGCTGGGCAGGAACATATTGGAACAAGCAAAGCAGGTGCTATCTGGATGAAAAATGCAGCAACAAAAAGGACTGGGCAGCAGCATATTTTTGCAAATACTCCAGCTGATACTCTTGTGTCTGATGAATATGCAACAACACCAGCAGTCATTGGACAACAGAAGCAAATTCCAAGTACGCCACAAGCAGTAATATCAACTCCAAATGCTGGACAGCAGCAGCAGCATTTACAACCATTTTTTGCAATAACGACTACACAAGCCGGACATCAGCAATTGGTTACAACTACTCTAGCTATTTCTGTGAATGAGGAAGTAAACGTCAGGCGACTCCCAATGAGAGTTTCCAAACAAAAATAGGCAGCCCTAACTACATCTACAAGGTCCAAACGTTCAATAAAAAAGTCATGAATTTTGAAGACATTCTGAAGAGGTTTGATGAAGATGATCAAGAAATACAAATTGAAGAAGTTACAAGTTTGGGCAACAAGGGACAAGAATCAAATTTCTACTACTTCTTATATTACTATTTTATTAGTATAGTCATTTGTAATATCATCACGGAGTATGTTATAAACTCTGTGATGATCATAGAATATTTAGTGCTCTCTAGCTCTTTCTTTTTACATGCTTGTTAGTAGGCGAGGATATTTATGCCTCAATAGGATTAGTAAGGTAAGGTTATGCCCAGTATGTGGTTGCTCATGTCCTATGCCTTTGGAAAGACATCCAAATGGCTATGAGATTTTATGCCCTCGTGAGACTTTGCCGGAAAATCCATGATCCTCTACATAAGGCTGTCATCATAAGGTAATGTGAGGTGCAGAGGAGTGATTATATAGCCAAGGCATACAGGCAACACTACTGGTGCTATTATCCCCCTTATTTGTACTTTTCCAATGTGTTGCGCTTTTCTCTTCTATTATTAATAAAATAACTACTGGGCACGCCTAATAGTATAATTTTCCAAAACAAAAACACACACAGAAACAACAAGTCACAATCAACAATATCCAAATGTCCAGTTAAAACATAATAATTTTCAAAATACGAACTTCATATACAATTTTGGTTGGGAGATCATTAGAACTGATATACCACCGTCTTTGTCAGCACGAAGTCCGATCATACCCAATCGGCTAGGCCATCTCCCCACGAACAATGTGGTTTGACAAGTGATGCGAAAGAAAAGTTGTTACCAAGAATAGTACCACCATGTGCGCAACATGGCGTCCGATCTCCACTCGATCAGCTAGGCCGCCTTCACACATATGCCGTGTGGGTTGACTTGTCCAATACACAATTGTTACCAGTTTCATCCCAATTAAGGGGAATAATATCACAATTTCTCAAATATATCAATTTCATTCCAAATAAGGGGAATAATCACAATCCACTCCTACACTGATACGTGTACTTTCAGGTGTGGGCCTTATGACCCACCCTTCCTCGGTTTTGCTAATGATGCTCCCAAAAACATTTTTGATTTGATTTGCACACAAAGGTAACATAAATACAATTGTACTCGCCTCAACAGCTTTCATATTTCATAAATTCTTATTAGTATTTCTAATCACTCACAACAACAATATTTCTTTGGCTCATTTGGCCATTCACAAGATTCTTTATTCCTGGCACGTTGGCCGTATTTCATATTCCACACTTTCACCTCATTCAATTTCAAAAATCACCATCAAATATCAGCATATAGAGTATTTCAGAAATCGTATACTTCAAATTCAATTGAAATGGGAACTTTAAACATAAATGGTTCTTCCCAAAGAATGGGGCATACTAACCAGCAATAGAAACACACATCAAAATCATAAACAATCAATACACCATTTATTCTTGCAATAATCTTTCCCAGCAATGACAATGTACAATTTCAACACATGAGTGTATAGATCTCGAATCACACTGGATATATTTATAAAGCGAAGCATTAGTTAAAGTAGCCACTAATGAGCATGAATTGAGTTCAAAAGCTCTTATGAAAATTATATTTTCCAAATCACTTCTAAAACAGTTGAGTCGAGGCTCATTTCATATTCTTTATCATATCCTCTCAAATCATTTACACTAATAGCCATAGTCATAACTTAAATCCTTGGCACGTTGGCCACACTCTATTTCTTCAATTCGCTTATTTCATTTTCAAGCATCATTAAAGATTAGCAACAACATGGCACTTCCAATCAAGACTCTAGGTACACATATAAGCAATTATGAGTCTTAGGCATATCGCGTTTTTGTCACCCAATTGGTATACTAGTTTTTATTTAAAACACGACTCAAAGCCACAATATTTTAATACGCAAATCATACTTTGAACATTTATCTTTTGACATAAGGCTCATTCGGAATGAACAAGTTTATAGGGAATAACCCGGAATATAGAAGTTAGGAATCGTGAGCCAATCATACTTGATCTTACGGAAACATTATGGAACTCGATTCTAAGAAAGAAAGTTTAGCCAACATACCTAAATTTGGCTTCCTTACACTCTAAAATGTTCCTAAAATCTTAGCAACTTCAATCTATTTTGAAAATGTAACAAATTGAATCAAAATTAGGAAGATGATCATGGTTCTAGCTCATTTGAGCATTTTATCAAACACTAGGTGTGCATTGAGGTTCTAAGGCCCTTTTGTGGATGATTCCATCATTCCCCCACCCATTCTCTGCCATTTTTATCTCACAACCTCCCACATACTTCAAAGATATATGCATGCAAGGTAAGCACCCCATCCCCTTGAATTACCTCATTAATGGCCCATTCTAGTCACATTTTGAAATTAAGAGTTTGGGTGATAGAATCTTACCTCTTAGGAAGAAGAACAAGGTGCCTCTCTTGATAATCTTCAAGGTTTTAGGTGAGAATTGAAGAACAATTTGGTGAAGATCACTTCTCCCTCTAGGACCCGCTCTCGCACTCTAAAAATATCAGTAAATATGATCAAAATGGTCCATGGGATGTGTTTTAACATAATGGGGTCGGGTTTAAAAACCTCAAAATTGAAGCTCCGAAATAGGTTCTGCGGTCGCATATGCGACCGCATAGTGGTTATGCGATCCGCGAAATGACCGCGAAAATGGGGGGCTAGAATTGGAAAGAAACTAATATGGTCTGCAGTCACTATGCGGCCCGCAGACCTGTTCTGCTATCGCATAATGCACCATAGAACGGTTTTGTGATCACATAGTGCTCCGCAGAACCTCTCGCCGAAAAATCTCAAGGCGGGATATGCGACAAGAATGCGGCCCGCGAAACGGTTATGCGGTTGCATAATGGCTGCAAAATTGGGCATCAAAAATGCCCCAGAAATTTGCCCCACTCTGCGACCAGTCTGCGGTCCGCAGAGTTGTTCTGCGGCCACAGAATGGGCCGCAAAAATACGTACTTCTGCACAACATTTTCCTTAACTCCTCAGCATACTGTTCAATCCAAAAAGTTGCCGTGAAGAATTTCTACTATTATTAACCTCTACTCCTGCCCAGGCATCACGGAACCCCGACTTTTAGGAAAGTTTTTCACGGGGCCTTACATTCTCCCCCACTTAAGATCATTCATTCTCAAATAAGGATCAGGGTCCACTATTAGCACCATAGGCAACTCAATTTTTCATACCCCACACCAGCAACCCCAAATTAAACCAACTCCCCAAATTTCCAAAACTTTCGCCAGAGTCTCCTTTGTAACTAGGCCTATCCACATGTCAGAGTAACACCAAAACAACTTCTAACAACACATCCACAACACAATAAAGCACCACAATGTATATATCAATAACACTAATCTCAGCATTACAAGCATTGCATTATCAACTTGATATCTTGACAGGAACTACACCTTTTTAAATTATATCACCTAGAAAGTACCTTTCAAATCACAATCATTTGATGATACACTCAAGTGAGAACATTTTATTTCCTAACACTCTTGGCCCTCAAGGTGGCCTCCTCAACTTACAGACTTCGTCATAACATATTAATGAAGGCAATCTCAACTCTCGGACTTATCTAACAAGGATGGCAAGTAGGTACCCATCGGGATCCAATTATCCATTAACTTCACCTTCTTAGACATAGACACATGAAATACCAGGTACACGGAGAACAATAATAGGGAAACATCATACTCATAGTTTGGCCTATTTCCTTTAAGATTTCATAAGGCCAAATGTGACTACACATCCTTTAACTTTATTAACAATTAACATAGCATCGTCACGGAGAAAATATTGAGAATAACCCGTTCACTTTCTTCAACTCTGAATCACTACACTGAACACCCAAACTAAACCTTTGGCGACCTCCAACAATTTCTCTAAGATGTGCTAGCATGAATATGATGATAAAATTTCCTATCCCATATATTTGATCATGGGGTGATGCTTCTTCTTTGACATGTTTGAACCTTCAACCCCCATAGATTTAATACAAGGAGGAACAACGGAGTTCGAGGTTTGGCTGAAATTATTCAAGAATCCATCAACGGGTTGACCAGAGTATTTAATGAGGTTATATATCCTGAAAGACATGAAGCTTTCTATCGATAACGCTGACAAGATTAATCGTGATGACATCATTGATTCGACAAATAAGGCATAGAGTTAACTAGTATATAGGAAATAGAAATCCTTAAGGAGGAATAGTCAAGTATGTGACAAAAGTTACCTACTTGAGTGTAGGAAAAAAAAATACATGGTGATTTGGGTTTGAAAATACATGAAGTTGTATTATGCTCTTAACAGTAACTAACACAAAGAATCTATGTCACAGGCCTACGGGGATGAAAAAGAAGTTGAACACTTGTGATATTATTATCATTCTAACAGCTTAACCCATTTCCGATAGTTGATCCTATATGAGAGAACTAGAGATTCGACAAAATTGTCTTTCAAATCAATATACCCCTATATGTGCCAAATATCTGGAAACATCTAATTTCAACCTTTCACGAGTGAAACCACATAGCTAGGATATTTAAATATTTGGGATGAAATCATGTATTGGTTATAGAAAATGAACATTTTTCTATGAGATAGACATGTTTCTACCATAATAACTCTCAGGATGCAATACCGGGCCACTTCATGGAAGACTACAATACTAGGTATAAAGTGAGCTACTTACTGTGAGACGATTTAGGTGAACATGAAAGTCATACTAAGATGGGTAAACAATAAGATCTTCCTGTGATGAATTTGTGATAAATCTCATATTTCTCAGATTTATGCATCCAAGTGGCCCCTTTCAATTGACATGTACGCGCATGATAGGTGACAGGATATGCTCTTATGTTACTAGACAGTGGAAAGGTTCCATGATAATACTCACAAATGAATAGGGTGACTGTTCACACCATATGAGCCACATACACCGGAGAGAGAAAGAGTGGCTTCAGAAGGATCTCAACACTAGGCTTCCTTACATTAGATATGATACCACATAGGTAAATATTACGATGGTGCGTGCATAGGCACAAATGAGCAGATGTTATTCATTCAAATCAAAAGGTTCCGTAAGAAATTCATCAGGTATATTCCCTGGTTGAGAAGTTAGTACAGCAAGTGGGAAGTATTAATCCTAGATGTATAACTCAATTTAAGGACATAATTATAGAGCTCAATTCCTCAAAAGGTTGTAAATAAGATAATTTGTGATAGAGTGGCATCACAAATAATGCGTCTCGTTCAAAGAGTAGTTACAGATAAGGACTCATAAAGTTTTCCCGGTTCTATCCCAACTTCCATAGTAGTATAAGGAGTGACATATGACAAAGTGGAACCTGGATCAATAAGAGCACACACATCATGAGATTGGACAGTCAATATACTTGTAACCACATCTGAAGAAGCCTCAAACGTTTGACGTCTCCTCATAGCATAAAACCTGCTAGGCCCTCATGAGCTCTGAATACCACCCCTAGTTGTTCCAAGCCCTGCAAATGTTATACTGCCTCGAGCTGGGGGAGGCGTTGTGGATGTAGTAGCTACAGAACTGGCTGGCTGGGCCATACCTCTGCCCATGCTCTGGCGAGACAAATAACAACCTCTTTGAAAGTGACCCGTCATACCACACTTGTAGCATACATTGGTACCATAGTGACATACTCCCGGATGACATCTCCCACACTTCACACAATGGGGACTAGTCCCACTAACCTAATATTTACCCTTTTTGCATACATCATAAGCATACCCCTTATCCTTTCTCCAAGCTTCCAATGTGGGAGTAACAATTCCAGTACCGGATTGCTGTGTGGGCCTTCGGAATTGCCCAAATCTACCACCCCTAATGCGCTGCTGAGCATACTCGCAACACGACACCAAATTTTCTTTCCCACATGACGGACATAACTGGATGGGTGTACCCAACCTAGGGAATTTTTTCTTCTTGTTCCCCCTCTTTCCACAACCGTAACATATTTCAAGGGTCATCCAACATGTTCCCAAGTGTCGCTTGCTGCAAATCACACAACTTGGTTCATTAGCACCAACAACCCTCTTTCGTTTCTTAGATTCTCCCACTACGCGATCCGATGGTGCGGTGACATTAGTAGGAACAAGGACACTTCCCTTAGCAACAAGTTCTTCCAATCCCTCCATGGCTTGATGCATTCTCCCAACGAACTCTTGTGCAATCTCCCCAAGATTCAATGGAGTGGTCATTCCCTTCTCATTGTTTTGAACTAGGGGATTACTCATCTGGAAAAATGAGACATAGCAAGGAAATTAGCTTCCTATCCTGAGCTCTATCGCATGATATGGAGTATCAAAGAAGTGTGAAATTCCTAAATGTCTAAGTAGCCTCATCATTATAGATGTGGTCGACAACACACCAATAAGAAGGACTCTACCAGACACGACTTTGAGACATCCTAGGATACTTTAAAACCTTAGGCTCTGATACCAAGTTTGTCATGCCCCAAACTCGGGGAGCGTGACCGGCGCTCAACCGAGAGAATCCGGCCAAGCAAGCCTGTTAAATTACCTTCTACCCAAACTCATCTATGAATAAAGAGGAAATGTACTCCATTAATCAAACACTGAAAAGATTTTATTAATAACTTCCTTATCATTTCCATTAGCAGCTTCACTCATAATTTCCAACATCAACCATAACCCACAACCTGTCTACGGAGCCTCTAAGTACAATAGAAGAGTAATTTGGAAATACCGGCAACAAGGCCCCGGCTATACCTCAAAACATAATTCATGAGAAACAAAAGATACAGAACCCCGAAATGAAGTGGGGCTCACCAAGTCAACTGAAAAGAGTGCACTGCTATCGCTGATCAATGCCGCCTGCTGTAGAACCACCTGCATCCATTAAAGATGCAGCGACCCCAACAAAAGGGATGTTAGTACTAACGAATAGTACTAGTATGTATAGCTAAATATCCACTTTCAAAATAGAATGCCCATATAAGAAAAGACAACACATAGAAACAATAAGTCAAAATCAACAATATCCAAATATCCAATTAAAACATAATAATTTTCAAAATACGAACTTCATATACAATTTTGGTTAGGAGATCATTAGCACGGATATACCACCGTCTTTGTCATCACGGAGTCCGATCACGCCCGATCGGCTAGGCCATCTCCCCATGAATAATGTGGTTTTACAAGTTATGCGAAAGAAAGTTGTTACCAAGAATAGTACCACCATGTACGCAACATGGCGTCCGATCTCCACCCGATCAGCTAGGCCGCCTTCCCACATATGTCGTGTGGGTTGACTTTTCCAATCCACAATTGTTACCAGTTTTATCCCAATTAAGGGGAATAATATCACAATTTCTCCAATATTTCAATTTCATCCCAAAATAAGGGGAATAATCACAATCCACTCTTACACCGACACGTGTAGTTTCAGGCGTGGGCCTTATGACCCGCCCTTACTCGGTTTTGCTAATGATGCTCCCAAAAACATTTTTGATTTGATTTGAACACAAAGGTAACATAAGTACAATTGTACTCGCCTCAACATCTTTCACATTTCATAAATTCTTATTAGTATTTCCAGTCACTCACAATAAAAATATTTCCTTGGCTTATTTGGCCATTCACATGATTCTTTATTCCTGACACGTTGGCCGTATTTCATATTCCACATTTTCACCTCTTTCAATTTCAAAGATCACTATCAAATATCAATATATAGAATATTTCAGAAATCGTATACTTCAAATTCATTTGAAATAGGAACTTTAAACACAAATGGTTTCTTCCCAAAGAATGGGGCATAACAACCAGCAATAGAAACACCATTTATTCTTGCAATACTCTTTCCCAGCAATAACAATGTACAATTTCAACACGAGTGTATAGAACTCGAATCACACTGGATATATTTATAAAGCGAAGCATTAGTTAAAGTAGCCACTAATGGTCATGAATTGAGTAAAAAAGCTCTTAGGCAAATTCTATTTTTCAAATCACTTTTAAAACAGTTGAGTCGAGGTTCATTTCATATTCTTTATCACATCCTCTCAAATCATTTACACTACTAGCCATAGTCATAACTTAAATCCTTGGCACATTGGCCACACTCTATTTCTTGAATTTGTTTATTTCATTTTCAAGCAACATTAAAGATTAGCAATAGCATGGCACTTACAATCAATACTTTAGGTACACATATAAGCAATTATGAGTCTTAGACAAATCGAGTCTTAGTCATATCGAGTTTTGTTTAAAACACGACTCAAAGCCACAACATTTTAATACGCAAAACCATACTTTGAACATCTATCTTTCGGCATGAGGCTCATTCGGAATGAACAAGTTTATAAGGAACAACCGAGAATATAGAAGTTAGGAATTGTGAGCCAATCATACTTGATCTTATGGATACAATATGGAACTCGATTCTAAGAGAGAAAGTTTAGCCAACATGCCTCAATTGGGCTTCCTTATACTCTAAAATGTTCCGAAAATCTTAGCAACTTCATAATATTTTGAAAATGTAACAAATTGAATCAGAATTAGGAAGATGGTCGTGGTTCTAGCTCATTTGAGCATTTTATCAAACACTAGGTGTGTATTAAGGTTCTAAGGCCCTTTTGTGGAGGATTCCATCATTCCCCTACCCATTCTCTACCATTTGTTGCTCACAATCTTCCCACATACTTCAGGGATACATGCATGCAAGGTAAGCACCCCCATCCCCATGAATTACCTCATTAATGGTCCATTCTAGTCACATTTTGAAATTAAGAGTTTGGGTGATACAATTTTACCTCTTAGGAAGAAGACCTAGGTGCCTCTCTTGATAATCTTCAAGCTCTTAGGTGAGAATTGAAGAACAATTTGGGGAAGATCACTTCTCCCTCTAGGACCCTCTCTCTCATCTAAAAATATCAGAAAATATGATCAAGATAGTCCATGATAAGTGTTTTAACGAAATAGGGTTAGTTTTAATAACCCCAAAATTGAAGCTCTGGAACAGGTACTGCGGTTGCATATGCGACCGCATAGTGGTTATACGATCCGCAAAATGACCGCAGAATGGGCCGCATAAATGCGTACTTCTGCCCAACATTTTCCTTCAACTCCCCAGCTCCCTATTCAATCCAAAAGGTCCGAATCGCGGCGAGTTTGCTCGCCGCGAAGAATTTTTACTATTATTAACCTCTACGCCTTCTCCGGCATCACGGAACCCCGACTTTTAGGAAATTTTTCACGGGGCCTTACATCCTCCCCCACTTAAGATCATTCATCCTCGAATGAGGATCAGGGTCCACTATTAGCATCATTGGCAACTCAGTTTCTCATACCCCACAGCAGCAACCCCAAATTTAACCAACTCCCTAAATTTCCAAACATTTCGCCAGAGTCTCCTTTGCAACTAGGCATATCCACCTGTCAGAGTAACACCAAAACAACTCCTAACAACACATCCCCAACCCAATAAAGCACCACAATGTATATATCAATAACACTAATCTTAGCATTACAAGCACTGCATTATCAACATGATATCTGAATTATTATTAACCTCTATGCCTGCCCCGACATCACGGATCCCCGGATTTTAGGAAATATTTTCCCGGGGCCTTACAAATATTATTAAATCAAGAATTAAAAAATTTAACTAAAAACAAACTTATTTTTCCTATTTTTGAATAAAAACCCTAATTGAATTAACCAAAAACTAACTAAATCGACCTATCCTTCCTATTTGGTCTTTGTGACTAGTGGTAGGTATATTATGTATGTATAGTGGCACCCACAACCTTCAAATACTGGATCCGCCTATGACTCCACTCATACTAATAATAGGAAACATGCTGCAAAGACATGGCCAAAATCGTTTAGAACAAAACCAAGCTCAAGAAATTGCAGTGTCAGAATTACCAGATGAACCTCAAAATGTCACCTAGGAAATTAATATCGAGCCAATGTTGTTACCCAACAGAAAATTTAAGAACCAAAATCACTGTGTTCATCCATTTTGTATCGACTGTATTGTGAAATACATTTCCGTCAAGGTAGAGGACAATATGGGGAAAATTCAATGTCCCTCTCTGAATTGTAACAAGTTTTTGGACCCCATTTCTTGTAGGAATCTTGTGGGTCCTTAGCTGTTTGTTAAATGGTACGATGTTGTGTGAGTCCTCTATTTTAGGATTGGCGCAATGTTACTGTCTGAATCAGGATTGATAGACTTTTATTTTGGACGAGTGTGGTGAAAATGCGAAGCGATCGAAGTGCCCTAATTGCAAGTGATTATTTGGTTTTCACTGCAAGCTTCCATGGCACACTGGGTTACGCTATGAAGAAAGTGGGGGACTAAGGGACGAAAATGATATCGTTGTTTGTGTGCTTGCTAAGAGTAAAAAGTGGTACAGGTGTCCTCACTGTCGCCACTTTGTTGATGGCACGATCCAAAATCCCACCATAGGCATAGTGATGCCACTTAGTCTTTAAGACTAGGTAAACCAATTACAATTACATTTCGAGCCATTTATGTTTTTGATATTCAAAACCAACAGCGGAAATAAATATAACAACCTCCTAAGACTGGTAATACTGAGTCACGAACTCTAACTGAATATATTCAATGATCTCAAGGATCGAATATAAAATACTATTCGAATAAGAGATGACAGTACAATAAAAAAGGAAAGGCTCAAAGGGGCTGCGATGGCCAAGTAGCCTTACCTTGAATCCTTGCGAGCAACTCACTAACTTTGTCCAAGTCAGATATCTCCGATACCTGGCTCTGCACAAAAATGTGCATAAGTGTAGTATGAGTACACCACAGTCGGTACCCAGTAAGTATCAAGACTAACCTCGGTAGAGTAGTGATGAGGTACAATCAAGACACTCACTAGTCTAATAACCTGTGCGATATAGTATACAAAATTAATAGAAAATAAATAGATGTGATAGTAACAATAGTCAACTAGTGATGTAAACAGCAAGGCAGCAAGACACCAAAATTATTACTCAAACGAATAAGAAGCACAAGTACACCCAATTGAACAAGTCCTTCAACATAAATCCTTCGAATATAAAACTCTTTCAAATAATGTCTTTCGAATATACTTCTTTCAAATAAATATCTTTCGAATATACTTCTTTAAAATAAACTTCTTTTGAATATACTTCTTTCAAATAAATATCTGTTGAATATAATTCCTTCGAATAAAAGTCACGTTGTGACACCTCGTTTCATAATCATAAAACACGGGTCTCAGCCCACTTTCATATTTTCATAATACGGGTCTCAGCCCACTTTCATATTTTCACAACACCTTGTGCCCATATTTCTGTCAACACCGCACGGACAACTCACGTGCCAATAATAAAAATTATTATATTTCCCCGGCACCTCGTGCTCACATTTCATATCACATCTACACGGACTGTTCACGTGCCAATAAAATAATCATTATGTTTCCCTGGCACCCCGTGCCCACATTTCATATGATATCTACACGGACAATTCACGTGCCAATAATATAATCTGCCCGGCAATAGCCATAGGCTCACAATTTCAACATGAATCAAATGATTATAGAGATACCAAACAACAAGACAAGTTGCACAAGAGATAAAAATAAACACAAGGAGAATCGCAACATTACACAAAAAAATCATCAACACAATAATCCCACATCATCATATAAAAATCCTCAAAATAATAACCCCACATCATCACATATCATTTGTGATAATATCCACCCTTATCTTTCCTATAGCAATCCTTATCACTCCTATAATAGCCTTCTTTATCCCTTATCCCTCCACCCTGACAATATCAATAGCCATCCTTATCGCTCTTATAGCCACCCTTATAGCTCCTATAATAGCCTCTCTCATCACTCCGCCCAGACAATATCCCAACACCCATAACAACAGTGAAATGCCACCCGTATGCCCACATAATATCAATAATGGAATACCACCAATAACGACCCGGCCAGTTGTTTTGAGAGTAATAGTCCTGATCCCCTATTTACTGCTTCTCCCATATCTTATTCTGCTATTGAGACTTGCCGGGATGTTTAGTTTTGGTTTTTGGAATGATTTGGGACACTTAGTCCCAAAACGAAAGCTTAAGTCTTAGGATTTTGACCATAGTCGGAACTGTGTAAAGACGACTCCGGAATCGAATTTCGTCGGTTATGTTAGCTCCGTTGGGTGATTTTGGAATTAGGAGCGTGTCTGGATTGTGTTTTGGTGAAAGTCAAATTTTTCGAGATTTGGACTGGTAGTGGAAATTTTGATATCGGGGTTGGATTCCGATTCCAAAAGTTGGAGTAGGTCCGTAATGTCGAATAAGACTTGTGTACAAAATTTGGGGTCAATCGGACGTGGTTTGATTGGTTTCTACATCGGTTGTCGAATTTGGAAGTTTCAAATTCTTTAAGTTTGAATCGGAGGATGATTCATGATTTTAGCGTTGTTTGATGCAGTTTCAGGGCTCGACTAAGTTTGTATAGTGTTTTAGGATTGGTTGGTATGTTTGGTCGAGGTCTCGGGGGCCTCGGGTGAGTTTTGGGTGCTTAACGAATTGAGTTTGGGATTTATGCAATTGTTGGAGCTGTTGCACCTGGTGTAATCGCACTTACGCACTTTGGGCCGCAGATGCGGTGCCGCAGAAGCGGCCATGGAGCCGCAAAAGTGGTTTTCACCCTGTCTAGCTGGGACCGCAGGTGCGGCCATAGATATGCAGAAGCGGACGCGTAGAAGCGGAAGAGAAGCGCAGATGTGGGCTCGCAGAAGCAGCCCTTGTTCGCATATGAGGTCTCAGTCCCCCTTAAGTGATTTTCGTAGCTGCGATAGAATTTTTGCATATGCAGTACCGCAAGTGCGGTTGAAGGCTCGCAGGTACGAGATGTTTGGACAGAACACTTAAATGTAAGTGTTCGCGATTTTTGCTCATTTTCAACATTTTGAGCTCGGGTTTGGCGATTTCTTGAGAGCATTTTTGAGGGGTCTCTTGAGGTAAGTCCCTTGTGCTTATTTTTTATCAATGATCTTGCTTTCCCATGTATTTTCCCACCTAGTTAGTCTGTATTTGAGGTGCAAATTTGGAATTTGAGGCTAGGGATTTGAAAGTTTGATTTGTGGATTTAGAGGACCATTTGTTGTGGGATTTTCGTAAATTTGATATGGTTAGACTCATGAGTGAACGGGTTTTTGTATTTTATGACTTTTACCCGATTCCGAGAAATGAGCCCCACGGACGAATTTTGAGTTAATTTCGGAATTTTCATTAAAGTGTTGATTTCGTTAATTAGATGAGTCTATTATTATTGTATTAATGATATATAATTGTGTTTGGATAGATTTGGGCTATTCAGAGTCGGATAATCTAGGAAAGGGCATTCTTACGGATTGATTGAGCTTGACTCGAGGTAAGTGGCTTTCCTAACTTTGTGTGGGGAAAATCCCCTTAAGATTTAGAAATATTGTGATATGTGAGCGCCGTGTACGTGAGGTGACGAGTACGTACACGTGCTAGTTGTGGAAAACCCCGATTTTCTTACTGAGCACAAACCTGTTTTCCTTTTATTTTGAGTTATACCATTTTTATGAGTATTAATCTATTTTCATACTTAATTGAGTTTTTCCCCATTTGCGTAGCTATCCTGTTTATCTAATACAACATGTTTACGTGTCTTATTTGCCTATGTGAACTCTGTGCAGCATGCTTAGTGAATTTCCTGCTTCTTCCTTGACTGGTACTTAGTCTAAATCGTAAGATTTCGTGGTGTAATTGTATTTCTATTGTTTGTGTTGCATATTTCTTTGGGACTACAGAACGGTATTCCTGGATATCCCCCTGCACATTTACTTTGGGACTACAGAACGGTATTCCGGGAGATCCCCATGCACATTTACTTTGGGACTACGGAATGGTATTCCGAGAGATCCCCTTGAACATGTACGTTAGGGACTATGTGACGGTATCTCTGGAGATCCCCTGTTGTGTTTCTGTGTACTGAGTTTTTACCTTCTATGCTTTCATTGTTGTTAAATTTCAGCCTTTATTTTATTGCAGTATTACACTCTATATGGTTTTATTATATATTTACTAGTAGGGCCCTGACCTGACCTCGTCACTTCTCGATCGAGGTTAGGCTTGGCCCTTACTGGGTACCGATTATGGTGTACTCATTCTACTCTCTGCACATGTTTTTCGTGTGCAGATCTAGATGCACCTTATCAGCCTCACTATTAGTGAGCCGGGACAGCTTTGTAGACTTCAAGGTATATCTGCCGCGTCCGCAGACCTCAGAGTCCCCTTCTACTCTTTCTCATGTCCATTATCTTCTGTATTGTTCCTTGTTAGACTCTGATGTATAGAGACACTAGATTTTTCCTTCTGTAGTTTGTGATTCACGTTGTTCCGGGTTTTGGGATTTGTTGTGTATTTTTGAATAGTTGGTATAATTTATAGTTTTATTTCATTATTATGCAAAATATTAGGCTTGCCTAGTTGTAAAGACTTGGTGTCATCACGACATCACACGAAGGGGAAATTGGGTCGTGACAAGTTGGTATAAGAGCTCTAGGTTCGTAGGTGTCGTGAGTCACAAGCCGATTTATATAGTCTCGCGGATCGGTACGGAGACGTCTGTACTTATCTTAGGGAGGCTATGGAACTGTTAGAAAAAATTCACTACTATGATTCCTTGTCGTGCGAAAATTGTTGACTTCAGAGATTCTAAATTTCTGTATTCTATTTTATCACAGATGGTGAGGACACGTACAAGCGGATCTGATGAAGAGGCACTCGTGCCCCTTCTTGAGCCGCAAGAGGCCGGAGCCGGGGTAGAGGCCAAGGACGTCCACGTGGTGCAGCCAGAGCACCCACACGAGCTGCTACAGAGGAGTCCCCAGTAGCTCCAGTTAGAGGGAAGACACATGAGGTACCTGTTTCTCCACCAGCCCTGTAGGAGACTCTAGCCCAGTTTCTGAGCATGTTCAGCACCTTAGCTCAGGCTGGATTGATTCCACTTGCCCCTGCCACATCTCAGTCCGGGGGAGGAGCAAAGACTCCCATCGCCGGTACTCCAGAGCAGCGGGTTCAGGTCGACCAGGTTCTAGAGATTGTGCTAATGTAGCCGGTAGCTCCAGCTCAGCCCGAGGTTAGGGCAGCAGCTTCTGAGGCGGATCAGCTCATACTTGAGAGGTACAAGAAGTACCAATCACCTACTTTCAGCGGATTGGCTACAGATGATGCTCAGATTTTTCTAGAGGAGTGTCATCATATTCTCCGTACTATGGGCGTAGCGGAGATGAGCGGGGTTTCTTTTACTACATTCCAGCTTAGAGGAGCAGCCTATCAGTGGTGGCGTGCTTATGAGTTGAGTAGTCCGGCTAGGCAACTTCACTTACATGGACTCAGTTCTCGGACATGTTTTTGAGAGAGTATGTCCCTCATAGCCTCAAGGACTCATGGCGCACGGAGTTTGAGCAGTTACGCCAGGGTGCTATGACTGTGTCAGAGTATGCAGTTCGCTTTAGTGATTTGGCCCGACATGCATCGGCCTTAGTTGCCACAGTTCGAGAGAGGGTTCTACGGTTTATTGAGGGACTCCAACCCAGCATCCGGAGTAGTTTGGCCAGGGAGTTGGAGATGGATATTTCTTATCAGCAGCTTGTGAGTATTGCCAGGAGGTTTGAGGCATGTTTGCCCGAGATAGAGAGGAGAGGGAGGCCAAGAGGTCTCGAGAGACTAGTTATTATTTTGGAGC
The DNA here is from genome assembly GCF_000715075.1 of Nicotiana tabacum. NCBI lineage: Eukaryota > Viridiplantae > Streptophyta > Magnoliopsida > Solanales > Solanaceae > Nicotiana > Nicotiana tabacum. The sequence goes on from NC_134098.1 coordinate 129,828,625, forward strand.
TCGTGTCCCAGTAGCTCGCCATGGTAGGGGTTATATGAGCCGCCCCGTTCATTCAGCTCTTCCAGCCGCCAGCGGTGTTCCAGCTCCTTTTAGACCCCAGGAGCCTTATTATGAACCGGCAGTATCTAGTATGCCTCCTGCATGGGGCGTTCCTAGCGGCCAGTCTAGCAGACCTGGATCGAGCCAGTCACAGCAGCCACGCCCTCCCAGAGCTTATTTTTAGTGTGGCGACACTCGCCACATAGTGAGGGATTGCCCCAGGTTTAGGAGGGGTGCACCTCCACAAACTTTTCAGCCACAACATGCTCCACCGGGTCCTTAGGCTATGATTACAGCACCAGCTTCCACCCCAACTGCTCAACCAGCTCGAGGTGGAGGTCGGGGAGGTAGAGGTCGCCCTAGAGGGGGAGGCTAGGTCATATTTGGGCATATCTCGAGATTCTTTGAGTTATCCTACTTATGTATCTACTCCTATGGGAGATTCTCTTGTTGTGTATCGCATGTATCGGTCGTGTTTGATTGCTCTTAGTGGTTTTGAGACCAGAGCTGATTTATTATTTCTCAGCATGGTGAACTTTGATATTATTTTGGGCATGGACTGGTTGTCGCCTCATTATGCTATTCTTGATTGTCATGCTAAGACCGTGATGCTGGCTATGCCAGGTTTACCACGGTTAGAGTAGAGAGGTACCTTGGAGTACACTCCCAGCAAAGTTATTTCATTTCTTAAAGCTCAACGAATGGTTGAGAAGGGGTGTGACGCGTATCTAGCTTATGTGAGAGATGTCAGTATTCATACCCCTGCAGTTGAGTCAGTTCCAGTAGTGAGGGACTTTCCAGATGTATTTCCAGCTAATCTTCCGGGCATGCCGCCCGACAGAGATATTGATTTTGGCATTGATTTGTTGCCGGGCACTCAGCCCACATCTATTCCTCCATATCGTATGGCTCCTCCTGAGTTAAAGGAGTTGAAGGAGTAGTTACAGGAATTGCTTGATAAGGGCTTCATTCGGCCTAGTGTGTCACCTTCGGGTGCTCCTGTCTTATTTGTGAAGAAGAAGGATGGTTCTATGTGGATGTGTATTTATTACCGCCAGTTGAACAAAGTCACAGTGAAGAACATGTATCCATTGCCTCGTATTGATGACTTATTTGATCAGTTACAGGGTGCCAAAATGTTTTCCGAAATTGACTTACGTTCAGGCTATCATCAGTTGAAGATTCGAGAGCCAGATGTCCCAAAAACTGCTTTCAGGACTCGGTATGGTCATTACGAGTTCCTTGTGATGTCTTTTGGGCTGACCAATGCCCCAGCAACTTTTATGCACTTGATGCACAGTGTGTTCCGGCCTTATCTTGAATCATTCATCATTGTGTTTATTGACGACATTCTGGTATACTCCCGGAGTCGGGAGGATCATGAGCAGCACCTGAGGACTGCACTTCAGACCCTGAGACAAAAGAAGTTATATGCAAAATTTTCAAAGTGTGAGTTTTTGTTATACTCGGTGGCATTCTTGGGTCACATAGTATCTAGTGAGGGGATCCGTGTGTACTCGAAGAAGATTGAAGCAGTGCAGAGTTGTCCCAGGCCGTCCTCAACTACAGAGATTCAGAGTTTTCTTGGTTTGGCGGGGTATTACCATCGCTTTGTAAAGGGATTCTCATCTATTGCAGCACCTATGACCAGGCTGACCTAGAAGGGTGCTCCGTTCAGGTGGACAGAGGAATGTGAGGAGAGCTTTCAGAAGCTCAAGAAAGTTTTGACTACAGACCCAGTATTGGTATTACCTATAGGTTCGGGGTCTTATACTGTATATTGTGATGCATCGCGGATTGGTATCGGCGCGGTGTTGATGAAGGATGGTAGGGTGGTTGCCTACGCATACAGACATCTCAAGGTGCATGAAAAGAACTATTATGTCCACGACCTTGAGTTCGTAGCTAATGTTCATGCCTTGAAGATATGGCGGCATTATTTGTAAGGTGTTCTTTGTGAGATTTACACAGATCATCGAAGTTTGCAGCATCTGTTTAGGCAGAAAGATCTTAACTTACGTCAACGGAGGTGGTTGGAGATACTTAAGGATTATGATATCACTATTTTGTACCACCCTGAGAAGGCCAATGTGGTGGCCGATGCTTTGAGTCACCGGGTAGAGAGTTTGGGGAGTTTATCATATCTACCAGCAGCAAAGAGGCCATTGGCGTTGGATGTTCGGGCCTTAGCCAGCCAGTTTGTGAGTTTGGATATTTCTGAGCCGAGTCGAGTATTGGCTTGTGTAGTCTTTCAATCTTCTCTTTATGATCGTATCAGGGAGCATCAGTATGATGACCCCCATCTGCTTGTCCTTAAGGATACGGTCCAGCACGGTGATACTAAGGAGGTCACTATTGGAGATGATGGTGCATTGAGGATGTAGGGAAGGCACAATGTGTGCCCAATGTAGATGGTTTGCGTGAGTTGATTCTCTAGGAGGCTCACAGTTTGCGGTACTCTATTCATCCGGGTGCCGCAAAGATGTATCAGGACTTGAAACAGCATTACTGGTAGAGGATAATGAAAAACAACATAGTAGAGTATGTGGCTCGATGTCTGAATTGCCAGCAGGTAAAATATGAGCATCAGCGACCAGGTGGATTGCTTCAGAAGTTAGAGATTGCGGAATGGAAATGGGAGCGGATCACTATGAATTTTATTGTTGGACTCCCACGGACTCAGCGGAGGTTTGATGCAGTTTGGGTGATTGTGGATAGGCTGACCAAGTCGGCTCATTTCATTCCTGTGATGACTACCTATTCTTCCGAGCAGCTAGCTCAAATCGACATCCATGAGATCGTCAGGCTTTATGGCGTACCGGTATCTATTATCTCTTACCGGGGTACGCAGTTTACATCACGGTTCTGGAGAGTTGTACAACATGAGTTGGGTACTCGGGTAGAGTTGAGCACAGCTTTTCACCCTCAGACGGACGGGTAGTCCGAGAGCATTATTCAGATATTAGAGAAAATGCTCCATGCGTGTGTGATAGATTTTGGGGGTGCTTGGGGCCAGTTCTTGCCACTTGCGGAGTTTGCTTACAACAACAGTTATTAATCCAGCATTCAGATGGAACCGTATTAAGCTCTATACAGTAGGCAGTGTCGGTCCCAAGTGGGTTGGTTTGAGCCCGGCGAGGCCAGATTATTGGGTACGGACTTAGTTCAGGATGCCTTGGAAAAGGCGAAGGTGATTCAGGATAGACTTCACACAGTCCAGTCCAGATAGAAGAGTTATGTGGATCGGAAGGCTCGCGATGTAACATTCATGATTGGAGAGTGAGTCTTGCTCTGGGTTTCTCCTATAAAGGGCGTTATGAGGTTTGGAAAGAAGGGCAAGTTGAGCCCAAGGTTCATTGGTCCATTTGAGGTATTGCGGCGAGTTGGGGAGGTTGCTTATGATCTTACCCTGCCTCCCAGTCTAGCAGGAATTCATCCGGTATTCCATGTTTCTATGCTCCGGAAGTATCACGGTGATCCGTCTTATGTGTTGGATTTCAACTCAATCAAGTTGAACAAGGATCTATCTTATGTTGAGGAGCCAGTGACTATTTTAGGTAGGCAGGTCAGAGAGCTAAAGTCAAAGAACATTTCTTCTTTGAAGGTTCAATGGAGGGGACAACCAGTTGAGGAGGCAACTTGGGAGACCGAGCATGTTATGCGAAGCCGTTACCCCCACCTTTTCACCACTTCAGGTATGTCTTTATGCTCATTCGAGGACAAACGATTGTTTTTAAAGGGGGAGGATGTAACGACCCGGCTGGTCGTTTTGAGAGTAATAGCCCTGATCCCTTATTTACTGCTTCTCCCATATCTGATTCTACCATTGAGACTTGCCGGGATGTTTCGTTTTGGTTTTTGGAGTGATTTGGAACACTTAGTCCCTAAACGAAAGCTTAAGTCTTAGGATTTTGACCGTAGTCAAAAGTGTGTAAAGACGACTCCGAAATGGAATTTCGTCGGTTCTGTTAGCTCTGTTGGGTGATTTTGGACTTAGGAGAGTGTCTGGATTGTGTTTTGAAGGTGCGTAGCTTATTTAGGCTTGAAATGGCGAAAGTCGAATTTTTGGAGATTTGGATCGGTAGTGGAAATTTTGATATCGGGGTCGGATTCCGATTCCGGAAGTTGGAGTAGGTCCGTAATGTTGAATAAGACTTGTGTGCAAAATTTGGGGTCAATCGAATGTGGTTTAATTGATTTTGGCATCGGTTATCGAATTTGGAAGTTTCAAATTCTTTAAGTTTGAATCGGATGATGATTCATGATTTTAGCATTGTTTGATACAATTTGAGGGCTCGACTAAGTTCGTATAGTGCTTTAGGATTGGTTGGTATGTTTGGTCGAGGTCCCAGAGGCCTCAGGTGAGTTTCGGGTGCTTAACGGATTGAGTTTGGGACTTATGCAATTGCTGGAGCTGTTGCACCTAGTGTAATCGCACCTGCATACTTTGGGCCGCAGAAGCGGCCATGGAGCTGCAGAAGCGATTTTGACCCTGTCCAGCTAGGACCGCATGTGCGTCCATAGATCCGCAGAAGCAGACGCGCATAAGCGGAAGAGAAGTGCAGATGCGGGCTCGCAGAAGTGGCCCTTGTTCGCAGATGCGGACTCAGTCCCCCTTAAGTGATTTTCGCACCTGCGATGAAATTTTCGCAGGTGCGGTTGAAGGCTCGCAGGTGCGAGATGTCTGGACAGATTTTGAGCTCGGGTTTGGCGATTTCTTGAGAGCATTTTTGAGGGGTCTCTTGATGTATTTTCCCACCTAATTAGTGTGTATTTAAGGTGGAAATTTGGAATTTGAGGCTAGGGATTTGGAAGTTTGATTTGTGGATTTAGAGGACCATTTGTTGTCGGATTTTAGTAAATTTGATATGGCTAGACTCGTGAGTGAACGGGTTTTCGTATTTTATGACTTTTACCCTATTCTGATAAAAGGGCCCCACGGGCGATTTTTGAGTTAATTTCGTAATTTTCGTTAAATTGTTGATTTCGTTAATTAGATGAGTCTATTATTGTTGTATTTATGATATGTAATTATGTTTGGCTAGATTTGGGCCATTCGGAGTCGGGTAATCGAGGAAAGGGCATTCTTACGGATTGATTGAGCTTGACTCGAGGTAAGTGGCTTGCCTAACTTTGTGTGGGGGAAATCCCCTTAAGATTTGAAACTATTGTGATATGTGAGCGCCGTATAAGTGAGGTGACGAGTACGTACACGTGCTAGTTATGGAAAAACTCGATTTTCTTACTGAGCAGCAATCTTGTTTTCCTTTTATTTTGAGTTATACCATTTTTATGAGTATTAATCTATTTTCATTCTTAATTGAGTTATTCCCATTTGCGTAGCTATCCTGTTTAGTCTAATACAACATGTATGTTACTCTGTGCAGCATGCTTAGTGAATTTTCTCGTTCTCCCTTGACTGGTACCAAGTCTAAATCGTAAGATTTCGTGATGTAGTTACATTTCTATTGTTTGCGCTGCATATTTACTTTGGGACTACCGAACGGTGTTCCGAGAGATCCACATGTACTGCATATTTACTTTGGGACTATGAGAAGGTATTCTGGGAGATCCCCCTGTCTTGCATATTTACTTTGGGACTACGGAACGGTATTCCAGGAGATCCCTCTACACATTTACTTTGGGACTACGGAACGGTATTCTGAGAGATCCCCCTGCACATTTACGTTTGGGACTACGAGACAGTATCTCGGGAGATCCCCTGTTGTGTTTCTGTGTACTGAGCTGTTACCTTATATGATTTCATTGTTGTTAAATTTCAGCCTTTATTTTATTGCGGTATTACACTCTATATTGTTTTATTATATATTTACCAGTAGGGCCCTGACCTGACCTCGTCACTACTCGACTGAGGTTAGGCTTGGCACTTACTGGGTACCGATTGTGGTGTACTCATGATACTCTCTGTAAATATTTTTCGTGTGTAGATCCAGGTGCACCTTATCAGCCGCACTATCAGTGAGCCGGGACATCTTTGGAGACTTCAAGGTATATCAGCCGCGTCCGCAGACCTCGGAGTACCCTTCTACTCTTTCTCATGTCCATTATCTTCTGTATTATTCCTTGTTAGACTCTGATGTATAGAGACACTAGATTTTTCCTTCTGTAGTTTGTGATTCACGATGTTTCGGGTTTTGGGATTTGTTGTGTATTTTTGAATAGTTGGTTAAATTTTTATTTTTATTTCATTATTCCGCAAAATGTTAGGCTTACCTAGTTGTAGAGACTAGGTGTCGTCACGACATCACACGGAGGGGAAATTGGGTCGTGACACCACTTTTATACGCCGCTTAACAGTAACCCATATAACACAACAATTCACACTGACTATTATCACAACAACACAACATCATCAACTCGTAATTACAAATTTTCCTTAGGCCACAACCATTCGAAAGGTACAATAAAGTCAATTAATTTCACAACAGATAGTCCATGACTTAACACAATATATTTAATATCTCAAAAACAACCACAAGGATGGGAAAATAGCTCATCATAGGACAACGACTTCTTTAATCCAAATTTTAGATAAATATATAAATGCCTTAATTTAAACTTATTTGATTAATTATTTGCAGATGAAAAATCCATAATGTGATTATTTCCAAGAAATATCAAATCAACAAACACACGGAATTCCCATAAAAATCCAAGTGGCAATCACACCAAATTATCATATAAAATACAAACTCGATAAACAAGGAATGAGGCATGACAAATCAAGGATTTACTAAGTTCGAACAATTTTCCAATTTAATACATAAGGGCGTCTACGAATTTTAACCGATATAATTTACACATATAAATCAAGTACGAACTCGTCACCACGCGTACATGGTTTTCAATTACACAATTTCCACATAAGACTCAATGCCTAAGGGGTAATTCCCCCACTCAAGGTTAGGCAAGATACTAACCTCGATGAAACTAAACCGATACTTTAAATGATCTTCGCGAGTGAAGACACCTCTGGACGGCTCAAATCTGAAATTCGCCCCTTCATAATACTACGATGGTCCACCACACTAAACAAAATTCAATTTACAACAATGCAATACAATTGCGCCAATATTAGTAAGATTTCTATACTTTAAGTCATTTAGGCATTTTATCAAACATCTAATGTGCATACTTTTCTACAACCTCCTTCAATGGAATTTCTTCACCTAACAATCACCTTCCACACAAATGATTGATCTCACAATCGTCTCAAGGTCATCCACAACTTCCCTTAGCACATGCATGCCTAAGGTTGACAAGTGGGTTGGTCCCGGGCCTAAACGGGCAAATTGGGTTGGTCCCGGGCCGGTCCCAAATTAAATGGGCTTCGCGGTCCCGGGCTTCGTGGTCTTGTTGTAGGAATTAGCCCGGGACCGGGACCACGAACTAATGGTCCCGGGCTAAGTGGGCATGTCCCGGGCTAAGTGGGTCCAAGTGGGCCTAAGTGGTCCCAACGGATATTTTTTTTTAAACTTTTATAGAAGTTAGAGAAAAAAAGATGGTAATAAAAAATATCTAAGGCAGTTCCTTGTAAATTATATGTGACCTAAATTTTGTAAATCAATATGTGCCAAAATCCAAGTTACATAATACATACTAATTTTTTTTCATACAGGTTACATGATATCTCTTACAAACTTCATAAATCCATCAAGGTACAGAGGAATTTTTGTTGGCGGTGGCAGAAAAGTAGCTTGGTCATCGTCGCTTCCAGGCGAAGAAGCATCCTCTGCAAGTTCAGCTAGCATTTCTTCATAAGCTTCGTCTGCCTTTGGTTGAGATTCAGTAAGTCCAAAATTTCTTCTTTCCGAACGGATCCAATCTCTGAAAAGTACTGATTTTTTCAAGCTCTCCCTCATAGACGCTCTATAATCATCGAGTTGAAGTCTTGCTTGATTGAAAGAGCTCTCTGATGCTACTGTTGAAGTTTGAATAGTTAAAATGTCTCGTGCCATCCTTGAAAGAATTGGAAAGTATTTTTCTTTGTCCTTCCACCATTCCAAAATATTAAAGGAGTCGTCGGGATTCACTTCCTCAATTTCCTGTGACAAATAAACTTCAAGCTCATTTAGTTATGAAAAATCAATAGTAGTAGAATGTTGAGAACCCCTGAAACCCACCCAAGCACTAAGTGCTCTTACCCCCGCAGTTCTTTTAGATGATTGAGAATCAGAAGAAGAAGGAGTTGGAATATTTGGTCTAGCCTGATCTAATGCAACCTGATAAGCATTATAAATAGTTTGAGTATTTATTTTAATTGAGGCTATTGCTTCCGGAAATTTAGACAACTCCTCTTCTTCAAGTGCTAAAAAATTATAATAGTTTCATACCAAAATTGAGGATCTCCTAATTTCATCATAGGATTTAACAAGGCAGCAACACCATAAATAGGGGGAATAGGGAAAAAATATTTTTTAAACTTTTTTCTCATAGAATCAATAGCAAGTTGATAAATTTTCCCACACTCTGAAAAATGAGCAAACAAATTTGCAAGTTCTGCAATATAAACTAAACAGTTAGAAATAGTAGGGTAATATTGCAAAGAAAATTCATTTGTAGCAATATAAATTTTTTAAAAAATCTACAAGCATTTTAACATTAGCCCAATCCGTATTTGTAAGGTGCTCATCATCATCACTTACATGAGCATTAAACATTGAGTTTATGGGATTTCTATATTCATACGCAACAACTAAACTTTCATACATGTAATTTCATCTAGTTGGACAAAGTTTAGGAACCTTTCTTTCTCTTAGGCCAAATTCATCGCATCTTTTAAACTATTATCTAAGTCTACTTCTATGGTTTGAATAAAAGGCCAATTAAGAGCCATTTTAACCTTTTCAATTTCAATATTTAAAATTCTCATACCATCACCCACAATTAAATGGTAAATATGACAAATACATCTAACATGAAAAATGTTACTAAATGCAAGACTTAGTTACAATATTTGTGTTACTAGTAGCATTATCCATTGAAACTGACATGATTTTATCAATAATGCAAAAATATCTACAAATATCCGTAACTGTGCTAGCAATAAACTGCCATGTATGACGTGAATTAATTATTTTATAAGCAATAATGCGTTTTTGCATTATCCAATCCTCATCAATCCAATGACTGGTAAAAGTAAGGTAATCACAGTCATTACCGCTTCTACCAATATCAGTTGTAATAGCAACACAATAATTTATATGAGTAAATAAATAGCGTAAATATTGTTCATATTCATGTTTATATTTATAAATATTGCTATTTACGGTTGTGCGAGGATAACCTTTATAAGTAGGATTAAAATAGTTTCTAATATAATACACAAAGTGAGGGTTAGAAGGAAAACTATAGGGTAAGCACATAACAGTAAGCATTTTTGCCAATTCTTCCCGATCTGTTTTTGGATCATAATATAAAATACCACCGGTAACAGTGTTAATTCCCGATTGAAATTTATTTGATCTGGTACTAGGGTCAGCCTGACTAGGAGTAGGTACACTTCTCCCCTCGGCCAAAACTTTCATACAAAGATATTTGGCTTTATCTTGAGGGTATATCAATATGTATCTAGCCAAAGTTCCCGCCCCCCCCCCCCCCCCCCCCCCCCCCCCCCGACCTCTAAAATATTTAAAAGCTAACTCATTGCCACAAGTTTTACACTTAGCCATATTTTGATGAATTAGTTGAGTTAAAAAATGGCCAAACAATAGATGTTTCTGTGCGTTTGGTACGTTGTCTAGAAAAAGTAGGGGTAGTAACAGGAGGTTCAGACGGGGCATCATTTGGATTATCATTAGTTGGGTTAACTTTAGGAGCAGGACTAGTGAGTGTATCGTCATTCGGATGTGTTTCATCAAAATCTATTTTCTCCTTATCATTTTCATCAATAGTTGGATTAGAATAAAGAGCATTCATTAATTCATGGTCTAATTGTTCACCAGCTCCAACATTATGGCAAAATAGACTCTCAGTAAATTATAATAAACTATTATCACTATTAAGAATAGCAGGTGTAGGACGGGTACGGGGTTTGGGTCGGCGAGCCGGGGGAAGTGGAGGAGGAACATATTGGCCACTAGATTCGCCACTCTTGGATTTTTTCTTATTTTTACCAAATTGTTTTTTTAAGAAAGACATCATAATTAATCAAAGAATAGAAAATAAATAAAAAAAACAAAACTATAATATTAAAAATTAAGAGTTGGAACGAGTTTACCGAATTGACGAACAACTTGTTGAAAATTGATTATCGTTGAAGACCTGAAGACTTCAATTCACCAACTTCACAATTGTTTCACAAATTGTAATAATAAAGTAAGCAATAATAGCAATTATAGAAGAAAAATAAAGAGATATTGAGAGAGATTGATGATTTTGTGAGAAAACTAAAAGAATGAGGGGGTATTTATAGTTGAAAAAAGGGGAAAAGTGTAATTATAAAAAGTTTGGGGTTAAAACAAAGTTGGGGAAGGAGGTTAAATGGCTATTTTATAAATAGCCAACGACTATTTTTGAAAGGCCAACGGCCAAATTTTTGCAATCCCAAACGCTCAGATATTTATTTAAATTATGATCGTTGGGACCGTTTGTCCGAGTCCGATATCTCCAATACCTGGCTCTGGACAAAAATATGCAGAAGTGTAGTATGAGTACACCACAGTCGATACCCAGTAAGTATCAAGACTAACCTCGGTGGAGTAGTGACGAGGTATAGTCAAGACACTCACTAGTCTAATAACCTATGCAATATAGTATACAAAAATAATAGAAAACAAATAGCATTGATAGCAACAATAATCAACTAGTGATGTAAACAGCAAGGCAACAAGACACCCAAATTATTACTCAAACGAATAAGAAGCACAAGTACACCCAATAAAACAAGTCCTTCAACATAAATCCTTCACATATATATCTTTTGAATAAATACTCCCCGAATGTATTTCTTTAAATAAACATCCTTCGAATATAAAACTCTTTCAAATAAATATCTTTCGAATATACTTCTTTCAAATAAATATCTTTCGAATATACTTCTTTCAAATAAATATCTTTTGAATATAATTCCTTCGAATTAAAGTCACTTTGTGACACCTCGTTTCATAATCATAAAACACGGATCTCAGCCCACTTTCATATTTTCGTAATACGGGTCTCAGCCCACTTTCATATTTTCACGACACCTTGTGCCCATATTTCTGTCAACACTGAACGAACAACTCATGCGCCAATAATAAAAATCATTATATTTCTCCGGCACCTCATGCTCATATTTCATATCACATCTGCACGGAAAGTTCACGTGCCAATAACATAATCATTATGTTTCCCTGGCAACTCGTGCCCACATTTTATATCACATCTACACGGACAGTTCACGTGCCAATAACATAATCCGCCCGGCAATAGCCACAGGCTCATAATTTCAACATGAATCAGACTATTATCAAGATACCAAACAACAAGACAAGTTGCACAAGAGATAAAAATAAACACAAGTAGAATCGTAACATTACACAAAAAAATCATCAACACAATAATCCCACATCAACAAATAAAAAATCATCAACATAATAACCCCACATCATCACATATCATCCCGGAAAATAGCCACAGTTATCTCTCTTATAGCCACCCTTATCACTCCTATAATTGCCTCTCTTAGCCCTATGCAATAGCCACCCTTATCGTTCCTATAGTGTAATGACCCGGCTTGTCGTTTCGAGGGTTATAGCGCCATTTCCCCCATTTCTGCTTCTTTTGTGCTTTACAACTGTATTATGTCCTACCGGGTTGGTTGGTTTGGGTCTGGAGTAGTTTCAGAGTGAATTGAGACACTTAGTCTCTTAATTGGAAGCTTAAGTTGGAAAAAGTCGACCGGATGTCAACTTTTGTGTAAATGACCTCAGATTTGTATTTTGATGGTTCTGTTAGCTCAGTTAGGTGATTTTGGACTTAGGAGCACGTCCGGAATGTGATTTGGACCTCTGTGGTAGAATTAGAGTTGAATTGGCGAAAGTTATAATTTTGGCGACTCTGGCCGGCAGTGGAAATTTTGATATCGGGATCGGAATGGAATTCCGAAAGTTGGAGTAGGTTCGTGATGTCATTTTTGACTTGTGTGTAAAATTGAGGTCAATGGGGCGTGGTTTGGTAGGTTTCGGCATCGTTTGTAGAATTCGAAAGTTTAGAAGTTCTTTAGGCTTGAATTCGGGTGTAATTTGGTGTTTTGATGTTGATTGGAGCGATTTGAATGTTCGACTAAGTTTGTATCGGTTTATAGGACTTGTTGGCATGTTTGGTTGAGGTCCCGAGGGCCTCAGGGTGATTTCGGGTGGTTAACGGTTTGATGGGAGTTGAGGAATTGCAGTTGAAGCTGCTGCTACTGGTGTAACCGCACCTGCGGAGTGGGAACCGCAGGTGCGAGTCCGCAGAAGTGAAGAAGAAGCCACAGATGTGTCCAAGAAGAAGCTCGGTAGGAGTCGCAGGTGCGAAGATTTTCCCGCACCTACGAGGGTCGCAGATGCTGGCACTTGGGCGTAGGTGCGAAGGATAGCCACAAGTGCGATGGATTCCCGCACCTGTGATAGGCGATGATGCGATCTTGGGGCGCAAGAGCGAGGTCAAGCTTTTTAAGTGAAATCCGCACATGCAATGGAATTTTCGCAGGTGCGGCATCGCAGAAGTGACAAGAGGACCGCATGTGCTGTATTTCCTGGCAGAAAAACACCAGCTCGAGGGTTGGACTTTCATTTTCGATTTTGGACTTGAGAAGCTCGAGAGAGAGGCAAGTTTTTGCGGAAGGAAAACATTGGGGTAAGTAATTTTAACCTGGATTGGTCTAAATTTCGTGAATCTATGGCTTTCTCCATCATCTAATTAGGGATTTGAGTTGTAAATTTGGGGGGAAATGGTAGAAACTTCATAGGCTAAAATTTCGAGTTTTGGAAGGTGATTCGAGGTTGGATTCGAGTAATTCTTGTGTGGTTGGACTCGTGAGTGGATGTGTGTTCATATTTTGTGCCTTTTGTCGTATTTCGAGACGAGGGCCTGGGGGCCCGTTTTGAGCCTATTTCGGATTTTACTTATAATTTCATGTTTCTCTTGTGGAATTGATTTTTTTAGCCTACATTAATTATATCGTACTGCTTGTGGCTAGATTGGGCGTTTGGGGATTGATTCGAGGGGCAAGGGCATTGCGGAGTAGGATTTCTATATGATTGAGGTAAGTAACAGTCTTAAATCTGGTTTTGAGGGTATGAAACCCTGAGAATTGGTATGATTTGAGTGTTTGGAGGTGACGCACATGCTAGGTGACGGGCGTGTGAGCGTGTACCATCAGGGATTGTGACTTGGTCCATCCCGTGAGACTATAAAGTTGAATAGCCATTGTTATTACTTGTTTTTCCTTGCCTTTTTGAGCAATTGACTGCCTTTCACGTTAGAAACCAAGCTTAGGCCATATCACATCACTGTTGGGACCTGCAGCGTTCGTATACTTGTTGAATTAACTGCTAATTATTGTCTTGTACTCAGTCACAGTGTTACTTGTGTGTTATATCTCTGTTCCCTCTCATTTCTTGTTGATACTTGTTGTATTCTCTGTTTGGGCTGATTATTATGATATTCTGTGAGCCCGAGGGAGTGGAGAGGTTAGTGACTGAGATAGGGCCTGAGTGCCGAGTTGTGAACTATGTGAGGGTATATGGATCGGGTTGCACGCCGCAACAAGCCTTATAGCTATTTATGGACTGTGGATCGGGTTGCACATCGCAACTAGCCTTATGGCTACTTATATGATTAGGTCGGGCTGCACGCCGCAGTGATATAGCGCTTGGGCTGGAAGGAGCCCCTCCGGAGTCTGTACACCCCAGTGAGCGCAGGTACCTATTGAGAGTGTGTATTGAGGGCTGAGAGCCGAGAGTATGAGATGATGAGATAAGTTGAGTGACTGCTGCCTTGAGATGCTATACTTGCTTTTATTTATTGTTGCACTTAGTTGCTATCTGATGTTGTTGTGAAATTTCTGGAAGATTCATATCTGATTTACTTGAGCTCGAACTGATTTGACTTATAGGCTTTGAAAGCATGTTCACTCTTTACTGAAAGCTTTTGAAATGATCTGTATTATTATAGTTCGTCACTGCTTCTCAGCTCCTTATTTAATTCGGTTACTTTTTGAGTTGGTTGTACTCATGCTACACCCTGCACTTCATGTGCAAATCCAGGTGTGTACGGTTCTGACGGTCGCTGAGTTTGTGCACGGGCTGATTATCGGAGACTTACGAGGTAGCTGTCGGCGTCCACAGTCCTTGTTTCTCCTTTCTTATTATCTTTTCTCTCTTGTATTGGCATTTGACACATATTGTAGTAGACTCTGTTTCTAGATTAGTTATTAGATGCTCATGACTTAGTGACACCCCAATGTCGGGCTTTTTTTCCGCACTTATGTTTTATTTGGATTTTACCCCCATTTTTATGAAAAACTCCAATTATTTTAAATGTCTTAATTCATTTCTGTTAAATTTTGAAAGTGTTTTGGAAAGGTCATCTTGCCTAGTATCACGATAGGCGCCATCACGATGGGTTAGGTTTTGGGTCGTGACATATAGCCACCCTCATCGCTCCTATAGTCACCCTTATCGCTCCTATAATAGCCTCCCTTATCACTTCATCCAGAAAATATCCCAACACCCATAACAACAATTAAATGCCACCCTTATGCCCACATAATGTCAACAATGGAATGCCACCCTTATACGTCACTTAACAATAACCCATATCACACAATAATTCACATAGAATATTATCACAACATCATCAACTCGTATTTACAAATTTTTCGTAGGCCACAACCATTCCAAAGGTACAATAAAGTCAATTAATTTCATAACAGATAGTCCACGGCTCAACACAATGTATATAATATCTCAAAAACAACCACAAGGATGGGAAAATAACTCATCATAGGACAACGCCTTCTTTAATCCAAATTTTAAATAAATATATAAATGCCTCAATTTAAACTTATTTAATTAATTATTGGCACATGGTATTAAATCTTATATCCGAGTTGTCCGCGACGTTCTTCATCACTTCATCGATTTTATTTTTTAGTTTCTTCAATCACGATATCCTCTGACGGTTTCCATGGTTTAGATGGAGCTTGGGATTTTCTACAAATTTTGATTCTACAGAATCAGGTTTCATCTTCTTTGAGTTTAATCAAGGAATTCCGGTAACATCTCTTTGTTTTCTCATAGTAATTGATTGATAGTCCAAGTTTTGTGCCCTAATTTGAAAATATTTCATATCTCTGTTTTTGGTCTTCTATGTATTTGATATGAACATTTGGGTGTATATGTTGAGAAAGCTTACTGAGACATTGTTGTGTGTATCAAAATGTTTCAACCACTATTTCTAATTTTGATTTGCAAGCATGGCCCCAAACTCGACTTCTACCTCCTCGCCTACGTCTGCTGCAATTCCCCTTAATGCCTCACTTGATCCTTCCCATCCTTTGTATGTACATGCATAGGATAATCCGGGAGTTACACTGGTAACTGTCCCTTTCTCTGGTACTGGTTATGTATCTTGGAGAAAAAATATTCTTATTGCTCTGTCTGCTAAGAACAAGGTTGGGATGGTTAATGGGAGAATAACTCAGTCACCTCCTGACTCTCCTTTGTATGATCACTGGCTAAGATGCAATGACATGGTCTTTGCATGGTTGAGCAACTCAGTGTCTACGGATATTGCTGACAGTGTACTTCATTGTGATACTGCAAGGGATGTTTGGAAGGATATAAAGGAGAGATATGGTCAGTCTAATGCTAGTAGGTACTACCAAATTCAAAGAGAAATTGGTTGAGTCTCTCAGGGTTCTAGTGATATTGCTAGTTATTACAATAGGTTAAGAAAACTATGGGATGAGTTAAAGATTGCTTTATTTGGTCCAGCTTGCACTTGTGGAACAGAACCACAATGTAATGAGGGACAAAAGCTCATTCATTTTCATACTGTGTTGAATGAAACATACTTTAATATTAGGAGTAACATTCTTATGATGATTCATGTACCTTTCTTGGGTAAAGCCTATTCTATGTTATTACATGATGAGAGTCAAAGGGAAATTCAAGCTTTAGGGTCTCCATTTCTTTCAGAATCAACTTCTTTTCATGCCAAGTCCACTCCTATTCAAAACACTTTAGCAAATAAGTATTATTCTCAGAAAATCAGTTTTGAGAATAAAAAGACAAACATTATGTGCGAATATTATAGAAAACCTGGTCATTCTGTTGAAAAGTATTATAGGCTGCATGGGTTTCCTCCCGACTTCAAATTCACCAAAGGGTAGAAAACTATAGCATGTGTTCAGTTGGATGATCCTAGAACTGATTCTCTTTCAACTCCTAAAGTCTTACCTTGAAGTCCAGTTCATGGGTTCAGTAAAGAGCAGTATCAATATTTCATGAGTCTATTTCAATAATATTGGCTCTTCTGCTATGGGAGCATTTGCAGGTGTGTTCTGTAGCTTTGTTGTATATTCTGTTACTTTATGTTGTGCTTCTGAATTAAAGGTTAATACTTGGATTCTAGATTTAGGATCTACCAATCATATGACCCTACATAAAGAACTCCTACACAATATTCAAGCCTTACCTTTTTCTTATTTTGTAACACTTCCAAATGGGTACAAAGTAAAAGTCAATTACACTGGTTCTTTAAAACTGTGTAATGATCTCATTCTAGTAAATGTTCTTTTAGTTCCTTTTTTTCAATTCAATTTGGTTTATGTTCCACAATTAGTTGATCAATTTCACTGTACAACCCTCTTTACCAATATTTTTTGTTGTATACAGGCCCCTTCTCTGAAGAGGCCACTGAAAACTGGTAGAGCTACTAGTGGGTTGTATGTCATTCATTCAGCTCTTATTGTGGCACAGTTTGTTTCATATGTAAATACCATATCAGCTACTTTTTCATCTCTTTAATGTGATTACAATGCTTGTACCACTACTTGTAATCATGTTTCTTCTATCAATAAAGCTGATCTTTTCTGGCATCAAAGACTAGGACATATGCCATTTAATAGAATGAAATCTATTTCATTTCTTACTGAAAAATTATCTTCAAAACAATCTTTTATTTGTCATGTTTATCCTTTAGCTAGACAACAAAGGCTTTCATTCCCAGATAGCACTATTAAGTCTACTCATTCTTTTCAACTTGTACATATTGATCTATGGGGTCCTTATAATACAAGAACATATAATGGTTTTAGGTATTTCTTGACTATTGTTGATGACTTTTCAAGGGTGACCTGGACACACTTACTTTCCTGTAAGAGTAATGCTTTTTCTGTTATCAAAGCTTTTATTTTCATGGTCCAAAATCATTTTAATTCTAAAGTTCAAACAATTAAGTCTGACAAAGCTTTTGAGTTAGGCTCCAGTACTCAAATTTCTTCTTATTCTGCTGATTTTGGTATTCTTCATCAAACCAGAATCCGCCACACTCCTCAACAAAATGGGGTGGTTGAGAGGAAACAGGAAATATCAAGAGCACTTTTATTCCAATCTAAACTACCTGTCAAATATTGGGGTGATTGTGTGCTTACTGCCACCTACCTAATCAACAGGTTTTCCTCTAGTGTTTTACACAATTTGTCACCTTTTGAGAAATTTCATGATCATCCTTCTATGTATTCTCACCTAAGAACTTTTGGTTGTATTTGTTATGCTACTCTACCAAAGGTAGGTAGGGATAAATTCCAACCTAGAGCATCTCCATGTGTGTTTCTAGGTTATCCTTTAGGAAAGAAATGGTATAAGTTGCTCAATCTTATATTTCATTCCATTCTATTCTCTAGGGATGTTATTTTTCATGAGCATATCTTCCCTTATCATTCTTCTGCACCTCCTACTTTTTCCAATTCTCATAATTCCTTTACAGATGTTTTACATACCTTCACAACTTTTGCACCTTCCCCTGTCCAGGTTCCTCACTCTATCTCACCTGTGGCTCATTCTCCTCATATTCCCCATTCCTCCTCTTCTCCTCCTTCTACTACCCTTTCTGTTGTTCTTTATCCTGTACTCCTTAGGAAATCCACTAGAGAATCTAACATACATGCCTATCTTCAAGACTATGTCTGCTACTCAGCCATTCCTACTTTTCCTGTGAATTCCAAGGTTACCTCTACTGAGATTCACATGCATGAACCTCAGTTTTATCATCAAACATCACCTTATCCTTCTTGGCAGGATGCTATGATTAAAGAATTTCAAGCCTCGCAGGCAAATCAGACTTGGGACATTATCCTTTTGCCTCTAGGAAAGAATTCAATAACATGTAAATGGGTATATAAAATCAAACAAAAGTTCTGATGGTTCAATTGAGAGATACAAGGTAAGATTAGTGATTAGGGGTGATTCTCAGAAAAAGGGAAAAGACTATTTTGAAACTTTCAGTCAAGTTGTCAAGATCACAACTGTCAAGTGCCTTCTTACCTTGGCAGTGAAGCATGGTTGGGCAGTCCACCAGTTGGATGTCAACAATGCTTTTCTACATGGAGATCTTCATGAAGAGGTGTACATGAAAATCCATTTGGGTTTGACTGTTGATCTTTCTTCTTCTGATCCTCCTTTGGCTTGCAAGTTGAAGAAATCCCTCTATGTCTAAAGCAGGATTCCAGACAATGGTTTGCAAAGCTCTCAAAGTCTCTCCTTTCCAGAGGTTACTCTCCTAACAAAAATGACTCTTCTTTGTTCACCAAAATCACTGCCTCCTCCATTGTCCTTTTGGTGGTATATGTAGATGATATCCTTTTAGATGGAGACAATGATCAAGAGACGGAAGACCTGAAAGTTTTTTTAGATCAGCAGTTCAGAATCAAAGATTTTGATTCTATTCATTATTTCCTTGGTCTTGAGGTTTCTCTGGTAGAAGAAGGTGGTTATGTGGTCCATAAACACAAATATACAACTAACCTTCTATCTGAATTTCACTGTTTGGATGTTAAACCTGTTATCACCCCTCTTGAACCCCTGACCAAGCTTCATATTGACTATGGTGATCTTATTTCTGATCCTTCTACCTACAGAAGGTTGATAGGCAAGCTAAACTTTTTGCAGCACACCAGGCCTAACATCTCCTTCTCTGTTCAATATTTGAGTCAATTCATGGTGTCTACTAAAGTTCCTCATATGTTGGATGCACTACATGTTCTCAGATATCTTGCAAATGACCCTGCTCAGGGTATCTTACTCAGCAGCTCTTCTTATTTTACCCTAAAGTCTTATTCTGATTTAGACTGGGCTACCTGCCCTATCTCCAGGAGATTTGTTACTGATTATTTTGTTCTTCTTGGTAATTCTCCTTTTTCTTGAAAGTCCAAGAAGCAGCCTACTGTCTCCTTAAGCTCTACTGAAGCTGAATATAGAGCCTTGAGACAGGTGGTTGCTGAGGTCTCTTAGTTGCTTAGGCTTCTTGCTGATATGGGTTTGCCTATTACCTCTCATGTTTCTATTTTTTGTGATAGCCAGGATGCTGGGCATATTACCAGAAATTCAGTTTTCCATGAGAGTACCAAACACATTGAAGTGGATTGTCATTGATGTTCTTTCTTCTGGGATGATTTCTCTTCAGCATGTGCACACTTATGCCCAAATGGTTGATATGCTTACCAAGGTCTTAACAGGTGTTCCTCATCATAGACTTCTCTGCAAGCTTGGTGTTCACTCACCCTCCATCTTGAGGAGGGGGGGGAGGGGGTGATAGACCCTTAACGCTAAGCCTAGAACCTGGCTGAGCTTCTACAGATTGGGCTTATTCCTTACTAGGCCAACTTTCATTTTGTAATACAAGGACCCGACCCTTATCCGGTTAATTATAATTTTAGCTACTATTACTTGTACATATATATAGAGTTAGTTGACTCTATTCTTAGTTAAAAGATCAGATTTTATTTGGCCCAATCTCTCTCATGTCTTCTCTCTCACTGACTTAGACGATTAAGGTTTACTCTTTGATCTAATCTCAAATTTCTCGATAATTTTCATGGCTTAACATAGGGTTATATGTTACTTAATAGAGAAAGATGAGAAATCTCATCTTAAATTGGGATGAATTACAATTTGTGGTATTAATGATTTTTTTTTTTTTTTTTTGCAAACCTTGATATTAGTATTGAGCTATGGTGGGCTTTCAGCGGCACACGGGATAAGTTAGATTAGTCGGACCAGTTGGTACCTGACACTAGATAGTTAAACCAAGTTAGTAGTTTGTATATCACCGTATACCTAGTTAGTAGATCTTTTAAGACCTGTATATCTTCTTCGTAGCATTATGCTTGATGGGAATTGAAGATGGTGCAATACCAGTTATCTGAATCAGGAATTGCATATTTCTGTATTTTCACAAACAGGGATAAATTGGTAATATGCTGCTGACTAGTGAGCTTCAAAATAAGGCTTGAAAAGCCCTATAAAACCTTAGTCCAATAAATCTTGCAATTATAAATGTTATACAATGTTAGGCTACATGTACGAAGGGTACATGGAGTTGTGTGGAAGCATCTATAGTTTTCTGAGCGGACTTGTATATATCTAGTATGAGCGGATAAATTATCTTATACATAGTAAGAAAATTAATATGAGCAGAAAATTATCTAATATATCTGCAATGCCACTTAATTCGATACAATGCCGAGCATTCTCAGCTTCAACTTATCTGAGATTGCAGTTGCTATATTTTTCTCAGTTGACAGTGATAGGTGTTGATCATATCGACCATTATAGCAAGGGTGAACTGGGCATGAGGACAACATAACATTTGAATCCCCTAAACTAGATCATGTATCTACCATCTACTCTGTTTATCTGCCAAATTTAGTCTTATTAATGGTCCAATTAATTTTTTTTTCAGTTGTAGCCAGATCTTTTCTTCAAAAGTTATTCAAGTATTCGGCTCAATTGAATACTTATATTCTCACCAATTGAAATGTTTACTCTTCCGCACAAATATATCCTTTTATTTTATCGTGTTTACTTTTCTTCGGGAAATAAGCTTGGGAGAAGTTAGCGGCTATGAACACTGAACATGGGATTTTATGTGAGAATCAAGCTTGTACTCCATATATTCGACTTTAGATTTCATCTACAAGTAAAAATAACTTGCTAAAAGAAAAAAGAAAAGAAGAGGCTATGAAGCCAAATAAATGATATGAGAGGAAAAGAAGTTGCTCGTTATATATATGTGTGTGTATACCAAGTTTATGACATAAGATATCAACATAGTTATTAGATGCTTAATTTGTTGTATTCTAATTCCTGACAACACCTCTTACGATTGCTGCAAATTGTGTTTCTTATCATGATTTAAATATTCTCTAATGCATTTATTCTATTCTTCTGATTTTGTTCAGTTCCGAGGCCTTATAAAGGCACGCAGGCCTTGAGAAAGATATGTGTTGTTTAAATTTGATTAATATCGTGATACCTGTGCTCTGTTAAAATATTGCACTCTTTTTAGAATTAAAAAAAAAAACTCTTTTTGTGATATTAAACCATAAGAAGTGGAGAAAGGGTTAAACTTTAATCTGATTCTCTTTTTATCTGGATGTAGGTGTGATGCCCTTTTCTGCTATGTAACTTGTGCTCCAAATATTTCTTAAGTCCTAGTAAAATACAACTATATAGTAATATATTTTTCAAGAAATTAACACAATAATATGAGATAATTCATAACATTATACTAAAATATTCAATAGCAAAGATAAAATAATAAAATTACATAAAATAAATATTGCTAATTAATAAGCCATAATAAAAATTAACATAATCTAAAAATACTATATTGGTCATGCTAAAATAAGTATAGCTAATAAGTACTAATATTAATTACATAACTAAGCACTAAAGAAAAAGATAAACTAAGTTATGCATTTTCATTATAAATCAATGTAAAACTAAAATAATTATCCAACACTATCGTCATTCCTAGTATTGAATTAATTTCTTTTGTTAGCATCAGTTTGACTTTTTTTAGTTAAAACCAAACCAAACCAATTATGGCCGGGTTTTATTTTTCAATACCAAACCACATTGGATTTTTTTTTCCGGTTTGACTCGAATTAACGGTTTGATGCGGTTTATCGGTTTTATTTGTACACCCCTACCACATTTTATGAGAATTTCCAAGTTTCTTCCAAGCTTCCAGAATTCCGTCCAGGCTTAATTTACTGCTCAAGTAATGTCAACATACACTACTTGTGATTATTTTTTGCAGAATACAATGTGAAATAACACATGTATAAGCTACATCTAAATAATAACACGTAAAATGCCCAAACTCTTTTTAACTAACTCTTTTTAACTTGCTTAGTTTACCGTCTCTTAAGTTGTTATTTTTCATGTGTTTTTAGTATTCCCTATCATAATTTTTCATTCCCAAGACTCAAACATGATATCTCAGGTTAAGGATGAATAGATGTTATATGTCATCCCACCTAAAAACATAAAATTTTCTTTTATGTTTATAGATTGGGAAAAATAAAGTAGTCTTTCTTTACGCAAAGAAAAAGTGGATAGTGACAGTGAATGGTAAGCATACCACTCCCGCTGCAGCAAGAACTAAGCAATTGTTTTTTTTTTCGCTTGTACTTTGTTCCAAAGAGGGATGAATATAACAAACAGTAAACTTATTTTTATTCCATAACGAGCCATAACATATCCTCATCCAATACACCACACTAAAATGGAGAGGAAAACCAGTCGGAAACATTACCTATTTATGTGACACAAGTAGTTCACATAACCATAACTATTTGTAGATTAATAGTTTGCTACTATTCTTTTAGTTGTTATCCCACCAGAATTGTGATTGGAGGTAATCCACAACTTTCTTGTCAAGTTGGAATGCTTTCGTAAGAACATCAGGATTGATTGGTGGGTCTGAACCAAATACTGCATTCGCGATAGTGATGACTCCTGGATTTTGACTACTGAGTCCAGCAAATGCAACAGCCTTAGTCTTTCCCACATTAAATTGAAAATGAATGAGACCTATTGGGAAAACGAACACATCTCCAGGATTTAAAATCTTGGTAAAGAGCTTGTTCTTCATATTTGGACCAGGGTTTGAAAGGACAAAGCCAACGTATAGTGTACCCTCAAGAACAGCAAGAATCTCAGTTCCTCGGGGGTGTGTATGAGGTGGGTTGAGACCATATGGTGCATAATCGATGCGCGCTAATGAAATGCCCAGAGTGTTGAGTCCAGGTAAGTTGCCTACGTTCACAGCAGTTACAGCAGATCCAAGTTGATTTGAGGTATTTCCAGGTATGTTTAGACCCGATTTAAAGAAATCATTTGCCATAACCTGCTTTGGATCCTTGCAAATTTTTCCGTTCACAAAAACTGCAAAGGAAATTTTAATTAATTAAAAAAAAAGACATAAAACTTCATAAAAATTGCTAAGAGCAGATTGATTTTTGAGTTTAAAGTAATTATTTGATCATATACCAGCAGCCATGGAGTCATCAACAGCAACACAAATATCCTGCAAAGGACTAGGATCAAATGCATGGCTCATTGAAAATAACACAGCCATTGTTGCAATGGTTAATATCAATACTTTGAGAGCCATTTCTACTAGAAACTATCTTATGAAACTATTCAAATGATCTTTTTCCGTTGTTGATTTGTGACAAACATAATAAGAAAACATTTCGTATTTATAGATGAATATTTTGTTTGAATTGGTCGTCAATTTCCCCTAATCAAATTGTGGATTAGACTTCTGCATTACCAAGTCATCAATGGTAAATTTATTAAACACTTGAATACTGAGGCTTCCTTCAACAACTACACAGACCAAATCTTATTCACCTAGCAGTAGCAGATAGAGAAATTAAGATTTGATAGAAACTTCCCAAGGAAAAAAAAAGAACGTTTATAACCCCCACTAGATGTAGACTGAGATGCCTTATATTGCACAGACGACCAAATAATGTGTACACAATAATCGGAAATGATTTGTTCTAAATCTTCATTGACATCAGTTAATTACTAAATTACTGATATCCTTGTTAAGTTTGAAAATTATTAGATCAACCACTACATCGATTTATTAAACTACTGTATTAAATTCAAAGTCAAGTAAACCGATGACTACATTGTTCTGCACGTGAGAGGACAATTCATTCATCTCCAACATGACAACCTTGAAATTTCTTATTTTTAAACTAGCACTACGTATTAACAACCTTATCATTGTTATTTTAAAAATGGAGTAACAGAACTAATGAGTGAAAATAAATATTCACGGAATAATATAAAGTTGTTTCTTTGTACGGTCTAGAACATAATTTCCCTTGTCAGAGCATGCAGTTTTTGAGTCCTATATAATAACCAAAAAAAAAAAAAAAAAAAAAAAAAAAAAAGAAAGATACAGTAGTGATTAAACCAACAGAAGTCTTCCTCCTTTTTCTTCACCTGCTAATGTTTTAGTATTCAAAATATAACAGTTACTTTGATGACTTTGAGGTGGAGGCTTCTAATAACACACACTGCAACACACAAATGTGTGTGTATATGTACATCTAAATTATTAAATCCAAAGGTCTTCTATTGTTTGGTTGTGCTTGCGTATACAATCACAAGTGTTTCAGAAAGTAATAATATAACAACGAACAAAAAAAAGAAATGGTTATTAATTAGTTTCTGCCATCTTGCCACCTTTGTACCTGTAACCTATGTATTCCAAGATTTCATTATTCTAGTAATTGTTTTACCATTTTACGCATAAGAGGGTCGGCATTAATTTTTCAGCTTTCTGTTTCTAGTTACGAATTACGATAATCAGCATATTACAGTTTTATAAATGACGATCAAGTTGTACCCTAACATCTACCCATTAATTATATCTGATCATATTTTACGTAATTAATTGACTATTATTCGCGAATGAAACCATTTTCTTCCATAATAATTTTTCAAAAGTTAAACTGGAGATTTTAATGTTAATGATTCAAAATGGATGTTGTTTTTAATAAGAAGAATTAACTTGAATAGCCGTTTATTCAATCGCTTAAATTAAAAATAGCCTGAAAATATATAATATATGTATAGTTTATCTGTAATATATGTATAACCATGTATAATTAGTATATAATCCATGCGTACCGGCTACGAAAACCAAATAGTGAATTTGGTCGGCTTTGTGGAAGTCAGAAGTAGGGGTGGATTTACATTGAGTGAAGTGGTATCACGTGACACCGCTTCGTCAGAAAAATTAACTAAATATATGTGTCAAAATGATATCTGAACATTCAAACTGAATGAAATAATTTAGGTGACACCACTGAAGAAGTAAGTAGTTTTCAGCGCAGCGGTAAAGGCTCTAACCTTACTTTGAAAGGGTCGCGGGTTGTTCTATCTTTTGGGCTGAATAATTTGGTTATTTTTTATTTTAGCAAATCAATGTAAAAATGATTGGTTTGGTCACCGCTCTTCAATACACTGCCCTAGCCTGAAAATGAACATATCGTGCTAAATTCATCTCTACTTATTTGAGACAAAGGTAGCTTTTTGTTTAGCCTTTTTTCTGAAATATCTTTTTCACTTTTTTTGTGTTTCTCTTTTGAACATTAAAATGACATCAATGCATTTAACTTCCTTTTTATTTATATAATATTATAATAATTTATTTATGTGTTCATTTATTTAAGTGTGACACCGCTTGCAAAAAATTTTGCGTACGTCACTAATCGGAAGGTGACAGACTTTGCATGGGAATTAATGTTGGCTATTTATAAATGAAATTTCTTGAATTAGTCCTCAAATTTCCCTCAAATAAACAATGAATTAAGCTTCTTAATTACCAAGTCTTCCACGATTAGTTTATAATAAACCAAAATCGTGAACGCTTCTTCAACAACGTAACTACACAGACTAAATCTTACTTTCCCTAGGCATCCACCCTGCTAATGCCCCGGGCTAGGGGTGTACACGGACCGGGGTGGTTCGGACTTTTTAATTACCAAACCAAACCAATTGTCTCGAATTTTTAAATTTATAAACCAAACCAAACCAACAAAAGTAAGGTTTTTCAATCACGTTTTTTCTCGGATTTTTCGATTTTCTCGAGTTTTTCGGATTTTTTTCCGACAAAATCTTCATAGCATAAAATTTATAATTTGTGCTCTAATAGTTCTTAGGTCCTAGTAGGATAAAACTATATAAGATGTTACCCAATAAACTAATACAAAATAATATGAGATGAGTCATAATTATACTAAAATACTCAACAAATCGCATAAGATAAATATTGCTAATTAATAAGCCATAATAAAAATAAACATAATCTAAAAGTACTAATTCATGTTAAAATAAGTACGACTAATAAGTACTAAGTATTAATTACATGACTAAATAATATTAAAAGTGAGTTATGCATCTTCACTATCTAAATCAATGCGAAACTAAAAAAATAAATATCCAATACTATTGTCATTTCTAGTATTGAATTGTATTTTTTTTGTTAGCATTAGGTATTAATTTGATTTTGCTTTGGGCTTTATTTGAGTTACTAACATTTATGGGTTATAAAACATATTTGATTATTCAAAGGTTCTAAGTCTAAGCTTGAAATAATATACTAAAAGAGAGCATTATTAAAGAGTTTAAATTATATTTATAAATTACATTACAATAATTATTTTTATGTATAAAATATTTTTAAAATTTGTATACATGTAATGTCGGGTTGGTTTGATTTCGGTTTGATATTTTTTAGTTAAAACCAAACCAAACCAATTTTGGTTGGTTTTTTTTTCTAACACCAAACCAAATCAAATCAAACCATAGTCGGATTTTGTTTCTCGATTTGACTCGGATCGATTTGGTGCGATTTGTCGGTTTTCTTTGTACACTCCTGCTCAGGGCAATTGAAATGGTCAGTATTAGAAGAGTAACAAAGTAAAACTTTGAAATAAGAAAATTAGGAGTTAGAGATAGTAAGTTAAGGGAAGGGTGTTG
Organism: Nicotiana tabacum; assembly: GCF_000715075.1. Taxonomy (NCBI): domain Eukaryota; kingdom Viridiplantae; phylum Streptophyta; class Magnoliopsida; order Solanales; family Solanaceae; genus Nicotiana; species Nicotiana tabacum. The sequence continues at coordinate 129,855,729 of NC_134098.1, forward strand.
CTTGTTGTTGCTTGTTGGCGGAGCCATACTAGCTAGTTAGTCTGTAAGGGAGAGAAATATTTTACTAATTCAAATAATTCACATTTATTTACCAATTCAAACTTCCCCATACTTGGCCAATTTCTTTTTACTACTAACATAATATGCAAGTATAATCAATTTCTAATTCTCCAAAGTAATAACCAGCCTATGTTACGTATTTATTCAGTTACACCTAATGGTGAGAAGAAAAGAAAGCACAAACATGTTAAGCTGAGAAGCACCACCCGAACCATACTTGAAAAATTAAAAACGGTATAGTCGCAATCTGTCCATCCATGAAAGTGAAAGACAAAAACACAAAAAAGAAAAACAAACGAGGAAACAAAGTTAAGAATAATTGATTCATATAAGCATATTGGAGTATTGGTACGTTTTTTTTAAGGGAGTTGGTACTTATATTACCAATTCTTCGAAACCCCCACTTTAGAAAATATAGTAAACATTTTTTCTCCAAAATAACATTGAAAAGAAATTTAACTCTTCATTTATCTTTAGTTTTAATAAAATTTGTATGATTATTATGAAAGTAGATTTGCAAACCCCGGCCAGAAAGGGTTTTGTTAAGAACATTACGTTATAGAGTCACAGCAGACAATATAAGGTGGTATGTATCTGTCACGACCCAAAATCCCAACCTGTCGTGATGGCGCCTATCTCAATAATGGGCAAGCCGATAATCTCAATAAAACACAATTTCTCTTAAGTTTGAAAATATAATATTTAAATATGATACAAAATCTCACAAATACTTATACGAACACTCCCCAAAACCTGGTGTCACTGAGTACATGAGCATCTAATATGTATTCAAGTTTGGAAAATACGGTCTATAATAGTCTATGACCAAATACAGTAAACAAGGAGATAGGAAAAGAGAGACAAGGTCTGCGAAACACGACAGCTACCTCTGAATCTCAGGAAAATCAACTGTACGAGAAAATCAACACCCGCTATGTCCAGAAGCACCTGGATCTGCACACGAAGTGCAGGGTGTAGTATGAGTACAACCAACTCAGCAACTAACAATAATAAATAAGGAATTGAAGATAGTAACGAGCTACACAGTTATAGTTCATTTCTAGTAATTCCAATAGAGAATAGACATGCTTTCAAATCCAGCAGTTTAAGTCAAATCAATTTATACAGTTCAAGTTCATGTAATCCGGATATAAAATCTTTCAGAGAATTTAACGACAACGACAAATAGCAACTAAGTGCAACAACAAATGAAAAGCAAGTACAGCCTCTCAGGGCAATAGTCACTCCACTCGTCACAACAACTCAACCACTCGGCTCTCAGCTCTCACCACTCACACTCAATGGGTACCCGCACTCACTAGGGGTGTACAGACTCCGGAGGGGCTCCTACAGCCTAAGCGCTATAATCCGCACGGACAACTCACGTGCTGCACGGACAACTCACGTGCTATAGTATTAATATCTGGATCCGCACGGACAACTCACGTGCTGCACGGACAACTCACATGAGTATAATATCTGGATCCGCACAGACAACTCACATGCTGTACGGACAACTCACGTGCTATAGTATAATATCTGGATCTGCATGGACAACTCACATGCTGCAAGGACAACTCACGTGCTATAGTATAATATCTAGATCCGCACGGACAACTCACGTGCTGCACCGAGAACTCACGTGCTATAGTATAATATCTGAATCCGCACGGACAACTCACGTGCTATAGTATAATATCTGGATCCGCACGGATAACTCACGTGCTTTTATATAATATCTTACAATCAGGCCCTCGGCCTCACTCAGTCATAAATATCTCCAGTCACGGACAACTCACGTGCTGCACGGACAACTCACTATAGTATAATATCTGGATCCGCACAGACAACTCACATGCTGCACGGACAACTCACGTGCTATAGTATAATATCTGGATCTGCATGGACAACTCACATGCTGCAAGGACAACTCACGTGCTATAGTATAATATCTAGATCCGCACGGACAACTCACGTGCTGCACCGAGAACTCACGTGCTATAGTATAATATCTGAATCCGCACGGACAACTCACGTGCTATAGTATAATATCTGGATCCGCACGGATAACTCACGTGCTTTTATATAATATCTTACAATCAGGCCCTCGGCCTCACTCAGTCATAAATATCTCCAGTCTATCGGGCTCTCAGTAATCATGAAATCAGCCCAAACTATAATGATATGATGTATCAATAATAAAAATAGAGACCGGGCTAAAATAAATAAGTAAACTGTGACTGAGTAGAAAACAATAATTAAGGAGATAGTTCAACATGTACACGACCTCATTGGGTCCCAACAGTACCAACATATAGCCTAAACATGATTTCTATCATGATTTACAGTCAAATCTCTACAATACATAGAGAGCATATAGCTAACAACAAGTTATTCAACTTTACAGTTTTTACGGGACGGACCAAGTCACAATCCCATCAAGGCACGCCCACACACCCGTCACCTAGCATGTGCGTCACCTCCAAAATAATCACATGACACAAAAATTTGGGGTTTCATACCCTTAGGACCAGATTTAAATCTGTTACTTACCTCAAGCCATGAAATTCTTATTCTGCAATGTCCTTTCCTCGTGAATTGGCCTCCAAACGCCTCGAATCTAGCCAAAAATAATTCGTTTCAGTCAACAAAATTTATTGGAATTAATTCCATAAGAAAATGCTAATTTTTCATAAAAATCCAAAATTTAGCTCAAAAATTGCCCGTGGGGCCCATGTCTCGGAACTCGACAAAAGTTATAAAATCCGGAAGCTCATTCAACTACGAGTCTAACCATATCAATTTTATCAAAATCCGGCCCCAACTCGACCTTCAAATCTTCAATTTAAACCAAGAGGGTTTTCAAACTTTTCAAACTAAATTCACCAATTAAATGATAAAAACAACCATGGATTTGGATAATTTAACCAATATTGAGTTAAGAACACTTACCCCATTATTTTTCTTGAAAATCTCCCGAAAATCGCCCCTTTCCAAGCTCCAATCCGTCAAAAACTGAAAATGGGACGCAGTCCCATTTTTAGAACTTAAACTCTCTGCCCAAACATTTGCTCTACGCGATCGCAAACTTTCCCACGCGATCGCGAAGAACAATTTTTCATCGCCCAGATTCTACGCGATCGCGTCCCGCTTCACGCGATCGTGAAGTATAAAATATCACTACCTCAAATTAACCCTACGCGATCGCAGATATCCCCACGCGATTGCATAGAACAACAACCTCCACTGACCAACTAAGCCTACGCGATCGGACACATTCACGCGATCGCGTAGAAGGAAAACATCATCAGTATCAGAAAATTTCAGCAGCTATTCAAGTCCAAATTTTTTATCCGTTAACCATCCAAAACTCACCCGAGCCCCTCGGGACCTCAACCAAATATACCAACAAGTCATAAAACATCATACAAACTTAGTCGAACTCTCAAATCACCTCAAACAACGCTAAAACCATGAATTACACCCCAATTCAAGCCTAATGAACTTTGAAAATTTTAATTTCTACAAATGACTCCGGAACCTATCAAATCACATCCGATTGACCTCATATTTTGCACACAAGTCATAAATGACATAACAGAGGTATTCTAATTTTTCAGAATCGGATTCTGACCCCGATATCAAAAAGTCAACCCCCCGGTCAAACTTTCCAAAAATTAAACTTTCGACATTTCAAGCCTAATTCCACTACGAACCTCCAAATAATTTTCCGGACACGCTTCTAAGTCCAAAATCACCATACAGAGCTGTTGGAATTATCAGAATTCAAATCTGAGGTCTTTTACACATAGGTCTACATCCGGTCAACTTTTCTAACTTAAAATTTTCAATTACGAGATTAAGTGTCTCATTTCACTCTTAATTCCTTCCGGACCTGAACCAACTAACCCGATAAGTCATAAATCAACTATAAGGCATAAATTGCGTAGTAAATGGGGGAACGGGGCTGGAATACTCAAAACGACCGGCTTGGTCGTTATATTCTCCCCCACTTAAACATACGTTCGTCCTCGAACGTGCCAAGAGTGGTTCCAAGCCATCAAATAACTATTCCATATTACCACGCCCGTACCCGGAGATGATCCCACGTCACCCTATTCCACATAGGCCTGACAACACAATACAACTGGAAATCCTTAATTTAGCCTTAGCCCAACAACCTTGGAATTAAATTCCCAACCTTCAGAATTTCTTTTCAAGACATGAATCTTATATTTACACATTGTATGAGTCTGAACAAGCTACATCGAGCTATAACTATAATCACGGATGTAATCACCCAGCATATTACACAACTCGCCCGCTCGTAGCACCATTCCTGATCACAGTAACTACTCCAAACAAACCAAGTACTAGCATTAAACCCCATATCAAACAAAAAATCATCCCAACACCTTCGTACACTGTTGATAATAAAAGAAACACACAGAAACTCGTAACCATTTATCAGATCCACCAGTCGTGGAGCTCCCTCTCCTTCGACAAGAACCATAGAAAATTTCTAAGCCGGCTTTTAATATTACCCTTCCGAATATACTGTAATCAAACATGATAGTACCCATTCTAGGTCCGATGACCTTATATTATTAAACACAACTATCCCACAGACACGCCACATCAATATAACTCCAGCCACCACTGCCCAATTTGTGTACCCAAATATGGGAGATGTCTCAAGGAAGAGAACCATATTGCAAGTTCAACAAGCGCCACCACAACCACAATGCTACAACTAACTCCTCAAATTTCATGAAGAGGATAACCGTAGGCGCATGTACACAATTCCTCAATTACGCTGCTCATGTAATTTTTTTATAGTATAGGAAGGAAAGCAATGAAATTCGATAAATTATCAAAGAAATAAAATTCCCACACACGGCACGGACAACTCACGTGCCAATGATATGAACCGCATGGCATGGTCACAAGTCTCCAGTCCCAGCATATCATATAGGAGCAATTAAACAAGTACACTTGTATAAGATAATGAAATAAGATTCTCATGCTCCCGGACTGGTATAAATAGCATGCCATAGTGCAAGCATGTGTTAAATCTGCTATCACACTTCAAATCGGCAATTTTATGCATAATTAATAACTACCCCGTTTATTTAGGGAATCATCTTCTTTGTAACCTCAAGTATAGCCCAAATAGTTCTCAACAAATGTACGGATACGAGAAACATTATAACTTTACACTTAACAGTCAACTCTAGGCATATTATAACCTAAGCATTCCTCCGAGTATGAATACTTGCTCTAATGCCCACACATTGGCTCAAACCTCACATATATGCGCACTCATAGCGCATAGCTATCATAAATAATTAATGTAACTAGTGCCTCCACTTAGTTTAAATAAAATACTCGCCTCAAATAGGTCGCAACCCTGAAACAATATGCTTATGAGAACTCTCAGTCTCTAAATTCATCGAACACATGAATCACCATAACTGATCTCAACTCCAGCACTAGAATGACTAACACGTCTTCCATTCACGATCTTCCCATGAGGAATATTTTCATAATTCTTTTGTGTCATATAGAAATAATTTGAATATCAGCAGTCTATCAACCAGGTGAGTACTGCAATACCGATGAACATCCGTAAGTCAAAACACAATGCGCCTTCTGAAATGTGCACCCTTCTCAGGAATTACCGAGCACTTATAACATTAATTGAAATATCTGAAACTGACCATGCTGTCCAACATTCGTTACCTTCTCTTCAAGACTGAACTGTCATTTTGTACATGTAAATTCTAATCCCGCACAACACACTACATCTATTATGTCATCATGTGACAAGCACAAGAATCCCATTATCAACTGTGAGTCACCAGCAAATTACATACCTTATTAGTTAGAAACCTCTCTCTTGCTCCTTTCCAGGAGGAAATCACAATACACAACACATTCCATACACCGGTAGAAAATATCTGGTTCAAACCATGGTAGAAACCATCATGAACACTTTGAAATCCATGTGCACATAACCAAACTATCAGAGCTGAATTCCTCCAACTCCACCAAGCCACACAAGTTGCCAAATCCGAGAGTATTGCTACAAAACACCCGTAAAGCCTCACATCATCATATGAACCAAAAGAACCGAGCATACCATTACCATATTGATCCAGCATGTTACCCATTTGTCCTATTTTTCTCCGAGTTTCTTCTGAATCACCCTCAAGTTGACATTTCTCCTTGTCAAAACACTATTATACTTACCCAAGCTCACTACAAGACATCCTAACATAAAACCACATTGCCCTAAGGCTCATAAGCCACTGTATTCTTCTTAAGCACCTTCATAAATACCCCAACCGTAACACTCACTCTGAAAATACCTTATGCGAATTTAAAATTGTTCCTCTTTCTTTTCTTATACTGAAAATGTAGAATCCATAGTCAAACAGAATTATCGTATGTCCCGATACCATCCAATGTAAGTAACTGATTCTAGTGATATACAAATTCGAAAAAATTTCAATTTCCACATATACATTTTGAATCCATTAGAACCCTCTCGATAGTCATCTACTCTGATCAAATCTAATTTACTCCACCCCAAACGGGCCGAAAGACATGTGATCCTTTAGCACAGTCAACACTCAAATAAGTAACCCTGCCTTAATACGACCAATCAAATTCATACTTCGTGTGCACTACATCCTTCAAAATAACAACTTAATCGTTCTATAATTTTCATATTTCTATAAATGCCATATAACCCGTATTTAGGAATTTCCTTACACGGGTCATCCTCAATCTCCATCTCAGCAAGTCATAACTGATCCACAAGTATGTCTCTGACCAAAACTAAAATTTAACACATAATCATGAAATCAAATTGTCAATAGTAGGCTCCCCCACTTAGCTTTAAGCTGCAATTATATAAAATTAGAACCCGTAAGAATTTCTCCTTCTAAATTACCAATATCTCGCACCGTTAACCCGCCAGACATCTCGAAGTCTTTTGTTAAGCTTTCCATGAACATTCTAAATCACAAGCCACAGTCACACACTCGACCTCTTACCAGATAGAAACTAATATTTCTCGCAGAAGTTTCATCAGCATCACGCCATCGCTAACTACTCACCGGAGATAACCCCCCTGTGGAATTCCTTACCGACATCTTCCAATGACGCTACACTGGGTGCAACGACCACGTAATCAGTAAATTCTCCTGAGCTCATGCTCACCCACCGTTTGTATAAGTTTGCATTTTCCCTATTGACATTAACTGAAAATTCAACAATGCCTTCCGAACTCTAGTCATATTCAATATTTTTCCGTACAGTAACCATCACTCCAAATAAAGCCCGTAGGCCAAATCACATTCTATCACGATTCCATACTGTTCTACACTTTCTCAAGGCATGTGACTACCCTACCACAGAATTCATATGCTAATCTGCCACTCTTACTTTGGTTAAACCATCTCTTTTTAGCAACTTCTCAACCTCTACTTCTCCTACTTGACCTGCTAGTACTTCAACCACCGTGAAACACTTCCCGTCATGTCTTCCCTCACACTTTGCTGCCCAACTATTGCATCAAATCAAAATGCATCTCTATCGTACCCGAACCAATAAAATATTACCGACTCTAAGCCTCTTCGAAGATCATCTTTCTCGAGCCATCAACATTAAAAATATCCATTCGCAACCATAATTACTACACAATCACTTTACTCTTATTGAGTCCAAACTCATTGACAAGACATGAGAATTTAATTTGTCCCACAATTTAACAACGTGAAAGATCCTTCAATACACTCACAACTCGAGACCATACGTCAAATCAAGACAGATATCAAGTACCCAATAGAAAACTCTTGAGTCACAAGTAAACTTTATTTGTCTCATTCAACCCATCTGAACACATCCCGCATTCACATCATACTTATCATATAGTCATTCAACCGTTCATCGAGCCACAAATTCCAATCATAAGGACATTACCGAACATATGAGTCCAAATGTACAAGTTCACATAACTGAAGCTACCGAGACTAAGCTGCGGTCTAACCCTGGCCTCAAGTCCTCCAGACTGGCCCATTACCGAAATATAAAATACACATCTTGAACCTCGTTCATAGAATCCCAAGCCGGCGATGCACAGCTGATACCAATCGCTCATGTGTGCATACAAATGCGTGGAAGGAATTCAAAGAGTTATGTTTCAAGCTGAATCAATTCCACACGATAGAATACAAGAAAGTAAAATTTTCCTAAGGGTTCTGTAACCTCTCGAAGATAAGTACAGACGTCTTTGTACCGATCCGCAAGACTCTACTAAACCTGCTCATGACTCGTGAGACCTATGTAACCTAGAGCTCTGATACCAACTTGTCACGATCCAAAATTCCAACCTGTCATAATGGCGCCTATCTCAATACTGGGCAAGATGATAATCTCAATAAAACATAATTTCTCTTAAATTTGAAAATATAATATTTAAATACGATACAAAATCCCACAAATACTGATATGAACACTCCCCAAAACCTGGTGTCACTGAGTACATAAGCATCTAATATGAATTCAAGTTTGGAAAATACGGTCTATAATAGTCTAAGACCAAATACAGTAAGCAAGGAGATAGAGAAAGAGAGACAAGGTCTGCGAAACACGGCAGCTACCTCTGAATCTTCAGAAAATCAACTGTGCATGAAAATCAATACCCGCTATGTCCAGAAGCACCTGGATCTGCACACGAAGTGCAGGGTGTAGTATGAGTACAACCAACTCAGCAAGTAACAATAATAAATAAGGAATTGAAGATAGTGACGAACTACACAGTTATAGTTCATTTCTAGTAATTCCAATAGAGAATAGACATGCTTTCAAATCTAGCAGTTTAAGTCAAATCAATTTATACGGTTCAAGTTCATGTAATCCGTACATAAAATCTTTTAGAGAATTTCGCGAGAATGACAAAGAGCAACTAAGTGCAACAACAAATGAAAAGCAAGTACAGCCTCTCAGGGCAACAGTCACTCCACTCGTCTCTCAACCCTCAACACTCACACTCAATGGGTACCCGCGCTAACTGGGGTGTACAGACTCCGATACTCACGTGCTATAGTATCAATATCTAGATCTGCACGGACAACTCACGTGCTATAGTATAATATCTGGATCCACACGGACAACTCATGTGCTGCACGGATAACTCACGTGCTATAGTATAATATCTGGATCTGCACAGACAACTCACGTGCTATAGTATAATATTTGGATCCGCACGGATAACTCACGTGCTGCACGGACAACTCACGTGCTATAGTATAATATTTGGATCCGCACAGACAACTTATGTGATGCACGTTCAACTCACGTGCTATAGTATAATATCTGGATCCGCACGGACAACTCACGTGCTGCATGGACAACTCACGTGCTATAGTATAATATCTGGATCCGCACAGACAACTCACGTACTGCACGAACAACTCACGTGCTATAGTATAATATCTGGATCCGCACGGACAACTCACATGCTATAGTATAATATCTCACAATCATGCCCTCGGCCTCACTCAGTCATAAATCTCTTCAGTCTCTCGGACTTTCAATAATCATGAAATCAGCCCAAACAACAATGATATGATGTATCAATAATAAAAATAGAGACTGGGTTAAAATAAATAAGTAAACTATGACTGAGTACAAAACAACAATTAAGCAGATAGTTCAACATGTACACGACCTCTGTGGATCCCAACAGTACCAACATATATCCTAAACATGGTTTCTAACATGATTTACAGTCAAATCTCTACAACGCATAGAGAGCATATAGCTAACACTAACTTATTCAACTTTACAGTTTTCACGGGACGGGCCAAGTCATAATCCCCTCGGTGCACGCCCACACGCCCATCACCTAGCATGTGCGTTACCTCCAAAATAATCACGTGACACAAATATTCGGGGTTTCATACCCTTAGGACCAGATTTAACACTGTTACTTACCTCAAGCCGTGAAATTCTTATTCTGCAATGTCCTTTCCTTGTGAATTGGCCTCCAAATGACTCGAATCTAGCCATAAATAATTCGTTTCAGTCAACAAAATTCATTGGAATTAATTCCATAAGAAAATGCTAATTTTCCATAAAGATCCAAAATTTAGCTCAAAAATTGCCCATGGGGCCCACTTCTCGGAACTCGACAAAAGTGACAAAATCTGGAAGCTCATTTAACCATGAGTCTAACGATACCAATTTTATCAAAATCTGGCCCCGACTCGACCCTCAAATCTTCAATTTAAACTTTAACGACCCGGTCGGTTGTATTGAGTATTATAACCCTGTTCCCCCCATTTACTGCTTAATTTATGCTTTATAGTTATTTTATGACTTACCGGGGTAGTTGGTTTGGGTCCGAAAAGAATTCAGAGTGAAATGAGACACTTAGTCTCATAATTGAAAATTTAAGTTAGAATTGTGGACTGGATATGGACCTATGTGTAAACGACCTCGAATTTTAATTTTGATGATTCCAATAGCTCCGTATGGTGATTTTGGACTAGGGAGCGTGCCCTGAAAATTATTTGGAGGTCCGTAGTGGAATTAGGCTTGAAATGCTGAAAGTTAAATTTTTGGGAAGTTTGACCAGGGGGTTGACTTTTTGATATCGGGGTCGGAATCCAATTCTGAAAATTTGAATACCTCTATTATGTCATTTATGACTTGTGTGCAAAATTTGAGGTCAATCGAATGTGATTTGACAGGTTCCGAAGTCATTTGTAGAAATTAGAAATTTCAAAGTTCAATAGGCTTGAATTGGGGTGTAATTCATGGTTTTAGCGTTGTTTGAGGTGATTTGAGAATTTAACTAAGTTCGTATGATGTTTTAGCACTTGTTGGTATATTTGGTTGAGGTCCCGAGGGCCTCGGTTTTGTTTCGGATGGTTAACAGATCAAAAATTGAACTACAACAGTTGCTGCAATTTCCTTATGCTGGAAATTACTTCTGCTAGATTCGAGCCCAAAATCGAGCCACGATCGAGCCCAGGGTCGAGGGCCACGATCGAAGGCAGGGTCGAAGACATGATCGAAGGCCAGGGTCGAAGACATGATCAAAGGCCAGGGTCGAGAGCCATAATCGAGGCCCATCGAGACTCAGGATCGAGGACCTCGATCGAAGGCCAAGATCGAGGCAGAACCGAGGCTGTCTGGGCAGTATTATAAAGCAGGGACTTCGTCCCATTCGCCATTTTTGAAAAATTGGAGCTTGAGGAGAAGCGATTTTTAATAGATTTTCAAGGAAAACTTGAGGTAAGTCCCTTGTGATCATTTCTACTCCATAATATTGAATTATCATCGAATAATCCGACTAGATTACATGATTTTGAGGTGTAAATCGGAGATTGGAACTTAGAAATTTGAAAATAAGATTTGTAGATTTGAGGGTCGAGTTGAGGTTGGATTTTGGTAAAATTGTTATAGGTAGACTCGTGGTTGAATGGGCTTTCAAATTTTGTAACTTTTGTCGGGTTCCGAGACGTAATTTTTGAGCTAAAATTCGGATGTTTATGAAAAATTAGCATTTTCTTATGGAATTAATTTCAATGAATTTTATTGACTAAAACGAATTATTTATGGCTAGATTCGAGGCGTTTGGAGGCCAATTCACGAGGAAAGGACATTGCATAATAAGAATTTCACGGCTTGAGGTAAGTAACAGTTATAAATCTGGTCCTGAGGGTATGAAACCCCAAAATTTTGTATCACGTGAATATTTTGGAGGTGACGCACATGCTAGGTGACGGGCGTGTGGGCGTGCACCGAGGGGATTGTGTTGGTCCGTCCCGTAAAACTGTAAAGTTGAATAACTTGTTGTTAGCTATATGCTCTCTATGTGTTGAAGAAATTTGATTGTAAATCAATGTTAGAAATCATGCTTAGGCTATGTGATAGTACTGTTGGGACCCATAGAGGTCACATACTTGTTGAATTATTTCCTAATTGCTATCTTGTGATCAGTCATGATTTTACTTGCGTATCATACCTCAGTCTTTCTTGATATTTGTTGATGCATTATGTTATCTTTGTTTGGGCCGATCTTTGTGATTTCTGAGAGCCCGAGAGACTAGGGAGGTTGAGGACTCAATAAGGCCGAGGGCCTCTCAGTGAGGTAAGGATATTATGGCATGTGAGTTGTCCGTGCTGGATATTATAGCACGTGAGTTGTCCGTGCAGCACATGAGTTGTCCATGCGGATTATGGCGCTTGGGCTGTAGGAGCCCCTCCGGAGTCTGTACACCCCCAGCGAGCGCGGGTACCCATTGAGTATGAGTGCTGAGGGCTGAGAGCCGAGTGGTTAAGTTGTTGTGATGAGTTGAGTGACTGTTGCTTGAGAGGCTGTACTTGCTTTGCATTTGTTGTTGCACTTGGTTGCTATCTGTCATTGTTGTGAAATCTCTGAAAGATTTTATATCCGGATTACATGAACTTGAACTGTGTAAAATTGATTTGACTTAAATTGCCGGATTTGAAAAAATGTCTATTCTTTGCTGGAATTACTGAAAGTGAACTATAGCTGTGTAGCTCGACATTATCTTCAGTTCCTTAGTTATTATTGTTACTTGCTGTGTTGGTTGTACTTATATTACACCCTGCACTTCGTGTGCAGATCCAGGTGTTCCCGGACATAGCGGGTGTTGATCATTTCGCGCAGTTGATTTTCAGGAGATTTTGAGGTAACTGCCGTGTTCTGCAGACCTTGTCTCTCCTTCTCTATCTCCTTGTTTACTGTATTTGGTCTCAGACTATTATAGACCGTATTTTCCAGACTTGAGTTTATACTAGATGCTCATGTACTCAGTGACACCAGATTTTGGGGAGTGTTCGTATCAGTATTTGTGGGATTTTGTATTGTATTTAAATATTATATTTTCAAACTTAAGAAAAATTATAGTTTATTGAGATTTTTGGCTTACCTAGTATCGAGATAGGCGCCATCACGACAGGTTGGGATTTTGGGTCGTGACAAGTTGGTATCAGAGCCCTAGGTTACATAGGTCTCACGAGTCATGAGAAGGTTTAATCGAGTCTTGCGGATCGGTACAGAGACGTCTGTACTTATCTTCGAGAGGCTCCAGAACCCTTAGGAATACTTCACTTTCTTGTATTCTGTCGTGCGAATTTGTTGATTTTGGGAACTAAATTTCTGTTATTCTATTCTCTCACAGATGGTGAGAACACATACTATCGTATCAGACGGCCAGCCACCAGTGCCACCAGTTAGGGCCGCGAGAGGCCGGGGCCGTGGTAGAGGCCGAGGCCGAGGTAGAGGTCGAGGTGTAGCTCGTACCACATTTTGACCAGCACCTGTAGTACCACCAGTTGCTCCAACTCAGGAGCAGATTCCAGATATAGTTGAGCCGACAGGATTAGCTCAGGCACCAGCTATGCCCATTGAGATTCCAGGCCTTCAAGAGAATTTGGCCCAAATATTGGCAGCTTGCACTGGTCTTGCTCAGGTGGTTTTGGCTCAGGCCGCACCTGCCACTTCTCAGGCCAGGGGAGGTACTCATACCCATGTTGCTCGTACTCCAAACTAGGTAGTACAAAGACTTCATATACCGAGAGCACTACAAGCCCAACCGGCTGCAGCCGCTCAGGCCCCGGTAGTTCCTGTTATGGCAGATGATGAGCAGAGGAGACTTGAGAGATTTTAGAGGCTTCAACCTCCACCTTTTAGCGGTGCTAAGTCAGAGGATGCCCAAGGTTTTTTGGATAAGTGTCAGCGGATTCTTTAGACAACGGGTATTCTAGAGACCAGTGGGGTCTCATTCACTAATTTTCAGTTTTCTGGGGCTACCTTCAAATGGTGGGAGTCTTACGAGAGGTGTAGGCCGGTCGGTGCAGCACCCCTTACCTGGCAGCAGTTCTCCGGTCTATTCCTGGAGAAGTTCGTGCCTCAGTCCCACAGAGAGGAGCTTCTCAGGCAGTTCGAGCAGCTTTGTTAGGGCGATATGTCTGTGACACAGTATGAGATGAGATTTTCAGAATTGGCCCATTATGCTATCTAGTTGATTCCTACAGACAAGGAAAGGATTAGGAGATTCATAGATGGCCTCACTTTCATCTGCGATTACTCATGACTAGAGAGAGAGTGTCTGGTGCTACTTTCGATGAGGTTGTTGACATTGCTCGTCAGATTGAGATGGTTCGCAGTCAGGAGCAGGTTGAGAGGGAGGCTAAGAGGCCTCGTGGTTCCGGTGATTTCAGCGGTGTTCCTTCAGGGGGTCAATTTTACCGCGGTATGGGCCGTTCTTATAGATACGCTCAGGCGGGTCGTCCAACTCATTGTGGTGCATCAGCTAGCCACGGTTCTTACAGTGCTCACTCAGGCCAGTCTTTATTCAGTGCGCTACCAGCCCAGAGTTCTCATCATGCCCCGTCTGCTTAGGCTTCTACAGGTAATTCTTCGAGTTATCAAGAGCAACAGTTCCGTCAGAGGAGGGGTTGTTTTGAGTGCGGATAATTAGGTCATTTCAAGAGAGATTGTACTAGGTTGTTGAGTGGGACTCCACAGCAGAGTTCTCAACCAACGGCACCAGCACCAGCAGTTACACCACCTGCCCAGCCAACTCGGGGTGGGGGTCAGGCATCTAGGGGTCGCCCAAGAGGGGGAGGCCGATCAGATGGCGGGCAAGCTCAAGTCTATGCTTTTCCTGCCAGGCCAGATGTTGTTGCCTCAGATGCAGTGATCACATGTATTGTTTCAGTGTGCCACAGGGAGGCTTCTATATTATTTGACCCTGGTTCCACTTATTCATATGTATCATCATATTTTGCTCATTATCTGGATATGCCCTGTGAGTCCTTAGTTTCACCTGTTTGTGTATCTACACCGGTGGGAGATATTATTACTGTGGATCGTGTGTATCGGTCGTGTGTCGTAACTATTGGGAAACTGGAGACTAAAGTTGATCTCTTATTACTCTGTATGGTTGATTTTGATGTAATCCTGGGTATTGATTAGTTATCTCCATGTCATGCTATTCTGGACTATCACGTAAAAATTGTGACGTTGACGATGCCGGGGTTGCTAAAGGTTGAATGGAGAGGTTCTCTAGATTTTGTTCCTAGCAGGGTAATTTCTTATTTGAAGGCCCAACGTATTGTTGAAAAGGGATGTCTGTCATATTTGGCCTTTGTGAGAGATGTTGATGCAGATACTCCTATTATTGATTCAGTACCGGTCGTGCGAGACTTTTTGGATGTATTTCCTGCAGACCTGCCGGGTATGCCACTCGATAGGGATATTGATTTTGGTATTGACTTGGTGTAGGGAACTCAGTCTATTTCTATTCCTCCGTATTGTATGGCACCCGCTGAGTTAAAAGAATCGAAAGAGCAACTTCAGGAACTCCTTGAAAAGGGGTTTAATAGGCCTAGTGTGTCACCTTGGGGTGCACCAGTTCCGTTTGTGAAAAAGAAAGATGGTACTATGCGGATGTGCATTGATTATAGGCAGTTGAACAAAGTTACAATCAAGAATAAATATCCATTGCCGTGTATTGATGATTTATTTGACCAGCTTCAGGGAGCGAGGGTGTTCTCCAAAATTGATTTGAGATATGGGTATCACCAGTTGAAAATTCGGGATTCGAATATTCTGAAGACGGCATTCAGAACTCGTTATGGACACTATGAATTTCTTGTGATATCTTTTGGGCTAACCAATGCCCCAACATCATTTATGCATTTGATGAATAATGTGTTTCAGCCATATCTTGATTTATTTGTCATAGTATTTATTGATGATATTCTGGTGTACTCACGTAGCCAGGAGGAGCATGCACAACACTTAGCTATTGTATTACAGAGGCTGAGGGAGGAGAAACTTTATGCCAAATTCTCTAAGTACGAGTTCTGGCTTAGTTCGGTGGCATTCTTGGGACATATAGTGTCAAGTGAAGGAATTAAGGTGGATCCGAAGAAAATAGAGGTAGTTCAGAATTGGCCCAGACCATCTTCAGTTACTGAGATTCGGAGTTTTCTCGGCTTGGCCAGTTATTATCGTCGCTTCGTGGAAGGTTTCTCGTCTATTGTATTGCCTATGACTAAGTTGACCCAGAAAGGTGCTTCGTTCAGGTGATCGGATGAATGTGAGGAGAGCTTTCAGAAGCTCAAGATAGCTTTGACTACAACTCCAATATTGGTGTTGCCTATAGGTTCAAAGTCTTATATTGTGTATTATGACGCGTCACGTATTGGTCTCGGTGCAGTACATATGCATGATGGTAAGGCGATTGCCTATGCGTCCAGACAGTTAAAGGTATATGAGAAGAATTATCCAGTCCACGATCTTGAATTAGCAGTTATTGTTCATGCCTTGAAACTTTGGCGGCATTACTTGTATGGTATCCAGTGTGAGGTATATACAGATCATCGAATTCTACAACATTTATTTAAACAGAAGGATCTTAATTTGCGGCAGCGGAGGTGGTTAGAGTTGCTTAAGGATTATGATATTACCATTCTCTATCATCCCGGAAAGGCCAATATTGTGGCCGATGCCTTGAGTCGTAAGGCAGAGAGTTTGGGCAACTTAGCATAGTTACCGGCAACAGAGAGGGCTTTAGCCTTGGATGTTCAAGCCTTGGCTAATCAGTTTGTTAGATTGGATGTTTTCGAGCTGAATCGAGTTTTGGCTTGTGTGATTTCTCGGTCTTCTTTATATGATCGCATCACAGAGCACCAGTATGATGATCCACATCTGCTTATCCTTAAGGACACAGTTCAGCACGGTGATGCCAAGGAAGTCACTATTGGAGATGACAGTGTATTACGGATGCAGGGCATGCTATGTGTGACTAATATAGATGGTTTGCGTGAGCTAATTCTCTAGGAAGCTCACAATCTGCTGTACTCTATTCATCCAGCCGCCGCGAAGATGTATCAGGATTTGAGGCAACACTATTGGTGAAGGCAGATGAAGAAAGATATAGTTGGGTTTGTATCTCGGTGTTTAAATTGTCAACAAGTAAAGTACGAGCATCAAAGACCGGGCGGATTGCTACAGAGACTTGAAATTTTGGAGTGGAAGTGGGAACATATTACCATGGACTTCGTAGTTGGGCTCCCACGGACCTTGAGAAAGGTTGATGCTGTTTGGGTGATTGTAGATCGGCTAACCAAGTCCACATATTTTATTCCAGTTGGTACCAATTATTCTTCGGAGTGGTTGGTTGGGATTTATATTCGAGAGATCGTTCGCCTACACGGTGTGCCGGTGTCCATTATTTTAGATCGGGGTACGCAGTTTACCTCACAGTTTTGGAGGGCAGTGCAGCGAGAATTGGGCACACAATTTCGGTTGAGTACAACATTTCACCCTCAGACAGACGGACAGTCCGAGCAAACTATTCAGATATTGGAGGATATGCTACGCACTTGTGTCATTGATTTTGGGGGTTCTTGGGATCAATTTTTGCCACTCGCGGAGTTTGCTTACAATAATAGCTACCAGTCAAGCATTCAAATGGCTTCGTATGAAGCTTTATATGGGAGACGGTGTCGGTCAATGGTGGGTTGGTTTGAGCCAGGTGAGGTTAGACTATTGGGTACTGACTTGGTTCAGAATGCTTTAGAGAAGTTCAAAGTAATTCAGGAACGGCTTCGCACGGCACAGTCTAGACAGAAGAGTTATGCTGACAGGAAGGTTCGTGATGTTGTTCACATGGTTGGGGAGAAGGTTATGCTCAATATTTCACCCATAAAAGGTGTATTGAGGTTCGGGAAGAAGGGCAAGTTGGGCCCTCGGTATATTGGACCTTTTGAGATACTTAAGAAAATTGGGGAAGTGGCTTATGAACTTGCTTTGCCACTTAGTCTATCAGGTGTTCATCCAGTGTTCCATGTATCCATACTCCGAAAGTATGTCGGGGATCCATCTCATGTTCTGGATTTCAGTACAGTACAGCTGGGCAGTAATTTGACTTATGATGTGGAGTGAGTGGCTATTTTAGACCGACAGGTTAGAAAGTTGAGGTCAAAGAGCATAGCATCAGTGAAAGTGCGGTGGAGAGGCCAGCCAGCTGGAGAAACTACTTGGGAGATTGAGTAGGAGATGCAGAGCATATATCCACACTTATTTGAGACTCCATGTATTATTCTAAACCCGTTCGAGGACGAACGTTTGTTTAAGAAGGGGAGAATGTAACAACCGGGCCGATCATTTTGAGTATTATAACCTTGTTCCCCCATTTACTACTCAATTTATGCTTTATAGTTGTTTTATGACTTACCGGGGTAGTTGGTTCGGGTCCGGAAGAAATTCGGAGTGAAATGAGACACTTAGTCTCATAATTAAAAATTTAAGTTAGAAAAGTGGACCGAATATGGACCTATGTGTAAACGACCTCGAATTTTAATTTTGATGATTCTAATAGCTCCGTATGGTGATTTTGGACTTAGGAGCGTGTACTGAAAATAATTTGGAGGTCCGTAGTGGAATTAGGCTTGAAATGCCGAAAGTTGAATTTTTTAAAAGTTTGACCGGGGGGTTGAATTTTTGATATTAGGGTCGGAATCCTATTTTGAAAATTTGAATACCTCCGTTATGTCATTTATGACTTGTGTGCAAAATTTAAGGTCAATCGGACGTGATTTGACAGGTTCCGGAGTCATTTGTAGAAATTAGAAATTTCAAAAGTTCAATAGGCTTGAATTGGGGTGTAATTCATGGTTTAAGCGTTGTTGAAGATCTATTTGGAATAATGAACCTAAACAGGCTGCATAGATGATACAATAGAATGTCAAAGCAAAGAAATATATCGAAGAAGCAGGGAGCATTGAAGTTGAATTCTTGCATATGGACAACATTTCAATCAAGCAGATGTATGGTATGCTGCAAGGTAATTTTCAGAAGGTGAGACTAGCAGCACATGAGAGACTCTATACAGACTGAGTAATTGTGGAATAACCACAACTTTGCAATGCCTCTTATGTACTGTGGTAATTGAAGACATAGGTGATTTGAGGATTCAACTAAGTTCGTACGATGTTTTAGGACTTGTTAGTATATTTGGTTGAGGTCCCGAGGGACTCGGGTGAGTTTCGTATGGTTAACGGATCAAAAATTGAACTACAACAGCTGCTGCAATTTCTTTCTGCTGGAAATTTCTTATGGCAGATTTGAGCCCAAAATCGAGCCACGATCGAGCCCAGGGTTGAGGGCCACGATCGAAGGCAGGGCCGAGGACCAGGTTCGAAGACATGATCGAAGGCCAGGGTCGAAGACATGATCGAAGGCCAGGGTCGAGAGCCATAATCGAGGCCCAGGATCGAGACCCAGGATCGTGGACCTCGATCGAAGGCCAAGATCGAGGCAAAACCGAGGCTGTCTAGACAGTATTATAAAACACGGACTTCGTATCATTCGCCATGTTTTTTACAAATTGGAGCTTGAAGAGAGGCGATTTTTGATAGATTTTCAAGGAAAACTTGAGGTAAGTCCCTTGTGATCATTTCTACTCAATAATATTAAATTATTATTGAACAATCCGACTAGATTACATGATTTTGAGGTGTAAATCGGAGATTGGAACTTAGAAATTTGAAAATAAGATTTGTAGATTTCAGGGTCGAGTTGAGGTCGGATTTTGGTAAAATTGGTATGGGTAGACTCGTGGTTGAATGGGCTTTCGGATTTTGTAACTTTTGTCGGGCTCCGAGACGTAGGCCCCACGGGCGATGTTTGAGCTAAAAATTAGATTTTTATGGAAAATTAGCATTTTCTTATGGGATTAATTTCAATTAATTTTATTGACTGAAACGAATTATTTATGGCAAGATTTGAGGCATTTGGAGGCCAATTCACGAGGAAAGGACATTGCAAAATAAGAATTTCACGGCTTGAGGTAAGTAACAAGTATAAATCTGGTCCTACGGGTATGAAACCCTGGAATTTTGTGTCATGTGAATATTTTGGAGGTGACGCACATGCTAGGTGACGAGCGTGTGAGCGTGCACCGAGGGGATTGTGACTTGGTCCGTCCCGTGAAACTGTAAAGTTGAATAACTTGTTGTTAGTTATTTGCTCTCTATGTGTTGAAGAAATTTGACTGTAAATCAATGTTAGAAATCATGCTTAAGCTATGTGATAGTACTATTGGGACCCACAGAGGTCACATACTTGTTGAATTATTTGCTAATTGCTATCTTGTGCTTAGTCATGATTTTACTTGCGTATCATACCTCAGTCTTTCTTGATATTTGTTGATGTATTATGTTATCTTTATTTGGGCTGATCTTTATGATTTCTAAGAGCCCGAGAGACTAGAGAGGTTGAGGACTAAGTAAGGCCGAGGGCCTGTCGGCGAGGTAAGGATATTATGGCACGTGAGTTGTCAGTGCAACACGTGAGTTGTCCGTGCAGATTATGGCGCTTGGGCTGTAGGAGCCCCTCCGGAGTCTGTACACTCCCAGTGAGCGCGGGTACCCATTGAGTGTGAGTGCTGAGGGCTGAGAGCCGAGTGGTTGAGTTGTTGTGATGAGTTGTCTATTCTTTGCTGGAATTATTGAAAGTGAATTATAACTGTGTAGCTCGTCATTATCTTTAGTTTCTTAGTTATTATTGTTACTTGCGGAGTTGGTTGTACTCATACTACATCCTGCACTTCGTGTGCAGATCCAGAAATTCCCGGACATAGCGGGTGTTGATCATTTCGCATAGTTGATTTTCACGAGATTTTGAGGTAGTTGTCGTGTTCCGCAGACCTTGTCTCTCCTTCTCTATCTCCTTGTTTACTGTATTTGGTCTCAGACTATTATAGACCGTATTTTCCAGACTTGAATTTATATTAGATGCTCATGTATTCAGTGACACCAGATTTTGGGGAGTGTTCGTATCAGTATTTGTGAGATTTTGTATTGTATTTAAATATTATATTTTCAAACTTAAGAAAAATTGTGGTTTATTGAGATTATTGGCTTGCCTAGTATCGAGATAGGCGCCATCACAAGGGTTGGGATTTTGGGTCATGACATAAACCAAGAGGGTTTTCAAACTTTTCCAACTTAATTCACCAATTAAATGATAAACACAATCATATTTTCGGGTAATTTAACCAATATTGAGTTAAGAACACTTACTCCGTTATTTTCCTTGAAAAACTCCCGAAAATCGCCTCTTTCCGAGCTCCAATCCGTCGAAAACTGAAAATGAAATTTTCAAAACTTAAACTCTCTGCCCAGACATTTGCTCTACGCGATCGCGAACATTCTCACACGATCGCGAAGAACAATTTTTCATCGCCCACATTTAACTCTACCCGATCGTGGACTTTCCCACGCGATCGCGATGCACAACATCACAGACCTACGCGATCGCGGACCTAACTACGTGATTGTGAAACACAAACACGTGATTTCCATTTCTGCCCCATTTCCTCTACGCGAACGCGACCTTCTTCACGCGTTCGCGAATAACAAACTCACATAGCTACGCGATCGCGTCCCGCTTCACGCGATCGCGAAGCACAAAATATCACTGCCTCAAATTAACCCTACGCGATCGCAGATATCCCCACGCGATCGCGTAAAACAAAAACCTCCACTGACAAACTAAGCCTACGCGATCGCAGACACATTCACGTGATCGGGTAGAAGGAAAACAACATCGGTATCAGAAAATTCCAGCAGGTGTTCAAGTCCAAATTTTTGATCCGTTAACCATCCAAAACTCACCCGAGCCCCTCGGGACCTCAACCAAATATACCAACAAGTCCTAAAATATTATACGAACTTAGTCGAACCCTCAAATCACCTCAAACAATGCTAAAACCATGAATTACACTCCAATTCAAGCCTAATGAACTTTGAAATTTTTAATTTCTACAAATAACTCCGGAACCAATCAAATCACGTCCGATTGACCTCAAATTTTGCACACAAAGCATAAATGACATAACAGAGGTATTTCAATTTTTCAGAATCGGATTCCGACCCCGATATCAAAAAGTCAACCCCCCGGTCAAACTTCCCAAAAATGCAACTTTTGGCATTTCAAGCCTAATTCCACTACGGACCTCCAAATAATTTTCTTTCTGGACACACTCCAAAGTCCAAAATCACCATACGGAGCTGTTAGAATTATCAGAATTCAAATCCGAGGTCTTTTATACGTAGGCCCACATTCGGTCAACTTTTCTAACTTAAATTTTTCAATTGTGAGATTAAGTGTCTCATTTCACTCCGAATTCCTTCCGGACCCGAACCAACTAACCCGATAAGTTATGTATCAACTGTAAGGTATAAATTGCACAGTAAATGGGGGACTGGGACTGAAATAGTCAAAACGACAGGCCGGGTCGTTACAGTATCACCTTCAGCGAATGAACCTTGCGGTTAAATGGAAAGAAAAAAAAATTAACCTTGTCGTACAAATTTATTTACACTTCCGATGTTTATATCAAATCGACAAATGTATGAAGAGTTTGCATATTTATTTCTTAGTCATGTTTAATTAATATATATTCTCGGCTCATTACGTACGTTATTTAAATAACGCACTCCTGTGGTTTAGTGCAAACACAAGTGTTCTTGATTGTAGAGGAGAGAGTAAGAAATTAAAGAAAATAACATAATTAAGTACGGATGAACACAAGTGCGGTGAAAGAGTAATATTTCTACACAAATTTTTGTACCATCAAAATTTTATTAATTTTAAGAATGCAATAATCGATCCAGTTATTGATTTGATAAATTTCAAATTTACCAAAATGAATACTATCAGATTTGAATGTTAATTAGGAGTTAGGGATAGTAAGTTCAAGTTCAGATATTCCTGTATTCTTTTGGCTGCTAATATGTTGTTTATAACGTCTACATATTGTGACGATTCAATTCTTATTATTTCTATAGTTAGAAAGTTTCTATCATATCTCAACTGCTCTTCCTATTATTGTTTTCTTATTTTTTTTCCCATCATTGTCATGACCATTAATCCCAAACTGGTCTGGAGGATTTAACTTTTAATTAAGCCATCGAAAAATATGATTAAGTCTTTGATAATAGTTGCTAACTGTTTGTACAATCTAAGAAAATTTAAGATTTAGTCGTAATTGTTGTTGACAGAACATCACGACACAAATATTTAAAAATTCACCGTTGATGACTTGGTAATGCAGAAGCCTAATCCACACTTTGTTTAGGGGAAGTTTGAAGTCCGATTCAAACAAATTTTCATCTATAAATAGGCACACCACTCTAATCTTATTTCTTGCAGATAAACAAAGTGTTTCAATACATACTGAGTTGTTTCTAATTTGCAATGGCTCTCAAGTTGTTTGTATTAACCATTGCCATTTTGGCTGTTGTCTCTTCAATAAGCCATGCATCTGATCCTAGTCCTTTGCAAGATTTTTGTGTTGCTGTTAACGACTCTATGGCTGCTGGTAAATTACCGAACTAAAAATTTGATTGTTTGTTTTCACATGTACCTGTTGTTATTTTCATTTTCTAATAATGATTTTTTACGCAGTTTTCGTGAATGGAAAAATATGCAAGGATCCAAAGGTTGTCAATGCCGATGACTTCTTCAAATCAGGCCTAAACATACCTGGAAATACTTCAAATCAAGTCGGATCAGCTGTAACTGCTGTGAATGTCGGCAACTTACCTGGACTTAACACTCTAGGCATTTCATTAGTTCGTATTGATTATGCACCATATGGTCTCAACCCACCTCATACTCACCCTAGAGCAACTGAGGTTCTTGTTGTACTCGAGGGTACTCTCTATGTCGGTTTTGTCCTTTCAAATCCCGGACCAAATATGAAGAACAAACTCTTTACAAAGATCCTAAAACCTGGAGATGTGTTTGTTTTTCCAATAGGTCTCATTCATTTTCAGTTTAACATTGGAAAGACTACGGCTGTTGCATTTGCTGGACTCAGCAGCCAAAATCCAGGAGTTATCACTATTGCTAATGCAGTTTTTGGCTCAGATCCACCAATTAATGCTGATGTCCTCGCCAAAGCATTCCAAGTTGATAAGAAAGTGATCGATTATCTCCAATCACAATTCTGGTGGGACAACAACTAAATTTTGGTACAAGCCAAATGATACTATGATGTTATTATTTATTCTTGTTTTTTGAATTTAAGAAATCATAAATAAAATCCAGGATCTAGTTCTTTGGACTGGTTTTCCTTGATCTTTTCGTATGCTTGAATGCCTGGAATGTCTATCACTATACTAGTACAAGGCTTAAAAACTAGACTTGTGTATAAGCATTTACCTTTGAGGTTCAGTGAGAAATATTAGAAAATTTACACGCTGTGTGCACTTGAGGCAGAGAAAACAGCATAAACAAGAAAACAGAAACCACAAAGGAAGTTTGGACAGATGGAATCTAAGTAGAGTTAAGTTCTCACAGATTATTGACTTGCTAATTCAATGGGTTGCTCTAGTGGTGAGCACCCTCCACTTCCAACCAAGAGGTTGTGACTTCGAGTCACCCCAAAAGCAAGGTGGAGAGTTTTTGAAGGGAGGGAGCCGAGGGTCTATCGGAAACAGTCTCTCTACCCCAGGATAGGGGTAAGGTCTGCGTACACACTACCCTCCCCAGATCCCACTAGTGGGATTATACTGGGTTGTTGTTATTGTTGTTTCAAAAGCCAGCTATGGTTTTCTGGTTGCTACATGTTTGCAGCTATTGCATCCCTTCAAATACAATTTTAATGTGAATTTCCAAGTTTCTTCCAAGCTCCCGCAATCCCGTCCAGGGAAAAGAGAGTTTACTGCTCAAGTAACGTCAACATATACTACTTGTGATTATTTTTTGCAAAATACAACGTGAAATAACACATGTATAAGCAACATCTAAATATTTAACTTGCTTAGTTTACTATCTCTTAAGTTGTTATTTCTCGTGTGTTTCTAGTGCTTCCTATCAGAATTTATTTCATTCCCAAGACTCGAATATTATACTTCTGGTTAAGGATGAATGGATCTTATCTATCCCAAATAAAATTTTCTTTTATGCGTCGGTGTAAAGATTGCGAAAAATAAAGTTGCCTGGAAAGTGACAGTGAATGGTAAGCATACCACTCCCGCAAGAACTAAGCAATGTTTTTCTTTCTTTTTCGCTTGTACTTTGTTTCAAAGAGAAAGATGAATATCACAAACAGGAGACTTAATTTTATTCCATAACAAGCCATAACATATCCTCATCCAATACATCACAGTATAATGGAGAGGAAAACCAGTCGGCAACATTACTTATTTATGTGACACAAGCAGTTCACATAACCATAACTATTTGTAGCTTAATATAGTTTGCTATTATTTTAGTTGTTATCCCACCAGAATTGGGATTGGAGGTAATCCACAACTTTGTTGTCAACTTGGAATGCTTTCGCGAGAACATCAGGATTGATTGGTGGGTCTGAACCAAATACTGCATTCGCAATAGTGATGACTCCTGGATTTTGACTACTGAGTCCAGCAAATGCAACGGCATTAGTCTTTCCAACATTAAACTGAAAATGAATGAGACCTATTGGGAAAACGAACACATCTCCAGGATTTAGAATCTTGGTAAAGAGCTTGTTCTTCATATTTGGACCAGGGTTTGAAAGGACAAAGCCGACGTAGAGTGTGCCCTCAAGGACAGCAAGAATCTCAGTTCCTCGGGGGTGTGTATGAGGTGGGTTGAGACCATATGGCGCATAATCAATGCGCGCTAATGAAATGCCCAGAGTGTTGAGTCCAGGTAAGTTGCCGACGTTCACAGCAGTTACAGCAGATCCAAGTTGATTTGAGGTATTTCCAGGTATGTTTAGACCTGATTTAAAGAAATCATTTGCCATAACCTGCTTTGGATCCTTGCAAATTTTTCCGTTCACAAAAACTGCAAAGGAAGTTTCAATAATTAAAAAAACAAACAAAAAGGATAGGAGAAAAGCACACAAATATTCATAAAAATTGCTAAGACCAGATTGATTTTTGCATTCAAAATAATTATTTGATCATATACCAGCAGCCATGGAGTCGTCAACAGCGACACAAATATCCTGCAAAGGACTGGGATCAAATGCATGGCTCATTGAAGATAACAAAGCCATTATTGCAATGGTTAATACAAATGCTTTGAGAGCCATTTCTAGTATAAACTATCTTATGAAACAATTTAAATGATCTTTCCTTTGTTGATCTCTTACAAACTTAATAAGTAAAGCTTCCTATTTATAGATAAATATTTGTTTTGAATTGGTCGTCAATTTTTCCTTAACAAATTGTGAATTAATTAGCTTCTATATTACCAAGTCATCAATTGGTAAACTTTTTAAACGCATAGTACTAGAGGCTGGAGCTTCCTTCAACAACTACAAAGACTAAATATTATTTACCTAGCAGGTAGAGAAATTAAGATGTGATAGAAACTTCCTAAGGGAAAAAGAAAAAGAACGTATATAACCCCCACTAGATGTAAACTGAGATGCCTTATATATATTGCACACGCGACCAAATAATGTGTACACAATAATCGAAATGATTTAATTCTAAATCTTCATTGACATTAATTACTAAATTACTGATATCCTTGTTAAGTTTACAAATTATCTTGATTTATTTGTCACGTCCCAAACTACTACCTAGACGTGACTGTCACCCAACTAACGCCACCCGCCAGGCAAACCATACTTTCTTACCTTTGTTTGACCAAGAAATATAATCTCCAGTTAAACTATTAAAATTATATAATGAATGATCAAATCTAGTTAAGGATAATGACTCTAGATATTAAGCGTAAGGATGCACAATAGATGAGACTGAGTTCGCATGTGATTGATGACAATAAATATAAAATACTCTTGCAACAACAATATTAAATGAGATATATCTAGCAATAAATGTCAATAAATGGAATTTATGTAAATAAAAAGAATGATTCACCCGATAATGAATGGACACGATGAATATTCTGCCTGACAACGATGGATGACAGATAGATCCAAGATTTGCATGAACAATCCTTGGATCTGGTGGAAAAGAGGTGAATAATATGAACGAGAATCTTTATAAAAAAGGTAGTCTTTGTGTTTTTATCCGAAAGGAAGTCTTCTTCTCAAAAGTCTTCTTATCAGAAAAATATTACATGCTCTTATCATTGTCTCTTCTTTCTATATATATGGGCTCATTTTTTTAGAAAACCCTAATAGTACAAACACCGGGAATATTCACTTGCATATTCTCCTTTTTAATAACATATTCTGACAAATTAGTCGCTACAAGTCTTATCACTAATAATCGATCTCGACCTCGACCCTTGTTGACATTTTGACTGCGCTCTATTGATATCTCGATCACAACTTATATTGACACCGCGACCGTTAATCTCACTATGGCTTAGGCGAGCTCGACCGATGACATTCATTAATGCCATTTTATGCTTAATATTCCAATGGCATATTTTTGGCCTATACAGTTAGCCCTTCCGATTATTAAGGCCGAGGTCGGGTGGCCTTGGTGAGCAGACTCTGTTTTGTCGTTGTTGATGAAATCGGGCGAGCAAGTTGGGTAGCGGTGCTTTAGGCAAGGTGGTAACATGACTTTTTGTAAGTTGCAAGCTTTGGGGATGCGTCTTTTCAAAATGTCGTCATGACATCATGCGTCATTATGACGTATTTTCCGGACGCTATGTGTCGTTTATTACGCCTATGTCGTTTCGATATCTGCGCTGGATAATGATGGATTGATTTCTTGGTTTTGGTGCTCGAGCACTTATAAATAGGGATCTGAGGCCATTTGAGTTTGTTTTGCTTTTATCCGATATTGAATCCCCTATATTTCTCTGTTTTGTTTTCCATATTGAACCCTAGTCTCTATTCTGCTTCGTCATTGCATGCCCATTCCTCTGGTTCTAGTGACTTTTGCTTCCAAATTCAGTTCTTTAGACATATTCCTTCAAGACTATGGTTAACTCAACTTCCGGCTCTGCTGCGGCATCTAATCTTGCTCCCCTGGCGGTGTGTGTGCCTCCTTACGATGACAGCGCTTCTGCTGCCCTCGAGGATAAGGGGTTCCCTACGGTGGAGGAAATAATTCACTACAAAAAAAAACTTGAATTAGCTACGAACGTCATCGCTAAAACGCTCGTAGCTAACAGAATTTCTTAATAATTTGTTGCTAATCCGTCGCTAAATGTGATTAGCGACGGAATTTTCTGTTTAGCTATAGAATTTGTTCGTCGCTAAAACCTAATTTTTTAGTAGTGATTCCTCATAGTGAAAATCCTCGATCTAATTGCTCGAAGCTACCCGAGGACGACCCCGAGGCCTCGGAATCGATGCTCGAAGTTCAGGGTGAAGTTCAAAATTCTAGCCCACATCGATCTGGTCCCTGCGGAGCGCGACGTGGTGTAGATTCATTTCCCAGATACTGCACATTCTAGCATATCTGTTCTATGTAGGCTACTCCTTTCCCCTTCTCCCATTGGTAGAGGAATTTTGTTGCTACTTCTGCGTCTCCCAAGCCCAACTTTTACCTTACATCTACAAACTTATCTGCATGTTGATGAAATACGCGGAATTGGCTGGCCGTGGGATCTCGCTTCGCCACCTGATGCACCTCTTCACACCTAATTTCTATAGAGGGACGATGTTGCATATTCGCCATCGAGGAAGTAAGAATTTGGTAGTAAAGATGCACGATAAAGCAAATAATTGATTATGGCTCAGCTACTTATACGTCAAGACCGAGGACGTGGTGCCCAACGCGAATGGATTTCCTAAGGCATGGAATTATGCCCGTAATTATTTTTTGCTAAGCGCTTAATTTTCTCGCTTTGATTGTAGCCTAATATTCTGCCTTTCCCTCGTTCATCTGATACTGCGCCCCCTCCTTTGGTTGCGGATATTCACGACTGGGTTAGCTAGGTCTTTCCTCACATAGTGGGGATTTGTGAATGGCCGGCCTTTATCAAGAAGTTCGGGCTCAAGCTTTCAGTGACCGGTGAGTTTGTCCGTCTGTATTCATCCATACAGTGATCTTTTACATATGTTGTTCTGACATTGTATTCGCTTGCTCATTACAACTTTATGTAAGAGTTGATGTTCTAATCTCTTTGGCAGCCTAAGGGTCTTCAAGGAGGCAGAAGGCTCCTGCTTCGGCATTCTGCAAGAGGAAAGCCGTTTCTATTTTTCTACTACGGTGAGGCCTGCTCGGTCATTGACTACTTCCGAAATGGGGCTTTCGACTACTTCTCCTCTGCGTCATCTAATTGATGAGGATGACAAGGAAGGATCTTCGCTAAATGATGATAATTTGCTTCCCCGTAAGAGGTGATCCATATATATCAATGAGGGAGTTGTCCGTGTGGGGAGTTCGGCGATGGAGGATTTTGCCATCAGATAAACATCAACCATAGACCTGAGAGATGATGTCGAGCTACTGCCCACAATTCCACCGTCGTCGGGGGTCGAGCGATATACGTTGCTCCCTGAGGCCAAAATGGATTTTGAAGGGCCGTTGGCGATATTCCCTGATGCCCTACAAAGGGGTGAGCCATGGACCTCATTACCGGCCGGGGATCCTTCCTCTCGGGTTGACACGAAGGGCAAAAGTGTAGCCGAATATGGTTACAAGACGAGCTCCGATATGGATGCCGAGGAGGTTAGGATGATGAGATAAGGACTCACCGGCTCAAGGTGAGATTGGAGGGGACCACGCGGACTGTTGTGATCCCTCTAGACCGGGATCTGGTAGTTAATACGGAGGATGTGGCCCCTTATCTTGGTCCCCACTATTCAGATGTGGAGGGTAAGACCCTCAAGAAATTGAAGGACTCCACTTTGTCGAAAAGCACAACCGACATTGCTCTTAGGGTAAGTTTGGTATTTCATTTTTATGTTCGTTTTTCATGTTGAATCGGATTTTGTTCTTTCTCGCTCTGGCTTTCTTTTCAGACCGTGATCATGCAGATCGAAAGTTCCCGCCGAGAGGAGAGGCGTAAGGCCATTTTCCAAAAGATGGAGCAGAAATATCACGAGTATCATGATAAACACCGCGAGCTTTGCAGGCGGCTTGGTGAGAGTAACAACTTTCGGGCTCTCCAAACGAGCTAAAGGAGAATGATGATGAATTAGTGAAGCTCATCGGAAAATGTAGTGAGCTCAAGGGGGCGTTGAAGGACAAAGAAGAGGAGCTCGAGGTGAGTAGGGGAGTCGAGGCCCAATGTGCCGACCTTCGGGCCCAAGTGGTCTCATTGAGGGTCAAGCTGGAGGAGTGTCAACTCCGAGTGGTCGCTTTGAGTGGCGAGGTCGCTGAGAAGGTGGCGGGTTTGAAGAAGGCAGTGTCGACCCAGTTATCAGCTGCGAGAAAAATGTAAGCTCTAGAGGACACGATCTGCGTTCTCCGTTTTAAGCGGGGTTGCACTTTGGATACAGCTAGGCTCATAGAGGAGCGACTTGATGAGCGGATAGGGGAGTTAGAAAAAGTGGCTGAGGGCCTTAGTGATTGAGTTGTTGCTCTCGAGGTCGAAAAGGCACAGTTATTGGCCCAGTCGTCCTCATCCTGCACGTTTTCTTTTCTTGATGTTCCTCGGGATCTGTACGAGTAATGGATTCACACCGAGGCCCAGCTGGATATATTCAGGAATCTGATGGGGCGGGGGTTGTATCAGAAGCCGACTTTGAGAATGCACATGCTAAGGCACATAAAGCTAGGTTTGCTTGTGGCTATGACCCCGCTACACATAAAGCTGGCGATAACGAGGAGGGTGCAGGCGTGGACCGGATTGACCAGGATGCCTGGTACGAGGATGAATATCCCGTTGGCGATGACGATGAGGTGTGTGAAGATGGTCTTAATGATCAAGCGGGTGACGCTGCTGAGCAGAGTGGTGTTTAGTTATTTCTTGTCTTAGCCACGGGCATGTGAACCTTTTTGTAGGCGTGCCTGCCACCTTTGTAAAAAATATTCTTAATGAAGTGTTAGTTTTGTTGTCTGTATCCGACTTCTTTTCTTTGTTCGGATTTGTGCACTTTTGTGATTTTATTGCTTGATTTCCTTTGTCTTAACAGACTTGAGTGGGTTGAACGGTGTTGAAGGTAGCCTTTATTCGGTAAGGCCGTGGGCCGATTATGTAGTAATTCGAAAAGAGGTCAAATTAATTGAGGTCGTATACTGAATAGGTGTTAACTCGAACGAGGTCAAATGTAATCTTTAATTAATTGAGGTCGTGGGCTGAATAGGTGTTAACTCGAACGAGGTCAAATGTAACCTTTAATTAATTGAGGTCGTGGGCCGAATAGGTGTTAATTCGAAAGAGGTCGAATGTAACCTTTAAATAATTGAGGTCGTGGGCCGAATAGGTGTTAACTCGAACGAGTTCGAATGTAACCTTTAAGTAATTGAGGTTGTGGGCCGAATAGGTGTTAATTCGAACGAGGTCGAATGTAACCTTTTTAGAATTGAGGCTGTGGGCCGAAAAGGTGTTAATTCGAATGAGGTCGAATGTAACCCTTAATTAATTGAGGTTGTGGGTCAAATAGGTGTTAATTCGAACCAGGTCGAATGTAACCTTTAATTAATTGAGGTTGTGGGCCGAATAGGTGTTAATTCAAATAAGGTCGAATGTAAGCTTTACTTGGAGAGTAGAGATAAACTTTCATGTACTCATGCTTTATTCATACGTTTGGAGAGATTTACATATTTTTCGGGCGCTGGCTGGTAGTTCAGTCCCAGTCCCAGTCTATCTAGTCCCTTCATTGGTCGAGCTGGAAAGATAGTGAGAGATTGAGTAATGAACTGACCGTCTGGTGCTTTCCACATGTGCACTTCAATTCTGAAGTATCCCCGTCATCGCCTCGTTAAAAATCTCCTTGAGAAAACCCAATTGGGACAAAACTCGAGCGAGCGAAAAAAGAGTGCGACTTTGGGGACCTCGTCCTTTTAAAAGTTCAAGTACTTTAGGTGCGTAATGTTGTAGTTGTTTGATAGTCGCTTTCCTTCCATTATTTCTAGAAATGGCCATTTGCTTGTTGCTGCCGTGATTTTGTAGGGGTCGTCCGAGTTTGTTCCCAATTTTCCTTCTCGCTGGTATTTGCTTGCTTATGTTTTGGCTTTAAGCAGGTACTCCCCGACTTTAAGTGGCATGATCTTTGCCCTCTTGTTATTGTAGCATTCTGCTAGTTGCTTTTGGGCAACCATTCTTACGTAATCTATATCTATTCATTCCTCGACCTCATCGAGTTCGTAATAGACTTGGGTGGGTTGAATGATGTTTAAGGTAGCCTTCATTTGGTTAAGGTCATGGGCCGAGTAGGTAGTAATTCGAAAAGAGGTCAAATTAATTGAGGTCGTGGGTCGAATAGGTGTTAATTCGAACGAGGTCGAATGTAACTTTTAATTAATTGAGGCCGTGGGCCGAATAGGTTTTAACTCGAATAAGGTCGAATGTGTCACACCCCAAACTCGGGGAGCACGACCGACGCTAAATAGAGTGGACGTGGTTACGTAGGCCTGTCAGGTACTTTCTGCCCAAAACTCACTTATGAATAAAGAAAATACATATTTTCATTAATTAGAAAATAATGAAATCATGTATACAATACCAATTCATTACCATTAGTTGCTTAATTTTAAAGTCTCAAATTACACACACTTCCATGGTCTGAAGTGGAACAAGTAAATCAAACACATCATAATTATAACGACTCGACCAGTCATTTTGAGTTATACAACCTCGTTCCTCCATTTACTGATCAATTTATGCTTTACAATTGTAATGAGACTTGCCGGGGTAATTGGTTCGGGTCCGGTAAGATTTTAAAATGAATTGAGATACTTAGGTTCCAAAATGAAAACTTAAGTTGAAAAGGTTGACCAGATGTTGGTTTATGTGTGAACGACCCCAAAATGGAATTTTGATGGTTCCAATAGCTCCGTATGATGATTTTGGACTTAGGAGCGTGTTCAACAAATTTTGTGAAAGTCCGTAGTTAAATTAGCCTTGAAATGGCTAAAATACAAATTTAAGTTTGGAAGTTTGACCGGGGAGTTCACTTTTTGATATCGGGACGGAATCTGATTCTGAAAATTTGAATACCTATGTTATGTCATTTATGACTTGTGTGCAAAATTTGAGGGCAATCGAACTTTATTTGACAGGTTTCGGCATCGAATGTAGAAGTTGAAAATTCTTAAGTTTATTAGGCTTGAATTGAGGTATGATTCGTATTTTTAGCGCTGTTTGATGTGATATGAGGTTTCGACTAAGTTCGTATGATGTTTTAGGACTTGCTGGTGTATTTGGTTAAGTTCCAAAGGCCTTGGGTGAGTTTAGGATGGTTAACGGATCAAATTTCAACTTAGAACAATTGAAACTTGATGCTGCCTACTGATGCAATCACACCTGTAGAATTTGGCTCGCGGAAACGAACCTGGCATCGCAGAAGCGGATGGTACGCAGAAGTGCACTCCTTGTCCGCAGAAGTGAATGGTGTCACAGAAGCGGGAGATGTACCACAAAAACGGAACCGCATATACGGTTAAAAATTCCGCAGAAGCGGAACCTCTGGCCAGCGTACAAAAATAGAGGGTTCCGAATTTTTTGTCATTTTTGTTCATTTCCAACACGGTTTTGGGGTGACTTTCAGAGAGAATTCACGGGAAAACTTGAGGTAAGTCACTTGGGATCATTGTTAGTCAATAATATTGGATTATCACTGAGTATTTTGACTAGATTATATGTTTTTAGGTGAAATTAGAGGATTTGGGCCTAGGGATTTCAAAATAAGAATTTGAGATTTGGAGGTCGAGTTGAAGTCAGAATTTGGTAAATTTGGTATGGTTGGACTCGTTGTTGAATGGTCGTTCATATTTTGTAAGTTTTGTCTAGTTTCGAGATATGAGTCCCCACAGGCAGTTTTTGAGTTAAATTTCGGGGTTTTATTAAAAATCTGTATTTTTATATGGAAATAATTCCTATAATTTGTATTGACTGAATCGAATTATTTGTGACTAGATTCGAGCCGATCGGAGTCAGAAAATCAAGGGAAATACATTCTTATTGACTGATTGAGCTTGGCTTGAGGTAAGTGGCTTGTCTAACTTTGTGTGGAGGAAATCCCCTTAAAATGTGATAATGTTGTAACATTTTGTGACATGTGATCATCGTGTACGCGAGGTGACGAGTGCGTACACAAGCTAAATTTGGAAATATCAGTTCTTGCTGAGTAGTCTTCTATTAAATTCTTTAACTTAGTTGCTTCAGTATATGTAATGATCATGTTTAGTCTAGTATCATATGTCTACGTTCCCTACAATATGTGCAACATGCTTAGCTGGATTACCTTCTTATTTGGTTGGATTTAAATCTTTAACTATGAGATTCTTACTGTAAATTTGTTGTTTCCTTCAGATATCTGTTGCATTTATTCTTTTGGACTACGAGGCGCTTCCTCGGAAGATCCCCTTATACTGCATATTTACTTTTGGGACTACGAGGTAGTTTCTTGGGAGATCCCCTAGTACTGCATATTTACTTTTGGGACTACGAGGCGGTTTCATTGGAGATCCCCCTATACTGCATATTTACTTTTGGGACGACGAGGCAATTCCTCGGGAGATCCCTTTGTACTGCATATTTACTTTTGGGACTACGAGGCAGTTCCAAGGGAGTGCCCCAGTAGCTTATCTCTATTTACTGTGCTGATATTTTCTGAAACTTCTTATTGTTTAAACTTTCAGTCATTTCAAAATATTATCATATCTTCTGCCTTACTTTTCTTTTAAACTAGTAGGGCCCTAACCTGACCTCGTCGACCTCGTCATTACCCTACCGATGTTAGACTTGGCAATTACTGTGTACCGTTGTGGTGTCTCATACTACAATTCTGTTCATCTTTGTGTGCAGATCCAGGTTCTCCCTACCAGACCAGATACTATTGAGTTGGACCGCACGTGGAGACTTTAAGGTATATCTGCTAGCTTGTGCAGACCTTGGAGTCCCCCTCTATCCTTACTATGTTGTTTTCCTTATTTTTCTTTAGACTCTGATTTATAGAGATACTTAGTATTTGCTTTAAGAAGCTTGTGACTTGCTTTCACCATGTTTTGGGAGTTGTAATTATTGAATGACAGTTTTATATTTATATTTCATATGTTGAGATTGGACTTTAGTTTATTATTCATTGATTCCGCAAATTGTTAGGTTTACCTAGTCTTAGAGACTAGGTTCCATCACGACATCCTACGGAAGGAAAAATGGGGTCGTGACATCTTGGTATCAGAGCTCTAGGTTCATAGGTGTTATGAGTTACAAGCAGGTTTAGTAGAGTCTCACGGATCGGAGACGTTTGTACTTATCTTTGCGAGGCTACAGAACTGTTAGGAAATTGTTCACTTCTTTGATTCCTTATCGTGCACATTTGTTGACATCGAAATTCTAAACTCTTGTCTTTTTATTCTCTCATAGATGGTGAGGACACACACAACTAGATCCGATGATCAGACACCCATGCCCCTTGTTGGAGCCGCAAGAGGATGGGGCCGGGACAGAGGCCGGATTAGAGGCCGAGGAAGACCACGTGGTGCAGCCAGAGCACCTGCACGAGCTGTTGTAGTAGAGCCACCAGTAGCTCCAGTTTGAGAGCAGGTACCTGATACTCCTGTTACTACCCTTGCACTTCAAGTGACTCTTGCCCTATTTTTGAACATGTTTGACACTCTAGCTCAGGCAGTGTTAATTCCACTTGCTCCTGCCACATCTCAGGCCGGGGGAGGAGCACAGACTCCCACCTCCCGTACCCCAAAGCCACTGGCCTAGGTTGACCATGCCCCGGAGGTTATACTAGTGCAGCCAATTGTACCAGTTCGGCCCGAGGTTATGGCAGTAGTTTCAGAGGGGTAGCAATTCAGACTCGAGAGGTTCAAGAAGTACCACCCACCTAATTTCAGTGGCTTGGCATCAGAGAATGCCTAGGTTTTTCTTGAGGAGTGCCACCGTATCCTCTGAACTTTGGGTGTTGCGAAGACTAGTGGGGTTTATTTCACGATATTTCAGCTTAGAGGAGTGGCCTACCAGTATTGGCGGGCATACAAGTTGGATAGTTCGGCTTAGGAACTTCACTCACTTGGACTTATTTTTCAGATATGTTCTTGAGGGAATATGTTCCTTAGAGTCATAGAGATGCATGGCGCGCAGAGTTTGAGCAGTTGCGCCAGGGTTCTATGACCGTGTCAGAGTATGCGGTCTGATTCAGCGGTTTGGCTAGGTATGCACCAATCTTGGTTGCTACTGTCCGAGAGCGGGTTCATCGGTTCATTGAGGGGCCCAACCCCAGTATCAGATTGAACATGGCCCACGAGTTGGATATGGATATTATATACCAGCAGGTAGTAGGGATTTCTAGGAGGTTGGAAGGTATGTTGACTCGGGATAGAGAGGAGAGAGAAGCCAAGAGGTCTCGAGAGTTTGGCACTTTAAGTGGTACTCGTGCCCCAACTACAGCTCGTCAGGGTAGAGGTTATATGGGTCTCCCTATTTATTTATCACTTCCAGCTGCCAGCGGTGCTCCGGCCACTCCTGGGCCCCAGGATCCTTATTATACACTACCAGTGTCTAGAGTATCTCCTGTACGGGGTGCTTCCAGCGGTTAGTCCAGTCGATCAGGCCCGAGCCAGTCACAGCAGTCACGTCCTTTGAGAGTTTGTTTTGAGTCTGGTGACACTCGTCATATGGTTAGGGATTGCCCCAGATTCAGGAGAGGTGCACCTCCATAGATTTTGCAGGCTCTACCTATTCCACAGGGTCCTCAGGCTTCCCAGGCCATGATTGTTGCACCAGCTACCACTCCACCTGCAAAGCCAGCTAGAGGCGGAGGTCGGACAGGTAGAGGTCACCCTAGAGAGGGAGGCCAGGCCAAATATTACGCCCTTCCTTCTA
The DNA here is from genome assembly GCF_000715075.1 of Nicotiana tabacum. Taxonomy (NCBI): domain Eukaryota; kingdom Viridiplantae; phylum Streptophyta; class Magnoliopsida; order Solanales; family Solanaceae; genus Nicotiana; species Nicotiana tabacum. The sequence continues at coordinate 129,892,735 of NC_134098.1, forward strand.
GGACAGAGGCAATTGCATCAGATTCTATATCACAGGTATTGTTCCGGTCTATCATAGAGATGCATCAGTCTTATTTGATCCACACTCCACTTATTCTTATGTGTCATCTTATTTTTCCCCATATTTGGACATATCCCGTGATTCTTTGAGTTCTTTTGTTTATGTATCTACACCCGTGGATGATTCTATTATTGTTGACCACGTATATCGGTCGTGTTTGACTATGATCAGTAGTTTAAAGACAAGAGCTGATTTATTATTGCTCCGTATGGTGTATTTTGATGTTATTTTGGGCATGAGCTGGTTGTCGCCCTATCACACTATCCTTGATTATCATGCCAAGACGGTGACGTTGGCTATGCCAGGTCTACCACGGCTACAGTAGAGAGGTACCTTGGATCATGTTCCTAGCAGAGTTGTTTCATTTCTTAAAGCTCAGCGAATGGTTGAGAAGGGGTGTGATGCGTATCTGGCCTATGTGAGAGATGTTAGTATTGATACTCCTACCGTCGAGTTAGTTCCAGTAGTTAAGGATTTTGTAGACGTATTTCCGGCAGATCTTCCGGGCATGCCGCTCGACAGAGATATTGACTTTGGCATTGATTTGTTACTGGGCACTCAGCCCATTTCTATTCCACCATATCGTATGGCCTCAGTATAATTGCAAGAATTAAAAGAGCAGTTATAGGAGCAATTTGATAAGGGTTTTGTTTGTCCCAGTGTATCGCCTTGGGGGTACTCTTTTCTTATTTGTGAAGAAGAAGGATGGTTCTATGCGGATGTGTATTGATTACCGCCAGTTGAACAAGGTGAAAGTGATGAACATATATCAATTGCCTCGTATTGATGACCTATTTGATCAGCTTCAAGGTTCCTGGGTATTCTCTAAAATTGACTTGCGTTCAGGCTATCACCAGCTAAAGATTCAAGAGCCAGACATCCCGAAGACTGCTTTCGGGACTCGGTATGGCCATTACGAGTTCCTTATTATGTTGTTTGGGCTAACCAACACCCCAACGACATTCATGCACTTGATGAACAGTGTAATTCAGCCCTATCTCGACTCCTTCATCATCGTGTTTATTGACGACATTATGGTGTACTCCCAAAGTTAGGAGGATCATGAGCAGTACCAGAGGTCTGTACTTCAGACCTTGAGAGAGAAGAAGTTATATGCAAAAGTTTTGAAGTGTGAGTTATGGCTAGACACGGTAGCATTTATGGGTCTTGTAGTATCGAGTGAGGAGATTAAGGTAGACCCGAAGAATATTGAAGCAGTGCAGAGTATGCCCAGACCATCCTCAGCTACGGAGATCTGGAGTTTTCTTGGCTTGGCGGGGTATTACCGTATATTTGTAGAGGGCATTTTGTCTTTTGCAGCACCTATGACCAGATTGACCCTGAAGAGTGCTCCATTTAGGTGGACCAAGGAATGTGAGGAGATCTTTCAAAAGCTCAAGACAACTGTGACTACAGCCCCAGTATTGGTCTTACCTACAGGTTTAGGGTCTTATACTGTGTATTGTGATGCGTAGAGTATTGGTCTAGACGCAATATTGATGCAAGACGGTAGGGTTATTGCCTATGCGTCCAGACAGTTAAGGGTACATGAGAAGAATTATCTGCCTCGAGTTAGCAGCTATTGTTCATGCCTTGAAGATCTGGTGACACTATTTGTATGGTATTCCTTGTAAGGTTTTCGCCGATCACCGGAGTCTACAACATCAGTTTAAACAAAAGGATTTTAACTTGTGGCAACAGAGATGGTTGGAGTTCCTTAAGGATTATGTTATCACCATTCTCTATCATCCTAGAAAGGTCAATGTAGTGGCTGATGCCTTGAGTCGTAAGGTGGAGAGTTTGGGCAGCTTAGCATTCTTACCGGTAGCAGAGATGCCTTTAGCCTTGGATATTTAGGCCTTGGCCAACCAGTTTGTCAGATTAGATATTTCCAAGACGAGCCGAGTTCTAGATTGTGTGATTTCTCAATCTTTTCTCTATGATCATATTAAGGAGCGTTAGTATGATGACCCCATCTACTTGTCCTTAAGGACACGGTTCAGCACGGTGATGCCAAGTAAGCCACTATTGGGGATGACGGTGTATTACGAATGCAAGGCAGGACATGTGTGCCTAATGTAGATGGTTTGCGTGAGTTGATTCTCCAGGAAGCTCACAGCTCGCGGTACTCCATTCATCCAGGTGTCGCGAAGATGTATCAGGATTTGAGGCAGCACTATTGGTGGAGGCGAATGAAGAAAGATATAGTTGGGTTTGTAGCTCGGTCTTTAAATTGTCGACAGGTGAAGTACGAGCATCAGAGACCTAGTGGATTACTTCAGAGACTTGAAGTTCTGGAATGGAAGTGGGAGCGTATTACCATGTACTTTGTAGTAGGGCTTCCACGAAATTTGAGGAAGTTTGATGTTGTTTGGGTGATTGTAGATCGGTTAACCAAGTCCGCACATTTTGTTCCAGTTGGTACTACCTATTCTTCTGAGACACTGGCTGAGATTTATATCCGCGAGAATGTTCGCCTACACGGTGTGCCAATGTCCATCATTTCGGATCAGGGCACGCAGTTTACATCACAATTTTGGAGAGAGCAGTGCAACGAGAATTAGGTACACAGGTTCAGTTTAGTACATCATTTCACCCTCAGATGGGCGGACAGTTAGAGCGCACTATTCAGATATTGGAAGATATGCTACGCGCTTGTGTTATTGATTTTGGGGGTTCTTGGGATCAGTTTCTGCCACTTGCAGAATTTGCTTACAATAATAGGTACCAATCGAGCATTCAGATGAATCTGTATGAGGCTTTATATGGGAGACGATGCCGGTCTGTGGTGGGTTGGTTTGAGCTGGTTGAGTCTAGGCTATTGGGTACTGATTTGGTGCAGGATTCTTTGGAAAACGTTAAATTGATTCAGGATCAACATGGCACGGAGTAGTCTAGACAGAAGAGTTATGCGGACCGGAAGGTCCGTGATGTTTCTTACATGGTTGGGGAGAAAGTTCTCCTCAATATTTCACCCATGAAGGATGTGTTGAGGTTCAGAAAGAAGGTCAATCTGAGTCCTAGGTATATTGGGCCTTTTGAAATACTTAAGAAGATTGGAGAGGTGGCTTTTGAACTTGTATTACCGCCTAGTCTATCGGGTGTTCATCCAATGTTTTATGCATCGATGCTCCGAAAGTAGGTCGAGGATTCGTCTCATGTTTTGGATTTCAGTACAGTACAATTGGATTATAATTTGACGTATGATGTGGAGCGGGTGACCATTTTAGACCGGCAAGTTTGAAAGCTGAGATCAAAGAATATAGCTTCAATGAAAGTGTAGTGGAGAGGCCAGCCAGTCGGAGACGCTACCTAGGAGATTGAGTGGGAGATGTAGAGCAAATATCCACGCCTATTTGAGGCTAGAGGTATGATTCTAACCCTGTTCGAGGACAAACATTTAATTAAGAAGGGGAGAATATAATGACCCGGGCGGTCATTTTGAGTAATACAACCCCGTTATGAGACTTGCCGGGGTAACTCGTTCGGGTCCGGTGAGTTTCAAAATATAACTGGTTTGATAGGTTTCAGCATCGAATATATAAGTTGAAAATTCTTAAGTTAATTAGGCTTGAATTGAGGTATGATTAATGTTTTTAGCATTGTTTGATGTGATTTGAGGTTTCGACCAAGTTTGTATGATGTTTTAGGACTTGGTGTATTTAGTTGAGGTCCCGGGGGCCTCAGGCGGGTTTTGGATAGTTAACGAATCAAATGTGGACTTAGAACAATTGAAACTTGCTGTTTCCTACTGATACAATCGCACCTGGGGAATTTGGCTCGCTGGTGCGAGCTCGCAGAAATGATCCTAGCATTGCAGAAGCGGATGGTCTGCATAAGTGGATGAGGTGTCATAGAAGCCACGCAATGATTGCAGATGTGGCCTGGGCTAAGGGGGCCTTGGACAGCAGAAGCGAGTCCGCAGAAGTGGGAGATTTAACGCAAAAAGGGAACCGCAAATGCGGTTAAAAGTGCCGCAAAAGTGGAACCTCTGGGCAGTGTACAAACACAGAGGGTTCCGAGTTTATTTTTGTCATTTTTGGACATTTCCAACACGATTTTGGGGCGATTGTCAGAGAGAATTCACAGGAAAACTTGAGGTAAGTCACTTATGATCATTTTTAGTCAATAATATTGGATTATCACTAAGTATTTCGACTAGATTACATGTTTTTAGGTGATATTAGAGGATTTGGGCCTAGTGATTTCAAAATAAGAATTTGAGATTTGTAGGTCGAGTTGATGTCGGAATTTGATAAATTTTATATGGTTGGACTCGTGGTTGAATGGGCGTTCATATTTTATAAATTTTGTCGGGGTGGTTGAATGGGCATTCATATTTGTAATTTTTGTCGGTTTCTGAGACGTGGGCCCCACCGACGATTTTTGAGATACATTTCGGGTTTTATTGAAAAATATTTATTTTCATATAAAATTAATTCCTATAATTTGTATTGACTGAATCGAATTAATTGTGACTAGATTCGAGCCGATCAAAGCCGGAAAAGCGAGGGAAATGCATTCTTATTGACGGATTAAGCTTGGCTTGAGGTAAGTGGCTTGTCTAACCCTTATGTGTGTATGTGTGGAGGGGGATCCCCTTAGACTTTGATACTGTTGTAACATTTTGTGATAAGCGTAGTGAACACGGGCTAAATTTTGAAATATCGGTTCTTGCTGAGTAGTCTTCTATTAAATTCTTTAACTTAGTTGGTTTAGAATATGTAGTGATCATGTTTAGTCTAGTATCACATGTCTACATGCCCTAACTCTTACTTGCAATATATGCAACATGCTTAGCTGAATTAGCTGCTTATTTGATTTGATTTAAATCTTTAACTTTGAGATTCTTGATGTAAATTCGTTGTTTCCTTCGGATATCTGTTGTATATTTACTTTGGGACTATGAGGCAGTTCCTCGGGATATCCCCCTATACTGCATATTTACTTTTGGGACTACGAGATGGTTCCTTGGGAGATCCCCCAGTACTGCATATTTACTTTTGGTACTATGAGGCGGTTCCTCGTGAGATCCCCCTGTACTGCATATTTACTTTTGGGACTACGAGGCGGTTCCTCGGGAGATCCTCATGTACTGCATATTTACTTTTGGGACTACAAGGCGGTTTCTCGGGAGTGCCCCTGTTGTTTACCTCTATTTACTATGCTGATATTTTCTGAAACTTCTTATTGTTTAAACTCTCAGTCATTTCAAAATATTATTATATCTTCTGCCTTACTTTTCTTTTAAACTAGTAGGGCCCTGACCCGACCTCGTCACTACCCTACCGAGGTTAGGCTTGGCACTTACTGTGTACCTATGTGGTGTACTCATACTATACTTCTACACATCTTTTTGTGCAGATCCAGGTTTTCCCCACCAGACCAGATACCAATGAGTTGGACCACACGTGGAGACTTCAAGGTATATATGCCAGCGTCCATAGACCTCGGAGTCCCCATATATCCTTACTATGTTGTTTTCCTTATTTTTCTTTAGACTCTAATATATAGAGACACTTAGTATTTGCTCTTAGAAGCATGTGACTTGTTTCCACCCGATTTTGGGAGTTGTAATTATTGAATGGCAGTTTTATTTTTATATTTCATGTGTTGAGATTGGAGTTCAGTTTATTATTCATTGATTCCACAAATTGTTAGGCTTACCTAGTCTTAGAAACTAGGTGCCATCACGAATCCTACGGAGGGGAAAATGGGGTTGTGAAAATAACTTGTTTGACTTCCCCAGCACTAATATACAACCCATACTATGTCTACAGAGCCTCTAATAGATATAAAAGAGTACTATGATAGTGTCGGCAATAAGGCACCGGCTATACCTCAAACACAATACACAAAGAAAAAAGATACATGACCCCGAAATGAAGTGGGGCTCACCAAGTCAGCTGGGAAGAGGGTGTACCGCTATCACTGATCAATGTCTCTTGCTGTAGAACCACCTGCATCCATTAAAGATGCATTTCCCCCGGTAAAAGGGACATTAGTACATATGGAATAGTACTAGTATGAATGACAAAATATCCTCTCAATAGAACGACTAATAATACAAGCAAGAATAATCATAATATTAGTGGAACATTCAGACAACATCAAACCTCAAGTTAGGACCAAAATAGTGTTCAAATAAATTTCCATATCTTAAGTTGTTAGATCTTTAGTACCAATATGCCACCATTCACAATACCAATACCACCGTACTTTCAGCACGAATTTCGATCATGACCCAATCGGCTAGGCCTTCTCATCCGAGACATCAACCATAATCACAATTTCAATTACAATTTCCAGCACAATCACCACCATTTGTGCGGCATGGCGACTGATCACGACCCAATCAGCTAGGCTGTCTCACCATAATGATACGTGTATCGACATCATCCTTTTCTACTAATCATCTCAATTCATACTTTTTTCACATATTTCTATTTCATTGGCACTAGTGGCCACAATTATAAAATTATTCTTGACACGCCAGCCGTATTTAGTATTTCATGCTAACCTTTTTCACTTACAAACATCATCATCTTCATCATCAAGAAGGCGTTTCAAATCAGGGTTTTTAGTACACATGTGGGCAATTTAGAGTCTTAGGCACATAGAGGTTTTTCACAAAATTTAGCATAATAGTCTTCGTTTGAACTTGACTTGAAGTTGAAACATTATTAATGCACAACCTATACTTTGAAAACATTCTCAAATGATAACATAACATGATAAAAGCATTTGGGATACATATTAAACACGTATCTTTCAACACAAACTTATTTGGAATAGCCAATTTTATAATAAACAACTAGGGACTTACATAAACTACATGAATACCGTGGGATTCAATTCTAAGAGAGGAGTTTAGCAAACATACCTAAAATTCGTCCCTTAATGATATTGCAACAATCCACTACACTAACAAACTTCAATCTACAATAAGAACATCCAATGGGACCAATATTAGTAAGAAATTTCATAATTTAGGCCATTTAGGCATTTTATCAAACACCAAGTAGGCATGAATCTCTACACCTCTTAACCATAGAATTAGTTCATCCAACTACTACCATTTACCAACAATTTATTCCACCGTCATTCTTAAATAATTCATAGCTTCTAACATCACATACATTACCATCCATCCACACTCAACCAACAAAATTTCATCAAATAATTACCTTTCAATCTCTACAATAGTTATGAATTTAAATTGGGAACTCATGGCTTCCAATCACCATACCATATGTTCCAAAACATAATTAATACTATATTCCCATAATATATCCATAAATGTAAGTCTAAGGGTGTAGGATTACCCTTTGGAAGAAATCTTGCAAAATCATCCTTTGAGTTCTTGAAGAAATTACTTGAAGATCTATGTATTTATGGAGGATTGAGTTAGTTTTAGGGTGTAATTGATAGAATTAAGCACCAAATTAGTATGTATTACTCACCTTGAAGATGGGGGGAGTTGGAGGTCTTGAGAGAGTGGAGGAAAACCCCAAATTTCGGCCAAGAGAAATGAGGAAAAATGAACCCCGAAATGAGTATATAATGTTTTGGGCGCCACAGGTGGCGTGGGACGCAGCCTGTGGCACTGTTTCCACAACCTAAAAGAAATCCCAGCACCAGGGCTAGTGCCCCACACTACCCTGGGCGCTGGCGATGGGAAATATTTTCTATTTCGCCCGAAAATGGGCATAACTCTCTCATACGATATTCGAATTCGACAATTCTTTTTTCTATGGCTCTGTAATTTCTATACAGATCTAATACTTCAATCAAAACTGAATTTGGAGCTTATTTGCTTAATGTGATACCACTTATGCTTGAATAAACGACGTCGAAATATCCTAAAAATATCCAAATTAAATCCGGGCATACACCCGAGTCCAAAATCACCATTCGGACCTAACTGAATCATCAAAACTCCGATCCGAGGTTGAATACAAAAAATCTCAAACTTGGTCATAATACATCATATGAAGCTACTCAAGATTTCAAATAGTTGAAAGGACGTAAATGTTCAAAATGACAAGTCGGGTCATTATATTCTTCCCCACTTAAGATCATTCGTCCTAGAATGAGGGTTAGAATCCGCCATAGACACCCAATGTGACTTAAATCCTCATCCACATACCAAAATTCCCAATTTTACTAACTCCATAAATTTCCAAAAATTTCGGCAGAGTTTCCCATGTAACTGTGCCTATCTACTTGTCAGAGAATCCTGAAATCCAATCCTAACAAAATATACATAATTCATAGAAGATAAGCTCTTAACATTTTCATCGAACGCAACTACCTAACTATGTAGTTATTCAAACAAGTGAGAGTACTTCTTCTTCATCTCTTCCTCGGCCTCCAATGTAGCCTCTTCAACCTGTTGGTTTCATCATAACACTTTCACGGAGGCAATTTCTTTATTTCTTAGCTTTCAGACTTGCCTATCAAGAATGGCAACTTGAATTTCTTTATAAGTCAGTTCTTCATTAACCTCAATAGTCTCAACCGGAACAATGAGTGTCGGGTCTCCAACTACTTTCTTCAACATAGACACATGAAATACCGGGTGCATTAATGACATCTCAGGTGGTAGGTCAAGCTTGTACGCCACTTCACCAACCCTATGAATGATTCTGTACGGTCCGACATACCTCGGACTCAATTTCCCTTTCTTACCAAATCGCATTACACCATTCATGGGGGAAACCTTGAATATTAGATATGAACACTTACTACTCAACTCTACGCATGATCTAGATTCAGGAAGAAGGTAACAACCCTAGATGTCACGTAGCCTCCTGATTATAAATGTGGCGCGCTACACATCCATAATCAAAACTCTACTAGACACGGCTCATAGACATCCCCTAGGACAGACTTGCTCTGATACCAAGTTTGTCACGACCCAACTGGAGGGTCATGACTAGCACCCGGGCCATACTTGCCGAGCACCAACGTACATTTTATCTAACCTTCCTTATTATCTTTAAGGGCCGACAAGATCAATATAAATAGTAGACATGAATCATGAACATCCAACAATGAAAGATAATGTCATGAACATACATAACATGGGACGACAAGACTGTCAAGAAACTATATATAAGGTACGAGCTACCATGATGTCATAAAAGACTATACAACAAAAATCAGCCGACAAGGCATTCTAAACCATACATAAGTCGACACCTGTCTATGAGCCTCTAAAAGAACATAAATGCTACAACATTGCCGGAACAGGGCCCTGACATACCCATAATGTCTATAACAAAAATGCATACAAAGACCACGGCAAGTCCGGAGAAGGGATCTCGCCAATAACCGCTGAACCGGATAGCCTGCTGTGATGGGGGAGCTGCGTCTACCCGTCTATCAGGACCTGCAGCACAAAATGCAGCGTCCATAAATAAAAAGGACGTCAGTACGAATAAAGTACTAAGTATGTAAGGCAGGAAAGCATAAGTGAGAACAGTAATGTAAACAGGGATAGAGAATATACAACCTGTGACATCTGGGTACCTCTGAGGGCTACTGACATGAAATACATGATACATACATATATATACATAAACTTTTAAAACATACGCCTTTGTGGGCATCACCATCATCATATCGTACCCGGCCGTAATAGGCTCGGTAAAACGTACCCGGCCATCATAGGGCTCGGTAGAATCGTACCCGGCCACGTGGAGCTCGGTAAAACCCAACTGATCAGTGGTTGCACAATAGGTGCCATACCCGGCCGACTATAGCGCGGCTCGGTAGAGTAAAATAGATACATATATATGATGCATGCTGGACTCATTGGAATCACATTTTGAACCTTTCGGAGTGACGTAAGGTCGGTATCCTTCGTACATGTTATTAGGATTAACTCTTCATCAAGAATCTTATAAGAATAAGGAACTACCAACAACATTGATAATATAAGAATAAGAGAAGTAACATCAATATCAATCGTTTCATAAGAAGGGCAGCAATGTAAGTACTGCTAGCTTCTAAGAGTAGAGTATCTTTGGGAGCACGTTCATTACATTATGTACAATCGGAGTCGTGCAAAAGAATGAAGGGGATAGCCTCACATACCTTGTATATACTGCCCAAACTCAAGCTATGCAAATGTCACGACTCCTTAGTCTACAATAAGACAAATGACACTATCATTATCGTTTAAGCGTCGTAACTATTACGTATCGACCACAACCTATTTTATGATGAAACGGACAGCACCTCCCCTATTTATATGACTTCCCACAAGTCAATACAATCACCAAACAGCCCAAACAACATTATTAATAATCATATTGAGCCTCCAAAACAGTCCACCAACCAACAACATTACTACCAAGCCTTTCGATATATATTTCACAAGTTCTAGCTTCAACGACTTAGCTGCAACTTGGATAATCTTAAATATATATAGAGTAAGAGGTTCCTTACCTTTAAACAGAAATAACAACTCCAATTTGACCTTAATTTTCCACCAAATATCCCTTCAATTCTGCCACAAGAATAAGGAAGCAAAACTAGCAATTAATTCGGGTTTTTTTTGGCACTAGAATTACTTTAGAAGACTTGAAATCACCTAGGGTTGATATTAAAAACTTGAAGGTGTATTTACAGGACATAAAACACTTAAAACAACCTCCCACACGAGCTGGAACAACACAAAAATCAGCAACAACAAGAAGAACAAGAAACTTACTAGCACCACGGGATTCCTGACATTTGATTTGTGTTGTTTGCCCTTTGTTTGGTTCTTGGATCATGAGAGAACCTTGAGAGACTGATTTTAGGGTTATAAGGTCTGAATATACTGAAAAATAATGACTTAAAACGGGGTTGAGGTATCTTATATATGTCCATATGTCTTAAACCGCCTTTGTGGGCCCCATAGAGAGCAGCTTGGCGCACTCTCGCGAAAACGCGAATATCTCTCTATTCCGAGATCGTATCGACAAACGGTTTAATGCGTTGGAAACTACACTCATAGATCTTCAATTTGATAGGTAGAGCACCCCATAATTCCAAGCACATTGGGAGAAAAATACAGTAACATTTGACCTAAAGTTTAATATGAAAAATAAACTTGCAATATTATAAAGAAAAAGTATGATACAAGGTAAAATTATTATATAAAAAAGTACTTTTATCGACTTTTGTTTCATAACTCGCTTGACTTCAAGACTTATGATGCGGATATTATATGATTCAAATACATTAAAACAAGACCTCTTGGGACAGTTAATCACCTCTAGTGTTACCCGAAAATACGGGTTACAACATCCTTGATTCGTTTAACTTCTAATATTTGTTAACCACTCTTATACACCCTTGTATCGTTTAAAAACCAATAGGATTAACTTCTTATCATCTCAAAGATAATCTCTTCTTGGATTTACGTCAACTAACTTATGGCGTGATCTATGGTATGCGAATTTGGGTTGTAATACCCTCTCCCCCTTAGGAACATTCGTCCTCGAATGTAAAGGTTTATGGGGTGTCTAACTCATCGTGGATTCCGACGGAGATTTCCGGCTGAGTTTCCCCCATAAAATGGACACTAGCCAAACTTGCTAGCAGTTAAACCCGACCTATGGCCTTACAAGACTATACAAAGCATTATGGATATGTACATTATCTGCATATCACCATTTTGTATTAAAAAAAAGAGTATTCACAAGCTATTGCTTGCCTCATAGAGCCGTTTCACCTTATAATGCGTCCTTCTTTCCCCCGGCATCCTCGTTATCTTCACTCTGGAATAGGTAAGGGTATTTAGACTTCATCTCCTCTTCTGCTTCCCATGTCATTTCTTCTATATTCTTGTTCCTCCATAATACTTTCACGGAAGCTACATCTTTTGTTCTCATCTTGTGGACTTGTCGATCTAATATAGCCACTAGCACTTCATCATATGATAGATCCTTTGTAACTTGTACATCTTTGATAGGGACGACCCGAGAAGGGTCTCCAATACATTTTCTCAACATAGATACATGGAATACCGGGTGGACAAATTCCAATTCAGATGGCAATTCTAACTCGTAAGCAACCTGTCCAATTCGTCGAAGAATTTTGTACGGCCCAATATACCGCGGACTCAACTTACCCTTCTTCCCAAAACGCATAACACCCTTTATCGGCGAGATCTTCAGGAAAACCCAATCACCAACCTCAAATTCCAGATCACGACGCCGGACATCGAAATAAGACTTTTGCCTGCTTTGTGCCGTCATCAGTCGCTCTTGTATCACTTTCACCTTCTCAATGGCTTGGTGAATCAAATCTGGCCCATATAATTCTGTCTCACCGACTTCGAACCATCCAACTGGTGATCTACATCTCCTCCCGTACAGTGCCTCATACGGGGCCATTTTAATACTGGAATGGTAGCTATTATTGTAGGCAAATTCTATAAGTGCCAGATGGTCATCCCAATTCCCCTTGAAATCTAGAACACATGCTCGTAGCATATCTTCAAGCGTCTGGATGGTACGTTCAGCCTGTCCGTCAGTCTGCAGATGGAATGCAGTGCTGAGATTTACTTGTGTACCTAAACCCTTCTGAAAAGACCTCCAAAAGTTAGCCGTAAATTGAGCTCCTCGGTCTGATATAATAGATACCGGCATACCATGAAGCCTAACAATCTCCTTGATATATAACTTCACATAATCTTCAGCCGTGTAAGTTGTCTTAACTGGTAGAAAATGGGCAGATTTTGTAAGTCGATCAACTATCACCCAGATGGAGTCAAACTTATGATAAGAGCGAGGTAATCCAATAATGAAGTCCATATTAATCACCTCCCATTTCCAGGTCGGAATCTCTATATTCTGAATCAATCCACTAGGTTTCTGATGCTCGATCTTTACTTGTTGACAATTAGGACACTGGGCTACAAATTCTACAATAGACTTCTTCATGTTATCCCACCAATACTGCTCCTTAACGTCATGATACATCTTTGTCGAGCCAGGATGGATAGAATATCGGGACTGGTGAATCTCAATCATAATCTTCTCTCGCAACCCTGCCACACTAGGTACACATAATCGGCCCTGGTATCTCAGTGTCCCATCTCCTCCGATCTTGAAAGCTGTAATCTTACACTGCTGAATTCCCTCTCTCAATCTTACTAAGGTAGGATCTTCATATTGCCGTGCTTTTACCTCGGCTACCAAAGATGATTCTGCTGTATTCTGTACAGTAACACCTCCGTCATCAGAGTCCAACAATCTGATTCTCATATTGGCCAGCTGGTGAAGCTCTTTGGTCAACCCTTGTCTACCTGCCTCAATATGTATTAAGCTTCCCATTGACTTATGGCTGAGAGCGTCTGCCACAACATTGGCTTTACCGGGATGGTACAATATCTCGACGTCATAGTCTTTCAGTAATTCAAGCCACCTACGCTGCCTCAAATTCAACTCCTTCTGCTTGAAGATGTATTGTAAACTCTTGTGATCTGTGTAGATGTCAACATGGACGCCGTATAAGTAGTGCCTCCATATCTTCAAAGCATATATTACTGCAGCCAATTCCAAATCATGAGTCGGGTAATTCTTTTCATGCTTCTTCAATTGTCTTGATGCATAAGCAATCACCTTCCCACGTTGCATCAATACGCACCCCAAACCTATACCTGAGGTATCACAATATACCACATAACCTTCTGTTCCTTCTGGGAGAGTGAGCACTGGCGCGGATGTCAATCGATTCTTTAGCTCCTGAAAACTATGTTCACAAGCATCAGACCACTGGAACTTGGTAGCTTTCTGTGTTAACTTAGTCAATGGTGCTGATATAGAGGAAAACCCTTCTACAAACCGCCTATAATATCCTGCTAGCCCCAGGAAGCTGCGGACTTCTGACGGTGTTGTCGGTCTCGGCCAATTCTTCACTGCATCGATCTTCTGAGTGTCGACACTAATACCCTCATCAGATATCACATGGCCAAGGAATGCTACTGAGTTCAGCCAGAATTCATATTTAGAGAGCTTAGCATATAACTTATGATCCTGAAGGGTCTGTAATACTATCCGCAAGTGGCCCGCATGTTCCGCCTCCGAACGAGAATACACCAGAATGTCATCAATGAATACGATCACGAACACATCAAGATAGGGCCTGAATACACTATTCATGAGATCCATAAAAGCTGCTGGGGCATTTGTTAGCCCGAACAACATCACCAAGAACTCAAAATGCCCATATCTTGTCCGGAAGGCCGTCTTTGGAATATCCTTCTCCTTAACCCTCACCTGATGATACCCTGAACGCAAGTCAATCTTGGAGAAATACTTGGCACCCTGGAGTTGGTCAAACAAGTCATCAATTCTTGGAAGTGGACACTTGTTCTTTATTGTAAACTTATTTAACTGTCGATAATCGATACACATCCTTAACGAGCCATCTTTCTTCCGCACGAACAAGACTGGCGCACCCCAAGGTGAAGTGCTAGGCCTAATGAAACCCTTATCCAGCAAGTCCTTCAAGTGTGCTTTCAACTCTCGCAACTCTACCGGGGCCATCCTATATGGAGGGATAGAGATCGGTTGAGTGTCAGGCAATGCATCAATGCTAAACTCAATCTCCCTTTCAGGAGGAAGGCCTGGGAGTTCATTTGGGAAAACATCTGGAAATTCATTGACCACGGGGATTAATTGTAGAGTAGGCGGCTTCGCCTCCGCATCTCTAACGCGAACAAGATGATAAATGTAGCCTTTTGAGATCATCTTCCTTGCCTTAAGATAGGAAATAAACCTACCTTTCGGCGTAGCAATGTTCCCCTTCCATTCAATGGCGGGTTCACCTGGAAACTGAAACCTAACCATCTTCGTACGACAGTCAACATTTGCATAGCATGAGGCCAACCAGTCCATTCCCATTATCACATCGAAATCAACCATTTCTAACTCAAATAAATTTGCCGAGGTTTGACGACTACAAATCATCACAGTGCAACCTTTATAAACCCTTCTAGCAATCACAAAATCTCCTATCGGAGTGGATACCGCAAGTGGTTTACTTATCAATTCAGGTTCAATGCCAAACTTATTAGCCACAAAGGGTGTAACATATGATAAGGTAGATCCTGGATCAATTAGCGCATATACATCATAAGAAAACACAAACAATATACCTGTAACAACATCCGGAGATGACTCGAGATCTTGTCGACCTACTAGAGCATAGGTTCGATTTTGAGCACCACTCGAACTCGGCACTGAACCTCTACCTCTACCACGACCTGTCGACTGTTGAAAACCTTGTGCTGGAGGTCGAACTGATAAGGAAGAACCAGACACAGATCCAGTCGGTTGAGCCATACCACCACCTCCTCTGTTAGGACAATCTCGCATCATATGGCCACGCTGTCTGCAAGAATAGCACGCATCGGAACCTCGACGGCACAGTCCAAAGTTGGCATTGCCGCACTGATCACAACGAGGTGTTGGTGGTCTCGTCTGACTAGTATCTCTATGAAATTGTGAGCCTGATGCCCTCGAACTCTGACCTGAACCAGAATAGGTAAATCGATCATACCGAGGCCTCTGAAACTGTGGAGGAGCACTAGCTACAGGTGGCGCCGAACTCCTCGAAGATTGGGGCCTGATACTACCTCTGAACTCATCAGAATACCCTGCAAATCTCGCCCTCTTATGCTGGCCCCTATCCTGCTCCCTATCTGCCCTTTGCTGGTGCTTACGATCCTCTAGGGTCTGGGCATAAGCCTGAATACGGGAAATATCCATGCCCTCTACTAAGGAGGCTGTTGTGCACTCATTTATCAGATGTGGTCCCAACCCGTTCACGAACAGATGCACCCTATCACTCATCTCTGACACCATATGGGGAGCATACCTTGCTAAAGAATCAAACTGTATACTATACTCTCGTACACTCATATTACCCTGTCGAAGGTTCAAGAACTTATCAGCTCTAGCTCGTCGTATCTCAACTGGCAAGTAGTGACGAAGAAAGGCCTCAGAAAATTCCTTCCACACGGCTGGAGGAGCGTTCGGACCCCTAGATCTCTCCCAACTATCATACCAGAAAACCGCTAAATCCCGTAACCGATAAGAAGCCAACTCTACTGCCTCTGTATCACTAGCATGCATAACCCGCAATGTATGATGAATCTGATCAATAAATATTTGTGGGTCCTCCTTGGGGTCTGATCCGGTAAACACTGGAGGTTCTAGATTAATAAAATCACGAACTCTCGCACTAACCGGTTTATCAGCAGCACCGGTATTCTGCCTCTGAGCCTGAGCAGCTACCAAGCTAGTCAACAATTGCACCGCACTGCGCATATCGTGGTCTGTAGTGCCAGACGGAGGAACTGGATGTACTAGATGCCTCCTAATATCCTTTGGAGGAGACGGAGAGGTATGAGACGGCATCTCACTCTGAGCCTCACTCTAGCCTACTCTGGCTGGAGGCACCTGAATGTTACCCTCTCCCACAGCTATATCAAGCCGTTTACTAATCGCTTGCTTCCTAGTCGAAGGCATCGCTGAAAGAAAACAAGGTGAATATTAGATATGAACACTTACTACTCAACTCTACGCACGATCTAGATTCAGGAAGAAGGTAACAACCCTAGATGTCACGTAGCCTCCTGATTATAAATGTGGCGCGCTACACATCCATAATCAAAACTCTACTAGACACGGCTCATAGACAACCCCTAGGACAGACTTGCTCTGATACCAAGTTTGTCACGACCCAACTGGAGGGTCATGACTAGCACCCGGGCCATACTTGCCGAGCACCAACGTACATTTTATCTAACCTTCCTTATTATCTTTAAGGGCCAACAAGATCAATATAAATAGTAGACATGGATCATGAACATCCAACAATGAAAGATAATGTCATGAACATACATAACATGGGACGACAAGACTGTCAAGAAACTATATATAAGGTACGAGCTACCATGATGCCATAAAAGACTATACAACAAAAATCAGCCGACAAGGCATTCTAAACCATACATAAGTCGACACCTGTCTATGAGCCTCTAAAAGAACATAAATGCTACAACATTGCCGGAACAGGGCCCCGACATACCCAAAATGTCTATAACAAAAATGCATACCAAGACCACGGCAAGTCCGGAGAAGGGATCTCGCCAATAACCGCTGAACCGGATAGCCTACTGTGATTGGGGAGCTGCGTCTACCCGTCTATCAGGACCTGCAGCACGAAATGCAGCGTCCACAAATAAAAAGGACGTCAGTACGAATAAAGTACTGAGTATGTAAGGCAGGAAAGCATAAGTAAGAACAGTAATGTAAACAGGGATAGAGAATATATAACCTGTGACATCTGGGTACCTCTGAGGGCTACCATCATCATCATCATATCGTACCCGGCCATAATAGGCTCGGTAAAACATACCCGGCCATCATAGGGCTCGGTAGAATCGTACCCGGCCACGTGGAGCTCGGTAAAACCCAACTGATCAGTGGTTGCACAATAGGTGCCATACCCGGCCGACTATAGCGCGGCTCGGTAGAGTAAAATAGATACATATATATGATGCATGCTGGACTCATTGGAATCACATTTTGAACCTTTCGGAGTGACGTAAGGTCGGTATCCTTCGTACATGTTATTAGGATTAACTCTTCATCAAGAATCTTATAAGAATAAGGAACTACCAACAACATTGATAATATAAGAATAAGATAAGTAACATCAATATCAATCGTTTCATAAGAAGGGCAGCAATGTAAGTACTGCTAGCTTCTAAGAGTAGAGTATCTTTGGGAGCTCGTTCATTACATTATGTACAATCGGAGTCGTGCAAAAGAATGAAGGGGATAGCCTCACATACCTTGTATATACTGCCCAACCTCAAGCTATGCAAATGTCACGACTCCTTAGTCTACAATAAGACAAATGACACTATCATTATCGTTTAAGCGTCGTAACTATTATGTATCAACCACAACCTATTTTACGATGAAACGGACAGCACCTCCCCTATTTATATGACTTTCCACAAGTCAATACAATCACCAAACAGCCCAAACAACATCATTAATAATCATATTGAGCCTCCAAAACAGTCCACCAACCAACAACATTACTACCAAGTCTTTCGATATATATTTCACAAGTTCTAGCTTCAACGACTTAGCTGCAACTTGGATAATCTTAAATATATATAGAGTAAGAGGTTCCTTACCTTTAAACATAAAGAACAACTCCAATTTGACCTTAATTTTCCACGAAATATCCCTTCAATTCTGCCACAAGAATAAGGAAGCAAAACTAGCAATTAATTCGGGTTTTTTTCGGCACTAGAATTACTTTAGAAGACTTGAAATCACCTAGGGTTGATATTAAAAACATGAAGGTGTATTTACAGGACATAAAACACTTAAAACAACCTCTCACACGAGCTGGAACAACACAAAAATCAGCAACAACAAGAAGAACAAGAAACTTACTAGCGCCACGGGATTCCTGACATTTGATTTGTGTTGTTTGCCCTTTGTTTGGTTCTTGGATCATGAGAGAACCTTGAGAGACTGATTTTAGGGTTATAAGGTCTGAATATACTGAAAAATAATGACTTAAAACGGGGTTGAGGTATCTTATATATGTCCATATGTCTTAAACCGCCTTTGTGGGCCCCATAGAGAGCAGCTTGGCGCACTCTCGCGAAAACGCGAATATCTCTCTATTCCGAGATCGTATCGACAAACGGTTTAATGCGTTGGAAACTAGACTCATAGATCTTCAATTTGATAGGTAGATCACCCCATAATTCCAAGCACATTGGGAGAAAAATGCAGTAACATTTGACCTAAAGTTTAAGTAAAATTATAAACCTAAGTTGCGACAACTTTTATCGACTTTTGTTTCATAACTCGCTTGACTTCAAGACTTATGATGCGGATATTATATGATTCAAATACATTAAAACAAGACCTCTTGGGACAGTTAATCACCTCTAGTGTTACCCGAAAATACGGGTTACAACATCCTTGATTCGTTTAACTTCTAATATTTGTTAACCACTCTTATACACCCTTGTATCGTTTAAGACCAATAGGATTAACTTCTTATCATCTCAAAGATAATCTCTTCTTGGATTTACGTCGACTAACTTATGGCGTGATCTATGGTATGCGAATTTGGGTTGTAACATGATCATCCCAGCTACCTTTCAAGTCAAGAACACAAGTGCGCAATATATCCTCAAGCATCTGAATAGTCCGCTCTACCTGCCCGTCGGTCTGTGGATGAAAGGTTATACTACGATTCACTTGAGTACCCAAAACTTGTTGAAATGTCTTCCAAAAATTAGCCGTGAATTGTGCCCTCTGATCAGAAATGATAGAAACTGGAGTGTCATGCAACCTGACTATTTCTTTGATATACAACTGAGCATATTGTTCCGCTGTGTCGGTAGCCTTAACCGGCAAAAAGTGTGCTGATTTCGTGAGTCGATTCACAATCACCCAAATCGAGTCAAACTTACGAGGAGTGCAAGATAGTACTACCACAAAGTCCATATTAATTATTTCCCACTTTCACATTGGAATTTCTATGTTCTCTACCAACCCACCGGGCCTTTGGTGTTCGACCTTCACTTGCTGACAATTCAGACATTTCGCCACAAAGTCCGCTAAGTTCCTCTTCATATCTTTCCACCAATAGACTTCCTTAAGATCATGATACATTTTTTTAGAGCCCAGGTGCATGGAATACCTTGAAGTGTGAGCCTCGGTCATGATTCTTTCCCGAAGACCATCTACATTTGGAATACATAGACGCCATTGGTACCTTAGTGTACCATCACTCATGCCAAAAGAAAAGGCCACGTTCTTATGTTTATGAATCCCCTATTTTATTTGTGCCAACAATGGATCGTTGTATTGTTTCTCCTTTACTTCCACAACAAGTGATGATTCAGCCTTATTTTGCACAATCTCTCCTCTTTCACTAGAATCAGCAAGACGAACTCCCAAACTAGCCAACAGATGAACCTCCTTGGCCAACGTATTTTGATGTGCCTCCAAGTGTGCTAAACTACCCATAGATTTCCAGCTAAGAGTATCCGCCACAACATTAGCCTTCCCCAGATGATATAGAATATCAATGTCGTAGTCATTGAGTAACTCAAGCCATCTTCTCTGCCTCAGATTCAATTCCTTCTACTTGAAAATATAGTGAAGGCTCTTATGATCCGTGAATATATCCACACGGACCCCATATAAATAATGACGCCAAATTTTTAATGCAAATACCACTGCCGCAAGTTCTAAGTCATGCGTGGGGTAATTCCTCTCATGATTTTTAAGTTGTCTAGAAGCATAAGTGATCACCTTGCCATGTTGCATCAATACACACCCAAGTTCGATTCTCAAAGAATCACAATATACTACAAATCCATTTGTACCCTCTGGTAGGGTCAACACTGGTGCCGTAGTCAATCTTGTTTTCAACTCCTGGAAGCTTCTTTTGCGAACATCGGACCATTGGAACTTAATTGCCTTCTATGTCAATTTATTCAATATAAAGGCAAGAGTAGAGAACTCCCCCACAAACTTTCTGCAATACCCAGCTAAACCTAAGAAACTGCGAATCGTTGTTGTAGTTGTAGGCCTTGGCCAATTCTTTACAACTTCAATCTTCTGAGGATCAACCTTAATCCCTTCACTAGAGACGACTTGATCCAAGAATCTGACAGATTCAAGTCAAAATTCACACTTTGAAATTTTCGCATATAACTTGTATGCTTTGCAAAACTACCCTGAGATGATCAGTATGGTCCTCTCGACTTCGTTAATATACAAGAACATCATCAATGAACACTATCACAAAGGAGTCGAGAAAAATCTTGAAGACTTGATTCATAAGATCCATGAATGACGTCGGGGCATTTGTTAGTCCATATCGGGTTCTAAAAGTTGTTTTTGTAATATCCTGCTCGTTGATATTCAATTGATGATACCCGTATCCTAAATAAATTTTGGAGAAGTACTTAGCACCCTGCAATTGGTCAAACAAATCACCTATCCTTGGTAGTGGATACTTATTCTTGATTGTGACCTTGTTGAGCTGGTGATAGTCAATACACATTCTTAGGGACCCATCTTTCTTCCTTAAAAAGAGGACCGGTGCGCCTCAAGGCGACACACTCGGCCGGATGAAAACTTTCTCTAATAAATCCTTCAATTGTTCCTTTAGTTCTTTCAATTCTGCCGGTGCCATCCTGTATGGTGGAATAGATATAGGTTGCGTGCCTGGCATCACATCTATCCCAAAATCAATCTCCCTATCTTATGGGATCCCAGGAGCTCATCCGGAAAGACTCCCGAAAATTCATTCACAACAGGCACAGACTCAAGTGTAAGTGCCTCAACATCGATGTCCGTAACCCGGACCAAATGGTCAATACACCCCGTTTTGATCATCTTCGTGGCGTTAAGGTAAGAAATAAACCTACCCTTAGGCACCACGTCATCCCTCTTCCACTCAATAACTGGCTCATTTGGAAATTCAAACCTAACGGTCCTGGTTCAGCAATCAAGCTTGGCAAAACATGAATAAAGCCAGTCCAACCCCATTATTCATCAAAATCGACCATCCCAATTAAATGAGATCGGTCATGATGTTCCGAACACGCAACATGAAAACACAATCCCTATATCCCATGCGGCCAAAATAGACTCACCAACAGGAGTAGATACAGAGAATGGCTTATGAAGTTGTTCCGGTTCTATCCCAAATTCCATAGCAACATAAGGAGTGACATATGACAAAGTGGAACCGGGATCAATAAGAGCATACACATCATGAGATTGGATAGTCAATATCCCCTGCCCCTCACCCTGGCGGGACGAACGACAGTCTCTCTAAATGGGACCCCTCAATACACACCTGTAGCATATGGGTAAGTCCATGTAGCATATTCCTAAGTGCATATATCCACACCAAGGGCATTGGGGCCTATGTTGCTGCTGGAATTTCTCATTAGGCTGACCCTGCTGGTAGGATCCCCTGTTGGCCTGACCGGGCTAAAAATGACTCTGCTACTACTGACTGGGCTTTGATGGCGGTGCACTGATTGAAGACAGATCAAAAGACTGGGATGGCCCTGATGATCCTCCCCTGAATGCTGACCTTCCGCCACCAGAGGAACCAACAAAGTTGCCCGCGGACCGTGCCTTATTTCTACCCTCTCGCTCCATTATGTTCTTCAATTTGTGGGTCTCTATGGCTTGAGAAAATGCCATCATCTTCACATAGTTCATATCAGAATTCACTGCTTTATAGCAGCCTCATTAATTACTAGGAGACTAAGGCCCTACACAAACCGGCACACTTTAGCCTCCATAGTAGGCAACATATAAATAGCATACTTGGACAGGTGCGCGAATCTCATATGGTACTCTCACACACCCAGGCTACCTTGCCTCAGGCTCTCAAACTCAGTGACATGGGTTGTCTTAGTCTCGACAGGCAAGAAATGATCAATGAAGGCATCAGAAAACTCACTCCACCTCGTCGAAGGGCTCCCCTCCTTACGAGACTCCTCCCATAGCTCAAACCAAGAATATGCCACCTCTTTCAGGATATAGGAAGCCAACTCCACTGCCTCTGTCTTAGTGGCACGCATAACTTGGAGAGTCTTATGCATCTCATCAATGAAGTCCTGAGGGTCCTCCTCGGGGTTAGTACCCGTGAACACCAGAGGATCTAACTGAAGAAACTTGTTCACTCTGGAACTAGCGGAATCCTCTTGCAGACTAGAAGAAGTAGGTGCAACATGCGATCTTTGGGCCTGGGAAGCCACTATCTAAGCCAACATTTGTATGGCTCCCCTAAGATCCCCATCAAAAACTCTGGAATCCGAAGCTGGAGGTGGAACTGGAATATCACTTGGAGGGATCGTTGCGCCCTCAGTAGGTGTAGGGCCAGGTGCGGTCTGATCAATTGTAGTATAGTCATGTAGTGTAGTAATTGGGGGAATATCCCCAGCCCTAGTGTTCTTACCTGCATCACCAAGAATAGGATCAACTGCCACTCCTGGGGTGATATTGGCTCTCTAGCCAGTTCTTGCCCTCTTCTTATGTGTCATGCACTGAAAATTAGAGCAACACATGAGTTAAAAGAGGAAAAGTCTTACAATCAGCTTTATCGCACAATCTAGAATATCAAAGAAGGGTGAAATTACTAAATGCCCAAGTAGCCTCCTCATTATAGATGAGGTCGACAACACACCGATAAGGACTCTACCAGACATGGCTCCGAGAAAACCTAGGACACTTTAAAACCCTAGGCTCTGATACCAAGTTTGTTACCCCCCGAAATCAGGGAGCGCGACCGGCGCTCAACCGAGTGGATCCGGTCAAGGAAGCATGTCAGATACTTTCTGCCCAAAACTCACTTATGAATAAAGAGAATTCATATTTTTTTTAATTAGATAATACGGAAATCATGTATACAATACCAATTCATTACCATTAGTTACTTCATTTTAAAGTCTCAAATTACACACACTTCATAGTTTGAAGTGGAACAAGTAATTCAAGCACATCATAACTTGTTTGACTTCCCCATCACTAATATACAACCCACACTATGTCTACGGAGCCTTTAATAGATACAAAAGAGTACTATGATAGTGTCGGCAATAAGGCCCCGACTATACATCAAACACAATACACAAGGAACTAAAGATACATGACCCCGAAATGAAGTGGAGCTCACCAAGTCAGCTGGGAAGAGGGTGTACCGCTATCATTAATCAATATCTTCTGTTGTGGAACCACCTGCATCCATTGAAGATGCAGCGACCCCGGCAAAAAAGATGTTAGTACATATGGAATAGTGCTAGTATGAATGACAAAACACCCTCTCAATAGAACGATTAATAATACAAGCAAGAACAATCATAATATTACTGTAAGCTTCAGACAACATCAAACCTCAAGTTAGGACCAAAACAATGTTAAAATAAATTTTCATATCTTAAGTTGGGAGATCTTTAGTACCAATATGCCACCGTTCACTATACCAATACCACCGTACTTTTAGCACGGAGTTCGATCATGACCTGATCGCCTAGGCTGTCTCACCCGAGACATCAACCACAATCACAATTTCAATTACAATTTTCAGTACAATCACCACCATGTGTGTGGCATGGCATCCGATCACGACCCGATCGGCTAGGCCGTCTCACCACAATGATAAGTGGATCGACATCATTCTTTTCTACCAATCATCTCAATTCATACTTCTTTCACATCTTTTCATTTCATTCACACTAGTGGCCACAATTATAAAATTATTCTTTGCACGTCGGCCATATTTAGTATTTCATGCTCACCTTTCTTACTATAAAACATCATCATCATCATCAACAACTTAAAATCAAGGTTTTTAGTACAATGTGGGCAATTTAGAGTCTTAGGCACATAGATGTTTTTCACAAAATTTAGCATAATAGTCTTCGTTTGAACTTGACTTGAAGTTGAAACATTTTTAATGCACAACTCATACTTTTAACACATTCTCAAATGATAACATAACATGATAAAAGCATTTGGGATACATATTGAACATATATCTTTCAACACAAACTTATTCAGAATAGCCAATTTTATAATGAACAACTCGGGACTTACATGAATATCGTGGGATTCAATTCTAAGAGAGGAGTTTAGCCAACATACCACAAATTCATCCCTTCATGATACTACAACGATCCACTACACTAATCAACTTCAATCTACAATAACAACATCCAATGGGACCAATATTAGCTATAATTTAGGCCATTTAGGTATTTTATCAAACACCTAGCTGGCATGAATCTCTACACCTCTTAAGTATAGAATTAGTTCATCCAACTACTACCATTTACCAACAATTTATCCCATCATCATTCCTAAATAATTCATAACTTCCAACATCACATACATGGCCATCTATCCACACCCAACCAACAAAATTCCATCAAATAATCACCTTTCAATCTCTACAATGGTTATTTATTTAAATTGGGAACTTATGGCTTCCAATCGCCATACCATAAGTTTCAATACTTAATTCATACTCATATTCCCATAATATATCCATACATGTAAGTCTAAGGGTGTAGGATTACCTTTTGGAAGAAATCTTGCAAAACCCTCCTTTGAGTTCTTGAAGAAATTACTTGAAGATCTATGTATTTTATGGAGGATTGAGTTAGGTTTAGGGTGGAATTGATGGAATGAAGTACCAAATTAGTAGGTATTACTCACCTTGAAGATGGGGGGAGTTGGAGGTGTTGAGAGAGAGGAGGAAAACCCCAAAGTTCGGCCAAGAGAAATGGGGAAAAATGAAACCCGAAATGAGTATATAATATTTCGGGCGCCACAGGTGGCATATGGCGCTGCCTGTAGCGATGTTTCCAGAACTTAAATTAAATCCTAGTGCCAGGGCTAGCGCCCCTCGCTACCTTGGGCACTGGCGATGGGAAATCTTTTCTATTTCACCAGGAAATGGGTATAACTCTCGCATACGATGTCCGAATATTGTTACGGCTCTGTAATTGCTATACGGATCTAATGATTCAATCAAAACTAAATTTGGAGCTTATTTGCTTAATGTTATACCACTTATGCTTGAAGAAACGACGTCGAAATTGTCACGACCCAACTGGAGGGTCATGACTAGCACCCGGGCCATACTTGCCGAGCACCAACGTACATTTTCTAACCTTCCTTATTATCTTTAAGGGCCGACAAGACCAATATAAATGAAAGACATGGATCATGAACATCCAACAATGAAAGATAATGTCATGAACATACGTAACATAGGACGACAAGACTGTCAAGAAACTATATATAAGGTACGAGCTACCATGGTGCCATGAAAGACTATACAACAAAAATCAGCCGACAAGGCATTCCAAACCATACATGAGTCGACACCTGTCTATGAGCCTCTAAAAGAACATAAGTGCTACAACATTGCCGGAACAGGGCCCCGACATACCCATAATGTCTATAACAAAAATGCATACCAAGACCACGGCAAGTCCGGAGAAAGGATCTTGCCAATAACGCTGAACCAGATAGCCTACTGTGATGGGGGAGCTGCGTCTACCCGTCTATCAGGACCTGCAGCACGACATGCAGCGTCCACAAATAAAAAGGACGTCAGTACGAATAAAGTACTGAGTATGTAAGGCAGAATAGCATAAGTAAGAACAATAATGTAAACAGTGATAGGGAATATACAACCTGTGACATCTGGGTACCTCTGAGGGCTACTGACATGAAATACATGATGCATACATATATATATACGTAAACGTTTAAAACATATGCCTTTGTGGGCATCATCATCATCATATCGTACCCGGCCATAATAGGCTCGGTAAAACGTACCCGGCCATCATAGGGCTCGGTAGAATCGTACCCGGCCACGTGGAGCTCGGTAAAACCCAACTGATCAGTGGTTGCACAATAGGTGCCATACCCGGCCGACTATAGCGCGGCTCGGTAGAGTAAAATAGATACATATATATGATGCATGCTGGACTCGTTGGAATCATAATTTGAACCTTTCGGAGTGACGTAAGGTCGGTATCCTTCGTACACGTTATTAGGATTAACTCTTCATCAAGAATCTTATAAGAATCGGGAACTACCAACAACATTGATAATATAAGAATAAGAGAAGTAACATCAATATCAATCGTTTCATAAGAAGGGCAGCAATGTAAGTACTGCTAGCTTCTAAGAGTAGAGTATCTTTGGGAGCTCGTTCATTACATTATGTACAATTGGAGTCGTGCAAAAGAATGAAGGGGATAGCCTCACATACCTTGTATATACTGCCCAACCTCAAGCTATGCAAATGTCACGACTCCTTAGTCTACAATAAGAGAAATGACACTATCATTATCGTTTAAGCGTCGTAACTATTATGTATCGACCGCAACCTATTTTACGATGAAACGGACAGCACCTCCCCTATTTATATGACTTCCCACAAGTCAATACAATCACCAAACAGCCAAAACAACATCATTAATAATCATATTGAGTCTCCAAAACAGTCCACCAACTAACAACATTACTACCAAGCCTTTCGATATATATTTCACAAGTTCTAGCATCAACGACTTAGCCACAACTTGGATAATCTTAAATATATATAGAGTAAGAGGTTCATTACCTTTAAACAGAAAGAACAACTCCAATTTGACCTTAATTTTCCTCGAAATATCCTTTCAATTCTGCCACAAGAACAAGGAAGCGAAACTAGCAATTAATTCGGGTTTTTCGGCACTAGAATTACTTTAGAAGACTTGAAATCACCTACGGTTGATATTAAAAACTTTAAGGTGTATTTACAGAACATAAAGCACTTAAAACAACCTCCCACACGAGCTGGAACAACACAAAAATCAGCAACAACAAGAAAAACAAGAAACTAACTAGCACCACGGGATTCCCGACATTTGATTTGTGTTGTTTGCCCTTTGTTTGGGTCTTGGATCATGAGAGAACCTTGAGAGAATGTTTTTAGGGTTATAAGGTCTGAATATACTGAAAAATAATGACTTAAAACGGGGTTGAGTTATCTTATATATGTCCAAATGTCTTAAACCGCCTTTGTGGGCCCCATAGAGAGCAGCTTGGCGCACTCTCGCGAAAACGCGAATATCTCTCTATTCCGAGATCGTATCGACCAACGGTTTAATGCGTTGGAAACTAGACTCATAGATATTCAATTTGATAGGTAGATCACCCCATAATTCCAAGCATATTGGGAGTAAAATGCAGTAACATTTGACCTAAAGTTTAAGTAAAATTATAAACCTAAGTTGCGACAACTTTTATCGACTTTTATTTCATAACTCGCTTGACTTCAAGACTTATGATGCGGATATTATATGATTCAAATACATTAAAACAAGACCTCTTGGGACAGTTAATCACCTCTAGTGTTATCCGAAAATACGGGTTACAACATCCTTGATTAGCTTAACTTCAAATACTTGTTAACCACTCTTATACACCCTTGTATCGTTTAAGACCAATAGGATTAACTTATTATCATCTCAAAGATAATCTCTTCTTGGATTTACGTCGACTACCTTACGGCGTAATCTATGATATGCGAATTTGGGTTGTAACATCCTCTCCCCCTTAGGAACATTCGTCCTCGAATGTAAGGGTTTATGGGGTGTCTAACTCATCGTGGATTCCGACGGAGATTTCCGGCTGAGTTTCCCTTATAAAATGGACACTAGCCAAACTTGCAAGCAGTTAAACCCAACCTATGGCCATACAAGACTATACAAAGCATTATGGATATGTACATTATCTGCATATCACCATTTTGTATTAAAAAAAGAGTATTCACAAGCTATTGCTTATCTCATAGAGCCGTTTCACCTTATAATGCGTCCTTCTTTCCCCCGGCATCCTCGTTATCTTCACTCTGGAATAGGTAAGGGTATTTAGACTTCATCTCCTCTTCTGCTTCCCATGTCATTTCTTCTATATTCTTGTTCCTCCATAATACTTTCACGGAAGCTACATCCTTTGTTCTCAGCTTGCGGACTTGTCGATCTAATATAGCCACTGGCACTTCATCATATGATAGATCCTTTGTAACTTGTACATCTTTGATAGGGATGACCCGAGAAGGGTCTCCAATACATTTCCTCAACATAGATACATGGAATACCGGGTGGACAAATTCCAATTCAGATGGCAATTCTAACTCGTAAGCAACCTGTCCAATTCGTCGAAGAATTTTGTACGGCCCAATATACCGCGGACTCTAATTACCCTTCTTCCCAAAATGCATAACACCCTTCATCGGCGAGATCTTCAGGAAAACCCAATCACCAACCTCAAATTCCAGATCACGACGTCGGACGTCGGAATAAGACTTTTGCCTGCTTTGTGCCATCCTCAGTCGCTCTTGTATCACTTTCACCTTCTCAATGGCTTGGTGAATCAAATCTGGCCCATATAATTCTGTCTCACCGACTTCGAACCATCCAACTGGTGATCTACATCTCCTCCCGTACAGTGCCTCATACGGGGCCATTTTAATACTGGAATGGTAGCTATTATTGTAGGCAAATTCTATAAGTGCCAGATGGGCATCCCAATTCCCCTTAAAATCTAGAACACATGCTCGTAGCATATCTTCCAGCGTCTGGATGGTACGTTCAGCCTGTCCGTCAGTCTGCGGATGGAATGCAGTGCTGAGATTTACTTGTGTGCCTAAACCCTTCTGAAAAGACCTCCAAAAGTTAGCCATAAATTGAGCTCCTCGGTCTGATATAATAGATACCGGCACACCATGAAGCCTAACAATCTCCTTGATATACAACTTCGCATAATCTTCAGCCGTGTAAGTTGTCTTAACTGGTAGAAAATGGGCAGATTTTGTAAGTCGATCAACTATCACCCAAATGGAGTCAAACTTATGATAAGAGCGAGGTAATCCAATAATGAAGTCCATATTAATCACCTCCCATTTCCAGGTCGGAATCTCTATATTCTGAATCAATCCACTGGGTTACTGATGCTCGATCTTTACTTGTTGACAATTAGGACACTGGGCTACAAATTCTGCAATAGACTTCTTCATGTTGTCCCACCAATACTGCTCCTTAACGTCATGATACATCTTTGTCGAGCCAGGATGGATAGAATATCGGGACTGATGAATCTCAATCATAATCTTCTCTCGCAACCCTGCCACACTAGGCACACATAATCGGCCCTGGTATCTCAGTGTCCCATCTCCTCCGATCTTGAAAGCTGTAATCTTACACTGCTAAATTCCCTCTCTCAATCTTACTAAGGTAGGATCTTCATATTGCCGTGCTTTTACCTCGGCTACCAAAGATGATTCTGCTGTATTCTGTACAGTAACACCTCCGTCATCAGAGTCCAACAATCTGATTCTCATATTGGCCAGCTGGTGAAGCTCTTTGGTCAACCCTTGTCTACCTGCCTCAATATGTATTAAGCTTCCCATTGACTTACGGCTGAGAGCGTCTGCCACAACATTGGCTTTACCAGGATGGTACAATATCTCGACGTCATAGTCTTTCAGTAATTCAAGCCACCTACGCTGCCTCAAATTCAACTCCTTCTGCTTGAAGATGTATTGTAAACTTTTGTGATCTGTGTAGATGTCAATATGGATGCCGTATAAAGTAGTGCCGCCATATCTTCAAAGCATATATTACTGCAGCCAATTCCAAATCATGAGTCGGGTAATTCTTTTCATGCTTCTTCAATTGTCGTGATGCATAAGCAATCACCTTCCCACGTTGCATCAATACGCACCCCAAACCTATACCTGAGGCATCACAATATACCACATAACCTTCTGTTCCTTCTGGGAGAGTGAGCACTGGCGCAGATGTCAATCGATTCTTTAGCTCCTGAAAACTATGTTCACAAGAATCAGACCACTGGAACTTGGTAGCTTTCTGTGTTAACTTAGTCAATGGTGCTGATATAGAGGAAAACCCTTCTACAAACCGCCTATAATATCCTGCTAGCCCCAGGAAGCTGCGGACTTCTGATGGTGTTATAGGTCTCGGCCAATTCTTCACTGCATCGATCTTCTGAGTGTCGACACTAATACCCTCATCAGATATCACATGGCCAAGGAATGCTACTGAGTTCAGCAAGAATTCACATTTAGAGAGCTTAGCATATAACTTATGATCCTGAAGGGTCTGGGCATAAGCCTGAATACGGGAAATATCCATGCCCTCTACCAAGGAGGCTGTTGTGCACTCATTTATCAGATGTGGTCCCAACCCGTTCACGAACAGATGCACCCTATCACTCATCTCTGACACCATATGGGGAGCATACCTTGCTAAAGAATCAAACTGTATACTATACTCTCGTACACTCATATTACCCTGTCGAAGGTTCAAGAACTTATCAGCTCTAGCTCGTCGTATCTCAACTGGCAAGTAGTGACGAAGAAAGGCCTCAGAAAATTCCTTCCACACGGCTGGAGGAGCGTTCGGACCCCTAGATCTCTCCCAACTATCATACCAGAAAACCGCTAAATCCCGTAACCGATAAGAAGCCAACTCTACTGCCTCCGTATCACTAGCATGCATAACCCGCAATGTACGATGAATCTGATCAATAAATATTTGTGGGTCCTCCTTGGGGTCTGATCCGGTAAAGACTGGAGGGTCTAGATTAATAAAATCACGAACTCTCGCACTAACCGGTTTATTAGCAGCACCAGTATTCTGCCTCTGAGCCTGAGCAGCTACCAAGCTAGTCAACAATTGCACCGCACTGCGCATATCATGGTCTGTAGTGCCAGACGGAGGAACTGGATGTACTGGGTGCCTCCTAATATCCTCTGGAGGAGACAGAGAGGTATGAGACGGCATCTCACTCTGAGGCTCACTTTGGCCTGCTCTGGCTGGAGGCACCTGAATGTTACCCTCGCCCACAGCTGTATCAAGCCGTTTACTAATCGCTTGCTTCCTAGTCGAAGGCATCGCTGAAAGAAAACAAGGTGAATATTAGATATGAACACTTACGACTCAACTCTACGCACGATCTAGATTCAGGAAGAAGGTAACAAACCTAGATGTCATGTAGCCTCCTGATTATAAATGTGGCGCGCTACACATCCATAATCAAAACTCTACTAGACACGGCTCATAGACAACCCCTAGGACAGACTTGCTCTGATACCAAGTTTGTCACGACCCAACTGGAGGGTCATGACTAGCACCCGGGCCATACTTGCCGAGCACCAACATACATTTTCTAACCTTCCTTATTATCTTTAAGGGCCGACAAGACCAATATAAATGAAAGACATGGATCATGAACATCCAACAATGAAAGATAATGTCATGAACATACGTAACATAGGACGACAAGACTGTCAAGAAACTATATATAAGGTACGAGCTACCATGGTGCCATGAAAGACTATACAACAAAAATCAGCCGACAAGGCATTCCAAACCATACATGAGTCGACACCTGTCTATGAGCCTCTAAAAGAATATAAGTGCTACAACATTGCCGGAACAGGGCCCCGACATACCCATAATGTCTATAACAAAAATGCATACCAAGACCACGGCAAGTCCGGAGAAAGGATCTTGCCAATAACGCTGAACCAGATAGCCTACTGTGATGGGGGAGCTGCGTCTACCCGTCTATCAGGACCTGCAGCACGACATGCAGCGTCCACAAATAAAAAGGACGTCAGTACGAATAAAGTACTGAGTATGTAAGGCAGAATAGCATAAGTAAGAACAATAATGTAAACAGTGATAGGGAATATACAACCTGTGACATCTGGGTACCTCTGAGGGCTACTGACATGAAATACATGATGCATACATATATATATACGTAAACGTTTAAAACATATGCCTTTGTGGGCATCATCATCATCATATCGTACCCGGCCATAATAGGCTCGGTAAAACATACCCGGCCATCATAGGGCTCGGTAGAATCGTACCCGGCCACGTGGAGCTCGGTAAAACCCAACTGATCAGTGGTTGCACAATAGGTGCCATACCCGGCCGACTATAGCGCGGCTCGGTAGAGTAAAATAGATACATATATATGATGCATGCTGGACTCGTTGGAATCATAATTTGAACCTTTCGGAGTGACGTAAGGTCGGTATCCTTCGTACACGTTATTAGGATTAACTCTTCATCAAGAATCTTATAAGAATCGGGAACTACCAACAACATTGATAATATAAGAATAAGAGAAGTAACATCAATATCAATCGTTTCATAAGAAGGGCAGCAATGTAAGTACTGCTAGCTTCTAAGAGTAGAGTATCTTTGGGAGCTCGTTCATTACATTATGTACAATTGGAGTCGTGCAAAAGAATGAAGGGGATAGCCTCACATACCTTGTATATACTGCCCAACCTCAAGCTATGCAAATGTCACGACTCCTTAGTCTACAATAAGAGAAATGACACTATCATTATCGTTTAAGCGTCGTAACTATTATGTATCGACCGCAACCTATTTTACGATGAAACGGACAGCACCTCCCCTATTTATATGACTTCCCACAAGTCAATACAATCACCAAACAGCCCAAACAACATCATTAATAATCATATTGAGTCTCCAAAACAGTCCACCAACTAACAACATTACTACCAAGCCTTTCGATATATATTTCACAAGTTCTAGCATCAACGACTTAGCCACAACTTGGATAATCTTAAATATATATAGAGTAAGAGGTTCATTACCTTTAAACAGAAAGAACAACTCCAATTTGACCTTAATTTTCCTCGAAATATCCCTTCAATTCTGCCACAAGAACAAGGAAGCGAAACTAGCAATTAATTCGGGTTTTTCGGCACTAGAATTACTTTAGAAGACTTGAAATCACCTACGGTTGATATTAAAAACTTGAAGGTGTATTTTCAGAACATAAAGCACTTAAAACAACCTCCCACACGAGCTGGAACAACACAAAAATCAGCAACAACAAGAAAAACAAGAAACTAACTAGCACCACGGGATTCCCGACATTTGATTTGTGTTGTTTGCCCTTTGTTTGGGTCTTGGATCATGAGAGAACCTTGAGAGAATGTTTTTAGGGTTATAAGGTCTGAATATACTGAAAAATAATGACTTAAAACGGGGTTGAGTTATCTTATATATGTCCAAATGTCTTAAACCGCCTTTGTGGGCCCCATAGAGAGCAGCTTGGCGCATTCTCGCGAAAACGCGAATATCTCTCTATTCCGAGATCGTATCGACGAACGGTTTAATGCGTTGGAAACTAGACTCATAGATATTCAATTTGATAGGTAGATCACCCCATAATTCCAAGCATATTGGGAGTAAAATGCAGTAACATTTGACCTAAAGTTTAAGTAAAATTATAAACCTAAGTTGCGACAACTTTTATCGACTTTTATTTCATAACTCGCTTGACTTCAAGACTTATGATGCAGATATTATATGATTCAAATACATTAAAACAAGACCTCTTGGGACAGTTAATCACCTCTAGTGTTATCCGAAAATACGGGTTACAACATCCTTGATTAGCTTAACTTCAAATACTTGTTAACCACTCTTATACACCCTTGTATCGTTTAAGACCAATAGGATTAACTTATTATCATCTCAAAGATAATCTCTTCTTGGATTTACGTCGACTACCTTATGGCGTGATCTATGATATGCGAATTTGGGTTGTAACAGAAATATCCTAGAAATATCAAAAATAAATTCTGGGCATACGCCCGATTCCAAAGTCACTATCCGGACCTAGCGGAATCATCAAAACTCCGTTCTGAGGTTAAATACAAAAAACAATCAAAGTTGGTCATAATACATCATATGAAGCTACTCAAGACTTCAAATAGTTGAAAATACGTAAATGTTCGAAATGACAAGTCGGGTCGTTACAGAATGTAACCTTTAATTCATTGAGGTTGTGGGGAAAATAGGTGTTAATTCGAATGAAGTCGAATGTAACCTTAAATTAATTGAGGTCGTGGACCGAATATGTGTTAATTTGACGAGGTCGAATATAACCTTTAATTAATTCAGGTCATGGGCCGAATAGTTGTTAATTTGTTTGAGGTCGAATGAAACCTTTAATTAATTGAGGTCGTGGGTCGAATAGGTATTAATTCGATCGAGGTCGAATGTAACTTTTAAATAATTGAGGCCGTGGGCCGAATAGGTATTAATTTGAACGAGGTCGAATGTAACCTTTACTTGGAGAGTAGAGATAAACTTTCATATACTCGTGCTTTATTCATACTTTTGGAGAGATTTACATATTTTTCGAGTGCAGGCTGGTAGTTAAATCCCAGTCCCGGTCTATCTAGACCCTTCAAGAAATGAACTAATCGTCCGGTGCTTTTCATCTGTGCACTTTAATTCTGAAGTATCCCCATCATCATCTCATTAAAAACCTCCTCTGGAAAACCCAATTGGTATAAAAATCGAGCGATGGAAAAATAGTGCGACTTTGGGGACCTCGTCCTTTTAAAAGTTGAAGTACTTGAGGTGTGTAATTTTCCAGTTGTTTGGTAGTCGCTTTCCTTCCATTGTTTCTAGGATGAATGACCCTTTACTTGCTGCTGCCGTGATTTTGTAGGGGCCGTCCCAGTTTGCCTTTTCGCGGATCTTTTCTTGCTTGTGTTTTGGCTTTAAGCACGTAGTCCCTGACTTTAAGTGGCTTGATCATTGCCCTCTTGTTATAGTAGCATTTTGTTTGTTGCTTTTGGACGACCATTCTTACATAAGCCATATCTCTTCGTTCCTTGACCTCATCGAGTTCGTAACATACTTGAGTTGGTTGAACGGTGTTGAAGGAAGCCTTTATTCGGTTAAGGCCGTGGGCCGAGTAGGTAGTAATTTGAAAAGAGGTAAAATTAACTAATGCCATGGGCCGAATAGGTGTTAATTCGAACGAGGTCAAATGTAACCTTTAATTAATTGAGGTCGTGGGCCGAATACATATTAATTCGAACGAGGTCAAATGTAACCTTTAATTAATTGAGGTTGTGGGCCAAATATGTGTTAATTCAATTGAGGTCGAATTTAACCTTTACATGGAGAGTGGAGATAAAATTTCATGTAATCGTGCTTTATTCATACTTTTGAATAGATTTAAGTATTTTTCGGGCGCTGGCTAGTAGTTCAGTCCCAGTCCCTATCTATCTAGTCCCTTCATTGGTCGAGATGGAAAGATCGTGAGAGATTGAGAAATGAACTGATCATCTAGTGCTTTCCATATGTGCACTTCAATTCTAAAGTATCCCCGCCATCGCCTCGTTAAAAACCTCCTCGAGAAAACCCAATTGGGACAAAACTCGAGCGAGGGAAAAAGAGTGCGACTTTGGGGACCTCGTCCTTTTAAAAGTTGAAGTACTTGAGGTGTGTAATTTTTCAGTTGTTTGGTAGTCGCTTTCCTTCCATTGTTTCTAGTGTGAATGACCCTTTGCTTGCTGCTACCTTGATTTTGTAAAGGTCGTTCCAGTTTGTTCCCAGTTTGCCTTCTCGCGGGTCTTTGCTTATTTGTGTTTTGGCTTTAAGCACGTAGTCCCCGACTTTAAGTGGCCTGATCTTTGCCCTCTTGTTATAGTAGCGTTTTGCTTGTTGCTTTTGGGCAACCATTCTTACGTAATCCATATCTCTTCGTTCCTCGACCTCATCGAGTTCTTGCCTTCTACCGTCATTATTCTCGGCTCCGCTCTCATGGAAGTACCTTAGACTGGGCTTCCTGATCTCGAGTGGTATTACTGCATCATTTCCATAGACTAACGTGTATGATGTTTCCCCGGTGCTCACTTTTGGCATTGTTCGGTAGGCCCAGAGTACTTCCGGTAATACCTCCAGCCACATTCCCTTGGTGTCTTCGAGTTTCTTTTTCATGATGTTCAGTATTGAGTTGTTGGAGGATTTCGCTTGCCCGTTACCTGCAGGGTGGTAAGGCATTGACAGTATTCTTTTGTTGTGCCATTTTTCAAAAAATTCGGCGACTTTCTTTCCTTCAAAGTGAGGTCCATTGTCACAACTAATTTCTTTGGGGAGTCCGAAGTGGCATATTATGTCTTTCCATATGAAGGTGATTACTTCATGTTCGCGTATCTGTGCGAATGCTCCTTCTTCCACCCATTTAGAGAAATAATCAGTTAAAACCAAGAGATACCGTACATTACCTCGTCCGACAAGGAGGGGGCCCACGATATCCATTCCCCATTTGATGAACGGCCAAGGGGAAGTCACTGAGTGTAGTTGTTGGCGTGTCATAATCCATGATGTGGAATGTGGTCTCCAGAGTGATGCCATCCGCCAGAACGGGGAGTGTGATCTCGCCAAATGTTCGTTCAACTGCATTGTTAAAATCTGTTAGTGTGATGAAACGTGGTACTATGTTGTCATCGAGTTTCATTTGTGTGAGTACTCGGGGGTGGATAATACATGCGCCGCTTCTGTCATCTACCATAATCTGTCTTACTTCGGTATCTAATATTCGCAAAGTTATAACAAGAGTGTCATAGTGAGGGAGTGCCAAACCGTTGGTATTTGACTTATCGAAGATGATACTTTCTTTGAGTTCTTCATACCGTTCGTGGGTGATTGACCATTTGATCTTGTGGGTCGTGGTGAACTTTATGCTATTTATGGAAGTGTCGTCTTCACCGCCAATGATGATTGTGGATGGTGCGGGATGGTGAGAGCGGCTTTGGCGGTGATCATTACCTGCATTATTAACAACATTGTGACTGATACCTGTTGTTGAGGGCGGGGGGAGTTGATCATGTTGCTCGTTCTCTAGTGATGCAACACAGGTTCTCGCAGTCGCTGCGGTCGCGCCCTGAACGGACTTATGGATGACGGAGGCCAGTGTATCAGTTAACCAACTTTAATGAGCTTCTTTATCACTAGCGGTGCCTCCTCTCCCGTATATGTGGAGGCTGTCTTGCCAAGGGATTTCGTGATACTGTAGTGGGGAGGGGGTGATCCACTTCGCCTAGGAGAGGCATTGGGTATTGTGTCCTCGTCCACTGCTTCTGAGTTCTCGTGGAGGATGTCTGTGAAGTTGATTGTGAGGTCACTCATAATTCTTACTCTTTCTTCTCAGTTTGCCATGTTAGATCTATGTAAGCGGAGAGAAAAAGGTTTTTTTTTTTTACGTCAGCAATCAGTGTAGGTTGTAGATCTAGAAGAAACTAAAATGCTTAACTAGAAACTCCCCACAGACGGCGCCAAATTCTTTGACCAGAAAATATAATCTCTGGTTAAACTATTAAATTTATATAATGAAGGGTCAAATCTAGTTAAGGATAGTAACTCTAGATATTAAGTGTAAGGACGTACGATAGATGGGACTGAGTTCACATATGATTGATGACAATAAATATGAAATACTCTTGCAACAAGAACATTAAATGAGATATATCTAGCAATAAATATCAATAAATGGCATTTATGTAAATAAAAAGAATGATTTACCCGATAATAAATGGACAAGATGAATATTCTGCCTGACCACGGTAGATGACAGATAGATCCAAGATTTGCATGTACAATCCTTGGATCTGATGAAAAAGTGGTGAATAATATAAAAAGGTAGCCTTTGCGTTTTTATCCGAAAGGGAGTCTTCTTCTCAAAAGTCTTCTTCTTAGAAAAATATTACATGCTCTTATCATTGTCTCTTCTTTCTATATATATGAGCCCATTTTCTTAGAAAACCCTAATAGTACAAACACTAGAAATATTCACTAGAATATTCCCCTTTTTAATACCCTATTCTGACAAATTAGCTTACAGGTCTTATCACTAGTAATTAATCTCGACCCTTGTTGATATTTTGACTGCATTCTATTGATATCTTGATCACGGCTTATATCAACACCGCGGCCATTAATATCTCTATGTCTTTGGCGAGCTCGGCCGATGACATTCATTAATGCCATTTTATGCTAAATATTTCAAGGGCAGATTTTTGACCTATACAACCTTAGCCATTAATTTGAAGCATTTGATAAATTAAATGAGTATCCAACATCTGATAATCAATTACGAACGATTAATATCTCGAAATATTAAATTAAAAACTTTAGCCCAAATCTCACACTAGACCATGGAACATATAAGAGAATTTTAAAAGATATCATATGAATGAATAATAAAGACTCTTTTAACAACCTCCACGAACAATGCGGTGGCTCACCTCAATAACCGAATCAACTCTAGCGAACTCGTTAGCTACTAACTTCATCTTTACTAATAGTATATACATGGGCATGCGGGTAAGGAGTGAGTTATATAGAAATATAATCCAGTAAGATCCTCCACCCGCCACTCTGAATACCATTAGATCAAGTGTTAGAAAATACAAACATACAACGAGCACATAAATTCTTTCACCATATAATTACTTTATAAGGTCCAAACAATTAGTCAGCAACAATACTATATATATCTCAACACAATCTACACTAAGGACTTGTCATCAGTGGCAGTGCAGGAAATTAACCAAATAACTAACGAGTCCACGACAGCATACACAATGCCCCAAATCTACTACGGCGGCATACACAGTGCCCCAAATATATAACGGTAGTGAAGAAATAATTTCTAACGCTCCAGCGCCATAGCACGAGGCTATGCCACACCACACCACAAATCACTTATTAAATAATTTCAGCTTTTTACAAAATCATATATATTTGCGGCTGTGTTAAAGACCACCGATTCTGCCAACACATGGATCAGGCAGAAAAAAAACATACTTTCAAAACGGGCTTTAGAAAAGCAAGCATCAAAGCTTAAAGTGTCACTTACCTCAAATTCGCAAATCAAGCACCATTTCCGATAAGTCAAAACTATGCTCTCCGGCCTCCATATCACCTCAAACTACACAACAATGGGTTAAGAATGATAAAAAAATTCTTAGGTGAACATGCTCTTAATTGTTAACGTTAGTCGACGAGTCAGAATTTACGACCCATGACCACCAAGGGATTCTCCTCATCAGCGAGAGGATTCCATAACACTAATCAAAATTAAATTTTGATAAAATTTGTCCTTCCAAATTGACAATTTTATTTGAAAAACTTTATGGCTAAACTTTCTTAATTCGTATCGAATCACCCATGAATTTAATTCGTTAGAAACTTATCTGGTTGCCACAATTTACCATCAATACTCAATTATAAATCTCTTATTTCCATACCTGTGTCCAAAACAATAATAAACATAAAATTAAATTTCATCAACATTACGTACTTGTTGCGCTGAAGTTACAGAATAGTGGACTGCTCGTGTTTTCGTTCTTTAGTAACCAAGGCTGCGTGCTTTGTGTATCTGCTCCTCATGCCAATGTAGCAATGATATCATATAATGAAATCAAGTTTCTAGTTTGATCCCCCTTAGAGCCGCCCACAATGCCCTCCAAATCCCCTACTATATTATTTTCTTTTTTATTGAGCCCAAAGCAAATTTCACTTGTTTAAACCCTTCTGGACGCCTACGTCTCACCGAATTAACTTGGGTTGGCCCACTTCTTTCTCCATTTATCATTCAATAGATATAATTTATCCTATCAAAGTATAGGTGGATTTGGCTCACTAACAAACTTCTTTATTACTCTATCTTATACATACTAGTTAGGGATATATATTAAATATTAGGGTGTAGTTTAATTACATGTGATAATGTGCTCTTGTTTAAACTAATAGTATTGTCACATACTATAATATATTATCTACTTTGAGAAAGATCTTCATTATCTTAACCACAGCCCTTCAAGTTATGTGATTCTTCTTTCTAATTTCTAATTAAGTTTATAATTTGTTCTATATATATACATACAAAGAATAGTAAATTGCATGTATTTTGAGAACCAATAATTTCAACAACACTATGGTAACAACCATGACTACATTTAAATGCAATGTGATACCTAAATTTACCAGTAAACATTGATTAAAATAGCATTCAGTCCTTTTATATATAGAAGTGATATTTTGTTTAATGCACTAATTAATTTTCTTCCAGGAGAGCTTCTCACTACAGTCAAAGCTATGGGTGTTCCCAAATAACAACTATATAAAGATATAATATGTCAGAAAAAGTATACAAAATGATAACTTGTCAAAAGAGTGGATCTTTGAAACATGAAACAACATGTAAACTGTAAATAGTTGTAACGACCCGACCGGTCGTTTTAAGTATTACATCCATGTTCCCCCATTTACTGATGAATTTATGCTTTACAGTCGTTTTAAGACTTACCGGGTTAGTTGATTCGGGTCCGAAGAGAATTCGGAGTGAAATGAGACACTTAGTCTCATAATTAAAAATTTTAAGTTAGAAAAGTTGACTGGATGTGGACTTATGTGTAAATGACCTCGGAATAGAGTGTTGATGATTCCAATAGCTTCGTATGGTGATTTTGGACTTAGGAGCGTGTTCGAAAAATTATTTGGAAGCACGTAGCTAAATTAGGCTTAAAATGGCTAAAATGGAAATTTATGTTTGGAAGTTTGACCGGAGAGTTGACTTTTTGATATCAGAGTCGCAATCCGATTCTGGAAATTGGAATAGCTTCGTTATGTCAATTATGACTTGTGTGCAAAATTTGAGGTCAATCGGACTTGATTCGATAGGTTTTGGCATCGAATGTAGAATTTAAAATTTCTTAGTTTCATTAAGCTCGAATTGGGGCATGATTCGTGGGTTTAGCGTTATTTGATGTGATTTGAGGCTTCGACTAAGTTCGTATGATGTTTTAGGACTTGTTGGTATATTTTGTTGAGGTCCCGAGGGGCTCGGGTGAGTTTCGGGGTGCTTTCGAACCATTTCTAGGCCATTTTAAATTATTGGTTTTTGTCCACAGATGTGTGAATCGTGATCGTGAACATCAGGTCGCGTTCGTGAAGAGTGAACAGCAGTTTGGGGCCTTGTGAATCGCGATCGCGGAAGCTATTTCGCGAACGCGTAGAACAAACTTCTTCTACACTAACCCGACTTTGGAAGCTTACATCTCTGATCTATAAGGAATTTGGAGATGATCCAAAAATAAAAGTTGTAGCGCTTTGTGTCTAGTATTCCGAAAGGTAAAGCATTTGTCATTTGGAGTTGTGTACAAAACGTTATGGTGGATATACTATAGGCTGTCTGGGAAAAGTTTGGAAATCTCTGTTGCACAGGGCTAACTTTAGAAGCTTATATCTCGCAATCAATAAGGAATTGGGAGATGAGAAACAAATGAAAGTTATAGTCTTTGGTGTCTAGCTTTCAGAGAGTTAAACTAATTGCAATTTGGAGTTTTGTACAAAACATTATGACCATTATACTAGAGGCTGTTTGGAAGAGCTGGGCACTTCTTCTTCGCGATCGCGAAAGGCACAATTTGAGCTGAGAAAAGTTGTGCTTCGCGATTGCGAAACATTTTCCGCGATCGCGAAGAGTAAATACCTAGGCAGTAGCTATATTTTGAGGTTTCAGCCATTTTCAACATATTTGGAGCTGTGGAGCTCAGGTTGAAGCGATATTTGAGGTGATTTTCACCATATGGATTGGGATAAGTGTTCTATATCCGAAAGTGATTATACTTCATGATTCTATTGGTTATATGCATCATTTATTCCGGATTTAAATGGAAGAAATCAAGATTTTGGCAAACTCTTCCAAAAATGAAATTTTAAGATTTGGAGGTTGAGTTGTTATCGTAATTTGATAAAATTGGTATGGTTGAACTAATATCGGAATGGGTGTTCAGATTTTGTAACTTTTGTCGGGTTCCGAGACGTGGGCCCCACGGGCAATTTTTGAGCTAAATTTT
Organism: Nicotiana tabacum; assembly: GCF_000715075.1. NCBI lineage: Eukaryota > Viridiplantae > Streptophyta > Magnoliopsida > Solanales > Solanaceae > Nicotiana > Nicotiana tabacum. The sequence goes on from NC_134098.1 coordinate 129,935,188, forward strand.
GGTTTTTTATGGAAAAATAGCATTTTCTTATGGGATTAATTCCAATAAATTTTATTGACTGAATCGAATTATTTGTGGCAAGATTTGAGGCGTTTGGAGGCCAATTGACGAGGCAAAGGTTTAGCGGAATAAGAATTTCACGGTTTGAGGTAAGTAACAGTTTTACATCTGGTCCTGAGGGTAGGAAACCCCGGATTTTGTGTCATGTGATTATTTTGGAGGTGACGGGCATGTTGGCGTGCACCGAGGAGATTGTGACTTGGTCCGTCCCGTGAAAAATGTAAAGTTGAATAACTTGTTGTTAGTTATTTACTCTCTATGTGTTAAAGAAATTTGACTGCAAAGCATGCTTAGGCTAAGTGATAGTACTGTTGCGAACTGCAGAGGTCGCGTACTCGTTGAATTATTTGCTAATTGTTGTCTTGTACTCAGTCATGATTTTACTTGCGTATCACACCTCAGTCTTTCTTGATTTTTGTTTATACACTATGTTATCTTTGTTTGGGCTGATCTTTGTTATTTACGAGAGCCCGAGAGACTAGAGAGGTTGATGACTGAGAGAGACCAAGGGACTGTCAGTGATGTATGGATATTATAGCACGTGAGTTGTCCATACAACACATGATTTGTCCGTGCGGGATATTATAGCACGTGAGTTGTCTGTGCAGGATATTATAGCATGTGAGTTGTTTATGCAGCACGTGAGTTGTCCGTGCAGCACGTGAATTGTTCGTGCAACACGTGAGTTGTCCGTGCGGATTATAGCGCTTGGGTTGTAGGAGCCCCTCCGGAGTCTATACACCCCCACTGAGCGTGGGTACCTATTGAGTGTAAGTGCTGAGGGATGAGAGCAGAGTGATTGAGCTATGGTGATGAGTAGAGTGACTGTTGCCCTGAGAGGCTGTATTTACTTTTCATTTGTTAATGTACTTAGTTGCTATTTGTCATTGTTGTGAAATTCTCTGAAAGATTTGATATCCGGATTACGTGAACTTGAACTGTATTAAATGGATTTGACTTAAACTACTAGATCTGAAAGCATGTCTATTCTTTGCTGGAATTACTGAAAGTGAACTATAACTGTGTAGCTTATCACTATCTTCGGTTTTTTATTTATTATTGTTACTTACTGAGTTGGTTGTACTTATACTACACCATGCACTTCGTGTGTAGATTCAGGTTTTCCCGGCCATAGCGGGTGTTGATTGCTTTCGCACAGTTGAGTTTCCGGAGATTCAGAGTTGGTTGTCGTATTTCACAGACCTTGCATCTCCTTCCCTATCTCCTTATTTACTGCATATGGTCTCAGACTATTATGGCATGTACTCAGTGACACCGGGTTTTAGGAGTGTTTATATATGTATTTTTGAGTTTTTCTTTCTCTAAATTTAGATATTATGTTTTCAAACTTAATAGATATGGTGGTTTATTGAGATTGTCGGCTTGCCTAGTATTGAGATATGTGCCATCACGATGGGTGAGATTTTGGGTCGTGACAAGTTGGTATAATAGCTCTAGGTTACATAGTTCTCACGAGTCATGAGCAGGTTTAGTAAAGTCTTGCGGATCGGTACGGAGACGTCTGTACTTATCTTCGAGAGGCTGCCGAACCCTTAGGAAAAAAATTCAATTTCTTGTATTCTATCGTGCAGAATTGATTCAGCTTCAAACATAACTCTTTGAATATCTTCTGCGCATTCGTGTGCGCATATGAGCGCTCAGTATTAGTTGTGCATCGCTGGCTTGTGATTCCATGAACGAGGTTTGAGATAAGGATTCTATGTTTTGTTGATGGGCCAGTCTTGAGGACTTGAGGCCGGAGTTAGACCGCAGCTTAAGCTCGGTAGTTTTGGTTGTGAGAACCTGTGCAATTGGAATTATGCATTTGGTAGTGTTCTTATGAGTGGAATTTATGGCTCGATGAGCGGTTGAATGACTATATGATAAGTATGATGTGAATGCGGGATGTGTTCAGATGGGTTGAATGAGACAAATAAAGTTTACTTGTGACTCAAGAGTTTGATATTAGGTACTTGATTTCTATCTTGATTTGACGTATAGTCTCGAGTTGTAAGTGTATTGAAGGATCTTTCACGTTGTTAAATTGTGGGACAAATTAAATTCTCATGTCTTGTCAATGAGTTTGGACTCAATAAGAGTAAGTGATTGTGTAGTAATTGTGGTTGCAAATGGATATTTCTAATGTTGATGGCTCGAGAAAGATGATCTTCGAAGATGTTTAGAGTCGGTAACATTTTATTGGTTCAGGTGCGACAGAGATGCATTTTGATTTGATGCAACAGTTGGGAAGCAAAGTGTGAGAGAAGACATGACCGAGAAGTGTTTCGCGGTGGTTGAAGTACTAGCAGGTCAAGTAGGAGAAGTAGAGGTTGAGAAGTTGCTAAAAAGAGATGGTTTAACCAAAGTAAGAGTGGCAGATTAGCATATGAATTATGCGGTAGGGTAGTCGCGTGCCTTGACAAAGTATAGAAAGGTTTGGAATCGTGATTTAGTGCTCAAATTGTGATTGTGTTCCTATGAGTGGAATTTGTGGCTCGATGAGCGGTTGAATGACTATATGATAAGTATGATGTGAATGCGGGATGTGTTCAGATGGGTTGAATGAGAAAAATAAAGTTTACTTATGACTCAAGAGTTTGCTATTGGGTACTTGATTTCTGTCTTGATTTGACGTACAGTCTCGAGTTGTGAGTGTATTGAAGGATCTTTCACGTTGTTAAATTGTGGGACAAATTAAATTCTCATGTCTTGTCAATGAGTGTGGACTCAATAAGAGTAAGTGATTTTGTAGTAATTGTGGTTGCGAATGGATATTTCTAATGTTGATGGCTCGAGAAAGATGATCTTCGAAGAGGTTTAGAGTCGGTAACATTTTATTGGTTCAGGTGCGACAGAGTTGCATTTTGATTTGATGCAATAGTTGGGAAGCAAAGTGTGAGAGAAGACATGACCGAGAAGAGTTTCGCGGTGGTTAAAGTACTAGGAGGTCAACTAGGAGAAGTAGAGGTTGAGAAGTTGCTTAAAGGAGATGGTTTAACCAAAGTAAGAGTGGCAGATTAGCATATGAATTCTGTGGTAGGGTAGTCACATGCCTTGAGAAAGTGTAGAACAGTGTGGAATTGTGATTTAATGCTCAAACCCAGTTTCCCCATTTACTGCTCAAATTATGATTTACGATTATTGTTTGGCTTGCCGGGGTATTTGGTTCGGGTCCGGTGAGGTTTGAAACGATTTGGAACATTTAGTACAAAGGTTGTAGAGAGGTTGATGACTGAGTGAGACCAAGGGCCTGTCGGTGAGGTATGGATATTATAGCACGTGAGTTATTCGTGCACCACGCGAGTTGTTAGTGCGGGATATTATAGCACGTGAGTTGTCCGTGCTGCACGTGAGTTGTCCATGCATATTATAGCGCTTTGGCTGTAGTAGCCCCTCCGGAGTCTATACACCCCTAGTGAGCGCGGGTACCCATTGAGTGTGAGTGCTGAGAGCCGAGTGGTTAAGCTGTTATGACGAGTTGAGTGACTGTTGCTTGAGAGACTGTTCTTATTTTTCATTTGTTGTTGCACTTAGTTGCTATCTGTCATTGTTGTGAAATTCTCTGAAAGATTTTTATATCTGTATTATACGAACTTGAACTGTATAAAACTGATTTGACTTAGACTTATGGAATTGAAAGCATGTCTACTCTTTGCTGGAATTTCTAAAAATGAACTATAACTGTGTAGTCACTATCTTCAATTCCTTATTTATTATTGTTACTTGCTGAGTTGATTGTATTCATACTACACCCTGCACTTCGTGTGCAGATCCAGGTGTTCCCGGACATAGCGGGTGTTGATTCTCTCGTACAGTTGATTTTCCGGAGATGCAGAGGTAGTTATCGTGTTTCGCAGACCTTGTCTCTCCTTCCCTATCTCCTTGTTTACTGTATTTGATCTTAGACTATTATATACCGTATTTTCTAGACATTAGATACTCATGTACTCAGTGACACCAGGTTTTGGGAGTGTTTGTATCGGTATTTGCGAGACTTGTGGATTGTGTTTATATATATTTTTTAAACTTAAAGGAAATCAGGGGTTATTGAGGTTATCGGCTTGCCTGGTATTGAGATAGGAGTCATTACGACAAGTCAGATTATGGGTCGTGACAGATGGTTACTATACGAAGAAAGACTGAATATGGCATAAATGAGTTTGTTTGAAATGAAGAGGGATGTGAAGATCTGATTATCGTTCCAGGCGCAATATGACTTGAGTTCGGAAGGTATTGTTGAACTTTCAGTTGATGTCAATAGGGAAAGTGCATACTTATACAAATGGTGGGCGAGCATGAACTCAGGAGTATTTACTAATTACGTAGTCGTTGCACCCAATGTAGCATCGTTGGAAGATGTCGGTAAGTAATTCCATAGGTGGGATATCTCCTATGAGCAGTTAGCGGTGCGTGATGTTGATGAAGCTTCTGCGAGGAATATTACTTGCTACCCGGTAAGAGGTCGAGTGTATGACTGTGAGTGGTGATTCAGAATGTTCATGAAAAGCTTAACAAAAGACTTCGAGAAGTCTGGCGGGTTAACGGTGCGAGATCTTGGTAATTGAGAAGGAGAAATCCTTGCGGGGTTCTAATTTATATAATTGCAGCTTAAAGCTAAGTGGGGGAGCCTGCTATTGACAATTTGATTTCATGGTTATATGTTAAATTTTAGTTTTGGTTGGAGACATATTTATGGATTAGTTATGACTTGTAGAGATGGAGATCGAGGATGACTCGAGTAAGGAAATTCCTAAATACGGGTTATATGGCACTTTATAGAAATACGGAAATCATGGAATGATTAAATTTTTATTTTAAACAATGTAGTGCGCACGAAGTATGAATTTGATTGGTGGTGTTACGGCATAAGTACATATTTGGAGGTTGTTGTGCTAATGGGGCTTGTGCCTTTCGGCCCGTTTGGACGGTGCAATTTAGATTTGAGCAAAGTGGGTGACTCCCGAAAAAATTCTAGTGGACTTGAGAATTATATATAACAATTGAGAATGTTTCCGGATTTGTGTATGGATAAAATCTGAGATTTGCATTTGAAGGTATCGGGACTTGACGTAATTCTGTATGGCTATGGATTCTACACTTCAGTGCAAGAAAGGTAAAAAGGAACAATTTTAAGTCCACATAAGGTCTTTTCAGAGTAGGTGTTTCTGTTGTGGTATTTATAGGGGTAATTATGATGTTGTGAGCCTTTACGTAAATTTTGGTGGCAATATTCTTGGGTTTGGTGACCTGCGTGGCTTGGTCGAGTTAGAGGGATTCAGTTCTGATAGCTTGGTTATGTGTAAATGGATTTCAAAGTATTATTAATGGTTTCTACCATGGGTTGAACCGGATATATTCTACCGGTGTAGGGAATGTATTGTGTATTATGAATTCCTCCTGAAAGGAAGCAAGATGAAGGTTACTGAATGACTGGGTATGTAATTTATTGGTTACCCAAAGTTGATAGTGGGATTCTCGTGCTTGTCACATGATGGCATGATAGATGTGGTGTGTGGTGCAAGATTAAGATTTACATGTACAAGGTGGCAGTTTATTCTTGAAAGGAAGATCACGAATTTTGGAAAGAATGGTCAATTTCAGATAATTAGATGAATGCTATAACTGCTCGGTAATCCCTGAGAAGGGTGCGCATTTCAAAAGGCTGGAGTTGGGATCAGTTACGGCGATTCATGTGTTTGATGAATTTGGAGACTGGGAGTTCTCAGAAGTATATTGTTTCGGGTTGCGGCCTATTTGAGGTGAGTATTTTATTTTAACTCAGTGGAGGCACTAGTTGCATTAATTATTTGTGATAGCAGACTTTGCACATGCTTACACTATGGCGTGTTATTTATACCAGTCCAGGAGCATGAGAGTCTTATTTCATTATCATATACATGTGTACTTGTTTAATTGCTAATGTATGATATGCTTGGACTAGAGGCCTGTGACCATGCTAGGCGATTTATATTATTGGTACGTGAGTTGTCCGTGCCGTGCATGGAAATTCTATTTCTATAATAATTTATCTGATTTATTAATTTGCTTCCTCTACAATTGTGCACATGCGCTTACGGTTATCCTCTTCACGAATTTTGAGGAGTTGGTTGTAACGGTGCGGTTGTGGTGGTACTTGTTGAACTTGTAATATTGTTCTCTTCCTTGAGACATCTCCCATATTTGGGTACACGGATTGTGCAATTGTGGCTTGAGTTATATTGATGTGGCGTGTCTGTGGGATGGTTGTGTTTAAAAATATAAGGTTATTGGACTTAGAATAGGTACTGTCAGGTTTGATTAGGGTATATTCGGGAGGATAATATTGAGAGTCTACTTAGAAGGTGATTATGGTTCTGGTCGGGGCAAGAGAGCTTTGTGGCTAGTTGATTCGATGAGTATTTATGAGTTTTGATTGTTTCTTTCATCATTGGCAGTGTACGAAGTTTTTGGAATGAGGTTTTGTTGAATGCGGGGTTTTATACTAGTACTTGGTTGGTTTTTAGTAGTTACTGTGATCAGAAATGGTGTTACGAGTATGCGAGTTGTGTAGTATGTTATGTGATTATATCTAGGATTATGGTTATGGCTGGATACAGCTTGTTCAGGCTATTACAGTGGATAGATGTGAGATTCGGGTCTTGAAAAGAATTCTGGATGTTAGAAATTTGGCTCCAAGGTGTTTGGGCTAAGGTTAAATTAATAATTTTCAGTTATGTTGTACGGTCAGGCCTATATAGAATAAGGTGACATGAGATCACCCCGGGTATGTGCGTGGTAAGGTGGAATAAAGATTTGAAGGTTAAGAATAACTCTTGAGTATTATAGCCCCGTTACTCCATTTACTGCTCAATTTATGCTTTACAGTCATTTTAAGACTTACCGGGTTAGTTGGTTCTGGTCCGGAGAGAATTCAGAGTGAAATGAGACACTTAGTCTCATAATTGAAAATTTTAAATTAGAAACGTTGACGGGATGTGGACTTATGTGTAAACTACCTCGGAATAGAGTGTTGATGATTCCAATAGCTCCATATGATGATTTTGGACTTAGGAGCGTGTTCGAAAACTATTTTGGAAGCCCGTAGCTAAATTAGGTTTGAAATGGCTAAAATTGAAATTTAAGTTTGAAAGTTTGACCGGGGAGTTGACTTTTTGATATCGGAGTCGGAATCCGATTCTGGAAATTGGAATAGCTTCGTTATGTCAATTATGACTTGTGTGCAAAATTTGAGGTCAATCGGACTTGATTCGATTGGTTTCGGCGTCGAATATGGAAGTTGGAATTTCTTAGTTTCATTAAGCTCGAATTGGGGCATGATTCGTAGTTTTAGCGTTGTTTGGTGTGATTTGAGTCTTAGACTAAGTTCGTATGATCTTTTAGGACTTGTTGGTATATTTGGTTGAGGTCCCGAGGGGCTCGGTGAGTTTCGGGGTAGTTTCGGACCATTTCTAGGCCATTTTAAATTGCTGGTTTTTTTCCACAGAGATGTGAATCGCGAAGAGTAAACAGTAGTTTGGGGCCTTGTGAATCGCGATCGCAGAAGCTATTTCGCGATCGCGTAGAACAAACCTTTGTTGCACTGACCCAATTTTGGAAGCTTATATATCGCAATCTATAAGGAATTTGGAGATGGTCCGAAAATAAAAGTTGTAGCCCTTTGTGTCTAGTACTCTGAAAGTTAAACCATTTGTCATTTGGAGTTGTGTACAAAAAGTTATGGTGGATACACTCTAGGCTTTCTGGGAAGAGTTTGGAAATCTCTGTTGCACAGGGATGAATTTGGAAGCTTATATCTCGCAATCTATAAGGAATTAGGAGATGAGAAACAAACGAAAGTTATAGACCTTGGTGTCTAGTCTGTAGAAAGTTAAACCAATTGCAATTTGGAGTTTTGTACTAAAGGTTATGACCATTATACTAGAGGCTGTCTGGAAGAGCTGGGCACTTGTTCTTCGCGATCACGAAGCATTGTCCGTGATCGCGAAAGGCAAAATTTGGGCTGAGAAAATTTGTGCTTTGCGATCGCGAAGAGTAAATATCTCGGCAATAGCTATATTTCGAGGTTTCAGCCATTTTTAACATATTTAGAGGTATGAAGCTCGGATTGAAGCGATTTTTGAGGCAATTTTCACTATATGGATTGGGGTAAGTGTTCTATGTCCGAAAGTAATTATACTTCATAATTCTATGGTTATATTCATCATTAATTTCGGATTTAAATGGAAGAAATCAAGATTTTTGTAAAATCTTCCAAAAATGAAAATCTAAGATTTGGAGATCGAGTTGTTATCAGAATTTGATAAAATTGGTATGTTTGAACTCGTATCAGAATGGGTGTTCGGATTTTGTATATTTTGTTGGGTTCTGAGACGTGGTCCCCATGAGCGATTGTTGAGCTAAATTTTAGATTTTTATGGAAAATTAGCATTTGTTTATGGAATTAATTCCAATAAATTTTATTGACTGAATCGAATTATTTGTGGCTAGATTCGAGGCGTTTGGAGGCCAATTCACGAGGAAAAAGCTTAGCGGAATAAGAATTTCACGGTTTGAGGTGATTTACAGTTTTAAATCTGGTCCTGAGGGTATGAAATCCCGGATTTTGTATCATGTGATTATTTTGGAGGTGACGGACATGCTAGGTGACGGGCGTGTGGGCGTGCACCGAGTGGATTGTGACTTGGTCCGTCCCGTAAAACTGTAAAGTTGAATAACTTGTTGTTAGTTATTTGCTCTCTATGTGTTAAAGAAATTTGATTGTAAATCATAATTAGGCTAAGTGATAGTACTGTTGCGAACCGCAGAGGTCGCGTACTCGTTAAATTATATGCTAATTGTTGTCTTGTACTGAGTCACGATTTTACTTGCGTATCACACCTCAGTCTTTCTTGATTTTTATTGATACACTATGTTATCTTTGTTTGGGCTAATCTTTGTGATTTCCGAGAGACTAGAGAGGTTGATGACTGAGTGAGACCAAGGGCCTGTCGGTATGGTATGGATATTATAGCACTTTAATTGTCCGTGCAGCACATGAGTTGTCCGTACAGATATTATAGCACGTGAGTTGTCTGTGCAACACGTAAGTTATCCGTACGGGATATTATATCACGTGAGTCGCCCGTGCAGCACATGAGTTATCCGTGCGGATTATAGCGCTTAGGCTGTAGGAGCCGCTCCGGAGTCTGTACACCCCCAGTGAGCGAGGGTACCCATTGAGTGTGAGTGCTGAGGGATGAGAGCCGAGTGATTGAGCTGTTGTGACGAATTGAGTGACTGTTGCCCTGAGAGGTTGTACTTGCTTTTAATTTGTTGTTGCACTTAGTTGCTATCTGTCATTGTTGTGAAATTCTCTGAAAGATTTTATATCCGGATTACATGAACGTGAACTGTATAAAATTGATTTGACTTAAACTGCTGGATTTGAAAGCATGTCTATTCTTTGTTGGAATTACTGAAAGTGAACTATAACTGTGTAGCTCGTCACTATCTTAAGTTCTTTATTTATTATTTTTACTTACTATGTTGGTTGTACTCATACTACACCTTGCACTTCGTGTGCAGATTCAGGTGTTCCCGGCCATAGCGGGCGTTGGTTTCTTTCGCACAGTTGAGTTTCCGGAGATTCAGAGGTAGCTGCCGTGTTTCGCCGACCTTGCCTCTCCTTCCCTATCTCCTTATTTACTTCATTTGGTCTCAGACTATTATGGACCGTATTTTCCAGACTTGTATTCATATTAGATGCTCATGTACTCAGTAACACCGGATTTTGGGAGTGTTTATATATGTATTTGTGAATTTTTCTTCCGCTAAATTTAGATATTATGTTTTCAAACTTAAAAGATATGGTGGTTTATTGCGATTGTCGTCTTGCCTAGTATTGAGATAGGCGCCATCACGACGGATGAGATTTTGGGTCGTGACAATAGTAATTAAGACAAAGTGTATCAATAATTCCATAAACAAATATGATACACACGACATTTCTTTTAATTTCTCAAATACCTACTTCAAATTAATTTTCTCAACAACTATTCATAAGCGATGATATGTTATTTTGTTACGTCATCTCACAACTTGTTCATTAGGAAAGTAAACTTTTACTAACTACTCACCAAGTTGTAAGAAAAGATATACTTCGCTAACATACTTGAGATAGGGGGAATACATCACATTATAGTGGAAGGAGAGCTACATGTTGTTGGCCATACAATCTAAAATAATTTGTAAAGTTCTTTTCTTGTTTTGTGGTGCAGTATGTTGAATTTCTTTTGAGATTTTAAAGTACCAAATAGTTCCATTAGATTTTCAAATAGAATCAATTATAATAGCAAAAGAAAATAAAGTCTTTGGTGTTATGCTCCACTTTGCACAGGAAATTTTCGGAGAGAACAAAAATTGAACTCAAATATTTTTTAACTTAGTCAAGCGAAACAACAACTCGACTAACCTTAAACAATTTCATCATCTTTCTTTTCTCTAACATGGAAAAATAAATCAAGTCAAAGTTCAAGCAGGGAAAATACAAAATGCTAAAAAGAGCCAGGCATACAATACTTTACAAAGCTAGACATATATGTTGAAAATCTAAAAGCTTGATGAAGGAGCTTAATTGTATCAGGTTTCCCAAATTGAAATTTTCATCAACTTAAAAGAGAAACTAAAGTGTAGAGTGTAGACTCCTCCTTTTTGTGGACCCAGCTTAAAGCAGCTAATGCCACGTGGTATAAGCTTTAAATTAATGGACAAAATAGTCCAGGGAGGCAAAAGTTAATGAAAAAATTACATTACCAACACAAAGTATATAAACCAATTAAAATTACACAAGAAAGTCAAATGTTGACTTTGTCCTGAACGGCAAGCACCCATGACTACCCTAAGCTTCTCTAACTCTCCCTTATTAACAGTACGAAAATGATATTTTTATCTCCCTTATTAACAGTAGGAAAATGATATTTTCACATATTTTATATATATATTATTTACATGAATTTTCAATAATTTCACCAACTACAAATGATTAAATCGAACAACGAGAATATTATAATTGTAAAGTGAATCACAAAAATTATTGGTCATTACATTAATAAACTACTGTATTAAATTTAAAATCAAGTAAACAATGACTGCGTTGTTCAGCACGCGAGAGGACAATTCATTCGTCTCCAACATGACAACCTGGAAATTTCTTATTTTTAAAAACTAGCACTACGTATTAAGAAGCTTATCATTGTTATTTTACAAAGGAATAATAGAACTAATAAGTGAAATAAATATTCATAGAATAATATAAAGTTGTTTCTTTGTACGATCTAGAACTTAATTTCCCTGGTCAGAGCATGCAGTTTTTGGGTCCTATACAATCGATCACGCTCAATTCTAGTCCTAAAAATGATAAGCGGATGCTGTAAATATAATCCGGTCTAAAAGTCCGGAGTCGAATCCTATAGAGAACTAAAGCTTAGTTACAACTGTTTACTATCACTAAAATGACAAGCTCGAACAATTCCTAAGTAATAAATATTAAGATTCTTGTATCTAATTAACTAACAAATTAAATTAGTAGATTAACAACTAAGGATATTAAGGGTTGGAGACAAGATTAAGGAGGTCTAGAGTTATGATTTTCCCAATTGTCGGAATCCTTCTCGCTATGTCTTCTATAATTTCGCATAAGTATTCTCTACCGACCGTGAGTACTTCAGGTGTTGTAATTCTTTTCCGAGCAACTACTAATATTTACTAGACATATTCTTCCGAACTACGCTAGCTGGCACTAATTCACCACTCACTTAGATTGCACCAATGTTTCGTTATTCCTAATCTCACCTTAAACCCTTCGTATTGATTCCTCACATACGTTATGAGTGATGTTGTTCAACAACTACCTAAATTTGTACCCTTTTCCAAGCAATACATACTAAGTAGGTACAAACAATTGAGGGCAAAATCATATTAAACGCAAGAGAAAATCATCTATCAAAAGGTTCCATCAAACCCTAGATAAAATTTTTTAGCTACTCATAACCATACTAATAATCATGATAATAATTGAAAGCATTAAAATACAGATTAAGGATGAATGAAAAAAAAACTCTTGTGATTCGTTGCTTCCAAGTATTCTCGTAGCCTTCTTGCCTCTCCAATAATGTCCCCTTTTCGGTTGAATATGCTCTAAAAACGTCCTCTCCATCACTTAGACATGTGTAGGGAGTATTTATAGGCTAGGGTTGAAGCCCTTGAGTCCAAATCCGGGTTGGAGACTTTTAACCCGCGACTTTTAATTACCGAGCTATAGACCTCGCGAAACCAGGCTTATAGCGCGGTCAAACTAGCTATAGACCTCGCAAAGCCTGGTCTGTAGTGTGGTCAAGCTGGCTATAAATTTCGCGAAGCCTAGTCTGTAGCGCGGTCAACATGGCTATAGACCTCGGAAAGTGTGGTATGTAGTGCGATTTGGGTACTTGGCATTTTTATGCTCTTTTCTTGCATTTGCGTCCTCTTTTTGTGCAACCTTTACTCGTCTTTATCTTTCGATACTCCTACACATAAATTAACATAATTTAGCTCAAACGTCGCACTAACAACATGTAAGGTGAGTAATGTATTAAAAGTATAGTATTTTGTACAAAAACCACCACCCCACACTTAAACGCTGCTTGTCCTCGAGTCAACCACCAATTCCTAGAGAATCTTATTTTCGTTTAGCACATCCGAAGCACATCATACCTATGACTATAGTTGATAGCAACAATTAAACTTTAGCATATGCCTTCAACACACACTTCCCTTTACTCCATGTCATCCTTCATAAATTTATTCAACAACAAGACAAAATGCTTATAACAATCCTAGCCTCACAAATCGACTCCATATCACAATGCATTCATGGCTTGAACACTAAGCATCATAGAGACATCTAATAATGTCACCTATCCCTTGCGAAAGTATGTGCCCTCACCACAAGAACATGAGAGTAAGTTGAATCCACGCATTCAAATCAAATGCTCAAATATATTTTAAGGACTCGCATATATCAAAGAAATTCCTCACTCTCACAAAGAAGTCACATGCATGCACAAAGTAGCATAGGCTTGCCCATTATGTAAACCTCCACTAATGAAGGCTTGCTCAATCTAAAATCAATTAGAACTTTTTTCATAGTTGTAATGTGGGCTAAGGGAAGAGTAAGATATATTTTGGATTAGTGGTTCATCCTCTCAAATACTTTAACACATCACATAATAAACTTCAAGCGCAGATTCTTCAATCCACTTCAATTTCACAAACAAGATCACCCCAAAAATATTTTCTCTTTCTTTAAGAACTACTTTACTTTATACCTCACTAGTAAGAACAAGACAATAATTTATTCATCTATTTTTTTTCTTCTTTTCTTATTTTTGTTTTACTATTATTTTCCCTTTTCAGTTTCCGCTAGAGGTGCATTATTTTACAAAACAAGTGCACCCTTCTTTCTTTCATTGGTTCCACTCGAAAGCCATCTATCACGACCCAAATTCCAACTAGTCGTGATAGCATCTAACCCAACCCGCTAGGTAAGCCAACTTTTAATTCTCCAATTCCAATAACAATTATTAAAGCAATTTAAGTATTACAGCAGCCAACATCTGCACGTAATATGCAGAAGTTTAGTATCAGTACAACCAGCCCCATGTACTGAGTAAGTAACAAACCTAGCCTTAGGTTGAAAGTAGTGACGAGCTTTTACAAAGGATGGGTCCACCACAAAATACCAATAACAGTTCATAACAACGTAAAGCAAATAATACAAGAAGTAACTTAGAGATAAGATGCTCAGCAAAATCATGATTTCCGAAAATAGTTTTGCCTTTTCAAGTACATCAGTGAAACCCAAATCGTTTACCGAAGTTTGCAAAACAAATATGAATAAGTTTGAAAACAATAATTTTTTTCCCAAAAATCCTTTCAATAATAATAAATAAGATGTTTCATTTTCTTTTCAGATAACCAGTGTAAGACGAATGCATCACTATGCCCATCTGTCAACATGTGTGAGAAATTATGAATGATTTAATACCGTACAACATGAGGAAAACACATCTCGATGCCTGTATGTCATGTGTGCATGTCAATGCAATGTATCTCAGAGATGAACCCATGTACTCACACTCTCAGAGCACTCAATCTCATTTTCTCAAACATTCCACTCATCATGCCTAATCACTCGGTACTGTATATGGCCAATCCGGCCCAGGGAAGATCCATCTCGGAATATACACATCAACTGATCATCAGTCACTCAGTACCGAATTGGGCCAATCTAGCCCGTGGAGAAGATCCATCTCCAGGTATATAGTGATTCGGAGAAGATCCATGTCAAGGGAATATCCATCCCTCAATAATATCAACCACGTTCACTGGAGGTGTACAGACTCCGGAGGGGATCTTTCAGCCCAAGCGCTATAATCTGCACGGACAACTCAGGTGCTATAATAAAGCCTATAAGGCCTGCTGCAGGCGGGCAACCCCGATCCACATAATAATCCTTACAATCAGGCCCTCGGCCTCACTCAGTCATCTATCTCTCCGGTCTCTCTCTCATGGGCTGACAATGTCATGAAAATATCCCAAAAATGATGATATGATGTATCAATAAATAATAACTGAGACTGAGATATGATATGTAATGACATGAATATGACTGAGTATGAATTTTTAATTTAAAATAAATAATTCCCAGCAATATGACCTTTGTGGGTCCCAAAATACTAGCAAATAGCCTCAACATAATATTTAATATGCTTTTCAGCTCAATTTCTTTAACACATAAAACCGCATGGAAAATGCCAAGATTATTTAACTACAAAATTCCACATAAATAAATATGTCACAATTTCTGTAGTGCACGCCCGTCACCTAGCAAGTGCGTTACCTCCCAACAATTCACATAATACATATATTCAGTGTTCATATCCTCAACTCCAAGATTAGAAGAGTTACTTACCTCGAACAAGCCGAATCCAATGTCGAGCAAGCTAAACAATGCTCCAGAAATTCCATTTTGCGCATAACAACTTCCGAACGGCTCGAATCTAGTCACAATTAATTTGATTCAGTCAACCCAATTTATTGGAATTTATTCCATATAAAAAATACTAATATGTTTTCCACAAAATCCGAAATTACGCCCCAAATATCACATGTGGGGCCCACCTCTCGGAATCTGACGAAACCTAAAAATACTACAACCCATCCAATTACAAGTTCAACCATATTAATTTCACTCAAATCCGACTTCGAATCGGTATTCAAAACTCGAAATATTCGTTTTGTGACATTAGAGATATTTCCTTCTATTTCTCTTGAAGATTCGATAATCTGATACCAAAAATGAAGATTAATTCATGAAATATAACCACAAGAGAGTCACGAACACTTACCCCAAGTTGTGTGGAAAATTCCTCTCCAAAATCGCCCAACCCGTGCTCCAAAATCCGAAAATGGGTGAAAAATGTCGAACCCTCGAACTTGAAGGATTCTGCCCAGCATTTTCGCACCTGTGGGACATTAGTCTCTTTTGCGGCGTCGCATTTGCGACCAAAAACACACTTCTATGGAGAAGCACTGGAGGTCTGCCTTCACACCTGCGGAAAAATACCCGCATCTGCACACTCGCAGGTGCGCGCCCGCTTGTCGCTTCTGCGCTTCCACTCCGCTTCTGCGCTCACTCACCGCATCTATGCCTTTGCAGATGCGAAGAAATCTCCGCTTCTACGGAACCGTGCTCCCAAAAAAATGTCCGCTCCTGCGACCCCTTCGTTGCTTCTGCGACCCTCGCACTTTTGCAAACCAGCCGCAAGTGAAGTCCTACCAGAACCAGAACCTTCAGCAATGCAACATGAAGTGAAAAATGATCTGGACCTCGTCCGAAACTCACCCGAGCCACTCGGGACCTCGTCCCGATATACCAACAAGTCCCATAACATAATACGGACCTACTCGAGGCCTCAAAATACACATAACAATATCGAAGCGACGAATCACACCTCAATTCGAAATTATTGAACTTTGAAACTTAAACTTCCACAATTGATGCCGAAATGTAGCAAATCAATCAGGAATGACTTCAAATTTTGCACACAAGTCACAATTCACATTACAGACTTATTCAAATTTTCGGAATCGGATTCCGACCCCGATATCAAAAAGTCAACCCCCCGGTCAAACTTTCCAAAAAAATTTAACTTTTGGCATTTCAAGCCTTATTCCACTACGTACCTCCAAATAATTTTTCGGGCACGCTTCTAAGTCCAAAATCACAATACGGAGCTATTGGAGTCATCAAAATGCCATTCAGGGTCATTTACTCATAAGTCGACATTCGATCACTATTTTAACTTAAGCTTTAAACCTTGGAACTAAGTGTTCCAATTCATTCCAAAACCTCACCGGACCCGAACCATTTACCCCGGCAATTCACACAACAACCCACGTCACCCTATTCCATATAAGCTTGACAACGCAATACAACTGAAATCATTGATTTAACTTTAGCCCATAAACCTTGGAATTTAATTTCCAACCTTTAGAATTTCTTTCAAGACACGAATCTTACATTTACACACTATATGAGTTTGAACAAGTTGTATCAAGCTATAACCATAACCATATCCACGGACATAATCACCTAACATAATACACAACTCGCATGCTCGTAGCACCATTCCTGATCACAATGACTACTCCAAAACCAACCAAATACTAGTATTAAACCCATATCGAACCAAACCTCATCCCAAAACCTTCATACACTTACCAGATCAACAAGTCACGGAGCTCTCTCGCCCCAACCAAAACCATAATCACTTTCTAAGCCGACTTTCAATATTATCCTTCCGAATATACCGTAATCAAACCTAATAGTACCCATTCTAGGTCCAATGACCTTATATTACTAAACATAACTATTCCACAGACATGCCGCACCAATATAACTCAGAGCGACAACCCATGCCATCTGTGCACCAATACGTAAAAATTCAAATGTACCCAGTCATGGAAAATGACTCAAATGAGAGAACTGCGCCGCCAGATTAACGAGTACCGCCACAAAGAAATGCTAAAAATCCAGCACACACCGTAGAACCATCACACGATTCTAACACAAGGTTCATACCTTAACATAACTCCGCTACCATGCGCGACCTCATCCAAATGCTGGTCCATATTATCTTCCTTGAGTCAGCCTGCTCAAAAATCAATAACGACGGAGAGGCAAATTACAAAAATTCTACACGAACCTGAAAGAACATAACCATTACGCAATCCATCATGCAATACCCAAATACTCATCTCGCTCGAATTCTGCCATGAGGCCCGTACCATGTGTGCACATAACCAATGAATCACAACTCCTCGTAGCATAAAAGAGTAACTCACAGATCATTTCAGAACACAAATAAGTTCAACATCAACCGATTGACACATCTCTCAACAATAGCAGTATGGAGCCAACCATTCCGGCTCGGTGTAGAATACACATCTTAATTAGGCCTACCAATGGACCCCCAAATCAACTCTGGTCAACCACAAATAGATAAATAACCCTTCGAAAGTCCCCGACGACTGAATCATAATACATACTATCATCTGGCTAGCTTCGGCCACGACACAGTCTACCGCGTTGAAACAATCTGCTCCCGACAACTCCCAGTCTTCAAATCCATAGAACACGCGAACCACTATTTCTGGTCCTATCTCCACCGCCCGAATGTCTAAAATATCTTGCATACACGATCATTCCACGAGGAATACTTCTCCCATTCTTTCGTGCCACATAGCAGCGTCTTAAAATCAATAGTCGATCAACCAGGACAGTGCCACAATACCTATGAAATATCCATAATTCAAAACTTAGTGCGCCTTCTGAAATGTACACTCTACGCACGCAATACCAAATAGTTATAACATTCATCTAAACATCAAAAATTATTCATGCCCTATAAGAATGTATGACCTCCCTTTCAAAGCTAAACCGTGACATTGCACACGCCAACCTTAATCCCACACAACACACCGCATCTATCATGCCATCATTTGAAAAATACGAGAACCTCATAATCATTCTGAGTCATAAGTAGAATACATATCCGATCAGCCAGAAGCCTTCCATTTGATTCCATCCAGTAGAAAATCACAATACTCAACATGCTCCTCTGGTCGGTAGGAAAATACCTATCTCAAACCGTGGTAGAAATCCTCGAGAATGCTTTGGAATCCATTTGCACATAATCAAGCCATCAGAGTTGAATCTCTCTAGCTCAACCAAGGCACGCAGGTCTCCAAACCAAGGTGTATTGCCACAAAGCACCTGTAGAAACCCCCCACATCATAAGCACCTAGAGAACTGATCATATCCATTACCATACTGATCCAACCTACTACCCGTTTGTCTTATTTTCTCCGAGTTTTTTTCGAATATGTCTTCAGATTGATACTTCTCCTTGCTAAAACGCCATGATCTTTAGCCACATCTCACCCCAAAAACCTAGCATAGAACCACAACGCCCTACGACCCATAAGCAACTGTATTCTTCTTAAGCACCTTCCAAAATACCACAACTGTAACACTCACTATGAGAATACCTTATGTGAATTTGAAATTGTTCTTATTACCTTCCTTAAAAAATGTAGAATCCATAGTTATATAGAATTTTCGCAATTCTAGGCACCATCAACGCAAATCTCAGATTTTATCCACACAAAAGTCCGGTGAAATTCTCAATCGCTATATATAAACCTCGAACCTATTGGAACTTTCTCAATCTCTCATTCCCTATTCTTTCCCCAATTGTTTTTTCTCTGATGTCCTCTATTTTTTATCCTTTCATGTTGTATATATTTTTAATGAAATTCATTAATGGATTTCAATTGTTTTTCTATAAAGTTTTAACTTAGCAATTTCCTTTCATGTTGCACATTTGGTGTTCAAATTGAACTTATCAATTAATAAATTTTGAAGGTGTTTGACTCTCCACCATTGACAGCCATTAAAAAGCGTGAAGCTTTGAATTTGAATTTGGGTTTTTAAAAACCATTATTTGTTTGGATTGGGTGTTGTTGCAAATAATTGGGAATATTGTTTGGACTTTATATCTCAATTTTGAGGGTGTTTGGCGAATATTAGACTTGATTTTGGATAAATTTCAGATTGAAACTCGAAGAAGAACACATGGCATATAATATACTTATGAAATTGTAGTAAAGTTATAGTATAATTATATGTAAACTGTATTCTATTGTAGTTAAATACTTTTTTTTATTTGAATGTTGTATGAAAATTAAAAAATAGTTGTATAATGCATGAATCGTTGTATAAAATTTGTATTTAAGTTATCAATACAATCGTTTTACATAAAGTTATTGATATGTATCAAAAATGTATTAAGAGAGAAAGTTTTGATTGGAGTTTTAGAGATGAAGAAATACACACCACATACAAAATATATACAAATCAGATACAAAAAATACAAAAAAGACATATTGTGAAAAATTTGTATGAAAATTGTATTTAAGTTGTATGATGTTGTAGATTTATTTTAACTGGGTAAAAATAATGTATGAAATCATAGATAAACTGTAAATAAGTGTATATTATATAATTAGTTATATGAAATTTATTTTTAGTGTGTATGTTGTTGTAGATATATCAATTTCTATTAAATTTGTACTAAATTTGTTTTTAAATTTGTATGTTGTTGTACCATCAAATTGTATAATATTAATTGTAAGTACGATGTATTCATTTTAATGCTGATTTAAATAGGTTTCATTAATTTGTGTTAGATTAGTGTATTGGGTTAGTTAAACAATCAAGTGAAGCAGAATACTTTACTAGCCTCGCACGATAGTTATTAACTTCGTAAAATATGTCACACCCTGAACCTGGGCCTGGACGTAACATGACACCCCGTGCCTAACTACATGCAACCGAGCAAACCAACTGGTTGGCTGAATCAACATGTGATATCATAATATACTGAATGCGGAAAATAAACTAACACATGCTGACATACTGAAAGTCTGAATGAAATAAATCAAAAGCAGAAACACTAATATAATTCTGAAATATATTTGTAGCAAACATTACTTAACATGAAAAGTCTGTGACTCTATCTAACTGTTTCTCTAGTCTATGAAGCCTATAAGGAGGTATTGAAAACACTGGCTATCTAAAAATACTGAAGACTGTAAGGTAATTATAATGCCCCGAAAGAACTGGGGGTCACCAAATAGCTGGTACGAGAATCCTAGCGCTCTGAATCATCAACCTGTAAATCATTACCTGCATCTTGAGATGTAGGCCCCGGGAAAAAGGGACATCAGTACATTTGAATTGCACTGGTATGTAAAGCAACTGAAAGAAAGAACTGTAAATGCTGAAACTAAAACTGGGCTGCTAACTGAGAACTGATAACTAATAACTAAAATGATAACTAATAACTGAACTGAACAAAGGAAGTAAGGATATGAATACTCCCTCTTCTGAATGATGAACAACATGTTTATCTGAATAAACTATAGCCTCGGGCCCAATATATATGTGCATAAGCTACGACCTCATGCCCAAGTATACGTATACATAACTACGGCCTCAGGCCTAAGTATACGTATACATAACTACAGCTTCAAGCCCAAAATGTATAAAGCACAAACTACGGGCTCATGCCCAAACCTGCATAAAGCATAAACTACAGCCTCATGCCCAAATATGCATAAAGCATATAAACTACAGCCTCAAGCCCAATTACAGGTTTTCAACATTCAGGTATTTAATTTCTGGAACTGAAAATCATACTGCAATATGTGATGCTGAAATAGTGAATCATATTGAGTTACATGATACTGGAATACTGAATAGTACTAGACTGAGACATGTATTCTTGAACTGATTATGAAAACTGAAACTTAAATTGTTTATGACATGCTGAGTAATCTAGACTGAGATTCATGGGCATCAAACCCAAGTATATATTGATTACACACTAAGCTCACAACATTCAGAATAAAAGTCATGAACGAGTTATGAAGCTAGATAATAGAAGTTCTGCAACTATTCAAAGAACCAGGCTTAACTATATTTTTGAGGTAAGTAGTAACGTCGTAAAAGAAATGTAGTGTAGGGAGAATCATTAACATTCCCAAACATAGAGAGTTAGCCTCATATACCTTAAATTCTTGCTCTTGAAAACAACATTCGCCAACCCTTTGATCTTTAATCTATAACAATACAAGTCAAAAGGATTCTACATTAGCAATAATCCTCATGTTTTGGTCACTTAGGCATTTTATCAAACACATGGTGGGTATAAAGCTTCATAGCCCTTATTAATGGTGTTTCTACACCCAACAACCCATTCTCTTACTCTTAGATAAATTCTAAATGTAACGACCCGACCGGTCGTTTTGAGCATTTATGCTCCTTTCAACTATTTGAAGTCTTGTATAACTTCCTACGAGGTATTATGACTTGTGTGAATTGTCGATTTTGGTTTTAAGGTATTTCAGAGTTAGCTTGGAAGAATGAATTTCATGTTGGAAGCTTAAGTTGAAATACTTTACCGAATGTTGACTTATGTGTAAACGAACCTGAAATAGAGTTTTGATGATTCCAATAGCTCCGTATGGTGACTATGGACTTAGGAGTGTGTCCGAAAAATTATTTGGAGGTCCGTAGTGGAATTAGGCATGAAATGGCGAAAGTTAAATTTTTGGAAAGTTTAACTGGGGGGGGGGGTTGACTTTTTGATATCGGGGTCGGAATCTGATTCTGGAAATTGGAATAGATCTGTTATGTCATTTATGACTTGTGTGCAAAATTTGAGGTCAATCAGACTTTTGATTCGATAGGTTTCGGCATCGAATATAGAAATTGGAAATTTCATAATAGACTATGAAATGAAAGATCTTTGAGTCTAGTATAGAAATTGGAAGTTTCATAATAGACTATGAAATGAAAGATCTTTGAGTCTAGTTTCTAATGCTTCAAACCATTCATCATTTGGACATTTCTACAGGAAGTTATGACCAAATTACCAAAGGCTGGAAAAATAAGATTCTGTGACAATTCTGCGATCGGAGAATCATTCTTGCGATCGCGAAAGTGCTTCTGCGACTGCAAACTGGTCGCAGAATCGACCAAAACAGCACAGTTCTGGGCACCGACCCCATTTTGATAAATAGGCTTTGAGACTCATTTTGGAGCAAAAAGCTGACATTTTTAGAGAGAAGGGAGACTGTTCTAGAGAGAGGAAGAAGCTCAAGTGCTTCGTTCATCAAGATCTTGTTCAAGCTTCGAAATCCAACAAGGAAATATCACAAGATCTTCACCCAAGAGGTAAGGTTCTAACCCCTAATCTTTAATTTCGAGTTTCGATAAAGATGGGTGATTAAGAGTATGATTCTTGGGTGTAATAGTAATATTTATAAATATCAATAAGCTTTATGGAAAGATTGTTGAGTTCAAATGGGTAAAGATTGGGTTGAAAATGGTAAAAATCTTCAACGAATTTAATTGAAGATTTGAGGGTCGAGTTGATGTTGGATTTTGGTAAAATTTATATGGTTGGACTCGTGGTTGGATAGGGGTTCATATTTTATAACTTTTGTTGGGTTCTGAGACGTGGGCCCCACGGGCGATTTTTGAGTTATTTTTGGATTTTTATCACACACACACACACACACACACACACACACACACACACACACACACACACACACACACACACACACATATATATATATATATATATATATATATATATATATATATATATATATATATATATATATATATATATTGTGGGCATGGATCTTGCCCGAAGCATTTATATTGAGGGATGAATTTTCCCTGGGCATGGATCTTTCCCGAAGCATTTATATCGAGGGATGGATTTTCCCTGGGCATGGATCTTGCCCAAAGTATTTATATTGAGGGATGAATTTTTCCTGGACATGGATCTTGTCCAAATCATTGATATTTGGGGATGGATCTTCCCTGGGCTGGATTGGCCATTTATAATACTGAGTGATTGAGTATTTTAGATTGTGAGTACACGAAGTTTTCACTAAGGTGCATCACATACAGTATGTACATTGGCATGTACATAGAGAGATGTCATATTCCTCACATTGTTCAGAATTGATCTATTTTATTGGTACTGAGAGTAACTGTTGAACTTGAAAGCATGCCTACATTTTTGTATTGTTATTTCTATATTGAACTGTACGTGCTGAGCTCGTTACTACTTTCAGCCCAAAGGTTAGTCTTGTTACTTATTGAGTTGGTTGTACTCATACTACACTCTGCACCTCGTGTGCAGATCCAGGTGCTCCCAGATACGGCGGTTGCTAGATTTCGAAATTTATTCTGTGGAGATTATCAAGGTAGCTGCTTGGCATCCGTAGATTTTGACTCCCTTCATTCTTACTTATTGTACTGTTCTATATTTTCAGACAGTGATTTTATCAGTCAGACCTTGTATTCATTTAGATACTCATGTACTCAGTGACACCGGGTTTTGAGAGTGTTTATATATGTATTTGTGAGTTTTCTTCCGTTGAATTTAGATATTATGTTTTCAAACTTAAAAGATATGGTTGTTTTATTAAGATTGTCGGCTTGCCTAGTATTGATATAGGCGCCATCACGACAGGTGAGATTTTGAGTCGTGTCTCTAAAATCTCAAATGGTTATAATTAACATCATTCTTTATCACCCATAAGATAAACAACACCCTTAATCAATAATCAACAATCAAAAACCCAAACCTATAACCGTTCGTGCTTTTCTCTCAAACCCAATAAGTCATATCTCATGAACTAGAGTCTATAATCATTAATCCAATACTATAATTCAGTAGAGGGTGAAGAAATTATCTTTTTGAAGTTCAATCCTCTTGATTTCGAGTTCTAGTGTTTCTTCTCTCAATAATGATGCCCCAAAAACATATCTAATGATTTGAAGGGTTTATCCATATTAATAAGGTGTTGGGGAATTGAAATCAACTTAAAATTATCATTAGAACTTACCTTGGATGGTGGAGGGACCTTTGAGGAGGTTCTTGAGAGCTTCACTTTCTAAAGCATGATTTTGGGTTTTGGGGTGTGGGGGACGAAGCAGGGCTTTACAAATGATCCCCTAGGTGCGCTCCCGCGCACCTGAAGGCCCAACTGCACACCTAACTGTCACGACCCAAAATCCCCATGTCGTGATGATGCCTATCTAAATACTAGGCCAATCGACATCCACAATATAACACAATATCTATTAAGTTTAAAAACATAATATTTGAATTCAATAGAAAACCTTACAATTATAGATACAAAACACTCCCAAAACCTGGTGTCAGAGTACATGAGCATCTAAATAATAATAAAGTTTGACTGATAAGAACACTGTCTCAAAAGTATAGAACATCACAATAACTGAAGGGAAAAGAGACAAGGTTTGCGGACGCCAAGCAACTACCTTGATAGTCTCCAACAGATAAATCACCAAGTCTAGCAACCGTTGTATCCTAGAGCACCTGGTTCTGCACACGAGGTACAGAGTGTAGTATGAGTATAACTATTTTAATAAGTAACAAGACTAACCTCTGGGCTGAAAGTAGTGACGAGCTCCACATGTACAGTCTAGTATAAAAATAACGGTACAGGTGTGTAGGCATGCTTTCAAGTTCGACAGTTAAACTCAGTACAAGTAAGATAGATCAATACTACATGATATGAGGAATATGACATCTCAGTGGAAAACCTTGTGTACTCACGATCACAAATCATTCGGTCACTCAATACTATTTATGGCCAATCCAGCCCAGGGATATTCCATCCCGTATATATATACATTGACTGACGGTGAGTCACTCAGTACCGTATAAGGAAAATCTAGTCCTGGGGTAATTTATCCCCAAATGTAAATGGTTCGGACATGATCCATGTCCAGGGAAATTCATCACAAAATATAAATAAGTAAGACAAGTCCATGCCCTGGGAAGGTCCATTCCATATATAAATCATCTACGCTCACTGTGGGGGGTTTCAGACTCCGGAAGGGCTCTTTCAGCCCAAGCGAGATATAAAGCCGATATAACCTGCTGCAGGCGGCAACCCCGTTCCATATAATGATAAAGCCTATAAGGCCTGCTACAGGCAGGCAGCCCCGTTCCATATAATAATAATATATATAAAGCCAATATGGCCTACTGTAGGCCCTTTTGAAATCTGCACCCTTCTCAGGGATTACCAAGCATTTATAATATTTGTCTAAATATCTGAAATTGACCATTCTGTCCATAATTCGTGGTCTTTCTTGCCAAAATGAACTTCCACCTTGTACGTGTAAATCTTAATCCTGCACAACACACCACATCATAATTACCCAAAAGAACCGAGCATATCATTACTATACTGGTCTAGCCTACTACCAAGTTGTCCTATTTTCTCCGAGTTTCTTCTGAATTACCCTCAAGTTGACACTTCTCCTTGTCAGAACACTACGATCCTTACCCAAAGTTCACTACAATACATCCTAACATAAAATCACACCGCCCTAAGGCCCCATAAGCCATTGTATTCTTCTTAAGCACCTCCATAAATACCACAACCGTAACACTCACTCTGAAAATACCTTATGTAAATTTAAAATTATTCTTCTTACCTTTCTTATACTAAAATGTAGAATCCATAGTCATATAGAATTACCGCAAGTCCTGGCACTGCTAAATGTAAATCTCGGATTCTATCCATACACAAATCCGTAAACATTCTCGATTGCTATATATAATTCTCGAACCCATTAGAACCTTCTCGAGAGTCACCCACTTTGCTAAAATCTAAATTGCACCACCCAAATAGGCTGAAAGACACGTGCCTCATTAGCACAACAACACTCAAAGAGGTAACCCTGCCTTAACACCACCGATCAAATTCATACTCTGTGCGCACTACATCATTTACAAATAACAACTCACCCATCTCATGATTTTCATATACTCATAAAGTGCAATATAACCCGTATCCAGGAACATCATTACTCGAGTTATCCTTGATCTCAAACTCTGTAGGTCATAACAAATCCACAAGAATGCCTCTAACCAAAACTAAAATTTAACATAAAACTATGAAATTGAATTGTCAATAGTAGTATCCTCCAATAGTTACCACACATGTCCGATACATACAACCCACAATAATGGTATCGCCCACCGGCGTAGATACACAAACAGGTGAAACTAATGACTCAAGGGGCATATCCAGATAATGAGTAAAGTAAAATGATGCAAACAAATAAGTGGAATCAGGGTCAAATAGTATAGAAGATTCCATATGGCACACTGAGACAATACATGTGATCACTAAATCTGAAGCAACAACATCTGGCCTGGAAGGAAAAGCATAAAATCGGGCATGACTGCAACCTGATCGGCCTCCCCCTCCTGGGCGACCCCTAGCTGACTGAGCCCCACCCCGAGCTGGCTAGGAGAGTGGTGGAGCAACTGGTACAGAAGTCGTAGCTTGACTCATCTGCTGAGCTGAACCTCCCATAAGGCGAGGGAAATATCTCTTTATGTGACCCAAATCTCCACACTCAAAGCAACCACTCTTTGAAAATGATGGCAAGTTGTGAGGCGAACCTCAAGAACCAAAATAACTACCAGAAGAACCTGGTACCGATGAACCTTGAACTGATGGTGCACGAGATGAACTCTGAGATGGAAGTGCAATAGGGGAATACTGACTCTGTCGAGCACTATATGAACCATGGCTGGCTGATGAGCCACGATGAGCTGAACGAGCCATATGAGTGGGCCTATAAGGACGATACCTACAATGATAGGGTTGTCCCTCAAAAGGAAAGCTGCTAGAATTACCCAGACCACGAGACCTCTTAGCCTCCCTCTCCTGAGTACTGACCATCTCTAGCTGCCGAGCACTGTCAACCACCTCCTCGAATTTAGCACCTATTACATTCCCTAGAGTCATAACAAAATGGAACTCATGGTTGAGGCCATTAATGAACCTCCTTATCTTTTCCCTCTTAGTGGGAACAAACTAAACTGCACGATGAGCCATAAATTCCACTCATAGGGACACTACCGGACATATGAGTCCAAATGTACAAATTCACACAACTAAAGCTACCGAGCTTAAGTTGCGGTCTAACCCTGGCCTCAAGTCCTCCACACTGGCCCTTCACCAAAACACAGAAAACACATCACGAACCTCGTTCATGGAACCACAATCGGTGATGCACAATTGATACTGAGCGCTCACATGCGCACACAAATACGTGGAAGGAATTCATGGAGTTATGTTTCAAGATGAACCAATTCTGCACGATAGAATACAAGAAACTGAAATTTCCTAAGGGTTTGGTAGCTTCTCAAAGATAAGTAAAGACGTCTCCGTACCGATCCGCAAGACTCTACTAAACCTTCTCATGACTCGTGAGACTTATGTAACCTAGTCTCTGATACCAACTTGACACGACCCAAAATCCTAATGTCGTGATAGCGCCTATCTCAATACTAGGCAAGCCGACATCCTCAATAAAACATAGTATCTATTAAGTTTGAAAATATAATATTTGAATTCAATAAAAAACCTCACAATTATAGATATAAAACACTCCCAAAACCAAGTGTCACTGAGTACATCAACATCTAAAAAATAATAAAGTCTGACTAATAAGAACAATGTCTGAAAAATATAGAGCAACACAATAACTGAAGGGAAGATAGACAAGGTCTGCGAACGCCAAGCAGCTACCTTAATAGCCTCCAACAGATAAATCACCAAGTCTAGCAACCGCCGTATCCGGGAGCACCTGGATTTGCACACGAGGTGCAGACTGTAGTCTGAGTACAACCAACTCAATAAGTAACAAAATGAACCTCTGGGATGAAAGTAGTGACGAGCTCCGTAGGTCTAATCCAGTATAGAAATAACGGCACAGAAATGTATGCATGCTTTCAAGTTCGACAATTAAACTCAGTACAAGTAAGATAGATCAATACTGCATGGTTTGAGGAATATGACATCTTAGTAGAAAACCTTGTGTACTCACGATCAAATATCATTCGGTCACTCGGTACTGTTTATGGCAATTTCAGCTCAGGGATATTCCATCCCGTATATATATACATTGATAGACAGTCAGTCCCTCAGTACCGTATAAGGCCAATCCAGCCCTGGGGTAATTTATCCCCAAATGTAAATGGTTCAGACAGGATCCATGTCCAGGGAAATTCATCACAAATATAAATAAGTAAGGCAAGACCATGCCCTGGGAAATCCTTCCCGTATATAAATCATCTACGCTTATTGTGTGTATGTGGGGGGGGGGGGGATGGGGGTTCAAACTCAGGAGGGGCTCCTTCAGTCCAAGCGTGATATAAAGCCGATATGGCCTGCTGCAGGCGGGCAACCCTGTTCCATATAATGATAAAGCCTATAAGGCCTGCTACAGGCGGGTAGCCCCGATCCCATAAATATCGTCACAATGGATGAACATGACTGAGTATGAAATATATATTTTTAAAATAATTAAATTCAATAGCAACACAACCCTAGGGATCCCAAAGATATCGGCACGTAGCTTAAACATGATCTTTAATAAGAGTCTCAGCTCAATTTCCTAACACGTGGAGAATATTCGGATAATAACATAATTCTTTAAATTTACAACTTCACAGAATTTACTTAAGTCATAATTTCTATGGTGCACGCCCACACGCTCGTTACCTAACATGTGCATCACCTTCAAACAATTTATATAGCACCAAATTCGGGGATTCATACCCTCAGAATCAAGTTTAGAAGTGATACTTACCTCAAACCGTGTACTTTCTTACTCCGCTATGGCTTTGCCTCGCGAATCAACTTCCGGACGCCTCAAATCTTTTCATAATTAATTCGATTCAATCAATACAAATTATAGGAATTAATTCCATATAAAAATATTAGTTTTCCAACAAAATCATAAATTTAACTCAAAATTGCAGGTGGGGCCCACATTCAGAACCCGAAAAAATTTACAAAATATGAACGCCCATTCGACCACGAGTCTAACCATATAAATTTTACCAAAATCCGACATCAATTCGACCTCCAAATCATCAAATATTATTTCCAAATCCCTAGGTCAAAATTTCCGATTTACACCTCAAAAATACGTAATCTAGTCAGATTATTCGATGATAATTCAATATTATGGAGTCGAAATGATCACAAGTGACTTACCTCAAGTTTCCCGAGAATTCTCTCTGAATATCACCCCGAAAATCGTGCCTGAAGGTCCAAAAATGGCAAAACTCGGAACCCCTTCGAAATGTATACTTTCCAGGGTCCATTTAGCCGCTTTTGCGGTGTGAGAGCAAATAACAGCTTCTGCGACTGCCCCCGCTTCTGCGGACAATAAGTCTACTTCTGCGGACTGTCTTCTGCGAAGAAGCGTCCACTTCTGCGGTTTTGCCCAGCCTCCCTTGCCTCTGCATCTGCGACCTTGGTGTTGCTTCTGCGGACTCGTTTCTGCGAGACTCTGTCCGCTTCTGCGATGCCAGGCTCACAACTGCGAGCAAAATTCCACAGGTGCGATTCCATTAGAAGGCAAAAAATTCCATATTTCTTCCAAATCCAAAATTTAGTCCGTTAACCATCCAAAACTTACCCGAGTCCCCCGGGACCTCAACCAAATACACCAACAAGTCCTAAAACATCATACGAACTTAGTCGAATCCTCAAATCACATATAACAACACTAAAACCATGAATCATACCCCAATTTAAGCTTAATGAAACTAAGAAATTCCAACTTCTACCTTAGATGTCGAAACCTATCAATTCAATTCCGATTGACCTCAAATTTTGCACACAAGTCATAAATGACATAACGGAACTATTCAAATTTCTAGAATCGGATTCCGACCCCGATATCAAAAATTTAACTCCCCGGTCAAACTTTCAAACTTAAATTTCTATTTTAGTTATTTCAAGCCTAATTTAACAGCGGACTTCCAAATAATTTTTCAGACATGCTCTTAAGTCCAAAATCACCATACGAATCTATTTGAATCATCAAAATTCTTTTTCGGGGTTGTTTATACATAAGTCAATATCTAATCAATCTTTTCAACTTAAGTGTTCATCTTGGAGACTAAGTGTCTCAATTCATTTCAAAACCTCACCGGACTCGAACCAATTTCCCCAGCAAGTCACATAACAACTATAAAAGCATAAATTGAGAAGTAGATGGGAGAACGGGGTTGTTATACTCAAAAAGACAGGTTGGGTTGTTACACTAACGCGTAGAAAGGCAGTAGCACTGCCATAAGTGCGCGGCCGCGCACGGGACCATCCGGGCGTGCACCTGGGCACGCATACTGTGTATTGTCCAGTAAAACATATATAACATATTACTCAGAAATCTGTTCGGTCTCCAAAATATATCGTTGGAATTCAATTTCAAAGGAATATAACTTTCGTGTTTTGCATGTGCCCAAATTCCCTACACAGTTTCACTACATCCTTCTGCAAGACAAACCTTTTGTAAACTTAGACGATTTTATCGAATATTATATACCTCACTCTCCGTCTTGATTCTATAATAACTATTTTTATCCATATTCATACCGATAGAACTTCACACGTCCAAAATATAAAATTACTACTAATTTAACATATTCATACCTAAGCCAAATTTACGGGTTGTTACAAAACCTTTGAAAAAATTTTGATACATATCAACAACTTTATGTAAAATGATTCATACATTATATAACTAGTATTTTTA
This sequence comes from Nicotiana tabacum, assembly GCF_000715075.1. Lineage (NCBI taxonomy): Eukaryota > Viridiplantae > Streptophyta > Magnoliopsida > Solanales > Solanaceae > Nicotiana > Nicotiana tabacum. Next base: position 129,966,083 of record NC_134098.1, read on the forward strand.
ACTTTCATACAACATTCAAATAAATATATATATATATTTACAACAGAATACAATTTATATACTATAACTTTACTACAATTTTGTAAGTATATGGTATGTTATGTGTTCTTCTTCAAATTTCAATCTGAAATTTAGCAAAAATCAAGTCTAATCTTCACCAAACACCCTCAAAATTGAGATATAAACTCCAAAGAGTATTCCTAATTGTTTGCAATAACACCCAATACAAACAAATAATGGTTTTTGAAAACCCAAATTCGAATTCAAAGCTTCAAAGCCTTATAATGGTTGTCAATGGTGGAGAGTCAACACCTGAATACTAAAAACTATTTACTTCTCATCGTCGAGGAGGATTTTCATCCAACTTATTTCATCCAACTTTGGACAGTAGTACAATGCTTCAAGAGAGCCATTCAATGGAAAAGCCAATCACCTTCAAAGAGTTCAATACCAAATTTTGCTTATCACTTGTATAGACAAATTCTTGAAATATTCGGATATGTGGTAAATATTCTCATCAATGTCCTTACCTGTTCTAATATTTCTTTCTTTTTCAATTTTTCCTACATTATGAAAGAGGAATAGGTTGCTGGTCAAAATCTATTAGTTGATTTTATCTCATATGGTTCTCGCGGTCCTATGTTTGATTGAATTTGGAAAAGAAAATGCTTATTGAAAGAGATGTGGAGAGAAAATAGGAAAATGATGTAACTAAATCCCCTAATTTAAGGCATTAATAATGGATTGTATATAATTTATAAGTAATCCTTGTTTAGGGCGGGTAATATATAAAATTAGGACAATTTTGGTAAATAAGTTTCAAATATTGTATAGGAAGGAAAAAATCCCATCTCACTATGAAAGACTCTTGTTAATGCTCGGACTAGAAGCCTCGATTATTTCACACAATCAAAATGCTTATGACTTTGGTTATAAATTTAAGTCCTATAGAGAAGCCCAACAGAGAAAATAAGCCTTCATGGCCTTTTATAATGTTAAAAATAAAAAAATATCTATAAGTGTAAAACCAATCGAGTATGATTTCGTTGAATTAACTATCCCAAGATGGTTACCAATAAGTCACTATCTTTAGGTTTGATACGAATTTTTTTATAAGGTTATTGTATATAACAAATTTAAATTAGCCTAACAAACTTATAACAAGATATTCAAAGAAAGTTTTGCTAACTTGGAGAAGAGGGCGTATAACTTCAAATAAGCATAAGTGGAGGGTAATTGTTAGACGAATATTAAAACGACTCTGAACCGTTTCAACACTTCCCCTTCTCACAAAGTGAAAAAACAAATCAAACACTCCACTCAGGGGCGGATCTACCTTATAGGGTAGGGGTGGTACGCCACCCGCATGGTTCTACAAAAGTTCTTAGTAAGTATATTGATATCTGTGAAACAACAGTTATATTAATAAAGTGGCACCCATATAGAATAAACATTGCGCGGGTGCCATGGTTCAACGTTGCCTATGAAGTCTCTCATTTGCCTCACCAATCAGAGTTCGATTCCCAACATTGTTATCTTTCCTTTCCTTTTATCTTTTTCCTACTTATTAATCCCTATTTCGTTGGGCCTTGGGCCTCACCCCTTCTTTCTTTTTTTTCTTTTTTTTTTCCCTCTTTGTTCTTCCTGTTATTTGCTGCTAAATCTCTTTAACTTCTTTCTTTTTTAATTTTTCTTTATATTAGCCTTCATTTTGCTTTGTATAATTACACCTTATTTCATGAGCAGTTTCTTTTGATGCATAATTTTAAATGATTCTAGGTAATATATATTTTTTCTCATCTTAATGATACAACATTAATTTATATATTGGAGTATAATTTGAGTTGTATCATTTAATGACTTTTGGAAAAAAAACTCATAGAATGAAAATTGAAACTTTTGCTTTGAAAATATTTTTCATATAACTCGACAATTAAATTGGGAAAACGAACCCAAGAACAATGACCAATTAATCAAATCAAACAATGAATATATAGTAATTAAGCTACTGATTAAGAAAATTTTCTATTTGGAGGCATACTTTCATGCGATATTTATTTATTTTTGTAATTTTATTCTATAATATAATTAAATCAAGCATTAAAAAATTAAACTTAAATCAAACTTATTTTGCCTATTTGTGAATAAAAGCCTAATTTAATTAACCAAAAACTAACTGAATCGACATAACTTTCCTATTCGGTCTTTGTGACTAGTGGTAGGTATATTATGTATGTATAGTGGCACCCACAACCTTCAAATCCTGGATCCGTCTCTACTCCACTCACACTAATTTGGGAAACATACTGCAGAAATAAGGCCGAAATCGTTCAGAACAAAACCAAGCTTAAGAAATTGCAATGACAGAATTACTAGATGAACCTCAAAATTTCACCTGTAAAATTTGTATCGAGCCAATGTTGTTACCCAACAGAAAATTTAAGAACCAAAATCATTGTGTTCATCCATTTTGTATTGACTGTATTGTGAAATACATTTTCGTCAAGCTAGAGGACAATATCGGCAAAATTCCATGTCCCTCTCTGAATTGTAACCAGTTTTTGGACTTCATTTCTTGTAGGAATCTTATGGGTCCTCAATTGTTTGATAAATGTTGTGATGTGTTGTGTGAGTCCTCCATTTTAGGGTTGGCACAATGTTACTATCCGAATTAGGATTGTTCGACTTGATTTTGGACGAGTGTGGTGAAAATGCGAAGCGATCGAAGTGTCCTAATTGCAAGAGGTTATTTTGATTTCACTGCAAACTTCCATGGCACATTGGGTTAAACTGTGAAGAAAGTAAGGGACTATGGGACAAAAACGATATCGCTTTTTGTGTGCTTGCTAAGAGTAAAAAGTGGAAAAGGTGTCCTCAATGTCGCCACTTTGTTGAACTTAGTGAAGGTTGCAAATTTGTCACATGCTGGTTAGTTTGTTGTTTCCTCCCCTTTTCCTTTTTTTAATATAAAATCTCTTTATTATTTGTTGAGGGTGATAGACCCTTAATGCATAGCTCAAAACCTGGCTGAGCTTCTATAGATTATGCCTATTCCTTACTGGGCCAATTTTCATTTTGTAATATAGAGACTCGACCCTTGTCCGGTGAATTGAAATTTTAGCCACTATTACTTTCACCGACTTAGACGATTAGGGTTTACTCTTCGATCCAATCTCAAATTTATCGATAATGTTCATGGCTTAACATTGTATCAGAGCTTAGATCCGAGTTGTGCGCGACGTTCTTCATCACTTCATCGGTTTGTTTTTTTAGTTTCGTCAATTACGATCCCCTCCAATGATTTTCGTGGTTCGGATGAAGCTTGGGGTTTTCTACAAATTTTGCTTCTACAGAATCAAGTTTCATTTTCTTTGGGTTTAATCAAGGAATTCCGGTAACATATCTTTGATTTCTCATAGTAATTGATTGGTAGTCCAAGTTTTGTGCCCTAATTTGAAATATTTTCATATCTCTGTTTTTGGTCTTCTATGTATTTGATATGAACATTTGGGTGTATATGTTGAGAAAGCTTATTGAGACATTGTTGTGTGTATCAAACTATTTCAACCTCTATTTACAATTTTGATTTGCACGCATGGCCCCAGACTCGACTTTTATCTTTCCCATCCTTTGTATGTATATGCATCAGATAATTTTGATACCTCACTTAATCTTTCCCATCCTTTGTATGTATATGCATCAGATAATTCGGGAGTTACACTGGTAACTGTCCCTTTCTCTGGTACTGGGTACGTATCTTGGAGAAACAATGTTCTTATTCCTCTGTCTGCTAAGAAAAAGGCTTTGATGGTTAATGGGAGAATACCTCAGCCACCTCCTGACTCTCCTTTGTATGATCACTGGCTAAGATGCAATAACATGGTCTTTGCATGGTTGAGCAACTCAGTGTCTAGGGATACTGCTGATAGTGTACTTCATTGTGACATTGCAAGGGATGTTTGGAAGGATATAGAGAAGAGATATGGCCAGTCTAATACTAGTAGGTACTACCAAATTCAAAGAGAAATTGGTGGAGTCTCTCAGGGTTCTAGTGATATTGCTAGTTATTTCACTAGGTTAAGAAAACTATGGAATGAGTTGAAGACTGCTTCATTTGGTCCAGCTTGCACTTGTGGAACAAAATCGCAATGTAGTTAGGGATAAAAGCTCATTCATTTTCTTGCTGGGTTGAATGAAACATACTATAATATTAGGAGTAACATTCTTTTGATGATTCATGTACCTTCGTTGGGTAAAGCCTATTCTATGTTATTACATGATGAGAGTCAAAGGGAAATTCAAGCTTCAGGGTCTCGATTTCTTTCAGAATCAACTTCTTTTCATGCCAAGTCCACTCCTACTCAAACCACTTCAGCAAATAAGTCTTATTCTTAGAAAGTCTGTTTTGAGAATAAAAAGACAAACATTGTGTGCAAATATTGTAGAAAACCTTATCATTCTGTTGAAACGTTCTATAGGTTGCATGGGTTTCCTCCTAACTTCAAATTCACCAAAGGGAAGAAAATTGTAGCGTGTGTTCAGTTGGATGATCCTAAAACTGATTCTCTTTCAACTCCTGAAGTCTTACCTAGAAGTCTAGTTCATGGGTTTAGTAAAGAGAAGTATCAACATATCATGAGTCTCTTTCAACAATCTCAAATATCTGCTTCAACCCAGGATCCTAGCATTGGCTCTTCTCCTATGGGAGCTTTTGCAGGTGTGTTCTGTAGATTTGTTGTATATTCTTTTGCTTTATGTTGTGCTTCTCAATTAAAGGTTAATACTAGGATTCTATATTCAGGATCTACCAATCATATGACCCCACATAAAGAACTCCTACACAATAGTCAACCCTTATCTTTTTCTTATTCAGCAACACTTCCAAATGGGTATAAAGTAAAAGTCAATTGCACTGGTTCTTTAAAACGGTGTAATGATCTCATTCTAGTAAATGTTCTTTTAGTTCATTCTTTTCAAATCTATTTTCTTTGCCACAATTAGTTGATCATTTTTACTGTACAACCCTCTTTACCAATATTTCTTGTTGTGTATAGGCCCCTTGTCTGAAAAGGCCACTGGAAATTGGTAGAGCTACTAATGGGTTGTATGTCATTCATTCAGATCTTATTGTGGTACAGTCTGTTTCATATGTAAATGCCATTTTAGCTACTTTTTCATCTCTTAAATGTGATTACACTGCTTGTACCACTACTTGTAATCATATTTCTTCTATCAATAAAGCTGATCTTTTCTGGAATCAAAGACTAGGGCATATGCCATTTAATAGAATGAAATCTATTTCAGTTCTTACTGAAAAATTTTCTTCAAAACAATCTTTTATTTGTCATGTTTATCCTTTAGCTAGACAACAAAGGCTTCCATTCCCAAATAGCGCTATCAATTCTACTCATTCTTTTCAACTTGTACATATTGATCTATGGGGTCCTTATCATAAAAGAACATATAATGGTTTTAGGTATTTCTTGATTATTGTTGATGACTTTTCAAGGGTGGTTTGGACACACATACTTTCCTATAAGAGTAATGCTTTTTCTGTTATCAAATCTTTTGTTTCCATGGTCCAGAATCATTTTAATTCAAAAGTTCAAATAATTAGGTCTGACAATGCTTTTGAGTTAGGCTCCAGTACTCAAATTTCTTCTTATTTTGCTGATTCTAGTATTATTCATCAAACCCCAATCCCCTACACTCCTCAACAAAATGGGGTTGTTGAGAGGAAACACAAACACCTCTTAGAAACATAAAGAGCACTTTTATTCCAATCTAAACTATCTGTCAAATATTGGGGTGATTGTGTGGTTACTGCCACCTACCTAATTAACAGGTTTTCCTCTAGTGTTTTACACAATTTGTCACCTTTTGAGAAACTTCATGATCATTCTCCTACATATTCTTACCTAAGAACTTTTGGTTATCTTTGTTATGCTACTCTGCCAAAGGTGGGTAGAGATAAATTGCAACCTAGAGCATCTCCATGTGTGTTTCTAGGTTATCCTTTAGGAAATAAAGGGTATAAGTTGCTCGATCTTACATCTCATTCCATTATATTCTCGATGGATGTCATTTTTCATGAGCATATCTTCCCTTATCATTCTTCTGCACCTCCTACTTTTTCCAATTCTCCTGATTCCTTTACAGATGTTTTACATACCCCCATAACTTCTGCACCTTCCCCTATTCAAGTTTCTCACTCTATCTCACTTGTGGTTCCTTCTCCTCATATTCCTCATTCCTCCTCTTTTACTCCTTCTGCTACCCTTTCTACTGTTCCTTCTCCTGTACTCCTTAGGAAATCCACTAGAGAATCTAAGACACCTGCCTATCTTCAAGACTATGTCTGCTACTCAGCCATTCCTACTTTTCCTATGAATTCTAAGGTTACCTCTATTGAGATTCACATGCATGAACCTCAGTTTTATCATCAAGCAACACCTTATCCTTCCTGGAAGGATACTATGATTAAAGAATGTCAAGCCTTGGAGGCAAATCAGACTTGAAACATTGTTCTTTTGCCTCAAAGAAGTTCATAACATGCAAATGGGTATATAAAATCAAACAAAAGGTCTGATGGTTCAATTAAGAGATACAAGGTAAGATTAGTGATTAGGGGTGATTCAGATTCAGACTGGGCTACCTGCCCTATCTCCAGGAGATCTGTTACTAGTTATTTTGTTCTTCTTGGTGATTCTCCTATTTTTTGGAAGTCCAAGAAGCAGTATACTATCTCCTTAAGCTCTACTGAAGCTGAATATAGAGCCTTGAGACAGGTGGTTGCTAAGTTCTCTTGGTTGCTTAGACTTCTTGTTGATATGGGTTTGTCTATTACCTCCCCTGTTTCTATTTTTTGTGATAGTCAGTGTTGTGCATATTGCTAGAAATCTAGTTTTCCATGAGCGTACTAAACACATTGAAGTAGATTGCCATTATGTTAGGGATGTTCTTTCTTCTGGGGTGATTTCTCTTCAGCATGTGCACACTTCTGCACAACTGGATGATATGCTTACCAAGGCCTTAACAAGTGTTCCTCATCATAGACTTTTCTGCAAGCTTGGTGTTCACTCTCCCTCCAGCTTCGGGGAGGGGGGGGATGATATACCCTTAATGCTAAGCCCAGAATCTGGCTGAGCTTCTACAGATTGGGCTTATTCCTTACTGGGCCAGCTTTCAGTTTGTAATACAGGGACCCAACCCTTGTCCGACTAATTGCAATTTTAGTCACTATTACTTGTACATATAAATAGAGTTAGTTGACTCTATTATTAATTAAGGGATTAGATTTTATTTAGCCCAATCTCTCTCATGTCTTCACTCTCACCGACTTAGACTATTAGGGTTTACTCTTGGATCCAATCTCAAATTTCTCGATAAATTTCATGGCTTAACATAGTGTTATATGTTACTTAATAGAAAAATATGAGAAATCTCATCTTAAATTGGGATGAATTACAACTTGTGGTATTAATGATTCTTTTTTATGCAAACCCTGATAGTAGTATTGAGCTATGGTTAAGCTAGATTCTTTTTGTTTGTTTTGTTGAGAAGAATTAGGGAGCAGTAAAACCCTATGGTGGGCTTTTTGTAGCACACATCGAGATAAGTTAGATTAGTCAGACTAGTGGGTACTTGACACCAGATAGTTAAACCAAGGGAGGGAGGGAGGGACAAACAACCATGCAAATATTTAGTATTAAATTGAAAGGGGTCCAAATAGAGAAGAAGTTTGGGATTGATGCACATGTGATTGAGTTATAAGGTTTCAACTCCAGGGGAAGAATGTGGACAGGAAAGGCAGGACTTTGAGGACTTGCATTTAGCTATCATAACCAAAAGAAGAAATAGAAAAGGATGAAATATTGATCCCCCTCCCCTGCATCTATGGTTCTGTGGAACGAGGACCAAAAAACTTCTGTTTGGCAGCAGAATCGTTTGCTATCATTGGTAAAGGGTCGTAATCTTGTATATCACTGTATACCTAGTTAGTAACTCTTCTAAGACACCGCTGTGTCACAAACTACCACTGTCGGCTCATCCGACTGACCTGTGGTGGTAGAAGGCTGGGCTCTCTTCTTGGGTTGGTCGAATCCATCAACGAGTACTAGTCAAATGGCTTCTTCGGCTTCACCTTTGTATTATATGCTCTTGGCTCAACCTTTGCATCAGTAAGGTACTTTGTGATAGTGTTGGGATAAGGGTAAGCCATGTTGGTATGTTGTGCTACCAATGTGATGTTGTCTCACATCACGACACTCGCATTAATTGCGTACCCGACCATGATAGAAGCTACTAGAACAACACGTGGAATAGGCAGATGGGTCTCATTCTGGAATGGATCAAGTCTGCAACACAAAAGTCTGCCACACACAAAAGTCTACCAACCTTTTGCATCAAAGCTCAATGTGTCCCATGCATGAGACTAAGCATTGTCTCTATTTTGCATGAGGTTAAGCCCTGCCTCCTCAATTGCATAAGGCTAAGCACTGCCTTCCCCTGCATGAGACTAAGCATTGTCTCTATTTTGCATGAGGCTAAGACCTTCCTCTTTAATTGCATAAGGCCAAGCAATGCCTTCCCCTGCAGGAGACTAAGCATTGTCTCCACCTTTTCATGAGGTTAAGCCCTGCCTCCTCAATTGCATAAGGCTAAGCATCACCTTCCCCTGCATTAGACTAAGCATTGTCTCTCGCTTGCATGAGGCTAAGCACTGCCTCCTCAATAGCATAAGGCTAAGCATTGCCTTCCCCTGCACGAGACTAAGCATTGTCTCCCACTTGCATGAGGCTAAGCCCTGCCTCCTATTGCATGAGACTAAGCATTGTCTCCTATCTTGCATAAGGCTAAGACATGCTTCTTCAATTGCATGAGAATAATCATTGTCTCCCATTTCGCATGAGGCTAAGCATTGCCTCCCTAGTCGCATAAGGCTAAGTTCTGCCTTTTCTTGCATAACCCCCAACACTATGCTTCTTGAAATCTGGCACTATTTTCTACTTTTCTCGGGGCTAAGATCTGCCCCCGATCTTACACAAGACTAAGCTCTGTCTTGTTTCGCTTTGCAAATGACTAAACATCATGTATTTGCATCTCATGGGCTGAAACATCGCCATTCTGTCCAAAGGCGTCATAGTCCGAAGGCATCATCCTCATAGCCGGAAGACACCATGCCATGGACTGAAGATCTCTCAATATTGCACATCATTATTCAAAGGCGTCATATTTTAGAGGCACCATTTTCATGGCCCGAGAACATCATTTCATGGCATGCGAATCCCTTATCACGCAATTCATGGCCCAGGATATCATGGTCTAACGACATCATCCCCATCGTCCAAAGACAACTTTCATGGTCCAAAGGGAATTTGCATCATGTTTAAATTATCGCAATATACACCTGCATGCATTGTATTTAAGTTTTTCAAGTAATCCAGGAGATAACCGTTCTCCCAACGGGAGCAATCTTTGCTCCGGTTTCCGTTCAACGCTCACATCCTACAATTATTTCAAACGCAATCAACCACCGTCCGTTACCCATTCCCATCTGATAACCGTTAAAATATCCATAACCATTCCAAGGTACATCCATTCACAATTCCGATATCATCCTATCCAGAAGAGCTTGTCCGTTCCCATAACAACTTCATCGGCTTATTCCACCGTTGGATCCATAACTGCACACGACCCGATTCCCGTAAAATCAGGGAAATGTAGGCAACTCAGAAACCGGAGTTCGGCCTCCATTTTTCAAATCACCCCGTTCGGTCAAAATCACTCACCATTTCTTTACCCGACAACTCTTTCATCAGTCCCAGGTAAAGAGGGGCAGCTCTTGATACCCAATTTTCCCTCATATATATATATATATATATATATATATATATATATATATATATATATATATATATATACACACACTTTCAAAATAGTGCATATACATCATCATTTTGATTTATAAGCATACACAGGTATTTTTCATAATTTTCCATAATTTTTAAGACTTTAAACCAATTTATTACTGCATTCTATTATATAAATATCCAATAATTACCCTCCAAATTATTTTTATGATGATTTAGTTATCTAAAATTATCATTTACACCAATATGAGGTTTTAAATATTTTTAGTGCATTTCTTATAATTACATTTGCAGTTTAAAAGCTAAATTGCATATTTTTGCAATAATAGCCCATATTCATGTATAATTACATTATTTATGAAAATTGTTTTATATTTTTATTATGTAATTTATTATTTTTAATTATTTTAGTGCACAAGTAATATTTTTATTATTTATAAATTACTTTTATAAATTATTATTTTGTTTTGCTAATATATTAGGTATTTAAAAACTAGCCTAAATCCTAACTATTTTTCGGACCAAGCAATGGGCCAAAACCTAATACCCTAGCCCAAATAACCCCCAACCCAAATCAAATTAACCCAATCCCACAACCCGGTCGCGACCCGTCCAAACCTAACGCGATCCAACTCCTTTCTAATCGTGGCCTTTGATCTCTAAGATCAACGGCCCACATCAAATCCCCCTATTTTATTACCCCAAACCCCCTAACCCTAACCTCATTCTCACTGTCCGCCGCCCTCATATCCTCACCTCCCTTCTCCCTCCTAAGAACCTTAGCCGCCGCTGCCCCTCTTCTATGGCTATTCATTGCCATATACGGCCTCTCCCTGGTACTGGTTACTCTTCTATACTGCTTGCCTAAACATGGCAAGCATATCTCATCAAGATTGAAACAAAATCGGTTCAAATCCTTGACCTTTCTGCTATTTCATCTATATTCATCCTTTGTTCTATTATGGGTACGAATCTCTATGTATTTTCTGTCAATTCGTACTTACCCTAAAACTAGGGTTTTTAGATTTCTTCAAATCAGCCTAAAATTGGTTCGATTCTCCAACTTTTAGTACTATTTGTGTCTATATTCATACTATGTTATCATTTATGTATATATTCTGTTGATATTTATTTTCCTAAAAAAACTAGGGTTTACCGGCTTATTCTCCAAATTTAATTTTAAATTGATTTATGTGTTCTTCTTTTCTTTTATGGTCTGATTGTTTGTATTTCCTTACTTATGTGCTGATTTTTACCACTATATAAACCCATTCCCTTTCCCCTTTTTGGACATACGAAAAGTCACTAAAAAAAACTCTCACTAAAAATTGAGGTTTCTACTCTGTATTTGTTTACTATTCTGTTATGTTTGGCTCTTGGCCGGCTGAAAGCCAATGCCACCGGATTTCTACTTTTCTGACCATCTTATGGGTGTGAGCACTGCCTTGGGTTCTTGAAACCCTTGGGAACTTGACACATCTAAGACTCTGGGTCCTTACTGCTGTTATTTTCTTGTTTATTGAACAATTACTGGTTAGTTTCTAAACCCTCGCAATGTTTATTTACTTATGTTAGCATGTTCTTTGAAACTTCACGACTTAATGTATTTCTTTGACTCTTTTCTGCCTAATTCTACCTATGATTGTTAGCCTAATAATGTTTTTGCACCTAGCTTAGTTAGTTTGGAAAGAATGAAGCATGATTAGTTTGGTATTGTTGATAATTCAAATGTTCTATTTTGACTATATAGTCTAATCCATGTTTCTCTGCCTAATTCTGAATTTCTAATGGCCAATTGATGTTATTAACTTGCCCCTATTTTTTTTAAGACCTTACTCCAAATGTTGTATGCTCCTATGACTATTGTTGCCACTATATGTGTTCTTGCCATGACCAATCTGTACCCCTAATGACTTGTGATCTTTTAAAACCAATTTCCTTTGATTAATACCCTCTATGATACTTGATTCTATTTGTGTTATACTGTCTAAACCTAAGTTAGTATAATCTGATCCATTAAGTCATAAACTAGTTGCATTACATGGTTTTACTAGCCTAATGCCCTTGCTTGTTAACTTTGCAATCCTAAAATCTTTGTCTCTTAGCACATGTCACCCTGCCTAGTGTGTTAATTTGCTTTTGGAGTTCATTATGTGATTATCCTATAGTGTTTGCAAATGCTTTTCCAAACTTATTATCTTTATCACTTGTTGACGGATCGCCGTGATACTTCCGGAGATAGAAACATGGAATACTGATTCTACGGATCTATGGCCGCACCTGCGGTCTCAGCTGGACAGGGTCAAAACCGCTTCTGCAGCTCCATGGCCGCTTCTGCGGTGCCGCACCTACGGCCGAAAGTGCGCAGGTGCGATTACAGCAGGTGCAGCACCTCCAGCAATTGCATAAGTCCCAAACTCAATCCGTTAAGCACCCGAAACTCACCCGAGGCCCCCGGGACCTCGACCAAACATACCAACCAATTCTAAAATACTATACGAACTTAGTCAAGCCTTCAAACCGCATCAAACATCGCTAAAATCACAATTCATCCTCCGATTCAAACTTAAAGAATTTGAAACTTCCAAATTCAACAACCGATGCTGAAACCAATCAAACCACTTTTGATTGACCCCAAATTTTTCACACAAGTCTCATTTGACATTATGGAATCCTGCCCTGATATCAAAATTTCCACTACCGGGCCAAATCTCCAAAAATTCGACTTTCGCCATTTCAAGCCTAAATAAGCTACAGACCTCCAAAAAACAATCTAGACATGCTCCTAAGTCCAAAATCACTCAACGGAGCTAACGGAACCGACAAAATTCCTTTCCGAGGTCGTCTTCACACAGTTCCGACTATGGTCAAAATCCTAAGACTTAAGCTTTCGTTTAGGGACTAAGTGTTCCAAATCACTCCAAAAACTAAAACGAAACCTCCCGGCAAGTCACAATAGCAGAAATAGATATGGGAGAAGCAGTAAATAGGGGATCGGGGCTATTACTCTCAAAACGACCGGCCGGGTTATTACAGAAAATGGACAGAAGTTAGGAGATACATTCATATCCTAAAGTAGACATAGCCAAATTGAGTATATAGAGTAATTAATCAAATAGGCCAGTCGGTTCGGCAGGACAACAAAGAACTACATAGATAGACTCATATTGAAAGAAATTGGGGAAGAAACAGGTTTGCAAGATATACATAGATTATCATTCGTGACATTAAACCAATTGAGACCTAAGAGGTTCGGATTAAGCTACGCATGCATCTTAGTATCATAAAACAAACATGTTAATTCTCATCAAGAGGCAAGATTGCATTGAAACATGATAGGGAGAACACATTATGACAATCCAAGCAATCACTGAAGGAACAAGGGATTAAGACATACTGTGGGGCATATTAGCAGGGAAGCAAGATCACAGTTGAGGGAAAAGGTCTTATAACATTAAAACATATTATGTATGCAAGAAAAGCATCATAGAGATTCAGTACAGAGTGAAGAGTAAGCTCATGTTAAATAGTATGTGTAGGTATTCTAGTATAGACACGGTAGACTATTTACCTAAAGAAGATCCATAGTGTGCTAAGTATAGGTCTTGATGTTATGAAACAGTCATGCTAATTTGGAAATAGGGCAGCATTTAGACATGAGAAAAGCAGATTATTACTATTGGTGAATCAGGGAGGGGGTTAAACATGCTAAAGGCATATTGATAGAGAGCAGAGTCAAACATGTTAGATAAGCAAGCTACCACAGAAATTCAGAATATGATGGGAAATATGCTTGTGCCATACAGTGGGTGTGCATATTCATGCTTTTGAACTCACTACACTAGTCGACTAAAAGAAGTACAAATTATGCGAGTAAGACATATTCAAGTAACAAGACTGATAGCAAAAGGCTAAATTAAACACCAGAAGATGCTAACAAGTGTAAAAGTCCCAAACAGTAATAATTTCTAATACATTGACCGGTCAGAACTTAATAGAACCCGGTTTAGGCATGCTTGAAGCTAAAGGCTAAAGAGACCTAAAGAGTTGAGGAAAGAAAACAGAATTACACACAAAATCAATCCACAAAACATACTGAACTGACCAATCTCAGGAATGAAAATGTATAGAAACCATAGATGCCTAGGAACGATATTGCAAAGTATAGTGACTCACCAGTTAAGCGAAGAATAATAAAGAATAGGTTCCATAGAAAACCCAGGATCCCTAATGTGTCAAAGTTCCCAAGAGCTTTGATGAACTCAGGGCAGTGCTCGCACCAAGAACGGGTTAAGTAACAAGATGCTAATGGCCTTGGCATTCAGTCGGCCAATACAGAATACCAAGCAAGAGAGTAGCAAAAACCTCAAAATTTTAGTGAAGAAATCAATTTTTTCAAAAGTCTCCCCTCTCCAGAAGGGAAAATGAGGGGGTTTATATAGCAGTAAAAAATCGAACAAACACATAAGGAAATGGAGTAAATTAAGCAACAAATAAGGAAAGACAACATGCAAATCAATTTGAAATCGATTTAAGAGAGGAATTCGGTAAACCCTAGTTTTTTAGGGAAAGTGTAAATCAGCAGAAATCCAAACAAAATAGGACTCACACAGTGTAGAATCAGACGCGTGTAGACGAGATACGGTCCAGATTCAAGAAATAGGACTCATTCAGACAGAATCTGAGCGGTAGTACTTGCCATGTTTAGGAAAGTACTAGGTGATACCATGGAGAATCAACCAGTAGCGGAAACACACAAATATGGTAAGTAAATAAGAGGAAAATCCCATTGTAGCTGGGATTAGGAGAAAATTTGGGGAAGGCGGTGATTAGGGTTTTTGGTGGGGGAGGAGCGTTTAAGGGCGGCTAGAAAGAGACAATAGTCTCTAGGGTTTAGGGATTGGGTTATAAGAGAAGAGGGGTTGAGGGTTGTGAGCCGTTGATCATTCTTGATCAACGGCTGTGGTTTAAGGGGTCTTGCTCGGGTTAGCTAGACGGGCCGTGAACGGTTTGAGCTGGGGTTATTGGGTTAGTGTATTGGGCCTGTGGTAATTGGGCTAAGCTGCTAGGTTATTTTGGGTCCGAAAATAGGTTAAAATTGCGCTATTATGTACATATCCCTAAATTTATCAAAATGAATTATAAAAATGCTAAATAAATAAATGAACTTATTATTTATGCACTAAAATGATCAAAATAATATCTTTGTATTATAAAAATATAAATATGTTATTTTGACACAAATAATATAAAATAAAGAGTAATTGTGTATGAATATAGGTCATTATTGCAAAATTAGATAAATAGCTTTAAAATGCTAATATAATTATATGAAATGAAATAAAACATATTTGAGACATATATTATAGGTGCAAATAAATAATTTAGCTAACTTAGTCATCACAAAATAATTTAAAGTGGAAATTAATAAATATTTATATAATTTAAATGCAAGAAAATTAATTTAAGAGCTCTAAAAATATGGAAAAGTATAGGAAATGCTTGTATAGATTTGTAAACTAAATAATGATGCATAAAATGCTATTTTCAAGGCATGTATATATTTTTAAAAATATGAGGCAAAATTGGGTATCAACAGCTGCCCCTCTTTACCCGGGAATGATGAAAGAGTTGCCAGGTAAAGAATATGATGACCAATTTTGGCCGAATTGAGTGAGGGATGGTGTGATTTGAAAAATGGGGGCTGAACCCTGGTTCCTGAGTTGCCTACATATCCATGGTGTTACGGGAATCAATCCATATGTATTTCTGGATCCAACGGTGAACTAAACCGATGGAGTTTTCATAGTAACTGTCGTATGCTTCAGAAAGGGTTCTTTTGGGCAGGACAATGTAATGACCCGACCGGTCGTTTCGTGAGTTATAGACCCGATTCCCCCATTTATGCTTCTTTATGTGTTATTTAGCTGCATTGTGTTGTATCGAGTTGGTTGGTTCGGGTCCGGAGTGGAATGAGACACTTAGTCTCTAAAGTAGAAGCTTAAGTTGAAAAGGTCAATCGGATGTTGACCTATGTGTAAACGGTCTAGGAATTTGATTCTAATTGTTCCATTAGCTCCGTTAGGTTATTTTGGATTTAGGAGTGCATCCGGAATGTAATTTGGAGGTCTGTGGTAGAATTAGGCTTGAATTGGCGAAATTGGAAATTTGGTGATTTTTCGTCGGCAGTGGAAAATTTGATATCGAGGTCGGAATGCAAGTTGGAGTAGGTTCGTAGTGTCAATTGTGACGTGTGCAAAATTTGAGGTCATTCACAGGCGGTTTGGTTGGTTTCGGCATCGGTTGTCTAATTTGGAAGTTTAGAAGTTCTTAGGCTTGAATTTGAGGGTAATTTGGTGATTTGATTTTGTTTTGAGTTATTCGAAGGTTATACTAAGCTTGTATGTTGATATATGACTTGTTGGTATTTTTGGTTGAGGTCCCGAGGGCCTCGGGGTGATTCCGGGTGGTTAACGGATTGTTTGAAGTTGGAAAATGCAGCTGAAGCTGCTGCTGCTGGTATTTACGCACCTGCGGAAGGGGAGCCGCATGTGCGAGGTCGCAGGTGCGCGTGGGGAGTTCGCAGGTGCGGGCAGTGCTGCACTAGGCAGGATGCACGGGTGCGAGTTAGTGGTCGCATCTGCGAGCCCGCAGGTGCGAGACCTGGGGCGCAGATGTAAAGAAGGGGATTTTGGCAGGCTTTGCGGAAGCGGATGGAGATGCGCAGGTGCACTTCCGCAGGCGCAAGATTTGGAGCGCAAATGCAGAAGGGCGGAAATGGTCAGTTTCCGCAGAAGCGGAGTGTGAGTGCGTAGGTGCGCGATCCGCAGGTGCGAGGTTTGTCCGCAGGCGTGGAACCTGGGATCCTAAGTGATTTCCCTACCTGCGATGGATTTTCGGCATGTACGGTTGCGCAAAAGCGAGAATTTCCCTACAGGTCCGAAATGCCTGGGAAGAAAGTAGTAATTGAACACTTCGCGAATTTGGTTCATTTCCACCATTTTCAAGTCATCTTTTGAGCTTTTGGAGTGATTTTGAAGGGTGATTCAAGGGATATCAGTGAGGTAAGTTGCTTGAGCCGTAATACTCATATTTAAGGTGATTTCCTGTTGTTTAATCATGTAATTAGTGAAAGTGAGGGGTTAGGGCTTGGAAGTTTGGAGAGTTTAATTTAAGGATTTGAGGGACCAAATGATGTCGGATTTTGATAAATTTTGTATGTATGGACTTGTGAGTGAATGGGTTTTCTAGTTTTTTAAATTTTGTCGGATTTCAAGACGTGGGCCCAAGGGCCGGGTTTGAGACAATTTCAAGTTTTGTGCTAATTTGATAGTTTTTGTTATGGAATTCATTCCATTAGCGTGTATTGATGGTATTGTACTGATTGTGAATAGATTCAGAGTATTTGTAGGCTGAGTCAAGAGGCAAGAGCATCGTGCGGTAGAGATTTAACCGGGTTTAGGTAAGTAACAATTATAAATCTAGTCCTGAGGGTATGAAACCCCGAATTTTATTTTATTCTACTATTTTGACGTGACGCACATGCTAGGTGACAGGCGTGTGGGCATGCACTGTTGGGGATTGTGACTTGGTCCGTCACGTAGCAACTGTAAAGTTGCATATTTTGTTGAAACTATATGATACTTATATGTTTTAGAAATGAGTTTCTGTAAATTGGGCTGGATACCATGTTTGGGCCTTGTGCCAATGCTGTTTGGACCCTTAGGGGCCTTTTCTTACTATCCTATCTCTGTTTTCAATTAAACATCTATACTCAGCCATGGTTATACATGTTTGCTACATAACTCAGTTTTTCTTACTCTATTTTGATGCATATAAATGTTGTTTGAGAGGTTTATGGCTGAGTGAGGCCGAGGGCCTGATTTGTGAGGATATTTATGGGATCGGACTGCACGCCGCAACATGTTTGATATAGGCTGAGGGCCTGAGTGATTTATGCTATGATTTGGCTTGATATAGTGCTTGGGCTGAAGGAGCCCCTTCGGAGTCTGTACACACCCCCAGTGAGCGCAGGTACCTACTGAGTGCGAGTGCTGAGTGCTGAGTGACTGAGAGGCATGAGCGATGGTGAGGTATGCCCAAGGAGCTATTTACGAGTGATTGTGAGGTATGCCCGATGGGCTGTATACGAGTGACTGGGAGGTTTGCCCGAGGGGCTGTATATGAGTGATGTTTTGCCCGAGGGGCTATTTATGATTTCATCATTTTTACTTACCTTGCATCGAGCCTTCGTTTGAAAACTGTTGAAAAATATCTTTAAATGATTTTTCTGGAACTGGGTTTGAACGAGATGTTTTGATTCAAACCCTGATTTTAAAAGCATGTGGTATTTTATTGAGATTTCATGATATGAACTTTATATGCTTATTGCTCGTCACTACTGTTCAATCTTTATTTATTGTTGTTACTTACTGAGTTGGCGTACTCACGTTACTCCCTGCACCTTGTGTGCAGATCCAGGTGTAGCTAGATACGGTAGCGGCTGTTGACTATTCCGGTTGCAGATTTTCTTGGGGATAGCAAGGTAGCTGTCTGGCGATCGCAGCCCTGCTCTTCTCCCTCCTATCTTCCTTCAGTTGCATTTAGTTATTTTCCAGACTATGTTAGTCTTGATATTGTCAGACAAATTGTAGTAGATGCTCATGACTAGTGACACCCCGATGTCGGGCTTTTCTTTCCGCACTTTTGTTTTGATTTGAACTCCTTTACGAAGGTTTTTATGTTAAATAGCCTTGAGATCTTCTTTTAAATAAAATTATCGGTTGTTTTGGAAAATGAGTCGGCTTGCCTAGTTCACGATAGGGGTTAGTTTGGGTCGTGACAGATTGGTATCAGAGCCTAGGTTACATAGGTCTCACGAGTCATGAGCGGGTTTAGTAGAGTCTTGCGGATCGGTACGGAGACGTCTGTAATTATCTTCGAGAGGTCTTGTCGTGTGAATCTGTTGATTCTTGTAACTAAACATCTGTTATTTCATTCTCTTACCAGTCAGGAGGGCCAGCCACCAGTACCACCAGCCAGGGTCGTGAGAGGCCGTGGTAGGGACAAAGGTGCAGCCCGTACATCAGTTGGGGCAGTACCTGCAGATCAACCAGTTATCCCAGATCAGGACCAGGTTCCAGTTGTTGATACACCACCTCAGGCACCACCTGTGCCTATTGTGATTCCAGGCCTTCAGGAGGCCCTAGCTTATATTCTAACAGCGTGTACCGGCTTTGCTCAGGCGGTCTCTATCTCAATGGCCGCAACCACTTCTCAAGCCGGGGGAGGCATATGCACTCAAACTCCCATCGCTCGCACACCCGAGCAGGTTGTTTAGGGACTCCAAACATAGGGGGCACCACCAGCCCAGCCGGTTGTAGCTGCATAGGATTATGTGGTTCCTGCTATGCTTGAGGATGATCAGCGTAGGTTGGAGAGGTTTGGGAGACTCTAGTCACTACCTTTTAGTGGCACAGAGAGAGAGGAGGCTCAGGACTTCTTGGACAGGTGTCAGAGGATACTCCGTACAACTTGTATTGTAGAGACTTGTGGGGTCTTATTCACTACTTTTTAGTTTTCCGGGATGCACTCAGATGGTGGGAGACTTGCGATAGGCATCGGCCTGTTGGCGCAACACCCCTTACATGGCAGCAGTTCTCCGTGGTCATTTTGGAGAAGTTCGTGCCTCGACCCTGCAGAGAGGAACTGCGCCGACAGTTTGAGCGGCTTCGCCAAGGTGATATGTTTGTGACACAGTATGAGATGCAATTCTCGGAGTTGGCCCTTCATGCTATCTGGTTGGTTCCCACGGACAGGGAGAGGATCATGAGGTTTATTGATGGTCTCACTTTTCATCTACAATTACTTATGATGAGAGAGGGTGTTTGGTGATACCTTTGATGAGGTTGTCGACATTGCCTGACAGATTGAGATGGTTCGCGGTCAGGAGAGGGTTGAGAGGGAGGTCAAAAGGTCTCGTGGTCAGGGTGGATTCAGTGGTGCTCCTTTTGGGGGTCAGTTCTAGCATGGTAGAGGTCGTCATTTCAGACATGCTCAGTCAGCTCGGCCATTTCACCGTGGTGCATCATCTGGCCATGGTTCTCACAATTCTCATCAGGGCCACTCATCACTTAGTGCCCTTCCAGCTTAGAGTTTGTCCCGTGCTCCACCAGTTCAGGGCTCCTCTATGCCAGGTTCTTCTACTAGTTATCTCGGTGCTCGAGGCTCCCTTGAGATCCCGCCACCAGTACTAGGGAGTTGTTTTAAGTGTGGGGAGTTTGGGCATATGTGGAGGCAGTGTACTCGTCGTCATAGAGGTCGATCTCAGAAGACGAGTTAGCATTCGACTTCAGCACCAGTTACTTCACCACCCGCTTAGTCAGCTCGGGGTAGTGGTCAGTCAGCTAGGGGTTGCCCTAGAGGGGGAGGCAGATCAGTGGGTGGTTAGGCCCTTTTCTATGCAATCCCTTCCAGACCAGATGCTATTGCTTCAGATGCTGTGATTATAGGTATTGTCTCAGTTTGTCACAGAGATGCCTCCGTATTATTTGACCCTAGTTCCATGTATTCATATATTTTCTCGTATTTTGGCCATTTTATGGATATGCCCCATGAGTCTTTAGTTTTATCTGTTCATGTATCTACTCCCGTGGGCGATACTATTGTTGTGGACCGCGTATATCGGTCATGCGTGGTGACTATTAGGGGTCTGGTGACCCAATTGGACCTTTTGCTGCTTAGTAAGGTTGATTTTGATATGATATTGGGTAAGGATTAGTTATCTCCATTTCATGTTGTTCTAGATTGTCACGCTAAGATTGTGGCATTGGCCGAGATTTTCGAGGGTTGAGTGAAGCGGTTCTATAGATTATGTGCCTAGTAGGGTGATTTTATATTTGAAGGCTCAGCATATGGTTGAGAAGGGTTGTCTATCTTACTTGGCTTTTGTGAGAGATGTTAGTGTAGAGACTCCTGCCATTGATTCTATTCCGGTGATACGTGATTTTCCGGATGTGTTTACTGCAGACCTGTCGGGCATGCCACCTGACAGGGATATTAACTCTGGTATTGATTTCGTGCCGGGCTCTCAGCCTATTTCTATTCCACCGTATCGTATGGCCCGGCGGAGTTGAAGGAATTGAAAGAATAGCTTCATGAACTCTTTAATAAGGGGTTTATTCTGCCTAGTGTGTCACCTTGGGGTGCACCGGTTCTATTTGTGAAGAAGTAGGATGGTTCCATGAGAATGTGCATTGATTACAGGCAGTTGAACAAGATCACAGTCAAGGACAAGTATCATTTGCCTTTTATTAATGATTTATTTGACTAGCTTCAGGGAGCGAGGGTGTTCTCCAAGATTGATTTGAGGTCCGGTTATCATAAACTGAAGATTCGAGATTCAGATATCCTTAAGACAACTTTCAGGATCCGATATGGCCATTATGAGTTCTTAGTAATGTCTTTTAGGATGACCAATGCCCCAGCAACGTTCATGCATTTTATGAACAGCATATTCTAACCCTATTTGGACTCATTCATTGTTGTATTCATTGATGATATCCTGGTGTACTCTCGTAACCAGGAGGAGCACGCTCAGTATTTGAGGATTGTATTACACAGATTGAGGGAGGAGAAACTTTATGCAAAGTTTTCCAAGTGTGAGTTTTGGCTCAGTTCAGTAGCATTCGTGGGACACATGGTGTCTAGTGAGGGTATTCAGGTTTGGTAGACTAGGATCTTTCTTGGTTTGGTAGATTACTACCGGCGCTTTGTGGAGGGATTTCCATCTATTGCTTTGCCCTTGACCAAATTAACCCAAAAGGGTGCTCCATTCAGGTGGTCGAACGAGTGTGAGGAGAGCTTTCAGAAGCTCAAGACTGCTTTGACCATAACTCCAGTGTTAGTTCTTCCATCAGCTTCAGGTTCTTACACCGTGTATTATGATATGCCTCGAGGATAGGCATTGGTTATGTTTTGATGCAGGAGGGTAGGGTGATTGCCTATGCCTCGCGCCAGTTGAAGACCCATGACAAGAACTATCCTGTCCATGATCTTTAGTTAACAGCCATTGTTCACGCCTTAAAGATTTGGCGTCATTATTTGTATGGGGTTCATTGTGAGATTTATACTGATCACCGGAGTCTGCAACATCTGTTCAAACAAAAGGATCTTAATTTGCATCATTGGAGATGGCTGGAGCTTCTTAAGGACTATGATATCACTATTTTATACCATCCGGGGAAGGCCAATATAGTGGTCGATGCTTTGAGTCACCGGGCACAAAGTTTGGGGAGTTTAGCATATTTTCAGTAGTAGAGAGACCTTTGTCATTGGATGTTCAGGCCTTAGCTGGCCAGCTTTTTGAGATTGGATATTTTGGGGCCGAGTCAGGTGTTGGCTTGCGTGGTCTCCAGGTCATCTCTTTATGACCGTATCAGGGAGCGTCAATATGATGACCCCCACTTACTCGTTCTTCAGGACATGTTTCGGAGAGGTGATGCTAGGGATGTGACTATTGGTGATGACGGCTTATTGAGGATGCATGGCCGTATATGTGTGCCTAAAGTAGATGGGCTTCGAGAGTTGATTCTTAAGGAGGCCCACAGCTCACGGTATTCCATCCATCGGGGTGCCGCGAAGATGTAACAGGATTTGAGACAGCACTATTGGTGGAGGCAGATGAAAAATGATATAGTGGGGTTTGTAGCTCGGTGTCTCAACTATCATCAGGTTAAGTATGAACATCATAGACCGGGTGGCTTGCTTCAGAGATTAGAGTTTCCAGAGTGGAAGTGGGAGCATATCACCATGGACTTTGTAGTTGGGCTCCCACGGACTCCAAGGAAGTTCGATGCTATTGGGTTATTGTGGATCGGCTGACCAAGTACGCACACTTCATTCCAGTTGGCACTACTTACTCTTTAGAGTGGTTGGCTGAGATTATATCCGTGAGATTTTTTACCTGCACGGTGTCCCAGTTTCTATCATTTAAGATAGAGGTACTGAGTTTATATCATAGTTTTGGAGTGCCATACAGTGAGAGTTGGGTACTCAGGTTTAGTTGAGCACGACTTTTCACCCTCAGAAGATGGGTAGCCCGAGCGCATTATTCAGATATTGGAGGACATGTTGCGCGCTTGTGTCATTGACTTTTGGGGTTCATGGGACCGGTTTCTGCCACTCACGGAGTTTGCATATAACAACAGTTATCAGTCGAGTATTCCGATGGCTCCGTACAAGGCTTTATATGGGAGGAGATATAGATCTCTGGTTGGATAGTTTGAGCCGGGTGAGGCTAGACTCTTGGGTACAGACTTGGTCCAGGATACATTAGATAAGGATAAATTGATTCAGGAGCGGCTTCGCACGGCGCAGTCTAGGTAGAAGAGCTATGCAGATAGAAGGTCTGTGATGTGTCTTTTATGGTTAGGGAGAAAGTTTTACTGAAGGTATCACCCATGAAGGGTGTTATGAGGTTTGGGAAGAGGGGCAAGTTGAGCCCCCGGTTCATTGGGCCTTTTGAGGTGCTTCAGATGATAGGGGAGGTGGCTTATAAGCTTGCCTTGCCACCCTATTTATCGAGTGTGCATCAAGTATTTCATGTTTCCATGCTCCAGAAGAATATTGGCAATCTGTCCCATGTTTTGGACTTCAGCAAGGTTCAGTTGGAGGGTGATATGACTTATGATGTGGAGCCGGTGGCTATTTTGGATTTGCAAGTTCGAAGGTTGAGGTCAAAGGACATAACTTCAGTGAAGGTGCAGTGGAGAGGGAAGCCTATGGAGGAGGCCACCTGGGAGACCGAGCGGGAGATGCGGAGGAGATATCCATGCCTATTCGATACTCCAGGTATATTTCTAAACCCGTTCGAGGACAGATGGTTGTTTAAGAGGGGGGATGTAATGACCTGGCCGGTCGTTTCGTGAGTTATAGCACCGTTTCCCCCATTTCTGCTTCTTTTTGTGTTATTTAGCTACATTGTGTTGTATCGGGTTGGTTGGTTTGGGTCCGAAGTGGTTTCGGAGTGAAATGAGACACTTAAGTTGAAAAAGTCAACTCGATGTTGACCTAGGTGTAAACGGTCTTGAAATTTAATTCGGATGGTCCCATTAGCTCCGTAAGGTGATTTTGGACTTAGGAGTGTGTCCGGAATGTAATTTGGAGGTCCGTCGTAGAATTAGGCTTGAATTGGCGAAATTGAAAATTTGGTGATTTCCGGTCAGCTGTGGAAAATTTGATATCCAGGTCCGAATGGAATTCCAGAAGTTAGACTAGGTTCGTAGTGTAAATTTCGACGTGTGTGCAAATTTTGAGGTCATTCGGACGTGGTTTGGTTGGTTTCGACATCAATTTTCATATTTTGAAGTTTAGAAGTTCTTCGGCTTGAACCCGAGACTATTTTGGTGATTTGATGTTGTTTTGAGTGATTCGAAGGTTTGACTAAGTTTGTAAGTTGATATATGACTTGTTGGTATTTTTGGTTGAGGTCCCGAGGGGCTCAGAGTGATTCTATATGGTTAACAGATTGTTTGAAGTTAGAAAATACAGTGGAAGCTACTGCTGCTGATATTTCCGCACCTGCAGAAGGGGAGCCGCAGGTGCGAGGTCACATGTGCGCGTGGGGAGTTCGTAGGTGCGGGCAGTGTTGCGCTAGGTAGGATGCGAAGGTCCGAGCGAACTATTTAGATATTGGTGGACATGTTACGCGCTTGTGTCATTGACTTGGGGGGTTCATGGGACCAGTTTCTGCCACTCACGGAGTTTGCATATAACAACAGTTATCAGTTATTCATATGGCTCCGTACGAGGCTTTATATGGGAGGAGGTGTAGATCTCCGGTTGGATGGTTTAAGCCGGGTGAGGCTAGACTCTTGGGTACAGACTTGGTCCAGGATGTATTAGGTAATGCGAAATTGATTCAGGAGCGGCTTCGCACGGCGCAGTCTAGGAAGAAGATCTACGCAGATAGAAGGTCCGTGATTTTGGTTTTGTGGTTGGGGAGAAAGTTTTGCTGTAGGTATTACCCATGAAGGGTGTCATGAGGTTTGGGAAAAGGGGCAAGTTGAGCCCCCGGTTCATTGGGCCTTTTGAGGTGCTTCAGATGATAGGGGAGGTGGCTTATATGCTTGCCTTGCCACACAATTTGTCGAGTGTGTATCCAGTGTTTCATGTTTTAATGCTCTGGAAGAATGTTGGCAATCTGTCCCATGTTTTGGACTTCAGCACGGTTCAGTTGGAGGGTGATATGACTTATGATGTAGAGCCTGTGGCTATTTTGGATTTGCAAGTTCGAAGGTTGAGGTCAAAGGACATAGGTTCAGTAAAGGTGCAGTGGAGAGGGCAGCCTGTCGAGGAGGCCACCTGGGAGACGAGCGGGAGATGCGGAGGAGATTTACACGCCTATTCAAGACTCCAGGTATGTTTCTAGACCTGTTCGAGGATGAATGATTGTTTAAAAGGGGGAGGATGTAACGACCTGGCCGGTCGTTTTCGTGAGTTAAAGCGTCGTTTCCCCCATTTCTGCTTCTTTATGTGTAATTTAGCTGCATTGTGTTGTAACGGGTTGGTTGGTTCGGGTCCGGAGTGGTTTCGGAGTGGAATGAGACACTTAGTCTCTAAAGTAAAAGCTTAAGTTGGAAAAGTCAACTAGATGTTGACCTATGTGTAAACAATTTCGAAAGTTAATTCTGATGGTTCCATTAGCTCCGTAAGGTGATTTTGGACTTAGGAGTGCGTCCGGAATGTAATTTGGAAGTCCGTGGTAAAATTAGGCTTGAATTGGCGAAATTGGAAATTTGGCGATTTTCGGTCGGGAGTGGAAAATTTGATATCGGTGTCGGAATAGAATTCCAGAAGTTGGAGTAGGTTCGTTGTGTCAATATTTACGTGTGTACTAAATTTGAGGTCATTCGGACGTGGTTTGGTTGGTTTCGACATCAGTTGTCAAATTTGGAAGTTTAGAAGTTCTTAGGCTTGAATCCGAGGGTATTTTGGTGATTTGAAGTTGTATTGAGCGATTCGAAGGTTCGACTAACTTTGTATTTTTTTATATGACTTGTTGGTATTTTTGGTTGAGGTCCCAAGGGCCTTAAAGTGATTCTATATGGTTAACAGATTGTATGAAGTTGGAAAATACAGTGTAAGCTACTACTGCTGATATTTCTGCACCTGCAGAAGGGGAACCGCAGGTGCGAGGTCGCAGGTGTGCGTGGGGAGTTCGTAGGTGCAGGCAGTCTTGCGCTAGGCAGGATGCGCAGGTCCGAGCGAACTATTCAGATATTGGAGGACATGTTGCGCGCTTGTGTCATTGACTTGAGGGGTTCATGGGACCAGTTTCTGCTACTCGCGGAGTTTGCATATAACAAAACTTATCAGTTGAGTATTCAGATGGCTCCGTACGAGGCTTTATATGGGAGGAGGTGTAGATCTCCGGTTGGATAGTTTGAGCCAGGTGAGGCTAGACTCTTAGGTACAAACTTGGTCCAGGATACATTAGATAAGGCTAAATTGATTCAGGAGCGGCTTCGTACGGCGCAGTCTCGGTAGAAGAGCTACGCATATAGAAGGTCTGTGATGTGTCTTTTATGGTTGGGGAGAAAGTTTTGCTGAAGGTATCACCCATGAAGGGTGTTATGAGGTTTGGGAAAAGGGGCAAGTTGAGCCCCCGGTTTATTGGGCCTTTTGAGGTGCTTCAAATGTTAGGGGAGGTGGCTTATAAGCTTGCCTTGCCACCCAGTTTGTCGAGAGTGCATCCAGTGTTTCATGTTTCCATGCTCCGACAAAATGTTGGCGATCTGTCCCATGTTTTGGACTTCAGCACGATTCAGTTGGAGGGTAATATGACTTATGATGTGGAGCCGGTGGCTATTTTGGATTGGCAAGTTCGAAGGTTGAGGTCAAAGGAAATAACTTCAGTGAAGGTGCAGTAGAGAGGGCTGCCCGTGGAGGAGGCCACCTGGGAGACCGAGCGGGAGATGCGGAGGAGATATCCACGCCTATTCGAGACTTCAGGTATGTTTCTAGACCCGTTCGAGGATGGATGGTTATTTAAGAGACGGAGGATGTAACGACTTGGCCGGTCATTTCGTGAGTTATAGCACCATTTCCCACATTTCTTCTTCCTTATGTATTATTTAGCTGCATTGTGTTATAATGGGTTGGTTGGTTCGGGTCCGGAGTGGTTTCGGAGTGGTATGAGACACTTAGTCTCTAAAGTTGAAGCTTAAGTTGGAAAAGTTAACTAGATGTTGACCTATGTGTAAACAGTTTCGAAAGTTAATTCTGATGGTTCCATTAGCTCCGTAAGGTGATTTTGGACTTAGGAGTGCGTCCGCAATGTAATTTGGAGGTCCGTGGTAAAATTAGGCTTGAATTGGCAAAATTGGAAATTTGGTGATTTTTAGTCTGATATCGGGGTCGGAATATAATTCCAGAAGATGGAGTAGGTTCGTAGTGTCAATATTTATGTGTGTGCAAAATTTGAGGTCATTCGGATGTGGTTTGGTTGGTTTCAACATCAGTTGTCAAATTTTGAAGTTTAGAAGTTCTTAGGCTTGAATCTGAGGGTATTTTGTTGATTTGAAGTTGTTTTGAGTGATTCGAAGGTTCGACTACGTTTTTATGTTGATATATGACTTGTTGGTATTTTTGGTTGAGGTCCCGAGGGCCCCAAAGTGATTCTATATGGTTAACGGATTGTGTGAATTTGGAAAATGCGGTTGCAGCTGCTGCTGCTAATATTTCCGCACCTGCAGAAGGGGAGCCGCTGGTGCGAGATTGCAGGTACGGGCACTGCTGCGATAGGCAGGATGCGCAGGTCCGAGCGAACTATTCAGATATTGGAGGACATGTTGCGTGCTTGTGTCAATGACTTTGGGGGTTCATGTGATCAGTTTCTGCCACTCGCGGAGTTTGCACATAACAACAATTATTAGTTGATTATTCAGATGGTTCCGTACGAGGCTTTATATGGGAGGAGGTGTAGATCTCCAATTGGATGGTTTGAGCTGGGTGAGGCTAGACTCTTGGGTACAAACTTGGTCCAGAATGCATTAGATAAGGCTAAATTGATTTAGGTGCGGCTTTGCACGGCGCAGTCTAGGAAGAAGAGCTATGCAGATAGAAGGTCCGTGATGTGTCTTTTATGGTTGGGTAGAAAGTTTTGCTGAAGGTATCACCCATGAAGGGTGTTGTGAGGTTTGGGAAAAGGGGCAAGTTGAGCCCTCGGTTCATTGGGCCTTTTGAGGTGCTTCAGATGTTAGGGAAGGTGGCTTATAAGCTTGCCTTGCCACCCAGTTTGTCGAGTGTGCATCCAGTGTTTCATATTTCCATGCTCCGGAAGAATGTTGGCGATCCGTCCCATGTTTTGGACTTTAGCACGGTTTATTTGGAAGGTGATATGACTTATGATGTGGAGCCGGTGGCTATTTTGGATTGGCAAGTTCAAAGGTTGAGGTCAAAGGAAATAGCTTCAGTGAAGGTGCAGTGGAGAGGGCAGCCTGTAGAGATGTGAAGGAGATATCCACGCCTATTCGAGACTTCAGGTATGTTTCTAGACCCGTTCGAAGACGGATGGTTGTTTAAAAGGGGGAGGATGTAATGACCCTGCCAGTCATTTCGTGAGTTATAGCACTGTTTCCCCCATTTCTGCTTCTTTATATGTTATTTAGCTGCATTGTGTTGTAACGGGTTGGTTGGTTCGGGTCCGGAGTGGTTTCAGAGTGGAATGAGATACTTAGTCTCTAAAGTAGAAGCTTAAGTTGGAAAAGTCAACTAGATGTTGACCTATGTGTAAACAGTTTCGAGTGTTAATTCTGATGGTTCCATTAGCTTCGTAAGGTGATTTTGGACTTAGGAGTGCGTCCGGAATGTAATTTGGAGGTTCGTGGTAAAATTAGGCTTGAATTGGCGAAATTGGAAATTTTGACGATTTTCGGTCGGTAGTGGAGAATTTGATATCGGGGTCGGAATAGAATTCCAGAAGTTGGAGTAGATTCGTAGTGTCAATTTTGACGTGTGTGCAAATTTTGAGGTCATTCAGACGTGGTTTGGTTGGATTCGACATCAGTTGTCAAATTTGAAAGTTTAGAAGTTCTTATGCTTGAATCCGAGGGTATTTTTGTGATTTGAAGTTGTTTAGAGTGATTCGAAGGTTTGACTAAGTTTGTATGTTGATATATGACTTGTTGGTATTTTTGGTTGAGGTCCCGAGGGCCTCAGAGTGATTCTGTATGGTTAACAGATTGGTTGAAGTTGGAAAATACAGTTGAAGCTGCTGCTGCTGATATTTTTGCACCTGCTGAAGGGGAACCGCCAGTGCGAGGTTGTAGGGGCGCGTGGGGAGTTCACAGGTGCGGGCAGTGCTACGCTAGGAAGGATGCGCGGGTTCGAGCGAACTATTAAGATATTGGAGGACATGTTGCGCGCTTGTGTCATTGACTTTGGAGGTTCATGGGACCAGTTTCTGCCACTCACGGAGTTTGCATATAACAACAGTTATCAGTTGAGTATTCAGATGGCTCTGTACGAGGCTTTATATGGGAGGAGGTGTAGATCTCCGGTTGGATGGTTTGAGCCGGGTGAGGCTAGACTCTTGGGTACATACTTGGTCCAAGATGCATTAGATAAGCCGAAATTGATTCAGGAGCGGCTTCGCACGGTGCAGTCTAGGCAGAAGAGCTACGCAGATAGAAGGTATGTGATGTGTCTTTAATGGTTGGGGAGAAAGTTTTGCTGAAGGTATCACCCATAAAGGGTGTTATGAGGTTTGGGAAAAGGGGCAAGTTGAGCCCCTGGTTCATTAGGCCTTTTGAGGTGCTTCAGATGATAGAGGAAGTGGCTTATAAGCTTGCCTTTCCACCCAATTTGTCGAGTGTGCATCCAGTGTTTCATGTTTCCATGCTCCGGAAGAATGTTGGCGATCCGTCCCATGTTTTGGACTTCAGCACGGTTCAATTGGTGGGTGATATGACTTATGATGTGGGGTTGGTGGATATTTCGGACTGGCAAGTTCGAAATTTGAGGTCAAAGGACATAGCTTCAGTGAAGGTGCAGTGGAGAGGGCAGCCTGTGGAGGAGGCCACCTGGGAGACCGAGCGGGAGATGCGGAGGATATATCCACGCCTATTCGAGACTCCAGGTATGTTTCTAGACCCGATCGAGGACGGATGGTTGTTTAAGAGGGGGAGGATGTAATGACGCGGCCGGTCGTTTCGTGAGTTATAGCACCGTTTCCCCCATTTCTGCTTTTTTATGTGTTATTTAGCTGCATTGTGTTGTATCGTGTTGGTTGGTTCGGGTCCGGAGTGGATTCGGAGTGGAATGAGACACTTAGTCTCTAAAGTAGAAGCTTAAGTTGGAAAAGTCAACTAGATGTTGACCTATGTGTAAACGGATCCGAAATTTAATTTTGATGGTTCCATTAGCTCCGTAAGGTGATTTTGAACTTAGGAGTGTGTCCGAAATATAATTTGGAGGTCCATGGTAGAATTAGGCTTGAATTGGCAAAATTGGAAATTTGGCGATTTCCGATTAGTAGTGGAAAATTTGATATCGGGGTTGAAATGGAATCCCAGAAGTTGGAGTAGGTTCGTAGTGTCAATTGTGACGTGTGTGCAAAATTTGAGTTCATTCAGACGTGGTTTGGTTGGTTTCGGCATCAGTTGTCAAATTTGGAAGTTTAGAAGTTCTTAGGCTTGAATCCGAGGGTATTTTGGTGATTTGAAGTTGTTTTGAGTGATTCGAAGGTTCGACTAAATTTGTCGGTTGATATATGACTTGTTGGTATTTTTGGTTGAGGTCCCGAGGGCCTCAGAGTGATTCTATATGGTTAATAGATTGTTTGAAGTTGGAAAATGCAACTGAAGCTGCTGCTGCTGATATTTCCGCACCTGCAGAAGGGGAGCCGCAGGTGCACGGTCGCAGGTGCGCGTGGGGAGTTCGCAGGTGCGGGCAGTGTTACACTAGGCTGGATGCGCAGGTTCGAGCAAACTATTCAGATATTGGGGGACATGTTGCGCGCTTGTGTCATTGACTTTAGGGGTTCATGGGACCAGTTTCTGCCACTCACACAGTTTGCATATAACAATAGTTGTCAGTCGAGTATTCCGATGGCTCCGTACAAGGCTCTATATGGGAGGCGGTGTAGATCTCCGGTTGGATGGTTTGAGCTGGGTGAGGCTAGAATCTTGGGTACAGACTTGGTGCAGGATGCATTAGATAAGGCAAAATTGATTCAGGAGCGGCTTCGCACGGCGCAGTCTAGGCAGAAGAGCTACGCAGATAGAAGGTCCGTGATGTGTCTTTTATGGTTGAGGATAAAGTTTTGCTGAAGGTATCACCCATGAAGGGTGTTATGAGGTTTGGGAAAAGGGGCAAGTTGAGCCCCTGGTTCATTGGGCCTTTTGAGGTGCTTCAGATGATAGGGGAGGTGGCTTATCAGCTTGCCTTTCCACCCAGTTTGTCGAGTGTGCATCCAGTGTTTCATGTTTCCATTCTCTTGAAGAATGTTGGCGATCCGTCCCATGTTTTGGACTTCAGCACGGTTCAGTTGGAGGATGATATGACTTATGATGTGGAGCCGGTGGCTATTTTGGATTGGAAAGTTCTAAGGTTGAGGTCAAAGGATATAACTTCAGTGAAGGTGCAGTGGAGAGGGCAGCCTGTGGAGAAGACAACCTGGGAGACCGAGCGGGAGATGAGGAGGAGATATCCACGCCTATTGGAGACTCCAGGTATGTAACGACCCGGCTGGTCGTTTCGTGAGTTATAGCATCATTTCCCCCATTTCTGCTTCTTTATGTTTTATTTAGCTGCATTGTGTTGTATCGGGTTGGCTGGTTCGGGTCCGGAGTATTTTCGGAGTAGAATGAGACACTTAGTCTCTAAAGTAAAAGCTAAAGTTGGAAAAGTCAACTAGATGTTGACCTATATGTAAACGGTCTTGAAATGTAATTTTGATGGTTCCATTAGCTCCGTAAGGTAATTTTGGACTTAGGAGTGCACCCGGAATGTAATTTGGAGGTCCGTGGTAGAATAAGGCTTGAATTGGCGAAATTGGAAATTTGGCGATTTCCGGTCGGCAGTGAAAAATTTGATATCGGGGTCGGAATGGAATTCCAGAAGTTGGAGTAGGTTCGTAATGTCAATTTTGACGTGTGTGCAGATTTTGAGGTTATTCGGACGTGGTTTGGTTGGTTTCGGCATTAGTTGTCAAATTTGGAAGTTTAGAAGTTCTTAGGCTTGAATCCTAGGGTATTTTGGTGATTTGAAGTTGTTTTGAGTGATTCGAAGGTTCGACTAAGTTTGTATGTTGATATATGACTTGTTGGTATTTTTGGTTGAGGTCCCGAGGGCCTCAGAGTGATTCTATATGGTTAATAGATTGTTTGAAGTTGGAAAATGCTGCTGAAGCTGCTGCTGCTGATATTTCCGCACTTGCGAAGGTGGAGCCGCATGTGCAAGGTCGCAGGTGCGTGAGGGGAGTTCGTAGGTGCGGGGAGTGTTGTGCTAGGTAGGATGCGCAGGTGCGAGATAGTGGACATATGCGGAGACGAGGATTTTCCCAGGCTTCACGAAAGCGAAGGGTGATGCGCAGGTGCGCTTCTGCAGGCGCGAGATTTGGAGCGCAGATGCGGAATGGCGGAGTTAGTCAGTTTCCACATAAGCAGAGTGTGAGTGCGCAGGTGCGCGATCAGCAGGTGCGAGGTTTGTCCGCAGATGCGGAACCTGGGATCCTAAGTGAGTTCCGCACTTGCGATGGATTTTCTGCAGGTGCGGTGGTGCAAAAGCGAGAATTTCCCCGCAGGTGCTAAAGGCTTGGGCAGAAAGTATTAATTGAACACTTCGCGAATTTGGTTCATTTCCACTATTTTCAAGTCGGGTTTTGGTGCTTTTGGAGTGATTTTGCAGGATGATTCAAGGGCTATCAGTGGGGTAAGTTGCTTCAGCCATAATATTCGTATTTATGGTGATTTCCCGTTGTTTAATCATGTAATTATTGAAACTGAGGGGTTAGGGCTTGGAATTTTGGAGAGTTCAATTTAAGGATTTGAGGGACCAAATGATGTCGGATTTTGAAAAATTTTTTATGTATGGACTCGTGAGTGAATCGGCTTTATAGTTTTGTAAATTTTATCGGATTTCGAGACGTGCACCCGGGGGCCGGGTTTGAGCCAATTTCGGGTTTTGGGCTAATTTGATAGTTTTTCTTATGGAATTCATTCCATTTGCGTATATTCATGGTATTGTACTGATTGTGAATAGATTCAGAGCATTTAGAGGCCGAGTCGAGAGGCAAGAGCATCGCGGTGTAGAGATTTGACCGGTTTGAGGTAAGTAACGATTGTAAATCTACTCCTGAGGGTATGAAACCCCGAATTTCGTATTATTCTACTATTTTGAGGTGACACACATTCTAGGTGATGGTCTTGGGCCGTCCCGTATCAACTGTAAAGTTGCATATTTTGTTGAAACTATATGATACTTATATGTTTTAGAAATGAGTTTCTGTAAATTGGGTTGGATGCCATGTTTGGTCCTTGTGCCAATGCTGTTTGGACCCTTAGGGGCCTTTTCTTACTATCCTATCGCTGTTTTTGGTTAAAAATCTATACTCAGTCATGGTTATACTTGTTTACTGCATAACTCAGTTTTTCTTACTCTATTTTAATGCATATAAATGTTATTTTGGGCTGAGTACCTTGTTTTTACTGAAATGCCCAAGTGGCTTGAGAGGTTTATGACTGAGTGAGGCCGAGGGCCTGATTTGTGAGGATATTTATGGGATCGGGCTGCACGTCGTAGCATGTTTGTTATAGGCCGAGGGCCTAAGTGATTTATGCAATGATTTGGCTTGATATAGCGCTTGGGCTGAAGGAGCCCCTCTGGAATCTGTATATACCCCTAGTGAGCGCAGGTACCTACTGAGTGCGAGTGTCGAGTGCCGACTGCTGAGTGACTGGGAGGCATGAGTGATGGTGAGGTATGCCCGATAGGCTGTTTACAAGTGATTGTGAGGTATGCCCGAGGGGATGTATACAAGTGACTGTGAGGTTTTCCCGAGGGGCTGTATATGAGTGATATTTTGACCGAGGGGCTGTTTATGATTTCATCATTTTTGCTTACCTTGCATTGAGCCTTTGTTTAAAAACTGTTGAAAATTATCTTTAAATGATTTTTCTTGAACTGTGTTTAAACGGGATGTTTTGATTCAAACCCTGATTTTAATAGCATGTGGTATTTTACTGAGATTTCATGATATGAACTTTATATGCTTATTGCTCGTCACTACTGCTCAGTCTTTATTTATTATTGTTATTTACTGAGTTGGCATACTCATGTTACTCCCTGCACCTTGTGTGCAGATCCAGGTGTAGATGGACACGGTAGCGGCTGTTGACTATTCCTGTTACAAATTTTCTCGGGGTAGCATAGTAGCTGCCTGGCGATCACAGCCCTGCTCTTCTCCCTCCTATCTTCCTTTAGTTGTATTTAGCTATTTTCCAGACTATATTAGTGTTGATATTGCTAGACAAATTGAAGTAGAAGCTCATGACCAGTGACACCCCGATGTCGGGCTTTTCTTTCCGCACTTTTGTTTTGATTTGAACTCTTTTATGTTAAATAGCCTTGAGATCTTCTTTGAAATAAAATTATCAGTTTTTTTGGAAAATGAGTCGGCTTGCCTAGTTCCACGATAGTCGCCATCACAACAGGGGTTAGTTTGGGTTGTGACAGATAATATCAGATGAATTTGCGCGAAATCATGAATGTGACTCTGAAATGTTATGGATGTATCTCAAAACGAGTATCTGAACGGTTATCGAGTAAAAGTGGGTAACTGATGGCGGTTGGTTGCATTTGAAATAATTGCAAGATGTGAACGTTGAACGGAAACCGGAGTGATGATTGCTCTCGTTAGGAGAACAGTTACTTCCTGGATTACCTGCAAAATTTAAAACACGATGCACGCAAGAATATATGGATTATTGCGAGAATTTAAACATGATGCAAATTCCCTTTGGACCATGAAAGTCGTATTTGGACGGTGAGGATGATGTCCTTAGACCATGACGTCCTGGGCCATGAATCATGTGATAAGGGATTCGCAGGCCATGAAATGATGTCCTCGGGCCATGAAAATGGTTCCTCTGAACCATGACGCCTTTGAATAATGATGTGCAATACTGAGAGATCCTCAGGCCATGGAATGGTGTCTTCAGACAATGAGGATGATGTCTTCGAATTATGATGCCTTTGGACAAAGATGGCAATGTTTCATCCCATGAGATGCAAAGATATGATGCTAGGTCACATGCGAAGATGAGACAAGACAAGGCTTAGTCTTGTGTAAGATGAGGGCAATGCTTAGCCCTAGGTGAACAAAGGATAGTGCTAGGTCTTAGATGGCATAGTGGAGATAGTATTTAGTCTTGAGGAAAAGGCAGTGCTTATCCGTATGCAAGAGGGGGGGCAAGGCTTAGCCTCATGCAAAATAGGAGGCAGTGCTTAGTCTCATGCGAGTAAGGGGAGCGGTGCTTAGCTTCATGCAAAATAGGAGACAATGCTTAGTCTCATGCAAAGAAGGCAGTGCTTAGCCTTGTGCAATTAAGGAGGTAATGCTTAGCCTTATGCAGTTAAGGAGGCGATGCTAAGCCTCGTGCAAATAGGAGACAATGCTTAATCTCATGCAAAGAAAGGAGACAATGCTTAGTCTCATACAAAGAAAGGAGACAATGCCTAGTCTCATGCAAGGAAAGACAGTTCTTAGCCTTATGCAATTAGGGAGGCAGGGCTTAGCCTCATGCAAAATAGGAGACAATGCTTAGTCTCGATGTAAGGAAAGGTAGTTCTTAGCCTTATGCAGTTAAGGAGGCAATGCTTAGCCTCATACAAATAGGAGACAATGCTTAGTCTCATGCAAAAAAGGAGACAAAGCTTAGTCTCATACAAGGGAATGTCAGTGTTTAGCCTTATGCAATTAGGGAGGCAGGGCTTAGCCTCATGCAAAATAGGAGACAATGCTTAGTCTCGATGTAAGGAAAGTTAGTGTTTAGTCTTTTGCAGTTAACGAGGCAATGCTTAGCCTCATACAAATAGGAGACAATGCTTAGTCCCATACAAAGAAAGGAGACAATGCTTAGTCTCATACAAGGGAAAGGCAATGCTTAGCCTTATGCAATTAGGGAGGCAGGGTTTAGCCTCATGCAAAATAGGAGACAATTCTTAGTCTCGGTGTAAGGAAAGGCAGTGCTTAGCCTTATGCAATTAAGGAGGCAATTCTTAGCCTCATACTAATAGGAGGCAATGCTTAGTCTCATGCAAAGAAAGGAGACAATGTTTTGTCTCATGCAAAGAAAGGCAGTGCTTAGCCTTGTGCAATTAGGGAGGCAATGCTTAGCCTTATGCAATTAGGGAGGCAATGCTTAGCCTCATGCAAAGAATAGGAGGCAAGTGGAAAAGTATTTCTTAGATGAAGATATTTTTGTTAGATAATCTGAAGGCAGTGTCTTGATGTATTTGCGAGTATCGTTATCTTATTGTACCTGCTTTAAAAGAAATATTGTGAGTTCTGTGAGGGACGGTCGGTTCACATTTTTATCTTCTGCTTCGTCTGTGCTCCTGTCTTTAGATCCTATTTGAGTTACCATGGCTAACATCTGGTTGTTTATAGAAATAAAGTTTTTCGAAAGAAATATGTACATTTGATGCATGTAGTTATTTAAAAAATAGCAGTATGAAATATCAACTAAGTTAGATGAACAAATGACTGTGACATATTTTTGAGACATTGTGACTTCCTTGCTCAGAATTTTGAGGGTCCTCCTCAAAATTCTGCCCCAGTTTAAAAGCAATTCTTTGATTGTTCTGCGTATGACGAAATTGGCTGGACTTGCTTTAGAATTTTGAGGGTCCTCCTCAAAATTCTGCCCCAGTTTCTGACCATGGCAAAAATGAAGATCTTATTGAGATGTGACCGAACCCACAGGGCAGCCTACGTATCCCCTCTTAAACGGGAATCAGGTTGAGCATAGTTCAGTTATATCAGATGAAGAAATGTAAGCAATCTAAATATAGTATCTCTTGACTGCGTCTGAGTTGATAGGTTTTGGCCAAACTTCTCCGTCCATCTCTGCGAGTATGAGCGCTCCTCCTGTTAGTACACTTTGAACCATGTAGGGCCCTTGCCAATTAGGTGAAAATTTCCCTTTGGCTTTATCTTGATGCGGGAAGATCCGTTTCAGCACCAGCTGCCCCAGTGTGAATTGTCTAGGCCTGACCCTTTTGTTGAAAGATTTGGACATTCTGTTCTGGTAAAGTTGACCGTGACATACTGCATTCATTCTTTTTCCGTCAATGAGAGCCAGTTTCTCATAACGACTTCGTATCCATTCTGCATCACTGAGTTCAGCCTCTTATATGATTCTCAAAGAAGGAATTTCTACTTCGATGGGAATGAAAGCTTCAGTGCCATAGACCAGCAAATAAGGAGTTGCCCCAATTGATATGCGAACCGTTGTACGATATCCGAGTAGGGAAAATGGTAACTTCTCGTGCCATTGTTTGTGATTATCTACCATCTTCCTTAATATCTTCTTGATGTTCTTATTGGCGGCTTCCACAACTCCATTCGTTTGTGGCCATGCTGTGGAATTCTTATGCTTGATATTGAAGCTTTAACACATGGATTTCATCAAATCACTGTTAAGGTTGGCGGCGTTATCGGTGATGATTGATTTTGGTGCCCCGAATCAATAGACAATACAATCCCTAACGAAATCTGCAACGATTTGAAAGATGCGGCTTTGAGGGGGCCGAAAGATACGATCACTGGTAAGATGCGACTTCAACCCATTTTGTAAAATAGTCTATGGCCACTAGAATGAACCTGTGCCCATTTGAAGCGGTGGGTTCGATTGAACCGATGACATCCATCCCCCAAGCGGAGAAAGGCCAAGGTGCACTTGTTGCATTGAGTTCATTGGGTGGCACTCGTATCATATCCGCATGTACTTGGCATTGATGAAACTTTTTGACATACCTGATGCAGTCCATTTCCATTGTCATCTAGAAATATCCCGCTTTTAATATCTTCTTAGCTAAAACAAAGCCATTCATGTGTGGTCCGCAAGTTCCGGCATATATTTGTTCGAGCAATTTGGATGCTTCCTTGGCGTCGACACACCGTAATAATCCTAGATATGGAGTCCTTCTGTACAGGATTCCTCCACTTTAGAAGAAATGATTGGACAATCTTTGGAGTGTGTGTTTCTGGGTATGATTTGCGTGCTCCGGGTAATCTCATTTTGCCAAGTATTCTTTGATGTCATGAAACCATGGATTCCTATCAGTTTCTTCTTCAACATGAGCACAATAAGCTTTCTAATTATGGATCCCTACTGGAATAGGATCGATGAAATTCTTGTCTGGGTGTTGTATCATTGAAGATAGAGCGGCCAACGCATTTGCAAACTCATTTTGGATTCTCGGAACATGTTTGAACTCTTTGTAAATCTCTTCCTCAATTCTTGCACATAGCACAAATACGGCAATATTTTGGTATTCTTTGTATCCCATTATCCTAGAACCTGGTGTACCAATAGGTCTGAGTCACCAATTACCAGAAATTCCTGAATGTTCATGTCAATGGACAACTTGAGCCCCAAGATGCAAGCCTCGTATTCTGCCATATGATTGGTACACAAAAATCTAAGTTTTGTGGATACCGGATAGTGTTGACCTATCTCTGATACCAAAACTGCTCCAATACCTACTCCTTTGAAGTTTGCAGCTCCATTGAAGAACATTCTCCAAACGTCATATGTTTCAGCGGTATCTTCTCCTACAAATGATACCTCTTCCTCGGGAAAATACGTTTTCAGTGGTTCGTATTCTCCACCCACAGGATTGTCTGCCAAGTGATTTGCCAATTCCTGTCTTTTTGATCGCTTTCTGAGTTACATAGATGATGTCGAACTCACTTAGTAGTATCTGCCATTTTGCCAACTTTCTCGTAGGCATGGGTTTCTGGAAGATGTGTTTTAGCTGATCCATTCTTGATATGAGATATGTGGTGTAGGCATAGAACTAGTGCCTCAACATCTGAGCTATCCATGTCAAACGGCAGCAGGTGCGCTCCAGCAAAGAATACCGTGCTTCGTAGGGTGTGAACTTCTTACTTAGATAGTAGATGGCATGTTCCTTTCTTCCCGTCTCATCGTGTTGTCCAAAGAAATAACCAAAAGCCCCATCTAGTACAGATAAATTGAGTAACAGAGGTCTCCTAGGTTCTGGTGGGACCAGAACAGGTGGCTTGGATAAATATTCCTTGATCTTGTCAAAGACTTTCTGGCATTCTTCAATCCAACTTTTTGCAGTGCCTTTATTTAACATTTTGAAAATCGCTTCATAGATCACAGTTGATTGTGCTATGAAATGGTTGATGTAATTGAGACGCCCCAAGAACCTCATCACATCTTTCCTGTTCATCGGAGGTGGCAAATCTTGGATATCCTTGACCTTTGACGGGTCTTGCTCAATTTCTCGGCGGCTGACGATGAACCCTAACAACTTTCCAGCAGGGACTCCAAAGGCACATTTTGCGGGATTTAGTTTTGGGTTGTATCTTCAAAGTTGATCAAAGAATTTCCTCAAATCTGCTATATGATCTATGATTCTCTTGGATTTGATGATGATATCATCCACGTACACCTCTATCTCTTTGTGTATCATGTCATGGAAAATGGTTGTCAATGCCCTCACATAGGTGGCTCCTGCATTGTTTAGGCCAAACGACATCATTTTGTAACAATATACTCCTCATAGTGTAATAAAGGCTGACTTTTTGGCATTCTCTCCATCTATCCAGATCTGATGATATCCCACGAAGCAATCCACAAAGGATTGGAGTTCATGCTTGGCATAGTTGTCAATCAGTATGTCTATATTGGGCAAAGGGAAATCATATTTGGTACTTGCTCTGTTTAAATCACGATAGTCGACACACACTCTGACCTTCCCATATTTCTTTGGAACTGGCAGAATGTTAGCCAACCAGGTCGGATACTCAACCACTATGAGAACCTTGGCTTTGATCTGCTTGGTGACTTCCTCCTTTATTTTCAGACTCAAATCTGGTTTGAACTTTCTGAGCTTCTGCTTTACAAGCGGACACATAGGGTTGGTAGGTAGTTTATGATCCACCATGGACGTGCTCAAACCGGTCATATCATTATAGGACCATGCAAAAATATCCTCATACTCTTTCAAGAACCGGGCGTACTCTTCCTTCTCTGATGGTAATAGGCGAATGCTTACATGCATTTCCTTGACTGTTTTGGAGTCTCCCAAATTAACTGTTTCGGTCTCATCCAAATTGGACTTAGGCTTGTTTTCAAAGTTTTCCACTTCTCTGACAATTTTCTCGGGTATTATATCCTCTTCCAGATCCTCTGAATCACTATCCTTATGTTGTGTTGTCTCGTTACATGTCACAGTCGTAGGTTCATCGGGATAGGTAATAATAATGCTGAAGAGAAAAAATGTGAAGAATAAAAATAAATACTAAAAATAACAATGCATTGAATAAATCTTGAAAACGTCAAACAAGTACGGCTCGATGACTCGAACAATTATTTTAAAACATAATACGTTAAGAACAAAATAATGAAAATGTCTTAGATGCTCATAAAATTGCTTTAAAAAAATGATGCTAATTGCCAGGCTACCTAGGAACTCGACGAGCCCTTGATGGTGCAGCAGTCCAGTTCTTGAGAACAACTCCCTTCTCCACGGTCTGAATAATAAGGCCTTCCTCCTCCTCCTCCTCCTCAACTATCCCACTGCAATCCATGTCTTCATTATCCAAAAACAGGTTCCTTATGCTAGCTAGAACTTCATCTTCTTCGGACTCCCACGTCATGTCAGCTTGGTGAAATGACTGTCTCAAATGTGGCACTGATTGCTCTAGAGGGTAATAAGGACCACGCCATGATGGCGACCAATTATGATACTCGTGCCAAGTGTATTCATACCCAAGAGCAAAAGTTGTGTCGTGACGCTTTAGCTGTATCGATTTGGTGATCCCCTGGAGATTCTTACCGAGACCCTTGCCAGGTTCATATCCTGTCCATGCCAATATGCCTTCTATCTTACTGCTCCACTATTTATCCTTTTCAATTGCGTTGACGCGCTCGATGCGATGGTATATTTCTCCACACAACTTCCTTCTATTCTCAATGACCAAAACAGTTTGATTGGTTTAAATGGGATTACTTCCGTCTCCATGGATGATCACTTCCTGATGGTTCCTTTCAAACTTCACGACCTGATGTAGAGTAAAAGCTACGGCCCTAGCGGCATGTATCTAAGGTCGTCCGAACAATAGGTTGTAGGTAGCAGATATGTCCAACACTTGAAACTCAACATCAAACCAGGTTGGGCCCATCTGTAGGCTGAGGTTGGTCTTCCCAATTGTGGCCCTTTGAGACCCATCAAATGTTTTCACATTCATACTTCCTGCTCGTATCTCGTGTAGGCCTTTACCCAATCTTTGCAGAGTAGTTAGTGGACATATGTTGAGACTCGGACCCCCATCTATCAGGACTCTGGCAATGAACTTGTCCTCAAACTGCACTGTGATATGTAGTACCCTGTTGTGACTTAGTCCTTCTGGTGGCAGCTCGTCTTCATGAAAAGTCATCTTGTGGCTTTCCAACACTTGCCCTACCATGTTGGCCATCTCTCCACTGGTGATGTTGTTGGGTATATAGGCTTCATTCAACACCTTCATTAGGGCATTCCTATGTGCCTTAGAGTTTTGCAGCAGTGATAAAATGGATATTCGAGCAGGGGTTTTGTTCAGATGATCAACCACAGAATACTCTTTTGCCTGCACTTTTCTCCTAAGATCATCTGGGTTAGTCTCAATGACAGGCGGTTTAGAGGCGGCTTATTTTCTTGTTCCTTCCAAATACTCGGGTGTATAAATCCTACCAGTTCTGGCCATGCCTTGCGCTGCACCTGTTTCTTCCATTTTTGCCTTTCCTTTCCTTCTTGCTTCCACAACATAATCCCATGGTATAGCATTAGACTTATAAGACGGCGTAGGTGATACCATCACGGTGAAGAGCGTTGTCACTTCAACCTCAAATGGAATTGGTGTAGTCACCTCAACTTCAATTGGTACCTGAGTATGTACCATGATAGGTATGAGAGTGACTGTAGATGTTTCAGAATTATCCCCTTCTCGAATGAGCCCAATTGATCCCTCTGAGTCCCATTCTTCATCGGTCTCTATCACGTTTACCCCTCCACCCCTGTGATCTGGGAGAGGATTGTTACTGACATTGGGTGCAACCTCATTTTCCTGTATGACTTTGGTGTCAATTAATGTCTGAATCTTATCATTCAAAGTACTACACTCATCAATAGTATGACCTTCCATGCCTGAGTTATAGGCACATATCTTATTTGGATTAATCCACTGGGAAGAGTTTTCCATAGCAACAGCGGGAATGGGAGTGATATAACAGGCAACCTTCAGTCTCTCGTTCAGGTGGTCTCTAGGTTCAGCAATTGGGGTGTATTATCTGGGTGGTCTGCGGTCGAAATTTGGTCTAGGTTTTTGGTAGTTTTGGCGGGATGGTGGTGAGTGGTAGTATATTGGTTAGGTGTTATAAGTGTGGTAAGTGACGGTAGGTTGTTAGTATCTAGGAGGTGAAGGCTGATATGTGGGTGGAAGTGTTTGGTATGTAAGAGGAGACTTTGGACCTTAGGCGTCATGCCCCAAAACCGAGGAGCGCGACCAGCGCTCAACCGAGTGAACCCAACTGAGCAAGCCTGTTAGAATTCATTCTACCCAAATTCATCCGTGAATAAAGAGGAGATGTAC
The DNA here is from genome assembly GCF_000715075.1 of Nicotiana tabacum. NCBI lineage: Eukaryota > Viridiplantae > Streptophyta > Magnoliopsida > Solanales > Solanaceae > Nicotiana > Nicotiana tabacum. The sequence continues at coordinate 130,008,848 of NC_134098.1, forward strand.
TCCATTAATCAAATACTGAAGAGATTTCATTAACCGCTTCCATTTCATTCCCATTAACAACATCATTCAATATTTCCAAAATAGTACGAGTTTATAGATTTAATGAAAAACATGTTGCCAAATGCCAACAGTTCCAATCCAATTCCCAACATCAAATACCACCCACAACCTGTCTACGGAGCCTCTAAGTACAACTGAAGAGTAATATGGGAATGCCGGCAACAAGGCCCCGGCTATACCTCAACCACAAAGTAGATGAGAAACAAAAGATACATGACCCCAAAATGAAGTGGGGCTCACCAAATCGGCTGAAAGGAGTGCACTGCTATCACTGATCAATGCCACCTGTTGTAGAACCACCTGCATCCATTAAAGTTGCAGCGCCTCTGGCAAAAGGGACGTTAGTACTGTCGAATAGCACTAGTATGTATAGCTAGAAATCCTCTTTCAAAATAGAGAGCCCATATGATCTATACGTGGAACACATAATATAATGTAATTGAAACAACCTGTACAAACAAGGACAACAAAAGGGGCACGTATTGTCTGCATTAATAATGTGTCTCATTAGACAGTCCTTAGTGTTCACATATCATATTATTCACTTATGCGTTTCATAGACCGTCCATAGTGTTTATTCATACCATACATCTATACCTCGTATACACAATGCACCTATGCGTTTCATAGACCGTCCACAGGATTTCATATCACAATGGATTTCATAACACAATGTACCTATGCGTTCATAGACCGTCCACAGGATTTCATAACACAATGTACCTATGCGTTCATAGATCATCCACAGGATTTCATAACACAATGTACCTATGCGTTTCATAGACCATCCATAGGATCTCATAACACAATGTACCTATGCGTTCATAGACCGTCCACAAGATTTCATAACACAATATACTTATGCGTTCATAGATCGTCCATAGGGTTTCATAACACAATATACCTATGCGTTTCATAGACCGTCCATAGGTTTTCATAACACAATATACCTATACGTTTCAAAGACCGTCCATAGGGTTTCATAACACATTGGAAACAAAAGTACAAATACGTACATCTCATAACCTTTCACATAACATATCACCTAATCCGTACTTTCAACCACTTACAACATTATTATTTCATTGGATCTCTTGGCCATACATATGATTCTTTATTCAAGGCGCAATGGCCATATTTTATATTCCACACTTTCATTTATTCCCTTTCATAGATCATCATCATAATTATCAACAAGTAGAATATTCCGGAAATCACAACTTTAAGTTCATTAGTAATGAAGGCTTTAAACATAATCGATTTCTTTCCAATAAATGGAGTAAAATGATTGGGAATCGAAGCAAAAATTAAAATGATACACAATTTCCACTCACGAATATGTAAGAATTCAAAGCACATTGAAAATTTCTTACAAAGCATAGCATTAGCTAAAAACAACCACATATGGGCATCACTTGAGTTCATAAACGTTTAGCCGATTATATCGTCGAAGTCAATTTTGGAATAGTTGAGTCAAAGCTCATTTCATAATCTTTCTCACATTATTTCATTACATCGGCACCATTGGCCATAATTATACCTTCCACTATTGGCACGCTGGCCATACTTTATATCCCCAATTCACTGATTTCACTTCCAACCATCTTTATAGGTTATCAACAATAAGACATTCCCAATCAAGACTTTAGGTACACATATGAGCAATTAAGAGTCTTAAGAATATTGAGATATTCTCACACAATTTGGCATACTAGCTTTCATTTGAAATACGATTCAAAGCCCCAACATTTTAATACGTAACCCATACTTTGAAACTCATGGTAACATTATGGAATTCAATTCCAAGAGAGAAAGTTTATCCAACATACCTCAATTGAGCTTTTCTTAAATTACTACAACGTTCCGGAAATTCTAGCAATCCCAATCTATTTTGAGACATAACAAAATTGAACCATAATTAGGAAGATATTCATGGTCTCAGCTCATTTGAGCATTTTACCAAATGCTAGGTGTGCAAATTTAACCACAAGGTTCTTCTACAAGATTTCCTTCACTCCACAACCCAATCCTTACTTATTTAAGTTCAACAATCTTCTCACAATTCTTATTGGTACATGCATGTATAAATAATACTCTTATACCCATGAATCATACTCCTAATCAACCATCTTCTATCCAAATTCGAAATTGAAAACTAGGGTATGGAACCTTACCTCTTAGATGAAGAACTTGTGGGTTTTCCTTGTAAATCTTCCAAGATTTGAGCAAGACTTAATGAATAATTAGCCTAGGGTTTTATCTCTCTTTAAAACACTCTCCCTTCTCTCTAAAACATTAGAATATTTGCTCAAAAATGACCCTTTGCATGTATTTAACGAAGTAGGGTCGGGTTTTAAAAACCCAAAAATGAAGCTCCGAAACAGGTTCTGTGGTCGCATATGCGACCGCATAATGGTTATGCGGACCGCATATCGGTCGCATAATTGGTGTCCAAAATGACCAAAAATCTACCTGAGTCTGCAGTCACTATGCGATCCGCATAACTGTTCTGCGGTCGCATAGTACACCGCAAAAATGCACTTTTCCAGCAAACATTTTCCTTTACTTTCCCGTGCATTGTTCAACCCAAAAGGTCCGAGCCGCGGCGAGCTTCTATAATCCTCAAACACGTTAGCCTAGTCCGGCACCATGAAACATTATTTTATTTGCAAACTTTACTGGGATTTACACTTATGTTCTTCAAAATTTTCCGGCGTATTATATTCTCCCCCGCTTAGGATCATTCGTCCTCGAATGAGGGTCAAAACCTGTTATTAACATCTTATGCAACTCAGTTTGTTTCATACCACGTTCGAGCAACCCCAAATTTGACTAACTTGCAAAAATTCCAAAAATCTCGCCAGAGTTTCCCGTGTAACTAGGCCTATCCATCTGTCAGAGAGCCCAGAAACACACCCTAAAAACATATACGTAAGCCAACGGCGTAACATAATACAAAACAACACCAACTGTGGCCTCACAAGCAATTAAATTACCAGAATAAAAAACGCGTAACATCAAATGCACAAATCATACATAATTCATAGAAAGCAACTCTTAGAATACATAGCTATTCGAACAAGTAAGGATACATTTCTTTATTTCTTCCTTAGTTTCCCAAGTAGCCTCTTCAACCTGTTGGTTTCGTCATAGCACTTGATGGAGGCAATCTTAACTTCCCGACTTTTCTAACAAGGATAGCAAATAGTCGCTCCTCATAATCCAATTATCCATTAACTCCAACTTCTTACACATAGACACATGAAACACCGGGTAAATGGAGGTCAATAATAGGGAAACATCATTCTCATAGTTTGGCCTATTTTATTCAAGACTTCATAAGGCCTAGTGTGACTACACATACTTTACCTCTATTAACAATTCACATAGCATCCACATAGAGGACATATTGATAATAACTCGTTCCCTTTCTTCAAATCTAAATTTCCATTCCATACACCCAAAGTAAACCGAGGACTCAATCAATGAGTTATTTGGCCGAATGTCCAATAAGGAAGGTAAATATCCGAGGACCCTTTTCACATGATTCTGGTCACTAGGTGAGACGTTCTTCCACCAATCAAGCAGCAAAGGTGGAATATTTTGAACCTTGCCAAACCTGGGGACTTCGTGCCTCATTTGTTGCAAAACAAATAGAGTTAGCCCATTCCCCCTCCGGGTCTGACTATTTACATATTAATGATCAACATAGGCGTGTTTTCTCCAAGTAATGCACATAACGTGATAGTGTCCATTGGGATTATTTAAATCCCATCGGGCTTTGGACAAGGCTTATCTTAGTGGATTATCACGTGGACAACGTTCTAACCCATACAAGGTTTGACATGATGCATGCATAGTTGATATTGGAGTGAGGTTTCTAGAACGGTCTAGACTGGTACTCTCAAGTGGACAACTTGAGAGGGAAAGACACGAAACCGCCGACTGCACCGCTGATCGACTAGCTTACCACAAATAAGCCTTTCCAATTTAAAGGGTAATTTTTGGAAGAGCGCGGACACTCATCAAGTGCCGCTATGGTATTAGTTGGGCACGAGTGGAATATGATATGGAGCATGATTTATGCAAAGATAATAAAATATTGCCAAGTATTTGCGTGATAAATATGTAAAAATCGTTAAATACAGTATTATGGTAAAACATAAAAGAGAGACAAAGGAAGAAGTTAGTCCGTGGAACATATGCGAGAATGTAACAAAGCAAACAATATAGTAGTCTTTAAACAAATGAAGAGCAGTTAGAGCAAAAAAGGGTGAATAGGGAAAGGGATGTGCATGTCGTAACAAATTTAAGAAAATAAGGGTGGAGAAGGGAAGGGACGTGCATGTTATAACGGGTTTAAACAAGTAAAGGCGAACGGGAAAGGGATGTGCACGTAATAGCAAAATTTAACAAATAAAGATGGAAAATGAATGTGCGTTTTATAACAAAGAAAACTAATCCACATAAGCCAAGTTCATTATGGTAAGAACCTAAGTGTCCCAGCACAGTCCTCATGCTGTCAAGCCCCTTTTTCTCATGAAATAGGGTTCCGACATGTGACAACTCTTTTAAGGAGGTATTAAAAGAGGAGAGTCGCCACCTAACGGTTTAAGGTGCGTTAGGGCACCTATTATGCAAATGGCTAACTTGACTAGTCAGCGCCACCAAAGATCGGGTAAGGGCTCAAGTTACCTCAAAGAGAAGGTGTTCGACACTCCTCGAGGTCCACAATTGTGGGTCCCGGCCGAACTTAAGATTATGTGGATTATGATTAAGCTAGTTGATCAAATAAATAAAAGGAACTCAAAAGTCGCAAAACTTTATTACAACATGATTGATACAAGTCTTAGTGCAAATATAGGGATACAACTATTTAGATCTAATAACAATATATAAAAAGGAGGGGGGTCCTAAGTATTTTTAGCCTAAAGGATCACCACGTGAAACATAAATAATACTTTGTAACTCCCTCAAGATGGATTGCTACTCATATTATTCAGTGGGCACAGACTATCATCTCCTACTACCCGATTACTATGTTAAAGTTGTTACCTAAAAGCATTCTAATTCAATTATAGGTCGTACCCTCTGCGTGCACTACCTGTTCCATACCTATGGTCTAGGAGGTATTGGACCTTTACTTTTTATGGTTCTATACCTCACTTAGGCTGCTCAGAAATGTCAAAACTAGGTGACATACAAAACATATTGGACTTCACGTATAGGCAGTCAAGACTCAAGTTTGCCTCTACACTTAAGCAACAAATGCACGAAAGACAAATTATATGTTGAGCAGTTTCAGAATTAAGAACTTAAATCCCTATAAACATGATTTATATTTGACAAGGCATTAAGGCATGCAAGCAATTTCAGAAACCAAGCGTTGATACATTTGTCGTATATTGATTATTGAAATCGCAGATTTCCAGTTATTAACCCTGTTGTGTCTAGGTGACTTACGCAGTAAGGAGTAATGAAGACCATTGGGAGGAGCCCGAAATTACCCATGCTTTTGATAGTGGTCTAAGTGAACAATAAACAATATTGAGAGGGGGCATCATTAAACGTTATTAAGGCGAATTCTGGTATCCTATAGCCAGGATCTCTAACAGTTGACGCTTGAAACTTATTTTATTGTTATACTTAGTCCTATAGGCATGATTTCTAGTGAAAAGTGCGATACATTAGCAAATGAAATGATCCAAATCATATAGGCATGATTTCTAGCAATGCCAATTGAAGGAAAGTTCAACGATATTTATTTCCTATGGGCATGTTTTCTAATAACCTGTAGCAACAAGGATAATTGAGCATTTGAGCTCATGCTTTGCTGGTTGACAAGTAGCGTGAGTGTGTACTTATCCTAATAGCATGGTTTCTATAGTGTACATAGAGAGTAAATGACACATATAGCAAACACATTATTAAGTCATATAGGCATGTTATCTACCCATCGCATGTAAATATTAAAATCTACCTCATTCCCTTTTACTAACAACCCAGTTGTTTATATAAAGATTATTACATGCCCAATAATGTGTATAAGTAGTAATGTTACATAACAGTGATAAGAGGCCCACAACATGCCTAATAAATACCCAGCATTGCCTAGGCCTTCAATAGCTCTTACACATCATACCTAGGTATTCAACAAAGAGCCACATTTAATACATGACTCAGGGATCCACAGAGGGGTACAGAACCAGTTTACTCAACCATGGCACCAAGTGTTGCACCATTTAAATCAGCCAATTCAAGTACACAACACATAACAGGGGGAAGTAGAGTGAATGGGAACAGTTTGAGATTGAGGGAGTGATTAAGGACCAAGCCCTAGTGTGTCAGAGTTCACAAGGGTCTCAATTGGACCCCGAGCAGTGCTCACACTAGGGAGGCCAATAATAGAACCTAGGTAGCATTGGCTTTCAGTCGGCTAAGAATGAAGAGTTCAAAATAGCATAAATTGCCAATGAGGAAAATGGACAGAAGTTAGGAGATACATTCATATCTTAAAGTAGATATAGCCAAGATATACATAGATTATCATTCATGACATTAAACCAATTTACACTTAAGAGGTTTGGATTAAGCTACGCATGCATCTTAGTATCATAAAACAAACATGTTAATTCTCATCAAGAGGCAAGATTGCATTGAAACATAATAGGTAGCACACATTATGACAGTCCAAGTAATTACTGAAGGAACATGGGATTAAGACATATTGGGGGCATATTAGCAGGGAAGCAAGATCACAGTTGAGGGAAAAGGTCTTATAACATTAAAACACATTATGTATGCAAGAAAAGCATCATAGCGATTCAGTACAGAGTGAAGAGTAAGCTCATGTTAAATAGTACATGTAGGTATTCTAGCATCGACACAGTAGACTATTTACCTAAAGAAGGTCCAGATCATGCTAAGTATAGGTCTTGATGTTATGCAACAGTCATGCTAATTTGGCAATAGGGAAGCATTTAGACATGAGAAAAGTAGATTATAACTACTGGTGAATCAGGGAGGGGGTTAAACATGCTAAAGGCATATTGATAGAGAGTAGGGTCAAACATGTTAGATAAGCAAGCTACCACAGAAAATCAGAATATGATGGGAAACTGGCTTGTGCCATACAGTAGGTGTGCATATTCATGCTTTTGAACTCACTACACTAGTCGACTAAAAGAAGTACAAATTATGCAAGTAAGGCATATTCAAGTAACAAGATTAATAGCAAAAGACTAAATTAAACGTCAGAAGATGCTAACAAGTGTAAAAGTCCCAAAGAGTAATAATTTCTAACACATTGACTGGTCAGAACTTGATAGAACCCGGTTTAGGAATGCTTGAAGCTAAAGGCTAAAGAGACCTAAAGACTTGAGGAAAGAAAACGGAATTACACACAAAAGAAATCCAGAAAACATACTGAACTGACCAATCTTAGGAATGAAAATGTATACAAACCATAGATGCCTAGGAACGATATTGCAAAGTATAGTGACTCGCCAGTTAAGCGAAGAATAGTAAAGAATAGGTTTCCACTAAAATTCGAGGATCCCTAATGCGTCAAAGTTCCCAAGAGCTTCGATGAACTCAGGGCAGTGCTCGCACCAAGAACGGGTTAAGTAATAAGATGCTAATGGCCCTGGCATTCAGTCGGCCAATACAGAATACCAAGCAAGAGAGTAGCAAAAACCTCAAAATTTTAGTGAAGAAATCGATTTTTTCAAAAGTCTCCCCTCTCGAGAAGGGAAAATGAGGGGGTTTACATAGCACTCAAAAATCAAAAAAACACATAAGGAAGCGGAGTAAATTAAGCAAAGAATAAGGAAAGACAACATGCTAATCAATTTGAAATCGATTTACGAGAGGAATCCGGTAAACCCTAGTTTTTTAGGGAAAGTGTAAATCAGCAAAAACCAAACGAAATACGGTCTAGATTCAAGAAATAGTACTCATTCGGACAAAATCGGAGAGGTAGTACTTGCCATGTTTAGGAAAGTACTAGGTGATATCATGGAGAATCAACCAGTAGCGGAAACACACAAATATGGAAAGTAAATAAGAGGAAAATCCCATTATAGCTGGGATTAGGAGAAAATTTGGGGAAGGCGGCGATTAGGGTTTTTGGGGGGGGGGGGGAGTGTTTGAGGGCGGCTAGACAAAGACAATGGTCTCTAGGGTTTAGGGATTGGGTTATAAGAGAAGAGGGGTTGAGGTTTGTGAGCCGTTGATTATTCTTGATCAACGGCTGTGGTTTAAGGGGTCTGGGTCGGGTTAGCTAAACAAGTCGCGGCCGGTTTGGGACGGGGTTATTGGGTTAGTGTATTGGGCTTGTGGTAATTGGGCTAAGCTGCTAGGTTAATTTGGGTCCGAAAATAGGTTAATATTGGGCTATTCTTTAAATACCCCAAAGTTTATAAAAATGCTTAATAAATAAATAAAAATATTATTTATGCACTAAAATGATCAAAATAATAACTTTTTATTATAAAATTATAAAGATGTTAATTTGACACAAATAATATAAAGGTCATTATGTATGAAGAGAAATTGTGTATGAATATAGGTCATTATTGCAAAATTAGATAAATAGCTTAAAAATGCTAATGTAATTATATTAAATGAAATAGAAAATATTTGAGACATATATTATAGGTGCAAAATAATAATTTAGGTAACTAAGTCATCACAAAATAATTTAAAGGGAAAATTAATAAATATTTATATAATTTAAATGCAAGAAAATTAATTAGAAAGCTCTAAAAATGAGGAAAATTATAGGAAATGCTTATATATATTTGTAAACTTATTAATGATGCATAAAATTCTATTTTAAAGGCATGTATATATTTTGAAAAATATGAGAGTAAAATTAGGTATCAACACCTAGTAAGTATCAAGACTAACCTCAGTGGAGTAGTGATGAGGTACAGTCGAGACACCCACTAGTCTAATAACATGTACAACTTAGTATGCAAAAATAATAGGAAATAAATAACAATGATGACGACAATAATCAACTAGTGATATATACAGCAGGGCGACAAAAACACCATAAATATTGCGCAACAAATAATGAGTGCAAGTACAACCAATTAATCAAGTCCTTCCAATATAAATCTTTCGCCTATATGTTTCCCAAATAATACTCTTCAGAATAAAATCTTTTCACATAAATCTCTTTCTAATATAATTCCTTCAAATAGATATTATTTCGAATATAATCCTTTCAAATAAAAGTCACCTGGTGACACCTCATCTCATAATCATAAAAATACGGGTCTTAACCCACTTTCATATTTTTGCGGCCCCTCGTGCCCATATCTCTATCACAACCGCACGGATAACTCTCGTGCCAAATATGTCTATACATAAAATCCGCACGATTAATTTTTTTTCAATAAAGTAAGGTTATCATTTTTAAACCGAGTAAGAATTCAACAAAGAACTGAGTTTATTTTAGAAATAGTTGGACTGAAGAAAAATGACATTTCAATTTAAATAAAACATCAGATAATCTATTGCTTCGGATGTAAAACTTATTAATTCAAAACATAATAGTAACTTCTTTTATTTAAAACAACTCAGTGATCAAAAATCAAAAAAATCCAGAAATATAAATCTTTAGAGTCTCGTACTAAAAAGCCCAAGCCAACACAATACAATAAGGAATACAAACACATAGTAAAATCAAATAATACATTACGGCAGCTCACAAGGATTTTCCTATCACGGAAATACAAAATAACCAAAGGCAAGTGCAACCATAGAGAGATGTCAACAAAAGGGCACTCCCGAGATACCGTCTCGTAGTCCCAAAAGTAAATGCTCAACAGGGGGTCTCCCGAGGTACCGCCGCATAGTCCCAAAAGTAAATACGCAAGACAGGGGGATCTACCGAGGTACCGCCTCGTAGTCCCAAAGTAAATATGCAAGACAGGGGGATTTCCCGAGGTACCGCCTCGTAGTCCCAAAAGTAAATATGCAAGACAGGGGGATCTCCCGAGGTACCGCCTTGTAGTCCCAAAAGTAAATATGCAAGATAGGGTGATCTCCCGAGGTACCTCCTCGTAGTCCCAAAGAAAATATGCAACAATAACAATGCCCACAGGATATCACAAGTCAACACAATTCAATTCCTGACATAGCACATATTGTCTCGCCACGTGCGCAATAATAATGTAAATGCCCGTCATGTCTCGCCGCACGCGCATAATAATATTCCCACCTTGTCTCGCCACATGGTTAAGTCCAGGGACGTTTAGGGTGAGGGAAAGGTTTGCCAAGTTCCGGACCTGCTCAAGTTCCCCTTGTAGCTCCAATATTTTCTGTTCTAGATGTAGGACCAATTCATTCTATGCTGGAGTATTCCGATCGTCCGAGGTTTCAACGTTCTCTGCATTGTCCTTTCTGATACCGCTTAAATCGTCCATTTCTCCTTTCCCTTTGCTTTTGCCTTTAGGATCACTTGGTGGATGAGGAGGTAGAGGACCTCTGGATCTAGAGTGATATGCGGATGATGCCAGTATGGACAATCCAACCTTTGGGGAATGGGAATAAATGAAAGAAAAGAAAAACAAAAAAGGTAACCAAGTCAGTAAGGGATAATTGAAAGGATGTTTGCGATATTGAACATGTGTTGCAGAATCAGTAAATAAATTCGCGTCCTAATTTGGGGGACCTCGTTGTGCCTGAGGAAGGCCTAAGCGACACATAGACTTGGAGAAAATTGATGTCAACAATTGTGTCATTTCATTAATGCAAAAATGAATCAGATCCATACTAAAATGATAATAATAAGAAAATTACTAATGGAATTTGCCTTATTACAATCGAAATCTAAAACTAAGCTAAAAAGTAGTAAAGAACATCATTTCCTAATCTATTTGGCCCAGAGGGACCTTCTCCATGCTTGGCCTTCTGGGATCCATCAATCAAGTTCCCAGGTCGCGCATGTCCAATAGTAGGTATGCCCTTGCTAGGTGCCCTCCCTCATTGCCTTTTGTATTCTGACAATCCGAGAGCCTCTTCCTCATCTTCCCCTCAAGTTCCATTAACCCTTGCTCCAAATATTCCAATCTTTCTGTTGATTTAGTAGCAATTTCTTTCCATTCGCCGATGGATTCCATATCCACTTTGTGTTTTTCCAAATGTCTAGCTTCAAACTCGAAAACCCTCTTGCGCAGCATCCCATACTTGGCTTGTGCTTCAGCAGCATCATCTATAACCCTATTTTCAGATTAATCCTTGGCTTGACATCTCCCGCTATATCATCTACCAACCATGATGTGTAGAAGTATACATGGCCGGCATGCTACCTGTATGGCTCGATAGTGTCTTTCTCTACAATGACCTTTTGATTCCACATATGTTGTGCCTCGAACTTGAACGGAATGATGTTCCCTTTAAAGCCTGCTTTATACTAGACCATGTTGGAAACCCGAGGTATAACCTGCTTTCTTCCTGCTTGCCTCATTACTCTTATAGGAGCATAAGGATAAATTTCTCTTAACCCGATCAACACAAAATGAGTGGTTTCTCTTGACCTGATGATGAATTCGATGCTAGGAAACCATTCGAACATCCAATGTACTCTTTCGTCAGTCAAATTGTCGAAGAAACGCACCCACCTCATAGTATTTCCAAGTTGCACGAACCTATCGGGGATAAATGTCATTCTTTTTAAAAGATGGTAGGCTATGTAGTCATTCAATGGTCATCGCAGAAGTTCCTGATGATATTCACCTCTCTGGAAATGATCTAATAACCAAACCTGTAGCAACAAATTACAGCCCTCGAAATGACCATACCCATTCTTGCATCGATTTAGAGCTCGGTACATTTCGGCCAAGATCATGGGGATAATAGTGTAAGTTTGTCCTTCAATTGCTTCCATTAGAGTCCTAGCGACCATTGCTAAGAGAGTGTGGATCCTCCCCCTTTCATCGAAAATATCCGCAACCCTAATAAACAGACAATGAACACAAAAACTCGGCGGTGTGTCCAACCCAAAGAAGTAATAGCAAGTTCATCACGGTAAAGGCGATATGACTTGCTATGCCCATAATGTTCATAAAGGAATTCAGATGGTATGTATGACTCCTTCAGACATAGTAATTCATCATTTTTCTTGAAACCAATCATTTTCAAAAAATCGCGGGGAGTGCGATTTTCTGGTACTAATAAACCCGGACTATCCCATGGCAGCCTAGCGAAGCCTCCTATTTCCTCTAAGAGAGGGGTCATCTCTACATTACCAAAGCAAAAGACAACTCTTTTCTCATCCCAAAACATAGTGGCGGCCTCAATCAATGCGTTATTTGGTCGAATGTCAAATAAGGAAGGTAAATATCCGAGGACCCTTTTCACATGATTCTGGTCACTAGGTGAGAGGTTCTTCCACCAATCAAGCAGCAAATGTTGGATATTTTAAACCTTGCCGAACCTGGGGACTTAGTGCCTCATTTGCTGCAAAACAAATAGAGTTAGCCCTTTTCCCCTCCGGGTCTGACTATTTACACATTAATGATCAATATACCGGCGTGTTTTCTCCAAGTAATGCACATAACGTGATGGTGTCCATTGGATTATGGTAATCGCATCAGGCTTAGGACAAGGCTTATCTTAGTGTATTATCACGTGGACAACGTTCTAACCCATACTAGGTTTGACAGGATGCATGCACAATTGATATTGGAGTGAGGTTTCTAGAACGGTCTAGACTGGTACTCTCAAGTGAAAAACTTGAGAGGGAAAGGCACGAAACCGCCGATTGCACCGATGATCGACTAGTTTACCGCAAATAATCCTTTCCAATTGAAAGGGTAATTTTTGAAGAGCGCGGACACTCATCAAGTGCCGCTACGGTATTAGTTGGGCACGAGTGGAATATGATATGGAGCATGATTTATGCAAAGATAATAACACATTGCCATGTATTTTTGTGATAAATATGTAAAAAGCGTTAAATACAGTATTAAGGTAAAACATAAAAGAGAGACAAAGGAAGAAGTTGGTCCATGGAATATATGCGAGAATGTAACAAAGCAAACAATATATTAATCTTTAAACAAATGAAGAGCAGTTAGAGCAAAGAAAGGGCGAATAGGGAAAGGGATGTGCATGTCGTAACAAATTTAAGAAAATAAAGGTGGAGAAAGGAAGGGACGTGCATGTTATAACGGGTTTAAACAAGTAAAGACGAACGGGAAAGGGATGTGCACGTAAGAGAAAAATTTAACAAATAAAGATGGAAAAGGAATGTGCATTTTATAACAAAGAAAACTAATCCACATAAGCCAAGTTCATTATGGTAAGAACCTAAGTATCCCTAGCAGAGTCGCCATGCTGTCGCGCCCCTTTTTCGCACGAAATCGGGTTTCTACATGTGACAACTCCTTTAAGGAGGTATTAAAAGAGAAGAGTCGCCACCTAACTGTTTAAGGTGTGTTAGGGCACCTATTATGTAAACGACTCTGTTTGACTAGTCAACGCCACCAAAGATCGGGTAAGGGCTCAAGTTACCTCAAAGAGAAGGTGTTCGGCACTCCTCGAGGTCCACAATTGTGGGTCACGACCGAACTTAAGATTTTGTGGATTATGATTAAGCTAGTTGATCAAATAAATAAATGGAACTCAAAAGTCACAAAACTTTATCACAACATGATTGATACAGGTCTTAGTGCAAATATAGGGATACAACTATTTAGATCTAATTACAATATATAAAGAAGAGGGGGTCCTAAGTATTTTTAGCCTAAAGGATCAACCCGTGAAACATAAATAATACTTTGTAACTCCCTCAAGATGGGTTTTTATTCATATTATTCAGTGGGCACAGACTATCATCTCCTACTACCCGATTACTATATTAAAGTTGTTACCTAAAAGCGTTCTAATTCAATTATAGGTCGTACCCTCTATGTGCACTACCCGTCCCATACCTATGGTCCATGAGGTATTTGACCTTTACTTTGAATGGTTCTATACCTCACTTAGGCTGCTCAGAAATGTCAAAACTAGGCGACATACAAAACATATTGGACTTCACGTATAGGCAGTCAAGACTCAAGTTTGCCTCTACACTTAAGCAACAAATACACGTAAGACAAATTTTATGTTGAGAAGTTTTAGAATTAAGAACTTAAATCCCTATAGACATGATTTATATTTGACAAGGCATTAAGGCATGCAAGCAATTTCAGAAACCAAGAGTTGATACATTTATCGTATATTGATTATTAAAATCGCAGATTTCCAGTTATTAACCCTTTTGTGTCTAGGTGACTTACGTAGTAAGGAGTAATGAAGACCATTGGGAGGAGCCCGAAATTACCCACGCTTTTGATAGTGGTCTAAGTGAACAATAAACAATATTGAGATGGGGCATCATTAAACGTTATTAAGGCGAATTGTGGTATCCTATAGGCAGGATCTCTAAGAGTTGACGCTTGGAACTTATTTTATTGTTATACTTAGTCCTATAGGCATGATTTATAGTGAACAGTGCGATACATTAGCAAATGAAATGATCCAAATCATATAGGCATGATTTCTAGCAATGCCAATTGAAGGAAAGTTTAACGATATTTATTTCCTATGGGCATGTTTTCTAATAACCTGTAGCAACAAGGATAATTGAGCATTTGAGCTCATGCTTTGCTGGTAGACACGTAGCGTGAGTGTGTGCTTCTCCTAATAGAATGGTTTCTATAGTGTACATAGAGAGTGAACGACACATATAGCAAACACATTATTAAGTCCTATAGGCATGTTATCTACCCATCGCATGTAAATATTTAAATCTACCCCATTCCCTTTTACTAACAACCCAGTTGTTTATACAAAGATTATTACATGACCAATAATGTGTAAAGGTAGTAGTGTTACATAACAGTGATAAGAGGCCCACAACAAGCCAAATAAATACCCAGCATTGCCTAGGCCTTCAATAGCTCTTACACAGCTTACCCAGACATTCAACAAAGAGCCACATTTAATACATGACTCAGGGATCCACAGAGGGGTCCAGAACCAGTTTATTCAACCATGGCACCAAGTGTTGCACCATTTATATCAGCCAATTCAAGTACACATCACATAACAGGGGGAAGTAGAGTGAATAGGAACAGATTGAGATTGAGGGAGTGACTAAAGACCAAGCCCTAGTGTGTCAGAGTTCACAAGGGTCTCAATTGGACCCCGAGCAGTGCTCACTCTAGGGAGGCCAATAATAGAACCTAGGTAGCCTTGGCTTTCAGCCGACTAAGAATGAAGAGTTCAGAATAGCATAAGTTGTCAGTGAGGAAAATGGACAGAAGTTAGGAGATACATTCATATCCTAAAGTAGACATAGCCAAATTGAGCATATAGAGTAATTAATCAAATAGGCCAGTAGGTTCAGCATGACAGCAAAGCACCACATAGATAGCCTCATATTAAAAGAAATTGGGAAGAAACAGGTTTGCAAGATATACATATATTATCATTCATGACATTAAACCAATTGACGCCTAAGAGGTTTGGATTAAGCTACGCATGCATCTTAGTATCATAAGACAAACATGTTAATTCTCATCATGTCACGACCCAAAATTTGACCATTGTCTTGATGGCGCCTATCATGTTACAAGGCAAGCCTACTTCCCAAAATATTTCTACTAAACCGATTATAAGAATTTAGTAAAACATTTCAACATCTGAATTTCTCATAAACTAAATCAACTTTAAATATAATTTTTGAAATACGGAAATGAGTCCCAAACATCGGGGTGTCACTAAGTCATGAGCGTCTAAATCTATGAACTATGAAATGAAACTGTCTAACTATCAATACAATCCAAAAGAAGAAATGATAAAATGAGTGACAAGGTCCTGCGGAAGCTGGCAGCTACCTTGCAATATCTACAGATTGCCGGCCTGAAATCAACAATCACCGCGCTCTAACTCAACTGAATCTGCACATAAAGTGCATGGTGTAGCATGAGTACAACCACCTCAGCAAGTAACAGAAAAAACTAAGGAACTGAGCAATAGTGGCGAGCTAAAGTAAAACAGTCCAATTATTTATTTTCACAATTTTAGAAATAAATAGGTAAATTTTATAACTTAGTAAATGCTACAAAGAAGTTTAACAGATAAATGCAGCAACAACACAAATAAATACAACCTCACAGCAGTGTCACTCCATCACTCATCACTCACACTCAGCACTCAATACTAAAAACACTCAACACTCTGCGCTCACTGGGGATGTGTACAGACTTCGGAGGGCTCCCAAAGCCGAAGCGCTAAGCACGAACAACTCACGTGCCATCATATCAATACCTGGATCCGCACGGTAAACTCACGTGTTACGCGGACAACGCACGTGCTATGGTATCAATACATGGACCCGCACGATCAACTCACCTGCTACGCGGACAACTCACGCGCTATGGTATTAATATCCTCACAACTAGGCCCTCGGCCTCACTCAATCATATACCTCACTAGCCTCATCATCACCAACAATAAGGGAACACAGCCCATATTAAGTATCACCGCATATTAGAAAATAATAGAGACTAAGGTAAACAGGTACAATAATTTCTATAACTTAGTACAAATAATGTGAGCATGAATAAAGCCTAAGCATGATCTCTATCATGAAGGCAAACAAGTTTAACAACAATTAAACACATAACCACAGATAATAGCCATTAGGCCTCACAGCCTCACGGGATGGACCAAGTCTCAATCCCTCGCAGTGCACACCCACACGCTCGTCACCTAGCATGGGTATCACTTCCAAACAGTCACACCATTTCAAATCTCCGGATTTATACCCTCAAAGCCAGAGTTAAAACTGTTACTTACCTTAACAGCGTAAAAGATCCTACTCCGGGATGCCCTCGTCTCTGGACTCGGTCTCCAAAAGCTCTGAATCTATTCACAATCAGTACAATAGCATCAATATATGCTAATGGAATGAATTCCACAAGAAAAACTATCAAATTATGCCAAAAATCCGAAACCGACCAAAACCCGAGCCCGGGCCCACATCTCAAAATAAGTAAAAAAATGGCAGAATAATAAACCTTGTCTTCTCCCGAGTCTAACCATACCAAATTCATTAAAATCCGACATCGTTTGGTCCTCCAAATCCTTAAATTACTCTCCCACAAATTCGAAGCCCTAACCCCTCATTTTCACTAATTACCATGATTAAACAACAAAAAATCACCATATATACAAGTATAAGGGCTCAAGTAACTTACCTCAACGAAACCCCCTTGATTCCCTCTTCAAATCTCTCCCAAAAGCTCCAAAAACCGAATAGAAATGGTGAAGAATGCACCAAAATTGCGAAGGGTTCTATTTAAGGTTTCTGCCCAGGTTTTTCGCACCTGCGGCCATTTTCTCGCACCCGCGCGACCGCACCTGCGGTCCAAGGAGCCACACCTGCGCGACTCACTTAATTCCCCAGCTTCTGCACGTGCAGACACCTTTCTCGCACATGCGGACTCGCATCTGCGGTCCCTGGTGCGCATCTGCGAAACCTGCCCAAAATCCTCATCTCCGCATCTGCACTCAAGGCCTCGCACCTGCGTTCCTAGCCTTGGCCCAGCGTCGCCCGCACTTGCGCACTCCCCACGCTCACCAGCAGCCTCGCACCTGTGAGGCTTTCTTCCGCAGTTGTGAAAATAGCAGTAGCAACAACTCCAACTGCAAATTCCATCTTCGACAAATCTGTTAACCACCCGGAATCTCCCCGAGGCCCTCGGGACCTCAACCAAAAATACCAACAAGTCATATATCAATATACCAACTTAGTCGAACCTTCGATTCACTCAAAACAACATCAAATCATCAAATTACCCTCGGATTCAAGCCTAAGAACTTCTAAATTTCCAACTTCGGCAACCTATGCCGAAACCAACAAAACCATGTCCGAATGACCTCACATTTTGCACACACATCACAAATGACACTACAAACCTACTCTAACTTCCGAAATTCTATTCCGACCCCGATATCAAATTTTTCCACCGCCGACCAAAATCTCCAAATTTCTAACTTTCGCCAATTCAAGCCTAATTCTACCACGGACCTCCAAATTATATTCCGGATACACTCCTAAGTCTAAAATCACCCAATGAGTTCGTTTATTCATAAGTCAACTTCCGGTTGACTTTTCTAACTTAGTTTTCTAACTAAGGGACTAAGTGTCTCATTTCGCTCCAAAACTACTCCGGACCCAAACCTACCAACTCGATACAACTCAACACCGCTAAACAATACATAAAGAAGCATGAATGGGCAAAACATGGCTATTACTCTCGGAATGACTGGCCGGGTCGTTACATCCTCCCCCTCTTAAACAAACATTCGTCCTCGAACGTGCCAAGAGTTGTTCTCAAAACCATCAAGAACTCTCGTCGAACCCCAATGGCACATAACCAATCCGTCAGGACTGAATCTTTCTAACTCAACCAAGCTACGCAAACCACCAAAAACCCAGGGACATTGCAACAAAACACATGTAGAACTCATTACCTCATACACACCCAAAGAACTAATCATACCCATTACCATGCCGATCTAATCTACTATCAAGATGTTCTTTCTATCCGAGTTCCTTCTGAATTACCTTCAAATTGATTCTTTGCCCCGCCATAACACCACAATCCTCAACCTAGACTCACCACACGAGACCCAAGCATAAAACCACACCGCCCTAAGGCTCATAAGCCGCTGAATACTCTCTTAAATATCCCCAAAAGTACCACAAGCACGCGCTCACACAATCAACACCTCAGTGCTCAAGCTACAGTCATAACCCGGCCTCATGTCCTCCAGACTGGCCCGACATCAACACACAAAAATCATATCTCGCACCTCATCTAGGGAATCACAAGCCGTCGATGCACAACTGATACCGAGCGCCCATGTGCGCATACGAATGTGTGGAAGGAATTCAAAGAGTTACACTTCAAGCTAAATCAATACTGCACGTTAAGAATTCAAGAATGTAAAATTTTCCTAAAGGTTCTGTAGCCTGTCGAAGATAAGTACAGACGTCTCCGTACCGATCCGCAAGACTCTACTAAACCCGCTCATGACTCGTGAGACCTATGTAACCTAGGCTCTGATACCAACTTGTCATGACCCAAAATCTGACCATGGTCATGATGGCGCCTCTCGTGTTACAAGGCAAGCCTATTTCCCAAAATATTTCTACTAAACCGATTATAAGAATTTAATTAAACATTTCAACATCTGAATTTCTCATAAACTAAATCAACTTTAAATATAATTTTTGAAATACGAAAACGAGCCCCAAACATCGGGGTGTCACTAAGTCATGAGCGTCTAAATCTATGAACTAGGAAATGAAACTGTCTAACTATCAATACAATCCAAAAGAAGAAATGATAAAAGGAGTGACAAGGTCTTGCGGACGCAAGTAGCTACCTTGCAATCTCCACAGATAGCCGACCTGAAATCAATGATCACTGCACACTAACTCACCTGAATATGCACATAAAGTGCAGGGTGTAGCATGAGTACAACCACCTCAGCAAGTAATAGAAATAATTAAGGAACTGAGCAATAGTGGCAAGCTAAAGTAAAACTGTCCAATTATTTATTTTCACAATTTTAGAAATAAACAGAAATAAACAAGTAAATTCTATAACTCAGTAAATGCCACAAAGAAGTTTAACAGATAAATGCCGCAACAACAAAAATAAATACAATCTCACATCAGTGTCACTCCATCACTCATCACTCGCACTCAGCACACAATACTCAAAACACTCAACACTCTACGCTCACTGGGGGTGTGTACAGACTCCGGAGGGGCTCCCAAAGCCCAAGCGCTAAGCACGAACAACTCACGTGCCATCATATCAATACCTGGATCCGCACGGTCAACTCACGTGCTATGCGGACAACTCACGTGCTATGGTATCAATACATGGATCCGCACGGTCAACTCACCTGCTACGCGGACAACTCACGCGTTATGGCATTAATATCCTCACAACCAAGCCCTCGGCCTCACTCAATCATGTACCTCACTAGACTCATCATCACCAACAACTAAGGGAACACAGCCTACATCAAGTATCACCGCATATTAGCAAATAATAGAGACTTAGGTAAACAGGTATAATAATTTCTATGACTGAGTACAAATAATGTGAGCATGAATAAAGCCTAAGCATGATCTCTATCATGAAGGCAAACAAGTTCAACAACAGTTAAACACATAACCACAGATAATAGCCACTAGGCCTCACAGCCTCACGGGACTGACCAGGTCTCAATTCCTCGTAGTGCACACCCACACGCTCGTCACCTAGCATGGGTATCATTTCCAAACAATCACACGATGTCAAATCTCTAGGTTTATACCCTCAAAGCCAGAGTTAAAACTATTACTTACCTTAACAACACAAAAACTCCTACTCCGGGATGCCCTCGTCTCTGGACTCGGCCTCCAAAAGCTCTAAATCTATTCACGATCGGTACAGTAGCATCAATATATGCTAATGGAATGAATTCCACAAGAAAAACTATCAAATTATGCTAAAAATTCGAAACCGACCAAAACCCGACCCCCGGGACCACATCTCGAAATCAGTCAAAAATGGCAGAATAATAAACCTTGTCTTCTTCCGATTCTAACCATACCAAATTCATTAAAATCCGACATCGTTTGGTCCTCCAAATCCTTAGATTACTCTCCCTCAAATTCCAAGCCCTAATTATTAGGGAAATCACCATATTTACTAATTACCATGATTAAACAACGGAAAATCACCATATATACAAGTATTAGGGCTCAAGTAACTTACCTCAACGAAACCCCCTTGATTCCCTCTTCAAATCTCTCCCAAAAGCTCCAAAAACCGAATAGAAATGGTGAAGAATGCACCAAAATCGCGAAGGGTTCTATTTATGGTTTCTGCCCAGGTTTTTCGCACCTGCGGTCATTTTCTCGCACCCACGCGACCACACCTGCAGTCCAAGGAGCCGCACCTGCGCAACTCACTTAATTCCCCAGCTTTCGCACCTACGGACACCTTTCTCGCACCTCCGGACTCGCATCTGCGGTCCCTTGTGTACATCTGCGAAACCAGCCCAAAATCCTCATCTCCGCATCTGTGCTCAAGGCCTCGCACTTGCGGGCTCGCAGATGTGTCTAATTCTTCGCACCTGCATTCCCAGCCTTAGCCCAGCGTCGCCCGCACATGCGCACTCCTCACGCTCACCAGCGGCCTCGCACCTGCGAGGCTTTCTTCCGCAGGTGCAAAAATAGCAGTAGCAACAGCTCCATCTACAAATTCTAACTTCGACAAATCCGTTAACCACCCAGAATCACCCCGAGGCCCTCGGGAGCTCAACCAAAAATACCAACAAGTCATATATCAACATACCAACTTAGTCGAACCTTCTAATCACTCAAAACAACATCAAATCATCAAATTACCCTCGGATTCAAGCCTAAGAACTTCTAAATTTCAAAATTCGGCAACCGATGCCGAAACCAACCAAACCACGTCCGAATGACCTTACATTTCTACTAAACCGATTATAAGAATTTAATAAAACATTTCAACATCTGAAAGTCTCATAAACTAAATCAACTTTAAATATAATTTTTGAAATAAGGAAACGAGCCCCAAACATCGGGGTGTCAATAAGTCATGAGCGTCTAAATCTATGAACTAGGAAATGAAACTGTCTAACTGTCAATATAATCCAAAAGAAGAAATGATCAAAGGAGTGACAAGGTCTTGCGGACGCAAGCAGCTACCTTGCAATCTCCACAGATAGGCGGCTTGAAATTAACGATCACCGCGCTCTAACTCACCTGAATCTGCACATAAAGTACAGGGTGTAGCATGAGTACAACTACTTCAGCAAGTAATAGAAATAACTAAGGAACTGAGCAATAGTGGCGAGCTAAAGAAAAATAGTCCAATTATTTTTTTTTACAATTTTAGAAATAAACAGAAATAAACAAGTAAATTCTATAACTCAGTAAATGCCACAAAGAAGTTTAACAGATAAATGCAGCAACAACATAAATAAATACAACCTCATAGCGGTGTCACTCCATCACTCATCACTCACACTCAGCACTCAATACTCAAAACACTCAACACTCTACGCTTACTGGGGGTGTGTACAGACTCCGGAGGGGCTCCCAAAGCCCAAGCGCTAAGCACGGACAACTCACGTGCCATCATATCAATACATGGATCCGCACGGTCAACTCACGTGCTACGCGGACAACTCACGCGCTATGGTATCAATACCTGGACCCGCACGGTCAACTCATGTGCTAAGCGGACAACTCACGCGCTATGGTATTAATATCCTCACAACCAGGCCCTCGGCCTCACTCAATCATGTACCTTACTAGCCTCATCATCACCAACAAATAAGGGAACACAACCCACATCAAGTATCACCGCATATTAGCAAATAATAGAGACTGAGGTAAACAGGTACAATAATTTCTATGACTGAGTACAAATAATGTGAGCATGAATAAAGCCTAATTATGATCTCTATCATGAAGGCAAACAAGTTCAACAACAATTAAACACATAACCACAGATAGTAGCCATTAGGCCTCACAGCTTCACGGGACGGACCGAGTCTCAATCCCTCGCAGTGCATACCCACACGCTCGTCACCTAGCGTGGGTATCACTTGCAAGCAGTCACACGATGTCAAATCTCCGGGTTTATACCCTCAAAGCCAGAGTTGAAATTGTTACTTACCATAACAACGTAAAAACTCCTACTCCGGGATGCCTCGTCTCTGGACTCGGTCTCTAAAAGCTCTACATCTATTCACAATCAGTACAATACTATCAATATATGCTAATGGAATGAATTTCACAAGAAAAACTATCAAATTATGCCAAAAATCCGAAACCGACCAAAACCCGACCCCCAGGCTCACGTCTCGAAATCAGTCAAATATGACAGAATAATAAACCTTGTCTTCTCCCGAGTCTAACCATACCAAATTTATTTAAATCTGACATCGTTTGGTCCTCCAAATCCTTAAATTACTCTCCCAAAAATTCCAAGCCCTAACCCCTCATTTTCACTAATTACCATGATTAAACAACGGAAAATCACCATATATACAAGTATTAGGGCTCAAGTAACTTACCTCAATGAAACCCCCTTGATTCCCTCTTCAAATCTCACCCAAAAGCTCCAAAAACCAAATAGAAATGGTGAAGAATGCACCAAAAATGCGAAGGGTTCCATTTATGGTTTCTGCCCAAGTTTTTCGCACATGCGGTCATTTTCTCGCACCCACGCGACCGCACCTGCGGTCCAAGGAGCCGCGCCTGCGTGACTCACTTAATTCCCCAGCTTCCGCACCTGCGGACACCATTCTCGCATCTGCGGTCCCTGGTGCGCATCTGCGAAACCAGCCCAAAATCCTTATCTCCGCATCTGCGCTCAATGCCTCGCACCTGCGGGCACGCAGATGCGGCCAATTCTTTGCACCTGCGTTCCTAGCCTTGGCCCAGCATCGCCCGCACCTGCGCACTCCCCACACTCACCAGCGGCCTCACACCTGCGAGGCTTTCTTCCGCAGGTGCGAAAATAGCAGTAGCAGCAGCTTCGGCTGCATTTTCCAACTTCGACAAATCTGTTAACCACCCGGAATCACCCCGAGGCCCTCGGACCTCAACCAAAAATACCAACAAGTCATATATCAACATACCAACTTAGTCGAACCTTCGAATCACTCAAAATAACATCAAATCATCAAATTACCCTCGGATTCAAGCCTAAGAACTTCTAAATTTTCAAATTCGGCAATCGATGCCGAAACCAACCAAACCACGTTCGAATGACCTCAAATTTTGCACACACATCACAAATGACACTAAGAACCTACTCCAACTTCCAGAATTCCATTCCTACCCCGGTATCAAATTTTTCCACTGCCGACCAAAATCTCCAAATTTCTAACTTTCGCCAATTCAAGCCTAATTCTACCACGGACCTCCAAATTACATTCCGGATACACTCCTAAGTCTAAAATCACCCAATGAGTTCGTTTATTCATAAGTGAACTTCCGGTTGACTTTTCTAACTTAGCTTTCGAACTAAGGGACTAAGTGTCTCATTTCACTCCGAAACTACTCCGGACCCAAACCTACCAACTCGATACAACTCAACACCACTGAACAACACATAAAGAAGCAGGAATGGGGAAAAAAGGCTATAACCCTCGAAACGACTGGCCGGGTCGTTACACATCAAGAGGCAAGATTGCATTGAAATATGATAGGGAGCACATATTATGACAGTCCAAGCAGTCACTAAAGGAACAGGGGATTAAGACATACTGGGGGGCATATTACAATGGAAGCAAGATCACAGTTGAGGGAAAAGGTCTTATAACATTAAAACACATTATGTATGCATGAAAAGCATCATAGAGATTCAGTATAGAGTGAAGAGTAAGCTTGTGTTAAATAGTACATGTAGGTATTCTAGCATCGACACAGTAGACTATTTACCTAAAGAAGGTCCGGATTGTGCTAAGTATAGGTCTTGATGTTATAAAACAGTCATGCTAATTTGGCAATAGGGCAACATTTAGACATGAGAAAAGCAGATTATAACTACTGGTGAATCAGGGAGGGGGTTAAACATGCTAAATGCATATTGATAGAGAGCAGAGTCAAACCTGTTAGATAAGCAAGCTACCACAGAAATTCAGAATATGATGGGAAACAAGCTTGTGCCATACAGTGGGTGTGCATATTCATGCTTTTGAACTCACTACACTAGTCGACTAAAAGAAGTACAAATTATGTGAGTAAGGCATATTCAAGTAACAAGATTGATAGCAAAAGGCTAAATTAAACGCCAGAAGATGCTAACAAGTGTAAAAGTCCCAAACAGTAATAATTTCTAACACATTGACTGGTCAGAACTTAATAGAACCCGGTTTAGGCATGTTTGAAGCTAAAGGCTAAAGAGACCTAAAGAGCTGAGGAAAGAAAACGGAATTACACACAAAAGAAATCCAGAAAACATATTGAACTGACCAATCTTAGGAATGAAAATGTATACAAACCATAGATTCCTAGGAACGTTATTGCAAAGTATAGTGACTCACCAGCTAAGCGAAGAATAGTAAAGAATACGTTTCCACATAAAATCGAGGATCCCTAATGCGTCAAAGTTCCCAAGAGCTTCGATGAACTCAGGGCAGTGCTCGCACCAAGAACGGGTTACGTAACAAGATGCTAATGGCCTTGGCATTCAGTCGGCCAATACAGAATACCAAGCAAGAGAGTAGCAAAAACCTCAAAATTTTAGTGAAGAAATCAATTTTTTCAAAAGTCTCCCCTCTCGAGAAGGGAAAATGAGGGGTTTACATAGCAGTCAAAAATCAAACAAACACATAAGAAAACGGAGTAAATTAAGCAAAAAGTAAGGAAAGACAACATGCAAATCAATTTGAAATCGATTTAAGAGAGGAATCCGGTAAACCCTAGATTTTTAGGGAAAGTGTAAATCAGCAAAAATCCAAACGAAATCGGAATCACACAGTGTAGAATCAGACGCGCGTAGACAAAATACGGTCCAGATTCAAGAAATAGGACTCATTCAGACATAATCAGAGAGGTAGTACTTGCCATGTTTAGGCAAGTACTTGGTGATATCATAGAGAATCAACCAGTAGCGGAAACACACAAATATGGTAAGTAAATAAGAGGAAAATCCCATTTAGTTGGGATTAGGAGAAAATTTGGGGAAGGCGGCGATTAGGGTTTTTGGTGGGGGAGGAGAATTTGAGGGCGGCTAGACAGAGACAATGGTCTATAGGGTTTAGGGATTGGGTTGTAAGAGAAGAGGGGTTGAGGGTTGTGAGCCGTTGATTATTCTTGATCAACTGCTGTGGTTTAAGGGGTCTGGGTAGCTAGACGAGTCGTGGCCGGTTTGGGATGGGGTTATTGGGGTATTGTATTGGGCTTGTGGTAATTGGGCTAAGCTGCTAGGTTAATTTGGGTCCGAAAATAGGTTAATATTGGGCTGTTCTTTAAATACCCCAAATTTTATCAAAATGATTTATAAAAATGCTTAATAAGTAAATAAAAATATTATTTATGCACTAAAATGATAAAAATAATAACTTTGTATTATAAAAATATAAAGATGTCATTTTGACACAAATAATATAATATAAAGAGCAATTTGGTATGAATATAGGTCATTATTGCAAAATTAGATAAATAGCTTAAAAATGCTAATGTAATTATATGAAATGAAATAAAAAATATTTGAGACATATATTATATTTGCAAAATAATAATTTAGGTAACTAAATCATCACAAAATAATTTAAAGGGAAAATTAATAAATATTTATATAATTTAAATGCAAGCAAATTAATTAGAGAGCTCTAAAAATGAGGAAAATTAAAGGAAATGCTTATATAGATTTGTAAACTTAATAATGATGCATAAAATGCTATTTTAAATGCATGTATATATTTTGAAAAATATGAGAGCAAAATTGGGTATCAACACCCAGTAAGTATCAAGACTAACCTCAGTGGAGTAGTGACGACGTACAGTCGAGACACCCACTATTCTAGTAACATGTACAACTTAGTATGCAAAAATAATAGGAAACAAATAACAATGATGACGACAATAATTAACCAGTGATAAACACAGCAGGGTGACAAGAACACCATAAATATTGCGCAACAAATAATGAGTGAAAGTACAACCAATTAATCAAGTCCTTCCAATATAAATATTTCGCCTATATGTTTCCCAAATAATACTCTTCAGAATAAAATCTTTTCACATAAATCTCTTTCTAATATAATTCCTTCAAATAGATATTATTTCGAATATAATCCTTTCAAATAAAAGTCACCTTGTGACACCTCATCTCATAATCATAAAAATACGGGTCTTAACCCACTTTTATATTTCTGCGGCCCCTCGTGCCAATATCTCTTTCACAACCGCACGGATAACTCTCGTGCCAAATATGTCTATACATAAAATCCGCACGATTAATTTATTTTCAATTAAGTAAGGTTATCATTTTAAAACCGAGTAAGAATTCAACAAAGAAATGAGTTTCTTTTAGAAAAAGTTGGAGTGAAGAAAAATGACATTTCAATTTAAATAAAACATCAAATAATCTATTGCTTCGAATGTAAAACTTATTAATTCAAAACATAATAGTAACTTCTTTTATTTAAAACAACTTAATCATCAAAAATAGAAAAAAATCAGGAATATAAATCTTCAGAGTCTCGTACTAAAAAGCCCAAGCCAACACAATACAACAAGGAATACAAACACATAGTAAAATCAAATAATACATCACGGCACCTCACAAGGATTTTTCTATCACGAAAATACAAAATAACCAAAAGCAAGTGCAACCATAGAGAGATGTCAACAAAAGGGCACTCCCCAGATACCGTTTCGTAGTCCTAAAAGTAAATGCTCAACAGGGGATCTCCCGAGGTACCGCCGCATAGTCCCAAAAATAAATATGCAAGACAGGGGAATCTACCGAGGTACTGCCTCGTAGTCCCAAAGTAAATATGCAAGACAGGAGGATTTCCTGAGGTACCGCCTCGTAGTCCCAAAAGTAAATATGCAAGGCAGGGGGGTCTCCTGAGGTACCGCCTCGTAGTCCCAAAAGTAAATATGCAAGACAGGGGGATCTCCCGAGCTACCTCCTCGTAGTCCCAAAGAAAACATGCAACAACAACAACAATGCCCCCAGGCTATGACAAGTCATCACAATTCAATTCCCGACATAGCACACATTATCTCGCCACGTGTGCAATAATAATATAAATGCCTGCCTTATCTCGCCACATGCGCATAATAATATTCCCACGTTGTCTCGCCACATGCGCAAACCCACACACACACACACACACACACACACACATATATATATATATATATATATATATATATATATATATATATATATATATATATATATATATATATATATACCCAGATATCCTTAATAGTAGCATAGCGGAAATCTCGTGCAAACACCCGAACAAAACTTCCCAACAATATAGCGTGCCAATATCACATCTCATAAATTACACCTCAAGTGCGCAAATATTACAACATATCACAGATTTGTACATCAAGTGCTCAAATATTACAATTTATCATAGATTGTACATCAAGTGCTCAAATATTACAATTTATCACAGATTGCACATCAAGTGTTCAAATATTACAACTTACCACAAAAATTAACAATACATTATTTTTCACAATCAGGAGCCCATGGCTCGACCATAATGTGCACAAAATCTTAACAAATATATCCGGGAGTGAACAACTCAACAAAATAATATTTCACATAACAATCGAGGTGACAATCACACCAAATCATCATATAAAAATAAATCCAACAAAACAAGGATTTAGGCAAGACAAATCAAAGGATTTAATAAGTGCCAATAATTTCCAATTTAATACATAAGGGCTTCTAAGGATTTTAACCTATGTAATTTGCACATATAAACCATGTACTTACTCGTCACCTCGCGTACATGGGTTTTAATTACGTAAATTGCACATAAGACTCAATGCCTAAGGAGAATTTCCCCCACTCAAGGTTAGGCAAGATACTTACCTTTTTGCAGTTAGGCCGATTTTCCAAAATCGCCTTCTTGCTTGAATTGACCTCCGAACAGCTCAAATCTAACCAAATTATTTAAATTCAGTGAATACTAATTATAGGAATTAATTCCATATGAAAATACTAATTCTCCAACAAAATCTGAAATTTAACTCAAAAATCGCCTTGGGACCCAAGTCTCGGAATCTGTCGAAACTCACAACAACCGACAACCCATACAAGTACGAGTCCACCCATACCAATTTTATCAAATTCCGATAATAACTCGACCTCCAAATCTAAAATTTTTGTTCTTGAAAAGTTTTTGCGAAAAACTTGGTTTCCTCCATTTAAATCTGAAATAAATGATGAATAAAACCGTGGATTTATGAAATATAATCACTTTTGCATATATGACACTTACCCAAGTTGAAGTCGTGAAAAATCCCTTTGGAATCTCCCAAATCCGAGACTCAAAACTCAAAAATGAGTAAAATGGCTAACTCCCATTTCAAGCATTCTGCCCAAGCAAATCGCATGTGTTAAATGCAACTTTGCCTGATTTTCGGGCAAATATAAAGTGCTATCAGCATTCATTCAATCGACCATAACTTTCTGTAAAAATATCCAAATGATGAATGGTTTAACTTTCAGGAAACTAGAATTAAATGGATGCAACTTTCATGTTTTGATAATTGTCAGATTCCTTATACATTTCGAGATATAAGCTTCCAATGTCGGCTCCACGCATCAGAAATTTCTGGCGAACGGCTTTACCATCCTTCATTCAGTCGACCATAACTTTCTGTAAAATGTCCAAATGATGAATGGTTTAACTTTCTGGAAACTAGAATCAAAGGGCTACAACTTTTATGTTTTGAAACATTTCAGGTTCCTTATAGATTTCAAGATATAAGCTTCCAAAGTTAACTCTGCGATTGCACCAGTTGCTGTCCAAAAACAACTTCTACAGCAGAAAAATTCCAGCAGCTCCTTTTGTCCGAAATCCATTCCGTTAACCTTCTGAAATCCACCCGAGGCCCGCGGGACCTTAATCAAATATACCAACATGTCCCAAAATACAATACGAACTTAGTTGAGGCTTCAAACAATGCCAAATAACGCCCAAATTACAAATCGCGCATCGAATCGAATTATGAGCTTTCAAATCTTCTAACTTCTATATTTTGCGCCGAAACGTATCAAATCAATTCCGACTAGTCTCAAATTTTGCACACAAGTCATAAATGACATAACCGATCTATGACAAGTTTCAGAATTAATTCCGACTCTGATAGCAAATAGTCAACTCCCCGGTCAAACTTTCCAAAAATTCAACTTTCGCCATTTCAAGCAAAGTTTCACTACGGACTTACAAAAAGATTTTCAGGACACGCTCCTAAGTCCAAAATCACCCTACGGAGCTATTGGAATTATCAAAATTCCATTCTGGAGTCGTTTGCTCAAAAGTCAACTCTCCGGTCAACTCTTTCCATTTAAGCTTCAAAAATGAGAATTGTTCTTTAAATTAAATTCCGAATCTTCCGAAAACCAAACTCGACAATACACGCGAGTCATAATACATATTACGAAGCTGCTTGAGACCTTATGTAGCTGAATGGGGCATAGATTCTTAAAATCACAAGTCAGGTCGTTACATTCTCCCTTTCTTAAACATACGTTTGTCCTCGAAAGTGCCAAAAATTATTCTGATGACATTAAATTACTGAGTGCATTATTTCACACATAGTCACAGGTGATTCTACATCACCGTAAATGTAATAGGGGTCCGACAACATCATCTCTGTGGAGATTATTTCTTTTATTCACACTTATAAGCTTTAAAGCCAATTCCTTACACTCTAATCAATTTCAAATTCCTTACATCATCACAAGGTATTACTTTCAACTGGCTGTAGCAACTCGTGCCTATGCACACATCATATGTATGTCCATAACCACATCTCTGGTCATAATAGTTGTTTATAATTCACTTCAGCATCCTCAATTTATCTTATCTTAAATAAAATCTCATATCTAATTTTCACAACACTGACGGCAACACGCGAGGCATGAAGACCTCATAATTATTTACTCGAGTTAACAAGTCACATTTAATGCCACTTGGGCGGGCACCTACCTCGTAGTTTAAAACTCAATAATTACAACACGAATTTGGCAAGTATGCACAAAGAATTTCATATAAGAATTTTCAAATAAGCCTAACAGGCATGGCTCCCTATTAGTACTATAATACACATTTAATTTCACAAGGGAGAACTTAAACACAAGAATTTTCCTCACAAGGATCTCGTCCTTATATAACTTCCACCGCAGCTCGTAGCCCAGTTTAAACATATTAATTTATATTAAAATGCGAGGATCTTGACCTCAGTTCTGAATCACAAGTAATATGCACATCGTGCCAATCGAAAATTTGCATTTTCTCCTTTTAAATAATTTCGATCACACAAAATTAAAACACATAATGAACCCCATACCGGTAGGGCATATAATTCACAATTTGTAATTAATTATCCAGAAATTACATCAAAAGTTAGCGAAATGAGTACCATAAAGCCACCTTTAGCCTCGCAGCTCTTATTAGTGACCAACACGGAATAATAGGCATAGTTATCTCCATAGAATCTCCCAACAGAAGTAAACACAAAAGTAGATTATAGAATTATGAAGCTCACTCGTAAGTGGAGCACAATAGGATGACTTGTCTCGATACTCAGAACCGAATCAAGTTAAGGAAATTATTCCTTTATATTAAATCAAGGTCGTACCTGTAACGAAACCATCTAATGTAGCGACTTTCGCCATACTATAAAATAATTATAACAACGGATGGGCCTCTACCTCTAGGACGCATTATACCCTCCTGTCCTCCACCCCTAACTGGTAGTATGGGTGGTGTAGTAACTGCAATGGGCATGTAGCTTGAGTGCTTTGATGAAATATGTCTCTCCTAAGTCTGGGGCAGTTTTGTCATGATGTGCCTAGTATCATCGCATTCATAACAACCCCTTTGCGGGTTTGTCTTCTCATACTGAGTATGTGCCAGATAACTGGAATAACCATTGTAGGAAACTCACATCAGTGGTGCATTAAAAGAACTTACTGGAGCACCTCGATTAATCCGATGTGCGGACTGGGCTGGACGGCTACCCGAGCCCCCACCATAATGATTTACACTCATATAGTAGAATCCAATGAATCCCCCAGAACCTCGAGACGTCTTGGTTTCCTTAGTTTCCTTTTTACCAACCCGAACACGTTCTAATATCTTGGCAATTTCTACCACTAGCGAAAATGAAGTATCAACTTGTAACTCCCAAGTCATACAAAATTTTTACGATCATATGTGAGTCCATTAATGAGTCTGTGGACTCGCTCTCTGGCTGTAGGAAGCAAAGTAGGAATATGATGGGCTAACTTATTGAACCTGATGGCATATTCTGACACCGTCACGGTGACCTGATGTAACCGTTCAAACCCTATGCGCCACGCATTACGGAGAGTCTGGGAAACAAACTCTTCGATTCTTCTTTGGGGTAACCATTACCCCTATTTATACCGAACAATCACAAAAGTAGAGCTCCACACAGATAAATCTTGGCACGGACCACATAGTCCAGAATCTCGTCAACCAAACTTCCTCTGAAGCACTCCAAAATCCGCAACTGTGACGTCCACAGTGAGTAGACCTTCTATAAATTTAAAGTAGTGTCTCTAAATCTTTTGGTAATGAAGTATAGGATTATTAAGTAGGTAGACATACCACAAGTCCCAACCTTATCCTCTACAAAATCTCAGGCCTTAAACATATGTAAATTTGGGAAACTTTCAGTACCACATATATATATTTCACACCGAAACTGATATAACACATGACCCTACAATCCATCCATTGATAGTGGACTACCCCACTCGGCGAGAAGTTATAGGTCACAACATCCGATGATCCATAATATTAACCCTCCCAGCTCGTATAAATCAACCAGATGCCAATATGCGTTGCATCCCCACATGATTCACTGGGTGATCTCTCAATACGTCTGCATCTTCAGTCGGAACCACACATGGAGGCAATGTTAGAGTATCTCTGGCTCCATCGTAGTCCATCCGCGACATCACGAACCGTCGATACACAACTGATACCGAGTGCGCAATGTCATACACGAGTATATGCAAAGGAATATGAGATATATATTTCAAGATAAATCAATGTTGCACAATAAGGATTGAAAGAAGTGAACATTTTCCTAACAGTTCCATTGCCTCCAAAAGATAAGAACAGACGTCTCCGTATAAATCCGCGAGACTCTACTAAACCTGTTTGTGACTCACGACACCTATGAACCTAGAGCTCTGATACCAACTTATCATGACCCAATTTTTCCTCCGTTTGGTATCGTGATGGAACCCAGTATTAGGGACTAGATAATCCTAACATTAATTGAAACAACAACATTATTTAAATAACATCTAACAAGTTAAATAGAAATCTCTTAAAATTTCCAAAACCGGTAGTACAAGTCATAAGCTCTACGGAGTTTGCTAAAATTTTCTAAATACAACTGTTTGAAATAAAGTAAACAGTATTAATACAAATCAGAAGGTGACTCTGAATGCAGCAGCAGGTTTACCTTGAGTCTCCACAGTAATAGTCCGCACACCTAGCTAATGATCAACTGACTTCGAAATACTTGAATCTGCACAAAAATGTGCAGAAGTGTAGAATGAGCACACCACAGCGGTGCCCAATAAGTATCAAGAGTAACCTCAGTGGAGTAGTGACGAGGTACAATCAAGACACTCACTAGTCAAATAACCTGTGACATACTAAAAATAATCGAGAATAAATAGCAGTGATATAAATAGTAAGGCAATAAGAACACCACAATTTTTACTCTGACAAATAAGAAAGAACACAAGTACAACCAATTAAACAAGTCTTTCACATATAATCTCTTCAAATAAATACCCTCCAAATATATTTTTTCAAATAATTATCCTTCGAATATAAAACTCTTTCAAATAAATATCTTTAAAAATATAATTCTTCAATTTAAAAGTCACTCTGTGACACCTCATTATAGGAACCATGTGTCGGTGGTAAATTAAAAGAACTTACTGGAGCACTCCGAGTATTCTAAAATTGTTTCTATGACCCCGCTGATAATGAAATATAGAATTATTAAGGAGGCGGGAATACCGCAAGTCCCAGCATCATCCCATACAAATCTCAGCTCTTAATCATATACAAGTTTCGAAAAACCTTTCAATACCACATAAATACATCTCAGGCCAAAACTGATATAAGGCATGACCCCTCAATCTGATCATTCATAGTGTACTCCCTTCACTTGGCGTGAAGCCATAGGACACAGACCGATGATCCACAATACTAATCTTCACCACTCGTATGACACCAATCATAAGACACCTCAAGCCATTTATTTGGCGGATGTCATTCTCGTGACAGTTAAACTCGCTTCCTCCAGTGCCTTGATGTAACGACCCAACCGGTCATTTTAAGCATTTATGCTCCTTTAAACTATTTGAAGTCTTGAATAGCTTCCTACTAGGATTATGACTTGTGTGAATTGTTGGTTTTGGTTTAAGGGTATTTCGGAGTTAGCTTGGAAGAATAAATTTTATGTTGGAAGCTTAAGTTGAAATAGCTGACCGGATGTTGACTTATGTGTAAACGACCCCGGAATAGAGTTTTAATGTTTCTAACAACTCTGTATGGTGATTTTGGACTTAGGAGCATGTCCGGAAAATTATTTGGAGGTCCGTAGTGGAATTAGTCTTGAAATGGCGAACATTGAATTTTTGGGAAGTTTGACCGAGGGGTTGACTTTTTGATATCGGGTTCGGAATCCAGTTTTAAAAATTTTCATAGCTCCTTTATGTCATTTATGACTTGTGTGTAAAATTTGAGGTCAATCGGAATTGATTTGATAGGTTTCGGCAACGAATGTAGAAGTTAAAAATTCTTAAATTCCTTAAGCTTGAATTGGGGTATGATTCATGGTTTTAGCATTGTTTGATATGATTTCAGGTTTCGACTAAGTCTGTATGATCTTATAGGACTTGTTGGTATGATTTGACAGCTCCCGAGGGGCTTGGGTGTATTTATTTTTGGATCATTGGTTGATAGACTAGTAAGGTTAAATAAATTTAGGACATTGACCATGGTCAATATCGGGTTAAGATGACCTCTTTTTAGTGTTTTGAGTGCACGAGCAGATCCGTAGCGTGTTTTATGATTGAAATTTATATATGGTTTTTGTCTGGGAGGTTTCGGTGAGTTTCAGATGATTAACGGATCAAAATTTGGACTTAAACAGCTGCTGGAAATTTTTGTTGCTGGAAAGATCAAGGCCATGAAAAATCGAGGTCATGAAAAATCAAGATCATGAAAAACTGAGGTAAGGAAAAATCGAGGCTAGAGAAAATCGATATCATAAAAATCGAGGTCATAAAAACTAAAGACTGAATGCCGAAGGCCGAGGACCGAAGGCCGAGGACCGAAGACCGAAGACCGAAGGCCGAAGACCGAAAGCCGAGGACCTGGACATAACTGTGAGTTATAAAGCAGGGGACTTCATCCCATTTTCCATTTTTGTCAAATTGGAGCTTTGGGAGAGGCGATTTTTGGAGTGTAATTTCGTATTATTATGGAAAATTAGCATTTTCTTATGGAATTAATTCCAATAAATTTTATTGACTTAATCGAATTATTTATGTCTGGATTCGAGGCATTTGGAGGCCAATTCAAGAGGAAAAGGCATACCGGAGTAAAGAATTACACGGTTTGAGGTAAGTAACACTTCTAAACTTGGTTCTGAGGGTATGAATCCGCGAATTCGGTATGACATAAATTGTCTGGAGATGACACTCACGATAGGTGACGAGCATGTGGACGTGCACCATATAAATTGTGTCTTGAATAAATCATGTGCAGTTGTAAGATTAATGAATCATGTTATTATCTGAACATTCTCTACGTGTTAGAGAAATTGAGTTGAGGCTCCTATTAAAGATCTTGTTTAGGCTACGTGCCAATATTTTGGAACCCATGCGGTCTTGTTGCTGTTGAATTAATTATTCAAAAATATACATTTCACACTCAGTAATAATTGTCCATTGTAAGGATATTTATGGGATTGAGCTGTGCAACACATCAGACCATAATGTCTTTAAACATCATTATTATATGGATCGGGGCTGCCCGCCTGCAGCAGGCCTTATAGGCTTTACTATTTTATGGATCGGGGTTGCCCGCCTGCAGCAGGCCTTATAGGCTTTGTTATTATACGGATCGAGACTGCCCCCTACAGTAGGCCATATTGTCTTTGTATTATGCTAGGGCTGAAGGAGCCCCTACGGAGTCTATACACACCCCCAATGAGTGTAGATGATTATGTATATTCGGGATGGATTTCCCAGGGTATGGACTTGCCTTACTTATTTGTGGAATGAGTTTACCTGGATATGGATCTTTTATGTATTATTTATATTTGGGGATAAATTATCCCAGGGCTGGATTTGCCTTATACGGTACTGGGTGACTGAGTGTCAGTTGATGTTATTATCATATGGGTTGGAACACCTTGGGTTGGATTGGCCATAAACAGTACCGAGTGACCGGATAATTTGTGACCAGTATTTACATGAGGTCTTTTTACTGAGATGTCATATTCTTCATATCATGCAGTATTGATCTATTTCACTTGTATTTAGTTTCACTGTTAATTTGAAAGCATGTCTACGCTTTGTACCATTATTTATACTGGACTGTACCTGTGGAGCTCGTCATTGATTTTAGCCCAGAGGTTAATCTTGTTACTTATTGAGTTATTTGTACTCATACTACACTCTGCACCTCGTGTGCAGATCCAAGTGCTCCCGGATACGGCAGCTGCTAGATTTCGAAGTTAATTTTGTTGGGAGCTATCAAGGTAGCTTCTTGACGTCCATAGACTCGATTCCTTTCTTGTTTAATTATTGTATTGTTCTATATTTTCAGACATTGATTTTATCCGTCA
The DNA here is from genome assembly GCF_000715075.1 of Nicotiana tabacum. Lineage (NCBI taxonomy): Eukaryota > Viridiplantae > Streptophyta > Magnoliopsida > Solanales > Solanaceae > Nicotiana > Nicotiana tabacum. The sequence goes on from NC_134098.1 coordinate 130,045,647, forward strand.
GACTATGTATTCATATTAGATGCTCATGTACTCAGTGACACCGGGTTTTGGGAGTGTTATATTCGAAATTGTGAGTTACTTCCGCTGACTTTAATCATTAGGTTTTCAAACAAACATAAAAGATATGGTGGTTTATTGAGATTGTTGGCTTGCTTAGTATTGAGATAGGCGCCATCACGACAGGTGAGATTTTGGGTCGTGACAAGTTGGTATTATAGCTCTAGGTTACATAGGTCTTACGAGTCATGAGCAGGTATAGTAGAGTCTTGCATATCAGTACGGAGACGTTTGTACTTATCTTTGAGACTTTGCAGAACCCTTAGGAAAATTTTACTTTCTTGTATTCTATCGTGCGGAATTGATTCAGCTTGAAACATAACTCTTTGAATTCCTTCCATGCATTTCGTACGCGCATATGAGCGCTCGGTATCAGCTGTGCATTGCCGACTTGTGATTCTATGAACGAGGTTCAAGATGTGTATTCTGTGTTTTGGTGATGGCCCAGTCTGGAGGACTTGAGACTAGGTTTAGACCGCAGCTTAGGCTCAGTAGCTTTAGTTATAACCTGTATATTTGGACTCATATGTCCGGTAATGTCCCTACGAGTGGAATTTGTGGCTCGATGAGCGGTGGAATGGCTTTGTGATGAGTATGATGCAGCTGCGATATGTGTTAAGACGATTTGAATGTGACGAGAAGTGTTTCCTTGAAATGTAAAGGAAGGCCATTGGGTGATTTATTTTTGTTTTGATGTGACGTACACTCTCGAGTGTGAATGTTTTGAAAGATCTTTCATGTTGTTAAATTTTGGGGCAAATTAAATTCTCATGTCTGGTTAATGAGTTTGGACTCAGAAAGATTAAGTGATTTCATCATAATTGTGGCTGCGAAAGGGTATAACAAGATGCCAATTTGAGACTAAGCAGGTGGGTTATCTCCTGCGGAATAATCTATGTAGGTGTGTTGCTTATGATGTGATTAGAGGGTTTCTTTTCTGCCAGCGGGGCATATGTGTTGAGACTTAAATTTGAATCTGGTTGAGAAAGTTGACTTGAGTATTAAGAGAATGAATGCGAGATTAGCAGATGATTGAGGTAGTTTATGGTTTGTTTTTTTTGAGCTTGAGAAGAATTTTCGTTGAACTGACTGCGGTATTAAGGTAGTAATAAAGTATGGGTATTGTGAGCTATCAAGTGATTTAATCTATGGCTTTGAGCCAAGTCGGGGAGCCTGCTATTGATAATTCAATTCATGGTTATGTGTCAAATTTTTATTTTGGTATGAAGTATACTTGGGAATTAGTAATGACTTGCAGAGGTGGAGTTCGAGAATGACTCGAGTAAGGAAATTTCTTGATATGAGTTATATTGCGCTTTATGAGTTAGAAAATCATGGGATGAGTGAGTTGTTACTTGTGAATGATGTAGTATGCATGAAGTATGAATTTAATAGGTGGTATTAAAGTAGAGTTACTTCTTTGAGTGTTGTTGTGCTAATGAGGCACATGTCTTTTGGCCCATTTGGGCAGTGTAATATGGATTTTAACAAAGGGGGTGACTCTTGAGAAAGTTCTAATGGATTCGAGATTAATATGTAACAATTGAGAATTTTTGGCGGATTTGTTTATGGCTAAAATCTAAGATTTAAGTTTGATGGTGTCGAGACTTGTGGCATTTTTATATATCATTATGGATTTTATATTTCGGTATTAGGAAGGTGATTGAAATGGCCTTAGACTCAAATAAGGTATTTTCAGAGTGGGTGTTTCCGTTGTGGTATTTATAGGGGTAGTTATGGTGTGGTGAGACTCTACAAATGTTTTGGTGGCAATATTCTTGCGTTTTGGTGACCTACGTGGTTTGGTCGAATTAGAGGAATTTAGTTCTACTAGCTTAGTTATGTGCAGATGGATTTCAAAGTGTTCTGGATGGTTTCTACCATGGTTTGAACCGGATATTTTATATTGATATGTGTAACGTGTTGTGTATTGTGATTCCTCCTAGAAGGAAGCAAGAGGAAGGTTTCTAACTAACCGGGTATGTAATTTGCTGGTGACTCAGAGTTGATAATGGGATTCTTATACTTGTCACATGATAGCATAATAGATATATTGTGATGTGCAGGATTAGGATTTACATGTACAAGGTGGCAGTTCAGTCTTGAAAAGAAGGTAACAAATGTTGGACATCATGGTCAGTTTAAGATGTTTCGATGAATGTTATAATATAAGGTAGTTCTTGAGAAGGGTGTTCATTTCAAAAGGCTCATTGTGTTTTGACTTTCGGATGTCATCGGTATTGCGATACTTACCTAGTTAATAGACTACTGATATACGAGTTATTTATATGTGGCACAGAGGAATTATGGAAATATTCCTAGTGGGATGATCGTACATGAAGGATGTGATAGCCATGCGAGTGCTGGAGTTGTGATCAGTTACGATGGTTCATGTGTACTTATTTGATTGCTCATGTATGATATGCTTGGATTAGAGGCCTGTGACCATGCCAGGCGGATTATAATATTAACACGTGAGTTGTCCGTGCGGATCCATGTACTGATATTTTTGGCACATGAGTTGTCCGTGTGGGTCCAGATATTTATATTATTGGCACGTGAGTTGTCCGTGTGGGTCCAGATATTATACTATAGCACGTGAGTTGTCCGTGAGAGTGATGTTAATGTGAGCTCTAGAAGAGCTGGTTAATGTTATTAAATTTGTGTGTCTTGGTTCTACTATACATAATGAGCTTATAGCATTACAGTTGTAGTGGTGCTTGTTGAACTTGCAATATGGTTCTCTTCCTTGAGACATCTCCCATATATGGGTACACGAATTCCATAGTGGTAGGTGGAGTTATATTGACGTGGCGTGTATGTGGGATAGTTGCGTTTAATAATATAAGGTCATTGGACCTAGAATAAGTACTATCAGGCTTGATTATGGTATATTTGAAAGGATTATGGTTCTGGTTGGGCCGAGAGAGCTCCATGGCTAGTTGATCTGATGAGTGGTTATGAGCTTTTGATTGTTTCTATCATTATTGGCAGTGTACGAATGTTTTGGAATGAGGTGGTTTTGAGCATTTACGCTCCTTTCAACTATTTGAAATCTTGAATAACTTCCTACGAGGTATTACGAGTTGTGTGAATTGTCGGTTTTGGTTTTAAGGTATTTCGGAGTTAGGTTGGAAGAATAAATTTCATATTGGAAGCTTAAGTTGAAATATTTGACTGGATGTTGACTTATGTGTAAACTACCCCGGAATAGAGTTATGATGATTCCAATAGCTCCGTATGGTGATTTTGGACTTATGAGCATGTCCGAAATATTATTTGGAGGTCCGTAATGGAATTAGGCTTGAAATGACGAAAGTTGAATTTATGAAAAGTTTGACCGGGGGGTTGATTTTTTGATATCGGGTATGGGATAAAGTTTGGAAAATTTTTATAGCTCAGTTATGTTATTTATGACTTGTGTACAAAATTTGAGATCAATCTGAATTGATTTGATAGGTTTCGGCATCGAATGTAGAAGTTGAAAATTCTTAAGTTCCTTAAGCTTGAATTGGGGTATGATTCATGGTTTTAGCATTGTTTGATATGATTTGAGGTTTCGACTAAGTTCGTATGATGTTATAGTACTTGTTGGTATGATTTGACGGGCCTCGAGGGGCTTGGGTGTATTTGTTTTTGGATCATTGGTTGAGAGACTAGTAAGATTAAGAAATTTGGGAGTTTGACCATGGTCAATATCAGCTCAAGATGACCTCTTTTCAGTGTTTTGAGTGCGCGAGCAGGTCCATAGAGTGTTTTATGATTGAAATTCATATATGATTTGTGTCCGGGAGGTTTCAGGTGTGTTTCGGATGGTTAACAGATCAAAATTTGGACTTAAACAGCTGCTGGAAAAAACGAGGCCATGAAAAACCGAGGTCATTAAAAATCGAGGTCATGAAAAACCGAGGTCAGGAAAAATTGAGGTCATAAAAACCGAGGACCGAAGGCCGAAGACTGAAGGACGAGCACCGAAGGCCGAGGACCGGAGACCGAAGGCCGAGGACCTAGACAGAACTGTGAGTTAAAAAGCAGGGGACTTCGTCCCTTTTTCCATTTTTGTCAAATTGGAGCTCTGGGAGAGGCGAATTTTGGGAGTTTTTCAGAAAAGATATCGGGGTAAGTGTTCTTAACTCAACTATGGTTAGATTAACCGAATCCATCATTTGTTTTCAGCATTTAATTAGTGTTTTGAGATTGAAATTTGGAAAAATTTTAGAAATCTCATAGAAACGAATTTTTGAGATTTCGTTGTCGATTCAGAGTCGGATTTGAGTGAAACTGGTATGGTTGAACTCGTAATTGAATGGGTTGTCGGATTTTATGAGTTTGTCCGGATTCCAAGACGTGGCTCCACGGGCAAGTTTTGGAGTGTAACTTTGGATTTTTATGGAAAATTAGCATTTTCTTATGGAATTAATTCCAATAAATTTTATGGATTTAATCGAATTATTTATGGCTAGATTCGAGGCGTTTGGAGGCCAATCCAAGAGGAAAAGGCATACCGGAGTAAAGAATTACACGGTTTGAGGTAAGTAACACTTCTAAACTTGGTTCTGGGGGGCATGAATCCCCCAATTCGGTATGATATAATGTCACGACCAAAAATACCACCATAAGCATCGTGATGGCACTTAGTCTCTAAGACTAAGTAAGCCGATTATAATTACAATTCAAGCCAATTTATTTTGTTAAATATAAACCAATATCGGTAATAATTACAAATATAACAACCTCCCAAGATTGGTAATACTGAGTCACGAACTCTAACTGAATACATGTAATTATCTCATGGATCGAATATATAATAATGTTCGAATAAGAGTTGGCAATACAATAAAATAGAAAGACTCCAAGGGACTGCGATGACCAAGCAGCTCTACCTTGAATCCTTGTGAACAATACACTAACTCTGCTCGAGTCCGATATCTCCAATACCTGGCTCTGCACAAAAATATGCAGAAGTGTAGTATGAGTACACCACGGTCAGTTCCCAGTAAGTATCAAGACTAACCTCAGTGGAGTAGTGACGAGGTACAGTCGAGACACTCACTAGTCTAATAACTTGTGCAATATAGTATACAAAAATAATAGAAAATAAATAACAATGATGTCAACAATAATCAACCACTGATATACACATCGGGGTGACAAGAACACCATAAATATTGCGCAACAAATAATGAATAGAAGTACAATCAATTAATAAAGTCCTTCCAATATAAATCTTTCGCCTATATGTTTTTCAAATAGAAATCTTCATGATATAATACTTTCAAATAAATCTCTTTCAAATCACTTTCAAATATAATTCCTTCAAATAAATATCTTTCAAATAAAATTCTTTCAAATAAATCTTTTTTCGAATAAAAGTCACCATGTGACACAGCATTTTAAAATCATAAAATACGGGTCTCAGCCCACTTTCATATTTCCACGGCACCTAATGCCAATTTCTCTATCAAAACTGCACGTACAAGTCACGTGCCAAATATCATCATCATTTAACCACAGCACCTCGTGCCCACATTTCATATCACAACTGCCAAGAAAATTCACGTGCCAATATCATCATTATTTACTCATGGCACCTCGTTCACATATTTCATTTCACAACTGCACGGATATTTCATTTCACAATGGTCGCAAAATTCAGTGCCCAGAACTGGGCTATTCTGGTCCATTCTGCGACCAGCTTACGGTCGCATAACCACTTATGCGATCGCCTAATGGTCGTAGAATTGGTCGCAGAATCGCATTCTGCCAACCTTTGGTAATCTGATCATAACTTCATGTAGGGATGTCCAAATGACGAACGGTTTGAAGCTTTAGCAACTAGACTCAAAGATATTGCATTTGATAGGTAATACATCATATAAAACTTCGCATCATGAGAGTTATGCTCATTTGAAGTTAAGTCTTGTACAAACTCACTTGAAACTTTAGTCTATTATGAAATTTTCAACTTCTATATTCGATGCCGAAACCTATCGAATAAAGTCCGATTGACCTGAACTTTTGCACACAAGTCATAAATGGCATAACGGACCTATTCCAATTTCCATAAACGGATTCCGACCTCATTATCAAAAATTCAACTTTCGATCAAACTTTTCAAAATTCGTCTATTTTCCAATTTTCGCCAAAATGTGTCGAATTGTCCTACGGACTTCCAAATCCAAATCCATACATACGCCTAAGTCCGAAATCACCATACGAAGCTACTAACATCACCAAAATTCCATTCCGGTGTCGTTTGCTCAAAAGTCAACTCTTCGGTCAACTCTTTCCATTTAAGCTTCTAAATAAGAATTGTTCTTTCAATTTATTTCTGAATCTTCCGAAAATCAAACTCGACCACACCCGCGTGTCATAATACATATTACGAAGCTGCTCGAGACCTTAAGTCACTGAACGGGGCGTTAATTCTTAAAACGACAAGTCTGATCGTTGCATTCTCCACCTCTTAAACATACGTTCGTCCTCGAATGTGCCAAGAACCTTTCTGAGGACAATAAATTACTGAGTGTATTCTTACACACATACTCGTGGGTGATTCTACGTTCTGTAATTTAACATGGGTCTGACAACACCATCTCAGTTGAGATTATTTCTTTTATCCATACTTATAAACTTTAAAACCAATTTCTTACACTCCAAACATTTTAAAAATTCATGATTTTCACATCAACGCACAGTATTTGTCTCAGCTAGCTATAGCAACTCGTGCCTACGCACACATCAACTTTCTTGATAGTGTTGAAGTACTTCAAAAAATTTTCGGGGTGTTACATTCTCCCCCACTTAGGATCATTCGCCCTTGAATGAGAAGTAGAGCCCGCCCTCAAACACATAACATAACTTATCTCTTCTTTCGCACGTCTCAATCCCCCAAATTTTACTAACTCCCAAATATTTTCAGATATTTCGGCAGAGTCTTCCCTGTAAATGGAGCATATCCACCTGCCAGAGTAACACCAAAACACTCCTAACAACATATCCACAACCCGATAAAGGACCACAATGTATATATCAATAACACTAATCTCAGCATTACAAGCACCGCATTATCATAATGATATCAGGACATGAATCACATCATATTTATGCCCATCACCACATCTTTGGTCTTAATAGTTGTTCATAATCGATTACAACATCCCCAATTAACCTCATATTAACCAGAACCTCATTTTGAATTTTCACAACACTGACGGCAAAATATGAGGTATGAAGACCTCATAACTATTTACCCGAATTAACGAGTCACATTTAACACCACCTGGGCACCCACCTTATAGGCTAAAACTCAATGTTTACAGCACGAATATGGCTAAATTTGCACAGAAAAATATACAAGAATTATCAAATAAGCCTAACAGGCATGACTCTATGTTTATACTATAGTAATAATTTAATTTCATAAAGGGAGAATTTAAACTCATAAAAATTTTCACCACTAGGACCTCGTCCCTTATATAACGTCCACCGCGGCTTGTAGCCCGGTTTAAATATTTCATATCATATAAAAATGCGAGAATCTCATCCTCAACTCCGAATCACAATATTTTGCATATTGTGCCAACTGAAATGTTCAATTTCCTATCTTTCTTCTTTTCAATAAATTCCATAAACAATTTTCACAACACATAATGAACCCTCATACCAATAGGGCATATAATTCATAAAATTGAGACCAATTATTCCAAAATCACATCAAAACCCACTATAGAGAGTAATAGAAAGTCATATTTGGACTCATAACCCACAATAATGTACAAAACAAAAATGATACACACGGGCTAACACCATAAAATTTCCCAAAAGGGATAAACACGGGAGTGGAGTACAAATTCACTAATCCACCATATCTAAGGAGCATGAAAGGAGTTCTCACATCGACAATCAGAATCGAATCAAAATAAGAATGGTGTTCCTTTTATTATAAATTAAATCATACTTGTAACTACACTATCTGGTGTATCGGCCTCATCCAATTCATAGCAATTATATCAACGGGTCGGGCCTCCACCTCTTAGGCGCCCTCTACCCGCATGTGCTCCACCCCTAACTGGCTATGCACAAGGAGTATTAATTGGAATAAAGCTTGTATCCTGAGTGTTTTGATGGAATCCACCCCTCCCAAGTCTGGGACAATTTATCTTGATGTGTCTAGTATCACCACACTCATAACAACCCCTCTACGACTTCGTCTACTCACACTGAGTTTGTGACGGATAACAGGAATAACCATTATAGTAACCCCGTGCCGGTGGTGCATTAAAAGAACTTACTGGAACACCCCGAGTATTCTGAAATTATTTCCATGACCCCGTTGATACTGAAATGTAGAATTATTAAGGACGCAAGAATACCGCAAGTCCCAGCATCATCCCATACAAATCTCTGCTCTGAATCATATACAAGTTTCGGAGAACCTTTCAATACCACATAAATACATCTCAGGCCAAAACTGATATAACACATTACCCCGCAATCTGATCGGTGATAGTGGACTCCCTCACTTGGCGAGAAGCCACAAGACACATTCCGATGATCCACAATACTAACCTCCATCGCTCGTAGGACACTGGTCATAAGACACCTCAAGCCATTTATTTGGCGCATGTCATCCTCGTGACAGTTAAACTCGCTTCCTCCAGTGCCTTGGCTGCGTATGTACCCTTTGCTAAATAGAAATCCCATACAAACTACATAGTCTCTAATACCACCAACTATTTCAGATCTACATCCACCTTGTGACCCTACCACAATTGTGATGATTAGGCAATTAATTAAACCTTCTTAATGTCATACTTATCAATCAGATGTCAGAAACTGTTGCACCCCAATGTGCACAATTGAATGATCTATCAATACTTTCGCATCCTCGATCTGGATGACACGTTGAGCAACCCTGGCTCCCTTATAACCCCTCTGTAGTATCACGAACCGTTGGCGCATAGTTGATACCGAATGCACAATTTCATACACGAGTGGATGCAAAAAAACATAAGATATATGCTTCAAACTGAATAAATGCCACAGGATGAGGAATGAAAGAAGTGAAAACATTTTCCTACTAGTCTGTAGCCTCTCGAAGATAAGTACAAACGTCTCCGTACCGATCCACAAGACTCTACTAAACTCATTCGTGACTCGTAGATCCTATGAACCTAGAGCTCTGATACCAACTTGCCACGACCCAAAATCCCACCACAGGCGTCGTGATGGCACTTAGTCTCTAAGACTAAGTAAGCCGATTATAATTACAATTCAAGCCAATTTGTTTTTATATATAAACCAACAGCGGAAATAATTATAAATATAACAACCTCCCAAGACTGGTAATACTGAGTCACGAACTCTAACTGGATACATGTAATAATCTCAAGGATCGAATATACAATAATGTTCGAATAAGAGTTGGCAATACGATAAAATAGAAAGACTCCAAGGGACTGTGACGACCAAGTAGCTCTACCTTGAATACTTGCGATCAACACACTAACTCTGCTCGAGTCCGATATCTCCAATACCTGGCTCTGCACAAAAATGTGCAGAAGTGTAGTATGAGTACACCACGGTCGGTTCCCAGTAAGTATCAAGACTAACCTCAGTGGAGTAGTGACGAGGTACAGTCGAGACACTCACTAGTCTAATAACTTGTGCAATATAGTATACAAAAATAATAGAAAATAAATAACAATGATGTCAACAATAATCAACCAGTGATATACACATCAGGGTGACAAGAACACCATAAATATTGCGCAACAAATAATGAATACAAGAACAATCAATTAATCAAGTCCTTCCAATATAAATCTTTCGCCTATATATTTTTCAAATAGAAATAATTAATATATAATACTTTCAAAAAAATCTCTTTCAAATAAATCTCTTTCAAATCTCTTTCAAATATAATTCCTTCAAATAAATATCTTTCAAATAAATTCTTTCAAATATATCTTTTTTCTAATAAAAGTCACCCTGTGACACAGCATTTCAAAATCATAAAATACGGGTCTCAGATTTCCACGGCACCTCATGCCAATTGCTCTATTTAAAATCGCACGGACAACTCACGTGCTAAATATCATCATCATTTAATCACGGCACCTCGTGCCCACATTTCATATAACAACTGCACGGAAACTTCACGTGCCAATATCATCATTATTTACTCACGGAACCTCATGCCCACATTTTATATCACAACTGCACGGACAATTCACGTGCCAATATAATCATTATTTACTCAAAACACCTCGTGCCCACATTTCATTTCATAATCTGCCTGGCAATAACCACAGGCTCTCAAATTTCAATATAGATCACACTATTATCAATTTACCAACAAGACAAATTGTGCAAGGTATAATAATAAACACAAGGAAAATCACAACATCACATGAAAATTACCAACGCAATAACCCCACATCATCACATATCATCCCTGACAATAGCCACCTCTATCTCTCCTATAGCCACCATTATCATTCCTATAATAGCCTCCCTTATCCCTCCGCTCTGACAATATTAATAGCCACCTTTATCGTTCCTATAACCACCCTTATCCCTCCGCCCTGACAATATCAATAGCCACCCTTATCGCTCCGCCCAGACAATATCCCAACACACAAAACAATAGGAAAATGTCACCCTTATACCCACATAATATCAACAGTGAAATGCCACCCTTATATCCTCAAAATAATAACTCAAATAACACAATAATTCATATCACAATTTTCCCAATGACCACAACCAATTCCAAAGATATAACAAAATCAATTAATTTCACAACAAATAGCCCAAGGCTCCACACAATGTGTATAACACCTCAAAATAACAATAGAGAAGAAAAATACTTAGTATAGGGTAACACCTTCATTAATACAAATTTTTGATAAATATATAACACCATTGTTTAAACTTATTTCATTAATTATTTGCAGATGGAAAATACATAATATACTTATTTCCAGGAAATATCAAATCACCAAACTCGTGTAATTTACATAAATATTCAAGTAACAAATCACATCAAATTGTCATATAAAAATAAATTCAACAAGAAAGGATTGAGACATGGCAAATAGATGATTTAATAAATGCCAACAATTATCCAATTTACTACACAATAATGCCTAAGACTTTAACCCAATAAACTTTTCACATATAAGCCCGAGAACGTACTCGTCACCTCGCGTACACGGCTTTTCACATTTCACAAATGGCACATAAGACTCGATGCCAAAGGGGTAATTCCCCCACTCAAGGTTAGGCAAGATACTTACCTTTTTAAACTTAGGCCGATATTCCAAAATAGCTTTCTCACGTGAATTGACCTACAGACGGCTCCAATCTTTCTTGAGCCTTCCTTACATTACTACGAGGTTCCGGAAATCCTAGAAACTTCAATATATTTAGAAATATAACAAAAGTGAACCATAATTAGGAAGATTTTCATGGTTTCAGCTCATTTGAGAATTTTATCAAACGCTAAGTATGCAAATTTGGTTACAAGGTTCTTCTACAAGATTTCCTTCATTCCACAACCCAATCTTTACTTATTTGATATCAACAATCTGCCCACAAACCTTATTGGTACAAGAATATATATATATTTATATATATATATATATATATATATATATAATACTCTTACACCCAAGAATCATACTCCCAATCACCAATCTTTTACCCCAAACTCAAAATTGAAGACTAGGGGTTGAATCTTACTTCTTTGATGAAGATCTTGTGATTAGCTTCCTTGATTCTTGAAGATTGGATGATTAGAATATTAGGTTCCTCCTTCTCTATCTAAAACGCTCCCACCTCTCTCTAAAATCCTCAGAAAACACCCCAAAATAAGCCCCAAAGCCTATTTATCAAAATGGGGTCGGGTTATGAAAATAGAAAAATTAGCCCTCCGAAAGCTGGTCTGCGGTCGTATAATAAACCACAGAATGGGTATATGGTCCGCACAATGGTAGCAAAATTCAGTGCCCAAAACTGGGATGTTCTCGTCCATTCATAATGGTCGCATAACCACTTCTGCGATCGCATAATGGTCGCAGAATTGGTCTTAGAATTGCATTCTGCGAGACTTTGGTAATTTAATCATAACTTCTTGTAGGGATGTCCAAATGACGAACGGTTTGAAGAGTTAGAAACTAGACTCAAATATATTTCATTTGATAGGTAAAAACCACACATAACACTTCGTATCATGAGAGTTATGCTTATTTAAAGTTAGGTTTTGTGCTAACTCACTTGAAACTTTAGTCTATTATGAAATTTCCAACTTCTACATTCGATACCGAAATCTATCGAATCAAGTCCGATTGGTCTCAAATTTTGAACACAAGTCATAAATGACATAACGGGCCTATTCCAATTTCCATAATTGGATTCCGACCTCGTTATCAAAAATTAAACTTTCGATCGAACTTTCCGAAAATTGTGTATTTTCCAACTTTCGCAAAATGCGTCGAATTGTCCTACGGACTTCCAAATCCAAATCCGGACATATGCCTAAGTCCAAAATCACCATACAAAACTATTGACATCACCAAAATACCAGTCCGGGATCGTTTGCTCAAAAGTCAACTCTCCGGTCAACTCTTTCTATTGAAGCTTCTAAATAAGAATTGTTCTTTCAATTTATTTCCGAATCTTCCGAAAATCAAACTCGAACACACCCGCGGGTCATAATACATATTACGAAGCTGCTCGAGACTATAAGTCAGTGAAGGGGGCGTTAATCTTTAAAACGATAAGTCGGGTCATTACATATAAATTGTTTGGAGGTGACACTCACGATAGGTGACGAGCATGTGGACGTGCACCATATAAATTGTGTCTTGAATAAATCATGTATAGTTGTAAGATTAATGAATCATTTTATTATCTAAACATTCTATACGTGTAATAGAAATTGAGTTGAGGCTCCTATTAAAGATCATGTTTAGGCTACGTGCCAATATTTTGGGACCCACGGGGTCTTGTTGTTGTTGAATTAATTGTTCAAAAATATATATTTCACACTCAGTAATAATTGTCCATTGTGAGGATATTTATGGGATTGAGTTTCGCAACGCAGCACACCATAATGGCTTTATACATCATTATTATATGGATCGGGGCTGCCCGCCTGCCGCAGGCCTTATAGGCTTTACGATTTTATGGATCGGGGTTGCCCGCCTGCAGAAGGCGTTATAGGCTTTGTTATTATACGGATCGGGTCTGCCCGTCTGCAATAGTCCATAGTGGCTTTGTATTACGCTTGCGCTGAAAGAGCCCTTTGGAGTCCGTACACATCCCCAATGAGAGTAGATGATTATGTATATTCGGGATGGATTTCCAGGGCATGGACATGCATTACTTATTTATATTGTAATGAGTTTCCCTGGATATGGATCTTGTCCGTATCATTTATATTTGGCGATAAATTATCACAGGGCTGGATTGGCCTTATACGGGACTGGGTGATTGACTGTCAGTCGATGTGTATTAATATACAGGGTGGAACACCCTTGGGCTGGATTGGACATAAACAGTACCGAGTGATCGGATAATTTGTGACCAGTATTTTCATGAGGTCTTTTTACTGAGATGTCATATTCTTCATATCATGCAGTATTGATCTATTTCACTTGTATTGAGTTTAATTGTTAAATTTGAAAGCATGTCTACGTTTTGTACCATTATTTATGTTGGACTGTACCTGCAGAGCTCGTCATTGCTTTCAGCCCAGAGGTTAGTCTTGTTACTTGTTGAGTTAGTTGTACTCATACTGCACTCTACACCTCGTGTGCAGATCCAGGTGCTCCTGGATACGACAACTGCTAGATTTTGAAGTTAATTCTATTCGGAGCTAAAAATGGCTAAAACACCCAAGCCAACACAATACAACAAGGAATATAAACACATAGTAAAATCAAATAATACATCACGACAGCTCACAAGGAGTTTCCTATTACGGAAATACAAAATAACCAAAAGCAAGTGCAACCATAGAGAGATGTCAACAAAAGGGCACTCCCGAGATACCGTCTCGTACTCGCAAAAGTAAATGCTCAATAGGGGATCTCTCGAGGTACATCCACGTAGTCCCAAAAGTAAATATGCAAGATAGGGGGATCAACCTAGGTACCACCTCGTAGTCCCAAAGTAAATATGCAAGACATGGGGATCTCCCGAGGTACCGTCTCGTAGTCCCAAAAGTAAATATGCAAGACAAGGGGATCTCCCGAGGTACCGCCTCATAGTCCCAAAAGTAAATATGCAAGACAGGGGGATCTCCTGAGGTACCGCCTCGCAGTCCCAAAGAAAATATGCATCAACAACAATGCCCTCATGCTATCACAAGTCATCATAATTCAATTCTCGACATAGCCCACCTTATCTCGATATGTGTGCAATAATAATGTGAATGCCCGCCTTGTCTCGCCGCACGCGCATAATAATATTTTCACCTTGTCTCGCTACATGCGCAAACCCATATATATATATATATATATATATATATATATATATATATAGTCGTCTTGTCACGTCGCATGTGCATAAATCAATAGTAATAATAGCATGGCAGAAACCTCGTGCCAATATATCACAGATTTGCCAACAATATAACGTGCCAATATCACGTCTCATAAATTACACCTCAATTGCTCAAATATTACAACATATCACAGATTTGCACATCAAGTGCTCAAATAATACAATTTATCACAGATTGCACATCAAGTGCTCAAATATTACAATTTATCACATATTGCACATCAAGTGTTCAAATATTACAACTTGCCACAAAAATTAACAATACATTATTTTCCACAATTAGGATCCCATGGCTTGACCATAATGTGCACAAAATCTTTACAAATATATCCGAGAGTGAACAACTAAACAAAATAATATTTCACATAAAACTCAAGGTGACAATCACACCAAATCATCATATAAAATCCAACAAAACAAGGATTTAGGCAAGACAAATCAAAGGATTTAATAAGTGCCAATAATTTCCAATTTAATACATAAGGGCGTCTAAGGATTTTAACCTATGTAATTTGCACATATAAACCAAGTACGTACTCGTCACCTCGCGTACATGGTTTTTAATTACATAAATTGCACGTAAGACTCAATGCCTAAGGGAAATTTTCCCCACTCAAGGACAGGCAAGATACTTACCTTTTTGAAGTTAGGCCGATATTCTAAAATCGCCTTCCTGCTTGAATTGGTCTCCGCACAGATCAAATCTAACCAAATTAATTCAATTCAGTGAATACCAATTATAGGAATTAATTCCATATTCCATTTAACTCAAAAATCGCCCATGGGGCCCACGTCTCGGAATCTGATAAAATCACAAAATCCGACAACACATTCAATTGCGAGTCCATCCATACCAATTTTATAAAATTCCGATAACAACTCGACCTCCAAATCTAAAATTTTCATTCTTGAAAAGTTTTTCCAAAAATCTTGATTTCTTCCATTTAAATCCCAAATAAATGATGAATATAACCATGAATTTATGAAATATAATCACTTTTGGATATAGGACACTTACCCAAGTTGAAGTCGTGAAAATTCCCTTTGGAATCGCGCAAATCCGAGACTCAAAACTCAAAAATGAGTAAAAATGGCTAACTCCCGTTTTTAAGCATTCTACCCAGGCAAGTCGCATGTGTGAAATGTCACTTTGCCTGATTTTTGGGCAAATATAAATTGCTACCAGCCTTGATTCAGTCGACCATACCTTTCTGTAAAACTATCCAAATGATGAATGGTTTAACTTTCTAGAAACTAGAATCAAAGGGATACAACTTTCATGTTTTAATAATTTTCAGATTCCTTATACATTTCGAGATATAAGCTTCCAAAGTCGGCTCAACGCATCAGAAATTTCTGTCGAAACTGCTTTACCATCCTTCATTCAGTCGACCATAAATTTCTGTAAATATGTCCAAATGATAAATGTCTAACTTTCTGAAAACTAGAATCAAAGGGCTACAACTTTCATGTTTTGAAAATTTTCAAATTCCTTATATATTTCGAGATATAAGCTTCCAAAGTCAGCTCTGCAATTGCACCAGTTGCTGTCCAAAAATAGCTTCTGCAGCATAAAAATTCCAGCAACTCCTTTTGTCCGAAATCTATTCCGTTAACCTTCCGAAATCCACCCAAGGCCCTCGGGACCTTAACCAAATATACCAACATGTGATGACATCCAAATCTACTACTAAAAAGTAAATGGACACGGTCGCATGCAATATAATTTACCCAACTATGAGTCAGGGTCGAATTCCACAGAGAACAATATGTAGGCGATTAGGAATGTAAGGGAATTATCACTTATTATGCAATTCCAAACACTTAGAATGGTAGTTGAGAAAATATTGTAGCTAAATGCGAAAACGTAAACTAACCTAGAAAGCAAGTAAAATGATAAATGGCTACAAGCATGGGTGCATCGGGAGTTACACTCAAGTAACGATCCAATATATTTTGCAATTTTATAAATATGAAGGAGTTTATTATTTATTAGCCTTGGATAATAATTCTATATTAGCTTCTCTCGAAGACTAACAATACTTCCTAATTGAATTATCCCTAAAACAATTAAGAGATTAAGCACACCCGAATATGGCTGCAAGTAGTTCATTCCTATCCCTAAGTAGAATCTATAAAGTGAGGGTTAACGCCTCAAGTTCTTGTTAATTAATCTTTCCCAACCCCGAATTACTTTTTCCAAAATTAATCTGAAGTGAATGGGCAATTCCTAGGGTTAGCTTATCCCTTTGGAAACATTTAAGAATAAGGATAATTAAAGAAACAACAACTCGCTTCATAAAAAATAAAAATCGTTTAATACATAAGCACAACAAGGTATTTAATCCACACTTTAAATATGAATATTTCCATAAACAAGATTCAAGTGTTGCAAATAAATACTACACACTTAGATATACAATACAAAGAAAGGAAATAAAGAAATGAGCATAAAGGAGTAAGAAATTCTCAACCAAAAGCTTCAAATCTTCAAGACCCAAGTGTGTGTGCAAGAACCCTAGCTCCTAAAACTTGTTCTCTCTAGTATATGAACTGAAAACTAAGCCAAAGATCCTCCCAGATATGATATGATTCGTGTATTTGTGGGTTTGGAGTTGAGAAAATATAAAATGTCAATACTGCCCAGGTCAGAAACCCGTTGACCGCACCTGTGGAAAGATCCTTGCAGGTGCGGCTCCGCAAATGCGGGCCTTCAATCGTAGATGCGTGAACTCAGGGGATTTTTCCTACTACGCAAATGTGGACATTGTGGCGCAAGTGCGACTCCGCAGATGCAGATAAACCATTGCAGGTGCGAGCCCATGTAGAATTCCCTTTCTCCGCAGATGCGGAGTTTTTGCCGCAGATGCGGTCCCAGTGAAGCTTAACTCCGCAGATGCGTGGCTCCAGCTCGCAGATGCGAGGTCGTATATGCGGACAGTGTTCCGCAGATGCGGAATCACTGAAGGATTTTGCACTTTTGTATTCTTTTTTGCTCATTCACTTGAATTCAAGTCTCTTCGTGGCATAATTTATCTGAAAATCTAGCAATACACACCATATAAAACCTCACATTATAATTAAAGGACGCAAAATCTAAAGAAAAGAGACTAGAATGAGTGGTAAAATCACCACTCATCAACACCCCCAACTTAAAGCTTTTGCTTGTACTCAAGCAAATCAAAACCAACAATTCAGTGAAGTTCTACCATTTAAAGCACAAATGGCATTGCTATCCTAAATAAATCACATTCTCCAATTAAGCACCATACTTATGGATTTGGTTGGTACTAATAATTAGGCTCAAGCACGTGAATCTTAACCAAACAACTCCCTCATTCAAAATCAACTTTAAGAAATGCAAAGGAGTTTCAAAATAATCAAGTGACAACAAAAAGCCTCAAGAAGTGACTCGCACTAGTCTACTACATATGCTCAATTTACTCATTTTGGGATACATCAATATCACCAATCCATCCTAATTCATGTTCCCTCACAAGAAAAAAAGTCCCAAAATCACCATATTTACAATAACAACACAAGGGACAAATGCACAAAGACACTCACTCTCAACAAAGAATTTTAAGTGTTACAAAATATCATGCCATAAGCCTGCCCTTATTTTAATTCGCCGCCTATTCAAGAACATTCGTTTGGAGATCCCATTAGGACTTTTTTAGCTTGTAATGTAGGTTTAGGGAAGGGTAGGATAAGCATTTGGGATACAAGTGACTACACCCTCCTTGAACACTACTCACATTTGTCTTTCTTTTTCCACTTTGCTTCTTTTTAAAATACATCGCCTTTATTGGCATCTAGTTACCAACCTAGAACCACCTTAAAGTACATCTCTAATCTTCTCAAGACTCCATATTTATATATATACGCATATTATTCTCTACCTTTTTTTTTCTTTTTTTTATACTATTTTCTTTTGGAGCTTGAGTAACTTCATATGAACAACTTTGAGGTATATGTTTCTACCATCAATGTACAACCTTACCAATTTCCAACTTGACACCAACACCCCCAACTTAGGCTTTTAGCCTCATTCTCGATATTCGAGGAGGGACGGGTTCAAAAAAGGGGATTATTTCACAAAAGGGTAAAGGTTTGTAATGAGGTGACCAAAGAAAAAGTTAAAGGTTCAAATGGGGTAAACTAGTGATAATATTTATGCAATGGTAGGCTTGAAAGGCTAAAGATGTTTTTTCAAAGATTACAAAGAATGCCTAAGGTCATCCCTCCAACCAAACATAATTAACATTATCATCGAAAGACCAACCAGACAAGTTCTAGATGATAGAAGTAAACACAAGGATTATTTATAACAAAAACTAGCACACATGGCACATGAACTAATCAAGCCGGATCAATTTTACTTCTTAACAAGAGCAATTAGAACAATATCATGCCAACTAGTGGGCAAAGAATCACCAAATGAACCAAAAAGTTGTCTAAAAAATTATTCTTCCCCATGCAACTTATTTTTTCAATTTAAAACAAAAAATCGGAGGGGTATTCTTAATTCACACTTCACATACAAGAGATTAATTTTGTTAGTACCAAATAATCCAAAAGTCTCCACATAACAAAACAAGACTAATTCCCTTAAGAAAATCATCACGCCATCCGTCATATGGAAAAGTCACCCGGTTCAACAAATAAATATTCCTTGGGAAAGAACCGTAGTATAAAGAAAACCCAAGGACATTTATTGAAAAGTACATTACTATTAAAAGAGATAAAAGTAATATAAACTAAAGCTACTGAACAAGATAAAATAAACACTACAGAAATAACTATAAAAGGACAAAACTACTAAAAGAAGCTTATATAACAAAAGCAACCAATACTAAACAAACAAAAATAACATAAACTAAAAACTACTAAAGAAAACTACTAAAGTGACTAATCTTGACTATGTACAACCAATCACAACTACGCTCGACAAGAGCACATGATAATCAATAACAAAACAAGCCCGGCAAGGGCACACAATATCCATACCACAACATAAACCCAACAAGGGGAAATATATAGCATCAATGTACGAATAAAGTATAATCCCTAAATTCACCCCAACTAAAAATATTGCAGTGTCCTCACTGCACAATATCAAAATAAAATAAGAATAGTTTGAGGGTCTCCCTGAGGTCTGCATCAGACTAGCAGACTGCGGGAGAAAGGCTAATCACTGGTGCTGAGAACTCTGGGCCTCATCATCCTCAGTGTCATCAGCATCATCATCATCAGCACTCGACATGAAAGAGTACTCCTCACTATCCTCAGCATCAGCAACATGTATCTTCCTATTCGGCTGCCCCAATTTGAAGATGGCTTTGATGCCTCTCCACATTTTGATCATAAACTTGCCCTTCTTCTTGCTGCTCGCTTTCTCCTTTTCAAAGTCTGACTGAAGATCTGCATGTGCCTTGGCCAAGTTTCCATAGGCGGCCTCAAGTGTGCTAACAGATGCTGCTATTTTCTCCTGAGACTCTGCCTGCTTTTTATGTGCATCTAAGTAGGTCTTCATGTCATCCCTGGTGAAGTACTCGGGCATAGGCTGGGAGTGTGAGGGTCCACTAGGGAGTTGTGACACTAAGTCACGAATGGAAGCAAGCTGGGAGTTTAGCATCCCAAATGGTCCCCCGGCCTGAGTAGTCTGTGAGGAGGACCCCTCACCTACAGTAATCTCCACTTTCCTCTTCTTGCTCTTGAGTTCATTGCATGCTTCTGTCACTCTCAATGGGTGTAATGGATTTTCTGCCGGTATCAAATTATCTCCATTCCATTTCTCAACATGTGCACGCCGGCACAACTCTGTAATCAATGATGGAAATATCAATAATGTGCCACCTTGAAGCACATATTCCTTCAACTCCCGAACAATGTAGCGACCTCCATTCACAGGAATGCCATCAAGGATGCAAGAAATTATCAAGGCCCTGGTATATGGAACATCAGACACGTTCCCACAAGGAGACACTCTACTCGCAATGATATACAACCACATTTTTGCTTCGGCTGAAAAATCACCATATTTGATGCCTTTCTTCTTTGTAGCCCAAGTCACTCTATGACCTGGAGGACATAGCTTTGCGACTAGCCAATCACCATTGTCGCATGTATCTCTTTCTTGCACTGGCTCGAGTGGATGATTTGGGAGCCGATAGACATCATTTATCTCTTCAACTCTGAATCTCACAGTCTTCCCTCTTATAGTGATTTCATGGTTTTGGAATGTGTACGCCTTAAATTGGCATAAAATTCCCTCACCCATGGCTCATTGGCATCGCATGGAGTGGGGATGAAGCAGGTCCAGCCGCTTGAAACTAGCCAGCCATGGAAATTCGGAAGACGTTCGGACACTTTGTCATCGGTAATTCCCTTCTCAAGTTTGAGCTTCTTCATGAGGAGATCATCATAATACCGGGCTTGGCACTGGAAAGACATGAATCCAGTATCATCATAATTCGAATCCTCACCCACTTCTTCAATTTCGTAAGCAAGTGGAGCATTTTCGTTCATGTTCGGGTCCATTTTAGCTCAAAGTACCTTAAACAAAATCAAAACAACGTTAGTCGGGCAGTAGAATAATATTAGGCAATTTAAAACAAAGCAATTAGGCCAAAGAATTGAGTCAAATGGGCCCGGGAAGCTCCAAATGCAAAGCTACTGGAATTTGGAAATCTGCCCAGTTTCTGCACCTGCGGAAAAGCCATCGCAGGTGCGGTCCCGCTTCTGCAGGTTTTTATCCACTTCTGCAGTTTTGCCCATTTCCTCAGTGTTCGCACCTGCGGACAGTCTACGCAGGTGCGAGGCCGCATCTGCGGCATTTCATTCGCTTCTGCGAAGTTCGTCAGTGGTTTCAAAACTTCAAATGCCCAGAATTTATGACTCTTTTGCTGCTCAAACAAGATTTTTAGAACATAATTTATACTCAAAACTTCTAAATTAGTGCATTACATAAACCTACGACTCTATTAAACTTGATTTTGTGGTACTTAGCAAACGATTTTCTTTTGGACAATTTGTCGAACACATTGCAAGCAATGAGAATTTATGCTTCTACACAAAATTTTTGGGTATTCAGATTTCCCCCAACAGTAATGTTCAACACAACAGCACACCTTACATACTCTCAACCAATATCCTCACCCTAATAACAATATTAATCAGAGGGAACTGGGGAGTCAGAGGAACGGACATGTGAACCCAGAAATGAGGAAGAAGAAGAAGGAAAGAGAAGTAGAAGAGATGAGCAGATGAGAGATACCTGCCTTGTCTTGTGTGAGAACTCGCGTGAGCAGTGATGAAAAGGAGTAGCGTGAGAGATGAGAGGAGTTTGAGTTTGGGGAAAAAATATTTAGAGTTTACCTGATGAAAAGAGGGGTTATTTCATTAAACCAGTTCGATATCGCACCTGCGACTCGAGAAGCGCTTCTGCGAGTTTCACGTCGCACCTCCGAATAGTTGCGCATCTGCGCCATAGTTTCCGCTTCTGCGTGAGCGCACCTATGTGCTTATGTCCGCAGGTGCGGTTATGCCAGGATTTGGCAGGCCAATTCTGAGAAGCTACTGCTTTGGTTTGTTCCAATACCCCAAACTTCTTAATTCAACTCCAAAAAATCTGAAACTTGACAGATTAGTCAAAAATAATATACTAAGATACTCTAAAAAGAAAATTTCAAAAAATACTAAAAATTTGGAAAACGATGGGTTGCCTCCCACCAAGCGCCGCATTTAACGTCGTGGCATGACGCGGATCAACTTTATCACTTTTCTCCCCACTTGGACGATATGAATTGGGCACCTAACTTGGAATCAAGCTTGTGACCACGAGCAACGGAGGGTGGTGGTAAGTAAATGATCAAGCCAAACTTTAATTTCTTCATTTTGCGTTTCTTGGCTTTCATGTGAGGAATGTCATTTTGCCTTTTTTGAATATGCAAATTGCAAAATGTATGGCTCTTGTTTTTCTTCTTTGCACTTCCATATAGATTCGCACGACTCAATTCCCATATCACCATGCAATTCCAAGGTTGAAAAATGCTTGGAATGCAACCTCAAGCCTTCAAATTGCAACTCTTCCCAAATTTTAACATTCTCTTTTTCCCCCGAACTAAAGTCGACTTCAACCATATTTTCACTTACACCGGTTGACTCTAATTCCATATTTTTCTTGGCATCATTAACACTCATGGAGTCGGTTGGCGGAAGTTCAATACTTGATTCCTCAAAATAAATCTCACTTTCTTCCTCGATGTCGCACTCTTCTTGATCTCTTTTCACACTCTCTAGTTGGTGGGCATAGTGAGCCTCAACAATTATTTTCATTTGATTTTCCAAGGTGCGGATGTGCTCATCATTTTGATTCAAGCCTTGTTTCAAGTCCTCGAGTGCCAAGCTTTGCTTCTCCTCATTTTCAAGAATGGCCTCCAACATGAGCATCATTTTCTCATTTTGAGCATTTGAGCGTTCTTCTTGGTTTTGATCAAGTGCCAAGGAAGGATTTTTGGCTTCCACATCTAAGGAAGGTTCTTGGCTATCATTCACTTCCGAGGCTTTTTGGACCTCTAAAGCTTCAAGCATTTCTCCCATTTGTAAGTCTAACCTTTCAAGCACCAAATCATTTTGGAAACAATTTTCCAAAAGCTCCTCCAAGGCATTTTGCTCTTTGTTTCCTCCTTCAAGTAGGCATTCTAACATGAGCTTAAACTCTCCATTTTGACCATGCTCAATTTCTTCCACTTCCATATCCCTATAATTTTCATCACAAAAAGTAGAATCATCATAGCGGGGGCTTGTGTAAGGGGAAGGACAAATAAGCATAATTATCCCAATGACCATCTTGCCTATCACACTTATCACAAATACTACACTCATGGGTTTGAGATTGTGCGCACAATCCACCCCCGGGAGAATTTAAATAATTTTGCCACTGTGGTCCTCCACAATAAGGACAAGGGTCATCAAAGTATGAACAACTACCATCCGACTAATTTTCATTATATGATGCCATTTTTTAAAAACTAAGAAAATAAACAAGAAACAAACAAGAAAAAAAAATAGACCAAGGTAAGAAATATAATTACACAAATATTCACAAGTTTGAACCAAAGCGCTTACGCTTATTTCTCAAACAACCTAAATTACACCAAATTGTTCCCCGGCAACGGCGCTAATTTTGATGACGTCCAAATCCACTACTAAAAAGTAAATGGACACGGTCGCATGCAATATAATTTACCCAACTATGAGTCAGGGTCGAATCCCACAGAGAACAATATGTAGGCGATTAGGAATGTAAGAGAATTATCACTTATTATGCAATGCCAAACACTTAGAATGGTAGTTGAGAAAATATTATAGCTAAATGCGAAAACGTAAACAAACCTAGAAAGCAAGTAAAATGATCAATGGCTACAAGCATGGGTGCATCGGGGTTTACACTCAAGTAACGATCCAATATATTTCGCAATTTTATAAATATGAATGAGTCTATTATTTATTAACCTCGGATAATAATTCTATGGTAGCTTCGCTCGAAGACTAACAAGACTTCCTAATTGCATTATCCCTAAAACAATTAAGAGAGTAAGTACACCCGAATATGGCTACAAGTAGTTCATTCCTATCCCTAGGTAGAATCTATAAAGTGAGGGTTAACACCTCAAGTTCTTGTTAATTAATCTTTCCCAACCCCGAATTACTTTTTCCAAAATTAATTAGGTCTGACAATGCTTTTGAGTTACGCTCCAATACTCAAATTTCTTCTTATTTTGCTGATTCTAGTATTCGTCATCAAACCACAATCCCCTATACTCCTCAACAAAATGGGGTTGTTAAGAGGAAACACAAACACCTCTTAGAAACATAAAGCACACTTTTAATTCAATCTAAACTATCTGTCAAATATTGGGGTGATTGTGTGGTTACTGCCACCTATCTAATCAATAGGTTTTCCTCCAGTGTTTTACACAATTTGTCACCTTTTGAGAAACTTCATGATCATTCTCCTACATATTCTCACCTAAGAACTTTTGGTTGTGTTTGTTATGCTACTCTGCCAAATGTGGGTAGAGATAAATTGCAACCTAGAGCATCTCCATGTGTGTTTCTAGGTTATCCTTTAGGAAAGAAAGGGTATACGTTGTTCGATCTTACATCTCATTCCATTATATTCTCTATGGATGTCATTTTTCATGAGCATATCTTCCCTTATCATTCTTCTGCACCTCCTACTCTTTCCAATTCTCCTGATTCCTTTACAGATGTTTTACATACCCCCACAACTTCTGGACCTTACCCTATTCAAGTTTCTCACTCTATCTAACTTGTGGCTCCTTCTCCTCATATTCCCCATTCCTCCTCTTTTACTCCGTCTGCTACAGTTTCTACTGTTCCTTCTCCTGCCTATCTTTAAGACTATGTTTGCTACTCAGCCATTCCTACTTTTCCTATGAATTCCAAGGTTACCTCTATTGAGATTTACATGCATGAACCTCAGTTTTATCATCAAGCAACACCTTATACTTCCTGGAAGGATGCTATGATTAAAGAATGTCATGTCTTGGAGGCAAATCAGACTTGAAACATTGTCCTTTTGCCTCTAGGAAGGAAGTCCATAACAAGCAAATGGGTATATAAAATCAAACAAAAGGTCGGATGGTTCAATTGAGAGATACAAGGTAAGATTAGTGATTATGGGTGATTCTGATTCAGACTGTGCTACCTGCCCTATCTCCAGGAGATCTGTTACTGGTTATTTTGTTCTTCTTGGTGATTCTCCTGTTTCTTGGATGTCCAAGAAGCAGTCTACTATCTCTTTAAGCTCTACTGATGCTGAATATAGAGCTTTGAGACAGGTGGCTGCTGAGATCTCTTGGTTGCTTAGGCTTCTTGCTGATATGGGTTTGTCTATTACCTCTCTTGTTTCTATTTTTTGTGATATTCAGGATGTTGTGCATATTGCCAGAAATCTAGTTTTTCATGAGCGTACTAAACACATTGAAGTGGATTTCCATTATGTTAGGGATGTTCTTTCTTATGGGGTGATTTCTCTTCAGCGTGTGCACACTCCTGCACAACTGGCTGATATGCTTACCAAGGCCTTAACAAGTGTTCCTCATCATAGACTTTTCTGCAAGCTTGGTATTCACTCTCCCTCCAGCTTCAGGGAGGGGGGTGGTGATAGACCCTTAATGCTAAGCCCAGAATCTGGCTGAGCTTCTACAGATTGGGCCTATTCCTTACTGGGCCAGCTTTTATTTTGTAATACAGGGACCCAACCCTTGTCCGGCTAATTGCAATTTTAGTCACTATTACTTGTACATATAAATAGAGTTAGTTGACTCTATTATTAATTAAGGGATTAGATTTTATTTAGCACAATCTCTCTCATGTCTTCACTCTCACCGACTTAGATGATTAGGGTTTACTCTTGGATTCAATCTCAAATTTCTCGATAAATTTCAGGATTTTACAGGAGTCTGGACTTTTTGCAAATTGTTTTGGTATTAATGAATTTTTTTTGTCAACCGTGATTGTAGTATTGAGCTTTGCTTGTGATAAATTATTTTTTTTTTTTGGTTTGTTTTGTTGAGAAGAATTAGGGAGTGCTAAAATCCTATGGTGGGCTTTTTACGGTACACATCGAGATTAGTCAGACCATTGGATACCGAAAGTCAAATGATTAAACAGAGAGGGAGGGAGGGACAAACAATCATGCAAATATTTAGTATTAAATTAAAAGGGGTCCAAATAGAGCAGAAGTTTTGGATTGATGCACATGTGATTGAGTTATAAGGTTTCAACTCCAGGGGAAGAATATGGATAGTAAAGGCGGGACTTTGAGGACTTGCATTTAGCTATCATAACCAAAAGAAGAAATAGAAAAGGATGAAATATTGATCCCCCTCCCCTGCATCTATGGTTCTATGGAGCGAGGACCAAAAAGCTTCTGTTTGGCAGCAGAATAGTTTGCTATCATTGGTAAAGGGTCGTAATCTTGTATATCACTGTATACCTAGTTAGTAAATCTTCTAAGACATGTATATCTTCTTCATAGCATTATGCTTGATGGGATTTGAAGATGGTGCAATATCAGTTATATGAATCAGGTGCAATATCAGTTATTTGAAGATGGTGCAATATCAGTTATCATAATCAGGAATTGCATATATTGGTAATATTCTACTGACTACTGAGCTTCGAAATTAGGCTTGAAAAGCCCTATAAAACCTTAGTCCAATAAATCTAGCAATTATAAATGTTATACAATGTTAGGCTACAAGTATGAAGGGTACAAGGAGTTGTGAGGAAGCATCTATAGTTTTCTGAGTGGACTTGTGTATATCTTGTTAGGGGTTATCTTGATTTTCTTTATGTATAATTGGTTTTCCTAACTCTTGAAGGAAAGGACAATATCTCTACCATAATTGGGTTTTCCTTCTTATAGAAGGAAACTATATATCTACCATATTTGGCTAGTTCCTTTTCTTATAGGAAAAGGTTTGGAGTTCTATAAATTGAAGATCCGTCCTTCTCATTCAGTAGCATACACAATATAGCCATATGTGGTTTGAGAGTCGTGTTTAGGGGGAGAACTTTACGGAACAAGTGTTAGTGAGTCACTTGTGTTTGCCTCTTCGTGAGGTTGTTCTCTTGATATTTTGTACTCTATTTTTATATAGTGAATTGCCCATCTCCCCCCGTGGACGTAGGTCAATTGACCGAACCACGTTAAATATGTTTGTCTCTTTTGGGTATATTTCTCTTTTATTGTCTGATTTATCGTTGTTCAATGTTTGATTTACTAGCTCCCGCATGACGCTTGTTATTTTAGTCATTACTAGTGGTATAAGAGCGAGATTCAAGACAGGTTCATCTTGGCGGGTTCAGTCCTAGTCGCAACCTATTTGACGGTAATCATGACTTTTTATCTGTAAAATTTGACCGGAATGCTACGCACGTTGAGACAAACATTGCAGTGGAGATTTGGAGATGCGACTTGTTAAAGGATATGTGAAGAAGGTAGATCAAATTTATTTTGTCAGAAAATTCAGACCAAGGGGGAGAATTTTTAGGGGTTGTCCTGATTTTCTTTATGTATAATTGATTTTCCAATCTCTTGAAGGAAAGGACAATATATTTACCATAATTGGGTTTTCCTTCTTGTAGAAGGAAACTATATATCTCCCATATTTGGCTAGTCCCTTTTCTTGTAGGAAAAGGTTGGAGTTCTATAAATTGAAGATCCCTCCTTCTCATTCAGTAGCATCCACAATGTAGCCATATTGGGTTTGACAGTCGTGTTTTATTTTTTTAAGCAACTATACCACTCGGCAGCACTTGCCTAATGGCTAATATATAAATAAAATTCCAAAATGGGTCCAAAGCTTACAAGATGTGCAAACCAAAATAGAAGTTGCATGAAGCTAGTAGCTATTAAAAAGATAGAAAAGCTAAAATCTAATGATCTATCTATTACAACATAATAAGTTGAATGCTTCCTTCTCCTATCAGTGTATGTGAATCCAATTGTCATTGGCAAATACCAAGCAGTACCTATCAAGCTCTCACCTGGCGCTAGGGTATACTGTCCATAGGCTAAAATGAATTAAAAACATCTCCACCACAGAGTTGAAACCAGCGTAGTCTTTCAAGTGTAGCTACTATATGATCTCCATATGCAGTGAACTGATTTTGTCCAAGTATTAATCATGTGCTCACTCATCAGAATTAATGTGTAAAAGAGGAGCCTAGCTTTAGGCAGGCTTTGCAAGGCAAAAGCCAGGCTTCAGCTGGCTTTAGGTAGGCTTTGCAGGGCAAAAGCCAGGCTTGAGCTGGCTTTAGGCAAGCTTTGCAAGGCAAAAGCCAGGCTTGAGCTGGCTTTAGGCAGGCTTTGCAAGGCAAAAGCCAAGCATGAGCTGGCTTTAGGCCGGCTTTGTAAGGCAAAAGCCAGGAATGAGCTGGCTTTAAGCAGGCTTTGCAAGGCAGAGTCCAGGCTTTGAAACTGTGCCTTTTTGTGATCTTGTAAGCTCAGATCCTTCCCAACTAGAACCTTTAATGTAGACATCATTCTAAATTACGAGAAAAATGTAGCTCAGAAGAGTCGTGTTTAGGGGGAGCACTTTACGGGAAAAATGTTAGTGTGTCATTTGTGTTTGCCTTTTCGTGAGATTATTCTCTCGATATTTTGTACACTCTTTTTATATAGTGAATTGCTCATCTCCGTTCGTGGACGTAGGTCAATTGACTAAACCACGCTAAATGTTTGTGTCTCTTTTGGGTATATTTCTCTTTTATTGTCTGATTTATCGTTGTTCAAGGTTGCTTTACTAGCTCCCGCATGATGCTTGTTATTTCGGTCATTACAAGACTTTTTCTCATCTTATACTCCTGTTGATTCTAAAGTGTTAAAGATGGGCAATGCTAGTGAAGTTAACGTGTTTGATGTTGGCACTGTTTGTTTGAAAACTAATAATGGTTCAACGTTAGTTCTTCAAGATGTCAAGCATGCTTCACACTTTCCTTTCAATTTGATCTCCGCAGGAAGATTAGACAATAGAGGTTACCATAATGCCCTCTTTAATGGACAATGGAAGCTCACCAAGGGCTCGTTAGTAGTGGCTCGAGGAGTCAAGTTTGGTCATTTATATGTGACACTGTAACGACCTGACTTGTCATTTTAAGAATCTACACCCCATTTAGCTGCATAAGGTCTCGAGCAGCTTCGTAATATGTATTATGACCCGCGTGTATTGTCGAGTTTGATTTTCGGAAGATTCAAAATTTAATTTAAAGAACAATTCTCATTTTTGAAGCTTAAATGGAAAGAGTTAACCGGAGAGTTGACTTTTGAGCAAATGACCCCAGAATGGAATTTTGATGATTCCAATAGCTCCGTATGATGATTTTGGAATTAGGAATATGTCCGAAAAATATTTTGGAAGTCCGTAGTGAAATTTTACTTGAAATGGCAAAAGATTAATTTTTAGGAAGTTTGACCAGGGAGTTGACTTTTTGATATCGAAGTCGGAATTCAGTTTTGAAAATTTTCATAGATCTGTTATGTCATTTATTTCTTGTGTGCAAAATTTGAGGTCAATCGGAACTGATTTGATACTTTTCGACGCAAAGAATAGAAGTTGGAAGATTTAAAAACGCATAATTTGATTCGATGCGCGATTCATAATTTCGGCATTGTTTGGCATGGTTTAAAGCCTCAACTAAGTTTGTATTGTATTGGACATGTTGGTATATTTGGTTAAGGTCCCGAGGGCCTTGGGTGAATTTCAGAAGGTTAACGGAATGGATTTCGGACAAAAGGAGCTGCTGGAATATTTATGCTGTAGAAGCTATTTTTGGACAGCAACTGGTGCAATCGCAGAGCTGACTTTGGAAGCTTATATCTCGAAATATATAAGGAATTTAAAAATTTTCAAAACATGAAAGTTGTAGCCCTTTGATTCTAGTTTCCAGAAAGTTAGCCATTCATCACTTGGATATATTTACAGAAAGTTATGGTCAACTGAATTAAGGATGGTAAAGCAGTTTTGGCAGAAATTTCTGATGCGTTGAGCCGACTTTGGAAGCTTATATCTCAAAATGTTTAAGAAATCTGAAAATTCTTAAAACATGAAAGTTGTATGCCTTTGATTCTAGTTTCCAGAAAATTAAACCATTCATCATTTGGATATTTTTACAGAAAGGTATGGTCGACTGAATGAAGGCTTGTAGCAATTTATATTTTCCCAAAAATCAGGAAAAGTGGCATTTCACACATGCGACTTGCCTGGGCAGAATGCTAAAAAATGGGAGTTAGCCATTTTTACTCATTTTTGAGTTTTGAGTCTCGGATTTGGGCAATTCCAAAGGGATTTTTCACGACTTCAAATTGGGTAAGTGTGCTATATCAAAAGGGATTATATTTCATAAATCCATGATTATATTGATCATTTATTTTGGATTTAAATGGAAGAAATCAAGATTTTTGGAAAAACTTTTCAAGAATGAAACTTTTAGATTTGGAGGTCGAGTTGTTATCGGAATTTTATAAAATTGGTATGGGTGGATTCGTAATTGAATGGGTTGTTGGATTTTGTGAGTTTCGTCAGATTTCGAGATGTGGGCCCCACAGGTGAGTTTTGAGTTAAATTTTGGATTTTGTTGGAAAATTAATATTTTCATATGAAATTAATTCCTATAATTAGTATTCACTGAATTGAATTAATTTAATTACATTTGATCTGTGCGGAGACCAATTCAAGCAAGAAGGCGATTTTGGAATATCAGCCTAACTTCAAAAAGGTAAGTATCTTGCCTAACCTTGAGTGGAGAAAATTCCCCTTAGGCATTGAGTCTTATGTGCAATTTATGTAATTAAAAACTATGTATGCGAGGTGACGAGTACGTACTTGGTTTATATGTGCAAATTACATAGGTTAAAATACTTAGACGCCCTTATGTATTAAATTGGAAATTATTGGCACTTAGTAAATACTTTGATTTGTCTTGCCTAAATCCTTGTTTTGTTGGATTTTTTATATATGATGATTTGGTGCGATTGTCACCTTGAGTTTTATGTGAAATATTATTTTGTTGAGTTGTTTACTCCCGGATATATTTGTTATGATTTTGGGCACATTATGGTCAAGCCAGGGGCTCCTGATTGTGGAAAATAATGTATTGTTGATTTTTGTGGCAAGTTATAATATTTGAACACATGATGTGTAATTTGTTATAAATTGTAATATTTGAGCACTTGATGTGCAATCTGTGATAAATTGTATTATTTGAGCACTTGATGTGCAAATCTGTGATATGTTATAATATTTGAGCACTTGAGGTGTAATTTATGAGATTTGATATTGACACGTTATATTGTTGGGAAGTTTTGTTCGGGTGTTTACACGAGGTTTTTGCCATGCTATTATTACTATTGATTTATGCACATGCGGCGTGACAAGACGGGCTATATATATATATATATATATATATATATATATATATATATATATATATATATATATATGGGTTTGCGCATGTGGCAAGACAAGGTGGGAATATTATTATGCGCGTGCGGCGAGACAAGGCGGGCATTTATATTATTATTGCACACATAGCGAGACAAGGTGGGCTATGTCGGGAATTGAATTATGATGACTTGTGATAGCCTAGGGGCATTGTTGTTGTTGCATATTTTCTTTGGGACTATGAGGCGGTACATCGGGAGATTCCCCTGACTTGCATATTTACTTTTGGGACTACGAGACGGTACCTCGGGAGATCCCCTTGTCTTGCATATTTACTTTTGGGACTACGAGACGGTACCTCGGGAGATCCCCCTGTCTTGCATATTTACTTTGGGACTACGAGGCGGTACCTCGAGAGATCCCCCTGTCTTGCATATTTACTTTGGGACTACGAGGCGGTACCTCGAGAGATCCCCCTGTCTTGCATATTTACTTTTGGGACTACGTGGATGTACCTCGGGAGATCCCCTATTGAGCATTTACTTTTGGGAGTACGAGACGGTATCTCGGGAGTGCCCTTTTGTTGACATCTCTCTATGGTTGCACTTGCTTTTGGTTATTTTGTACTTTTGTAAAAGGAAAATCCTTGTGAGCTGACGGTGATGTATTATTTGATTTTACTATGTTTTTATAATCCTTGTTGTATTGTGTTGGATTGGGCTTTTTAGCCATTTTTAGCTCCGAACAGAATTAACTTCGAAATCTAGCAGCTGCCGTATCCTGGAGCACCTGGATCTACACACGAGATGCAGAGTGCAGTATGAGTACAACTAACTCAATAAGTAACAAGACTAACCTCTGGGCGGAAAGCAATGACGAGCTCCGCAGGTACAGTCCAGTATAAATAATGGTACAAAACGTAGACATGCTTTCAAATTTAACAGTTAAACTCAATACAAGTGAAATAGATCATTACTGCATGATATGAATAATATGACATCTCAGTAAAAATACCTCATATAAATACTGGTCACAAATTATCTGGTCACTCGGTACTGTTTATGGCCAATACAGCCCAAGGGTGTTCCAACCCGTATATTAATACACATCGACTGGCAGTCAATCACCCAGTCCCGTATAAGGCCAATCCAGCCCTGTGATAATTTATCGCCAAATATAAATGATACGGACAAGATCCATATCCAGGTAAACTCATTACAATATAAATAAGTAAGGCAAGTCCATGCCCTGGGAAATCCATCCCGAATATACATAATCATCTACGCTCACTGGGGATGTGTACGAACTCCAAAGAGCTCTTTCAGCCCAAGCGTGATACAAAGCCAATATGGCATACTGCAGGCGGGCAGACCCGATCCGTATAATAACAAAGCCTATAATGCCTGCTGCAGGCGGGCAACCCCGATCCATTAAATAGTAAAGCCTATAACGCCTGCTGCAAGCGGGCAGCCCCGATCCATATAATAATGAGGAATAAATCCATTATGGCCTGCTGCATTGCGCATCTCAATCCCTTAAATATCCTCACAATGGACAATTATTATTGAGTGTGAAATATATATTTTTGAACAATTAATTTAACAACAACAAGACCCCATGGGTCCCAAAATATTAGCATGTAGCCTAAACATGATCTTTAATAGGAGCCTCAGTTTAATTTCTTTAACACGTAGAGAATGTTCAGATAATAACATGATTCATTAATCATAATACTGCACATGATTTATTCAAGACACAATTTATATGGTGCACGTCCACATGCTCGTCACCTATCGTGAGTGTCACTTCCAAACAATTTATATGTAATGATCCGACTTATCGTTTTAAGGACTAATGCCACCGTCAGTGACTTATGGTCTCGAGCAGCTTCATAATATGTATAATGACCCGCGGGTGCGGTCGAGTTTGATTTTCGGAAGATTCGAAAATAAATTGAAAGAACAATTCTTATTTAGAAGCTTCAATGGAAAGAGTTGACCTTTGAGCAAACGACCCCGGACTAGAATTTTGGTGATGTCAATAGTTTCGTATGGTGATTTTGGACTTAGGCATATGTCTGGATTTGGATTTGGAAATCCGTAGGACAATTCGACGCATTTTGCGAAAGTTGGAAAATAGACAATTTTCGGAAAGTTCGATCGAAGGTTGAATTTTTGTTAACGAGGTCGGAATCCGATTATGGAAATTGAAATAGGTTCGTTATGTCATTTATGACTTGTGTTCAAAATTTGAGGTCAATCGGACTTGATTCGATAGATTTCAGCATCGAATGTAGAAGTTAGAAATTTCATAATAGACTAAAGTTTCAAGTGAGTTAGCACAAAACCTAAATTCAAATGAGCATAACTCTCATGATACGAAGTGTTATGTGGGGTTTTTACCTATTAAATTAATTATCTTTGAGTCTAGTTTCTAACTCTTCAAACCGTTCGTCATTTGGGCATCCCTAAAAGAAGTTATGATTAAATTACCAAAGTCTGGCAGAATGCAATTCTAAGACCAATTCTGCGATCGCAAAAGTGGTTATGCGACCATTATGAATGGACCAGAACATCCCAGTTCTGGGCACCAAATTTTTCTACCATTGTGCGGTCCGCATACCCATTCTGCGGTCTATTATGCGACCGCAGACCAGCTTTCGGAGGGCTAATTTTTCTATTTTCATAACCCGACCCCATTTTGATAAATAGGCTTTGGGGCTTATTTTGGGGTATTTTTCTGAGGATTTTAGAGAGAGGTCAGAGAGTTTTAGAGAGAGAAGGAGGGCAACTAACATTCTAATCATCCAATCTTCAAGAATCAAGGAAGCTAATCACAAGATCTTCATCAAAGAGGTAAGATTCAACCCCTAGTCTTCAGTTTCGAGTTTGGGGCAAAAGATTCGTGATTGGGAGTATGATTCTTGGGTATAAGAGTATTATATATATATATATATATATATATATATATATATATATATATATATATATTTTCTTGTAGTATATATTGTATGTTATGTATATATATTATCAAATAAGTAAATATTGGGTGTTCGAATGAAGGAAATCTTGTAGAAGAACCTTGTAACCAAATTTGCATACCAGGCGTTTGATAAAATGCTCAAATGAGCTGAAACCATAAAAATCTTCCTAATTATGGTTCACTTTTGTTATGTTTCTAAATAAATTGAAGTTTCTAGGATTTCCGGAACCTCGTAGTAAGGTAAGGAAGGCTCAAGAAAGATTGGAGCCGTCCGGAGGTCAATTCACGTGAGAAAGCTATTTTGGAATATCGAGCTAAGTTTATAAAGATAAGTATCTTGCCTAACCTTGAGTGGGGGAATTACCCCTTTGGCATTGAGTCTTATGTGCCATTTGTGAAATGTGAAAAGCCGTGTACGCGAGGTGACGAGTACGTTCTCGAGCTTATATGTGAAAATTTTATTGGGTTAAAGTCTTAGGCATTATTGTGTAGTAAATTGGAAAATTATTGGCATTTATTTAATCATCTATTTGCCATGCCTAAATCCTTTTTTGTTAAATTTATTTTTATATGACAATTTGATGTGATTATTACTTGAATATTTATGTAAATTATATGAGTTTGGTGATTTGATATTTCCTGGAAATAATTATATTAGGGATTATCCATCTGCAAATAATGAATGAAATAAGTTTAAACCGTGGTGTTATATATTTATCAAGAATTTATATTAATGAAGATGTTACTCTATACTAAGTATTTTTCATCTCTGTTGTTATTTTGAGGTGTTATACACATTGTGTGGAGCCTTGAGCTATTTGTTGTGAAACTAATTGATTTTGTTATATCTTTAGAACTGGTTGTGGCCACTGGAAAAATTGTGATTTGAATTGATTTTGTTATGTTGCCGTGATAATATTCCGTGTAAATTGTCGTGTTATTTGAGTTATTAATTTGAGAATATAAGGGTGGTATTTCACTGTTGATATTATGTGGGTATAAGGGTGACATTTCACTGTTGTTTTGTGTGTTGAGATATTGTCTGGGCGGAGCGATAAGAGTGGCTATTGATATTGTCCGGTCGGAGGGATAAGGGTGGCTATAGGAATGATAAGGGTGGCTATTAATATTGTCAGAGCGGAGGGATAAGGGAGGCTATTATAGGAATGATAATGGTGGCTATAGGAGAGATAGGGGTGGCTATTGTCAGGGATGATATGCGATGATGTGGGGTTGCGTTGGTAATTTTTATGTGATGTTGTGCTTTTCCTTGTGTTTATTGTTATACCTTGCGCAATTTGTCTTGTTGGTAAATTGATAATAGTCTGATCTATATTGAAATTTAGGAGCCTGTGGTTATTGCCAGGCGGATTGTGAAATGAAATGTGGGCGCGAGGTGCCATAAGTAAATAATGATTATATTGGCATGTGAACTGTCCGTGCAATTGTGATATGAAATGTGGGCACGAGGTGCCGTGAGTAAATAATGATGATATTGGCACGTGAATTTTCCGTACAGTTGTGATATGAAATATGGGCACGAGGTGCCGTGGTTAAATGATGATGATATTTGGCACTCGAGTTGTCCTTGCGATTGCGAGAGAGCAATTGGCATGAGGTGCCGTGGAAATATGAAAGTGGGCTGAGACCCGTATTTTATGATTTTGAAATGTTGTGTCATAGGGTGACTTTTATTCGAAAAAAGATTTATTTGAAAGAATTTTATTTGAAAGTTATTTATTTGAAGGAATTATATTTGAAAGAGATTTGAAAGAGATTTTTTTGAAAGTATTATATCTTGAAGATTTCTATCTGAAAAACATATAGGCGAAAAATGTATATTGGAAAGACTTGATTAATTGTTTGTACTTTTATTCATTATTTGTTGCGCAATATTTATGGTGTTCTTGTCACCCCGATGTGTATAACACTGGTTGATTATTGTTGACATCATTGTTATTTGTTTCCTATTATTTTTGTATACTATATTGCACATGTTATTAGACTAGTGAGTGTCTCGATATTACCTCGTCACTACTCCACTGAGGCTAGTCTTGATACTTACTGGGTACCGACCGTGGTGTCCCTTGGAGTCTTTCTATTTTATTGTATTGCCAACTCTTATTCGAACATTATTGTATATTCGATCCTTGAGATCATTACATATATCCAGTTAGAGTTCGTGACTCAGTATTACCAGTTTTGGGAGGTTATTATATTTGTAGTTATTTCCGTTGTTGGTTTATATAAAAATAATTGGCATGAATTGTAATTATAATCGGCTTACTTAGTCTTAGAGACTTATTGCCATCACGATGCTTGTGGTGGGATTTTGGGTCGTGACAAGTTGGTATCAGAGCTCTAGGTTCATAGGATCTAAGAGTCACAAATCGGTTTAGTAGAGTCTCGCGGATCGGTACGGAGACGTCTGTTCTTATCTTCGGGAGGCTATGGAACTGTTAGGAAAATGTTCACTTCTTTCAATCCTTATTGTGCAACATTGATTTAGCATGAAACGTATATCTCATATTCTTTTGCATCCACTCGTGTATGACATTGCGCACTTAGTATCAGTTGTGTATCGACGGTTCGTGATGCTGCGGATGGACTATGACGGAGCCATAGATACTCAAACATTGCCTCAATGTGTGGTTCCGACTGAAGATGCAGACGTATTGAGAGATCTCCCAGTGAATCATGTGGGGGTGCAACGGATCTTTGCATCTGTTTGATTTATACGAGCTGGTAGGGTTAATATTATGGATCATCGGACGTTGTGACCTATAACTTCGCGCCGAGTGGGGTAGTCCAATATCAATGGATGGATTGTAGGGTCATGTGTTATATCAGTTTCGGTCTGAAATGTATATATGTGGTACTGAAAGTTTCCCAAATTTACACATGTTTAAGCCCTGAGATTTTGTAGAGGATAAGGTTGGGACTTGCGGTATGTTTACCTCCTTAATAATCCTATACTTCAGTACCAAAGGAGTTAGAGACACTACTTTAAATTTACAGAAGGTCTACTCACTGTGGACGTCACAGTTGCGGATTTGGGGGTGCTTCAGAGGAAGTTTGGTTGACGAGATTCTGGACTATGTGGATCATGCTAAGACTTGTTTGTGTGAAGCTCTACTTTTGTGATCGTTCGGTATAAATAGGGGTAATGGTTACCCACAAGAAGAATCAAAGAGTTTATTTCCCAGACTCTCCGTAATGCGTGTCGTATAGCGTTTGAACGGTTGTGTTAGGTCACCATGATGGTGTCAGAATATGCCATCAGGTTTAATAAGTTAGCCTTTCATATTCCTACTTTGCTTCCTACAGCCAGAGAGCGAGTCCACAAACTCATTAATAGACTCACGTATGATCGTAAAAATTTTGTACGACTTGTGAGCTACAAGCTGATACTTCATTTCCGCTAGTGGTAGAAATTGCCAAGATATTAGAACATGTTCGGGGTGGGTAGAAAGGAAACTAAGGAGACCAAGACGTCTCGAGATTCTGGGGGATTCATTGGATTCTACTCTGCGAGTGTAAATCATTATGGCGGGGGCTCGGGCAGCCGGCCAGCCCAGTCCGCACATCGTATTACTCGGGGTGCTCCAGTAAGTTCTTTTAATGCACCACTAACGTGAGTTTCCTACAATGGTTATTCTAGTTATCTGGCACATACTCAGTATGAGAAGCCAAACCCGCTAAGGGGTTGTTATGAATGTGATGATACTAGGCACATCATGAGAAAATTGTCCCAGACTTCGGAGAGACATATTTCATCAAAGCACTCAAGCACAGTTACTACACCACCCATATGACCAGTTAGGGGTGGAGGACAGGCGGGTAGAAGGTGTCCTAGAGGTGGAAGCCCAGCTGTTGTTATAATTATTTTATAGTATGGCGAAGGTCGCTACATCAGATGGTGTCGTTACAGGTACGACCCCGAATTAATATAAAGGAATAATTTCCTTAACTTGATTCGGTTATGAGTATCGAGACGAGTCATCCTATTGTGCTCCACTTATTAGTGAGCTTCTTAATTCTATAATCTACTTTTGTGTTTACTCATGTTGGGAGATTTTATGGAGATAACTATGCCTATCATTCCGTGTTGGTAACTAATAAGAGCTGCGAGGCTAAAGGTGGCTTTATGGTACTCATTTCGAGAAGTTTTGATATAATTTTCGGATAATTAATTACAAATTGTGAATTAAATGCCCTACTAGTATGGGGTTCATTATGTGTTATAATTTTGTGTGACCGAAATTATTTAAAAGGAGAAAATGAAAATTTTCGATTGGCACGATGTGCATATTACTTGTGATTCAGAACTGAGGACAAGATCCTCGCATTTTAATATAAATTAATATGCTTAAACCGGGCTACGAGCTATGGTAGAGGTTATATAAGGACGAGATCCTTGTGAGGAAAATTCTTGTGATTAAGTTCTCCCTTGTGAGATTAAATTTTTACTATAATACTAATAGGGAGCCATGCCTGTTAGGCTTATTTAAAAATTATTATATGAAATTCTCTGTGCATACTTGCCAAATTCGTGTTGTAATTATTGAGTTTTAAACTACGAGGTAGGTGCCCGCCCAGGTGGCGTTAAATGTGACTCGTTAACTCGAGTAAATAATTATGAGGTCTTCATGCCTCGCGTGTTGCCGTCAGTGTTGTGAAAATTAGATATGAGATTTTATTTAAGATAAGATTAATTGAGGATGCTGAAGTGAATTATAAACAACTATTATGACTAGCGATGTGGTTATGGACATACGTATGATGTGTGCATAGGCACGAGTTGCCACAGCCGGTTGAAACTAAGACCTTGTGATGATGTAAGGAATTTGAAATTGATTAGAGTGTAAGGAATTGGATTTAAAGCTTATAAGTGTAAATAAAAGAAATAATCTCCACAGAGATGATGTTGTCGGACCCATGTTAAATTTATGGTGATGTAGAATCACATGTGAGTATGTGTGAAATAATGCACTCAGCAATTTAATGTCATCAGAATAATTCTTGGCACTTTCGAGGACGAACGTATGTTTAAGAAGGGGAGAATGTAACGACATGACTTGTGATTTTAAGAATCTATGTCCCATTCAGCTACATAAGGTCTCGAGCAGCTTCATAATATGTATTATGACTCGTGTGTATTGCCAAGTTTGGTTTGGCAGAGCTAACTTTGGAAGCTTTATATCTTGAAATCTATAAGGAATATGAAATTTTTCAAAACATGAAAGTTGTAGCCCTTTGATTCTAGTTTCCAGAAAGTTAAACCATTCATCATTTGGACATTTTACAGAAAGTTATGGTCGACTGAACGAAGGATGGTAAAGCAGTTCGCCAGAAATTTCTGATGCGTGGAGCCGACTTTGGAAACTTATATCTCGAAATGTATAAGGAATCTGGCAATTATCAAAACATGAAAGTTGTATCCATTTAATTCTAGTTTCCAGAAAAGTTAAACCATTCATCATTTGGACATTTTGATAGAAAGTTATGGTCGACTGAATGAATGCTGGTAGCAGTTTATATTTGCCCGAAAATCAGGCAAAGTGGCATTTCACACATGCGATTTGCCTGGGCAGAATGCTTAAAAACGGGAGTTAGCCATTTTTACTCATTTTTGAGTTTTGAGTCTCGGATTTGGGTGATTCCAAAGGGATTTTTCATGACTTCAACTTGGATAAGTGTCATATATCCAAAAGTGATTATATTTCATAAATCCATGGTTTTATTCATCATTTATTTCGGATTTAAATGGAAGTAATTAAGTTTTTTGTAAAAACTTTTCAAGAACAAAAATTTTAGATTCGGAGGTCGAGTAATTATCGGAATTTGATAAAATTGGTATGGGTGGACTCGTAATTGTATGGGTTGTCGGTTGTTGTGAGTTTCGTCAGATTCCGAGACCTGGGCCCCACAGGCAATTTTTGAGTTAAATTTCGGATTTTGTTGGAGAATTATTATTTTCATATGGAATTAATTCCTATAATTGGTATTCACTGAATTTAATTAATTTGGTTAGATTTGAGCTGTTCGGAGGTTAATTCAAGCAAGAAGGCGATTTTGGAAAATCGGCCTAACTGCAAAAAAGTAAGTATCTTGCCTAACCTTGAGTGGGGGAAATTCTCCTTAGGCATTGAGTCTTATGTGCAATTTATGTAATTAAAACCCATGTACGCGAGGTGACGAGTAAGTACTTGGTTTATATGTGCAAATTACATAGGTTAAAATCCTTAGACGCCTTTATGTATTAAATTGGAAATTATTGGCACTCATTAAATCCTTTGATTTGTCTTGCCTAAATCCTTGTTTTGTTGGATTTGTTTTTATATAATGATTTGGTATGATTGTTACCTCGATTATTATGTGAAATATTATTTTGTTGAGTTGTTCACTCCTGGATATATTTGTTAATATTTTGTGCACATTATCGTCGAGCCATGGGCTCCTGATTGTGGAAAATAATGTATTGTTAATTGTTGTGGCAAGTTGTAATATTTGAACACTTGATGTGCAATCTGTGATAAATTATAATATTTGAGCACATGATGTGCAATCTATGATAAATTGTAATATTTGAGCACTTGGTGTGCAAATCTGTGATATGTTGTAATATTTGAGCACTTGAGATGTGATATTGGCACGTTATATTGTTGGGAAGTTTTATTCGGGTGTTTGCACGAGATTTCTTCCGTGATATTATTACTATTGATTTATGCGCATGCGGCGTGACAAGGCGGGCTATATATATATGTGTGTGTGTGTGTGGGGGGGGGGGGGGGTTTACGCATGTGGCGAGACAAGGTGGAAATATTATTATACGTGTGCGGCAAGACAAGACGGGCATTTACATTATTATTGCGCACGTGGCGAGACAATGTGTGCTATGTCGGGAATTGAATTGTGATGACTTGTGATAGCCTGAGGGCATTGTTGTTGTTGCATATTTGCTTTAGGACTATGTGGAGGTACCTCGGGAGATCCCCCTCTCTTGCATATTTGCTTGTGGGACTACGAGGCGGTACCTCGAGAGATCCCCCTCTCTTGCATATTTACTTTTGGGACTACGAGGTGATACCTCAGGAAATCCCCCTGTCTTGCATATTTACTTTGGGACTACGAGGCGGTACCTCGGGAGATCCCCCTGTCTTGCGTATTTACTTTTGGGACTATGTGGCGGTACCTCGGAAGATCCCTTGTTGAGCATTTACTTTTGGGACTACGAGACGGTATCTCGGGAGTGCCCTTTTGTTGACATCTCTCTATGGTTGCACTTGTCTTTGGTTATTTTGTATTTCCGTGATAGGAAAATCCTTGTGAGCTGCAGTGATGTATTATTTGATTTTACTATG
Source organism: Nicotiana tabacum (assembly GCF_000715075.1). Taxonomy (NCBI): domain Eukaryota; kingdom Viridiplantae; phylum Streptophyta; class Magnoliopsida; order Solanales; family Solanaceae; genus Nicotiana; species Nicotiana tabacum. Next base: position 130,087,606 of record NC_134098.1, read on the forward strand.
TATTTGTATTCCTTGTTGTATTGTGTTGGCTTTGGCTTTTTAGTACGAGACTCTGAAGATTTATATTCCTGGTTTTTTCGATTTGTGATGACTGAGTTGTTTTAAATAAAAGAAGTTACTATTATATTTTGAATTAATAAGTTTTACATCCGAAGCAATAGATTATCTGATGTTTTATTTAAATTGAAATGTCATTTTTCTTCACTCCAACTATTTCTAAAATAAACTCATTTCTTTTTTGAATTCTTACTCGGTTTAAAAATGATAACCTTACTTTATTGAAAATAAATTAATCGTGCGGATTTTATGTATACATATTTGGCACGAGAGTTATCCGTGCGGTTGTGATAGAGATATGGGCACGAGGGGCCGGGCCGCAAAAAAATGAAAGTGGGTTAAGACCCGTATTTTTATGATTATGAGATGAGGTATCACAAGGTGGCTTTTATTTGAAAGGATTATATTCGAAATAATATCTATTTGAAGGAATTATATTAGAAAGAGATTTATTTAACAAAATTTTATTCTGAAGAGTATTATTTGGGAAACATATAGGCGAAAGATTTATATTGGAAGGATTTGATTAATTGGTTGTACTTGCACTAATTATTTGTTGCGCAATATTTATGGTGTTCTTGTCGCCCTGCTGTGTATATCACTGGTTGATTATCGTCGTCATAATTGTTACTTGTTTTTTATTATTTTTGCATACTAAGTTGTATATGTTATTAGACTAGTGGGTGTCTCGACTGTACCTCGTCACTACTCCACTGAGGTTAGTCTTGATACTTACTGGGTGTTGATACCCAATATTTCTCTCATATTTTTCAAAATATATACATCCCTTGAAAATAGCATTTTATGCATCATTATTAAGTTTACAAATCTATACAAGCATTTCCTATAATTTTTCATATTTTTAGAGCTCTCTAATTAATATTCTTGCATTTAAATTATATAAATATTTATTAATTTTCCCTTTAAATTATTTTGTGATGACTTAGTTACCTAAATTATTATTTTGCACCTATAATATATGTCTAAAATATTTTTTATTTTATTTCATATAATTACATTAGCATTTTTTAAGCTATTTATCTAATTTTGCAATAATGACATATATTCATACACAATTGCTCTTTATTTTATATTATTTGCGTCAAAATAACATCTTTATATTTTTATATTACAAAGTTATTATTTTGATCATTTTAGTGCATAAATAATATTTTTATTTATTTATTAAGTATTTTTATAAATTATTTTGATAAATTTTGGGGTATTTAAAGAATAGCCCAATATTAACCAATTTTCGGACCCAAATTAACCTAGCAGCTTAGCCCAATTACCACAAGCCCAATACACTAACCCAATAATCCCATCCCAAACCGGCCGCGACTCGTCTAGCTAACCCAACCCAGACCCCTTAAACCACAGCCGTTGATCAAGAATAATCAACGGCTCACAACCCTTAACTCCTCTTCTCTTATAACCTAATCCCTAAACCCTAGAGACCATTGTCTTTGTCTAGCCGCCCTCAAACGCTCCTCCCCCACAAAAAGCCCTAATCGCTGCCTTCCCCAAATTTTTTCCTAATCCCAGCTACAATGGGATTTTTCTCTTATTTACTTACCATATTTGTGTGTTTCCGCTACTGGTTGATTCTCCATGATATCACCTAGTACTTGCCTAAACATGGTAAGTACTACCTCTCCGATTTTGTCTGAATAAGTTTTATTTCTTGAATATGGACCGTATTTCATCTACACGCATCTAATTCTACACTGTGTGGTTCCGATTTCGTTTGGATTTTTGCTGATTTACACTTTCCCTAAAAAACTAGGGTTTACCGGATTCCTCTCTTAAATCGATTTCAAATTGATTTGCTTGTTGTCTTTCCTTATTCTTTGCTTAATTTACTCCGCTTCCTTATGTGTTTTTTTGATTTTTGAGTGCTATGTAAACCCCCTCATTTTCCCTTCTCGAGAGGGGAGACTTTTGAAAAAATCGATTTCTTCACTAAAATTTTGAGGTTTTTGCTACTCTCTTGCTTGGTATTCTGTATTGGCCGACTGAATGCCAAGGCCATTAGCATCTTGTTCCTTAACCCGTTTTTGGTGCGAGCACAACCTTGAGTTCATCGAAGCTCTTGGGAACTTTGACGCATTAGGGATCCTCGGTTATCTGTGGAAACCTATTCTTTACTATTCTTCGCTTAACTGGTGAGTCACTATACTTTGCAATATCGTTCCTAGGCATCTATCGTTTGTATACTTTTTCATTCCTGAGATTTGTCAGTTCAGTATGTTTTCTGGATTTCTTTTGTGTGTAACTCTGTTTTCTTTCCTCAACTCTTTAGGTCTCTTTAGCCTTTAGCTTCAAGCATGCCTAAATCGGGTTCTATTAAGTTCTAACCAGTCAATGTGTTAGAAATTATTACTGTTTGAGACTTTTACACTTGTTAGCATCTTCTGGCATTTAATTTAGTCTTTTGCTATCAATCTTGTTACTTGAATATGCCTTACTCGCATAATTTGTACTTCTTTTAGTCGACTAGTGTAGTGAGTTCAAAAGCATGAATATGCACACCCATTGTATGGCACAAGCCTGTTTCCCATCATATTCTGAATTTCTGTGGTAGCTTGCTTATCTAACATGTTTGATCCTGCTCTCTATCAATATGCCTTTAGCATGTTTAACCCTCTGCCTGATTCACCAGCAGTTATAATCTGCTTTTCTCATGTCTAAATGCTGCCCTATTGCCAAATTAGCATGACTGTTTCATAACATCAAGACCTATACTTAGCACAATCTGGACCTTCTTTAGGTAAATAGTCTATTGTGTCGATGCTAGAATACCTACATGTGCTATTTAACATGAGCTGACTCTTCACTCTGTACTGAATCTCTATGATGCTTTTCTTGCATACATAATGTGTTTTAATGTTATAAGACCTTTTCCCTCAACTGTGATCTTGCTTCCCTGCTAATATGCCCCCAGTATGTCTTAATCCTCTGTTCCTTCAGTGATTGCTTAGACTGTCATAATGTGTGCTCCCTATCATGTTTCAATGCAATCTTTCCTCTTGATGAGAGTTAACATGTTTTTCTTATGATACTAAGATGCATGCGTAGCTTAATCCAAACCTCTTAGGTGTCAATTGGTTTAATGTCATGAATGATAATCTATGTATATCTTGCAAACCTGTTTCTTCCCCAATTTCTTTCAATATGAGGCTATCTATGTGGTGCTTTGCTGTCCTGCTGAACCTACTGGCCTATTTGATTAATTACTCTATATTCTCAATTCGGTTATGTGTACTTTAGGATATGAATGTATCTCCTAACTTCTGTCCATTTTCCTCACTAGCAACTTATGCTATTATGAACTCTTCATTCTTAGCTGGCTGAAAGCCAAGGCTACCTAGGTTCTATTATTGGCCTCCCTAGTGTGAGCACTGCTCGGGGTCTAATTGAGACCCTTATGAACTCTGACACACTGGGGCTTGGTCCTTATTCACTCCCTCAATCTCAAACTATTCCTATTCACTCTACTTCCCCCAGTTATGTGTTGTGTACTTGAATTGGCTGATTTAAATGGTGCAACACTTGGTTCCATGGTTAAGTAAACTGGTTTTGGACCCCTCTATGGATCCCTGACTCATGTATTACATGTGGCTCTTTGTTTAATACCTGGGTATGCTGTGTAAGAGCTATTGAAGGCCTAGGAAATGCTGGGTATTTACTAGGCCTGTTGTGGGCTTCTTATCACTATTATGTAACACTACTACTTTTACACATTATTGGGCATGTAATAATCTTTGTATAAACAACTAGGTTGTTAGTAAAAGGGAATGGGGTATATTTTAATATTTACATGCGATGGGTAGATAACATGCCTATAGGACTTAATAATGTGTTTGCTATATGTGTCGTTCACTCTCTATGTACACTATAGAAACCATGCTATTAGGAGAAGCACACACTCACGCTACTTGTCTAGCAGCAAAGCATGAGCTCAAATGCTCAATTATCCTTGTTGCTACAGGATATTAGAAAACATGCCCATAGAAAATAAATATCGTTGAACTTTCCTTCAATTGGCATTTCTAGAAATCATGCATATATGATTTGGATCATTTCATTTGCTATTGTATCTTACTGTTCACTAGAAATCATGCCTATATGACTAAGTATAACAATAACATAAGTTCCAAGCGTCAACTGTTAGAGATCCTGCCTATAGGATAACATAATTCGCCTTAATAACTGTTAATGATGCCCCCTATCAACATTGTTTATTGTTTACTTAGACCACTATCAAAAGCGTGGGTAATTCCGGGCTCCTCCCAATGGTCTTTATTACTCCTTACTGCGTAAGTCACCTAGACACAACAGGGTTAATAACTGGAAAGTTGCGATTTAAACAATCAATATGCGACAACTGTATCAACGCTTGGTTTTTGAAATTGCTTGCATGCCTTAATGACTTGTCAAATATATATCATGTCTATAGGGATTTAAGTTCTTAATTCTAAAACTGCTCAACATACAATTTGTCTTGCGTGCATTTGTTGCTTAAGTATAGAGGCAAACTTGAGTCTTGACTGCCTATACATGAAGTCCAATATGTTTTGTATGTCGCCTGGTTTTGACATTTCTGAGCAGCCTAAGTGAGGTATAGAACCATCCAAAGTAAAGGTCCAATACCTCCTAGACCATAGGTATGGGACGGCTAGTGCACGCAGAGGGTACGACCTATAATTGAATTAGAACGCTTTTAGGTAGAAACTTTAACATAGTAATCGGGTAGTAGGCGATGATAGTCTGTGCCCGCTGAATAATATGAGTAACAACCCATCTTGAAGGAGTTACAAAGTATTATTTATGTTTCACGAGGTGATCCTTTAGGCTAAAAAAAACTTAGGACCCCCTCCTCTTTATATATTGTTATTAGATCTAAATAGCTGTATACCTATATTTGCACTAAGACCTGTATCAATCATGTTGTAATAAAGTTTTGTGACTTCTGATTTCCTTTTGTTTATTTGATCAACTAGCTTAATCATAATCCACATAATCTTATGTTCGGCCAGGTCCCACAATTGTGGACCTCGAGGAGTGCCGAACACCTTCTTTTTGAGGTAACTTGAGCCCTTACCTGATCTTTGGTGGCACTGACTAGTCAAACAGAGTCATTTGCATAATACGTGCCATAATGCACCTTAAACCGTTAGGTGGCGACTCTCCTCTTTTAATACCTCCTTAAAAAAGTTGTCACATGTCAAAACCCGATTTCGTGAAGAAAAGGGGTGCGACAGCATGGCGACTCTGCTGGGGATACTTAAGTTCTTACCATAATGAATTTGGCTTATGTGGATTAGTTTTCTTTGTTATAAAACGGACATTCCTTTTCCATCTTTATTTGTTAAATTTTGCTATTATGTGCACATCCCTTTCCCGTTCGACTTTACTTGTTTAAACCCATTATAACATGCACATCCCTTCCCTTCTCCACCTTTATTTTCTTAAATTTGTTACGACATGCACATCTCTTTCCCTATTCGCCCTTATTTTATCCAACTTCTCTTCATTTGTTTAAAGACTACTATATTGTTTGCTTTGTTACATTCTCACATATATTCCACGGACTAACTTCTTCCTTTGTCTTTCTTTTATGTTTTACCTTAATACTGTATTTACCGCTTTTTACATATTTATCATGAAAATACTTGGCAATGTGTTATTATCTTTGCATAAAGCATGCTCCAGATCATATTTTACTCGTGCCCAATTAATACCATAGCGGCACTTGATGAGTGTCCGCGCTCTTCCAAAAATTACCCTTTAAATTGAAAAGGCTTATTTGCGGTAAACTAGTCAATCAGCGGTGCAGTCGGCGGTTCCGTGCCTTTCTCTCTCAAGTTGCCCACTTGAGAGTACCAGTCTAGACCGTTCTAGAAACCTCACTCCAATATTAACTGTGCATGCATCATCTCAAACCTAGTATGGGTTAGAATGTTGTCCACGTGATAATCCACTAAAATAAGCCTTGTCCAAAGCCCGATGGAATTTCCATAATCCCAATGGACACCATCACGTTATGTGCATTACTTGGAGAAAGCACGCCGGTATGTTAATCATTAATGTGTAAATAGTCAGACCTAGAGGGGGAAATGGCTAACTCTATTTGTTTTGCAAAAAATGAGGCACGAAGTCCCCAGGTTCGGCAAGGTTCAAAATATCCCACCTTTGCTGCTTGATTGGTGGAAGAACCTCTCACCTAGTGACCAGAATCGTGTGAAAAGGGTCCTCGGATATTTACCTTCCTTATTGGACATTCGGCCAAATAACGCATTGAATGAGGCCGCCACTATGTTTTGGGATGAGAAAAGAGCTTTCTTTCGCTTTGGTAATGTAGAGATGACCCCTCTCTTAGAGGAAATAGGAGGCTTCGCTAGGCTGCCATGGGATAGTCCGGGTTTATTAGAACCAGAAAATCGCACTCCCCGCGGTTTTTTGAAAATGATGGGTTTCAAGAAAAATGATGAATTACTATGTCTGAAGGAGTCATACATACCATTTGAATTCCTTTATGAACGTTATGGGCATAGAAAGTTATATCGCCTTCACCGTGATGAACTTGCCATTACTTCTTTGGGTTGGACACACCGCCAAGTTTTTGTGTTCATTGTCTGTTTCTTAGGGTTTCTGATATTTCCGATGAAAGGGGGAGGATTCACACTCGCTTAGCCATGGTCGCTAGGATTCTAATGGAAGGAATTGAAGGACAAACTTACACTATCATCCCCATGATCTTGGCCAATGTACCGAGATCGATACAAGCATGGGTATGGGCATTTCGAGGGCTATAATATGTTGCTACAGGTTTGGTTATTAGAACATTTCCAGAGAGGTGAATATCGTCAGAAACTTCTGTGATGACCATTGAATGACTACATAGCCTACCATCATCCAAAAAGAATGACATTTATCCCAGATAGGTTCGCGTAACTTGAAAATTCTATGAGTTGGGTGCGTTTCTTCGACAATTTGACTGATGAAAGAGTACATTGGATGTTCGAATGGTTCCCTAGCAGCGAGTTCATCATCAGGTCAAGAGAAACCACTCATTTAGTGTTGATCGGGTTAAGAGGAATCTATCTTTATGCTCCTATAAGAGTAATGAGGCAAGCGGGAAGAAAGCAGGTTATACCTCGGGTTTCCAACATGATCTAGTATAAAGCAGACTTTAAAGGGAACATCATTCCGTTCAAGTTCGAGGTACAGCATATGTGGAATCAAAAGGTCATTGTAGAGAAAGACACTATCGAGCCAGACAGGTACCATGCCGGCCATGTATACTTCTACCCATCATGGTTTGTAGATGATATAGTGGGAGATGTCAAGCTAGGGATTAATCTGAAAAATAGGGTTATAGATGACGTTGGTGAAGCACAAGTCAAGTATAGGATGCTGCGCTAGAGGGTTTTCTAGTTTGAAGCTAGACATTTGGAACAACACAAAGTGGATATGGAATCCATCGGCGAATGGAAAGAAATTGCTACTAAATGAACAGAAAGATTGGAATATTTGGAGCAAAGGTTAATGGAACTTGAGGGGAAGATGAGGAAGAGGCTCTCGGATTGTCAAAATACGGAAGGCAATGAGGGAGGGAACCTAGCAAGGGCTTACCTACTATTGGGCATACGCGACTTGGGAACTTGATTGATGGATCCAAGAAGGCCAAGCATGGAGAAGGTCCCTCTAGGTCCAAATAGATTAGGAAATGATGTTCTTTACTACTTTTTAGCTTAGTTTTAGATTTCGATTGTAATAAGGCAAATGCCATTAGTAATTTTCTTATTATTATCGTTTTAGTATGGATCTGATTCATTTTAGCATTAACGAAATGACACAATTGTTGGCATCAATTTTCTCCAAGTCTATGTGTCGCTTAGGCCTTCCTCGGGCACAACGAGGTCCCCCAAATTAGGACACGAATTTATTTACTGATTCTGCAACACATGTTCAATATCGCAAACATCCTTTCAATATCCCTTACTTACTTGGTTACCTTTTTGTTGTTCTTTTCTTTTGTTTATTCCCATTATCCAAAGGTTAGTTCGTGCATACTGGCATCATCCGCATATCACACTAGATCCAGAGGTCCTCCACCTTCTCCTCCACCAAGTGATCCTAAAGGCAAAAGCAAAGGGAAAGGAGAAATGGACGATTTAAGCGGTATCAGAAAGGACAATGTAGAGAACGTTGAAACCTCGGACAGTCGGAATACTCCAACACAGAATGAATTGGTCCTACGTCTGGAACAGAAAATATTGGAGCTACAAGGGGAACTTGAGCAGGTCTGAAACTTGGCAAACCTTTCCCTCACCATAAGCGTCCCCGGACTTATCCAACAAAACACAAACGCCCAAAATCCGGTACCTCCCCAAAACACACAAAATCCACAAAATCCTCCCGCACCACATCAGTACGCCACACCTCCTCAGAACCACAACCCTCCACTGATACCTACTCCTCAACAACACCATCACCACCCAACTCAATACCCACAAACAACCACATACCACACCCCTCAGAATGCACCACAGCCTACTTCTGACCTGCAAAACTCAACCAATGACCACCATTATGCCAAGATTCCCGGAGTCCACCAAAGCAATCCTATATATGTGTGGAAACCTTACCCCACACCCCACAACAGACCCTATACATACTCAAATCTGTCGAGAAGGACCTACTCATCAAGAATATAGCGGAGGAACTCAAGAAACTTACTGGCAGAATTCAAAGTGTCGAAGGGGAGAAAGGCATTGAGGGTTTGAATTATGAAGATTTGTGTATTCAGCCAGATGTTGAACTGCCAGAGGGTTACAAACCTCCTAAGTTCTAAATGTTCGACGGGACTGGGGATCCGAAGTTGCATTTGATAATGTATTTTGACAAACTTCTAGGGGTTGGAAAAGATGAAAGAATCCACATGAAGTTGTTCATGAGAAGCCTCACTGCAGATGCCCTGTCTTGGTAAGTCAGTCAGAACCCAAAGAAATGGGTTAATTGGGTGAGCATGGCATCAGATTTTATGGATCAGTTTAGGTTTAACACAGAAAACGCACCAAACATTTTCTACATTCAGAATCCCAAGAAGAAGCTAATGGAAACTTTCCGCGAGTATGCTACACGGTAGAGGTCTAAAGCTGCAAAGGTAAGGCCAGCACTGGAAGAAGAACATGTGAATAAGTTCTTCGTCAGAGCTCAGGATCCGCAATACTATGAAAGACTGATGGTTATTGAAAACCATAAATTTTCTGACAATAGCAAATTGAGAGAGAGAATAGAAGAAGGGATCAAAAGAGGAATGGTGACAGATTTTGAAGCACTCCAAGCCACAAATAAAGCCTTGCAGTCAGGAGGCATCTCCAAGAAGAAAGAAGTAGGTGCGATGATGGTAGCCCAAGGTCCAAAGTCTTCTCTTACATACCAAACACCTCCACCCACATATCAACGTTCACCTCCCAGATACCAACAACCTACCGCAACATACCACACTTATAACACCCAACCAACATACTACCACTCACCACCAGCCCGCCAAAACTACCAAAAACCTAGACCAAATTTCGACCGCAGACCACCCAGACAATACACCCCGATTGCCGAACCTATAGACCAGCTGTACGAGAGACTGAAGGTTGCCTGTTATATCACTCCCATTCCCATTGTTGCTATGGAAAACTCTTCCCAGTGGATTAACCCAAATAATATAAGTTCCTATCACTCAGGCATGAAAGGTCAAACTATTGCTTAGTGTAGTACTTTGAAGGATAAGATTCAGACATTAATTGACACCAAAGTCATACAGGAAAATGAGGCTGCACCCAATATCCGTAACAATGCTCTCTCGGATCACAGGGGTGGAGGGGTAAACATTATAGAGACCGATGAAGAATGGGACTCAGAGGGATCAATTGGGCTCATTCGAGAAGGGGACAATTCTGAAACATCTCCAGTCACTCTCACACCTATCATGGTACATACTCAGGCACCAATTGAAGTTGAGGTGACTGCACCAACTCCATTTGAGGTTGAAGTGACAACGCCTTCACCGTGATAGTATCACCTACGCCATCTTATAAGTCTAATGATATACCATGAGATTATGTTGTGGAAGCAAGAAGGAGAGGAAAGGCAAAAATAGAAGAAACAGGTGCAGCGCAAGGCATGACCAGAACTGGTAGGATTTATACACCCGAGTATTTGGAAGGAACAAGAAAAGAAGCCGCCTCTAAACTGCCTGTCATTGTGACTGGCCTAGATGATCTTTGGAGAAAGGTGCAGGCAAGAGAGTATTCTGTGGTTGATTATCTGAACAAAACCCCTGCTCAAATATCCATTTTATCACTGCTGCAAAACTCCGAGGCACATAGGAATGCCCTAATGAAGGTGTTGAATGAAGCCTATGTACCCAACAACATCACCAGTGGAGAGATGGCCAACATGGTAGGGCAAGTGTTGGAAAGCCACAAGATGAATTTTCATGAAGACGAGCTACCACTAGAAGGACTAAGTCACAATAGGGCACTGCATATCACAGTGCAGTTTGAGGACAAGTTCATTGCCATAGTCCTGATAGATGGGGGTTCGAGTCTCAACATTTGTCCACTAACTACTCTGCAAAGATTGGGTAAAGGCTTGCACGCGATACGAGCAGGAAGTATGAATGTGAAAGCATTTGATGGGTCTCAAAGGGCCACAATTTGGGAGACCAACCTCCGCCTACAGATGGGCCCAACCTGGTTTGATGTTGAGTTTCAAGTGTTGGACATATCTGCTACCTACAACCTATTGTTTGGATGACCTTGGATACATGCCGCTGGGGCCGTAGCTTCTACTCTATATCAGGCCGTGAAGTTTGAAAGGAACCATTAGGATGTGATCATCCATGGAGATGGAAGTAATCCCATTTACACCAATCAAATTGTTTCGGTCATTGAGAATAGAAGGAAGTTGTGTGGAGAAATATACCGTCGCATCGAGCGCGTCAATGCAATTGAAAAGAATAAATGGTGGAGCAGTAAGATAGAAGGCATATTGGCATGGACAGGGTATGAACCTGGCAAGGGTCTCCGTAAGAATCTCCATGGGATCACGAAACCGATACAGCTAAAGCGCCACGACACAACGTTTGGGATTGGGTATGAATACACCTAGCACGAGTATCAGAATTGGTCGCCACCATGGCGTGCTCCTTATTACCCTCTAGAGCAACCAGTGCCATATTTGAGACAGTCATTTCATCAAGCTGACATGACGTGGGAGTCCAAAGAAGATTAAGTTCTAGCTGGCATAAGGAACCTGTTTCTGGATGATGAAGACATGGATTGCAGTGCGATAGTTGAGGAGGAGGAGGAGGAGGAAGGCCTTATTATTCAGACCGTGGAGAAGGGAGTTGTTCTCAAGAACTAGACTGCTGCACCATCAAGGGCCCCTCTAGTTCCTGGGTAGCCTAGCAATTTGCATCATTTATTTTGAAAGCAATTTTATGAGCATCTAAGACATTTTGCATTATTTTGTTCTTAACGTATTATATTTTAAAATAATTGCTCGAGTCGAGCCGTACTTGTTTGACGTTTTCAAGATTTATTCAATGCATTGTTATTTTTAGTATTTATTTTTATTCTTCACATTTTTTCTCTTCAGCATTATTATTACCTATCCCGATGAACCTACGACTGTGACATGTAACGAGACAACACAACATAAGGATAGTGATTCAGAGGATCTGGAAGAGGATATAATACCCGAGAAAATTGTCAGAGAAGTGGAAAACTTTGAAAACAAGCCTAAGTCCAATTTGGATGAGACCGAAATAGTTAATTTGGGAGACTCCGAAATAGTCAAGGAAACGCGTGTAAGCATTCACCTATTACCGTCAGAGAAGGAAGAGTACGCCCGGTTTTTGAAGGAGTATGAGGATATTTTTGCATGGTCCTATGATGATATGACCGGTTTGAGCACGTCCATAATGGCTCATAAACTGCCTACCAACCCTATGTGTCCGTCTGTAAATAAGAAGCTTAGAAAGTTCAAACCAGATTTGAGTTTGAAAATAAAGGAGGAAGTCACCAAGCATATCAAAGCCAAGGTTCTCATAGTGGTTGAATATCTGACCTGGTTGGCTAACATTGTGCCGGTTCCAAAGAAAGATGGGAATGTCAGAGTGTGTGTCGACTATCGTGATTTAAACAGAGCAAGTCCCAAAGATGATTTCCCTTTGCCCAATATACATATACTGATTGACAACTATGCCAAGCATGAACTCCAATCCTTTGTGGATTGCTTCGCGAGATATCATCAGATATGGATGGATGGAGAGGATGCCGAAAGGACAACCTTTATTACACCATGGGGAGTATATTGTTACAAAATGATGTCGTTTGGCCTAAACAATGTTGGAGCCACCTATGTGAGGGCCATGATAATCATTTTCCACGACATGATACACAAGGAGGTGTACGTGGATGATGTCATCATAAAATCCAAGAGAATCATAGATCATATAGTATATTTGAGGAAATTATTTGATCGACTTCGAAGATGCAACCCGAAACTAAATCCCGCAAAATGTGCCTTCGGAGTCCTTGCTGGAAAGTTGTTAGGGTTCATCGTCAGCTGCCGAGGAATTGAGCTTTACCCGTCAAAGGTCAAGGCTATCCAAGAGTTGCCACCTCTGACGAACAGGAAAGATGTGATGAGTTTCTTGGGCATCTCAATTACATCAGCCGTTTCATAGCACAATCAAATGTGATCTTTGAACCGATTTTTAAAATGTTAAAGAAAGGCGCTGCAACAAGTTGGACTGAAGAATGCCAGAAAGCCTTTGACATGATCAAGGAATATTTATCCAAACCACCTGATCTGGTCCCACCAGAACCTGGGAGACCTCTGTTACTCTATTTATCTGTACTGATGGGGCTTTCAACTATGTCTTAGGACAACACAACGAGACGGTAAGAAAGGAACATGCCATCTACTATCTAAGTAAGAAGTTCACACCCTACGAAGCACGATATTCTTTGCTGGAACACACCTGCTGCGCTTTGATGTGGATAGCTCAGAAGTTGAGGCACTAGTTCTGTGCCTACACCATATATCTCATATCAAGAATAAATCCACTAAAATACATCTTCCAGAAAACCATGCCTAAGGGAAAGTTAGCAAAATGGCAGATACTACTAAGTGAGTTCTACATCATCTATGTAACTCAGAAAGCGGTCAAGGGACAGGCATTGGCAGATCACTTGGCAGAAAATCGTGTAGGTGGAGAATATGAACCACTAAAAACGTATTTTCCTGATGAAGAGGTATCATTTGTAGGAGAAGATACCACTGAAACCTATAAAGTTTCGAGAATGTTCTTCGATGGAGCTGCAAACTTTAAAGGAGCAGGTATTGGAGTAGTTTTGGTATCAGAGACAGGTCAACACTATCCGGTATCCGCAAAACTTAGATTTTCGTGTACCAATCATATGGCAGAATACGAGGCTTGCATCTTGGGGATCAAGTTGGCCATTGACATGAACATTCAGGAATTTCTGGTAATTGGTGACTCAGACCTATTGGTACACCAGGTTCTAGGAGAATAGGCTACAAAGAATACCAAAATATTCCCGCATTTGTGCTATGTGCAAGAATTGAGGAAGAGATTCACAAAGATAGAGTTCAAACATGTTCCGAGAATCCAAAATGAGTTCGCAGATGGGTTGGCCACTCTATCTTCTATGATACAACACCTAGACAAGAATTTCATCGATCCATAATGAGAAAGCTTATTGTGCTCATGTTGAAGAAGAAACTGATGGGAATTCTTGGTTTCATGACATCAAAGAATGCTTGGAAAAAGGAGAGTACCCGGAGCACGCAAATCATACCCAGAAACACACACTCTGAAGATTGTCCAATCATTTCTTTCAAAGTGGAGGAATCCTATACAATGGACTCCAGATCTAGGATTATTACAGTGTGTCAACGCCAAGGAAGCATCCAAATTGCTCGAAGAGATACATGCCGGAACTTGCGGACCACACATGAATGGCTTGTTTTAGCTAAGAAGATATTACGAACAGGATATTTCTGGATGACTATGGAATTGGACTGCATCAGGTATGTCCAAAAGTTTCATCAATGCCAAGTACATGCGGATATGATACCCAATGAACTCAATGCAACAAGTGCACCTTTCTCCGCTTGGGGGATGGATGTCATCGGTTCAATCGAACCCACCGCTTCAAATGGGCACAGGTTCATTCTAGTGGCCATAGACTATTTCACAAAATGGGTTGAAGCCGCATCTTACAAGGCTGTAACTAAAAAGGTCGTCGCAAATTTCATTAGGGATCGTATTGTCTGTTGATTCGGGGCACCAAAATCAATCATCACCGACAATGCCGCCAACATTAATAGTGATTTGATGAAATCCATGTGTGAAAGCTTCAAGATCAAGCATAAGAATTCCACAGCATACAGGCCACAAATAAATGGAGTTGTGGAAGATGCCAATAAGAACATCAAGAAGATATTAAGGAAGATGGTAGATAATCACAAACAATGGCACGAGAAGTTACCATTTTCCCTACATGGATATCGTACCACGGTTCGCACATCAACTGGGGAAGCTCCTTATTTACTGGTCTATGGCACTGAAGCCGTCATTCACGTCAAAGTAGAAATTCCTTCTTTGAGAATCATATAAGAGGCTGAACTCAGTGATGCAGAATGGATATGAAGTCGTTATGAGCAACTGGCTCTCATTGACGGAAAAATAAAGACAGGAACACAGGCAAAGCAGAAGACAAAAACACGAACCAACCTTCCCCCATAGAACTCACAATCTTACTTTGAATGCAGGTACAATAAGATAACGATACTCGCAAATACATCAAGGCACTTCCTTCAGATTATCTGGCATAAATATCTTCATCTAAGAAATACTTTTCCACTTGCCTCATATTCTTTGCATGAGACTAAGCATTGCCTCCCTAATTGCATAAGGATAAGCATTAACTTTCTTTGCATGAGACTAGGCATTGTCTCCTTTATTTGCATGAGACTAAGCATTGTCTCCTATTTGTATGAGGCTAAGCATTGCCTCGTTAACTGCATAAGGCTAATCACTACCTTTACTTACATCGAGACTAAGCATTGTATCCTATTTTGCATGAGGCTAAGCCCTGCCTCCCTAATTGCATAAGGCTAAGCACTGTCTTTCCCTTGTATGAGACTAAGCATTGTCTCCTTTTTTGCATGAGACTAAGCATTGTCTCCTATTTGTATGAGGCTAAGCATTGCCTCCTTAACTAGATAAGGCTAAGCACTGCCTTTCCTTACATCGAGACTAAGCATTGTCTCCTATTTTGCATGAGGCTAAGCCATGCCTCCCTAATTGCATAAGGCTAAGTATTGCCTTTCCCTTGCATGAAACTAAGCATTGTCTCCTTTCTTTTCATGAGACTAAGCATTGTCTCCTATTTGTATGAGGCTAAGCATTGCCTCGTTAACTGCATAAAGCTTCGAATAATAATAAAAATAAACATGTTATAAATTACGGGTGCGTTTCACGTGACGTGATTCGCAATATGTACAAAAACAAATGAGTCTGCGACATCACGACTTGTTCAAATAAGTTCCATAAATAATTAAAAACGGTTAAAAGGAATAAAAATGCACATATAGGTTTAAAACATGTATTAAATCAGATAACTAGGCCAATTATTAATAGTTGAGCGACCGTGCTAAAACCACGGAACTCGGGAGTGCCTCACACCTTCTCTCGGGTTAACAGAATTCTTTACCCGGTCTTCTGTGTTCGCAGACCATAAATAATAGTCAAATTTCCTCGAGTTGGGATTCTAAAATAAATCGATGACTTGGGACACCATAAATTATTCCAAGTGGCGACTCTGAATAAATAAATAATCCCATTTCGAATAATGTCACTTAAATTGGAAAAACTCCCTATCCCCTATCCCATCGGGAAAAAGGAGGTGTGACAGCTCTGGCGACTCTGCTGGGGACATGAACCCAGAACTTCTGGTTCAGGGTTCAGAATTCGAGCTTAGAATAGCTGTTATTTGGCTTTTACTTATTATCTGATTTTTACGTGTTTGAGCCTAATATGCTAAATGTCGCTTTTTACCGCTTTTATATTGCTTGAATTGTATATAAAATTGTTACGACACCCTTCTTCTCTCTGATTTTTCTAAATCTTTTGGGAATCGTGCGCTTCACGTGGCTTCTTTTCTGTTAGAGTCATACCCCTAATTTTAGAATGAGGATCGGATAAGTTGTAAAGCCGGTGAAGTTTCTGTATTCCTGGTACACTGCACCCCCCCCCCTCCGGCTCGAGTTGTCTGCTCGGGGAAGCCAGGTCTAGAACAACACACCCAGGATTTAAACCTAGAATAACATAGCCTCATGTTGGATCCCTAGTAGGAACGTTTGTTTGCATCACGTGTATTTGACTTTGGAGACTCAACATAAGGGTTGAGTCCGTCTAGGACAGGTGTACCCAATATAAAAGACCATCCTGATGTATTTTTACGTGCTACTTGTGCATATGTTTGTTTCGGCTTACATGTTGACCGGTTTCTAGAATAGGGAAAGAAAATCAAAAAAACAAAAACAAGAGTGAAAGATAGGTATTTGAAAAATTCCGAAACTCTGCCGAAAGTTTGAAAAAAAAAGAAAGAAAATAAGCCAATGTTTTCAAAAGTCATGCTTCTTCCCCTGTTCCGTCAAAACTGACCGAACTACGCGGGTCTGATTCTCACCGGATATGAGATACGTAGGCAAACCTCATCGGTTCCGGCCCCAATTTTCAAAAATTCAACAATATATTCCTTTAATTCCTTCTTTATAAGTTTTTCTTTGACACATAAAATCCAAAAAATTTCCTTCTTTTATAGAAGTTTTTCTTTTGGAAATTTAAAAAAAAAAATCAAAATCCAAAAATATTTTTCTTTAATTCATTCTTTAGAAGTTTTTCCTTAGAAAATCCCAAATAAAAAAATTTAAAACCAAAAAAAAAAATCTTTATAGAAGTCTTTCATTTGAAAAAAGAAACAAATCAATCAAAATCCAAAAATATTTTCTATCTTTTTTTTAGAAGTCTTTCTCCCAAATAATTTTAAAAAAAATTCAAAATAATATTTTATTTCTTTTCAAAAATTCTCAAAAAAAAACAAAGAAATCGAAATAAAAAAAATTCTTTCTTCTTTATAAGTCTTTCGAAAATAAAAAAAAAGAAAAAAAAATTCAAAATCCAGAAAAAAAAGAGTTAGTTTATTTACTTTATTCCTAATCTTCCGGAACTACGCAAGATCTGATTCATACGGCGTCATGATACGTAGGCAATCTCCATCGGATTCGATCATTGACATCAAATAAACTGAGTGAAAAAAAAATGAGAAGAGAGAAAAAGAAAGAAAAGAGTGACAAAAATAACAAAAAAAAAGAGCGAAAAAAAAAAACAAAGTGCGAAAAAAAAACTAAGAAAAAAAAAAGAAAAAGCAAGAGTGAAAAATTCAAAAAGAGAACTCTGTGTCCAGATTGACAAAGAAAACCGCGTAATGTTTATGTGAATATGCTGTCATATGGCGCGAGCAAGCCACCAGGGGAAAACCTCCAATTGACGAAACAGAAATGATTACGGTCTTCCTACAGGCCCAAGAGGCGAACTACCAGAACATGATGTCTGCTACGGGTAATCCGTTCGCCGAGGCTATCAAAATTGGGGAGATGGTCGAAAATGGTTTAAAAACGGGCCAAATTTTGAGTCATGCTGCCTTTAAGGCCACATCACAGGCCGTTCAGAGTGGTTCAGAGGGTTTGATGCACAGAAATTGGAGAGATAAGGAATTTGATACGGCACTGAAGGCCCTTACAGCCCTTGCCGAGACAGAGGAAAAGCCAAAAACGGTCGCCAAGCCTGAAAGTTCCCTATCAGACGGGAGTCTCAATAGCCAGTCTTGCTATCCTTTCTGCGTCCGAATTATCTCAAGGTGTGATCTGGATGTTTTACTTTATTGTCTTACTTTCCTCTGTAAACCCTTCAATCTTTAAAATTCAAAAAAAAAAAAAAATCAATCGAAATCAAAAAAAAAAAAATCAAATGAAATTAATATTTCATTGTCGAGGAATGTATCTTTTCTTAATTTTGTCACTTCTCTTATTCTTTTTTCAGTTCTGTTAAATGCATATTGCAATAACATGACATGCTTCCGGACTTCATGCCACGATCCTAAAACGTTGTCAGACTTCAAAATAATGATTCAAGAATAAAAATGCAATGAAGATAGGTTTAAGAAAATAAAATAAAGAATCAGAATAGCTAAAGGAAAATTGGCTTCGGATTGGAAAGGCCCATACATTGCACAAGAGTACTGCCAAAAGAGAGCGTTGTACTTGGGACACATCGAAGAAAATGTCGCTGAAATAACTGTCAACGCAGGTGCAGTCAAAAGGTACTATGTTGGATCCTTTATCATTAACGTTCTCCGGTTGGGATGAAGAAGGCTTTCTTTCTCACTATCCAACACATTTAACCCTTTGCAAACCCCTTTGAGCCGGCTCCCATTCTTTGATTACCCTCATTGGAACCCGAAAGTCATTATTGAAAAATAAAATGAATAAAAAATGAAAAAAAATGAAAAGAGAAGAAAAAGGAAATATAAAAAAAAAGGAACAAAAGACAAATAAAATGAAATGAAAAATGAAAAAAAAAAGAGAAAAAGGAAAGGAAAAAGAAAGAGAAGAAAACAAAACAGAAAAAAAAAAAAGAGAATCAAAAATTAAAGTTCTCGTCCTTGAACTATGTTCGACTTGATTCTGAAAGGATACGTAGGCAGCCTCTCTGGGGTTCAGTCACACCAAAACAAAAACCCAAATTCCCCCAAAAGTGAAACTGGAACAGATGTTATAATGGTTTGGCGATGGTTTTGTCTGAAAGGTTCCAAAGTTGTAATTCAATCCAAATCCTTTTTGCCCAAATCCTTTTCAAGTCCTTCCGATCAATCCGCAAAGAGATTCAAAATGGGAGGATACAGTTTCCCGGATATGATACAACAAAATGAGAGAAATAAAATAAGAGAGTTTTATCGGTAAAAACCCTCACAGGCACCGTAAGGCGATGGTAAGAAGAGAAATTCGAAAATGAGAGAGTCTTGTTAGTGAAAACTCGCAAAGAGCACTATAAGTCGATGGTGAGAAGAGAAATGAGAGAGGCCAGCTGGTAAAAACCCGCAAAGGGCGCCACTGATCGAAAAGAGGATCCTCACAGTCACTGGCATCGACACAGTCCTGGGCAAAGTTTCTCAGTCTCAAGGTAAGAGTTCTGATGAATTTCTGAGAGTTGGACAGTTTACACAGATCAGGAATCTAGTCCAAGAGGCATGTCATGTTTATTGAAGTCTGTATACACTCTAGATAAGTCCTTCTTTCTTTTCCCCGAAAGGGATACCTCTCGTCTAAATTTATTTGTCCATTTCATTGTTTGCTTTTCTTTGAATCTTTTTTGGTTTAACTCTGTTCCGAAACTAAGACAAAGAAGGGAAGGCAGGACTGATTTACAGGGTTCTCACTTGATACAAGCCAGTATGCAAAAGAAAAGGCACCCAATCTCGGCAGGGGCATCAAGTCGACTCCAACTGGCCATGTTGGCCGATGTTTCGAAATCAAAAATTGTTGAAAGAGGAAATTCAAAGTCAAATGCCCACAATGGAAAAATAAACGTTGAAAAGGTTAAGTCACACGTGATTAACCATCATGGCAAAGTCCGGAAAAGCCAAAGGTTCTCCGAGGTTAGAAATGCAATCAATATTCAGGAAATAACCAGTTGCAGATGAAGGGCCGAGACCAAGTGACTGAAACAATCAAGGCCATAAAACAAAATTGTTCTTTGTTTGAAAAAAATAGGGAAACAGGTGCAATCCAAAAGAAACCTTGCAAGAAGCAGGTGCAACCAAAATGAAATTGCGCAAAGGCTTGAAACAGTTTTGCAATAATATAAATTTAATGCGCGTCTTGTCTTGTTGAACGCCATTTTACTCATTATCTTAAAAAATATATATGAAATTAAAAAGAAAGAAAAAAAAACAAACAAATCATGGTAGTATAGGGTCTCCAATCCCTAGCTATGTTTTCCATCATAGGGTTTTCACTCCCTAGTTGAGATTATTTTAGATATAGGGTATCCACTCCCTAGTCTTTATTCCAACATAGGGTCTCCACTCCCTAGTTGATTTTATTTAAGACATAGGGTCTCCAATTCCTAGTTGATTTTATTTTAGACATAGAGTCTTCACTCCCTAGTTTGTTTTCCAACATAGGGTCTCCACTCCCTAGTTGATTTTATTTTAGACATAGGGTTTCCACTCCCTAGTCGCCTTTTCCAACATAGGGTCTCCACTCCCTAGTTGATTTTATTTTAGACATAGGGTCTCCACTCCCTAGTCTCTTTTCCAACATAGGGTCTCCAGTCCTTAGTTGATGTTTTTAGACATAAGGTCTCCATTCCCTAGTCTGTTTTTCCAACATAGGGTCTCCACTCCCTAGTTGATATTTTTCGACATAGGGTCTCCACTCCCTAGTCAGCATTTCCAACATAGGGTCCCCACTCCCTAGTTGATGTTTTTAGACATAGAGTCTCCACTCCCTAGTCGCTTTTCCAACATAGGGTCTCCACTCCCTAGTTGAAGTTATTTTGGACATAGGTTCCCCACTCCCTAGTCGCTTTTCCAACATAGGATCTCCACTCCCTAGTTGAAGTTATTTTGGACATAGGGTCTCCACTCCCTAGTCTCTTTTCCAACATAGGGTCTTTACTCCCTAGTTGAAGTTATTTTGGACATAGGTTCTCCATTCCCTAGTTGATTTTATTTTAGACATAGGGTCTCCACTCCCTAGTCTTCTTTTCCAACATATGGTCTCCACTCCCTAATTGAGATTTCTAGACATAGGGTCTCCACTCCCTAGTCGATTTTCCAACATAGGGTCTCCACTCCCTAGTCGTTTTTCCAACATAGGGTCTCAACTCTTTAGTTGAAGTTATTTTGGACATAGGGTCTCCACTCTCTAGTCTTTTTTCCAACATAGGGTCACCACTCCCTAGTTGAAGTTATTTTAGACATAGGGTCTCTACTCCCTAGTCTCTTTTCCAACATAGGGTCTTTACTCCGTAGTTGAAGTTATTTTGGACATAGGGTCTCCACTCCCTAGTTGATTTTATTTTAGACATAAGGTCTCCACTCCCTTGTCTCTTTTCTAACATAGGGTCTCCACTCCTTAGTTGATTTATTTTAGACATAGGGTCTCCACTCCCTAGTCTCCTTTCCAACTTAGGATTTCCACTCCCTAATTGATGTTTTTAGACATAGGGTCTCCACTCCCTAGTCACTTTTCCAACATTGGGTCTCTACTCCGTAGTTGATTTTATTTTAGACATAGGGTCTCCACTCCCTAGTTGCCTTTTACAACATAGGGTCTCCACTCCCTAGTTGATTTTATTTTAGATATAGGGTCAACACTCCCTAGTCTCTTTTCCAACATAGGGTCTCCACTCCCTAGTTGATGTTTCCAACATAGGGTCTCCACTCCCTAGTTGATTTTATTTTAGACATAGGGTCTCCACTCCCTAGTCTCTTTTCCAACATAGGGTCTCCACTCCCTAGTTGATGTTTTTAGACATAGGGTATCCATTCCCTAGTCTGCTTTTCCAACATAGGATATCCACTCCCTAGTTGATGTTTTTAGACATAGAGTCTCCATTCCCTAGTCGTTTTTCCAACATAGGGTCTGCACTCCCTAGTTGATATTTTTAGACATAGGGTCTCCACTCCCTAGTCTGTTTTTCCAACATAGGGTCTCCACTCCCTAGTTGATTTGATCTTAAATGCAGGGCACACCACTCCCCGATATCTTTGCCAATATAGGGTATCCCATTCCCTCGCCACATTTTTCCAACATAAGGTACACCAAACTTTAGTTGGGACATCCTTTGACAATAAAAGAACATTATCCAAAAACAAAAACATGACTTTTTCAGGGTACACCACTCCCGAACTTTTATTGCTTTCAATAAAGAAGTAGTTTAGAATTTTATTACAATAACTCACGAAATTTTCCTAGTGCAAACTGGGGCAGAAAAATTTCGTTCGTTTGTTTGTTTTGGTGTCTAAGTAGGTTTTACCTCGAGGCACATGGTTCGAGATGACCAAAAGAAGAAGTCTCAATTCAGAATAAAAGAAAAGAAAAAAATAAGTAAATCCAAAATGCAAAAGCAATTGAAAAGATGTGGAATGCTCAAGACATGACTGAAGCCACGAGCATTGGAGTCCCATTTTGATTAGAAGAAGCTATAGAACAATGAACTAGAACCTACAGCTAGCGAGCATCAAGGTTTAGATTAGAGTCTGGATGAAGAAATAGTCAAGACTCAAGATCAAGTTTCTGAAGACTCATAGATAAGAATCTTGTAACTCATAACTGATAGGCTTGTTTAGTTTTTTTTTATTTTAATATAATGGCAGGACCGCGGACCGGAGCCTCGACGAAACCTCACTCGACTCCTCAACTCATCATTCCACCATTCTACTTGAACTACACGCTACCCGATTCCCCTATAACCCGGGATATGTAGGCTGTCCAAAACCAGGACTCGGTTGTACCCTATCTTTTATTTCTTTTCCTTTTGAATAATGGTTTGGTCAAAAATTAGTCACATGGCTCACCTAGTCTTTTCCTAAAAACTCTTTATGTTTCCAAGCAAAGAGGGGCAGATGTGAGCACCTAATTTTTGACTATATTTGAATTTTTATCACCTTCTACTATGTAAATATTTTCAGAAATTTAATATATATTTTTTTTAGCTTTGTTACATTTTTTTATATAGGGTAAAAATTAATAATAATTTAAAAGGTCAATTATTAATATTAGTATTATTTTTATTTTTATTTGTTTTATTTATTTTTAAATAAAATGAATTACAAAAATCAAAAATAAATAAAACTTAATTATTATTTTTTTTAAATTGTGGATGGGAAACAAAAAAATAGTAAAAGTAGAAATATAAAATTAAAAAGTAAAAGTAAAAGTAGGTAGAAATTGTTTAATAAAAAAAAGAAAGTGGAAAATTAATAATATAAAAGTAAAAGAATGTGGAAATTTAAAAAAATGAAAAGTAAAATAAAGTTGGAATTAAAAAATAAAAGTAAGGGTATCTGATTTTTTTTAATAAAAGTAAAAGTAAGTGGAATTTTTTTTTAAAAAAGGTAAAATAAGTGGGAATTAAAAAAAGAAAAGTAAAAAAAGTGGGATTTTAAATATATTAAAATTAAAAAAAGTGAGAAATTAAAAAAATAAAAGTAAATGAAAGTGGGGAATTATTTTTTAAAAAAATAAGAAAAATGGGAAGTGGAAATTCTTTTTAATTAAAAAATAAAAAAAATTTAAAAATAATAAAAAAGAAATCTGAAAAACTTTCGAAATTTTTTCTATAAATAGAAGAGAAATGTGAGGAGAAGGGGAGAGAGAAAAAAAAAAGAGGGGGGAGGGAATTGAGAGAAATTTATTTTTTTTCTTCTATGATAAGAGAATTTCTACTCGTGTCATTCTTTCTTCGGCTTTCTTTCGAAAAATCCAGCAATTCATCATCTAAAGTCCAGCCTCGAACCAACTGGAAACCAAGCTAAAAAGCACCACAAAACGAGCCGAAAACCCAGGGAAACAGTCCCCTTTTGTATAGTAAACAACAGCTCCAAAGTTGAGTCGTCGAGTTCGAGCTCCATTTGTCGATTTTGGTCGAGGCTCCATTTACATCCTTGTCCATTGTCCGAGCTTCAAAACAGTCTTGTAAAGGTCCATTTCTCTCATCATTGTTTTATTAAGATATTATGCTTGAATATATAATTTGATCTTATTTAGATTCATGAAGATTGAAATATTTTTTTCTGTATTAATTGTTAGGTCTCATTAGCTTTGTTAAATTTTGCTACTTTCTTGATGATTAACATGAAGATTGATAAAAAACATGATTTTTGGGCACGTAGTGAATGTTTGAACTTTGGGGATAAAATATATGTCTGCTAGTTAAAAATGAAAATTGAGGTTTGGACTTAAAAAAAAATAATGATTGGGCCCGGTGGTTGGGTTTTGCTTAATGAAACATGTACTGCTGCAATTGACTAATTGATAGGGGAGTAGCTTGATGAACTAGTAACTGGTCATACTCATTAATTGGCTTTAAAGGGCCAATTATACTACGATCCAATTTAATTTATCTGGTCCAAAATAGTTTCTGTCATGCCCAATTTAGTAAGAGCAAAAGCTGACTCATTTTTCACAGTTGATTTCCATAGCTCTTGATCTTACACATATCTCAAACCCGTAAGGAAACACAAATCATGAACACGTGCTAGTTTCTTTAGGCGCGGTTAATAAATCATCGTGACTATGGGTATGGTTCCCGTGGCATGGTCACGATACGTAAACCCCAACTCAAGTGCGCGTTTCACGCGACTTGACTTCAACTTCGAATAATAATAAAAATAAACATGTCGTATATCGCGGGTGCGTTTCACATGACGCGATTCACAATATGTACAAAAACAAATGAGTTTGCGACATCGCGACTTGTTCAAATAAGTTCCATAAATATTTAAAAACGGTTAAAAGGAATAAAAATGCACATATAGGTTTAAAACATGTATTAAATCAGATAACTAGGCCAATTATTAATAGTTGAGCATCCGTGCTAAAATCACGAAACTCGGGAGTGCCTCACACCTTCTCTCGGGTTAACAGAATTCCTTACCCGATCTTATGTGTTCGCAGACCATAAATAAGAGTCAAATTTTCTCGATTTAGGATTCTAAAATAAATCAGTGACTTAGAACACCATAAATTATTCCAAGTAGCGACTCTGAATAAATAAATAATCCCATTTCGAATAATGTCACTTAAATTGGAAAAACTCCCAATCCTCTATCCCATCGGGAAAAAGGAGGTGTGACACTCTTAATCGCCCATCTTTACCCAAACTCGAAATTGAAGACTAGGGGTTAGAACCTTACCTCTTGGGTGAAGATCTTGTGATATTTCCTTGTTGGATATCAAAGCTTGAACAAGATCTTGATGAACAAAGCACTTGAGATTCTTCCTCTCTCTAGAACACTCTCCCTTCTCTCTAAAAAATGTCAGATTTTTGCTCCCAAATGAGTCCCAAAGCCTATTTATCAAAATGGGTTCGGGTTATGAAAATAGAAAAATTAACCCTCCGAAAGCAGGCCTGCAGTCGCATAATGGACCGTAGAATGGGTATGGGGGTCGCATAATGGACCGCAGAATGGGTATGCAGGTCGAAAAATGCACCGCAAAATCGATGCCCAGAATTGTGACCATTTTGTGGTCGCATAACTACTTCTGCGATCCCATAATTGGTCGTAGAATTGCATTTTTCTAGCCTTTGGTAATTTGGTCATAGCTTCTTGTAGGAATGTCCAAATGATGAATGGTTTGAAGAGTTAGAAACTAGACTCAAAGATATTTCATTTGATAGGCAATACACCATTCAACACTTCGTATCATGAGAGTTATTTTCATTTGAAGTTGGATCTTGTGCGAACTCACTTGAACTTTAGTCTATTATGAAATTTCCAACTTCTACATTCGATGCCAAAACCTATTGAATCAATTACGATTGACCTCAAATTTTTCACACAAGTCATAAATGACATAACGAACCTATTCCAATTTCCAGAATCGGATTCCGACCCCGATATCAAAAAGTGAAACCCCCGGTCAAACTTTCCAAAAATTCAACTTTTGCCATTTCAAGCCAAATTCTACTACGAACCTCCAAATAACTTTCCGGACACGCTCCTAAGTCCATAATAACCATACTGAGCTATTGGAATCATCAAAACTCTATTCCGGGGTCATTTACACATAAGTCAATATCCGGTCAACTATTTCAACTTAAGCTTCCAACATGAAATTCATTTTTCAAGCTAACTCTGAAATAACTTAAAACCAAAACCAACAATTCACATAAGTCTTAATACCTTGTAGGAAGTTATGCAAGACCTCAAATAGTTGAAAGGGGCGTAAATGCTTAAAATGACTGGTTGGGTCGTTACACCAATATTGTGGATAGTAGCCAAGAAGAGCATGAATTAGATACCAAAATTGAGGTTCTAATGGAGAAGGTCAGAGTATAACACCAACAATCTAACCAACTAGAATTTGAGAATGTCGATGTTGAAGAAGTAATACTAGAGTCAACCAGGGACGTTGAAGATACAAATTTAGTTGACTCTAGTGTGATTGGTGTTGAGGAGGTTAAAAATCTTGAAGGTCGTGTATTTGAGTGCGTTGGACCTCATTCCAAATACTACTCTACATAATGTTCAGATGGTGAAATGAAAATTGATTTGTACGAGCCAATGTAGGAGTCAAAGGAAGAGGTAGATGAGCTATATATTCTGAAACTTTTAAGGCCGTCTAGGCAAAGTGACACTCCTCGGTTGAAAGCCAAAAAGTGCATAAAGAATCATTTAATTTTTGGCTCGCAACAATTAGTATCGCCCCAAGAGCATGATCATAGAGCAGAATCAAAACTTGGGGTCCAATTCATAAGTTAGAAGTGGAGGCAAAAAATGGTTCATGTCGTGTTGCGACTTTAAATCAAGCGCTTGTTGGGAGGCAACCCAACTTTACTGCTTTTTTATTTTATATTTTATATTAATTGTATTATTTTTGTAGTGTCAATTGTTGATTTTCTAGGAGCATGGAAAGCAAATCTATTGGAAGGATGCAACAACAAACTAGATGGGTTGGAACTAAGTGTGAGGTACCCGCACGAAGGACCAGGCCTGCGAGAAGTCTGAGTACCCCATGAGCTGCTAGTGCTTCGGCCTTTGGCCAATCAGGAAGTTTCTTTTACCCTCTTATTAGTATGGTGTGCATTGGGGATAATGCACAATTTTATGTGTGGGGTGAGGAGATGCTCTTAGTGACTTTCTATGCTAATTTAGTTGTGTTAGTTAAATTGAATAATGTTTTTTTAGAAAAATGGAAAAATATTGGACTTTTCCCGACGATGGATATCCTAGACAATTTTCTTGAGGGTATAAAGTCTAACTAAAAATACAATTTTTTTTAGGTAGTAATAATCTCTCGTCGTTTTTCTTTGTGCCTCAATTTTTTCCACGGGATGTAGTTGAACCGGATAGTAGTTTTTTATCTTTAGAGTAGAGTAGGTGTCATGACCCAAATTCCCTCCGTATAATGTCGTGACGGCACCTAGTCTCTACGACTAGGTAACCCTAACAAATTTCGGAAAATAATAAAAACGAAAGTAAAACTTGGCAACTAACAATAGTGGATGGCTGGGTAACTAGTAACAATACCACTCGGCATGTACAATAACCAATACTCGCAAACACTCTCAGCTAGTAGCGGGGCTGATAAGAAGTACCTGGATCTGCACACAAAATATGTGAGGAAGAGTAGCATGAGTACACCACAACGGTACCTAGTAAGTGCCAAGCCTATCCTCGGTAGAGTAGTGACGAGGCCACGTCTGGGCCCTACTGGGATATAATAATAAGACAGATGCTATAATAAAAAATGAAGTAAAATGGAGAAGATAACAACAAGTATTAACAAAGCAATAACAACACCGCACAATGATATTACAACAAGGGGCACTCCCGAGATACCGTCTCGTAGTCCCAAAAGTAAATATACAAGGAGATCTCCCGAGGTACCACCTCGTAGTCTCAAAAGTAAATATGCAGGGATAACTTCCGAGGAACCGCCTCATAGTCTCAAAAGTTAATGTGCAGGGAGAACTCCCGAGGAACTGCCTCGTAGTCTCAAAAGTAAATGTGCTGGGAGAACTCCCGAGGAACTGCCTCGTAGTCTCAAAAGTAAATGTGCAGGGAGAAATCCCGAGGAACTGCCTCGTAGTCTCAAAAGTAAATGTGCAGGGAGAACTCCCGAGGAACCGCCTCGTAGTCTCAAAGTAAACACACAGCTCAGACTGATAAATATAACAGTTAACAGCAAGATTTCTACAGTTATACTGATAAAGAACAAGGACAAGCAGGAAATCAACTAGGCAAGTTTCACAAAGTCAAATAAGTAGTCAAAGCACGTAGACATGCAATATTAGGCTAAACAGGATAACTACACATATTGGAATAGCTCAATCAAGAATGAAAACAGACCAATACTCATTTAAATGGTGTAACTAAAATTAAAGGAAAAACATGTTGCTACTCAGTAAAATAAATTAGGTTTTACAACAAATAGCCCATGTAACGATGTACGTACTCATCATCTCACGTACATGGCGCTCACATATCACAACAGTACCAAATCATAAGGGAATTTCCCCCACACAAAGTTAGGCAAGCCACTTACCTCGAACCAAGCTCAACCAATCGGTAACAATGCCTTTTCCACAAATATCTGACTCTGAATGGAGAAAATAAATTACATACCATAAATATAACTATAAGAAATTAATATAATTAATGAAATCAAAGCTAAAACAAGAAATTAGAAAATCGCCCAAAAGGTCTCCTCGGGCTCACGTCTCGGAATCGGGTAAAAGTCACAAAATATGAACACCCATTCCCTTATGAGTTTTCTCGTACTAACATTACCCAAATCCGATGTCAAAATCTGAATCAAAACCCAAAATCTCAGTTGAAGAACTTCTTCCCATTTTCCCCAAAATTTCAACCCAAATTCGAAATTAAATGATGAAATTAGCCATAGATTAGTGGAATATAACCATAAAGGATTTAAGAATCGTTACCCAAAAGCTTTATCTAAAAATCCCTCAAATAATCGCCCAATCCGAGCTCTCAAAGTCCCAAAATTGGAAATGAGACCAAACCCTCGAAATTTTCTCTTTTCTGCCCAGCGATCTCGCACCTGCGGACCACCAGTCGCACCGGCGACGCCGCACTTGCGAAATTTCTATCGCAGGTGCGGAAATGGCTTAAGGTGACTGGGACCGCTTCTTCGATCAGGTGGTCGCACCTGTGGACAGTGGTCCGCTTCTGCGGTCTCCCCTTCCAGCTCACTCTCCGCATCTGCGGAACTTCAAGCGCATCTGCGGAAATTCCCTTGCTTCTGCGACCCCTGGCCATCTTCTTAATCCCGCTTCTGCGCTTGGCCTCTCGCACGTGTGTTCCGCACCTGCGGCCACCCCAACGCAGGTGCGATTACACCAGAAGCTTGAAAGCTTCAGCATTTACACAAGTCCAAATTTTGATCCATTAAGCATCCAAAACTCACCCGAGGCCCCCAGAACCTCAACTAAACATACGAACAAGTCCTAAAACACCTTACGAACTTAGTCGAGCCCTCAAATCACAACAAACAATGCTAAAAACACGAATCACCCTCCGATTCAAACTTAATGAACTTGAAACTTTAGATTTCTACAACCGCCAAAACCTATCAAATAACGTCCGATTGACCTCACATTTTGCACACAAGTCATATTTGACATTACAAACCTACTCCAACTTCTGGAATTTGAATCCGACCCCAATATCAAAAAGTCCACTACCGGTCAAAATCTCCAAAAATTTGACTTTCTCCAATTCAAGCCTAATTTAGTTACAGACCTCCAATTCACTTTCCAGACGCGCTCCTAAGTCAAAAATCACCCATCGGAGCTAACGGAATCGACGGAACTCCATTCCGGAGTAGTCTTCACACAGTTCCAACTACGGTCAAAATCCTAAGACTTAAGCTTCTGGTTTAGGGACTAAGTGTCCCAATTCACTCTGAAACCACAACAACAACCTCCCGACAAGTCACATAAGCAGACAAAGTTATGGGGAAAGCAGTAAATAGGGGATCGGGGCTAATACACTCAAAACGACCGGCCGGGTCGTTACATTCTCCCCCTCTTAAAACAATCGTTCATCCTCGAACGAGCATAGAGACATACTTGAAGTGGTGAAAAGTTGAGAATATCGAATGCGCATATCATGCCCGTTCTCCCAAGTCGCCTCCTCGACCGACTGACCCCTCCACTGAACCTTCATGGAAGTAATGTTCTTTGACCTCACCTTTTGAATCTGCCTGTCAAAAATAGCCATCGGCTCCTCAACATAAAATATATCCCTGTCCAACTGGACTGAGCTGAAATCCAACACATGAGACGGATCACCATGATATTTCCAAAGCATAGAAATATGGAATACCGAATGAACTCCTGCTAGACTGGGAGGTAAGGCAAGCTCATAAGCAACCTCCCCAACACGCCGAAA
This sequence comes from Nicotiana tabacum, assembly GCF_000715075.1. Taxonomy (NCBI): domain Eukaryota; kingdom Viridiplantae; phylum Streptophyta; class Magnoliopsida; order Solanales; family Solanaceae; genus Nicotiana; species Nicotiana tabacum. Next base: position 130,117,980 of record NC_134098.1, read on the forward strand.
CACCTCGAATGGGCCGATAAACCTTGGGCTCATCTTGCCCTTCTTTCTGAACCTCATAACACCCTTCATGGGTGATATCCGGAGCTGGACCCACTCTCCCACCATGAATGCAACATCATGAACCTTCCAATCCGCATAACTCTTTTGTCCGGACTCGGCTGCATGAAGTCAATCTTGAATCATTTTAACTTTTTCCAAGGCATCCTGAACCAAGTTTGTACCCAATAGCCCAGCCTCACCCGGCTCAAACCAACCTACTGGAGACCGGCACCGCCTCCCATATAAGGCCTCATACGGTGCCATCTGAATGCTCGACTGATAACTGTTATTGTAAGCAAACTTCGCAAGTGGCAAGAATTGGTCCCAAGAACCCCCAAAATCTATCACACAAGCATAGAGCATATCCTCCAGTATTTAAATAGTGCGCTTGGATTGTCCGTCCGTCTGAGGGTGAAATGCTGTGCTCAACTCAACCCGGGTACCCAAATCCTATTGTACAGCCCTCCAAAACCGTGATGTAAACTGCGTACCCCAGTGAGAGATGATAGATACCGGTATGCCATGAAGCCTGACCATCTCGCGGATATAAATTCGAGCCAACTGCTCAGAAGAATAGGTAGTCATCACAGGAATGAAATGAGCTGACTTGGTCAGCCTATCCACAATCACTCAAACTGCATCAAATCTCCGCTGAGTCCGTGGGAGTCCAACAACGAAATCCAAAGTGATCCGCTCCCATTTCCACTCCGGAATCTCTAACTTCTGAAGCAACCCACTTGGCCGTTGATGCTCATATTTCACATGTTGGCAATTTAGACATCGAGCTACATACTCCTCTATTTCCTTCTTCATTCTCCTCTACCAGTAATGTTGTTTCAAGTCCTGATACAACTTTGTGACACCCGGATGAATGGAGTACCGCGAACTGTGAACCTCCTAGAGAATGAACTCACACAACCCATCTACATTAGGAACACATAGTCTACCCTGCATCCTCAATGCACCATCATCCCCAATGGTGACCTCCTTAGTGTCACCATGCTGGACCGTGTCCTTAAGGACAAGCAGATGGGGGTCATCATACTAACGCTCCCTGATACGATCATAAAGAGAAGACCGAGAGACCACACAAGCCAATACTCGACTCGTCTCAGAAATATCCAATCTAACAAGCTGGCTGACTAAGGCCTGAACATCCAACGCCAATGGTCTCTCTGCTGCTGGTAGATATGCTAAACTCTCCAAACTCTCTGTCGGACGACTCAAAGGATCATCCACCACATTGGCCTTCCCCGGATGGTACAAAATAGTGATATTATAATCCTTAAGCAGCTCCAACCACCTTCGCTGACGCAAGTTAAAATCCTTCTGTTTAAACAGATGTTGCAAACTCTAGTGATCAATGTAAATCTCACAAGGGACACCGTACAAATAGTGTCGCCAAATCTTCAAGGCATGAACAATTGCTGCTAGCTCAAGGTCGTGGACATGATAGTTCTTTTCATGCACCTTCAGCTGTCTGGATGCATAGGTAATTACCCTATTGTCCTGCATCAGCATCGCGTCGAGACCAATCCGTGACGCATCATAGTATATTGTATAAGACCCCGAACCTGAAGGCAATATCATTACTGGGGTTGTAGTCAAAGCTGTCTTGAGCTTCTGAAAGCTCTCCTCACAGTCCTCGGTCCACCTGAACGGAGCACCCTTCTGGGTCAGCCTGGTCATAGGTGCTGCAATAGATGAGAAACCCTATACAAATCGACAGTAATACCCCCACCAAACCAAGAAGACTCTGGATCTCCATAGCTGAGGACGGTCTGGGCCAACTCTGCACTGCTTCAATCTTCTTCGGATCCACCAGGATCCCATCACTCGATACTATATGACCGAAGAATGCCACTGAGTCTAGCCAAAACTCACACTTTATGAATTTTGCATATAACCTCTTTTCTCTCAGGGTCTGAAGCACAGTCATCAGGTGTTGCTTATGATCCTCCCGAGTCCGGGAGTACACCAGAATGTTGTCAATAAACACAATGACGAATGAGTCAAGATAGGGTCGGAACACACTATGCATAAAGTGCATAAATGTTGTTGGGGCATTGGTCAGCTTAAATGACATCACAAGAAACTCGTAGTGACCATACCGAGTATTGAAAGTAGTTTTTGGGATATCTAGCTCCCGAATCTTCAACTGATGATAGCCTGAACGTAAATCAATTTTGGAAAACACCCTGGCACTATGTAGCTGATCAAATAAATCATCAATACGAGGCAATAGATACCTATTCTTTACTGTAACTTAGTTCAGCTGGCGATAATCAATGCACATACGCATAGAACCATCCTTCTTCTTCCCAAATAAGACCGGAGCACCAAAGGGTGACACACTGGGGCGAATGAAGCCCTTATCACGCAACTCCTGTAACTGCTCTTTCTACTCCTTCAACTCAGGAGGAGCCATACAGTATGGAGGAATAGAGATGGGCTGAGAGCCTGGTAACAAATCAATGTCAAAATCAATATCTCTGTCGGGCGGCATACCCGGAAGATCAGCTGGAAACACATCTGGAAAATCCCTCACTACTGGGACTGACTCAACTGTAGGGGTATCAATACTGACATCTCTCACATAAGCTAGATACGCGTCACACCCCTCTCAACCATTTGTTGATCTTTAAGAAATGAAATAACTCTGCTAGGAGTATACTCTAAGATACCTCTCCACTCTAATCACGGTAATCCTAGCATAGCCAGCGTCACGGTCTTAGCATGACAATCAAGAATAGCATAATGGGGCGACAACCAGTCCATGCCCAAGATAGCATCAAAGTCTACCATACTGAGCAATAATAAATCGGCTCTGGTCTTAAAACCACTAAGAGTAATCAAACACGACCTGTACACGCGATCCATAACAAGAGAATCTCCCACAGGAGTAGACACATAAATAGGGGAACTCAAAGAATCTCGAGATATGCCCAAATACGGGGTAAAATAAGAGTACACATAGGAATAAGTGGAGCCAAGATCAAATAAGACTGATGCATCTCTATGATAGACCGGAACAATACCTGTAATGACAGAGTCAGAAGCAACTGCCTCTGTACGAGCTGGAAGAGCATAATATCTGGTCTGGCCTCCCCTCTAGGGCGACCTCGACCTCCCCGACCTTCACCTCGAGCTGGCTGAGCAGGTGGGGTGGTCACTGGTGCTGGAATCATAACTTGAGGACCCGGTAAAGCACGATGTGCCTGAGAAGTCTGAGGAGGTGCACCTCTCCTAAATCTAGGGAAATCCCTCACCAGATGGCGAGTGTCGCCACACTCAAAACAAGCTCTCGGAGGGTGTGGCTGCTGTGACTGGCTCGGGCCAGGTTTGCTGGCTGACCACTAAAAGCATCCCATGCAGGAGGTGCACCAAATACTGGCGGTGCATAATAAGGCTCTTGGGGCCTAGAAAGGACTGAATTACAACTGGCGGCTGGAAGAGCTGAATGAACAGGGCGACTCCCATAGCCCCTACCATGGTGAACTGCAGTTGGGGCACGAGTACCACTATTAGTGCCAGACTCTCGAGACCTTTTGGCCTCCATCTCCTCTCTCTCTCCCGAGAAATACTCACAACCTGCTGGTATGAAATATCCATCTCCAACTCCAGGGCCATGATAAGCCTGATTATGGGGTGGAGTCCCTCAATAAACCAACGAACCCTCTCTCGAACTATGGCAACCAAGGCTGGTGCATGTCGGGCCAAATCACTGAAGCGAACTACATACTCTGATACAGTCATAGCACCCTGGCGCAACTACTCAAACTCCGCGCGCCATGCTTCCCTGAGACTCTGAGGAACATACTCTCTCAAAAACATGTCCGAGAACTGAGTCCATGTAAGTGAAGCTACCTCAGTCGGACTACTCAACTCATAAGCACGCCACCACTGATAGGCTGCTCCTCTAAGCTAGAATGTAGTAAAAGAAGTCCCACTCGACTCCGCTATACCCATAGTACGTAGATTATGGTGACACTTCTCCAGAAAATGCTTGGCATCCTCTAACACCAATCCACTAAAGGTAGGAGGGTGGTACTTCTTGTATCTCTCAAGTCTGAGTTGCTCTACCTCAGAAACTGCTACCCTAACCTCGTGCTGAGTTGGAGCTACTAGCTGCATAGGTATAATCTCTGGAACCTAGTCGATATGAACCCACTGCTCTAGAGTACCGGCGACGGGAGTCTGTGCTCCTCCCCCAGCCTGAGATGTTGCAGGAGCAAGTGGAATCAATCCAGCCTGAGCTAAGGTGTTGTAATTGCTCAGAAACTGGGCTAGAGTCTCTGGAGGGCTGGTGCAGCAACAGGTATCTCAGGTGTCTGCCCTCCAGTTGGAGCTACTAGGGGCTCCTCTATAGCAGTTCATGCGGGTGCTCTGGCTGCACCGCGTGGACATCCTCGGCCTCTAGTAAGGGGCGCGTGTGTCTAATCATCGGATCCAGTTGTGCATGTCCTCACCATCTGTGAGAGTATAGAATACAGAAGTTTAGAATTTCGAAGTCAACACACGACAAGGAATCAAAGAAGTGTAATTTTTCCTAACAGTTCCATAGCCTCCCGAAGATAAATACAGACGTCTCTGTACCGATCCGCGAGACTCTACTAAACCTGCTTGTGACTTACGACACCTATGAACCTAGGGCTCTGATACCAACTTGTCACAACCCAAACTCCCTCCGTATAACGTCGTGATGGCACCTAGTCTCTACGACTAGGTAAGCCTAACAAATTTCGGAAAATAAAAAAAATGAAAGTAAAACTTAGCAACTAACAACAGTGGATAACTAAGTAACTAGTAACAATGCCGCTCGGCATGTACAATAACCAATACTCTATAAATACACAGTCTTCCCAAAACCCGAAACATCGTAAGTCGCAAGCTACAGAAGGAAACTAGCATCTCTATACACCAGAATCTAATAAAAGAAGTAAGCAAGGTAAATGACAAAGGAAGAAATAGAGGGGGACTCCGAGGTCTGCGGACGTGGAAGATATACCTTGAAGTCTCCATACAACAGCAAGCGCTCTCAGCTAATAGCGGGGCTGATAAGAAGTGCCTGGATCTGCACACAAAACATATGCAAAAGAGTAGCATGAGTACACCACAACGGTATCTAGTAAGTGCCAAGCCTCACCTCGGTAGAGTAGTAACGAGGTTAGGTCCGAGCCCTACTGGGATATAATAATAAGACAGACGCTATAATAAAAAATAAAGTAAAACGGAGAAGATAACAGCAAGTATTCACAATGCAATAACAACACCGCACAATGGTATAACAACAGGGGGCGCTCCCGAGATACTGTCTCGTAGTTTCAAAAGTAAATATAAAGGGAGAACTCCCGAGGTACCACCTCGTAGTCTCAAAAGTAAATATGCAGGGAGAATTCCCGAGGAACTGCCTCGTAGTCTCAAAAGTAAATGTGTAGGGAGAACTCCTGAGGAACCGCCTCGTAGTCTCAAAATTAAATGTGCAGCGAGAACTCCCGAAGAACAGCCCCGTAGTCTCAAAAGTAAATGTGCAGGGAGAACTCCCGAGGAACTGCCTCGTAGTCTCTAAAGTAAATGTGCAGAGAGAACTCCCGAGGAACCGCCTCGTAGTCTTAAAAGTAAATGTGCAAGGAGAACTCCCGAGGAACTGCCTTGTTGTCTCAAAGTAAACACACGGCTCAAACCGATAAATACAACAGTTAACAACAAGCTTTCTACAGTTATACTGATAAAGAACAAGGAAAAGCAAGAAATCAACTAGGCATGATTCACAAAGTCAAATAAGCAGTTAAACCACGTAGACATGAAATATTAGGATAAATAGGATTACTACAAATATTGGAATAGCTCAATCAAGAATGAAAAAAGACTAATACTCATTTAAATGGTATAACTCAAATTAAAGAAAAATCAGGTTGCTACTTAGTAAAATAAATCGGGTTTTACAACAAATAGCCCGTGTACGTACTTGTCACCTCACGTACACGGTGCTCACATATCACAACAGTACCAAATCATAAGGGGATTTCCCCCACACAAGGTTAGGCAAGCCATTTACCTCGAACCAAGCTCAATCAATCGGTAACAATGTCTTTTCCACGAATATCTGACTCCGAATGGCCCAAATCTAGCCAAAATCAAGTACATACCATAAATACAACTATAAGAAATTAATCTAATTAATGAAATCAAAGCTAAAGAAAGAAATTAGAAAATCGACCCAAAAAGTCTCCCCTAGCCCACGTCTCGGAATAGGGTAAAAGTTACAAAATATGAATACCCATTCCCGCATGAGTTCACTCGTACCAAAATTATCCAAATCCGATTTCAAAATTTCAATCAAAACCCAAAATCTTAGTTACAGAACTACTTCCCATTTTCCCCATAATTTCAACCCAAATCCAAAATTAAATGATGAAATCAATCATAGATTAGTAAAACATAACCATAAAGGAGTTAAGAATCGTTACCCAAAAGCTTTCTACGAAAATACCTCAAATAATCTCCCAATCCGAGCTTTCAAAGTCCTAAAATTAGAAATGAGACCAAACCCTCGAAATTTCTTCTTTTCTGCCCAACGATCCCGCACATGCGAACCACCAGTCGCACCCGTGACGCCGCACCTGTGGAATTTCCATTGCAGGTGCAGAAATGGCTCAAGGTTACTGGAACCACTTCTGCGATCAGGTGGTCGCACCTGCATGTGCGCACCAGCGGACAGTGGTCCGCTTTTGCGGTATCCCCTTCCAGCTCACTCTCTGCATCTACGGAACTTCAAGTGCATCTGCGGGCTCGCAGATGCGGAAATTCCCTAGCACCTGTGACTCCTGGCTATCTCCTCAATCCCACTTCTGCGCTTGGACTCTCGCACGTTCGTGTCCACACCCGTGGCCACCCCACCGCAGGTGCGATTACACCAGAAGCCTGAAAGCTTCAGCAATTACACAAGTCCAAATTTTGATCCGTTAAGCATCCGAAAGTCACCTGAGGCCCCTGGAACCTCAATCAAACATACCAACAAGTCATAAAATACCATACAAACTTAGTGGAGCCCTCAAATCACATCAAACAATGCTAAACACATGAATCACCTTCTGATTCAAACTTAATGAACTTGAAACTTTAAATTTCTACAACCGATACTGAAACCTATCAAATTACGTCCGATTGACCTCAAATTTTGCACACAAGTCATATTCGACAGAACAGACTTATTTCAACTTCCGTAGTTTGAATCTGACCCCTATATCAAAAAGTCCACTACCTGTCAAAATCTCCAAAAATTTGACTTTCGCCAATTCAAGCCTAATTTAGCTACAGACCTCCAATTCACATTCTAGATACGCTCCTAAGTCCAAACTCACCCAACAGAGCTAATGGAACCGACGAAACTCCATTCCGGAGTGGTGTTCACACAGTTCCAACTACGGTCAAAATCCTAAGACTTAAGCTTCCATTTTAGGGACTAAGTGTCTTAATTCACTCCGAAACCACAACAACAACCTCCCGGCAAGTCACATAAGCATAAAAAGGTACGAGGAAAGAAGTAAATAGGGGATTGGGGCTAATACACTCAAAACGATCGGCCGAGTTGTTACAGTAGGATTTAGGAAATAAAATGATGGGAAGAATGAGATTTGCTAGGTGTCTTTGACTAGTTTGATAGTAGCATATTTAAGCTCTAGCATGTGTAGTACATTCCCTATGGTTTGAAAATTCTTATGATACCTTGTTGAGTAGATAACATGTGTATTGATGCCTATATCTCATTTTCTCGGCTTGTGTCACTTTGTTCTTGATGCTTAATATTTTGCGGCTCCATGAGTACTCTTATTGTTTGAGAATCAAAATGGAACCGTCCTTAGTGAGTCATGTGCCATGTGTGGTGAGAAATTGTATAGTCCGTGTCATTACATTAGAGTCTAGAACATGCCCGACATGTGTGAAGTGAAATTTTAAGTTTTCCTTGGTTTGAAAAATGATTTTAGACTTTCTTTGATATTTTTGAACTTAATGCCTACCACAAAAAAAATCTATCCATAGTAAACCCTTTTGAGCCTATAGACTTTTATTTGGCACCCACATTACGAGTGTATACCCTTTTGTTCTTAGTTGGCATTATTTTAATCAATTTACCTCTTAAAGCACTTTAATTATGAAATGAGCGTTAGAAGAAGTAAGGACTAAGTGTGGGGTTAGTTTCGAGTGGAACCAATAAAAGAAAGAAGGGTGCACTTGTTTTGTAAAATAATACACCACTAGCAGAAACTGAAAAGGGAAAATAATAGTAAAAAATAAGAAAAGAAGGAAAAATATAGATGAATAAATTATTGTCTTGTTCTTGCTAGTGGGGTATAAAGTAAAGTAGTGCTTAAAGAAAGAGTAAATATTTTTTGGGTGATCTTGTTTGTGAAATTGAAGTGGAATAAAGAATTTGCGCTTGAAGTTTATTATGTTATGTGTTAAAGTGTTTGGGAGGATGAACCACTAATCCAAAATATATCTTACTCTTCCCTTAGCCTACATTAAAACCATGAAAAAGTCCTAATTGCTTTTAGATTGAGCAAGCCTACATTAGTGGAGGTTCACATAATGGGTAAGCCTATGGTACTTTGTGCATGCATGTGACGTTTTTGTGAGAGTGAGGAATTTCTTTGATATATGCGAGTCCTTAAAATATATTTGAGCATTTGATTCGAAAGTGTGGATTCAACTTACTCTCCTGTTCTTGTGGTGAGGGCACATGGTTTAGCAAGGGATAGGTTGTTATTAGATGTCTCTATGATGCTAAGTGTTCAAGCCATGGATGCATTGTGATATAGAGTTGGTTTGTGAGTCTTGGATTGTTATAAGCATGTTGTCCTCTTCCTGAATAAATTTTTGAAGTATGACATGGAGTAAAGGAAAGTGTGTGTTGAAGGCATATGCTAAAGTTTAATTGTTGCTATCAACTATAGTCATAGGTATGATGTGCTTCGGATGTGCTAAGTGAAAATAAGATGCTCTAGGAATTGGTGGTTGACTCGAGGGTGAGCAACGTTTAAGTGTGGGTGGTGATTTTTGGCCAAAATGCTATACTTTTAGTACATTACTCGCCTTACATGTTGTTAGTTTAGTGGTTAATTGTGCGACGTTTGAGATAAATTATGTTGTTTTATGTGTAGGAGCATCGAAAGACAAAGATGAGTGAAGGTTGCACAAAAAGAGGACGCAAATGCAAGAAAAGAGCATAAAAATGCCAAGTACCCAAACCGCGCTACTAACCAGGCTTCGCAAGGTCTATATCCATCTTGACCGCACTACATACCAGGCTTAGCGAAATCTATAGCCAGCTTGACCATGCTACAAACCAGGCTTAGCAAGGTCTATAACCAGGTTGACCGCGCTATAAGCCTGGCTTCGCGAGGTCTATAACTCGATAATTAAAAGTCGCGGGTTAAACGTCTCTAGCCCAGATTTGGACTCAAGGACTTCAACCCTAGCCTATAAATACTCCCTAAACATGTCTAAGAGAAGGAGATGACATTTTTTAGAGCATATTCAACCGAAAAAGGGACATTATTGGAGTGGCAAGAAGGCTACGAGAACACTTTGAAGCAACGAATCACGAGTTTTTTTTTCATTCTTCCTTAATCTGTATTTTAGTGCTTTCAATTATTATTGTTTACCCAAAAAATGGATAGAGTTGAATTTGTACGTAGTCCTAAGGGTATGTGGTATAACTTAACACAAATCGTAAGGAAAGATAAAAAATATCAAATATGGACTGTAAAGAATGAAAAAGAAGCAAGGTTGGAAAGAAGATGATTTATGGACTAAGCACGTTGAATCAATCTATGAAGCTAAAAAGGATAATTCTTCAGTATGAGAGTATATGATATCTGAGTTACAGTGTATGCAAAACTTGATCTTTACAGAAATAATAACAAAACCCTTTATAGTGGAGGGATCCTACTGTAGAAATAATTAAAAATACAGAGTGGGAGACCCATGATAAAACAACTTTTCCATAATTCCTGCCAAGATTCTCTCCTCTAGTGGAATTGCAACGGCTCTAGTCTATGAGCTCGATATTGACTCGAGTTTTCGGTTTTGACTCGAGCTCTCGATCTTAACTTGAGCCCGATTCTGACTTGGATCCTTGAATTGATTCGGGTCATCATAGTTCGATTTGGATTCGAGCTCGATAATAATATCGAGCTCGACATTGGTCGGTCCCTAGGGCTCGAAGCTTGATGACCATACTTCGGACCTCAACCTGATCTTCGATTCAATGCATTACCATTTCAACCAGTTCGTACAAAGGATTAACCAGTTTTTACCGTATACAAATAGTCCCCTCATTTCTTGGGAAGGATGTAGCGAGAAACGACATGATTTTTCAACGGTACGATTAGATATATACTGACATTTGCATCGAGTCTGATCATGATGTGCGTGATAGCTGTCCCGTCGGTTCAGTTTACCTAAGCATTTAATGTGTGTCAGACGATGGTCAGCCATTATCGAAATTGAACCGCCATTGCTCTACCTATAGATAACCCTTTTTTTCACTTCTAATCACTTTTACATCTCCAAACGCAAAATTTTTTAACTTTTTCTCACACCTTCTGAATGCATTCGCGAATCTGTGATTCTTCTCTGCAAAATCGTTCTTCAAAACACCATATCTTTGTTATCTCCTTCTTCAAATCCAAAAATGGTGAAAACATCAAAAATTATCCCCCAATAAGAAAATTCCTCTTCTTTCCAACCCGTCGCCGACAAAACACCGGTGGATCCACCGCCTGAGGAGTGCATTCCCGTGGCATGCGTTCTTACCACCGATTTTAAGGTCGACAAAAGCTCTTCAATTTCGGGTCAATATGAGCCAGTATCGAGGTATATGTGTTTGATAATCGAGGGATATCTCGAACATGTAAAAAAGGATTGTAACTGGGGGAACAAAGAAGTGGTAGTCCCGTTTCCCGAAGAGGATATTACTACTCATGTGGATAGGTTTTTAAGTGTGTATACTTACCCTTTCACGTTAGGCCCCCTCGACCCTGTTATCATTGCTTTTTGACATAAATACCAAATAACCTTAGGCCAAATCCATCCTTCTTTTTGGCGGATCGTTATTATGATCCGTTTTTTTGTGAACAAAATTGAGGGGATGTCTTTCACCCTCGACCACCTCATTAGATTGTACTTCCACTACCTCTTTCGAGGCGGGTTTATAAAACTACAACACCGGGCTACCAAGGTTCTTTTCTCGAGTATAGACAAGGACAAGGATCGAGGCTGGATGGGAAGGTTCATTCGAGTGAAGACGTCGGACCTAATTACCGGTCGAGAAGATGCCATTTCCGGAAGAATGAAACATGAAGCCTAAATGTAACTCGGTTGTTATCCCCCATTGTTTTTCCCCTTCGTTTCCTTTCTTACTGATATCCCCTTTTATGGTGTAGTGGTTCCTTGGATGTTCGGTACGGTTCCCGACCTCAAAGACTGGGTATGTGCCCTGGCTTTGACTTCTCCGTACGCCGAGCGCTAATGGAGCGATTTGTCAAAGGGCCGATGGGAGGCCAAAATCATGGTAATCTCATTTCTCGCATCATTGATAGTCTGAATTGTTTTACGTATACTCAAATCAATTTTCTTGTGTGCAGGTTTGGGAAAGGATGTGGTTTTGAGACCTCTGTGCGGCGAGGAGGAAACTTCGATTTCTAAACCGGCGAAGGACAATAAGAGAAAAAAGGCCTCTACTTCCGAAAACACAAAATCGAAGGCTTGTAAGTTGAGGAAGAATAACATCCCTTTAACCTTAGAATCAGTTTGGTGTCTGAGGGATAAAGACGAGGAAGAAGAAAAGGACGACGGGTCTGAACTGGTGGCCCGAGTGAAGAAACCCATCAATGCCCCACATGCAACTGGATCGATGGTGGTTTACAAGGCTCCGCCTCGAACTGAGGGTACATCAGAGAAAGATTCGGACAAAGTCCCCGAGCCGTTGGGGATCAAGTATATCTCCCATCGAAGTCAACAGATGGTGGATATGTCTGAAGGGGCCGTTCCTGACTCTCATCAAACCGTAGAGAACACCCCAAGAGACTCACTTGGGGCAGTTGTAATCGAAGACTCGCCCACTTTCCCTATTTTTTCTTAAGGGGCGATTCGAGAATCCCAAGCTTTGGGGGCCCTCGAGATGAACCAATCTCATGAAGGGGAGGACCCCTTCTGCAATTTGTTTACTAGGGTCGAGGACTCTGCTGGCCCTAGTGAAGTGTTGGGTCTTTTCTGCGAAGTGCAACATGCTCTAAATCGGGTAAGCTCTAACTCCCTTTGTTGATACCACTTTCATGTTTGCTATTCTTTCCTAACTTCCTTTCTTCCTCCTTCGTAGGCCGCAACCGTTCATCGAGAAGTGTGTTCTAGGTCTCAAGCTGAGTTATGTTGGTATGAGGCTGACCTCCGATGGGTCAAGGAGGAGAGGAACTCCCTTAGACTCCTCTTCTGACAAAGGGAAGAAGAAATCAAGGACCTCCGTGCTGAATTGGCTAAGGCTCAACAAGACCAGATCGACCTGACCGAGTAGGTAATGGTAATCTTAAAAACCCATGGGCTCGATTCTGGAATGGTGGCTAATATTTCGATCTCATAGCTACAATAGAAGCTCGAGGTTATTGGGAAGCTTCGTGAAGAGGTCGATGTGATAAGGGCGGAGGCCTTGGGATGGAGATATGGCATGGATCGTTATGCCGCAGAAAAGGAAACTGCTCGAGCCCAATTATCATCGGCCGAAAACCAACTTCGAAGCATGAAGGAGAAAAGATCAGTTCAAGCAAAAAGGATAGAGGAGCTTGAGGCTCAGTTGACCTCCGAACTTGCCAAGGCCAAATCTGACGCCGAAAAGGCAAAGGCCGATGCGAATGCATTTGTGGCCGTCTATCGGGCCGATACTGAAGCTGCTCAAGTACAAGCAAGAGAGGCAGCTGAGACCGCCAACACTCGAGCACATTGGGTTGCTGAACTTGCTAAATGCCGATCTCGGAGGGAGACCCTCAAAGAGATCCATGCTCAAGGTTTCGATCTCTTCGAAGAGATAAAAAAGGCTAAAGAGCTCAAAGCCGATGCTGAAGCCTTGCTTTTCGATGATGATGATGACAATGATGGGAGCAAGAGAGGGTCCGAGAGAGGGGAGGAGACTGATAGAGAAGAGACCACCCCCGGAGATAACCAAGAAACTTAGCCCTTAGTTTCCATTTCGGATGTTGTAAACAATCTTGTATATATATATATAAATATCTTTTATTTTCTCGACTTGTCTCTATTTTATTTTCTGCCTTGTGAAGATTTTGTTTCATTCATGCCTTATGAAGGTTTGCATAAGGCTTTAGGCAATTTGATCGAATTTAAACCTTGTAGACTTTATAACCGAGTGAGTGCTTGCTCAAACTTGAAATGGGGCAGCCTGTAGGATTAGTGGTCGGACGAGTGATTGGAACTCAAAGTAATGTAGCCCGTAGGCTGAGTGATTCGAACTTGAAGTAATGTAGCTCATAGACTTAATGGTCAAGTGAGTGCTTGCTCGAACTCAAAATAAGAGTATCCTGTAGGCTTAGTAGTCGAGTGAGTGCTTTCTTGAAATTGAAATAAAATTAGCCCGTAGGCTTAATGGTTGAGTGAGTGCTTGCTCGAACTCAAAACAAAAGTAGCTTGTAGGCTTCATAGTCGAGTGAATGAATCGAACTCGAAGTAATATAGCCTGTTGGCTTAGATGTCGAGTGAGTGCTTGCTCGAACTCGAAATTAAAGTAGCCCGTAGGCTCAGTAGTCGAGTGAATGATTCGAACTCGAAGTAATGTATCCCGTAGGCTTAGTGGTCAAGTGAGTGCTTGCTCGAACTCGAACTAAAAGTAGCCCGTAGGCTTAGTAGTCGAGTGAATGATTCAAACTCAAAATAAGAGTAGCCCGTAGGCTTAGTAGTCGAGTGAGCGATTCGAACTCGAAGTAATGTAGCCTGTAGGCTTAGTGGTCGAGTGAGTGTTTTCTCGAACTCGAACAAAAAGTATCTTGTAGGCTTAGTAATCGAGTGAATGATTCAAACTTGAAGTAATGTAACCCGTAGGCTTAATGTTCGAGTGAGTACTTGCTCGAACTCGAAATAAAAGTAGCCCGTAGGCTTAGTAGTCGAGTGAATGATTCAAACTCGAAGTAATGTAGCTTGTAGGCTTAATGGTTGAGTGAGTGCTTGCTCGAACTCGAAATAAAAGTAGCTCGTAGGCTTAATAGTCGAGTGAATGATTCAAACTCAAAGTAATGTAGCCCGTAGGCTTAATGGTCGAGTGAGCGATTCGAGCTCGAAGTAATGTAGCCTGTAGGCTTAATAGTCGAGTGAGTGCTTCGAACTCGAAGTGATGTAGCACGTAGGCTTAATGGTCGAGTGAGTGCTTGCTCGAACTCGAAATAGGGTAGTCCTTGGGCTTCGTAGTTAGTCCCCGAGTGAGAATGGTTGCTCGAACTCGAATTGGTGTAGCCCTTGGGCTTTATAGTTGAATGATTCGAACTCGAAGTAATGTAGCCCATAGGCTTAATGGTCGAGTGAGCGATTCGAAGTTGAAGTAATGTAGCCCGTGGGCTTAATAGTCCAGTAAGTGTTTCGAACTCGAAGTGATGTAGCCTGTAGGCTTAATGGTCGAGTGAGTGCTTGCTCGAACTCGAAATAGGGTAGTCCTTGGGCTTCGTAGTTAGTCCCCGAGTGAGAATGGTTGCTCGAACTCGAGTTGGTGTAGCCCTTAGGCTTTATAGTTGAGTGAGTGTTGCTCGAACCTTAAGCTTGTTTGCATAATAAATCTCGAAATAGAGGAATTTTTCTTGTATATAAGATATCGGTAAAGAAGAAATTTTTCTTTGTAAGTCCTTATACATGTGTTCATGTTTTGCGTTAGGGCTCGGTCCAACTACATGATCATGGTTCGTTTTAACTATTTGGCTCTTACAATTTTTTCCTATCAGAACCTTGTTGTTATGAAGTAACTTTCTTGCATCGAACTTAATATATTTGAGGGGCAATGCCCCCAGTATTTGAGGTCGATTGTAAAGAGGCCTCGGATACTGTCGCACGATCAATGGTTGCCTCATTAAAAACCTTGCCGAAAAGCCCAATTGGGATAAAATCGGTCTAAGGAAAAAAGAGTGCAACGCGTGCTTTCAGACCTAGGGCTTCGTATTGAATGATCCATCCTTGTTCCTGATCGAACTCCTGCAAGGGTTAGTTTCAAAATATAAACGAATATGGGAGGATCGTACCTTAGCAGTAGTATCGTTTTAGGTGCGACACATTCTAATTGCTTGATAGTTGTTTGCCGTTTATAATACCAAGCTTGTAGGATCCTTTACCAACGTTTTCGAGAACTTGATACGGTTCTTCCTAGTTTGGACCCAGTTTTCCTTCATTTGGATTTCGGATACTGAGGGTGACTTTCCTCAGCACTAAGTGCCTAATTTTAAAATGGCGAAGCTTGGTTCTTCGATTATAGTATCGTTCGATCCGCTGCTTTTGGGCGGCCAATTGGACGAGAGAAATTTCTCGTCTTTCATCCAATAATTCGAGGCTAGTATTCATAGCCTCGTGATTTGACTCTTCTGTTGTATATCGAAACCTGGCACTGGGTTCCCCGACTTTGACTGGGATCAAGTCTTCAGAGCCATATACTAAGGAGAACGGGGTTGCCCTCATACTAGATTTTGATGTTTTTCGAAATGCCCAAAGAACATCGGGTAGGATTTCTCTCCATTTCCCCTTAGCGTCATTTAACCTTTTCTTTAGGTTTTGAATCATAGTTTTGTTCGTTGATTCGGCCTGTTCTACTAGGGTTATACGATGTTGATAATATCCTTTTTATTTTATGGTCTTCGAGGAATTTCGTCACTTTGTCGCCAATAAATTATTTCCCATTGTCACACACTATTTCGGCGGGTATCCCGAATCGACATACGATTTGATCCCAAATAAAGTCTATAACCTCTTTCTCTCTTACTTTCACGAACGCATGTGCTTCAACCTATTTAGAGAAATAGTCAGTCATAAATAAAATGAACTTAGCTTTACCTGGGGCCGATGGCAGAGGGCCGACGATATCCATTCCCCATTTCATGAATGTCCATGGGGATAGGACTGAGTGAAGTTGCTCTCTGGGCTGATGGATCATTGGTGCAATCCTTTGATATTTGTCACATTTTCGAATAAACTCCTTTGCATCTTTGTCCATATCGATCCAATAATACCCTGCCCTGATTATTTTTCGGACTAATGAATCGGCACCGGAGTGATTTCCACAAGTACCCTCGTGAATCTCACGTAGGATATAGTCGGTGTCTCCTGGACCTAGCATACTGCCAATGGTCCATCGAATGTCCTTCGGTATAATGTTCCATCTGCAATCAATGTGAATGGAACAGCTTTGGTTCGTAGGGACCTTGAATTTTTAGGGTCCGATGGGATCTTTCCGTTCTCCAAGTATTCAATATACTTATTCATCCAATCCTAGGTTAAGCTTGTAGAATTTATCTCGGTATGACCTTCATCGATCACGGATCTCGAGAGTTGAACGACAGTCCCCGAGCTTATCTCGTCTTCCTCGACCGATGATCCCAAATTTGCAAGTGCATAAACCTCACCATTTTGTTCTCGTGGTACATGATGTAAAGTCCACTCTTTGAAATGGTGCAAAGTGACCTGCAGTTTATCCAAATACTTTTGCATTCTATCCTCTCGAACTTCGAAGGTTTTGTTTACTTGATTTACCACCAGTAAAGAGTCACATTTGGCTTCAATGACTTCTGCTCCCAAGCTTTTAGCTTGCTCGAGACCTGCAATCATGGCCTCATACTCGGCCTCGTTGTTAGTCAACCTAGTAGTTTTGATAGATTGCCTAATAGTGCTACCCGTAGGCAGCTTTAAAATGATGCATAGCCCGGACCCCTTCACGTTCGAAGACCCGTTTGTGAAAAGGATCCATACCCCCGATGATGTACCTGATTTCAACAAGAGTTCCTTTTCGACTTCGGGTATGAGGGTTGGCGTGAAATCGTCCACAAAGTCCGCTACAATTTGAGACTTGATGGTCGTACGGGGTTGATATTCGATATCGTACCCATTGAGTTCGACGGCCCATTTGGCCAATCGGCCTGATAGTTCGGTCTTGTGCAAAATATTACGAAGTGGGTAAGTTGTTAATATGTATATGGGGTGACATTGAAAGTACGGTCTTAACTTTCTAGAGGCACTTATCAGTGCAAATGCCAATTTCTCTAAGTGTGGATATCTAGTTTCTGCTTCTCTTAAGGTTTGACTTACATAATAAATGGGAAATTGCGTACCTTGCTCTTCTCGAACTAGGACACCACTTACCGCGATTTTCGATACTGCCAAGTACAAGCAAAGTTTTTCGTCTATTGTTGGAGTATGAAGCAGTGGTGGGATCGATAGATATCGCTTTAATTCCTCTAATGCCTGTTGGAATTCCGGGGTACAAGCAAAATTGTTCTTATTTTTAAGTAGAGAGAAAAATATGTGACTTTGATCTGACGACCTTGAAATGAATCGGCCTACGGTAGCAATCCGTCCCGTTAGCCTCTGCACGACTTTTACACTGTCCACGATGGCGATGTCTTCGATGGCCTTGATTTTATCGGGGTTGATTGATACCATGAAGCTGAGGAACTTGCCCGAACCGACCCCGAAAGCACATTTCTCGGGGTTGAACTTCATGTTGTATTTCCTAAAAATCTCGAATGTTTCTTGCAAATGAGCCAAATGGTCCTCTACGCACAGGGACTTAACTAGCATATCATAAATATAAACTTCCATTGATTTACCTATTTGTTCCTCGAACATTTTATTTACTAGGCGTTGGTAAGTAGCTCCTGCATTTTTTAGCCCGAAGGGCATCACATTATAACAATATGTTCCATACTTGGTGACAAATGAAGTCTTTTCCCGGGCTTCCGGGTTCATTTGGATTTGATTATACCCGAAATAGGCATCGAGAAAAGTAAGGACCTCATGGCCGGCCGTGGCATCGATCATGCGATCGATGTTGGGCAGCGGAAAAGAATCTTTGGGGAATGCCTTGTTTAAAATCTTATAATCTACACACATTCTAAGTTTGTTTCCTTTTTAGGGACTACAACAACATTGGATAACCATTCGAGATATTTTACCTCCCGAATGGACCCTATTTTGAGAAATTTAGTTACCTCGTCCTTTATGAATGCGTGCTTTACCTCGGACTGGGGTCTTCTCTTTTGCTTCATCGGTTTGAACCTAGGGTCCAGCCTTAGCTGATGCATCATTATATCCGGTGGGATCCGTGTTATATCTAAATGGGACCAAGCAAAACAATCTATGTTATCGATAAGAAATTGAATAAGCCTTTTCCTGAGTTCGGGGGTTAATCGCGTTCCCAGGTATACCTTTCGTTCGGGAAAATGCTCGATTAGTATGACTTGCTCCAATTCTTCAATCGTTTATTCGGTACCGTCGGAATTATTGGGAACCATGAAGGATCGAGGGATCCTTTGATCATCATCTTCATCGATCTTCTGATTTTCTGGTTGGGTTAAAGCTGATGTCTATGATTTCTATTTGGCATCTCGTTCCCCTTTAGAGTCTGACCCCTTTGTTGATGAATGTGAGGATATTGGAATTGTTTCTTCGACAACAAACATTTCTCTCGCGGCCAGTTGTTCTCCGTACACTTTTTTGACTCCCTTCGATGTTGGGAATTTAAGAACCTGGTGTAGGGTCGAAGGTACAACTCTCATGTTGTGGATCCATGGACTTCCAAAAAGATCGTTGTACCTCATGTCGCCTTCGATTACGTGGAACTTCATTTCTTGGATGGTCCTGGCCACGTTTATCGGCAGAATTATCTCGCCTTTGGTGGTTTCACATGCCATATGGAATCCGTTTAGAACCAGGGTTGCGGGTACGACCTAGTCCTGTACACCGAGCTATTCTACAACCTTCGACCTAATAATGTTGACAGAGCTACCTGGATCAATTAAAACACGCTTAACTTTAGTTTTATTCATAAGTACGGATATTACCAGTGCATCGTTATGAGGTTGCATGACTCCTTCTGCATCTTCATCATTAAAGGACAAAGTTCCTATGGGTGGGCAATCCTGAGTTCGAGGTCGCTTTTCTCTCATAACCGGTGTCTTAGTGCGTTTAAGCACCGGCCCTTGAGGGGTATCGACGCCACCGATGATCAACTAGATGATGTGTTGTGGTTCTTCTTATTCGTTTTATTTGCCGAAATCCCTATTTTTGAAATGGTTCTTGGCCCTATCGCTTAAAAATTCTCGAAGGTGCCCTTTATTGAATAATCGGGCTACTTCCTCTCTTAGTTTCCTGCAATCTTCTGTTATGTGGCCATAGGTGCCATGATATTCACACATTTGATTGGGATTCCTCTGGGAAGGATCGGTCTGCATGGGTCGAGGCCATTTTATGTCTTTGATGCGTCCGATAGCCGACACGATGGCGGATGCATCAATGTTGAAGTTATACTCCGATAACCGTGGTGCTTTCTTAGATCCGGTAGGCCTGTCAAACCCATTTCTGTTCATCAGCCCTCGAGACCCTTGACCTCGATCACTTCTTTTGTTGCTTTGTCTAGGGTTACGTCTCGATTCATTGATTCTACGATTTCTACTATATGGTCGGTATCAGTCCCTGATCGGACCTTGTTCTCGATTGATATCCCTTCGAGCAGTGGGTTCAGACCCCAAATGATCGTCTTCGAATCTAATTTTTGATTGGTACCGATTATTCACGTCGGCCCAAGTAATAGTTGGGTACTCGATCAGGTTATGCTTCAACCGCCATGAAGTCGTCGAACTTCGTTCGCTCAAACCTTGAGTGAAAGCCTGAACAGCCCAATCGTCTGTGACTGGTGGTAGATCCATTCGTTCCATTTGAAAACGAGATACGAACTCCCTTAGCATGTCGTTATCATTTTGTCTTACCTTGAACAGGTCTGACTTCCTGGTCTCGACTTTTATGACCCCGGCGTGTGCTTTTACGAAGGAATCTGCAAGTATAGAAAAAGAATCGATAGAATTAGATGTAAATTATTATACCGTATCATCTCTCCCTTTGACAAGGTTTCACCGAATTTATTCAATAATACGGATTCAATATCATCATCCTCTAGGTCGTTCCCTTTGATGGCACATGTGTATGAGGTGACATATTCGTTGGGGTCGGTAGTTGCGTTATATTTAGGAATCTCGGGCATGCGGAATTTCTTTGGTATCGGTTTAGGAGTCGCGCTTGGGGGGAAAGGCTTTTGTACGAATTTTTGAAATCTAAGCCCTTCAATATCGGTGGTGCCCCCGGGATCTGATCAACCCTGGAGTTATATGTTTCCACCTTTTTGTCGTTTGCTTCAATCCTCCTTTCTCCCAATTCTATTCGTTTGGTCAGTTTTTCGAACATCTTAGCAATTTCGGGATTATTCCCTGACTCCTGCTCATTTGATATCACTATAGCTGGTTCCGTTGTATGGGCAATTTCTCGGGGTTGACTGGGCTCCGACCTGCTCGATATCTGGGTTTGACTCTACAACTGAGCTATTGCTTCCTGTTGAGCTTGCAACATTTCGAAAATCATATGCAAGCTGACGCCGTTTTCCTAGATGTTATGGGTATCTCGAGCTGCTGATCGAGTGCCACCATGAATGCTATTTTTAGGTTCAGAATGTAGGTTCGCCTCAATGGTCACATGCGAATTAATGTCTATCGACACTTCGATTCGAGCTCCAACGATGTTGACATGCGGTCTTTCGGTACTGGGTGTCAAGTTGTTCTCATCTTGAAGACCAGCTTCGTTGTCGATAGGTAAGGCCATTTAATTGATAGTTAGTCGTTGTTAATCCAAAATCAAAGACACTTCTGGAAACAAGCGCAAAACAGTGAGTTTTTGCAGATTCGTATCAAATAACCACTGTTATCCTTAGCCCCACGGTGGGCGCCAAACTGTTTACCCGAAAAACGGATATAGTTGAATTTGTACGTAGTTCTAAGGGTATGTGGTATAACTTAATGCAAATCGTAAGGATAGATAAAAAAAATATCAAATATGGGCTGTAAAGAATGAAAAAAAAGCAAGGTTGGAAAGAAGATGATTTATGGACTAAGCAAGATGAATCAATTTATGAAGCTAAAAAGGATAATTCTTCATTATGAGAGTATATGATATCTGAGTTACAGAGTATGCAAAACATGATCTTTACAGAAATAATAACCAACCCCTTTATAGTGGAGGGATCCTACTTTAGATACAATTAAAAATACATAGTGGGAGACCCATGATAAAAACAACTTTTCCATAATTTATGCCAAGATTCTCTCTCCCAGTGTGGTTGCAACGACTCTTGTCTATGAGCTCGACATTGTCTCGAGCTCGATATCGACTCGAGCTCTCGATCTTGAATTGAGCTCGATTCTGATTTGGGGCCTTGTGTTGGTTCAGGGACAGTGTTGGTCGGTCTCTGTCTCGTAAGCTCGGTAACTTCATCATAGTTCGATTTAGATTCGAGCTCGATAATAATATCGAGCTTGCCATTGGTCGGTCCCGAGGCTCGAAGCTTGATGACCTGACTTCGGACCTCTACCTGATCTTCGATCCAATGTATTACCATTTCGACCAGTTCGTACGAAGAACTAACCGATTTTTACCGTATACAATTATCATGATTATTAGTATGGTTATGAGTAGCTAAACTCTTTTATCTAGGGTTTGATGGAACCTTTTGAAGGATGATTTTCACTTGCGTTTAATATGATTTTGCCATTGGATTTTCTCTTCTTGTTCAACTACGTGATTATCTTAGTTAATTGAAGGGCCCTCAATTGACTGTGCCTATTTAGTGTGTATTGCTTGGAAAAGTGTACAAATTTAGGTAGTTCTTGAACAACATCACTCCTAACGTATGCGAGGAATCAATACAGAGGGGTTAAGGGTGATATTAGGAATAACGAAACCTTGATGCGATCTTAGTGAGTGGTGAATTAGTGCCAGCTAGCCTAGTTCGGAAGAATATGTCTAGTAAATTATAGTAATTGCTCGGAAGAGAATTACGACACCCGAAGTACTCACGATCGGTAGAAAATACTTAGGCGAAATTATAGAAGACGTAGCAGGAAGGATTCCGATAATTGGGGAAATCATAACTCTAGACATCCTTAATCTTGTCTCCAACCCTTAGTATCCCTAGTTGTTAATCTACTAATTTAATTTATTAGTTTAATTAGAAACAAGAATCTTAATATTTATTACCTAGGAATTGTTCGAACTTGTATTCTTAGTGATAGTGAACAGTTGTAGCTAAACCTTAGTTCTCTGTGGGATTCGACTCCGAACTTTTAGACCGGATTATATTTGCAGCGACCGCTTATCTTTTTTAGGACTAGAATTGGACGTGATCAATTGTATAGGACTCAAAAACTGCATGCTCTGACCAGGGAAATTATGTTCTAGATCGTACAAAGAAACAACTTTATATTATTCTGTATATATTTATTTCATTTATTAGTTCTATTATTCCTTTGTAAAATAACAATGATAGGCTTGTTAATACGTAGTGCTAGTTTAAAAATAAGAAATTTCAAGGTTGTCATGTTGGAAACGAATGAATTCTCCTCTCGCGTGCTGAACAACGTAGCCATCGATCGGTTTACTTGATTTTAAATTTAATACAGTAGTTTAATAATGTAATAATCGATAAATTTTATGATTCACTTTACAATTATAATATTCTCGTTGTTCGATTTAATCATTTGTAGTTGGTGAAATTATTGAAAATTCATGTAAATAATATATATATAAAATATGTGAAAATATCATTTTCCTACTGTTAATAAGGGAGAGTTAGAGAAGCTTAGGGTTGTCATGGGTGCTTGCCGTTCAGGACAAAGTCGACATTTGACTTTCTTGTGTAATATTGATTGGTTTACTTTGTGTTGGTAATGTAACCTTTCCATTAACTTTTGCCTGCCCGGACTATTTTGTCGATCTTTTGGTATCCATTAATTTAAAGCTTCTACCACGTGGCATTAGCTGATTACGGTGGGTCCACAAAAAGGATGAGTCTACACTCTACACTTTAGTTTCTCTTTTGAGTTGATGAAATTTTCACTTTTGGAAAGCTGATGCAATTAAGCTCCTTCATTAAGCTTTTGGATTTTCAACATATGTGTCTAGCTTTGTAAAGAATTTTATGCCTGGCTCTTTTTAGCATTTTGTATTTTACCTGCTTCAACTTTGACTTTGATTTATTTTTCCATGTTAGAGAAAAGAATGATGATGAAATAGTTTAAGGTTCGTTGAGTTGTTTCGTCTGACTAAGTTAAAAAATATTTGAGTTCGATTTTTGTTCTCTCCGAAAATTTCCTGTGCAAAGTGGAGCATAACACCAAAGGCTTTATTTTCTTTTGCTATTATAATTGATTCTATTTGAAAATCTACTGGAACTATTTGGTACTTTAAAATCTCATAAGAAATTCAACATACTGCACCACAAAACAAGAAAAGAACTTCACAAATTATTTTAGATTGTATGGCCAACAACATGTAGCTCACATTCCACTTATAATGTGATGTATTCCCCTATCTCAAGTATGTTAGCGAAGTATATCTTTTCTTACAACTTGGTGAGTAGTTAGTAAAAGATTACTTTCCTAATGAGCAGGTTGTGAGATGATGTAACAAAATAACATATCATCGCTTATGAATAGTTGTTGAGAAAATTAATTTGAAGTAGGTATTTGAGAAATTGCAAGAAATGCCGTGTGTATCATATTTGTTTATGGAATTATTGATACACTTTGTCTTAATTACTATTTACAGTTTACATGTTGTTTCATGTTTCAAAGATTCACTCTTTTGACATGTTATCACTCTGTAAAAATTTTCCGACATATTATATTTTTATATAGTAGTTATTTGGGAACACCCATAGCTTTGACTTTAGTGAGAAGCTCTCGTGGAAGAAAATTAATTAGTGCATTAAAAAATATATCACTTCTATATATAGAAGGACTGAATGCTATTTTAATCAATGTTTACCGATAAATTTAGGTATCACATTGCATTTAAATGTAGTCATGATTGTTACCATAGTGTTGTTGAAATTATTGGTTCTCAAAATACATGCAATTTACTATTCTTTATATATATATATATATATATATATATATATATATATATATATATATATATATATATATATATATATATAGAGAGAGAATTAAAAACTTAATTAGAAATTAGAAAGAAGAATCACATAATGTGAAGTGTTGTGGTTGAGATAATGAAGATCTTGTAAAAATACAAAAGCACATTATAGTATGTGATACTACTATTAGTTTAAACAAGAGCACATTATCACATGCAATTAAACTACACCCTAATATTTAATATATATCCCTAACTAGTATGTACAAGATAGAGGAGTAATAAAGAAGTTTGTTATTGAGCCAAATCCACCTTATACTTTGATAGGATAAATTATATCTATTGAATGATAAATGGAGAAAGAAGTGGGGCAATCCAAGTTAATTGGGTGAGACGTAGGCATCCAGGATGGTTTAAACAGGTGAAATTTGCTTTGGGCTCAATAAAATAGAAAAGAATATAGTAGGGGATTTGGAGGGCATTGTGGGCGGCTCTAAGGGGGAATCAAACTAGAAACTTGATTTCATTATATGATATCATTGTTACATTGACATGAGGAGCAGATACACAAAGCACGTAGCCTTGGTTGCTAAAGAACTAAAAACACGAGCAGTCCGCTATTCTGTAACTTCAGCGCAACAACGAGTACGTAATGTTGATGAAATTTAATTTTATGTTTATTATTCTTTTGGACATAGGTATTGAAATAAGAGATATATAATTGAGGATTGAAGGTAAATTGTGGCAACGGGATAAGTTTCTAACGAATTAAATTCATAGGTGATTAGATACGAATTAAGAAAGTTTAGCCATAAGGTTTTTCAACTAAAATTGTCAATTTGAAAGGGTAAATTTTATCAAAATTTAATTTTGATTAGTGTTATGGAATCCTCTCGCTGATGAGGAGAATCTCTTGGTGGTCATGGTTCGTAAATTCTGACTCGTCGACTAACGTTAACAATTAAGTGCATGTTCACCTGAGAATTTCTTTTATCATTCTTAACCCATTTTTGTGTAGTTTGAGGTGATATGGAGGCTGGAGAGCATAGTTTTGACTTATTGGAAATGGTGCTTAATTTGCAAATTTGAGGTAAGTGAGACTTTAAGCTTTGATGCTTGCTTTTCTAAAGCTTGTTTTGAAAATATATTTTTTCTGCCTGATCCATGTGTTGGGACGAGTGTGTGCTTGGCAGAATCGGTAGTCTTTGACCAGCCGCAAATATATATTATTTTGTAAAAAGTTGAAATTATTTAATAAGTGATTTGTGGTGTTGTGTGGCGTAGCCTCGTGCTATGGCGTTGGGGCGTTATAAATTATTTCTTCGCTACCGTTATATATTTGGGGCACTATGTATGCCGCCGTGATAGATTTGGGGCATTGTGTATGCTGTCGTGGACTCGTTGGGGTGTTTGATTAATTTCATGCATTGCCATTGATGACAAGTCCTTAGTGTAGATTGTGTTGAGATATATATATTATTTTATACATTAGACCAGATTGTGTTATATATATATATATATATATATATATATATATATATATATATATATATATATATATATATAGTATTGTTGTTGAATAATCGTTTGGACCTTATAAAGTAATTATATGGTGAAAGATTTTATGTGCTCGTTGTATGTTTGTATTTTTCTAACACTTGTTCCACTGGTATTCAGAGTGGCGGGTCGAGGATTTTACTGGGTTATATTTATATATAACTCACTCCTTACCTGCATGTCCATGCATATACTATTGGTGAAGATGAAGTTAGTAGCTGACGAGTTCGCTAGAGTTGATTCAGTTATTGAGGTGAGCCATCACATTGTTTGTGGAGGTTGTCAAAAGAGTCTTTATTATTCATTCATATCTTTTGTAATTCTCTTAGATGCTCCATGGTCTAGTATGAGATTTGGGCTAGAGTTTTTAATTTAAAATTTCGAGATATTAATCATTCGTAGTTGATTATCAGATGTTGGATACTCATTTAATTTATCAAATGCTTCAAATTAATGGCTAACGTTGTATAAGCCAAAAAATCTGCCCTCGGAATATTTAACATAAAGTGACATTAATGAATGTCATCGGCCGAGCTCGCCTAAGCCATAGCGAGACTAATTACCGCGGTGTCGATATAAGTCGTGATCGAGATATCAATAGAGCGCAGTGAAAATGTCAACAAGGGTCGAGATCGATTATTAGTGATAAAATCGGTAACGGCTAATTTGTCAGAATAGAATATTAAAAGAGAGAATATTCTAGTGAATATTCCTGGTATTTGTACTATTAGGGTTTCCTAAGAAAATAGGCTCATATATATATAAAGAAGAGACAATAATAAGGGCATGTAATATTTTTATGATAAGAAGACTTTTGAGACGAAGACTCCATTTCAGATAAAAACGCAAAGGCTACCTTTTTATAAAGATTCTCGTTCATATTATTCATCACTTTTCCACCAGATCCAAGGATTGTTCATGCAAATCTTGGATCTATCTGTCATCCGTCGTTGTCAGGCAGAATGTTCACCCTGTCCATTCATTATCGGGTGAATTATTCTTTTTATTTACATAAATGCCATTTATTGATATTTATTGCTAGATATATCTCATTTAATGTTCTTGTTGCAAGAGTATTTCATATTTATTGTCATCAATCATATGCGAACTCAATCCCATCTATCGTGCATCCTTACTTAATATCTAGAGTCATTATCCTTTACTAGATTTGACCCTTCATTATATAAATTTAATAGTTTAACCAGAAATTATATTTCTTGGTCAAACAATTTGGCGTCGTCTGTGGGGAGTTTCTAGCTAAGCATTTTAGTTTCTTCTAGATCTACAACCGGCATTGATTGCTGACGTAAAAAAAAGAAAGAAAAGAACCCTTTTCTCTCCGCTTACATAGATCTAACATGGCAGGTAACATAGATGAAAGAGTAAGAATTATGAGTGACCTCCCAACCAACCTCATGAACATCGTCCACGAGAGCTCAGAAGCAGTGGACGAGGACACAACACCCAATGCCTCTCCTAGGCGAAGTGGATCACCCCTCCCCACTACAGGATCACGAAATCCCTTGGCAAGACAACCTCCACATCCATGGGAGAGGAGGCACCGCCAGCGATAAGGAAGCTCCTTGAAGTTGGTTACGATGGCATGACCGACCCCAAATATCATGTGACCCACTACGTCACCACCTTGAAAGGCAACGACCTCATAAATGAACAAGTATCCTCCGTTCTTCTAAAGAAGTTCAGTGAAACCCTCACGGGAGGAGCACTAACTCAACAAATGAAAGACAAAGAGAAAGAAGAATATCAATCAACAGGGTCGAGGTCGGTAGACGTCGACATCAAAGACGTCATCAAAGACCCCGATGTGGCTGAGGCCGCAGGATCGACTATAGAGGACCTCGACCTCGTTCAGCTAGATGTCAACTATCTCACCAAGAAAGCTTACATCGGCTTCAAACTCCAAGATCCAGGTAAGTTTCGCAAATTCTTAATTGCTAACGCAGACCTGTTTGCTTTTTGCCATGCAGATATGCCAGGTATCCCAAAAGAGATCGCCACACACATATTGAACGTCTATCCACTCTATCCCTCGGTAAGTCAACAAGTGGCGGATGTGCGTGGATTTCACCAACCTGAACAAAGCTTGCCCCAGGGATGCATTTTCACTACCTCATATCTATCAACTCATCGATGTGACAACCGTACATGAGTTACTGAGTTTCTTGGACGCTTACTCGGGCTACAACCAGTTCCTTATGGAGGAAGCAGACCAGGAAAAGACCACCTTCATCATCCACGTGGGTAACTTACTAGAGACTAGTGACAAAAATGTTCAAAGAACAACCCAGAGAGACGATGGAGGTATACATCGATGACATGGTGATCAAATCCAAAAGGAAAGAAGATCACATCGATCATTTAAGAGAAGCCTTCGGCATACTCAGACAATACGGCATGAAGTTGAACCCTGAAAAGTGTGCATTCGGCGTGGCCTCAGGAAACTTTTTGGGTTTCTTAGTGTCAAAGAAGGGAATCGAGGTAAATCTCGACCAAATAAAGGCCATTGAGGGTATACCAAAGTACTTGACCACCAAAAAACAAGTCCAGAAGCTAACTGGCCGTATCGCCGCCCTGTCAAGGTTCATCTCATGAAATTATAAAGGAAAACGACCTCCTATTGACCCCTGAATCCGTCCAAGCATTGAAGGAGTTGAAGGTATACCTATCCTCGCCATCGTTTCTCTCAAAACCGGAACCAGGACAACCTCTCCTCATCTGTCTCGCCATATTCGAAGAAGCTGTGAGCGTAGTCCTAGTCCAGGAAAGCAAAGGTACGCAATCTCCCATCTATTACATTAGCAAGACACTAGTCGACACCGAGACGAGGTAACTCCACCTTGAAAAACTGACTTTGGCCTTATTCGTAGCTTCACGGAAGCTTAGACCGTATTTCCAATTCCATCCCATCCCAGTCGTCACGACTTTCCCCTTAAGAAGCATTTTACACAAACCCAAACTTTCGGGTAGATTGGCCAAATGGTCCATCGAACAAAGCGAGCACGATATCACATATTGACCGTGAACGGCGATAAAGTCTCATGTCCTCGCCGACATGTCGTTGACTTTAGTGCGCACATACTTCCCGAAGTCAAAAAGGAAGCCCTACACACGACCTCTAGGTCCTATACACTGACGGTGCATCTAACGTGTCGGGGTCCAGACTGGGACTCATACTCGAAGTCCCAACAGGTGAAGTGATTCGCCAGTCCATAACGTGCCCGGACATGACTAACAACAAGGCCGAGTATGAGGCCGTAATTGCAGGACTAAGACTAGCACTCAAATACGGGGCGAAGCGGCTAAGGTTGTGCTGTGATTCCCAGCTCGTGGTCAACCAAGTCAAAGGGACTTTCCAAATCAAGGAGAAGATGTTACAAAAATACCAGACCAAAATCTGCAAACTACTACCCGAGTTCGACGGATGTCAGTTCGACCAGATTCATCGAGCAAAAAATATCGAGGCAGAGGGCCTCGCCAAATTGGCGGCAACTACCAAAAACATCATAACCGGAGATCAAAGTGTGGTCCACCTCTTCAATTAATCGATAGACCAAATCGAGGTAAGAACCATAAATCTAACTTGGCACTCACATAACAGTATTGCTACAAATTTACAGGACGATATACTCCCCAATGATAAAAAAAGGCCAAGAAATTACGGATGCAAGAAGATAGGTATAGCATCGTTCACAATGACCTGTACAAAAGGACATATGTCGGCACCCTAGCCAAATGCTTGGGCCCAAATCATAAGTGGCGTGTCCTCGATGAAGTGCACGAAGGCCACTGTGGAGCTCACTCCGAAAATCGAGCATTGGTCAGGTGCCTCATACGAGTAGGATATTACTGACCCACCATGAAACAAGAAGCCACAGATTTCATAAAACAATGTGTGCAATGCTAGAAGTATGCCCCAATGATCCACCAAGCGGGCAAACAACTACACTCAGTGACATCCCCTTGGCCGTTCTTCAAATGGGGAATGGATACCGTGGGGCCCCTCCATGTCGGACGAGGTAATGTACGATATCTCTTGGTTATAATTGATTATTTATCTAAATGGGTGGAAGTAGGAGCATTCATCCAGATATGCGAACGGGAAGTAATCACCTTCATATGGAAAAACATCATATTCCACTTTGGTCTCCCCAAAGAAATCAGTTGCGACAACGGACCTCACTTTGCAGGAAAGAAATTCGCCAAATTTTTTGAAAAATGGCACATCAAAAGAATATTGTCAACGCCTTACCACCCCGCAGATAACGGGCAAGCAGAATCCTCCAACAATTCAATACTGAACATCATGAAAAAGAAACTCGAAGACACCAAGGGACTATGGCCGGAGGTATTACCAGAAGTACTCTGGGCCTACCGAACAATGCTAAAAGCGAGCATTAGGGAAACGTCATACTCGTTAGTCTATGGGACTGATGCAGTAATACAACTCGAGGTCGGGAAGCTCATTCTAAGGTACTTCCGTGAGAGCGGAGCCCAGAACGATGACAATAGAAGGCAAGAACTCGACGAGGTCGAGGAATGAAGAGATATGGCTTCCGTAAGAATGGTTGCCCAAAAGCAACAAGCAGAACGCTACTATAACAAGAGGGCAAAGATCAGGCCACTTTATGTCGGGGACTACATTCTTAAAGCCAAAAATACAAGCAAGAAAGGACCTGTGAGAAGGCAAAGTGAGAACAAACTGGGATGACCCCTACAAAATCACAGCAGCAATAAGCAAAGGGTCATTCACACTAGAAATAATGGAAGGAAAGTGACTGCCAAACAACTGGAACATTATGCACCTCAAGTACTTCAACTTTTAAAAGGACGAGGTCCCCAGAGTCGCACTCTTTTTCCCTCGCTCGAGTTTTGTCCCAATTGGGTTTTCTCGAGGAGATTTTTAACAAGGCGATGATGGGGATACTTTAGAATTAAAGTGCACAGATGGAAAGCACCAAATGATCAGTTCATTGCTCAATCTCTCATGATCTTTCCAGCTCGACCAATGAAGGGACTAGATAGATCGGGACTGGGACTGAACTACGAGCCATCAGTGCCCGAAAAATACTTAAATCTATCCAAAAGTATGAATAAAGCACGAGTACATGAAAGTTTATCTCAACTCTCCAATTAAATTTTATATTTGAGCTCGATCGAATTAACACATTTTCGGCCCATAACCTCAATTAATTAAAGGTAACATTCGACCTCGTTCGAATTAACACCTATTCCGTCCACGACCTCAATTAATTAAACGTTACATTCGACCTCGTTCGCATTAACATCTATTCGGCCCATGGCCTAAATTAATTTTACCTCTTTTCGAATTACTACCTACTCGGCCCACAGACTTAACCGAATGAAGGTTACCTTCAACACCGTTCAACTCACTCGATGAGGTCGAGGAACTTGATGTGGTCAAGGAATGAACAGATATATCTTACGTAAGAATGGCCGTCCAAAAACAACAAACAAAACGCTACTATAACAAGAGGGAAAAGATCAGGCCACTTAAAGTCAGGGACTACGTGCTTAAAGCCAAAACACAAGCAAGCAAAGACCCGCGAGAAGGCAAACTGGGAACAAACTGGGACGGCCCCTACAAAATCACGGCAGCAGCAAGAAAAGGGTCATTCACACTAGAAACAATGGAAGGAAAGCGAATACCAAACAACTGGAACATTACACACCTCAAGTACTTGAACTTTTAAAAGGACGAGGTCCCCAAAGTCGCACTATTTTTCCATCGCTCGAGTTTTGTACAATTTGGGTTTTCTCTAGGAGGTTTTTAACGAGACGATGACGGGGATACTTCAGAATTGAAGTGTACAGATGGAAAGCAACGGGCGATTAGTTCATTGCTCGATCTCTCACTATCTTTTCAGCTCAACCAATAAAGGGACTAGATAGACAGGACTGGGACTGAACTACAAGCCAGTGCGCGAACAAATATGTAAATCTCTCTGAAAGTATGAATAAAGCATTAGTACATGAAAGTTTATCTCTAATCTCCAAGAAAAGGTTACATTCGACCTCATTTGAATTAACACCTAGTCGGCCAACGGCCTCTATTAATTAAAGGTTACATTCGACCTGGTTCGAATTAACACCTATTCAGCCTACGACCTCAATTAATTAAAGGTTACATTCTACCTCGTTCGAATTAACACCTATTCGGCCCACAACCTCTATTTATTAAAGGCTACATTCGACCTCGTTCAAATTAACACCTATTCGGCCTACAACCTCAATTAATTAAAGGTTACATTTTTAATGACCCGACTTGTTATTTTTAACATTTACGTCCTTTCAACTATTTGATATCTTCAGTAGCTTCATATGATGTATTATGACCAAGTTTGAGTTTTTTTGTATTTGACCTCAGAACGGAGGTTTGATGATTCCGCTAGGTTCGGATGATGATTTTGGACTCGGGTGCATGCCCAGAATTTAATTTGGATATTTCTAGGATATTTCGACGTCGTTTCTTCAAGAATAAGTGTTATAACATTAAGCAAATAAGCTCCAAATTCAGTTTTGATTGAAGCATTAGATCCGTATAGAAATTACGGAGCCATAACAATATTCGGACATCGTGTGAGAGAGTTATGCCCATTTTCTGGCGAAATACAAAAGATTTTCCATTGCCATCGCCCAGGGTAGCATGGGGCGATTGCCCTAGCACTAGAATTTCTTTTAGGTTATGGAAACATCGCTACACGTAGCGCCCCACGCCATTTGTGGCTCCCGAAACATTATATACTCATTTCGGGGTTCATTTTTTCCCATTTCTCTTGGCCGAACTTTGGGATTTTCTTCCACTCTCTCAAGACCTCCAACTTCCCCCATCTTCAAGGTAAGTAATACATACTAATTTGGTGCTTCATTCCATCAATTCCACCCTAAAACTAACTCAATCCTCCATAAATACATAGATCTTCAAGTAATTTCTTCAAGAACTCAAAGGATGGTTTTGCAAGATTTCTTCCAAAGGGCAATCCTACACCCTTAGACTTACATGTATGGATATATTATGGAAATATTAGTATGAATTAAGTATTGGAACTTATGGTATGGTGATTGGAAGCCATAAGTTCCCAATTTAAATACATAACCATTGTAGAGATTAAAAGATGACTATTTAATGGAATTTTGTTGGTTGGGTGTGGGTGGATGGCCATGTATGTGATGTTGGAAGTTATGAATTATTTAATAATGATGCTGGGATAAATTATTGGTAAATTGTAGTAGTTGGATGAACTAATTCTATGGTTAAGAGGTGTAAAGATTTATGCCTACTAGGTATTTGATAAAATGCTAAAATGGCCTAAATTATGGAATTTGTTACTAATATTGGTCCCATTGGATGTTGTTATTGTAGATTGAAGTTGCTTAGTATAGTGGATCATTGTAGTATCATTAAAGGATAAATTTGAGGTATGTTGGCTAAACACCTTTCTTAGAATTAAATCCCACGGTATTCATGTAATTTATGTAAGTCCCGAGTTATTCATTATAAAATTGGCTATTCCGAATAAGTTTGTGTTGACAGATATATGTTCAATATGTATCCCAAATACTTTTATCATGTTATCTTATCATTTAAGAATGTGTTCAAAGTATGAGTTGTGCATTAAAAATATTTCGACTTCAAGTCAAGTTCAAACGAAGTCTATTATGCTAAATTTTGTGAAAAACCTCTATGTGCCTAAGACTCTAAATTGCCTACATTGTACTAAAAACCTTGATTTGAAATGCCTTGTTTGTTGATGATGATGACGATGTTTGAAAGTGAAAAAGGTGAGCATGAAATACTAATTACGGCCGACGTGCCAAGAATAATTTTATAATTGTGGCCACTAGTGCCAATGAAATGAAAAGATGTGAAAGAAGTATGAAACGATATGAT
Source organism: Nicotiana tabacum (assembly GCF_000715075.1). Lineage (NCBI taxonomy): Eukaryota > Viridiplantae > Streptophyta > Magnoliopsida > Solanales > Solanaceae > Nicotiana > Nicotiana tabacum. The sequence continues at coordinate 130,151,734 of NC_134098.1, forward strand.
TGGTAGAAAAGGGTGATGTCGATCCACACATCATGGTGGTGAGACGGCCTAGCCGATCGGGTCGTGATCAGATGCCATGCCGCACACATGGTAGTGATTATACTGGAAATTGTAATTGAAATTGTGATTGTGGTTGATATCTCGGATGAGACAACCTAGCTGATCGGGTCATGATTGGACTCCGTGCTAAAAGTACGGTGGTATTGTTATTGTGAACAGTGGCATATTAGTACTAAATATCAAAAAACTTATGATATGGAATTTTATTTGAACATTATTTTGGTCCTAACTTGAGGTTTGATGTTGTCTGAAACTTCCACTTATATTATGATTATTATTCCTTATATTATTTATCATTCTATCGAGAGGGTGTTTTGTCATTCATACTAGTACTATTCCATATGTACTAACATCATTTTTTCCTGGGGTCGCTACATCTTCATTGGATGCAGGTAGTTCTACGGCAGAAGATATTGATCAGTGATACTGGTACACCCTCTTCCCAGCTGACTTGGTGAGCTCCACTTCATTTCGGGGTCATGTATCTGTAGTTCCTTGTGTATTGTGTTTGAGGTATAGTCGGGATTTTATTGGCGACACTATCATAGTACTCTTTTGTATCTATTAGAGGCTCCGAAGACATAGTGTGGGTTGTATATTAGTGATGGGGAAGTCAAACAAGTTATAATGTGCTTGAATTACTTATTCAACTTCAAACTATGAAGTGTGTCTAATTTGAGACTTGAAAAGAAAGTAACTAATGGTAATGAATTGGTATTGTATACATGTTTTCCTTATTGTCTAATTAATGAAAATATGTATTCTCTTTTTTTATAAGTGAATTTTGGGAAGAAAGTATCTGACATGGTTGCTTGATCGGGTCCACTCGGTTGAGCGCCGGTCGCGCTCCCCGATTTCGGGGCGTGACAAACTTGGTATCAGAGCCTAAGGGTTTAAAGTGTCCTATGATTTCTTGAAGCCGTGTCTGATAGATTCCTTCTTATCGGTATGTTGTCGGCCTCATCTATAATGAGGAGGCTACTTGGACATTTAGTAATTTCACCCTTCTTTGATGTTCTTGATTGTGCGATAAAGATGATTGTAAGACTGCTCCACTTTTAACTCGTGCGTTGCTCTAATTTTCAGTACATGACACCTAAGAAGAAGGCAAGAACTAGCTAGAGAGCCAATGTCACCCCAGGAGTGGCGGTTGATCCTATACTTGGTGATGCGGGGTGAGAACACTAGGGTTGGGGATATTCCCCCAATTACTACACTGCATGACTATACTACAATTGATCAGACTGCACCTGCCTCTACACCTACTGAGGGTGCAACGGTCCCTCCAACTGATATTCCAGTTCCACCTCCAGCTTCCGATTCTGGTGTTTCTGTTGGGGATATTAGGGGAGCCATACAAATGTTGGCTCAGATAGTGGCTTCCCAGTCCCAAAGATCGAATATTGCACCTACTTCTTCTAGTTTGCAAGAGGATTCCACTAGTTCCAGAGTGAACAAGTTTCTTTAGTTAGATCCTCCGATGTTCACGGGTACTAACCCCGAGGAGGACCCTCAGGACTTCATTGATGAGATGCACAAGACACTCCGAGTTATGTGTGCTACTGAGGTAGAGGCAGTGGAGTTGGCTTCCTACCGCCTGAAAGAGGTGGCATATTCTTGGTTTGAGCTTTGGGAGGAGTCCCGTAAGGAGGGGAGCCCTCCAGCGAGGTGGTGTGAGTTTTTCGATGCCTTCATTGATCATTTCTTGCCTGCCGAGACTAAGGCAACCCATGCTGCTGAGTTTGAGAGCCTGAGGCAAGGTAGCCTAAGTGTGAGGGATTACCATATAAGATTCGCGCACCTGTCCATGTATGCTATTTACATGTTGCCCACTATGAAGGCTAAAGTGTGCCGGTTTGTATAGGGCCTAAGTCCCTTGGTAATTAATGAGGCCGCTACAGCTGCCTTGGTTTCTGATATGAACTATGGGAAGATGGTGGCATTTTCTCAAGCTACAGAGACGCGCAAATGGAAGAACAGAATGGAGAGGGAGGGTAGCAATAAGGCACGGTCCGCGGGCAACTTTGGTGGTTCCTCTAGTGGCGGCAGTCAGCATTCAGGGGAGGGTTATCAGGGCTATTCCAATCTTTTGCTCCGTCTTCAATCAGTGCACCGCCGTCAAAGCCCAATCAGCAGCAGCAGAGTCATTTTAGGCCCGGCTAGGGCAACAGGGGATCCTACCAGTAGGGTCGGCCTAATGGGATATTCTAGCAGAAGCACAGGCCCCTATGCCCTAGGTGTGGAAATATGCACTTAGGAATATGCTACATGGACTTACCCATATGCTACGGGTGCAGATTAAGGGGTAACATTCAGAGAGACTATCGTTCGCCTCGCCAGAGTGCGGGCAGGGGCACGACACATGCAGCCAGTTCTGCAGCTACTACATCCGCAGAACCCCCTCCAGCTCGAGGCACTTGAACACCCGCAGGGCATGGTGCAACTAGGGGTGGAGCACAGAGTTCAGGAGGATCCATCTGCTTCTATGCTATGAGGGATCGCCATAATTCAGAGACTTCTCCAGATGTTGTCACAGGTATATTGACTGTCCAATCTCATAATATGTATGCTCTAATTGATCCCGGTTCCACTTGGTCATATGTCACTCCTTATGTTGCTATGGAATTTGGGATAGAACCGGAATAACTTCATGAGTCATTCTATGTATCTACTCCGGTTGGTGAGTCTATTTTGGCCGCGTGGATTTATAGGGATTGTGTTGTCACGTTGCGTGGTCGGAACACCATGGCCGATCTTGAATTAGGGATGGTCGAGTTTGATGTAATAATGGGGATGGACTGGCTTAATTCATGTTTTGCCAAGCTTGATTGCCGAATTAGGACCATTAGGTTCAAATTTCCAAATGAGCTAGTTATTGAGTGGAAGGGGGATGACGTAGTTCCTAAGGGTAGCTTTATTTATTACCTTAAGGCCACGAAGATCATTAACAAGGGGTGTAGTTACCATTTGGTTCTGGTTACAGACATCGATGTTGAGGCACCTACACTTGAGTCTGTGCCTATTGTGAATGAATTTCCGAGAGTTTTTCCGGATGAGCTCATGGGGATCCAACCAGATAGGGAGATTGATTTTGGGATTGATGTGATTCCAGGCACGCAACCTATATCTATTCTACCATACAGGATGACACCGACAAAATTGAAAGAACTAAAGAAACAATTGAAGGATTTATTAGAGAATGGTTTCATCCGATCGTGTGTGTCGCCATGGGGCGCACCAGTCCTCTTTGTAAGGAAGAAAGATGGGTCTCTAAGAATGTGCATCGACTATCAGCAGCTCAACAAGGTCACAGTCAAGAATAAGTATCCACAACCAAGGATAAATGATTTGTTTGACCAATTGCAGGGTGCTAAGTACTTCTCAAACATTTATTTACGATACGGGTATCATCAATTGTAGATCAAGTAGCATGATATTACGAAAACAACTTTTAGAACCTGATATGGGCACTTTGATTTTTTGGTGATGTCTTTTGGACTAACAAATGCCCCGGCGGCATTCATCGATCTTATGAATCGAGTTTTCAAGATTTTTCTCGAGTCCTTAGTGATAGTGTTCATTGACGATATTCCTGTATATTAACGAAGTCGAGAGGACCATGCTGGTCATCTCATAGTAGTTCTGCAAACCATATATCAGCATAAGTTTTTAGTGAAGGGATTAAGGTTGATCCTCAGAAGATTGCAGCTGTGAAGAATTGTCCAAGGCCTACAACTCCAACAGAGATTAGCAGTTTCTTAGCTTTAGTTGTGTATTACAGAAAGTTTGTGGAGGGGTTCTCTACTCTTGCCTCTCTATTGACTAAATTGACGTAGAAGGCAATTAAGTTCCAATGGTCCGATGCTTGCGAAAGAAGCTTCCAGGATTTGAAAACAAGATTGACTACGGCACCAGTGTTGACCCTACCAGAGGGTACAGATGGGTTTGTAGTATATTATGATGCTTCGAGAATCGGAGTTGGGTGTGTATTGATGCAACATGGCAAGGTGATCACTTATGCTTCTAGGCAACTCAAAAATCATGAGAAGAATTATCCCACGCATGACTTAGAACTTGCGGCGATGGTATTTGCATTAACAATTTGGCGTCATTATTTATATGGGGTCCATGTGGATATATTCACGGACCATAAGATCCTTCCCTATATTTTCAAGTAGAAGGAATTGGGTCTGAGGCAGAGAAGATGACTTGAGTTACTCAAGGACTACCACATTGATATTCTATATCATCCGGGGAAGGCTAATGTTATGGCGGATGCTCTTAGCTGGAAATCTATGGGTAGTTTAGCACACTTGGAGGAATATCAAAGGCCATTGGCCAAGGAGGTTCATCAGTTGGCTAGTTTGGGAGTTCGTATTGCTGATTCTAGTGAAAGAGGAGTGATTGTGCAAAATAAGGCTGAATCATCACTTGTTGTGGAAGTCAAGGAGAAACAATACAACGATCCATTGTTGTCACAAATGAAAGAGGGGATTCATAAACATAAGACCGTGGCCTTTTCTATTGGCATGAGTGATGGAACACTAAGGTACCAAGGGCGTCTATGTGTTCCAAATGTAGATGGTCTCCGGGAGGGAATCATGATTGAGGCTTACACTTCTAGGCATTCCGTGCACCCGGGCTCTACAAAAATGTATCATGATCTTAAGAAAGTCTATTGGTGGAATGATATGAAGAGGAACTTAGCGAACTTTGTGGCAAAATGTCTAAATTGTCAGCAAGTGAAGGTCGAACACCAAAGGCCCGGTGGGACTCGATTTGGGTGATTGTGGATCGACTCACGAAATCATCACACTTCTTGCCGGTTAAGGCTACCGACACAGTGGAACCGTATGCTCAGTTGTATATGAAAGAAATAGTCAGGTTGCATGGCACTCCAGTTTTTATCATTTCTGATCATGGGGCACAATTAACGGATAATATTTGGAAGACATTTCAGCAAGGTTTGGGTACGCAGGTGAATCTTAGTACAACCTTTCATCCACAGACCGACGGGCAGGCAGAGCGGACTATTCAGACGCTTGAGGATATGTTGCATGCCTATGTTCTTGACTTGAAAGGTAGCTGGGATGATCATTTTATACTCATAGAATTTGTCTATAGTAATAGTTATCATGCTAGCATTCAGATGTCACCGTTCGAGGCTTTATATGGTAGGAGATGTAGATCTCCCATTGGGTGGTTCAAGATTAGGGAAGTAGAGTTGATATGGCCATACCTCGTGCATTAGGCTATGGAGAAGGTTAAGATCATTAAGGAGCGGTTGAAAACTACTCAGAGTCGTCAGAAGTCCTATTCGGATATTCATCGTAGGGATTTAGAGTACAAAAAAAATGATTGGGTATTCTTGAAGGTTTCCCCCATGAAGGGTGTAATGCGATTAGGTAAGAAAGGGAAATTGAGTTCGAGGTATATCTAACCGTACAGAATCATTCATAGGATTGGTGAAGTGGCGTACAAGCTTGAGCTACTGCCTGAGATATCATTAATGCACCCGATATTTCATGTGTCTATGTTGAAGAACGTAGTTAGAGGCCCGACACTCATTGTTACGGTTGAGACTATTGAGGATAATGAAGAACTGACTTATGAAGAAATTTCAGTTTCCATTCTTGATAGGCAAGTCCGAAAGCAAAGAAATAAAGAAATTGCCTCCGTGAAAGTGTTATAACGAAACCAACAGGTTGAAAAGGCTACTTTGGAGGCCGAGGAAGAGACAAAGAAGATGTACTCTCACTTGTTTGAATAATTACGTATTTAGGTAGTTGGGTTCAATGAAAATGTTAAGAGCTTACCTTCTATGAATTATGTATATGTTGTTAGGATTGGTTTCTAGGATAATCTGATAGGTGGATAGGCCCAGTTACATGGGAAACTCTGCCGAAATATTTGGAAATTTATGGAGTTAGTAAAATTGGGAACTTTTGGTGTGTGGATGAGGATTTAAGTCACATTTGGTGTCTATGGCGGATTCTAACCCGCATTCGAGGACGAATGATCTTAAATGGGGGAGAATGTAATGACCCGACTTGTCATTTTGAACATTTAGGTCCTTTCAACTATTTGAAGTCTTGAATAGCTTCATATAATGTATTATTACCAAGTTTGAGGTTTTTGTTATTCAACCCCGCATCGGAGTTTTGATGATTCTGTTAGGCCCGGATGGTGATTTTGGACTCGGGCATATGCCCGAATTTAATTTGGATATTTCTAGAATATTTCGACGTCATTTCTTCAAGTATAAGTGGTATCACATTAAGTAAATAAGCTCCAAATTCAGTTTCTATTGAAGCATTAGATTCGTATAGCAATTACAGAGCCATAGCAAAAAGAATTGTCAAATTCGGACATCGTATGAGAGAGTTATGCCCATTTTTGGGCAAAATAGAAACTATTTCCCATCACCAGTGCCCAGGGTAGCTTGGGGCGCTAGTCCTGGCACTGGGATTTCTTTTAGGTTCTGGAAACAGTGCCACAGGCAGCGCCACACGCAGCGCCCCACACCACTTGTGGAGCCCGAAACATTATATACTCATTTCGGGGTTCATTTTTTCCCATTTCTCTTGGCCAACATTTGGGGTTTTCCTCCACTCTATCAAGACATCCAACTCCCCCCATCTTCAAGGTGAGTAATACCTACTAATTTGGTGCTTCATTCCATCAATTCTACCCTAAAACTAACTCAATCCTCCATAAATACATAGATCTTCAAGTAATTTCTTCAAGAACTCAAAGGATGGTTTTGCAAGATTTCTTCCAAAGGGCAATCCTACACCCTTAGACTTACATGTATGGATATATTATGGGAATATTAGTATGAATTAAGTATTGAAACTTATGGTATGGTGATTGGAAGTCATGAGTTCCCAATTTAAATACATAACCATTGTAGAGATTGAAAGGTGATTATTTAAAGGAATTTTGTTGGTTGAGTGTGGATGGATGGTCATGTATGTGATGTTAGAAGTTATGAATTGTTTAATAATGATGGTGAGATAAATTGTTGGTAAATGGTAGTAGTTGGATGAACTAATTCTATGGTTAAGAGGTGTAGAGATTCATGCCTACTAGGTGTTTGATAAAATGCCTAAATGGCCTAAGTTATTCAATTTGTTACTAATATTGGTCCCATTAGATCTTCTCATTGTAGGTTGAAGTTTCTTAGTGTAGGGGATCATTGTAATATCATTAAGGTACGAATTTGAGGTATGTTGGCTAAACTCCTCTCTTATAATTGAATCCCACGGTATTCATGTAATTTATGTAAGTCCTGAGTTGTTCATTATAAAATTGGCCATTCCGAATAAGTTTGTGTTGAGAGATATGTGTTTCATATGTATCCCAAATACTTTTATCATGTTATGTTATCATTTGAGAATGTGTTCAAAGTATGTGTTGTGCATTAAAATGTTTTAACTTCAAGTCAAGTTCAAACGAAGACTATTATGCTAAATTTTGTGAAAAACTTCTATGTGCCTAAGACTCTAAATTGCCCACATGTGTACTAAAAACCTTGATTTGAAACTCCTTGTTGATGATGATGATGATGATGATGATGATGATGATGATATTTGAAAGTGAAAAAGGTGAGCAGGAAATACTAAATACGTCCGGCGTGCCAAGAATAATTTTATAAGTGTGGCCACTAGTGCCAATGAAATGAAAAGATGTGAAAGAAGTACGAATTGAGCCGAATGGTTGAAAAGGATGATGTCGATACACATATCATTGTGGTGAGACGAACTAGCCGATCGGGTCGTGATCGGACGCCATACCGCACACATGGTAGTGATTGTGCTGGAAATTATAATTGAAATTGTGATTGTGGTTGATGTCTCGGATAAGATAGCCTAGCCGATCGGGTTATGATCGGACTCCGTGCTGAAAGTACAATGGTATTGGTATTGTGAACGGTGGCATATTGGTACTAAATATCAAAAAACTTATGATATGGAATTTTATTTGAACATTATTTTGGTCCTAACTTGAGGTTTGATGTTGTCTGAAACTTCCACTTATATTATGATTATTTTTTCTTGTATTATTAGTAATTCTATTGAGAGGGTGTTTTGTCATTCATAATAGTACTATTCTATATGTACTAATGTCCCTTTTGCCGGGGGCACTGCATCTTCAATGGATGCAGGTAGTTCCATAACAGGAGACATTGATCAATGATAGCGGTACACCCTCTTCAAACTGACTTGGTGAGCCCCACTTCATTTCGGGCTCATGTATCTTTTGTTCCTTGTGTATTGTGTTTGAGATATAACCGGTACCTTGTTGGTGGCACTATCATAGTACTCCTTTGTATCTATTAGAGGCTCTATAAACATAGTGTGGGTTGTATATTAGTGTTGGGGAAGTCAAACAAGTTATTGTCACAACCCCATTTCCCCTCCGTAGAATGTCATGATGGCACCTAGTCTCTAAGACAAGGTAGGCCTAACAATTTGCGGAATCAATGAATAATAAACTGAACTCCAATCTCAACACATGAAATATAAATATAAAACTGCCATTCAATAATTACAACCTTCAAAACCCGGTGGAAACAAGTCACAAGCTTCTAAGAAAAAATACTAAGTGTCTCTATACATGAGAGTCTAAAGAAAAATAAGAAAAATAACATAGTAAGGATAGAGGGGAACTCCGAGGTCTGCGGACACTGGCAGATATACCTTGAAGTTTCCATGTGCAGTCCAACTCACTAGTATCTGATCTGGTGGGGAGAAACTGGATCTGCAAATAATGATGTGTAGAAGTGTAGTATGAGTACACCACAATGGTACACAGTAAATGCCAAGCCTAACCTCGGTAGGGTAGTGACGAGGTCAGGTCAGGGCCTTACTGGTTTTAAAGAAAAGTAAGGCAGAAGATATAATAATATTTTGAAATGACTAAGAGTTTAAACAATAAGAAGTTTCATAAAATATCAGCAGAGTATATAGAGGTAAACTATAGGGGCGCTCCCGAGGTACCACCTTATAGTCCCAAAAGTAAATATGCAGTACATGAGGATCTCCCGAGGAACCGCCTCGTAGTCCCAAAAGTAAATATGTAATATAGGGGGATCTCACGAGGAAGCGCCTCGTAGTACCTAAAGTAAATATGCAGTACTAGGGGATCTCCCAAGGAACCACCTCGTATTCCCAAAAGTAAATATGCAGTATAGGGGGATCTCCCGAGGAACTGCCTCGTAGTCCCAAAGTAAATATGCAACAGATATCCGAAAGAAACAACGAACTTATAGCAAGAATATCACAGTTAAAGATTTAAATCAAATCAAATAAGCAGCTAATTCACCTAAGCATGTTGCACATATTGAAAGTAAGAGTTAGGGCACGTAGACATGTGATACTAGACTAAACATTATCACTACATATACTAAACCAACTCAGTTAAAGAATTTATAGAAAACTACTCAGTAAGAACCGATATTTCCAAATTTAGCCCGGGTACATGACGCTTATCAGAAAATGTTACAACAGTATCAAATTCTAAGGGGATTTCCCCCCACACAAGGGTTAGACAAGCCACTTACCTCAAGCCAAGCTCAAACAGTCAATAAGAATGCATTTCCCTCGATTGTCCAACTCCGATAGGCTCGAATCTAGTCGCAAGTAATTTGATTCAATCAATACAAATTATAGGAATTAATTTCATATGCAAATACATATGTTTCAATAAAAACCTGAAATTTAACTCAAAAATCGCCGGTGGGGCCCACATCTCGAAAACCGACAAAAATTACATAATATCAATGCCCATTCAACCACCCCGACAAAAATTACAAAATATGAACGCTCATTCAACCACGAGTCCAACCATACCAAATTCTGACATCAACTCGACCTCCAAATCTCAAATTCTTATTTTGAAATCCTAGGCCCAAATCCTCTAATTTCACCTCAAAAACATGTAATCTAGTGGAAATACTCAATGATAATCCAATATTATTAACTAACAATGATCATAAGTGACTTACCTCAAGTTTTCCCGTGAATTCTCTCTAAAAATTGCCCCAAACCCGTGTTGGAAATGACCAAATATGACCAAAAATAAACTCAAAACCCTCTGTTTTTGTACACTACCCAGAGATTCTGCTTTTGGGGAATTTTTAACTGCATCCGCTGTTCTGTTTTTGCGATAAATCTCCCGCTTCTGCCTTCTGGGGTCCAAGGCCCCCTTAGCCCAGGCGGCATCTGCGACCATTGCATCGCTTCTGCGATGCCTCATCCTCTTCTGTAGACCATCCGCTTCTGCGATGCCAGGATCGCTTCTGCGAGCTAGCACCTGCGAGCCAAATTCTGCAGGTGCGATTGCATCAGTAGGCAACAGCAAGTTTCAATTGTTCTAAGTCAAAATTTGATCTGTTAACTATCCAAAACTCTCCTGAGGCCCCCGGGACCTCAACTAAATACACCAACATGTCCTAAAATATCATACGAACTTAGTCAAAACCTCAAATCACATCAAACAACACTAAAAACACCAATCTTACCTCAATGCAAGCCTAATGAACTTAAGAATTTTCAACTTCTACATTCGATGCCGAAACCTATCAAATCAAGTCCGATTGACCCCAAAATTTGCACACAAGTCATAAATGACATAACATAGGTATTCAAATTTTCATAATTGGATTCCGGCCCCGATATCAAAAAGTCAACTTTTCGGTCAAACTTCCAAACTTAAATTTCTATTTTAGCCATTTCAAGCCTAATTTAACTACGGACTTTCATAAAACTTTCTGGACACGCTCCTAAGTCCAAAATCATCATACGGAGCTATTGGAACCATCATAATTCCATTTCAGGGTTGTTTACACATTAACAATATCCGATCAACCTTTTCAACTCAAGTTTTCATTTTTCAGACTAAGTGTCTCAATTCATTTTAAAACCACACCGGACCCGGACCAATTAACCCGACAAGTCTCATAACGGGGTTGTATTACTCAAAATGACCATCCGGGTTGTTACATTCTCCCCCTCTTAAATAAATGTTCATCCTCGAATGAGTTTAGAATCATACATGGAGCCTCAAATAGGTGTAGATATTTGCTTTGCATCTCCCACTCAATCTCCTAGGTAGCGTCTCCGACTGGCTGGCCTAACCACTACACTTTCACTGAAGCTCTGTTCTTTGATATCAGCTTTCGAACCTGCCGGTCTAAAATGGTCACTGGTTCCACATCATATGTCAAATTATCATCCAATTTTACTGTACTGAAATCCAAAACATGAGACGAATCCCCGACATACTTCCGGAGCATCGATGCATGAAACATTGGATGAAAATCTGATAGACTAGGCAGCAACGCAAGTTCATAAGCCACCTCTCCAATCTTCTTAAGTATTTTGAAAGGCCCAATATACCTAGGACTCAACTTTCCCTTCTTGGCGAACCTCAACACACCCTTTATGGGTGAAATCTTGAGCAAAACTTTCTACCCAACCATGTAAGCAACATCACGGACCTTCCATTCGGCATAACTCTTCTGTCTAGACTGCGCCGTGCGATGTCGATTCTGAATCAATTTAACCTTTTCCAAAGTATCTTACACCAAATTAGTACCTAATAGCCTAGACTCACCCGACTCAAACCAACCCACTGCAGACCGACATCGTCTCCCATATAAATCCTTATACAGAGCCATCTGAATGCTCAATTGTTAGTTGTTATTGTATGAAAATTCTGCAAGTGGTAGAAGCTGATCCCAAGAACCCCTAAAATCAATGACACAGGCGCGCAACATATCCTCCAATATCTTAATAGTACGCTCGGACTGTCTATCCGTCTGATGGTGAAATGATGTATTAAAATGAACCTATGTACCTAATTCTCGTTGCATTGCTCTCCAAAATTGTGATGTAAACAGCGTGCCCTAATCCGAAATGATGGACACTGGCACACCGTGTTGGCGAACAATCTCGCAAATATAAATCTCAGCCAATCGTTCAAAAGAATAAGTAGTACCAACTGGAATAAAATGAGCGGACTTGGTTAACCGATCTACAATCACCCAAATAGCATCAAACTTTCTCAAAGTGTATGGAAGCCCAACTACAAAGTACATGGTAATACGCTCCCACTTCCACTCCAAAATTTTAAGTCTCTAAAGTAATCCGCCTGGTCTCTGATGCTGGTACTTCACCTGTAGACAATTTAAAGACCGAGCTATAAACCCAACTGTATCTTTCTTCATTCTCCTCCACAAATAATGCTGCCTCAAATCCTGATACATCTTCGCGTCAGCTGGATGAATGGAGTACCGCGAACTGTGAGTCTCCTGGAGAATTAACTCACACAAACCATCTAAATTAGACACACATAACCTGCCATGCATCCGTAATACACCGTCATCCTTAATAGTGACTTACTTGGCATCACCGTGCTGAGCCGTGTCCTTAAGGATAAGAAGATGGGGGTTATCATACTCACATTCTCTAATATGATCATAGAGAGAAGATTGAGAAACAACACAAGCTAGAACTCGGCTCGGCTCGGAAATATCTAATCTGACAAACTGGTTGGCCAAGGCTTGAACATCCAAGGCTAAAGGAATCTCTGTTACCGGTAAGTATGCTAAGCTACCCAAACTCTCCGCCTTACAACTCAAGGCATCGGCCACTACATTGGCCTTTCTGAGATGATAGTGAATGGTGATACCATAATCCTTAAGCAACTCCAACCATTTCTACTGACACAAGTTAATATCCTTCTATTTAAACAGATGTTGTAGACTACGGTGATCAGTGAAAACCTCACAAGGAACACCATACAAATAGTTCCGCCAGATTTTCAAGGCATGAACAATAGCTGCTAACTCGAGGTCATGGACCGGATAATTCTTCTCATGTACCCTTAACTGTCTGGATGCATAGGCAATTACTCTACCGTCTTGTATCAACACTGAGTCCATACCAATACACTATGCATCAGAATACACAGTATAAGACCCTGAACATGTAAGTAATAACAATACTGAGGTTGTAGTCAAAGCTGTCTTGAGCTTTTGAAAGATCTTCTCACATTCGTCGGTCCAGCTGAACGGAGCACCCTTCTGGGTCAATCTGGTCATAAGTGCTGCAATAGACGAAAAACCCTCTACAAATTGATGGTAATACCCGCCAAGCCAAGAAAACTCTGGATCTCCGTAGCTGAGGAAGGTCTGGGCCAACTCTGCACTGCTTCAATCTTCTTCAGGTCTACCTTGATCCCCTCACTCGATACTACAAGACCCAAAAATGCCATTGTATCTAGCCAGAACTTACACTTCGAAAATTTTGCATATAACTTCTTCTCTCTCAAGGTCTGAAGCACAGTCCTCAAGTGCTGCTCATGATCCTCCCGCCTCCAGAATGTCGTTAATAAACACGATGATTAATGAGTCTAGATAGGACTGAAATACACTGTTCATCAAGTGCATGAATTCCGCTAGGGCGTTGGTTAGCCTAAAAGATATAACAAGGAACGCATAATGACCATACCGCATCCTGAAAGCAGTCTTCGGGATGTCTGGCTCCCGAATCTTCAGCTGGTGATAGCCTGAACGTAAGTCAATTTTAGAGAATACCCTGGCACCCTGAAGCTGATCAAATAGATCATCAATACGAGGTAATGAATACATGTTCTTCACTTTCACCTTGTTCAACTGGTGATTATCAATACACATCCGCATAAAACCATCTTTCTTCTTCACAAATAAGAAAGGAGTATCCCAAGGCGATACACTGAGCCGAACAAAACCCTTATCAAGCAGCTCCTGTAATTGCTCTTTTAATTCTTGCAATTCCACTGGGGCCATATGATATGGTGGAACAGAAATGGGCTAAGTTCCTGGTACCAAATCAATGCCAAAGTCAATATCTCTTTCGGGCGGCATGCCCAGAAGATCTGCCGGAAATACGTCTGCAAAATCCTTAACTACGGGAACTAACTCGGCGGTAGGAGTTTCAACACTAACATCTCTCACATAGGACAGATACACATCACATCCCTTGTCAACCATTCACTGAGCTTTAATAAATGAAACAGCCCTACTAGGAACATGATCCAAGGTACCTCTCCACTCTAGCTTCGGTAGACCTAGCATAGCCAACGTCACCGTCTTGGAATGATAGTCAAGGATAATGTGATAGGGCAACAACCAGTTCATGCCTAAAATAACATCAAAATCCACCATACTAAGCAATAATAAATCAGCTCTGGTCTCAAAACCACTGATGATAATCAAACACAACCGATACACGCGGTCAACAATAATAGAATCACCCACGGGTGTATATACATAAACAAAAGAACTCAAAGAATCACGGGATACACCCAAATACGGGGCAAAATAAGATGACACATAAGAATAACTGGAGTGTAGATAAAATAAGACTAATGCATCTCTATGACAAACCGGAACAATACATGTGATAATAGAATCTGATGCAATTGCCTCTATCCTAGTAGGAAGGGCGTAATATTTGGCCTGGCCTCCCCCTCTAGGGCGACCTCTACATGTCCGACCTCTGTCTCTAGCTGGCTGTGCAGGTGGAGTGGTAGCTGGTGCAGCAATCATGGCCTGGGAAGCCTGAGTGCCCTCACCATATGACGAGTGTCACCATACTCAAAACAAACTCTCAGAGGACGTGTCTGTTGTGACTGGCTCAGGCCTGATCGACTGGAATGACCATTCGAAGCACCCCGTACAGGAGGTACGCTAGACACTAGCGATGCATAATAAGGATCCTATGGCCTAGTAGTGGTCGGAGCACCGCTGGCAGCCGGAAGTGCTGAATGAATAGGGTGACCCATATAACCTCTACCCTGACGAGCTGTAGCTGGGGCACGAGTACCACTTTAAGTGCCAAACTCTCGAGACCACTTGGCCTCTCTCTCCTCTCTATCCCGAGTCAGCATACCCTCCAACCTCCTAGAAATCCCTACTACCTATTGGTACATAATATTCATCTCCAACTCGTAGGCCATGCTCAATCTGTTACTAGGGTTGAGCCCCTTAATGAACAGATGAACTCTCTCTCGAATAGTAGCAACCAAGGTTGGTGCATGCCTAGCAAAATCACTAAATCAGACCGCATACTTTGACACAATCATAGAACCTTAGCGTAACGGCTCAAACTCTGCGTGCCATGCATCTCTAAGACTCTAAGGAACATATTCCCTTAAGACCATATCTGAAAACTTAGTCCAAGTGAGTGAAGTTGCCTAAGCAGGACTATCCAACTCGTATGCCCGCCAATACTAGTAGGCCGCTCCTCTAAGGTGAAATATCGTGAAAGAAACCCCTCTAATCTCTGAAACACCCATAGTACGGAGGATACGGTGGCACTCCTCAAGAAAACCCTGGGCATCCTCTGACGCCAAGACAACGAAAGTAGGTGGGTGGTACTTCTTGTACCTCTTGATTTTGAGTTATTCCCCCTCCGAAACTACTGCCCTAACCTCGGGCCGAACATGGACAACTGGCTGCACTGGTATAACCTTTGGGGCATGGTCAACCTGCGCTAGTTGCTCTGGGGTACGGGAGGTGGGA
This sequence comes from Nicotiana tabacum, assembly GCF_000715075.1. Classification (NCBI taxonomy): domain Eukaryota; kingdom Viridiplantae; phylum Streptophyta; class Magnoliopsida; order Solanales; family Solanaceae; genus Nicotiana; species Nicotiana tabacum. The sequence goes on from NC_134098.1 coordinate 130,167,365, forward strand.
GTCAGTGCTCCTCCCTCAGCATAAGATGTGGCAGGAGAAAATGGAATCAACACTTCCTGAGCTAGAGTGCCAAACATGCTCAAAAACTAGGCAAGAGTCGCTTGAAGTGCAGGGGTAGTAACAGGCATCTCAGGTACCTGCTCTCAAACTGGAGCTACTGGTGGCTCTGCTGCAGCAGCTCGTGCAGGTGCTCTGGCTGCACCACGTGGTCTTTCTCAGCCTCTGCCCCGGCCCCGGGCTCTTGCGGCTCCAACAGGAGGCATGGGTGTCTGATCATCGAATCCAGTTGTGTGTGTCCTCACAATCTGTAAGAGAATAGAAAGACAAGAGTTTAGAATTTCGAAGTCAATAAATGTGCACGATAAGGAATCAAAGAAGTGAACAATTTCCTAACAGTTTCGTAGCCTCCCGGAGATAAGTAAAGACGTCTCCGTACCGATCCATGAAACTCTACAAAACATGCTTGTAACTAATAGCACCTATGAACCTAGAGCTCTGATACCAACTTGTCACGAACCCATTTTCCCCTCCGTAGGATGTCGTGATGACACCTAGACTCTAATACTGGATAAACCTAACAATTTGCGGAATCAATGAATAATAAACTGAAGTCCAATCTCAATAGATGAAATATAAATATAAAACTGCCATTCAATAATTACAACTCCCAAAACCCGGTGGAAACAAGTCACAAGCTTCTAAGAGCAAATACTAAGTGTCTCTATACATCAGAGTCTAAAGAAAAATAAGGAAAACAACATATTAAGGATAGAGGGGGACTCCGAGGTCTGCAGACTCTAGCAGATATATCTTGAAGTCTCCACATGCGGTCCAACTCACTGTTATCTGGTCAGGTGGGGAGAACCTGGATCTGCACAAAAAGAAGAGCAGAAGTGTAGTATGAGTACACCACAACGGTACACAGTAAGTGCCAAGCCTAACCTCGGTAGGGTAGAGACGAGGTCAGGTCAGGGCCCTACTGGTTTAAATTAAAAGTAAGGCAGAAGATATAATAATATCTTGAAATAACTAAGAGTTTAAAAAATAAGAAGTTTCAGAAAATATCAGCACAGTAAATAGAGGTAAACTACTGGGGCGCTCCCGAGGTACCGCCTCATAGTCCAAAAAGTAAATATGCAGTACAAGGGGATCTCCCGAGGAATCGCCTTATAGTCCCAAAAGTAAATACGTAGTATAGGGGGATCTCCCGAGGAACCGCCTCGTAGTCCCATAAGTAAATATGCAGTACTGGGGGATCTCCCAATGAACCATCTCGTAGTCCCAAAAATAAATATGCAGTATAGAGGAATCTTCCTAGGAATCTCCACATAGTCCCAAAGTAAATATGCAACAGATATCTGAAGGAAACAACGAATTTACAGTAATAATCTCACATTTAAAGATATAAATCAAATCAAATAAGCAGGTAATTCAGCTAAGCATGTTGCACATACTGCAGGTAAGAGTTAGGGCATGTAGACATGTGATACTAGACTAAACATGATCACTTCATATACTAAACCAACTCAGTTAAAGAATTTAATAGAAGACTACTCAGCAAGTACCGATATTTTCAAATTTAGCCCGTGTACGCACTCGTCACCTCGCGTACATGACGGTCACATATCACAAAATGTAACAACAGTATCTAATTATAAGGGGATTTCCCCCACATAGGGTTAGACAAGCCACTTACCTCAAGCCAAGCTCAATCAGTCAATAAGAATGCCTTTCCCTCGATTTTCCGACTCTGATCGGCTCGAATCTAGTCACAAATAATTCGATTAGGTCAATACAAATTATAGGAATTAATTTTATATGAAAATATAGATATTTCAACAAAAATCCTAAATTTAGCTCAGAAATCCACTACTAAAAATCTGCTAAAAACCGACCAAATATTTCCGACCAATGTTGGTCGGCGAAAAAAAGAGACCAAAAATCGTCCAGGTTGGACGGAAACTGGGAATTTTTTTTTTATATTTTTTTAAAACTAAATACCGACCAACGTTGGTCGGTAAAGTTTTCAACGAATTGACCCAGCTGGCCAGACAAGAAAATTTTGGATTACCGACCAACGTTGGTCAGTAATCTAGATCCAATTTTTTAAATTTTAATAATTATTTTATTATTAAAAATATTTTATAATATTTAAGAATTTATATTTAAAATTACCGACCAACGTTGGTCGGTTAATGTAAGGGAAGCATTTACCGACCAACTTTGGTCGGTAATTGTTATTTTCTGTAAAATAACCGACCAAAGTTGGTCGGTTATTACGTCAACATTGGTCAAACTTTCGAATTACTTTTATATTTACTATCTAAATAATATAAATGTAATTCATTAACACTTTTGTAATACAAATAATAAATACACTAACATATACTATATATAACATGCTATTTGTAAATTGATTCATCGACTTATAACTTACTTAGATGCATCGATTAATATTAAAAACAAAACGTTTGACCTATATCGACTAATAGTAAAAACAAAACGTCTCGACCTATATCGATTAATCTAGCTATGCCATGCATTATTAGTGATGAATGAATGAAAAATAAAAGAGTTAATACTAAACATCTTTGACATATATATATGGATCACAAATTAAATAAACAAAAGAAGCTATTAGTATTAAGTAAACGAGTTAAATTAATAGGTCAAACATGGTCAAACTTTAACAAGCTATATATATACACACTAACATATACTATAACAAGCTATATATATAGTTAAAGTATTATAGTGAAGTGTGTTTGTGTGTGTGTGTGTGTGTGTGTGTGTGTGTATATATATATATATATATATATATATATATATATATATATATATATATATATATATATATATATATAAGAACACGAAGCGCTAGGACCACATGGTCGGGTTCTTTTAGGGATAAACTTGAGAAGATACTAATTAGTATATATACTTTATCATCAAATATATCTATTTGTAAATTGATTCATCGACTTACTTACTTAGATGTATCGATGAATATTAATCGATGATTCATCAAAACGTCTCGACCTATATATCGATTAATCTATGTCATACATTATTAGTGATGAACGAATGAAAAAAGAAGTTATTAGCATCAATTACAATATAGTGTATGTGTGTGTGTGAGAAATTACTCACATAGTTAATTATAACTTAGAAAATTTACTTAGATAGATGCTATTATAATTTATTAAAATTAAATAGGTAATATAATTATTTATAAAGATTATGCTTATAGTTTATAATTATTTATAATAATTGCATTGTTAAATAAAATAAATGCTTGTAGTTTATAATATTATTTTTATAGTTTATAATATTTTAAGAAAAAAACACAAAAAAAAAAAGAATTTAATTTTTTTTTAAAAAAAACCGACCAAAGTTGGTCGATTTTTGGTCAAACGGTCAACACTTAATATACCGACCAAAATTACCGACCAACTTTGGTCGGTAATTCTGAAATCAGAATTGAAAAACGGGGGAACCCCTATTTCTCTCTTATTTTCCCCTCTCCTTCTCTATTTCCCTCACTCAAAACCTTACCCTCTCCTTCTCTATTTCCCTCACATAAATCTTATTCCCCACCCCGCGTCGCCACCGCCCAACCGTCGCCGTCGCCGCTGCCACTGCCACTGCCGCCCCTCTCCTTCTCCATCTCCTAAAAATTTTAGGTTTGAATTATAACCCATTTATTTATTATTTCTAGGTTTTGTTAATTAGTTATGAATTAGTTTCAATTGATTAGTGTTTCAATTATTTGAACATTGCATTTTATTGAGGATAAGGGTTTAGGTCTTGTTTTAATTAGTTTTGTTAATTAGTTTTATTAACTAATTTTGTTTATTAGTCAATTAGTTACGAATTAGTTTTAATTGATGAGTGTTTCAATTTTGAGTTTGTATTGTCTTGAATAGTTTAGTTAGAATTGAATTATTAACTTTGTATTGTCATGAATAGTTTAGTTAGAATCTAGGGTTTACGATTTGTTCTTGTGAATCGAACTTTTAGGGTATGGGTTGAATTTCTTTAGTTTAGTTAGTTTATGTTTAAACTCGTAGGATATGAATTGAAATTTTAGTTTTTAGGATTTGTTCTTGTGAATTGAACTTTTAGGATATGAATTAAACTTTTAAGATATGAATTGAACCTTTTGGATATGAATTAAACTTTTAGGATATAAATTGGTGTAATTAGGAGCCAATTATTATCTTGAATTAACTAAAAAAGATATAATTAATTTATAATTGTAGAATAAATTAATTTGTTCTTGTGAATCGAACTTTTAGGGTATGGGTTGAATTTCTTTAGTTTAGTTAGTTTATGTTTAAACTCGTAGGATATGAATTGAAATTTTAGTTTTTAGGATTTGTTCTTGTGAATTGAACTTTTAGGATATGAATTGAATTTTTAAGATATGAATTGGACCTTTTGGATATGAATTGAACTTTTAGGATATAAATTGGTGTAATTAGGAAAAAATAATTATCTTGAATTAACTAAAAAAGATATAATTAATTTATAATTGTAGAATAAATTAATTTGTTCTTGTGAATCGAACTTTTAGAGTATGGGTTGAATTTCTTTAGTTTAGTTAGTTTATGTTTAAACTCGTAGGATATGAATTGAAATTTTAGTTTTTAGGATTTGTTCTTGTGAATTGAACGTTTAGGATATGAATTGAACTTTTAAGATATGAATTGGACCTTTTGGATATGAATTGGACCTTTTGGATATGAATTGAACTTTTAGGATATAAATTTGTGTAATTAGGAGCCAATTATTATCTTGAATTAACTAAAAAGATATAATTAATTTATAATTGTAGAATAAATTAATTTGTTCTTGTTTTATTTGTATAGATGGAACATCGTACTTGGATGTACAATAGGAATTATCCTAATCGGCGGGGATTGCAGGAGGATTTTGTAGAAGGGGTTGATGACTTTATTAGACATGCAATGTCACTTCCACCATATCAAAGTGAAGGAGTAATTAGGTGCCCTTGTGTCAGGTGCGATTGTATGAAGTTTAAAAAATCGGAGGAAGTTAAGCTTCATCTTTATAGGAAGGGGTTTATAGAGAATTACTTTGTGTGGACTAATCATGGAGAGATCGATGGTAGCCGTGGGATATTTCATAATATGGTTGTTGGTGAAAGTAGTAGGTCGGTGGAGAATACAAATCTTGATTTTAGAATTCAGGATATGGTTGCGGATGCTTTTGGGATGCACTTCGGGGGTGAGCCCAATGAAAATGTTGAACAAACTCCTAATGATGATGCAAAAAGTTTTTATGAACAGTTAGAGAAAGCTAGTCGTCCACTACGTGAAGGAAGTCCGCACTCTGAGCTGTCTGTTGCAGTTAGATTACTAAGTATCAAATCTAATTGGAATATTTCTCAAGCAGCCATGGACTCTTTCATTGACCTTATGAGTGAACTAGTTGACCCTAATATCAACTTACCTGGTGATTTCTATAAGGCAAAGATATTGGTTTCTAAGTTAGGACTTTCGTCAATGAGAATTGATTGTTGTGAAGATGGTTGCATGTTATATTATAAAGATGATGCAACTTTAGACAGTTGTAAATTTTGCGAAAAGCCTCGTTTCAAGAGGCTGTCCAGCGGGAATATGGTCGCTGTCAAGGCGATGCACTATTTACCTCTTATACCTAGGTTAAAGAGGTTATATGCGTCGATGAGTTCTGCTCCTCATATGAGATGGCACTTTGAAAATAGAAGACCACCTGGTGTTATGTGTCATCCTTCAGATGGAGAAGCTTGGAAGCACTTTGATAGGACATATAAAGATTTTGGTAGTGAACCAAGGAACATTCGGTTAGGTCTGTATGCGAATGGCTTCACGCCTTTTTCTATATCTGCGACACCATATTCATGTAGGCCTGTCTTTCTTACACCTTATAATCTACCACCTGAGTTGTGTATGACTAGTCCATATATATTCTTAAATTGTATTATCCCCAGTCCACCTAATCCGAAAAGTTTGATTGATGTATATTTGAAACCTTTGATTGATGAGCTAAAACAATTGTGGTATGATGGTGTTGAAACATATGACATATCAACCAAGCAGAATTTCAATTTGCGTGTTAATTTAATGTGGACTATTAATGATTTTCCTGCGTATAGAGTGTTGTCTGGGTGGATGACTGCTGGAAAGCTAGCTTGTCCTTACTGCATGGAAAATAGTAAAGCGTTCACTTTGAAACATGGCCGAAAGCAATCATGGTTTGATTGTCACCGTCAATTCTTGCCTGATGATCATGAGTTTAGAAGAATGAAAAATGCATTCAAAAAGAATAAAGTGGAATATGATTCTCCACCTCCGATACTTTCAGGTGAGGAAATTTGGGAGAGGGTCCAAAACTTCAGTAAAGTTATTGAGGCTCCACCTTATAGATTCTCCGGATATGGTGTTAATCATAATTGGACGAAACAGAGTATATTTTGGGAGTTGGCTTATTGGAAGTATAATCTTCTCCGACACAACCTTGATGTCATGCATATTGAGAAGAATTATTTTGATAATTTGTTTAACACAGTGATGGATGTTAAAAGTAAGACAAAAGATAACCCGAAGGCTAGAATGGACTTACAAGAATATTGCAGGCGGCCTGAATTATACTTGCAGACAGCAAACAATGGTAAGGTGTTCAAGCCCAAAGCAAGTTACACATTCACTTTGGAGGAAAGACGACAAATTTGTGATTGGGTTACGAAATTGAAGATGCTTGAGGGTTATGCGTCAAATCTTGGAAAAAAAGTAGATATGGAGGTAGGAAAGTTGAGCCATTTGAAAAGTCATGACTGCCATGTTTTCATGGAGAACTTAGTGCCTATTGCATTTTGTGGTTTGCCTGAAAGAATCTGGAAACCCATCACAGAGATTAGTTTGTTTTTCAAAGACTTGTGTTCTACAACATTAAGGGAAGAAAACCTGCTTCGGATGGACCAGAACATCCGTGTAATTTCTAGTAAGATGAAAAAAATATTCCCATGTGGTTTCTTTGATGTGATGGAACACCTTCCAATACACCTTGTACACGAGGCACGACTTGGAGGGCCTGTTCAGTGCAGATGGATATATCCCTTTGAGAGGTAATATTATAAGTTTGATGTAATATTCTATTTTATTTGAATGTTCTTGGCTAACATGAGATTATGTAGGACAATTGGCAAATGCAAACAATTTGTTAAGCAGAGGAATAAGATTGAAGGATCTATATGCGAAGCCTATCTTGCAAAGGAAACTGCACATTTTTGTTCTTATTATTTTGAGAGTAACGTGCCATGTTCTAGGAATAGGCCCAATAGGCACACAGTCGAATGTGTGAATGATCCATTATATCCACCAATGTCCATATTCAATCAACCAGGCTGATGTTCTAAGGATGTTAGAAAGAGAAGTTTGAGTGATATGGAGTACAAGTCAGCTACACTTCATGTGTTGCTAAATTATCCCGAAGTTGTACCATTTCTCAAGTAAGTATTGATTTATTAGTTATCAAAATGTAAAATTTACTGTGACTACATATTGATGCAACTACTAAAAATATTTGATATGTCACAGTCACTTCGTGGGTCAATTTGGCCATGATGCTGTATATACGAGATTTGATACGTGGTTCAAACAGTTTGTAAGTGTATATATAGTGAATGTATAAAAATTGATTCATAAGTTGTGCTAACTTATGAATTTGTTTCATAAGTTGTGCTAACTCATGAATTTTTTTAACTCTATGTAGGTAAATAATCCAAATAATGGTGTAAATCAATTTTTGAAAAATATATATTGGGGACCTGGGCTTCAGGTCACAACAATGTCTAGGTACATAGTGAATGGTTATAAGTTTCATACAGAGGATTGCTCTAAAAATAAAAATAGTAACAACAGCGGGGTGTGGGTTCAAGGTGGTGATGGCAACCAAGTTGGAGATATTGATTATTATGGTGTGGTCAAAGAAATATTACAACTAGAATATACAGGTTGGCCATATAAGAAATTGATACTCTTTAGATGCAAGTGGTTTGACCCAAATCCAACAAGAGGTACAAGAGTACACAACCAATACAACATAATTGAGGTTAATCATACGAGGGAGTATGATCGCTATGATTCTTTCATAATTGCACATAACGTTAGGCAAGTGTATTATGCTCCTTATCCATTACGGCGGAATAAGTCCGATTGGTGGGTTGTAATAAAAATTAAGCCTGTAGGTAGGGTGGAAGTCGAGAATGTGTTAGATGTTGCATATCAAAACGATATCTCCAATGTTCACCAAATAGTGGACGATCAGTTAGAAAATGATTTGGAACATCCTGAACGCATATTGGAAGAAGTTGATATAAATGAAGTAACAATTACAGAAAATGAGGACGAAGAATCAACTAATGAAGCTCAAACAAGTGAGGACGAAGAATTCTCGGACGAGGAACAATACGTCGATGAGGATTAAAAAGTTGGTTTTTTAAAGCACTCTCGTTTTATAGCTAGTTTCTTATATATTTCAATCTAAATGTGTATTATATTATGTAGATGGCAGGCAAGGGTCAAGGTAACAATGACCCTACTAGTTCTCGGGGTCGAGAAAAGGGTAGGAAGGGAAAGAGGAGGGTAGAAAATAATACTCCCTCTTGTCCACCCTTTTCAGAGATGCCTATGTCTTATCCTCCACCACACGGCTATACTGAGCTGCCACAGCATCACGAGCCGTACACCTTCATTCAGACACCAAGTCTTCCATCACAGGGCCATAGGACTATACGTCCGACATACAGTCCAGCTGCCTCACAGCCATCTGCATCGCAGCCATCTACATCACATCCACATGGATCACATCCCTACATATCACAGCCACATGGATCGCATCCATCCATGTCACAGCCACTCGGGTCACAGCCATCGGTATCACATCCACTTGGGTCGCATCCAGCTATGTCGCAGTCACAGGGATCGCAACCATCTTCATCATCGACTCCATCTATTGCAGGCCTTCGCCTGCGAGGCAGTAGCTCTGACCCGCCTACACCGTCTTCACATGCCTCTGATACACATGCTTCGGATGGTGATGACGAGGTAGTACATTATGATCGATATGGCAGGATCATCATAGTCCCTGAGGGTGATGGGTAACTGTTATTCATTATTTTGGCGTCTATTGATTTGTAACATTTTTACTTAGATATTAATGTGTTTTTATTATTAAATTGCAGGTTCAGACCGGGTAATAGGACTACGAAGATAATCACCAATGCCATCAAAAAGCTTTATGATGGCCCTTATGCGACTTGGACTGATTGCCCATTCTTACTGAAGGAGCAAATTTTCAATCAATTTAAGGTATAAATGTTCTTTTAAACAGTTTAATAATTTATATTTATGATTTTTCCATCTAATATTTAACTTTTGAAATACAGAGCAAGTGTGTATGGGAAGACCGCTATAGCGCGGAAGTGGCTACAAATTTTCATCATAAAGCTCGCAAGAGATTGGCGGATGCTTTCTCGGATGCTAGAAAGAAGAACAAGAGGCCTGGCTGGTTACTTGAGAATTTGTGGAATGATTTGCAAAGGTAATGGCTTACCACAGAGTTCTTAGAGAGGAGCGAAAAAAGAAAGAAAGCTCGCGCATCCGAGAAGGGAGGCTCCTTGCACACTGGAGGTGCGATCAGCCTAGGGACAATAAAAAGAAGATTGGTACGTAATTGCTTAAATTATTTTACTTTTCTAAGTATATCTATTCTGTTTATTAACTAAATTAATTTGTTTTCAGGAAAAGAAGTTTGGGCGTCCAATGAGTCATGATGAGCTATTCAAGGAGACACATATTGTGAAGAAGAAGAAAGAGGGGGATCAAGATAGGTGGGTCGAGGACCGGGCCTCGACTGCATATGTAAGCTTTCAATTTTCTTTAAGTATTATAATTTACTTTTATAAAAATTTTGAAATACTGATTTAATTTAAAATAATATAGGGTCGCTACCAAAGTAACGTGGAGGAATTCATCTGTAGTCATTCAGCTGGTGAATCGGGTGAGCCGACCCAACCTTCAGACGAAGATGCTGAAAGAACATGGTTGGAGTCTGTTGGCGGTCCAAAATGGGGGAAGGTATACGGGCTTCCTACTAAAAACTTCCATCGCTATAAGTGTGGAATGCGAGGAATAGGGACTTCCTCGCAAGGCGAGCAACTTAATAGGGAGAGCCTCTCCGCTATGCGGGAGATAGTGACAAAGCTCACATCAGAGCTAGAAGCGGCCAAGGAAAGAGAAAGGCTTAGAGATGCTCAATTCCTTGGCATGCAAGCTCAGATCAGAACTCTCCTATCTAGTAGAGCTTTTCCGTTGCCCCGATCTCGTGAGTCATCTCCAGAGGGTCGACCTCCACGTGATCGTTCCTCCCGTCCTCCCCGTGATCGTGCTTCCCGTCCTCCACAAGACCGTTCTCTATATCGTCTTGTAAATGAAAGTTCATCAGACGGTGATGATGATGTTGTAGAAAACACCCCTTGACTTTTATATACTTTGAACTAGACTAATAGAACCAGTTTTGAACTAGTTGTAATTAGTTTTAACTTGGTTTTGGATTTTTATGTTCAATTGAACTTTAATTTGTTAGTTTTAAAGTATTTATTGAATGTTTTTGTTGTTGTTGTTGTGTTGTTGTTGTTGTTGTTGTTGTTGTGTTGTTGTTGTTATTAGGTATATTGGTATGGTGGCAGGCGGTGTAGCTGCCAAAACAAGCATTTTATACCAAAATTAAACCCAGAAAAACCGACCAAAGTTGGTCGGTTTTTAATAAAAAAAATAAATTATTCCAAAATACCGACCGAAGTTGGTCGGTTAATGAACATTGAATTCCCAGAATTCAACATTACCGACCAACTTTGGTCGGTATTTTGCCTGCACTGTTGAGATTACCGACCATAGTTGGTCGGTAATGTTTAATTTTAATTATTTTTAAAAAATATATATTTTCAATTACCGACCAAAGTTGGTCGGTTTTTTTTAATTTTAATAATTAATAAAAAAATATAATTTAGTTAAACCGACCAACTTTGGTCGGTAAAATTAAATTAATAAAATATGTTTCCGACCAAAGTTGGTCGGTAAGTAATTAAACTTGTCAGATGGTCGTTTTAAGCTACCGACCAAAGTTGGTTGGTAATTTCCGACCAACTTTGGTCGGTAAGCCATTCCGACCATCAAAACACCGTCCACACCGTAATGGTCGCGTTTTGGTCGGTAATTGGCAATAACCAACCAACTTTGCTCAGTTTTTAGCGAATTTCTAGTAGTGATCGCATGTGGGGCCCACGTCTCGAAACCCATAAAAATTACAAAATATGAACACCCATTCAACTACCCCAAAAATATTACAAAATATGAACGCCCATTCAACAACGAGTCCAAGGCCCCCTTAGCCCAGGCTGCATCTGCGATCATTGTGTCGCTTCTGCGGTCGTGCTTGTGCGACACCTCAAATCACATCAAACAACGCTAAAAACATGAATCATACCTCAATTCAAGCCTCCTAAACTTAAGAATATTCAACTTCTACATTCGATGCCGAAACCTATCAAATCAAGTTTGATTGACCTCAAATTTTGCACACAAGTCATAAATGACATAACAGAGGTATTCAAATTTTCAGAATCGGATTCTGGCCCCGATATCAAAAAGTCAACTCCCCGGTCAAACTTCCAAACTTAAATTTTTATTTTAGCCATTTCAAGACTAATTTAACTACGGACTTTCACAAAATTTTTCAAACACGCTCCTAAGTCCAAAATCATCATACGGAGCTATTTGAACAAGCAAAATTCTATTTCGGTGTTGTTTACACACAAACCAACATCCGGTCAACCTTTTCAACTTAAGTTTTTATTTTGGAACCTAAGTGTCTAAATTCACTTCAAAACCTCACCGGACATGAACCAATTACCCTGGCAAGTGTCATAACAACTGTAAAGCATAAATTGATCAGTAAATGGGGGAACGGGGTTGTATTACTCAAAACGACTGGTCGGGTCGTTACAGTTATGATGTGTTTGAATTACTTGTTCCACTTCACACCATTGGAGTGTGTGTAATTTGAGACTTTAAATGAAGTAACTCATGGTAATGAATTGGTATTGTATACATGATTTAATTATTGTATAATTAATGAAAATATGTATTTTCTTTATTCATAAGTGAGTTTTGGGCATAAAGTACCTGACAGGCATCCTTGACCGAGTCCACTCTATTGAGCGCTGGTCGTGCTCCCCGAGTTCGCGGCGTGACACATTCGACCTCGTTCGGGTTAGCACATATTCGACCAATGACCTCAATTAATTAAATATTACATTCGACCTTGTTCGAATTAACACCTATTCGGCCCACGACCTCAATTAATTTGACCTCTTTTTGAATTACTACCTACTCGGCCCACGACTTTAATCGAATGAAGGCTACCTTCAATATCGTTCAACCCACTCAAGTCTATTACGAACTCGACGAGGTCGAGGAATGAAGATATATGGCGTACGTAAGAATGGTCGCCCAAAAGCAACAAGCAGAATGCTACTATAACGAGAGGGCAAAGATCAGGACACTTAAAGTCGCAGACTACGTGCTTACAGCGAAAACATAAGCATGCAAAGACCAGCGAGAAGGCAAACTGGGAAGAAATTGGGATGCCCCTACAAAATCATGGCAGCAGCAAGCAAATGGTCATTCACACTAGAAACAATGGAAGGAAAGGGACTACCAAACAACTGGAACATTATGCACCTCAAGTACCTCAACTTTTAAAAGGACGAGGTCCCCAAAGTCGCACTCTTTTTCCCTCGCTCGAGTTTTGTCCCAATTTGGTTTTCTCGAGGAGGTTTTTAACGAGGCGATGACAGGGATACTTCAAAATTTAAGTGCACAGATGAAAAGCACTGGACGATCAGTACATTGCTCAATCTCTCACTATCTTTCCAGCTCGACCAATGAAGGGACTAGATAGACCGGGACTGGGACTGAACTATCAGCCAGTGCCCAAATAATATGTAAATCTCTCCAAAAGTATGAATAAAGCATGAGTACATAAAAGTTTATCTCTACTCTCCAAGTAAAGGTTACATTCGACGTCGTTTGAATTAACACCTAGTCGGCCCATGACCTCAATTAATTAAAGGAAACATTCGACCTCGTTCAAATTAATACATATTCGGCCCACGACCTCAATTAATTAAAGGTTACATTCTACCTCATTCGAATTAACACCTATTCGGATGACGACCTCAATTAATTTAACCTCTTTTTGAATTACTACCTACTCGGCTCACGACCTTAACCGAATAAAGGCTACCTTCAATATCGTTCAACCCAATCAAGTCTATTACGAACTCAACGAGGTCGAGGAATGAAGATATATGGCTTACGTAAGAATGGTCGCCCAAAAGCAACAAGCAGAATGCTACTATAACGAGAGGGCAAAGATCAGGACACTTAAAGTCGTGGACTACGTGCTTACAGCAAAAACATAAGCATGCAAAGACCCGCGAGAAGGCAAACTGGTAACAAATTGGGATGCCCCTACAAAATCATGGCAGCAGCAAGCAAATGGTCATTCAAACTAGAAACAATGGAAGGAAAGCGACTACCAAACAACTTAAACATTACGCATTTCAATTACTTCAACTTTTAAAAGGACGAGGTCCCCAAAGTCGCGTTCTTTTTTCCTCGCTCGAGTTTTTTCCCAATTCGGTTTTCTTGAGGAGGTTTTTAACAAGGCGATGACGGGGATACTTCAGAATTGAAGTGCACAGATGGAAAGCACCGGACGATCAGTACATTGCTCAATCTCTCACTATCTTTCCAGCTCAACCAATGAAGGGACTAGATAGACCGGGACTGGGACTGAACTACTAGCCAGTACCCAAAAACTATATAAATCTCTCCAAAAGTATGAATAAAGCATGAGTACATGAAAGTTTATCTCTACTCTCCAAGTAAAGGTTACATTCGACGTCGTTTGAATTAACACCTAGTTGGCCCATGGCCTCAATTAATTAAAGTAAACATTTGACCTCGTTCAAATTAATACATATTCGGCCTACGACCTCAATTAATTAAAGGTAACATTCTACATCATTCGAATTAACACCTATTCGGCGCACGACCTCAATTAATTTGACCTCTTTTTGAATTACGACCTACTCGGCCCACGACCTTAATGGAATGAAGGCTACCTTCAATATCGTTCAACCCACTCAAGTCTATTACGAACTCGACGAGGTCGAGGAATGAAGATATATGGCGTATGTAAGAATGATTGCCCAAAATCAACAAGTAGAATGCTACTATAACGAGAGGGCAAAGATCAGGATACTTAAAGTCGCGGACTACGTGCTTATAGCGAAAACATAAGCATGCAAAGACCCGCGAGAAGGCAAACTGGGAACAAATTGGGGTGCCTCAACAAAATCACGGCAGTAGCAAGCAAATGGTCATTCAAACTAGAAACAATGGAAGGAAAGAGACTACTAAACAACTTAAACATTATGCATTTCAAGTACTTCAACTTTAAAAGGACGAGGTCGCCAAAGTCGCGCTCTTTTTCCCTCGCTCGAGTTTTTTCCCAATTGGGTTTTCTCGTGGAGGTTTTTAATGAGGCGATGACGGGGATACTTCAGAATTGAAGTGCACAGATGGAAAGCACCGGACGATCAGTACATTGCTCAATCTCTCATTATCTTTCCAGCTCGACCAATGAAGGGACTAGATAAACCGGGACTGGGACTGAACTACCAGCCAGTACCCAGAAACTATATAAATATCTCCAAATGTATGAATAAAGCATGAGTACATGAAAGTTTATCTCTACTCTCCAAGTAAAGGTAACATTCAACGTTGTTTGAATTAACACCTAGTCGGCCCACGACCTCAATTAATTAAAGGTAACATTCGACCTCGTTCAAATTAATACATATTCGGCCCACGACCTCAATTAATTAAAGGTTACATTCTACCTCGTTCGAATTAACACCTATTCGGCCCACGACCTCAATTAATTTGACCTCTTTTTGAATTACTACCTACTCGGCCCAAGACCTTAACCAAATGAAGGCTACCTTCAATATCGTTCAACCCACTCAAGTCTAATTACGAACTCAACGAGGTCGAGGAATGAAGATATATGGCTTACGTAAGAATGGTCGCCCAAAAGCAACAAGCAGAATGCTACTATAACGAGAGGGCAAAGATCAGGACACTTAAAGTCGTGGACTACGTGCTTACAGCAAAAACATAAGCATGCAAAGACCCGCGAGAAGGCAAAATGGGAACAAATTGGGATGCCCCTACAAAATCACGGTAGCAGCAAGCAAATGGTCATGCAAACTAGAAACAATGGAAGGAAAACGACTACCAAACAACTGGAACATTACGCACCTCAAGTACTTCAACTTTTAAAAGGACGAGGTCCCCAAAGTCGCACTCTTTTTCCCTCGCTCGAGTTTTGTCCCAATTGGGTTTTCTCGAGGAGGTTTTTAATGAGGCGATGATGGGGATACTTAAGAATTAAAGTGCACAGATGGAAAGCACTGGACGATTAGTATATTGCTCAATATCTCACTATCTTTCCAGCTCAACCAATGAAGGGACTAGATATATCGGGACTGGGACTGAACTACCAGCCAGTGCCCAGAAACTATGTAAATCTCTCCAAAATCATGAATAAAGTATGAGTACATGAAAGTTTATCTCTACTCTCCAAGTAAAGGTTACATTCGACGTCGTTTGAATTAACACCTAGTCGGCCCACGACCTCAATTAATTAAAGGAAACATTCGACCTCGTTCAAATTAATACATATTCGGCCCACAACCACAATTAATTTAACCTCTTTTGAATTACTACCTACTCAGCCCACGACCTTAATTGAATGAAGGCTACCTTCAATATCGTTCAACCCACTCAAGTCTATTACGAACTCGACGAGGTCGAGGAATGAAGATATATGGCTTACGTAAGAATGGTCGCCCAAAAGCAACAAGCAGAATGCTACTATAACGAAAGGGCAAAGATCAGGACACTTAAAGTCGCGGACTACGTGCAAAAACATAAGCATGCAAAGACCCGCGAGAAGGCAAACTGGGAATGAATTGGGATGCCCCTACAAAATCACGGCAGCAGCAAGCAAATGGTCATTCAAACTAGAAACAATGGAAGGAAAGAGACTACCAAACAACTTAAACATTACGCATTTTAAGTACTTCAACTTTTAAAAGGACGAGGTCGCCAAAGTCGCGCTTTTTTTCCCTCGCTCGTGTTTTTTCCCAATTGGGTTTTCTCGAGGAGGTTTTTAATGAGGCGATGACAGGGATACTTCAAAATTTAAGTGCACAGATGGAAAGCACCGGACGATCAGTACATTGCTCAATCTCTCATTATCTTTCCAGCTCGACCAATGAAGGGACTAGATAGACTGGGACTAAACTACCAGCCAGTACCCAGAAACCATATAAATCTCTCCAAATGTATGAATAAAGCATGAGTACATGAAAGTTTATCTCTACTCTCCAAGTAAAGGTTACATTCGACGTCGTTTAAATTAACACCTAGTCGGCCCACGACCTCAATTAATTAAAGGTAACATTCGACCTCGTTCAAATTAATACATATTCGGCCCATGACCTCAATAAATTAAAGGTTACATTCTACCTCATTCGAATTAACACCTATTCGGCCCATGACCTCAATTAATTTGACCTCTTTTTGAATTACTACCTACTCGTCCCAAGACCTTAACCAAATGAAGGCTACCTTCAATATCGTTCAACCCACTCAAGTCTAATTACGAACTCAACGAGGTCGAGGAATGAAGATATATGGCTTACGTAAGAATGGTCGCCCAAAAGCAACAAGCAGAATGCTACTATAACGAGAGGGCAAAGATCAGGACACTTAAAGTCGTGGACTACGTGCTTACAGCAAAAACATAAGCATGCAAAGACCCGCAAGAAGGCAAAATGGGAACAAATTGGGATGCCCCTACAAAATCACGGTAGCAGCAAGCAAATGGTCATGCAAACTAGAAACAATGGAAGGAAAACGACTGCCAAACAACTGGAACATTACGCACCTCAAGTACTTCAACTTTTAAAAGGACGAGGTCCCCAAAGTCGCACTCTTTTTCCCTCGCTCGAGTTTTGTCCCAATTGGGTTTTCTCGAGGAGGTTTTTAATGAGGCGATGATGGGGATACTTAAGAATTAAAGTGCACAGATGGAAAGCACTTGACGATTAGTATATTGCTCAATATCTCACTATCTTTCCAGCTCAACCAATGAAGGGACTAGATATATCGGGACTGGGACTGAACTACCAGCCAGTGCCCAGAAACTATGTAAATCTCTCCAAAATCATGAATAAAGTATGAGTACATGAAAGTTTATCTCTACTCTCCAAGTAAAGGTTACATTCGACGTCGTTTGAATTAACACCTAGTCGGCCCACGGCCTCAATTAATTAAAGGAAACATTCGACCTCGTTCAAATTAATACATATTCGGCCCACGACCACAATTAATTTAACCTCTTTTGAATTACTACCTACTCAGCCCACGACCTTAATTGAATGAAGGCTACCTTCAATATCGTTCAACCCACTCAAGTCTATTACGAACTCGACGAGGTCGAGGAATGAAGATATATGGCTTACGTAAGAATGGTCGCCCAAAAGCAACAAGCAGAATGCTACTATAACGAGAGGGCAAAGATCAGGACACTTAAAGTCGCGGACTACGTGCAAAAACATAAGCATGCAAAGACCCGCGAGAAGGAAAACTGGGAACGAATTGGGATGCCCCTACAAAATCACGGCAGCAGCAAGCAAATGGTCATTCAAACTAGAAACAATGGAAGGAAAGAGACTACCAAACAACTTAAACATTACGCATTTTAAGTACTTCAACTTTTAAAAGGACGAGGTCGCCAAAGTCGCGCTCTTTTTCCCTCGCTCGTGTTTTTTCCCAATTGGGTTTTCTCGTGGAGGTTTTTAATGAGGCGATGACGGGGATACTTCGGAATTGAAGTGCACAGATGGAAAGCACCGGACGATCAGTACATTGCTCAATCTCTCGTTATCTTTCCAGCTCGACCAATGAAGGGACTAGATAGACTGGGACTGAACTACCAGCCAGTACCCAGAAACTATATAAATCTCTCCAAATGTATGAATAAAGCATGAGTACATGAAAGTTTATCTCTACTCTCCAAGTAAAGGTTACATTTGACGTCGTTTAAATTAACACCTAGTCGGCCCACGACCTCAATTAATTAAAGGTAACATTCGACCTCGTTCAAATTAATACATATTCGGCCCATGACCTCAATAAATTAAAGGTTACATTCTACCTCATTCGAATTAACACCTATTCGGCCCACGACCTCAATTAATTTGACCTCTTTTTGAATTACTACCTACTCGGCCCAAGACCTTAACCAAATGAAGGCTACCTTCAATATCGTTCAACCCACTCAAGTCTAATTATGAACTCGACGAGGTCGAGGAATGAAGAGATATGGCTTACGTAAGAATGGTCACCCAAAAGCAACTAGCATAATGCTACTATAACAAGAGGGCTAAGATCAAGACACTTAAAGTCGGGGACTACGTGCTTACAGCAAAAACATAAGTATGCAAAGACCCGCGAGAAGGCCAAATGGGAACAAATTGGGACGCCCCTACAAAATCACGGTAGCAGTAAGAAAATGGCCATGCAAACTAGAATCAATGGAAGGAAAGCGACTACCAAACAACTGGAACATTACGCACCTCAAGTACTTCAACTTTTAAAAGGACGAGGTCCCCAAAGTCGCACTCTTTTTCCTTCGCTCGAGTTTTGTCCCAATTGGGTTTTCTCGAGGAGGTTTTTAATGAGGCGATGATGGGGATACTTAAGAATTAAAGTGCACAGATGGAAAGCACTGGACGATTAGTATATTGCTCAATCTCTCACTATCTTTCCAGCTCGACCAATGAAGGGACTGAACTACCAGCCAGTGCCCAGAAACTATGTAAATCTCTCCAAAAGTATGAATAAAGCATGAGTACATAAAAGTTTATCTCTACTCTCCAAGTAAAGGTTACATTCGACGTCGTTTGAATTAACACCTAGTCGGCCCATGACCTCAATTAATTAAAGGAAACATTCGACCTCGTTCAAATTAATACATATTCGGCCCACGACCTCAATTAATTAAAGGTTACATTCTACCTCGTTCGAATTAACACCTATTCGGCCCACGACCACAATTAATTTAACCTCTTTTGAATTACTACCTACTCAGCCCACGACCTTAATTGAATGAAGGCTACCTTCAATATCGTTCAACCCACTCAAGTCTATTACGAACTCGACGAGGTCGAGGAATGAAGATATATGGCTTACGTAAGAATGGTCGCCCAAAAGCAACAAGCAGAATGCTACTATAACGAGAGGGCAAAGATCAGGACACTTAAAGTCGCGGACTACGTGCATACAGCGAAAACATAAGCATGCAAAGACCCGCGAGAAGGCAAACTGGGAACAAATTGGGACGGCCCCTACAAAATCACGGAAGCAGCAAGCAAATGGTTATTCACACTAGAAAGAATGGAAGGAAAGCGACTACCAAACAACTGGAACATCACGCACCTCAAGTACTTCAACTTTTAAAAGGCCGAGGTCCCCAGAGTCGCACTCTTTTTCCCTCGATTGAGTTTTGTCCCAATTGGGTTTTCTCGAGGAGGTTTTTAACGAGGAGATGATGGGGATACTTTAGATTTGAAGTGCACAAATGGAAAGCACCAAACGATCAGTACATTGCTCAATCTATCACTATCTTTCCAGCTCGACCAATGAAGGGACTAGATAGACCGGGACTGGGATTGAACAACCAGCCAGTGCCCAGAAACTAAGTAAATCTCTCCAAAAGTATGAATAAAGTATGAGTACATGAACGTTTATCTCTACGCTCCAAGTAAAGGTTACATTCGACGTCGTTTGAATTAACACCTAGTCGGCCCACAACCTCAGTTAATTAAAGGTAACATTCGACCTCGTTAAAATTAATACATATTCGGCCCACGACCTCAATTAATTAAAGGTCACATTCTACCACTTTCGAATTAACACCTATTTGGCCCACGAACTTAATTAATTTGACCTCTTTTCGAATTACTACCTACTCGGCCCACGACCTTAACCGAATGAAGTCTACCTTCAACATCGTTCAACCTACTCAAGTCTATTACGAACTCGACGAGGTTGAGGAATGAAGATATATGGCTTACGTACGAATGGTCTCCCAAAAGGAACAAGCGGAATGCTACTATAACGAGAGGGCAAAGACCAGGACACTTAAAGTCGTGGACTACGTGCTTACAGCAAAATTATAAGCATGGAAAGACCCGCTAGAAGGCAAACTGGGAACGAATTGGGATGCCCCTACAAAATCACGGCAGCAGCAAGAAAATGGTCATTCAAACTAGAAACAATGGAAGGAAAGCGACTACCAAACAACTTAAACATTACGCATTTCAAGTACTTCAACTTTTAAAAGGACGAGGTCCCCAAAGTCGCACTCTTTTTCCCTCGCTCGAGTTTTGTCCCAATTGGGTTTTCTCGTGGAGGTTTTTAATGAGGCGATGACGGGGATACTTCAGAATTGAAGTGCACAGATGGAAAGCACCGGACGATCAGTAAATTCCCCAATCTATCACTATCTTTCCATCTCGACCAATGAAGGGACTAGATAGACCGGGACTGGGACTGAACTAGCAGCCAGTGCCCAGAAAATATGTAAATCTCTCCAAAAGTATGAATAAAGCATGAGTACATGAAAGTTTATCTCAACTCTCCAAGTAAAGATTACATTCGACGTCGTTTGAATTAACACCTAGTTTGGCCCACGACCTCAATTAATTAAAGGTAACATTCGACCTCGTTAAAATTAATACATATTCGGCCCACGACCTCAATTAATTAAAGGTTACATTTTACCACGTTCGAATTAACACCTATTTGGCCCACTACCTTAATTAATTTGACCTCTTTTCGAATTACTACCTACTCGGCCCACGACCTTAATCGAATGAAGTCTACCGTCAACATCGTTCAACCCACTCAAGTCTATTACGAACTCGACAAGGTCGGGGAATGAAGAGATATGACTTACGTAAGAATGGTCGCCCCAAAGCAACTAGAAATATGCTGCTATAACGAGAGGGAAAATATCAGGCCACTTAAAGTCGGGGACTACGTGCGTACAGCCAAAACATAAGCAAGCAAAGACCCGCGAGAAGGAAAACTGGGAACAAATTGGGACGGCCCTACAAAATCCCGGAAGCACCAAGAAAATGGTCATTCACACTAGAAAAAATGGAAGGAAAGCGACTACCAAACAACCGGAACATCACACACCTCAAGTACTTCAACTTTTAAAAGGACTAGGTCCCCAGAGTCGTACTTTTTTACCCTCGCTCGAGTTTTGTCCCAATTAGGTTTTCTCGAGGAGGTTTTTAACAAGGTGATGACGGGGATACTTCAGAATTGAAGTGCACAGATGGAAAGCACCGGACGATCAGTTCATTTCTCACTCTCTCACTCTCTTTCCAGCTCGACCAATGAAGGGACTAGATAGACCGGGACTGGGACTGAACTACTAGCCAGTGCCCAGAAAATATGTAAATCTCTCCAAAAGTATGAATAAAGCATGAGTACATGAAAGTTCATCTCTATTCTCCAAGTAAAGGTTACTTTCGACCTCATTTGAATTAACACCTATTCGGCCCACGACCTCAACTAATTAAAGGTTACACTCAACCTCGTTCGAATTAATACCTATTTGGCACACGCCCTTAATTAATAAAAGGTTACATTCGACCTCGTTCGAGTTAACACCTATTCGGCCCACGGCCTCAATTAATTAAAGGTTGCATTTGACCTCTTTTGAAATAACACCTATTCGGCCCACGACCTCAATTAATTAAAGGTTACATTCGACCTCGTTCGAGTTGACATCTATTCGGCCCATGACCTCAATTAATTAAAGGTTACATTCGACCTCGTTCGAATTAACACCTATTCGGCACACAACCTCAATTAGTTTGACCTCTTTTCGAATTACTACCTAATTGGCCCACGACCTTAACCGAATGAAGGCTACCTTCAACACTGTTCAACCCACTCAAGTCTGTTATGACAAAGGCAACCAAGCAATAAAATCACGTACGAACAACAAAACTAACACTTCATTAAGAATATTTTTTACAAAGGTTGCATGCCTAAAAAAAGTTTACATGCCCGCGGCTAAGACAAAAATGAAGTAATCACCACCCTACTCAGCATCATCACCCGCTTGATCATTAAGACCATCTTCACCCACCTCATCGCCATCGCCAACAGGATATTCATCCTCGTACCAGGCATCCTGGTCAATCCGGTCCACGTCTGCACCCTCCTCGCATTGCCAGCTTCCGGTGTAGCCGGGTCATAGCCATAAGCAAATCGAGATTTATGTGCCTTAGCACGTGCATTCTCAAATTCGGCTTCTGAAACAGCCCCCGCCCCCATCAGATCCCTGAATATATCTAGCTGGGCCTCGACATAAATCCATTCCTCGTACAGATCCTAAGGAATATTAGGAAAAGCAGAAGTGCGGGATGAGGACGGCTGAGCCAATAATTGTGCCTTTTCGGCCTCGAGCGCAACAATTCAATCACTAAAGCCCGCAGCCTCATTTTCTAACTCCCTTATCCGCTCATCAAGCCGCTCCTCTCTGATCCTAGCCGTCTTCAAAGCACAATCCCGCTTAGAACAGAGAATATGGATCGTGTCCTCTAGAGCTTCCATTTTTCTCCCAAGTGGTAACTGGGTCGAACCTGCCTTCTCCAAACCCGCCACCTTCTCAGCGACCTGGCCACTCAATGCGACCACTCGGAGTTGACACTTCTCCAGCTCATCGCGCAATGAGACCACTTGGGCCAGAAGGTTGACACATTGGGCCTCGACTCCCCTGCTCACCTCGAGCTCCTCTTCTTTGTCCTTCAACACCACCTCGAGCTCACAACATTTTCCGATGACCTTCACCAATTGTCACGACCCAAAATCACACCACAGGCGTCGTGATGGCACCTAGTCTCTAAGACTAGGTAAGCCGCTTTCTATTACATTTTGAAGCCATTTTTTTGAATTAAATAAGTAACCAAAACTAACAGCGGAAGAAATATAAATATACAACCTCCCAAGACTGGTAGTACTGAGTCACGAACTCTAACTGAATACATGGAATGATCACGAGGACCGAATATACAATATTGTTTGATTAAAAATTAACAGTACAATGAAATGAAAAGACTCCAAGAGACTGCGACGACCAATCAGCTCGACCTTGAATCCTTATGATCCCGCTTTAACTCTGCTCAAGTCCGATATCTCCAATACGTGGCTCTACACAAAAATATGCAGAAGTGTAGTATGAGTACACCACGGTCGGTACCTAGTAAGTATCAAGACTAACCTTAGTGGAGTAGAGACGAGGTACACTCAAGACATTCACTAGTCTAATAGCATGTTCAATATAATATACAAAATAATAGGAAACAAATAACAATAAGGACAACATAATACAACCAGTGATATGCACAGCAGATAACAAGAACACCATTAGTATCGCTCAACAATTAATAAATACAATTACACCCAATTAAATCAAGTCCTTCAAATAAATATATTTCACATATAATTCTTCCAAATAACTCTCTTTCAAATATAATTTTCTCAAATAATTACCTTTCAAATATAATTCTTTCAATAAATCTCTTCAAATATAATTTCCTCAAATAAATATCTTTCAAATACAATTCTTTCATATAATACTTTCTAAATAAAAATCCTTCTAAATAAATATTTTGAATATAATTCTTTCAATTAAAAAGTCACCATGTGACACCTCGTTTCATAATCATAAAAATACGGGTCTCAGCCCATTATCATATTTTTCGTAATCACGGGTCTCAGCCCATTTTTCATATTTTCCACGACACCTCGTACCCATAATTAAATCATCATATTTTCCCGGCACCTCGTGCCCTCATTTCATATCACAACTGCACGGATAATTCACGTGTCAAATATCATTATCATTTAATCACAGCACCTCGTGACTACATTTAATATCACAACTGCACGGATAATTCACGGGCCAATATCCTCATTATTTAATCACGACACCTCGTGCCCCCATTTCATTTTATAATCCGCAGGGCAATAGCCATAGGCTCTCAATTTTAACATAAATCAGATTGTTATCAATTTACCAATAACAAGAAAAATTGCACAAGGTATAAAAATAAAACACAAAAAAATCACAACATTACATGAAAATCACCAACACCATAACTCCACATCATCACATATCGTCCCTGGTAATAGCCACCCTTATCTCTTCGCCCTGATAATATCAATAGCCACCCTTATCGCTCTTATAGCCATCCTTATCTCTCCTATAGCCACCCTTATCCCTCCGCCCTGACAATATCAATAACAACCCTTATCGCTCCTATAGCCACCCTTATCGCTTCTATAGCTGCCCTTATCGCTCCGCCCAGACAATATTTCAACAAACACAATAACAGTGAAATCCATACGTATACCCACATAATATCAACGGTGAAATGCCACCCTTATCTCCTCAAAATAATAACTCACACAACATAACAATTTACACGGGAAATTATCACGGCAACATAACAAAATCAATTCATATCACAATTTGTCCAATTGCCACAACCAAAAATTTCAAAGATACAACCAGTCAATTAATTTCACAACAAATAGACGAAGGCTCCACACAATGTGTATAACACCCCAAAAGCAATCAACAGAGATAGAAATTACTCAACATAAAGCAAAGCTTTCATTAATCCAAATTTAGATAATTATATTAATACTTCTTTTAAACTTGCTTAATTAATTATTTGCATAGGGAAAATTCAAATTGAAATTAATTTCCAACAAATATTAAACCAACAATACTCACAAAATTTCATAAATATTTCAAGTAACAATCATATCAAATTGTCATATAAAAACAAATTCAAGAACAAGGATTTAGGCATGGCAAACATATGATTCAATAAATGTCAACAATTACCCAATTTACTACACAATAATGCGTAAGACTTTAATCCAATAAAATTTACACATATAAGCCCGAGTACGTACTCGGCACCTCGTGTACACGGCTTTTCACATTTCACAAATGGCACATAAGACTTAATGCCTAAGGGGTAATTCCCCCACTCGAGGTTAAGGAAGACACTTACCTTTTTGAAGTTATGACGATATTCTAAAATTGCCTTCTTGCTTGAATTGACCTCCGGACCGCTCCAATCTATCCAAAATAATTGTATACCTTCATTAAAATTTATCAAAAATAATTCCGGATAATAATACGTCAACTTCAAAATTTATTCCAAAAGATCAACAAAAGTCAACGCGGGACCCTCCTCACGGAATCCGACATAATTTTCACGAAATCTGATCACCCATTCCGATACGAGTTCAACCATCATAAAATTATCAAATTCCGATGTCAAATGGACCTTCAAATCTTAAATTTTTGTTTTTGAAAAATTTTACAAAAATTCCAATTTCTTCCATCTAAATCCAAAATAAATGATAAATATAGACATGGATTTATGAAATATAATCACTCTTGGTTATAGAACACTTACCCAATGAATTTCTTGAAAAACCCACGAAAAGTCGTCACAAACCGAGCTCCCAAAGTCCAAAAATAAAATAATAACCTAAGCCCCAGTTATATAGTACATTCTTTGAACTCACCATGTGCGGTCCACACAATTCCAAGTGTGGCCGCACATCCCAGCTCCTGCGGTCGCACAAAAATTATGTGGCCGCACTCTCTTGGTAACTGCACTACCAGGATTTAGTATTTTGGCCATAACTGTCCTTACAGAAATCCAAATGATGCCTTCTTTACCTTTCTGGAAACTAGACACGAAGGGCTACAACTTTTGTTTTTTAATCATCTCAACATTCCTTGTGGATCAAAAGATATAAGCTTCCGAAGTCAGACCATCGAATCTGAGAGTTCCTGAGTGTGGCCTCACACAAAATTGTGCGGTCCACACACTCCACTGCGGACTGGAGTGCGGCCGCACCAAAATTGTGCGGTACGCACAATTCCCTTGAGGTCCGCACATCCCTTTTGCCTTAGCACTCCCGAAACTCATCCGGAACCTCCCGGACACAAACCATATATGAATTTCAATCATAAAACACACTACGGACCTGCACGCGCACTCAAAACACTGAAAAGAGGTCATCTTGACCGATATTGACCATGGTCAAACTCTAAAATTTCCTAACTTTACAAATCTCTCAACCAATGCCCCAAAAAATACACCCAAGCCCCTCGGGACCCCGTTCAAATATACCAACAACTTCCATAACATAACACGGACCTACTTGAGGCCTCAAGTCATATCAAACTACATCAAAATGATGTATCGCACCTCAAATCAAAATCTATGAACTTTGAACTTTCAAATTTTATATCTTGTGCTGAAACACATCAAATCAATCTGCAATGACTTCACATTTTACACACAAGTCATAAATGATATAACGAAGCTAGTCAAAATTTTGGAAATCGAAATCCGACCTCGTTATCAAAAATTCTATTTTCCAATTTTTGCCAAAATGCGTCGAATTGTCCTGCGGACTTCCAAATCCAAATCCAAATATACGCCTAAGTATTAAATCATCATACGAAGCTATTTCCATCATCAAAATTCCATTTCGGGGTCGTTTTATCAAAAGTCAACTCTCCGGTCAACTCTTTCCATTTAAGCTTCTAAATAAGAATTGTTCTTTTAATTAAATTCTTAATCTTTCAAAAATCAAGCTCGACCACACCCGCAGGTCATAATACATATTGCAAAACTTCTCGAGACCTTATGTCACTGAATATGCGTTAATTCTTAAAATGACAAGTCGGGTTGTTACATTCTCCGCCTCTTAAACATACGTTCGTCCTCGAACGTTCCAAGAATTATTCCGATGATATTAGATAACTGAGTGCATTATTTCACATATACTCATGGGTGATTCTACGTCACCGTAAATTTAACAGGGGTTCGACAACATCATCTCAGTGGAGATTATTTCTTTTATTCACACTTATAAGCCTTTAAGCCAATTCCTTAGACTCCAATAAATTTCAAATTCCCTACATCAAGACACGGTGTTAGTCTCAACCGGCTGTAACAATTCGTGCCCATGCACATATCATACGTATGTCCATAACCACATCTCTGATCATAATAGTTGTTTATAATTAATTTCAGCATCCTCAATTAATCTCATCTTAACCAAAATCTCATATCTAATTTTCACAACATCGACGACAACACACGAGGCATGAAGACCTCATAGTTATTTACCCAAATTACTGGGTCATATTTAACGCCACCTGAGCACTCACCTCGTAGGCTAAAACTCAATAATTACAACACGAATATGGAAAATTATGCACAGAGAAATTCATACAAGAATATTTTTATTTTCAAATAAGCCTAACAGGAATGACTCCTTATAAGTACTATAGTACAAATTTAATTTCACAAGGGAGAATTTAAACACATAAATTTTCATCATAAGGATCTTGTCCTTATATAACTTCCACCGCGGCTCGTATCCCGGTTTAAACATATCAAATCATATTAAAATGAGATGATCTCGTCCTCAACTACGAATCACAAGTATTTTGCACATCGTGCCAACCGAAATTTTCAATTTCCTCTCTTTCTTCTTTTCAATAAATTTCATAAAAACATTTCACAACACACAATGAACCCCTATTCCAATAGGGCATATAATTCATAAAACTGAAACCAATTATTCCGGAATCACATCAAAACCCACTGTAGAGAGTATTAGAAAGTCACTTTTGGACTTATAGTCCTCAATGGTGTACAAAATAAAAATGATAGACATGGGATAACACCATCAAATCTCCCAACAGGGATAAACACATAAATAGGTTTCGAAATTACGAAGCTCACCCTTAAGTGGAGCATAATAGGAGGACTCGCCTCGATACTCAAAACCGAATCAAACTAAGGAAAATATTCCTTTATAACAATTCAAGATTATACCTGTAATGAAACCATCTGGTGTAAAAGCCTCAGCCATACCATATCAATTATATCAACGGGTCGGGCCTCCCCCCTAGGGCGCCCTCTACCCGCTTGTCCTCCACCCCTATCTGGATGTGCACGTGGGGTAGTAGCTGCACTGGGGCCCAGAGCCTGAATGTTCAGATAAAACCCACCCCTCCCAAGTCTGGGTCAATCTTTCATGATGTGCCTAGTATCACCACACTCATAATAACCCCTCTGAGGTTGCGATTGCTCGTACTGAGTCTGTGTCGGATAACTGGAATAACCATTGTAAGAATCTCATGTCGGTGGTGGACTGAGCTGGCCGACTGCTCGAGCCTCCGCTATAATGGGTCCTAGCTGAAGAGTAAAATCCACTGAACCCTCCAGATCTTCGAGACCTTTTGGCCTCCTTAGACTCCCTTTCCTCGCTTAACACACCCTCAATCTTCCTTGCAATATCCAATACTTGTTGAAATGGAGTATCAGTTTGCAACTCTCGAGCCATGCATATTTTAATACCATAATCGAGCCCCCCAATGAATCTGCGGACCCATTCTCTATCTATAGGAACCAAGATAGGTGCACGGCGGGCTAACTCACTACACGTGATAGCATATTCTGACACTGCCCTAATGCAACCATTCAAACTCTGTGTGCCACGCATCTTGAAGAGTCTGGGGAACAAACTCTTTCAAGAATATTTTCGAAAATTGAGCCCAAGTTAGTGGTGTTGCATCAGTTGGTCTACCTTCTTCATAGATTTGCCACCACCGATACACTGCGCCTGACAGTGGAAATGTAGTAAAGGAAACTCCGCTCACTTCCACAATACCCATGGTGCATAGAATACAGTGACAATTTTCTAGAAATCTTTGGGCATCCTCTGTAGTTGTGCCACTGAAAGTAGGTGGACTATACCTTTTAAACCACTCAAGTCTCTTTTGTTCTTCTTCTGATGCCTCTGGCCTGACCTTAGGACGAACCGGAATAACAGGTTGTACCGGTATTACACCCGGAACCTGACCAACGTGAACATGCTGCTCTGGAGTTTAGGTAGGAGTCTGAGATACTCCCCCAATCTGCGGAACGTTTGGTGCAACATAGATCAATCCCACCTGATTTAATGTACCAAACATACTCAGGAATTGTGCTAAATTCTCCTGAAGTACTCAGTAACAACAGGTGCTTCTGGTACCTGTCCCCCAACTGGAGCTACTCGTGGCTCCTCAACTGTTGTTCTGACAGGTACTCTAGTCGTGGCACGTGCCCTTCCTCCACCTCTGCCTCGGACTCTACCTCGGCCCCGGCCTCTTGCAGCCCTAGCAGTATATGCAAATGCCTGATCAGCTAACCCGGTAGCACGTGTCCTCACCATCTGTGAGAAAGTGGAGATACAAAGGCTCAAATTCCACAATCAACAAATCCGCACGACAGGAATGAAAGAAGTGGAAATTTCCTAACAGTTTTGTAGCCTCTCAAAGATAAGTATAGACTTCTCCATACCGATCCGCAAGACTCGTTTGTCACTCGTAGAACCTATGAACCTAGGGCTTTGATACCAACTTGTCACGACCCAAAATTCCACCATAGGCGTCGTGATGGCACCTATTCTCTAAGACTAGGTAAGCCGATTTCTATCACATTTTGAAGCCATTTGTTTTTTGAATTAAATAAGTAACCAAAACTAACAGCTGAATAAATATGAATATACAACCTCCCAAGACTGGTAGTACTGAGTCACAAACTCTAACTGAATACATGGAATGATCACGAGGACCGAATATACAATACTGTTTGATTAAAAATTAACAGTACAATGAAATGAAAAGATTCCAAGGGACTGCGATGACCAAGAAGCTCTACCTTGAATCCTTATGATCCCGCTTTAACTCTGCTCAAATCCGATATCTCCAATACTTGGCTTTGCACAAAAATATGCAGAAGTGTAGTATGAGTACACCACGATCGGTACCCAGTAAGTATCAAGACTAACCGCAGTGGAGTATAGACGAGGTACAGTCAAGACACTCACTAGTCTAATAGCCTGTGCAATATAATATACTAAATAATAGAAAACAAATAAAAATAAGGACATCATAAAACAACCAGTGAAATGCACAACAGACAACAAGAACACCATTAATATCGCTCAACAATTAAGAAATACAATTACACCCAATTAACTCAAGTCCTTCAAATAAATGTATTTCACATATAATTCTTCCAAATAACTCTCTTTCAAATATAATTTTCTCAAATAATTACCTTTCAAATATAATTCTTTCTATAAATCTCTTCAAATAAAATTTTCTCAAATAAATATCTTTCTAATACAATTCTTTCATATAATAATTTCTAGATAAAAATTCTTCAAAATAAATATTTTGAATATAATTCTTTCAATTAAAAAGTCACCATGTAACACCTCGTTTCATAATCATAAAAATACGGGTCTCAGCCCATTTTAATATTTTTCGTAAACATGGGTCTCAACCCATTTTTCATATTTTCCACGGCACCTCGTGCCCATAATTAAACCATCATATTTCTCCGGCACCTCGTGCCCTCATTTCATATCACAACTACACGGACAATTCACGTGCCAAATATCATTATCATTTAATCACAACACCTCGTGCCCATATTTTTATATCACAAATGCATGGACAATTCACGTGCCAATATGCTCATTATTTACTCACGGCACCTCGTACCAACATTTTATTCTATAATCCGCTTGGCAATAGCCACAAGCTCTCAATTTTAACATAAATCAGATTGTTATCAATTTACAAACAACAAAAAAAATTACACAAGGTATAAAAATAAACACAAGAAAATTACAACATCACATGAAAATCACAAACCCCACAACTCCACATCATCACATATCGTCCGTGACAATAGCCACCCTTATCTCTCCTATATCCACCCTTATCTCTCCTATAACCACCCTTATCCTTTCGCCCTGAGAATAACAATAGCCACATTAATCGCTCCTATAGCCACCCTTATCGCTCCGCCCAGACAATATCAATAGCCACCCTTATCTCTCCTATTGCCACCCTTATCGCTCCTATAGCCACCCTTATCGCTCCGCCCAGACAATATTCCAACAAACAAAACAACAGTGAAATGCCACCCTTATCTCCTCAAAATAATAACTTACACAACACAACAATTTACACGGAAATTTATCACGGCAACATAACAAAATCAATTCATATCACAATTTGCCCAATTGCCACAACCAAAAATTTCAAAGATACAACCAATCAATTAATTACACAACAAATAGTCGAAGGCTCTACACAATATATATAACACCCCAAAAGTAATCAACAGAGATAGAAATTACTCAACATAAAGCAAAGCCTTCATTAATCCAAATTTATATAATTATATTAACACTTCTTTTAATCTTGCTTAATTAATTATTTGCATAGGGAAAATTCATATTGAAATTAATTTCCAAGAAGTATTAAACCAACAATACTCACAAAATTTCATAAGTATTTCAAGTAACAATCATATCAAATTGTCATATAAAAATAAATTCAACAAGGATTTAGGCATGGCAAACAGATGATTCAATAAATGTCCACAATTACCCAATTTACTACACAATAATTCATAAGATATTAATCCAATAAAATTTGCACATATAATCCCGAGTACGTACTCGGCACCTCGTGTACACGGCTTTTCACATATCACAAATGGCACATAAGACTCAATGCCTAAGGGGTAATTCCCCCACTCGAGGTTAAGCAAGACACTTACCTTTTTGAAGTTATGACGATATTCCAAAATTGCCTTCTTGCTTGAATTGACCTCCGGATCACTCCAATCTATCCAAATTAATTGTATAACTTCATTAAAATTCATCGAAAATAATTCCGGATAATAATACGTCGACTTAAAAATTTATTTTAAAAAGTCAACAAAAGTCAATGCGGGACCCGCCTCTCGGAATCCGGATAATTTTCATGAAATCCAATCAGTCATTCCGATACGAGTTCAACCATACTAAAATTATCAAATTCCGATGTCAAATGGACCTTCAAATCTTAAATTTTTGTTTTTGGAAAATTTTACAAAAAATCCAATTTCTTCCATCTCAATCCGAAATAAATGATGAATATAGACATTGATTTATGAAATATAATCACTCTTGGTTATAGAACATTTACCCAATGAATTTCATGAAAAACCCACGAAATATCGTCACAAACCGAGCTCCCAAGGTCCAAAAATAAAATAATATCCTAAGCCTCGGTTATATAGTACACTATCTGAACTCACCATGTGCGGTCCGCACAATTCCAAGTGCGGCCGCACATCCCAGCTCCTGCGGTCGCACAAAAATTGTGCGGCCGCACTCTCTTGGTGACTGTACTGCTAGACTTTAGTATTTTGGCCATAACTTTCTCTACCAATGTCCAAATGGTGACTTCTTTGCCTTTCTGGAAACTAGACACGAAGAGCTACAACCTTTGTTTTTAAATCATCTCAAAATTCCTTGTGGGTCAAACGATATAAGCTTCCGAAGCCAGACCATCGAATCAGAGAGTTCTTGAGTGCGGCCGCACACTCCACTGCGGACTGGAGTGCGGCCGCACCAAAATTGTGCGGTCCGCACAATTCCCTTGAGGTCCGCACTTCCCTTTTCCCTCAGCACTCCCGAAACTCATCCGAAACCTCCCGGACACAAACCATATATGAATTTCAATCATACAATACGCTACGGACCTGCTCGCGCACTCAAAAAACTGAAAAGAGTTCGTCTTGACCCGATATTGACCATGGTCAAACTCCCAAATTTCTTAACTTTATAAATCTCTCAACCAATTCCCCAAAAAAATACACCCAAGCCCCTCGAGACCCCGTTCAAATATACCAACAAGTTCGATAACATAACATGGACCTAGTCGAGGCCTCAAATCACATCAAACAACATCAAAACGACGAATCGCACCTCAAATCAAAATTTATGAACTTTGAACTTTGAAATTCTATATATTGTGCCGAAACACATCAAATCAATCCGGAATGACTTCAAATTTTTCACACAAGTCATAAATGATATAACGTAGCTATTCAGATTTTTGGAAATCGAAATCCGACCTCGTTATAAAAAATTCAACCTTCGGTCGGACATTTTCCAAAAATCTTCTATTTTTCAATTTTTGCCAAAATGCGTCGAATTGTCCTGCGGACTTCCAAATCTAAATCCGAATATATGCCTAAGTCCGAAATTATCATACGAATCTATTTCCATCATCGAAATTCCATTTCAGGATCGTTTTCTCAAAAGTCAACTCTCCGGTCGACTCTTTCCATTTAAGCTTCTAAATAAGAATTGTTCTTTTAATTAAATTCTTAATCTTTCGAAAATGAAACCCGACCACACCCGCGGGCCATAATACATATTGCAAAGCTTCTCAAAACCTTAAGTCACTGAGCCGGGCGTTAATTCTTAAAATGACAAGTCGGGTCGTTACACTAATTCGTCATCCTTCTCCTTGAGCTCGTTTTGGAGAGCCCGGAAGTTGTTACTCCTACCAAGCCGCCTGCAAAGCTCGCGGTGTTTATCACGATACTCGTGATATTTTCGCTCCATCTTTTGGAAAATGGCCTTACGCCTCTCCTCTCGGCGAGAACTTTCGATCTGTATGATCGCTGTCCAAAACGAAAGCCAGAACGAGTAAGAACAAAATCAGATTCGACATGAAAAACGAACATAAAAATGAAATACCAAACTTACCCTAAGTCCAAGGTCGGCTATGCTCTTTGACAAAGTGGAGTCCTTCAATTTCTTGAGGGTCTTACCCTCCACATCGGAAAAGAGGGGACCAAGAGAAGGGGCCACATCTTCCGTATTAACTAGAAGATCCCGGTACAGAGGGATCGCAATAGTCCGCGTGGTCCCCTCCAATCTCACCTTGAGCCGGGTGAGTCTTTCTCTCATTATACTAACCTCCTCGACATCCATATTGAAGCCTGTCTCGTAACCCTCTTCGGATACACTTTAGACCTTCGTGTCAACCCGAGAGGAAGGATCCTCGGCCGATAACAAGGTCGATGGCTCACCCCCTTGTAGGGCATCATGGAATTTCGCCAACGGCCCTTCAAAATCCGTTTCGGCCTCGGAGAGCAATGTACATCGATCGGCCCCCGACGACGGCAGAATTGTGTGCAGTAGCTCGACATCATCTCTGATGTCTATAGTCATTGTTTCTTTGACGACGAAATCCTCCATCGCCGAACTCCCCATACGGATTACTCCCTCATCAATATCTATGGATCACCTCTTGCGTGGAAGCAAATTATCATCATTCACCGAAGATCCTTCCTTGTCGTCCTCATCAATTAGATGACGCAGAGGGGAAGTAATCAAAAGCCCCGTTGTAGAAGTAGTAGACGACCGAGCAGGACTCACCGTAGCAGAAAAAATAGAAACGACATTCCTCCCGCGGAATGCCGGAGAAGGAGACTTATGCCTACTTGAAGACCCTCAGGCTGCCTAAGAGATTAGAACATCAACTCTTACTTAAAGTTGTAATGAGCAAGCAAATACAAGGTCAGAACGGCATATGTAAAAGATCACTGAATAGATGAATACGGATGGACAAACTCACCGGTCGCTGAAAGCTTGGGCCCAAACTTCTTGATAAAGGCCGGCCATTCATGAATACCCACTGTGTGAGGCAAGACCTGGCTAACCCAGGCATGAATATCCACAACCAAAGGAGGGGGCGAAGTCTCAGATGAACGAGGAAAAGGCAGAATATTAGGCTACGATCAAAGAGGGCAAATAAATCGCTTAGCAAAAAATACTTACGGGCATATTTCCATGCATGAGGAACTCCATTCGCGTTGGGCACCACGTCCTCGGTCTTGACGTAAAAGTAATTGAGCCATAATCGACGATTTGCTTTATCGTCCATCTTTACTACCAAACTCTTACTTCCTCAATGGTGAAGATTCAACATCGTTCCTCTATAGAAATTAGGTGTGAAGAGGTGCATCAGGTGGCGAAGCGAGATCCCACTGCCAGCCAATTATGCGTATTTCGTCAACATGCGGATAAATTTGTAGATGTAAGGTGAAAGTTGGGTCGGACAGATGCAGTACTAGCGGCAAAATTCCTCCGTCAATGGGAGAAG
This sequence comes from Nicotiana tabacum, assembly GCF_000715075.1. Lineage (NCBI taxonomy): Eukaryota > Viridiplantae > Streptophyta > Magnoliopsida > Solanales > Solanaceae > Nicotiana > Nicotiana tabacum. Next base: position 130,202,774 of record NC_134098.1, read on the forward strand.
GGGAAAGGAGTAGCCTACATAGAACGGATAAGTGTAGAATGCGCAGTATCCGGGGCGATGAATCTGCACCACATCGCGCCCCGCGGGGACCAGATCGATGTGCGCCGGAATTTTGAACTTCGCCTTGAAATCAGCAAGAGCAACCACATTCATCACCGATTCCGAGGCCTCAGGGTCGTCCTCGGGTAACATCAATAAATTAGATCTAGGATTTTTACTATGAGGAATTATTTCCTTCACCGTAGGGAACCCCTCATCCTCGAGGGCAGCAGAAGCGTTGTCGTCATAAAAAGGCACACGCACTGCCAGGAGAGCAAGATTAGATGTCGAACAGGAGCCGAAAGTTGAGTTTACCATAGTCTTGAAGGAGGATGTCTAAAGAACTGAATTTGGAAGAAGCGGTCACTAGAACCAGAGGAATGGGCACACAACGACGAAGCAGAATAGAGACTAGGGTTCAATATGGAAAATGAAAGAGAGAAACGCAGGGGATTCAATATCAGATAAAAGCAAAACAAACAAAAATGGCCTCAGATCCCTATTTATAAGTGTTCGAGCAGCAAAACCAATAAATCAAGCCATCATTATCCAGCACAGATATCGGAACGGCATAAGCATAAGAAATGACACAGAGTGTCGGGAAAACACGTAATAATGACACATGACGCCATTCGGAAAAGACGCATCCCCAAAGCTTGCAACTTACAAAAAGTCATGTTGCCACCTCGCCTATAGCACCGCTACCCAACTTGCTCGGCTGATTTCATCAACAATGACAAACAGAATCTGCTCACCAAGGGCGCCCGATCTCGGCCACTAACTAAATAGGCCAAAAACTTGCCCTTGAAATATTAAGCATAAAATGGCATTAATGAATGTCATCGGTCGAGCTCGCCTGAGCCATAGAGAGATTAATGATCGCGGTGTCGATATAAGTTGTGATCGAGATATCAATAAAGCGCTGTCAAAATGTCAACAAGGTTCGAGGTCGAGATCTATTATTAGTGTTAATTCTTGTAACGGCTAATTTGTCAGAATATGATATTAAAAAGGAGAATATTCTAGTGAATATTTCTGGTGTTTGTACTATTAGAGTTTTCTAAGAAAATGGGCCTATATATATAGAAAGAAGAGACAATGATAAGAGCATGTAATATTTTTCTAATAAGAAGACTTTTGAGAAGAAGACCCCCTTTCGGATAAAAACGCAAAGGCTACCTTTTTATAATGATTCTCGTTCATATTATTCACCACTTTTCCACCAAATCCAGGGATTGTTCATGCAAATCTTGGATCTATCTGTCATCCACCGTTGCCAGGCAGAATATTCACCGTGTCCATTCATTATCAGGTGAATCATTCTTTTTATTTACATAAATTCCATTTATTGACATTTATTGCTTGATATATCTCATTTAATGTTCTTGTTGCAAGAGTATTTCATATTTATTGTCATCAATCATATGCGAACTCAGTCCCATCTATCATGCATCCTTACGCTTACTATCTAGAGTCATTATCCTTAACTAGATTTGACCATTCATTGTATAAATTTAATAGTTTAATCGGAGATTATATTTCTTGGTCAAACGAAGGTAAGAAAGTATGGTTTGCCTGGCGGGTGGCGTTAGTTGGCCTGGGTGCCAGTCACGTCTAGGGGGTAGTTTGGGACATGACAAATAAATCAAGATAATTTTCAAACTTAACAAGGATATCAGTAATTTAGTAATTAATGTCAATGAAGATTTAGAATTAAATCATTTTCGATTATTGTGTACACATTATTTGGTCGCGTGTGCAATATATATAAGGCATCTCAGTCTACTTCTAGTGGGGGTTATATACGTTCTTTTTCTCTTCTTTTTTTTCCCTTAGGAAGTTTCTATCACATCTTAATTTCTCTACCTGCTAGGTAAATAATATATAGTCTTTGTAGTTGTTGAAGGAAACTTCAGTACTATGCGTTTAAAAAGTTTATTAATTGATGACTTGGTAATATAGAAGCTAATTCACAATTTGTTAAGGAAAAATTGACGGCCAATTCATCTATAAATAGGAAGCTTTACTTATTAAGTTTGTAAGAGATCAACAAAGGAAAGATCATTTAAATTGTTTCATAAGATAGTAGTTAATAGTAGAAATGGCTCTCAGAACATTGGTATTAACCATTGCAATAATGGCTTTGTTATCTTCAATGAGCCATGCATTTGATCCTAGTCCTTTGCAGGATATTTGTGTTGCTGTTGACGACTCCATGGCTGCTGGTATATGATCAAATAATTATTTTGAATGCAAAAATCAATCTGGTCTTAGCAATTTTTATGAAATTATTGAAACTTCCTTTGCAGTTTTTGTGAACGGAAAAATTTGCAAGGATCCAAAGCAGGTTATGGCAAATGATTTCTTTAAATCAGGTCTAAACATACCTGGAAATACCTCAAATCAACTTGGATCTGCTGTAACTGCTGTGAACGTCGGCAACTTACCTGGACTCAACACTCTGGGTATTTCATTAGCGCGCATTGATTATGCGCCATATGGTCTCAACCCACCTCATACACACCCCCGAGGAACTGAGATTCTTGCTGTCCTTGAGGGCACACTCTACGTTGGCTTTGTCCTTTCAAACCCTGGTCCAAATATGAAGAACAAGCTCTTTACCAAGATTTTAAATCCTGGAGATGTGTTCGTTTTCCCAATAGGTCTCATTCATTTTCAGTTTAATGTTGGAAAGACTAATGCCGTTGCATTTGCTGGACTCAGTAGTCAAAATCCAGGAGTCATCACTATTGCGAATGCAGTATTTGGTTCAGACCCACCAATCAATCCTGATGTTCTCGCGAAAGCATTCCAAGTTGACAACAAAGTTGTGGATTACCTCCAATCCCAATTCTGGTGGGATAACAACTAAAATAATAGAAAACTATATTAAGCTACAAATAGTTATGGTTATGTGAACTGCTTGTGTCACATAAATAAGTAATGTTGCCGACTGGTTTTCCTCTCCATTTTACTGTGATGTATTGGATGAGGATATGTTATGGCTTGTTATGGAATAAAATTAAGTCTCCTGTTTGTGATATTCATCTTTCTCTTTGGAAAGAAAAAAAAATCATTGCTTAGTTCTTGCGGGAGAGGTATGCTTACCATTCACTGTCACTATCCACTTTTTCTTTGCGTAAAGAAAGGCTACTTTATTTTTCACAATCTATACACCGACGCATAAAAGAAAATTTTATGTGAGATAGATAAGATCCATTCATCCTTAACTAGAGGTATCATGTTCGAGTCTTAGGAATGAAATAAATTTGGATAGGGAGCACTAGAAACACATGGAAAATAACAACTTAAGAGATAGTAAACTAAGCAAGTTAAAAATTGTTATTTAGATGTTGCTTATACATGTCGTGTTATTTCACGTTGTATTCTGCCAAAAAGAGTGCAATATTTTAACAGAGCACATGTATGACGATATCAATCAAATTTAAACAATACATATCTTTCTCAAGGCCTGCGTGCCTTTATAAGGCCTCGGCACTGAACAAAATCAGAAGAATGGAAGAAATGCAGTGGGGAATATATTTAAATCATGATAAGAAACACAATTTGCAGCAATCATGAGAGGTGTTGTCGGGAATTAGAATACAACAAATTAAGCATCTAATAACTATGTTGATATCTTATGTCATAAACTTGGTATACATACATACATACATACATATATATATATATATATATATATATATATATATATATATATATATATATATATATATATATATATATATATATTTACATCTCATATCATTTATTTGGCTTCATAGCCTGTTCTTTTCTTTTTTCTTTAAGCAAGTTATTTTTACTTGTCGATGAAATCTAAAGTCGAATATATGAAGTCCAAGCTTGATTCTCACATAAAATTCCTCGTTCAATGTTCATAGCCGCTAACTTCTCTCAAGCTTATTTCCCGAAGAAAAATAAACACTGTTGATATTCAATTTTTCCCTCATATTTTTAAATATAAATATATACTTTCAAAATAATGCATATACATCATAATTTTGATTTATAAGCATACACATGTATTTTTCATAATTTTTCATATTTTTTAAGACTTTAAACCAATTTATTCCTGCATTCTATTATATAAATATTCAATAATTACCCTCCAAATTATTTTTATGATGTTTAATCATCTAAACTTATCATTTATACCAATATGAGATTTTAAATATTTTCAGTGCATTTTTTATAATTACATTTGCATTTTAAGGCTAAATTGCATATTTTTGCAATACTAGCCCATATTTATGTATAATTACATTATTTATGCAAAAAATAAATTTTTATATTTTTATAATGTAATTTATTATTTTTAATTATTTTAGTGCACAATTAATATTTTTGTTATTTATTAATTACTTTTATAAATTATTATTTTATTTTGCTAAAATATTGGGCATTTAAAAACTAGCCTAAATCCTACCTATTTTTCGGACCAAGCAATGGCCCAAAACCTAATATCCCAGCCCAAATAACCCCCAGCCCAAATCAAATTAACCCAATCCCACAACCCGATCGCGACCCGTCCAAACCTAACCCGACCTAACTCCTTTCTAATCGTGGCCGTTGATCTTTGAGATCGACGGCCCACATCAACTCCCCTTTTTTATTACCCCAAACCCCCTAACCCTAACCTCATTCTCACCATCTGCCGCCCTCATATCCTCACCTCCCTTCTCCCTCTTAAGAACCCTAGCCGCCCCGCCCTCCCCCTCCTCTAAAATCTCTCTTAATCCCACAAAATATGGGATTCTATGGCGATTCTTTGCCATATACGGCCTCTCCCTGGTACTGGTTACTCTTCTATACTGCTTGCCTAAACATGGCAAGTTGATCTCATCAAGATCGAGCTAAAATCTGTTCAAATCCTTGACATTTCTCCTATTTCGTCTATATTCATCCTTTGTTCTATTATGGGTACGAATCTTTTTGTATTTTCTATCGATTCTTACTTACCCTAAAACTAGGGTTTTCAGATTTCTTCAAATCGGACCAAAATTGGTTCGATTCTCTGACTTCTAGTACTATTTGTGTCTATATTCATCCTATGTTACCGTTTCTGTGTATATTCCGTTGATATTTTCCTAAAAAAATTAGGGTTTACCGGCTTATTCTTCTAATTTTATTTTAAATTGATTTATGTATTTTTCTTTCCTTTTATGGTCTAATTATTTGTATTTCCTTACTTATGTGCTGATTTTGACCACTATATAAACCCATTCCCTTTCCCCTTTTTTGGACAGACGAAAAATCACTAAAAAAACTCACTAAAAATTGAGGTTTCTACTCTGTATTTGTTTACTATTCTATTCTGTTTGTCTCTTGGCTGGTTGAAAGCCAAGGCCACCTGATTTCTACTTTTTTGACCATCTCTTGGGTGTGAGCACTGCCCTGGGTTCTTGAAACCCTTGGGAACTTGACACATCTGAGACTCTGGGTCCTTACTGTTGTTCTTATCTTGTTTATTGAATAATCACTTGTTAGTTTCTAATCCCTCGAAATGTTTATTCTCTTATGTTAGCATGTTCTTTGAAACTACACAACTTAATGTATTTCTTTGACTCTTTTTTGCATAATTCTGCCTATGATTGTTAGCCTAATAATGTCTCTGCACCTAGCTTAGTTAGTTTGGAAAGAATGAAGCATGCTTAGTTGAGTATTGTTGATAATTCAAATGTTTTGTTTTGACTATATGGTCTAAACCATGTTTCTCTGTCTAATTCTGAACTTCTAATGGCCAATTGATGCTATTAACTTGCCCCCATTTTGTTTAAGACCTTACTCCAAATGTTGTATGCTCCTATGACTATTGTTGCCTTTATAAGTGTTCTTGCCATGACCAATATGTACCCCTAATGACTTGTGATCTTTTAAAACCAATTTCCTTTGATTAATACCCTTTATGATACCTGATCATGTTTGTGTTATACTGTCTAAACCTGAGTTAGTATAATCTGATCCATTAAGCCATAAACTGGTTACATTACTTGGTTTAACTAGCCTAATGCCCTTGCCTGTTAACTTTTCAATCCTAAAATCTTTGTCTCTTAGCACATGTCACCCTGCCGAGTGTGTTAATTTATTTTTGGAGTTCATTATGTGATTATCCTATAGTGTTTGCAAATGCTTTTCCAAACTTATTATCTTTATCACTTGTTACTAATTTTGGGGCTGGCTGAAAGCCAAAGCCCTTCCCCCTAAGTCTCCTCTATCAACCTCCTTAGTGTGAGCACTGCCCTGGGTTCTTGAAGCCCTTGGGAACTCTGACACACTAGGGTCCAGATTCTTTGCCACTTTTTCTAATTGCTCAACCTTGCCCCCTTTTTACCTACTAGATAAACCAGTTGGTTTGTGTAAATGATTGTTCACCTGAGACTTTTGATCAAGTTATGACTACTGGATGTAGGCCATTTTGTGGAAACAGAGGTTAGTTTTTTTGGGCTGTTGTGAAACTGTATGGATATGGTATTGAAGGCCTAGCCAGGCTGGGCATGCATTAGGCCTACCTTAGGCCCACTATAGCTATTCTGTAATTTTGTAATTTATTTCACTCATTGGGCTTGTAATAATGTTGTAATAACAATTGGGGTGTTAGTCAAATTGGGAAAATGGTTTATTCTCACTTTGCATGAACGGGTAGAAATCCTGCTCATATGTGTTGTTAGATAACCTGCCTATAAGACCTAAGTGTTTCATTCGCTTAATGTATTCTGTTTCTATATGTCTTGCTAGATATGCCTATAGGGAATAAAGTGATCAATATTTCAGTCTATGACCATAGGGTCATGTTAGCTTTATGCTCTACAAATTTGCACATTTAGAAATCATGCCTATAGGTATTAATTGATTAATGTGTTGTTGTTATAATTGCTCACTTAGAAAACATGCCTATAGGAGCTAAAATCAATTTCAATCGTTAATCGTAGAATCTTGCTTTAAGTGCTAAAATTGAACTTTCAACACTATTTCATTGCTTAACTCTGTCGCTATTAGAAAGCATGCCTATAGCATCAAACTGGGTAATTCTGAGTATTTTCAATAGTTATCACTGCCAACTACTGCGCAAATCACCTTGAAATCATGTCTATAGGTTTAACCACTTGTAATCTGTAATTTCAACAATCAGCTCGCAATACCAGATTCCCTAAAATGTATAGTTGTTCAGAAATCACGTCTATAAAGGTAGCATCTTGCATCTGAAACTGCCTGCATGTTTGAATCCCAAGGTCACATAGAAACCATGTCTATAGGGCCTAATGGTTTTAATTTGCCTCAATTCTGAAATTGTCTAACGCTTAATCTGAAAATTTGTTCGCGTGCATTTGTTGTCTAAGTGTTGAGGCTAACTTGAGCCCTTAATTGCTTTTATATGAGGTCCAACTTGTTTTGTATGTCGCCTAATTTTATCATTTCTGAGTAGCCTAAGCTAAGTCTAGAAACCATCTAAAATAGAGGTCCAGACGCCTCCTGGGCCATAGGCATGGGACGGGTAGTGCACGCATAGGGCACTGTTTAGAATCAACTAGTGCGCTTTAGGTAAATACTTAAAGATAGTAATCGGGTAGCAAGATATGATATTCTGTTCCCGCTGAATAATACGAGTAACACCCCACCTCGAAAGAGTTACGAAGTATTATTTATGTTGCACGGGGTGATCCTTTAGGCTAATAAACATAAGACCCCCCATCTTGTCTTTAAACCAATTATATGTGTTTAATCAAGGACTTTCTAATAATGATTTTTTTTCAAACTTCTTGTTTTTCGCTATGACTATTTGACTAATTCATATAATTCAAGTTCGGCCGGGACCCACAGTTGTGGACCTCGAAGAGTGCCTAACACCTTCTCATCGAGGTAATTTGAGCCCTTACCCGATCTTTGGTGACGCAAACTGGTTAAACCAGAGTTATTTGCAAATTGGTGCCCTAACGCACCTCAAACACGTTAGGTGGCAACTCTCTCTTTTAACACCCTTCCTTTAAAAGAGTTGTCACGTGTCGAAACCCGATTTTGTGAGAAAGAGGGGCACGACAGCATGGCGACTCTACTAGGGATATTTATTTTTAGGCTCTTACCATAGCGAACTTGGTCTATATGAATTAGTCTTCTCTGATAAGCGTGTCTTTGTTATTTTGCTGTTACATGAATATCCCGCTCCTGTTTCCCTTTTATTGCTACATGCACATCCTTTTCTCTATTTTTCTTTTATGTGAATTCATATTAATATGCAAATCTTTGCCTAATTTGGTTACAATATGCGTTTTCCCTTTATTTCCTAGTTATGTTCACTTGCTCGGAATCATTTTTTTTAAAATTCTTTATATCATGTCTTTCCCCATCCCTACCCTTTTGTTTGCTTTATTGTAATTCTTTCACACTGCGCGAACTAACTTTTTCATTGTTTTCCTTTCTTTCTATGCCTTTACGCTTTATTTAATACTGCGTTTATTATCTTCATCATGCAAAATACTTGACAACGTGTTGTTTTATCTTTACATAAAGCATGCTCCACATCATATTCCACTCGTGCGTAATAAATACCATAACGATGCTTGATGAGTGTCTGTGCTCTTCCTAAATCACCTTTTTAAATTTGGAAAGGCTTATTTGCGGTAAAACTAGTCGATCAGCGGTGCAATCGACGGTTCCGTGCCTTCCCCTCTCAAGTTGTCCACTTGAGGGTACCAGTCTAGACTCTTCTAGAAACCCCCACTCTAATATTAACTGTGCATGCATCATGTCTAAACCTAGTATGGATTAGAACGTTGTCCGCATAATAACTCTCTAAGGCAAGCCTTGTCCAAAGCCTGCCGGGATTTCCTTAAATCCCAATGGGTACAATCATGATATGTGGATTATTTGGAGAAAATGTGCCGATATGCTAATTATTAATGTGTAAATAGTCGAATCCGGAGAGGGGAAAAGGCTAACTTTATTTGTTTTGCAGAAATGAGGCACGAAGTCCCCAGGTTTGGCATGGTTCAAAGTATCCCACCTTTGTTGCTAGATTGGTGGGAAAATCTCTCGCTAAGTGACAAAAACCATGTGAAAAGAGTTCTCGGAAATTTACCTTCTTTGTTAGATATTCAGCCGAACAATGTATTAATTGAGGTTGCCACCATGTTCTGGGATGAGAAGAGGACCGTCTTTCGTTTTGGTGATATAGAAATGACTCCCCTTCTAGAGGAAATAAGAGGCTTTGCTGGGCTCCCATGGTTTAGCCCCTGGCTTGTTGGTACCGGAAAACCGCACTTCTCGAGGTTTCCTAAAAATGATAGGTTTCAAGAAGAATGATGAGTTAGTCTCTATGAAGAAATCTTACATACCATTCGATTTCTTTTATGAGCGTTATGGTCACAGCAAGTCATATCGTCTTTACCATGATGAATTTTCCATCATTTCTTTGGGTTGGACTCACCGCTGGGGTTTTGTATTCATTGTCTATTTTCTGGGGATGCTGATATTCCCGATACAAGGAGAAAGGATCCACACTCACCTAGCTATGGTCACTAAGACCCTAATGGAAGGAATTGAGGGGTATACTTACATTATTGTCCCAATGATCGTGGCTGAGATGTACCAGGCCTTAGACCGTTGCAAAAGGGGATATAGGCATTTCGAGGGTTGCAATCTGTTGCTGCAAATATGGTTGTTGGAACACCTTTAGAGAGGACAATACCGTCAAGAATTTCCGCGACGACCATGGAATGACCACATAGCTTATCACCATCCGAAGAGAATGACTTTTAACCCAGACAAGTTTGCGCAACCGGGAAATGTTATGAGCTGGGTACATTTCTTTAGCAATTTGACTGATGACAAGGTACATTGGATGTTTGAGTGATTCCCTAGCAGTGAATTCATCATCAGATCGAGATATGTTCCTCATCTAGTGCTAATCGGATTAAGGGGAATCTATCCTTATGCTCTTATCAGAGTCATAAGGCAAGCTGGGAGAAATAGGTTATACCACGAATTTCCAAAATGGTTTATTACAAAGAAGACTTCCAAGGGAATGCCATTCCATTCAAGTTCGAGGCACAACATATGTGGGGCATCAAAAGATTATTCTGGAGAAAGATGCCATCGATCCAGACATGTATCATGCCGGCTATGTGTACTTCTACCCATCATGGTTGGTCGATGACATAGCAGAAGTGGTCAAGCCAGGGGTAGATTTTAGAAATAGTGTCATAGACGACACTACTAAAGCACAAGTCAAATACAGGAGGTTGCGCAAAAGGGTCTTTGAAGCTGAGGCCAGGCATTTGGAACAACATGAAGTGGACATGGAAGCAATCAATGAATGGAGGGGAATCACTACTAAATCAACAGAAAGGTCGGATTATTTGGAGCAGGGTTTGACGGAACTTGAGGGAAAGATGAGGAAAAGGGTCTCGAATTATTAGAACGTAGAGGGAAATGAAGGAGGACATCTAGTAAGGGCGTATCTGCTATTGGACATGCGCGACCTGGGGAATCTGATTGACGGGGCTAAGAAGGCCAAGCTTGGAGAAGGTCCCTATGGGACTGAGTAGATTAGGAATGATGTTTTCTAGATTCGTTTTAGTATTTGATTGTAATAAGGCAAATGCCACTAGTGACTCTATATAATTATTGTCATTTTAGAAGAGATTTGGTCTATTTATCATATTAATGAAATGATGCAGTTATCGGCATTGAGTTTTCTCCAAAGCTATATGTCGCTAGGCCTACCTCGGGCACGATAAGGTCCCCAAATTAGGACGCGAATTTATAATTCTGTAATACGTGTTTAAATATCATAAATATCCTTTTAATACTCCTTACTTACTTGTTTACCTTTTGTTTTTCATCTTTCCTTTGTTTATTCCCATCCCCTAAGGTTGTTCGTGCATACTGACATCATCAGCATATCATACCAGATCTAGAGGTCCTCCACCTCCTCCTCCTCCAAGTGATCCCAAGAACAAAGGAAAAGCTAAGATGGACGATATGAGTGGTATCAGGAAAGACAACACTGCACACACCGAGAATGTCAAAACTTCCGATGGTCGAAGTACTCCGGCACAGAATGACTTGGTTTTACGGTTAGAGCAAAAGATACTGGAGTTACAAGGGGAACTTGAGCAGGTCCGTCACTTGGAAAACGTTTCCTTTACCTTGAATGTTCCCGACATCAACCAACAAAACGCCCAAAACCCAACACCTCCTCAAAACACATAAAACCAACACACGCAAAATCCTCCCGCACCTCATCAATATGCCATGCCTCCCCAAAATCCTAATCCTCCATCAGTACCAACTCCTCCATAGCATCATCATCATCCGACCCAGTACCCACAAACTACCACCTACAACACTCCTCAAAATGCACCACAACCTACTACTGATCCCCAAAACTCGACCAATGATCACCACTACACACAAATCCCTAGAGTCCTCCAAAGTAACCCCATATACATTGAAACCTTACCCCACTCTTCACAACAAACACCGTATATACCAGAATCTGCCGAGAAGGACCTGCTCATCAAGAACATGGCGGAAGAACTTAAGAAGCTTACAAGTCGAGTCTAGGGTATTGAAGGTGGGAAAGGCATCGAAGGTTTGAACTATAAGGATTTATGTATTCAATCGGACGTAGAACTGCCAGAGGGTTACAAACTTTCCGTAAGTATGCTACTCAGTGGAGATCAGAGGCTGGAAAAGTAAGGTCAGCAATGGAAGAAGAACAAATGAACAAATCTTTGTCCAGGCCCAAGATCCATAATATTATGAGAGGTTGATGGTTATTGAAAACCATAAATTCTCTGACATCATCAAATTGGGAGAAAGAATAGGGAATCAAAAGCGGGATGGTAACAAATTTTAAGGCACTCCAGGCTACGAACAAAGCCTTGTAGTCGGGGGGGATATCCAAAAAGAAGGAAGTAGGGACTATGATGGTAGCCCAAGGTCCGAAGTCTCCTCTCACATACCAAACACCTCCACCCACATATCAGCCTTCACCTCCTAGATATTAACAACCCGTTACCGCTTACCATACCTACAACACTCAGCCAGCATATTACCACTCACCACCAGCCCAACAAAACTGCCAAAAATCCAGGCCAAATTTCGACCATAGGCCACCCAGACAATACACTCCTATTACCGAACCTATTGACCAGTTGTATGAGAGATTGAAAGCTGCCGGTTATGTCACTCCCATTCGTGTTGTCGCCATGGAAAATTCCTCTCAATGGGTAATCCAAATAATACATGTGCCTACCATTCGGGCATGAAGGGTCACACTATTGATGAATGCCGCACTCTGAAGGATAAGATCCAAATGCTGATTGATACCAAAGTTATACAGGCAAAGGAGACTGCACGTAACGTCCGCAATAATCCCCTCTCGTATCACATGGGCGGGGGGTAAATGCGATAAAAACTGATGAAGAATGGGACCCAGAGGGGTCAATTGGGCTCATTGGAGAAGAGGATGATCCCAAAATGCCTCCAGTCACTCTCACACCTATTGTGGTACAGATACAATCACCGATTGAAGTTGAGGTAGCCTTACCAACTTCATTTGAGGTTGAAGTAACAACGCCCTCAGCCACGCCAACTCCGTTCGAAGTAGAAGTGACCACACCATTCACCATAACGGTAGCACCTAACCATCCTTTAATTCCAATGTTGTACCCTGGGACTATACTGCAGAAGCAAGAAGGAAAAGAAAGGGGAAAATGGAAGAAATTGGTGCATCACAAGGTATGACCAGAACTGGTAGGGTTTACACGCCTGAGCATTTTGGGGGGAACAAGTAAAGAAGCCACTTCTAGGCAGCCTATCATTGAAACCGGCCCGGATGATCTTTAGAGAAAGGTTCAAGCAATGGAGTATTCTGTGGTTGATCATTCTATCACTACTACAGAATTCTGAGGCACATAGGAATGTGTTGATGAAAGTGTTGAATGAGGCTTATGTACCCAACAACATTACCAGTGGAGAGATGGCCAACATGGTAGGACAAGTATTGGAAAGCCATAAGATCACTTTCCACAAAGATGAACTGCCGCCGGAAGGGTTGAGTCACAATAGGGCACTGTATATCATAGTGCAATGCAAAGACAAATTCATTGCCAACATCTTGATAGACGGGAGTTCAAGTCTCAACATCGACCCGTTGATTACTTTGAAGAGGTTAGGTAAAGGTTTGTATGGGATACGAGCAGGAACTATGAACGTAAAAACGTTCGATGGGTCTCAAAGGGTAACAATCGGAGAAACCAACCTCTGCTTACAAATGGGTACAACTTGGTTTGATGTTGAATTCCAAGTGCTCCATATATCTCCCTCATACAATATGCTATTGGGATGACCTTGGATACACGCCGCTGGGGTTGTAGCATCTACTCTGCATCAGGCTGTGAAGTTCGAATGGAATCATCAGGAGGTGATTATTCATGGAGACGGGAGTAACCCTATTTACACCAACCAGACTGTCCCAGTTGTGGAGAATAGAAGGAAGTTAGGGGGAGAGACTTACCATCGTATTAAGCATGTTAACGCGATCGAGAATGACAAATGGTGGAGTAGCAAAATAGAAAGCAAATTGGCATGGATAGGGATTGAATCCGGCAGAGGTCTTGGCAAGAATCTCCAAGGGATCACCAAACCAATACAATTAAAATGTCATGGCACGACCTTTGGACTGGGATATCAGTACACCTGGCACGAGTATCAGAATTGGTCGCCACCATGGTGTGGTCCTTATTACCCTCTTGAGCAGCCGATACCACATTTGAGCCAATCCTTCCATCAGGCTGATATGATGTGGGGATCCGAAGAAGATGAAGCGCTAGCTGGTTTAAGGAATCTATTCTTGGAAGAGGAAGACATGGACTGCAGTGTAATAGTTGAGGAGGAATAAGAAGAAGGCCTCGTCATCCAGACAGTGGAGAAGGGAGCTGTTCTCAGGAACTGGACTGCCACACCATCAAGGGTCCACCGAGTTCCGGGGTACCCAGGCTTCTAGTGTCATTTATTTTGAAATAAATTCTTATGAGCATTTTAAAAACATTTTCAGTATTTTGTTTTGAAACATTTGTTTGAATCATTAAAAAATCTCTTTTGTTTGACATCTTGAGAATTATCAATGGTTTGCTATTTTATTATTTATTACTATTCTCTACATTTTTCTCTCTACAACATTACCATTTCTTATCGTAATGGACCAACAACTGTGACATGTAATGAGATAACACAACATAAGGATAGTGATTCGAAAGAAATAGAAGAAGAGGATATAATACCTTTGGAAATTGTTAGAGAAGTTGAAGATTTTGAGAACAAGCCTAAGTCCAACCTAGACGAAACTGAGATAGTCAGCTTGGGAGATTCCGAAACAGTCAAAGAAACTCGCATAATCATTCACTCAGAACGTTCAAGCCAGATATGAGTTTGAAAACCAAAGACCGGCAAAGCAGAAGCTCAGAGAGTTCAAGCCATATATGAGTTTGAAAATCAAAGAAGAAGTCACCAAGCAGATCAAAGCTAAGGTTCTCAGAGTGGTTGAATATCCAACTTGGTTGGCTAACATCGTGCCAGTTCCGAAGAAGGATGGGAAAGTCAGAGTATGCATCGATTATCGGGACCTAAACAGAGCAAGTCCCAAAGATGATTTCCCGTTACCCAACATACACATGCTGATCGACAACTATGCCAAGCATGAATTACAATCCTTTGTGGATTGCTTCGCGGGATATCATCAGATCTAGATTGATGAAGAGGATGCTGAAAAGACAGCTTTTATTACACTGTGGGGGGTGTACTACTATAAAATGATACCGTTTGGTCAGAAAAATGATGAGGCCACTTATATGGGAGCCATGACAACTATTTTCCATGACATGATACACAAAGAGATAGAGGTATATGTGGATGACGTCATCATCAAATCCAAGAAGAGTACATATCACATAGAAGACTTGAGGAAATTCTTTGATCGACTTCGGAGGAACAATTTTAAATTGAATCCCACAAAATGTGCCTTCGGGGTCCCCGCAGGAAAGTTGTTAGGATTCATCGACAGCCACCGAGGAATTAAGCTAGACCCATCAAAGGTCAATGCTATCCAGGATTTGCCACCTCCAAAGAACAAGAAAGACGTGATGAGCTTCTTGGGACGTCTTAATTACATCAGTTGCTTTATAGCACAATCAACCGTGATCTGTGAGTCGATTTTCAAAATGTTAAAGAAGGATGCCGCAACCAGTTGGACTAAAGACTGCCAGAAAGCTTTTGAAAGGATCAAAGAATGTTTGTCCACACCGCCAGTCCTGGTCCCGCCAGAACGTGGTAGACCATTGCTACTCTATCTCTTCGTATTAGATGGGGCTTTCGGTTGTGTCTTGGGACAACATGATGAGACGTGAAGGAAAGAACATGCCATATACTATCTCAGTAATAAGTTCACACCCTACGAAGCACGGTATTCTTTGCTGGAACGCACCTGTTGTGCTTTGACCTGGATAGCCCAAAAATCGAGGCACTACTTTTGTTCCTATACCACATATATCATATCAGGGATTGATCCTCTGAAGTACATCTTCCAGAAACCCATGCCTACAGGGAAGCTGGCAAAATGGCAAGTATTTTTGAGTGAATTCGACATCGTCTATGTGACTCAGAAAGCGGTTAAGGGACAAGCATTAGTGTATCATCTTGCGAAAAATCCTATAGTAGGAGAATACAAACCACTAAAAACGTATTTTCCTGATGAAGAAGTATCATTCGTAGGAGAAGATATTGCCGAAGCCTACGGCCGATGGAGAATGTTTTTCAATGGAGCCGCAAACTTCAAAGGAGTGAGTATTGGAGCCTTTTTGGTGTCAGAAACAGGTCAACATTATCCGGTATCCGCAAAACTCAAATTTTCGTGCACCAATAATATGGCAGAATATGAGGCTTGCATATTGGGCTCAATTTGGCCGTTGACATGAATATCTAGGAATTACTAGTAATTGGTGATTTAGATCTTCTGGTACATCAGGTGCAGGGAGAATGGGCTACAAAGAATACCAAGATATTACCATATCTATATCATGTGCAAGAGATGATGAAGAGGTTCACGAAGATAGAGTTTAGACATGTCCCGAGAATCTAGAATGAGTTTGCAGACGCATTGGCCACTTTGTCCTCCATGATACAACATCCAGACAGGAATTTCATCGACCCAATTTCGGTAAGGATTCATAATCAGCCAGCTTACTGCGCTCATGTTGAAGAAGAAGCAGACGAGAACCCATGGTTCCATGATATCTAGGAGTATTTGGCAAAAGGATAGTACCCAGAGCATGCAAATCATACTAAAAAATGCACGCTCCGAATATTGTCCAACCATTTCTTCCAAAGAGGAGGAATTTTGTACAGAATGACTCCAAACCTAGGGTTATTATAGTGTGTTGACGCCAAGGAAGCTTCCAAACTTCTTGAAGAGATACACTCTGGAACTTGCGGACCACACATGAATGATTTTGTTTTAGCCAAGAAGATACTGAGGACATGTTATTTTTGGATGACTATGGAAACAGACTACATCAGGTATGTCCAGAAATGTCATCAGTGCCAAATACACGTAGATATGATACAGCTTCCACCAAATGAACTCAATACAACGAGTGTACCTTGGCCTTTTGCCGCTTGGGGAATGGACGTCATTGGACCAATCGAGGCCTCCGCTTCAAACGAGCACAGGTTTATTTTAGTGGCCATAGACTACTTCACAAAATGGGTCGAAGTTGCATCCTACAAAGCTGTAACCAAGAAAGCCATCGCTGATTTTGTCAGAGATCGTATTGTTTGCCGATTCAGGGTTCCAGAGTCTATCATCACTGATAACGCCGCCAATCTCAACAGTGACCTAATGAAAGCTATGTGTGAGACCTTCAAAATCAAGCACAAGAATTCCACAGCATACAGTCCTCAAATAAATGGAGCCATGGAGGTTGCAAACAAGAATATCAAGAATATACTGAGATAGATGGTAGACAACCACAAGAAATGGCACGAGAAGTTACCATTTTCCTTATTGGTGTACCGTACCATAGTCTGCACATCAACCGGAGCAACTCCCTATTTGCTGGTCTACGGTACCAAAGCTGTCATTCCCGTCGAGGTTGAAATTCCTTCTTTAAGAATTATACAAGAAGCTGAACTCAGTGATGCAGAATGGATAAGAAGACGCTATGAACAAATAGCACTCATTGACGGGAAAAGAATGAATGCAGTGTGTCATGGTCAACTCTATCAGAATAGGATGTCCAGAGCTTTCAACAAAATGGTCAAACCTAGACAGTTCGCACCAGGGCAGCTGGTACTAAAGCAAATCTTCCTGCATCAAGATGAAGCCAAAGGGAAATTTTTGCCCAATTGGCAAGGGCCTATATGGTTCACAAAGTACTAATAGGAGGAGCACTCATACTTGTAGAAATAGATGGAAAGGTTTTGCCAAAGCCTATCAATTCAGACGCAGTCAAAAGATATTATGTTTAGAATGCTCGCATTTCTTCATCTGATATAATTGAACTACACTCGACCTGATTCCCATTTAAGAGGGGATACGTAGGTAGCCATGTGGGTTCGGTCACAATTCAATAAAATTTTCATTTTTCCCACAACTAGAAACTGGGGCAGAATTTTGAGGAGGACCCTCAAAATTCCGGAGTAAGCCCAGCCAACATCATCATATGTAGAACGGTCAGAGAATCACTTAAGTAAACTGAGGCAGAATTTTGAGGACCCTCAAAATTCTAAGGAAGTCGCAATGTCTCTAAAGTATCATAGTCATTCGTTCATCTAATTTATCCGATATTGCATACTAATGTATTTTAAATAACTACATTCATCCTATGCACGCACATTTTCGAAAACTTTATTTTTATGAAAAGGCCAGATGCTACCCGTGGTAACTCAAGCATGACTTTGATACAGAGCAAAGCAAAGCAGGCAGGCGGAGGCACGAACCAACCTTCCCCAGTAAAACTCATAATTGTCCTTTGGATGCAGGAACAAGAAATATTCTCAAATTCGGGTACACCTCAGAATCACTATCTTCATAATGACAAAGCTGCCAAGCGCAAACACATTTCCAGCTAAGAAATACTCTTCTACTATGTATTATATGTTCATTGCATGAGACTAAGCATTGTCTCCATTTTGCATTAGGCTAAGCCTTGCCTCCTTAATTGTATAAGGCTAAGCACTGCCTTCCCCCGCATGAGACTAAGCATTGTCTCCGCCTTTGCATGAAGTTAAGCCCTGCCTCCTCAATTGCATAAGGCTAAGCACTGCCTTCCGCTGAATGGGAACCTCAGCAGTGATATATTCTGGGACTGCAGCAGTGGAAAACAGCAGGGCATGGCTGATCAGACTGACCATTTGGTGCAATCGGTGCAGATGGATCTGGGGCAGACTGGTCTGGGTCAAGTAACATGTCAAATGGCAAATCCCCAGCTGTCGCATGTTGGGTCACTTCCTTCCTTAGCTTATCAACTAATGTCTTGCTGGTCCGGGACTTCCTCATCTTCTCCACTTCCTTGGTCAACTCCTCAATAATTGACCCATGCTGTACCAGAGTGTCCATGATCAACTTCTGGTTGTCCAGAATCTTACGCATCTTCTCAACAAAATTAGTGGGGACCTATGGTGCCTCTATAGATGACTGCACTGCAACAGTACTAGATATCTCAGACAACTTTGAAGTAGATGTCTGCATCTAGTTGTTAAGACTCGCCAATGTATGGAAGACTCGCAAAGCAGATAATGGAGTTGTAGGCATGGGCACCGACCTCAGAGCTGTAGCAGGGGCTGCCCTGGAGACATGTATATCTTCTTCATAGCATTATGCTTGATGGGATTTGAAGATGGTGCAATATCAGTTATATGAATCAGGTGCAATATCAGTTATTTGAAGATGGTGCAATATCAGTTATCTGAATCAGGAATTGCATATATTGATAATATGTTGCTGACTAGTGAGCTTCAAAATTAGGGTTGAAAAGCCCTATAAAACCTTAGTCCAATAAATCTAGCAATTATAAATGTTATACAATGTTAGGATACAAGTATGAAGGGTACAAGGAGTTGTGTGGAAACATCTATAGTTTTCTTAGCGGACTTGTGTATATCTTGTTAGGGGTTGTCTTGATTTTCTTTATGTATATATGGTTTTCCTAACTCTTGAAGGAAAGGACAATATCTTTACCATAATTGGGTTTTCCTTCTTGTAGAAGGAAACTATATATCTACCATATTTGACTAGTCCTTTTTCTTGTAGGAAAAGGTTTGGAGTTCTATAAATTGAAAATCCGTCCTTCTCATTCAGTAGCATACACAATGTAGCCATATGTTGTTTGAGAGTCGTGTTTAGGGGGAGAACTTTACGAGACAAGTGTTAGTGTGTCACTTGTGTTTGCCTCTTCGTGAGGTTGTTCTCTTGATATTTTGTACTCTCTTTTTATATAGTGAATTGCTCATCTCCCCCCGTGGATGTAGGTCAATTGACCGAACCACGTTAAATATGTGTGTCTATTTTGGGTATATTTCTCTTTTATTTTCTGATTTATCATTGTTCAAGGTTTGCTTTACTAGCTCCCACATGACGCTTGTTATTTCGGTCATTACAAGTTGTATAAGAGCGAGGTTCAAGACAGGTTCATCTTGGCGGGTTCAGTCCTAGTCGCAACCTATTTGATGGTAATCATGACTTTTTATCTGTGAAATTTGACCGGAATGCTACTCACGTTGAGACAAACATTGTAGTGGAGATTTGGAGATGCGACTTGTTGAAGGATATGTGAAGAAGGTGGATCAGATTTATTTTGTCAGAAAATTCAGACCAAGGGGGAGAATTGTTAGGAGTTGTCCTGATTTTCTTTATGTATAATTAGTTTTCCAATCTCTTGAAAGAAAGGACAATATATTTACCATAATTGGGTTTTCCTTCTTGTATAAGGAAACTATATATCTCCCATATTTGGCTAGTCTCTTTTCTTGTAGAAAAAGGTTTGGAGTTCTATAAATTAAAGATCTCTCCTTCTCATTCAGTAGCATCCACAATGTAGCCATATTGGGTTTGAGAATCTTGTTTAGGGGGAGCACTTTACGAGAAAAATGTTAGTGTGTCACTTGTATTTACCTCTTCGTGAGATTGTTCTCTCGATATTTTGTACACTATTTTTATATAGTGGATTGCTCATCTCCGTCCGTGGACGTAGGTCAATTGACTGTACCACGTTCAATGTTTGTGTCTCTTTTGGGTATATTTCTCTTTTATTATCTGATTTATCATTGTTCAAGGTTTGCTTTACTAGCTCCCGCATGACGCTTGTTATTTCGGCATTACAAGACTTTTTCTCATCTTATACTCTTGTTGATTCTGGAGTGTTAAAGATGGGCAATGCTAGTGAAGTTAACGTGTTTGGTGTTGGCACAGTTTGTTTGAAAACTAATAATGGTTCAATATTAGTTCTTCAAGATGTCAAGCATGCTCCAGACTTTCCTTTCAATTTGATCTCCGCAGGAAGATTAGACGATAGAGGTTACCATAATGCCCTCTTTAATGGACAATGGAAGCTCACCAAGGGCTCGTTAGTAGTGGCTCGAGGAGTCAAGTTTAGTCATTTATATGGGACATTGTAACAACCCGACTTGTTATTTTAAGAATCTATGCCCCATTCAGCTGCATAAGGTCTCGAGCAGCTTTGTAATATGTATTATTACCCGTATGTATTGTCGAGTTTGGTTTTCGGAAGATTTGGAATTTAATTTAAAGAACAATTCTCATTTTTGAAGCTTAAATGAAAAGTGTTGACCGGAGAGTTGAATTTTGAGCAACTGACCCCGAAATGGAATTTTGATGATTCCAATAGCTCCGTATGGTGATTCTGAAGTTAGGAGCGTGTCCGAAAAATATTTTGGAAGTCCGTAGTGAAATGTTACTTGAAATGACAAAAGATGAATGTTTGGGAAGTTTGACCAGGGAGTTGATTTTTTGATATAAGAGTCACAACTCAGTTCTGAAAATTTTCATAGATCTGTTTCGGCACAAAATATAGAAGTTGGAATATTTGAAAACTCATAGTTCGATTCGATGCACAATTCATAATTTCGGCGTTGTTTGGCTTGGTTTAAAGCCTCAACTATGTTCGTATTGTATTTTGGGACATGTTGATGAGTGGTGATTTTACCATAATTCTAGTCTCTTTTTATTAGATTTTGCGTCCTTTAATTATAATGTGAGGTTGTTTATGGTGTGTATTGCTAGATTTTCAGGTAAATTATGCCACGAAGAGACTTGAATTCAAGTGAAGCGGAATTGAGCAAAAACGAGTACAAAAGTGCAAAATCCTTCAGTGATTCCGCATCTGCGGAACATTGTCTGCATATGCGACCTCACATCTATGAGCTGGAAGGACACATCTGCGGAGTTAAACTTCACTGGGACCGCATATGTGGCAGGAGTCGCTGGTGTGACTATTTTGTCCGCATCTGCGGAGAAAGGGAATTCTACATGGGCTTGCACCTGCGATGGTTTATCTGCATCTGCGGAGTCGCACTTGCGCCACAATGTCCACATCTGCGGAGTAGGCAAAATCCCCTGAGTTCACGCATCTTCGATTGAAGGCCCACATTTGCGGAGCCGCACCTGTGAGGATCTTTCCGCAGGTGCGGTCAACGGGTTTTTGACCTGGGCAGTATTGACATTTCACATCTTCTCAACTCCAAACCCACAAATACATGAATCATATCATATCTGGGAAGATCTTTGGCTTATTTTTCAGTCCATATACTAGAGAGAACAAGTTTTGGGAGCTAGGGTTCTTGCACACACACTTGGGTCTTGAAGATTTGAAGCTTTTGGTTGAGAATTTCTTACTCCTTTATGCTCATTTCTTCATTTACTTGCTTTGTATTGTATATCTAAGTGTGTAGTATTTATTTGCAACACTTGAATCTTGTTTATGGAAATATTCATATTTAAAGTGTGGATTAAATACCTTGTTGTGCTTATGTATTGAACGATTTTTATTTATTATGAAGTGAGTTGTTGTTTCTTTAATTATTCTTGTTCTTAAATGTTTCCAAAGGGATTAGCTAACCCTAGGACTCGCCCATTCACTTTAGAATTAAAATGATTATGGACCATGGAAACAAAAGCTTTGATAACAGAAAAAGCATTACTCTTACAGGAAAGTATGTGTGTCCAAGTCACCCTTGAAAAGTCATCAACAATAGTCAAGAAATACCTAAAACCATTATATGTTCTTGTATAATAAGGACCCCATAGATCAATATGTACAAGTTGAAATGAATGAGTAGACTTGATAGCACTATCTAGGAATGGAAGCCTTTGTTGTCTAGCTAAATGACAAACATGACAAATAATTTTGAAGACAATTTTTCAGCAAGAACTGAAATAGATTTCATTCTATTAAATTGCATATGCCCTAGTCTTTGATGCCAGAAAAGATCAGCTTTATTGATAGAAGAAACATGATTACAAGTAGTGGTACAAGCATTGTAATCACATTTAAGAGATGAAAAAGTAGCTGAAATGGAATTTACATATGAAACAGACTGTGCCACAATAAGATCTAAATGAATGACATACAACCCATTGGCAGCTCTACTAATTTCCAGTGGCCTCTTCAGAGAAGGGGCCTATACACAACAAGAAATATTGGTAAAGAGGGTTGTACAGTGAAATTGATCAACTAATTGTGACACAGAAACCAAATAGATTTGAAAAGAATGAACTAAAAGAACATTTACTAGTATGAGATCATTACACAGTTTTAAACAACCAGTGCAATTGACTTTTACTTTGTACCCATTTGGAAGTGTTGCTAAATAAGAAAAAGATAAGGGTTGAATATTGTGTAGGAGTTCTTTATGTGAGGTCATATGATTGGTAGCTTCTGAATATAGAATCCTAGTATTAACCTTTAATTGAGAAGCATAACATAAAGCAACAGAATATACAACAAAGCTACTAAACACACATGCAAATGCTCCCATAGCAGAAGAGCCAATGCTAGGATCCTGGGTTGTAGCAGATATTTGAGATTGTTGAAAGAGACTCATGAGATATTGATAGTGCTCTTTACTAAACCCATGAACTGGACTTCCGGGTAAGACTTCAGGAGTTGAAAGAGAATCAGTTTTAGGATCATCCAACTGAACAAAGGCTACAGTTTTCTGCCCTTTGGTGAATTTGAAGTTAGGAGGAAACCCATGCAACCTATAGAACTTTTTAACAGAATGACCGGGTTTTCTACAATATTTGCACACAATATTTGTCTTTTTATTCTCAAAATATACTTTCTAAGAATAAGACTTATTTGCTGAAGTGTTTTGAGTAGGAGTGGACTTGGCATGAAAAGAAGTTGATTCTGAAAGAATTTGAGACCCTGAAGCTTGAATTTCCCTTTGACTCTCATCATGTAATAACATAGAATAGGCTTTACCCAAGGAAGGTACATGAATCATCATAAGAATGTTACTCCTAATATTAGAGTATGTTTCATTCAACCCAGCAAGAAAATGAATGAGCTTTTGTCCCTAACTACACTGTGATTCTGTTCCACAAGTGCAAGCTGGACCAAATGAAGCAGTATTTAACTCATCCCATAGTTTTCTTAACTTAGTGTAATAATTAGCAATATCACTAGAACCCTGAGATACTCCACCAATTTCTCTTTGAATTTGGTAGTA
Source organism: Nicotiana tabacum (assembly GCF_000715075.1). NCBI lineage: Eukaryota > Viridiplantae > Streptophyta > Magnoliopsida > Solanales > Solanaceae > Nicotiana > Nicotiana tabacum. The sequence goes on from NC_134098.1 coordinate 130,226,582, forward strand.
CCTACTAGTATTAGACTGACCATATCTCTTTTCTATATCCTTCCAAACATCCCTTGCAGTGTCACAATGAAGTACACTGTCAGCAATATCCCTACACACTGAGTTGCTCAACCATGCAAAGACCATGTCATTATATCTTATCTAGTGATCATACAAAGGAGAGTCAGGAGGTGGCTGAGTTATTCTCCCATTAACCATCCAAGCCTTGTTCTTAGCAGACAGAGCAATAAGAACATTGTTTCTCCAAGATACATACCTAGTACCAGAGAAAGGGACAGTTATCGGTGTAACTCACGGATTATCTGATGCATGTACATACAAAGGATGGGAAGGGTTAAGTGAGGTATTAAGGGGAATTGCAACAGATATAGGTGAGGAGGTAGAAATCGAGTCTGGGGCCATGCGTGCAAATCAAAATTGGAAATAGAGGTTGAAATAGTTTGATACACACAACAATGTCTCAATAAACTTTCTCAACATATACACCCAAACGTTCATATCAAATACATAGAAGACCAAAAACAGAGATATAAAAATTTTTTAAATTAGGGCACAAAACTTAGACTATCAATCAATTACTATGAGAAATCAAAGAGATGTTACCGGAATTCCTTGATTAAACACAATGAAAATGAAACCTGATTCTGTAGAAGCAAAATTTGTAGAAAACCCCAAGCTCCGTCCCAACCACAAAAATCATTGGAGGGGATCGTGATTGACGAAATGAAAAAATCAAACCGATGAAGTGATGAAGACCGTCGCGCACAACTCGGATCTAAGCTCTGATACCATGTTAAGCCATGAAAATTATCGAAAAATTTGAGATTGGGTCGAAGAGTAAACCCTAATCGTCTAAGTCGGTGAAAGAGAAGACATGAGAGAGAATGGGCTAAATAAAATATGATCTCTTAGTTACGAATGGAATCAACAAACTCTGTTTATATGTACAAGTAATAGTGGCTAAAATTGTAATTAACCGGACAAGGGTCGGGTCCTTGTATTACAAAATGAAAATTGGCCCAGTAAGGAATAGGCATAATCTGTAGAAGCTTAGCCAGGTTCTGAGCTTTGCATTAAGGGTCTATCACCCTCAAAAAATAATAAAGAGATTTTATATTAAGAAAAGGAAGAGGAGAGGAAACAACAAACTAACCAGCACGTGTCAAATTTGCAACCTTCACTGAGTTCAACAAAGTGGCGACACTGAGGACACCTCTTCCACTTTTTACTCTTAGCAAGCACACGAAAAGCGATATCGTTTTCATCCCATAGTCCCCCGCTTTCTTCACAATTTAACCTAGTGTGCCATGGAAGCTTGCAGTGAAAGCAAAATAACCTCTTGCAATTAGGACACTTTGATCGCTTCGCATTTTCACCACACTCGTCCAAAATCAAAGTCGAACAATCCTAATTCGGACAGTAACATTGCGCCAACCCTAAAACGGAGGACTCGCACAACACATCACAACATTTATCAAACAACTAAGGACCCACAAGATTCCTACAAGAAATGGGGTCCAAAAACTGGTTACAATTCAGAGAGGGACATGGAATTTCGCCGATATTGTCCTCTAGCTTGACGGAAATGTATTTCACAATACAGTCGATACAAAATGGATGAACACAATGATTTTGGTTCTTAAATTTTCTGTTGGGTAACAACATTGACTCGATACAAATTTCACAGGTAAAATTTTGAGGTTCAGCTGGTAATTCTGTCATTGCAATTTCTTGAGTTTGGTTTTGTTCGGAACGATTTCGACCATGTTTCTGCAGTATGTTTCCCAAATTAGTGTGAGTGGAGTCCGCGGCAGATCCAGGATTTGAAGGTTGCGGGTGCCACTATACATACATAATATACCTACCACTAGTCACAAAGACCGAATAGGAAAGTTATGTCGATTCAGTTAGTTTTTGGTTAATTCAATTAGGTCTTTTATATACAAATAGGCAAAATAAGTTCGATTTTAGTTCAATTTTTTAATGCTTGATTTAATTATATTATAGAATAAAATTACAAAAATAAATAAATATCGCATGAAAGTATGTCTCCAAATAGAAAATTTTCTTAATTAGTAGCTTAATTACTATATATTCTTTGTTTGATTTGATTAAATGGCCATTGTTCTTGGGTTAGTTTTCCCAATTTAATTGTCGAGTTATATAAAAATATTTTCAAAGCAAAAGTTTCAATTTTCATTCTATGAGTTTTTTTTCCAAAAGTCATTAAATTAAATGATACAGCTCAAATTATACTCCAATATATAAATTAATGTTGTATCATTAAGATGAGAAAAATTACATATTACCTAGAATCATTTATAATTATGCATCAAAAGAAACTGCTCATGAAATAAGGTGTAATTATACAAAGCAAAATAAAGGCTAATATAAAGAAAAATTAAAAAAGAAAGAAGTTAAAGAGATTTAGCAGCAAATAACAGGAAGAACAAAGAGGGAAAAAAAAAAGAAAAGGAAGAAGCGGTGAGGCCCAAGGCCCAACGAAATAGGGATTAATAAGTAGGAAAAAGATAAAAGGAAAGGAAAGATGACAATGTTGGGAATCGAAATCGGATTGTTGAGGCAAATGAGAGACTTCAGAGGCAACGTTGAACCATGGCACCCGCGCAATGTTTATTCCTTATGGGTGCCACTTTATCAATATAACCGTTTTTCACAGATTTCAATATACTAAGAATTTTTATCGAACCATGTGTGTGGCGTACCGCCCCTACCATATAAGGTAGATCCGCCCCTGAGTGGAGTGTTTTATTTTTGTTTTTCACTTTGTGAGAAGGGGAAGTGTTGAAACGTTTTAGAGTCTTTTTAATATTCGTCTAACAATTTCCCTCCACTTATGCTTATTTGACGTTATACGCCCTGTTCTCCAAGTTAGCAAAACATTCTTTGAATGTCATGTTATAAGTTTGTTATGCTAATTTAAATTTGTTATATACAATAACCTTATAAAACAATCGTATCAAACCTAAAGATAGTGACTTATTGGTAACCATCTTGGGATAGTTAATTCAACGAAATCATACTCGATTGGTTTTACACTTATAGTTATTTTTTTTATTTTCAACATTATAAAAGGCCATGAAGGCTTATTTTCTCTGTTGGGCTTCTATACAGGACTTAAATTTATAACCAACGTTATAAGCATTTTGATTGTGTGAAATAATCGAGGCTTCTAGTCCGAGCATTAACAAGAGTCTTACATAGTGAGATGGGATTTTTTCCTTCCTATACAATATTTAAAACTTATTTATCAAAATTGTTCTAATTTTGTATATTACCCGCCCTAAACAAGGATTACTTATAAATTATATACAATCCATTATTAATGCCTTAAATTAGGGGATTTAGTTACATCATTTTCCTATTTTCTCTCCACATCTCTTTCAATAAGCATTTTCCTTTACAAATTCAATCAAACATAGGACCGCAAGAACCATATGAGATAAAATATACTAATAGATTTTAACCAGCAGTCTGTTCCTCTTTCAATAATGTAGGAAAAATTGAAAAAAGAAAGAAATATTAGAACATGTAAGGACATTGATGAGAATATTTACCACATATCCAAATATTTCAAGAAATTGTCTACACAAGTGATAAGCAAAATTTGGTATTGAACTCTTTGAAGGTAATTGGCTTTTCCATTGAATGGCTCTCTTGAAGCATTGTACTACTGTCCAAAGTTGGATGAAATGAGTTGGATGAAAATCCTCCTCGATGATGAGAAGTAAAGAGTTTTTAGTATTCAAGTGTTTGACTCTCCACCATTGACAATCATTAAAAGGCCTTGAAACTTTGAATTCGAATTTGGATTTTTAAAAACCATTATTATTTTGTATTGAGTGTTGTTGCAAATAATTAGGAATACTCTTTGGAGTTTATATCTCAATTTTGAGAGTGTTTGGTGAAGATTAGACTTGATTTTTGCTAAATTTCAGATTGAAACTTGAAGAAGAACATATAACATACCATATACTTACAAAATTATAGTAAAGTTATAGTATATAAATTGTATTCTATTGTAGTTATATATATTTTTTTATTTGAATGTTGTATGAAAGTTAAAAAATACTAGTTATACAATGTATGAATCATTTTGCATAAAGTTGTTGATATGTATCAAAATTTGTCCAAAGGTTTTGTAACAACCCATAAATTCGGCTTAGGTATGAATATGTTAAATTAGTAGTAATGTTATATTTTGGACATGTGAAATTCTATCGGTATGAATATGGGTGTAAATAGTTATTATAGAATCAAGACGGAGAGTGAGGTGTATAAGATTCGATAAAATCGACTAAGTTTACAAAAGGTTTGTCTTGTAGAAGGATGTAGTGAAACTGTGTAAGGAATTTGTGAATGTTATATCGAAAGTTATATCCCTTTGAAATAGAATTCCAACGATATATTGTGGAGACATAACGGATTTCAGAGTAAAACGTTATATATGTTTTATTGGACAATGCACAGTATGCACGCCCGGGTCCGGATGGTACCGTGCGCGGCTGCGCACTTATGGCCGTGTTACTGGCTTTCTACGCGTTAGTGTAACAACCCAGTCTTTTTGAGTATTACAACCCCGTTCTCCCATTTACTTCTCAATTTATGCTTTTACAGTTGTTATGTGACTTGCCGGAGAAATTGGTTCGAGTCCGGTGAGGTTTTGAAATGAATTGAGACACTTAGTGTTCAAGATGAGCACTTAAGTTGAAAAGATTGATCAGATGTTGACTAATGTATAAACAATGCCGGAATAGAATTTTTATGATTCAAATAGCCCCGTATTGTGATTTTGGACTTGAGAGCGTGTCTGAAAATTTATTTTGAAGTCCGCTGTTAAATTAGGCTTGAAATGGCTAAAATAGAAATTTAAGTTTGGAAGTTTGACTGGGGAGTTGAATTTTTGATATCGGGGTCGGAATCCAATTTTGGAAATTTGAATAGCTCCATTATGTCATTTATGATTTGTGTGCAAAATTTGAGGTCAATCGGAATAGAATTAATAGGTTTCAACATCTAAGGTAAAAGTTGGAATTTCTTAGTCTCATTAAGCTTGAATTAGGGTATGATTCGTGGTTTTAGTGTTGTTTGATGTGATTTGAGGATTTGACTTAGTTCATATAATGTCTTAGGACTTGTTGGTTTATTTGGTTGAGGTCCCGGGGGACTCGGGTAAGTTTTGGATGGTTAACGAACTAAATTTTGGACTTGGAAGAAATATGAAAATTTTTGCCTTCTAATGCAATCGCACCTGCGGAATTTGGCATCGCAGAAGCGGGAAGTCCGCAGAAGCGAACAGAGTCTCGCAGAAATGAGTCCGCAAAAGCGACACCAAGGTCGCAGATGCGGAGGCAAGGGAGGCTGGACAAAACCGCAGAAGTGGACGCTTCTTCGCAGAAGCGAGTCCGCAGAAGTAGACTTATTGTCCACAGAAGCGGGGGCAGTCGCACAAGCTGTTATTTTCTCGCACCTACAAGACCGCAAAAGAGGCTAAATGGACCCTGGACAGTATACATTTCGAAGGAGTTCCGAGTTTTTTCATTTTTGGACCTTCAAGCACGATTTTTGGGATGATTTTCAAAGAGAATTCTCAGGAAACTTGACGTAAGTCACTTGTGATCATTTCGACTCCATAATATTGAATTATCATCGAATAATCCAACTATATTACGTGTTTTTGAGGTGTAAATCGGAAATTTTGACCTAGGTATTTGGAAATAAAATTTGATGATTTGGAGGTTGAGTTGATGTCGGAATTTGGTAAAGTTTATATGGTTAGATTCGTGGTCGAATGGGCGTTCATATTTTGTAACTTTTTTCGGGTTGTGAGACGTGCACCACACATGCAATTTTTGAGTTAAATTTTGGATTTTGATGGAAAACTAATATTTTCATAGGTAATTAATTCCTATAATTTGTATTGATTGAATCGAGTTAATTGTGGCAAAATTCGAGGCGTCCGGAAGTCGATTCGCGAGGCAAAGGCATAGCGGAGTAAGGAAGTACACTGTTTGAGGTAAGTAACACTTCTAAACTTGGTCCTGAGTGTATGAATCCCCGAATTTGGTCATATGTCAATTGTTTGAAGATGACGCACATGTTAGGTAACGAGCGTGTGGGCATGGACCATAGAAATTATGACTTAAGTAAATTCTGTGAAGTTGTAAATTTAAAGAATCATGTTATTATCCGAATATTCTCCACGTGTTAGGGAATTGAGATGAGACTCTTATTAAAGATCATGTTTAGGCTACGTGCTGATATTTTTGGGATCCCTAGGGTTGTGTTGCTGTAGTATTTAATTATTTTAAAATTATATATTTCATACTCAGTCATGTTCATCCATTGTGATGATATTTATGGGATCGGGGTTGCCCGCCTGTAGCAGGACTTATAGGCTTTATCATTATATGGATCGAGGCTGCCCGCCTGTAGCATGCCATATCGGCTTTATATCACGCTTGGGCTGAAGGAGCCCCTCCTGAGTCTGTACCCCCCACAATGAGCATAGATGATTTATATTCGGGGCGGACTTCCCAGGGCATGGACTTGCCTTACTTATTTATATTTGTGATGAATTTCTCTGGACATGGATCTTGTCCGAACCATTTACGTTTGGGGATAAATTACCCCAGGGCTGGATTGACCTTATACGGTACTGAGTGACTGATTGTCTGTCAATGTATATATATATACGGGATGGAATATCCCTGGGCTAGAATGGCCATAAACAGTACCGAGTGACCGAATGATTTTTTATCGTGAGCACACAAGGTTTTTCACTAAGATGTCATATTCCTCAGAACATGCATCATTGATCTATCTTACTTGTATTGAGTTTAACTGTCGAACATGAAAGCATGCATACATTTTTGTGCCGTTATTTCTATACTGGATTAGACCTGCGAAGCTCGTCACTACTTTCATCCCAGAGGTTAGTTTTATTACTTATTGAGTTGGTTGTACTCAGACTACACTCTGCACCTCGTGTGCAGATCCAGATGCTCCCGGATACGGCGATTGCTAGACTTGGTGATTTATCTGTTGGATACTATCAAGGTAGTTGCTTGGCGTTCGCAGAACTTGTCTGTCTTCCCTTCAGTTATTGTGTTGCTCTATATTTTTCAGAAAATATTCTTATCAGTCAGACTTTATTATTATTTAGATGCCCATGTACTCAGTGACACTGGGTTTTGGGAGTGTTTTGTATCTATAATTGTGAGGTTTTCTATTGAATTAAAATATTATGTTTTCAAACTTAATAGATACTGTGTTTTATTGAGGATGTCATCTTGCCTAGTATTGAGATAGGCACCATCACGACATTAAGATTTTGGGTCGTGTCAAGTTGGTATCAGAGCCTAGGTTACATAACTCTCACAAGACATGAGAAGGTTTAGTAGAGTCTTGAGGATCGGTACGGAGACGTCTGTACTTATCTTCGAGAAGCTGTCAAACCCTTAGGAAAGTTTAGTTTCTTGTATTCTATCATGCATAATTGGTTCATCTTGAAACATAACTCTTTGAATTCCTTTCACGTATTTGTGTGCGCATGTGAGAGCTCGGTATTAGTTGTGCATCACCGGTTGTGGTTCCATGAACGAGGTTCGTGATGTGTTTTCTGTGTTTTGGTGATGGGCCAGTCTGGAGGACTTGAGGCCAGGGTTAGACCGCAACATAAGCTTGGTAGCTTCAGTTGTGTGAACTTATACATTTGGACTCATATGTCCGGTAGTATCCCTATGAGTGGAATTTATGGCTCATCATGCATTTTAGTTTGTTCCCACTAAGAGGGAAAAGATAAGGAGGTTCATTAATGGCCTCAACCATCAGTTCCATTTTGTTATGACTCTGGGGAATGTAATAGGTGCTAAATTTGAGGAGGTGGTTGACAGTGCTTGATAGCTAGAGATGGTCAGTACTCAGGAGAGGGAGGCTAAGAGGTCTCGTGGTCTGGGTAATTCTAGTAGCTTTCCTTTTGAGGGACAACCCTATCATTATAGGTATCGTCCTTATAGGCCCACTCATATGGCTCGTTCATCTCATCGTGGCTCATCAGCTAGCCATGGTTTATATAGTGCTCGACAGAGTTACTCTTCCCTTATTGTACTTCCATCTCAGAGTTCATCTCGTGCACCATCAGTTCAGGGTTCATCGGTACCAGGTTCTTCTGGTAGTTATTTTGGTTCTTGAGGTCCGCCTCAGAACTTGCCATCATTTTCAAAGAGGGGTTGCTTTAAGTGTGGAGATTTGGGTCACACAAAGAGATATTTCCCTTGCCTTACGGAAGGTTCAGCTCAGCAGATGAGTCAAGCTATGACTTCTGTACCAGTTGCTCCACCACTCTCCCAGCCAGCTCAGGGTGGGGCTCAGTCAGCTAGGGGTCGCCCAGGAGGGGGAGGCCGATCAGGTTGCAGTCATGCCCGATTCTATGCTTTTCCTTCCAGGCCAGATGTTGTTGCTTTAGATGTAGTGATCACATGTATTGTCTCAGTGTGCCACAGGGAATCTTCTATACTATTTGACCCTGATTCCACTTATTCGTTTGCATCATTTTACTTTGCTTATTATCTGGATATGCCCGGTGAGTCATTAGTTTCACCTGTTCGTGTATCTACGCCAGTGGGCGATACCATTATTGTGGGTCGTATGTAACGGTCATGTGTGGTAACTATTGGAGGATACTACTATTGACAATTCAATTTCATAGTTATATGTTAAATTTTAGTTTTGGTCAGAGGCATACTTGTGGATTTGTTATGACCTGCAGAGGTTGAGATCAAGGATGACTCGAGTAATGATGTTACTGGATACAGGTTATATTGCACTTTATGAGTATATGAAAATCATGAGATGAGTGAGTTGTTATTTGTAAATGATGTAGTCTGCACAGAGTATGAATTTGATCGGTGGTGTTAAGGTAGGGTTACCTCTTTGAGTGTTGTTGTGCTAATGAGGCACGTGACTTTCAGCCTATTTGGGTGGTGCAATTTAGATTTTAGCAAAGTGGGTGACTCTCGAGAAGGTTCTAATGGGTTCGAGAATTATATATAGCAATCGAGAATTTGTCCGGATTTGTGTATGGATAGAATATGAGATTTACATTTAGTGGTGCCAGGACTTGCGGTAATTCTATATGACTATGGATTCTATATTTTAGTATAAGAAAGGTAAGAAGAATAATTTTAAATTCACATAAGGTATTTTCAGAGTGAGTGTTACGGTTGTGGTATTTATGGAGGTGCTTAAAAAGAATACAATGGCTTATGGGGCCTTAGGGCGGTGTTATTTTATGTTAGGATGTATTGTAGTGAACTTTGGGTAAGGATCGTAGTGTTCTGACAAGGAGAAGTGTCAACTTGAGGGTAATTCAGAAGAAACTCGGAGAAAATAGGACAACTTGGTAGTAGGCTAGACCAATATAGTAATGGTATGCTCGGTTCTTTTGGGTAATTACGATGTGGTGTGTTGTGCGGGATTAAGATTTACACGTACAAGGTTGCAGTTCATTTTGGCAAGGAAGACCACGAATTATGGACAGAATGGTCAATTTCAGATATTTAGATGAATATTATAAATTTTCCGTAATCCCTGAGAAGGGTGCAGATTTCAAAAGGCACATTGTGTTTTGATTTTCGGATGTTTATTTGTATTGCGATACTCACCTAGTTAATAGACTGCTGATATTTAAATTATTTCTTTGTGTCACGGAGTAAATGCAGAAGTATTCCTTATCGGATGATCGTGCGTGAAAGATGTGTTAGTCTTTCGAGTGCTCGAGTTGGGACCAGTTACGGTGATACACGTGCTCTATGAATTTGGAGACTGGGAGTTCTCAGAAGCATAGTGTTTCAGGGTTGCAGCCTGGTTGAGGTGAGTATTTTATTTAAACTCAGTGGATGAACTACTGGCATTAATTATGTGTGATGACTACTCGCTACGAGTGTGTATATATGTGAGGTTTGAGCCCATGTGCGGGCATCGGGGCAAGTATTCATACTCGGGAAAATGTTTAGGCTATGATATGCCTATAGTTGACAGTTAAGCATAAAGTTATAATGTTTTCATATTCGTACCTTTGTTGAGAACTATCTGGGATATACCTGAGGTTACAAAATGGGGTCTAATTCCCTGAGTAAACGTGGTAATTTCTATTTCTGCGTTAACTTGCCGATTTGAGTTGTGATAGCACACTTTGCACATGCCTACTCTATGGTGTGTTATTTATACCAGTCCAGGAGCATATGAATTTTATTTCATTTATCATATAAATGTTTACTTATTTGATTTCTCCTATATGAAATGCTTGGACTGGAGGCCAGTGACAATGTCATGCGAATTATATTATTGGCACATGAGTTGTTCGTACGAATCCATATACTGATATTATTGGAACTTGAGTTATCCGTGCGGGTCCAGATATTGATACGATAGCGCATGAGTTGTCCGTGCAGGTTTATATTAATGTTAGCTCTAGGAGAGTTTGTTACCGTTATTAGATTCGTGTATCTTAGTTCTACTATATATGATGATCTTATAGCATTGCAATTGTGGTGGTGCTTGTTGAACTTGCAATACGGTTCTCTTCTTTGAGTCATTTTCCATTTTTGGGTACACGGATTGCACAATTGTGGCTTGAGTTATATTGGCGTGGCATGAATGTGGGATAGTTGTGTTTAATAATATATGGTCATTGGACCGAGAATGGGTACTATTAGGTTTGATTATGGTATATTTGGGAGGATGATATTGAAAGTCGGCTTAGAAAGTGATTATGGTTCTGGTTGAGGCGGGAAAGCTCCATGACTTGTTGATCTGATAAGGGGTTATGAGATTCCGCGTGTTTCTTTTATTATCAACAATGTACGAAGGTTTTGGAATGAAGTTTAGCTTGATATGGGGTTTAATACTAGTACCGGGTTAGTTTGGAGTAGTTACTGTGATCAGGAATGGTACTACGAGCTTGCGAGTTGCTTAGTATGTTATGTGATTATATCTGGGGTTATGGTTATGGATTCATATAGCTTGTTCAGAGTCATATAGTGTGTAGATATGAGATTCGTGTTTTGAAAAGAAATTCTAAATGTTGGAAATTGAATTCCAAGGTTTATGGGCTAAGGTTAAATTAATGACTTTCAATTATATTATGTTGTCAGGCCTATACAAAATAGGGTGGTGTGGGATCACCCCGGGGTATGTGCATGGTAGGGTGGAACAATGATTTAAAGGCTTAGGAACAACTCTTGGCACATTCGAGGATGAAGGTATGTTTAAGTGTGTGAGAATGTAACGACCCGGTCGGTCGTTTTGAGTATTACAGCTATGTTCCCCCATTTATTGCTCAATTTATGCTTTACAGTTGTTATGTGATTTTCTGGGGAAATTGGTTCGGGTCCGGTGAGGTTTTGAAATGAATTGAGACACTTAGTATCCAAGATGAAAACTTAAGTTGAAAAGATTGACCAGATGTTGACTTATATGTAAATGACCCCGGAACAGAATTTTGATGATTCCAATAGCCTCGTATAGTGATTCTGGACTTAGGACCGTGTCTAGAAAATTATTTGGAAATCCGCGGTTAAATTAGGGTTGTAATGGCTAAAATAGAAATTTAACTTTTGAAGTTTGACCAGGGAGTTGACTTTTTGATATCGGGGTCGGAATCCGATTCTGGAAATTTGAATAGCTCTGTTATGTCATTTATGACTTGTGTGCAAAATTTGAGGTCAATCAGAATTGAATTGATAGGTTTCGGCATCAAAGGTAAAAGTTGGAATTTCTTAGTTTCATTAAGCTCGAATTGTTGTATGATTCGTGGTTTCAGTGTTGTTTGATGTGATTTGAGTATTCTACTAAGTTTGTATGATGATTTAAGACTTGTTGGTGTATTAGGTTGAGGTCTTGGGGGCTTCGGGTGAGGTTTGGATGGTTAACAGACTAAATTTTGGACTTGGAAGAAATCTGGAAATTTCTGCCTTCTGATGCAATCACACCTGCGAAATTTGGCTCGCAGAAGCGAGCCTGGCATCGCAGAAGTGGGAAGTCCGCAGAAGAAGACATAATCTCGCAGAAGCGACACCAAGGTCGCAGCTACGGAGGAAAGGGAGGCTTGGCAAAATCGCAGAAGCGGACTTATTGTCCGTTGAAGCGAGGGCAGTCGCTGAAGCGGTTATTTTCTCACACCTATGAGACCGCAGAAGCGGCTAAGTGAGTCGCAGGTGGGGAAGCCCTACACAGTATAGATTTCGAAGGGGTTTTGAGGTTTGCTATTTTTGGACCATCAAGCACGGTTTTTGGAGCGATTGACAGAGGGAATTCACGGGAAACATGAGGTAAGTCACTTGTGATCGCTTCTACTCCATAATATTGAATTATAATCGAATAATCCGACTAGATTACGTGTTTTTGAGGTGTAGATCGGGAATTTGCAAATAAGATTTGATGATTTGGAGGTCGAGTTGATGTCGGAATTTGATAAAATTTATATGGTTAGACTCGTGGTCGAATGGGTGTTCGTATTTTGTAACTTTTGTCAGGTTCCGAGACGTGGCCCCCATGGGTGATTTTTGAGTTAAATTTCGGATTTTGTTGGAAAATTAGTATTTTCATCTGGAATTAATTCCTATAATTTGTATTGATTGAATCGAATTAATTGTGGCTAGATTTGAGGCGTTCGGAAGTCGATTCGCTAGGCAAAGGCATAGCGGAGTAAGAAAGTACACGGTTTTAGGTAAGTAACACTTCTAAACTTGGTTCTGAGGGTATGAATCACTGAATTTGGTGTTATATCAACTATTTGAAGGTGACGTACATGTTAGATGACGAGCGTGTGGGCGTGCACCATAGAAATTATGATTTAAGTAAATCTATGAAGTTGTAAATTTAAAGAATCATGTTATTATCCGAATATTCTCCACGTGTTAGGAAATTGATCTCCGACGCTTATTAAAGATCATGTTTAGGCTACGTGCCGATATTTTTGGGACCCCTAGGGTTGTGTTGTTGTTGAATTTAATTGTTTTAAAAATTTATATTTCATACTCAGTCATGTTCATCCATTTTGACTATATTTATGGTATCGGGGCTGCAAGCCTGCAGTAGGCCATATTGGCTTTATATATATTATTATTATATGGAACGGGGTTGTCTGCCTGTAGCAGGCATTATAGGCTTTATCATTATATTTAACGGGGCTTTATCATTATATCTCACTTGGGCTGAAAGAGCCCTTCCGGAGTCTGCCCCCCCCCCCCCAAACAGTGAGCGTCGATGATTAATATATGGAATGGACTTCCCAGGGCATGGACTTGCGTTACTTATTTATACTTGAGATGAATTTCCCTGGACATGGATCTTGTCCGAACCATTTACATTTGGGGATAAATTACCCCAGGACTAGATTTGCCTTATACGGTACTGAGTGATTGACTGTCAGTCAATGTATATATATACAGGATGGAATATCCCTGGGCTGGATTGTCCATAAACAGTACCGAGTGATCGAATGATTTGTGATCGTGAGTACACAAAGTTTTCCACTGAGATATAATATTTCTCATATCATGTAGTATTGATCTATCTTACTTGTACTGAGTTTAACTATCAAACTTGAAAGTATGCCTACATGCCTGTACCGTTATTTTTATACTAGACTGTACCTGCGGAGCTCGTCACTACTTTCAGCCCAGAGGTTAGTCTTGTTACTTATTAAAATGGTTGTACTCATACTACACTCTGCACCTCGTGTGCAGATCTAGGTGCTCCCGGATACATCGGTTGCTAGCCTTGGTGATTTATCTATTGGAAACTATCAAGGTAGTTGCTTGGCATCCGCAAACCTTGTCTCGTTTCCCTTCCGTTACTATGATGTTCTATATTTTTGAGACAGTGTTCTTATCAATCAGACTTTATTATTATTTAGATGCTCATGTACTCTGACACTAGGTTTTGGGAGTGTATTGTATCTATAATTGTGAGGTTTCTATTGAATTCAAATATTATGTTTTAAAACTTAATAGATATTATGTTATATTGAGGATGTCGGCTGGCCTAGTATTTAGATAGGCATTCAATACGACATGGGGATTTTGGGTCATGACAGTTAGGTGTGCAGTTGGGCCTTCAGGTGCGCGGGAGCGCACAGTTAGGTGTGCAGTTGGATCATTTGCAAAGCCCTGCTTCGTCCCCCACACCCCAAAACACAAAAACATGCTTTAGAAAGTGAAGCTCTCAAGAACCTAACTCCTCAAAGGTCCCTCCACCATCCAAGGTAAGTTCTAATGATAATTTTAAGTTGATTTCAATTCCCCAACACCTTATTAACATGGGTAAACCCTTCAAATCATTAGATATTCGATTGGGGCATCGTTGTTTTGAAAAGAAACCCTAGAACTCTAATGTCATGACTCAATTTCCCTTCCGTGTGAAGTCGTGACGATACCTAGTCTCTACAACTAGGTAAGCCTAACATTTTGCGGAATAATGAAATAAAATATAAATTTAACCAACTATTCCAAAAAAATACACAACAAATCCCAAAACCCGGAACATCGTGAATCACAAACTACAAAAGGAAAAATTAGTGTCTCTATGCATCAGAGTCTAACAAGGAACAATACAGAAGATAATGAACATGAGAAAGTGTAGAAGGGGACTCCAAGGTCTACGAACACGGCAGATATACCTTGAAGTCTCCAAAGTTGTCCCGGCTCACTAATAGTGTGGCTGATAAGGTGCATCTGGATCTGCACACGAAAAATATGTGCAGAGAGTAGCATGAGTACACCACAATCGGTACCTAGTAAGTGCCAAGCCTAACCTCGGTCGAGTAGTCATGAGGTCAGGTCAGGGCCCCACTGGCAAATATATATAATAGAAACAATATAGAGTGAAATACCGCAATAAAATAAAGCCTGAAATTTAACAACAATGAAATCATAGAAGGTAAAAGCTCACTGCACAGAAAACACAACAGGGGATCTCCCGAGATACAGTCTCGTAGTCCCAAATGTAAATGTACAGAGGGATCTCCCGGAATACCGTTCTGTAGTCCCAAAGTAAATATGCAAGACAAGGGGATCGCCCGGAATACCCTTCCATAGTCCCAAAGAAAATATGCAGTACAGGGGGATCTCCCGAAATACCGTTCCGTAGTCCCAAAGTAAATATGCAGTACAAGGGCATCTCCCGGAATACCATTCCGTAGTCCCAAAGTACATATGCAGCGCGATCGATAGAAATACAACTACATCACGAAATTCTTACAATTTAGACTAAGTACCAGTCAGGGAAGAAGCAAGAAATTCACTAAGCATGCTGCACAGAATTCACATAAACAATTAAGACACGTAGACATGTTGTATTAGACTAAACATGATAGCTACACATATTGGAATAACTCAATTAAGAATGAAAATAGATTAGTACTCATTAAAATGGTATAACTCAAACTAACAGAAAAACATGTTGCTGCTCAGTAAGAAAATCGGGTTTTACCACAACTAGACCGTGTATGTACTCGTCACCTCATGTACACGGCGTTCACATATCACAATAGTTCCAATTCTTAAGGGGATTCCCCCCCCCCCCTAACAAAGTTAGGCAAGCCACTTACCTCGAACGAAGCTCAATCAATCGGTCACAATGCTTTTCCCACGAATATCCGGCTCCGAATGGCCCAAATCTAGCCAAAGGCAATTACATATCATAAATACTACCATAATAGACTCATCCAATTAATGAAATCAACATTTTAACGAAAATTCCGAAATTAACTCAAAAATTACCTGTGGGGACCCACATCTCGAAATCGGGTAAAAGTCATAAAATACGAAAGCCCGTTCACTCACGAGTCTAACCATATCAAATTTACTAAAAATTCATCCACAAATCCCCTTCAAAACTTGAAATCTTTGTTGAAAAAGATCTTCCAATGTTTTCCCAATTTCAACCCCAAATATCAGAAATTAAAGAGGAAATAAATGTTAGATTAGTGGGATATAACCATAAAGGGAGTTAAGAATCGTTACTCAATCGATATCTCTGAAAATCCCTCAAAATCTCGTCCAAATCCGAGCTCCCTATCTCAAGCTTTTGGAAAAATGGCAAACCCGCCGTTTTTTGGAAACTTTAACACTTCCCAGCGATTCCTTAATCGCGATCGCGGAAATAGCCTCGCGATCGCGAAGAAGAACTTTGCTGCCCCAGAAATTAATCTACGCGATCGCGTAAAACACCATGTGAACGCGATGCTCTGGCTCCCCTACTCACGCGATCGCGAACATCCGCACGCGTTCACGATAGCAAAGCGCGTGTTCCAGCTTTGGTACACTTAACCCTACACGATCGCGACCCTATCTCTACGTTCATGAAGCACCACCTCACATCACTACGCGTTCGCATGCCCATGTCCGTGAAAGCGAAGAACAATTCCATCCTCTGCCCAGCTAAGCCTACGCGATCGCGGATTACCCCACGCGATCGCGTATAAGGAAACCAGAACTTAGACACCAGAAAACTTCAGCACCCTCTTAAGTCCAAAAATCCCATCCGTTGGGCGTCCGAAACTCACCCGAGGCTCCCCGGGACCTTGACCAAACATACCAACCAATCCTAAAACACCATACAAACTTAGTCGAGCTCTCAAATCACATCAAAAAAAATGCTAAAATCATGAATCACCCTCCAATTCAAACATAAAGAACTTGAAACTTCAAAATTCTACAACCGATGCCGAAACCTATCAAATCAAGTCCGATTGACCTCAAATTTTGCGCACAAATCATGATCAACATTACGGACCTACTCCAACTTCCAAAATTGGAAAATGACCCCGATATAAAAATTCCAATATCAGCCCAAGACTCCAAAAATTCGACTTTCGCCATTTCAAGCCTAAATGAGCTAGGGACCTCCAAAACACAATCTGGACACGCCCCTAAACCCAAAATCACCTAACGGAGCTAACGGAACCGACGGAATTTCATTCCGGAGTCGTCTTCACACAGTTCCGACTACGGTCCAAATCCTAAGGCTTAAGTTCTCATTTAGGGACTAAGTGCCCAAAATACTCAGAAACTCAAAACCAATCATCCCAGCAAGTCACAATAGCAGAAATAGATATGGAAAAAGCAGTTAATAGGGGTTCGGGGTTCTAACTCTCAAAACGACCGGCCGGGTCGTTACATCCTCCCCCTCTTAAAATAATTGTTCGTCCTCGAACGAGCCTAGAGACATACCTGAAGTGGTGAAAAGATGTGGATAACGGCTGCGCCTATCCTGCTCGGTCTCCCAAGTCGCCTCCTACTAGACTGGGAGGCATGGCAAGCTCATAAGCAACCTTCCCAACTCAATGCAACACCTCAAATGGACCAATGAACCTTGGGCTCAGCTTGTCCTTCTTTCCAAACCCCATAACGCCCTTCATAGGCGACATCCGGAGCAAGACTCGTTCTCCAATCATGAATGCTACATCGCAAACCTTCCGATCCGCATAACTCTTCTATCTGGACTAGGCTGTGCGAAGTCTATCCTGAATCACGTTCACCTTTTCCAAGGCATCCTGAACCAAGTCCGTACCCAATAATCTGGCCTCGCCGGGTTCGAACCAACCCACTAGGGACCGACATCGCCTACCGTACAGAGCCTCATAGGGTTCCATCTGAATGCTGTACTGATAACTGTTGTTGTAAGCAAACTCTGCAAGTGGCAAGGACTGGTCCCAAGAACCCCCAAAATCTATCACACACGCATGAAGCATATCCTCTAATATCTGAATAGTGCGCTCGGACTGGTAGTCCGTCTGAGGGTGAAATGTTGTGCTCAACTCAACTCGAGTATCTAACTCATGCTGTACAGCTTTTCAGAACCGTGATGTAAATTGCGTACCCCGGTCAGATATAATAGATATCGGTATGCCATGAAGCCTGACGATCTCACAGATGTAGATTCAAGCTAGCTGCTCGGAAGAATAGGTAGTCATCACAGGAATGAAATGAGCTGTCTTGGTCAGCCTATCCACAATCACCCAAACTAAATAAAACCTCCACTGAGTCCGTAGGCGTCCAACAACGAAATCCATAGTGATACGCTCCTATTTCCACCCCGTAATCTCTAACTTCTGAAGCAATCCACCTGGTCGCTAATGCTCATATTTGACCTGCTGGAAATTCAGACATCAAGTCATATACTCTATTATGTTCTTCTTCATTCTCCTTCACCATAGTGGGGACAGAACTACCCAAAAAGTGTTGCAATCGGGTTTCCATTGGCCAAAATTGTTTAAGGATGCACACGCCTTTGTTAAAACGTGTGACAAGTGCCAAATAATCGGAACAATTACGAAGAATCATGAGATACCCTTGAAAAATATTCTAGCGGTAGAGCTCTTTGATGTTTGGGGGACCGAGAGACCACACAAGGCAATACTCGGCTCCGAAATATCCAATCTCACAAACTGGCTGGTTAAGGCCTGAACATCCAACGCCAATGGCTTCTCTGCTGCTCGTAAATATGCTAAACTCCCCATACTCTTTTCCTGGCGACTCAAAGCATCATCCACCACATTAGCCTTCCCAGGGTGGTACAAAATAGTGATATCATAATCCTTAAGTATCTCCAACCACCTCCGCTAGCGTAAGTTAAGATCTTTCTGCTTAAACAGATGCTGCAAACTCTGATGATCGGTGTAAATCTTACAAGGAACACCGTACAAATAATGCCGCCATATCTTCAAGGCATGAACAATAGCTGCTAACTCAAGATCGTGGACAGGATAGTTCTTTTCGTGCACCTTCAGCTGTCTGGACGCTTAGGAAATCATCCTACCGTCCTGCATCAACACCCTACCGAAACCAATCTGCGATGCATTACAATATAAGACCCTCGAACCTGTAGGTAATACCAATACTGGAGCTTTAGTCAAAGCTGTGTTGAGCTTCTGAAAGCGCTCCTCACATTCCTTTGTCCACCTGAACGGAGCACCCTTCTGGGTTAGCCTGGTCATAGGTGCTACAATAGATGAGAATCCCTTTACAAAGCGACGGTAATACCCCACCAAATCAAGAAAACTTTGGATCTCTGTAGCTGAGGACGGCCTGGGCCAACTCTGCACTGCTTCAATCTTCTTCGGATCCACCTGGATCCCCTCACTCGATACTATGTGACCCAAGAATGCCACTGAGTCTAGCCAAAACTCACACTTTGAAAATTTTGCATATAACTTCTTTTCTCTCAAGGTCTGAAGTGCACTGCTCAGGTGCTGCTCTTGATCCTCCCGACTCTGGGAGTATACCAGAATGTCATCAATAAACACAATGACGAACGAGTCAAGATAAGGCCGGAACACACTGTGCATCAAGTGCATAAAAGCTGATGGGGCATTGGTTAGCCCAAAAGACATAACAAGAAACTCATAGTGACCATATCTAGTAATGAAAGTAGTTTTCGGGATATCCGGCTCCCGAATCTTCAACTGATGATAACGTGAATGTAAGTCCATCTTGGAAAACACTCTGGCACCCTGTAACTGATCAAATCAGTCATCAATACGAGGCAATGGATACCTTTTCTTCACTGTGACATTGTTCAACTGACGGTAATCAATACACATCCGCATAGACCCATCCTTCTTCTTCACAAATAAGACAGGAGCACCCCAAGGTGACACGCTGGGCCGAATGAAGCCCTTAACAAGCAACTCCTGCAATTGCTCCTTCAACTCCTTCAACTCAAGAGGAGCCATACGATATAGAGGAATAGAGATGGGCTGAGTGACCGGCAACAAATCAATGCCAAAATCAATATCTCTGTCGGGCGGCATGCCCGGAAGACCAGTTGGAAACACATCTGGAAAGTCCCTCACTATTGGAACTGACTCAACTGTAGGGGTATCAATACTGGCATCTCTCAAATAAGCTAGAAAAGCATCACACCCCTTCTCAACCATTCATTGAGCTTTAAGAAAAGAAATAATTCTGCTGGTAGTATACTCTAAGGTACCTCTCCACTTTAATCGCTGTAAACCTGGCATAGCCAACGTCACGGTTTTAGCGTGACAATCAAGAATAGCATAATGGGGCGACAACCAGTCCATGCCCAAAATAATATCAAAGTCCACCATGCTGAGCAATAATAAATCACCTCTGATCTCAAAACCACTAAGAGCAATCAAACACGACTGATACACGTGGTCCACAACAAGAGAATCTCCCACGGGAGTAGATATATAAATAGGGGAACTCAAAGAATCCCGAGATACGCACAAATACGGGGCAAAATAAGAGGACACATAAGAATATATAGAGTCTGGGTCAAATAATACCGATGCATCTCTATGACAGACCGGAACAATACCTGTAATGACAGAATCAAAAGCAACTGCCTCTGTACGAGCAGGAAGTGTAAAATATATGGCCCGGCCTTCCCCTCTAGGGCGACCTCTACCCCCTCGACCTCCACCTCAAGCTAGTTGAGCAGGTGGGGTGGCAGTTGGTGCTGTAATCATAGCCTGAGGACCCGGTGGAGCACGATGTGGCTGAAAAGTCTGTGGAGGTGCACCCCTCCTAATCCTGGAGCAATCCCTCACCATGTGGTGAGTGTCGCCACACTCAAAACAAGTTATGTCGCCACACTACGCGTTTGCATGCCCATGTCCGTGAACGCGAAGAATAATTCCATCCTCTGCCCAGATAAGCCTACGCGATCGCGGATCACCCCACGCGATCGCGTATAAGGAAACCAGAACTCAGACACCAGAAAACTTCACCAACCTCCTAAGTCCAAAAATCGATCCGTTGGGCGTCTGAAACTCACCCGAGGCCCCCCGGGACCTTGACCAAACATACCAACCAATCCTAAAATACTATACAAACTTACTCGAGCTCTCAAATCACATCAAACAATGCTAAAATCCCGAATCACCCTCAAATTCAAACTTAAAGAACTTGAAACTTCAAAATTCTACAACGGATGCCGAAACCTATCAAATCACGTCTGATTGACCTCAGATTTTGTGCACAAGTCATGATCAACATTACGGACCTACTCCAACTTTCGGAATCAAAAAACAACTCCCATATCAAAAATTCCACTACCGGTCCAAAACTCCAAAAATTCGACTTTCGCCATTTCAAGCCTAAAAGAGTTACGGACCTCCAAAACACAATCCGGACACGCCCCTAATTCCAAAATCACCTAACAAAGCTAACGGAACTGACAGAATTCCATTCCGGAGTCGTCTTCATACAGTTCCGACTATGGTCCAAATCCTAAGGCTTAAGCTCTCATTTAGGGACTAAGTGTCCCAAAACACTGTGAAACTCAAAACTAATCATCCCGGCAGGACACAATAGTAGAAATAGATATGGGGAAAGCAGTTAATAGGGGTTCGGGGCTCTAACTCTTAAAACGACCGGCCGGGTCATTACATTGAATTCAAGAGGATTGAACTTCAAAAGGATAATATCTTCACCCTCTACTGAATTATAGTATTGGATTAATGATTATAGACTCTAGTTCATGAGATATGAGTTGATAGGTTTGACAGAAAAGCATGAACGGTTATAGGTTTGGGTTGTTGATTGTTTATTATTGATTAAGGGTGTTTATTATCTTATGGGTGATGAAGAATGATGTTAATTATAACCATTTGAGATTTTAGTGTCACAACCCAAAATCTCACCTGTCGTGATGGCGCCTATCTCAATACTAGGAAAGCCGACAATCTCAATAAAACCACCATATCTTTTAAGTTTGAAAACATAATATCTAAATTTCGTAGAAGAAAACTTACAAATACATATATAAATACTCCCAAAACTCGGTGTCACTTAGTACATGAGCATCTAAATGAATACAAGGTCTGACTGATAAAATCACTGTCTGAAAATATAGAACAGTACAATAACTAAGAAGGAAGGGAGTCAAAGTCTGCAGATGCCAAGCAGTTACCCTGATAATCTCCACAGAATAAATTCTGAAATCTAGCAACTGCCGTATATGGGAGCACCTGGATCTGCACACGAGGTGCAGAGTGTAGTATGAGTACAACCAACTCAATAAGTGACAAGAATAACCTTTGGGCTGAAAGTAGTGACGAGCTTAGCAAGTACAATCAAATATAGAAATAACAATACAAAAATGTAGGCATGCTTTTAAGTTCAAAAGTTACTCTCAGTACCAATAAAATATATCAATTGTGATCAATGTGAGGAATATGACATCTCTTTATCTACATGCCAATGTACATACTGTATGTAATGCACCTTAGTGAAAACTTCGTGTACTCAAGATCTAAAATACTCAATCACTCAGTACTATGTATGGCCAATCCAGCCCAGGGAAGATCCATCCCCAAATATCAATGTTTCGGATATGATCCATGTCAAGGGAAAATCAATCCCTCAATATAAATGCTTCGGGCAAGATCCATGCCCAGGGAAAATCCATCCCTCGATATAAATGCTTCGAGCAAGATCCATGCCCAGGGAAAATCCATCCCTCGATATAAATGCTTCGGGCAAGATCCATGCCTAGGGAAGATCCATCCCTCAATATATATATATATATATATATATATATATATATATATATATATATATATATATATATATATATATATCAACTACGCTCACTATGGGGGTATATCAACTATGCTCACCATAGTTGATATATATATATCAACGACAGAATTTCCAGTCTCTCGGACTCTCAATAACATGAAAAATCAACCCAGCAAGATGATATGAAGTATCAATGAATGACAACAGAGACTGAGATATGATATGCAAGTGATAGATGTGACTGAGTACAACATTGTAAATTTAAACAAATAGTTCAACAACAATACGACCCATATGAGTCACAAAATATATCGGCGCGTAGCCAAATCATGATCTTTAACATGAGTCTTAGTTCAAATTTCTCTAACACGTGGAGGATGTGTGGATAATGTCATTTATTTAATTATGCAACTCCACGAAATCAATTAAGTCACAATTCCTATGATGCACGCTCACACGCCCGTCACCTAGCGTGTGCGTCATCTCCAAACAATTCATACAACATGTAATTCAGGGATTCATACCCTCAGAATCAAGTTTAGAAGGGTTACTTACCTCAAACCCTGTAATTCTTTATTCTGCTATGCCCTTGCCATGGGAATTGGTCTCTGTAAGCCTCGTATCTATTCACAATTAATTCAGTCAATACCAATTATTGTAATTAATTCCATAAGGAAATACTAATTTTCCAATAAAAATCCGAAATTAACTCAAAAATCGCTCGTGGATCCCACGTCTCGGAACCCGACAAAAGTTACAAAATATGAAAGCCCATCCAACCATGAGTTCAACCATATAAATTCCACCAAAATCCGACATCAACTAGACCCTCAAATCTTCAATTAAAATCATTGAAGATTTTTACCATTTTCAACCCAATCTTTACCCATTTGAACTCAACAATCTTTCCATAAACCTTGTTGATATGTATAAATAATACTATTACACCCAAGAATCATACTCTTAATCACCCATCTTTACCGAAACTCAATATTGAAGACTAGGGGTTAGAACCTTACCTCTTGGGTGAAGATCTTATGATATTTCCTTGTTGGATTTCGAAGCTTGAACAAGATCTTGATGAACGAAGCACTTGAGCTTCTTCCTCTCTCTAGAACACTCTCCCTTCTCTCTAAGCCTATTTATCAAAATGGGGCCAGTGCCTAGTACTAGGTTGTTTTGGTCCATTCTAAGACCAGTTTGCGGTCGCAAAAGCACTTTCACGATCGCAAGAATGATTCTGCGATCGCAGAATTGTCGCAGAATCTCATTTTTCCAGCCTTTGGTAATGTGGTCATAACTTCTTGTAGAAATGTCCAAATGACGAACGGTGTGAAGCATTAGAAACTAGACTCAAAGATCTTTCATTTGATAGTCTATTATGAAATTTCTAATTTCTACATTCGATGCCGAAACCTATCGAATCAAAAGTCCGATTGACCTCAAATTTTGCACACAAGTCATAAATGACATAACGGACCTATTCCAATTTATAGAATCGGATTCTGACCCCGATATCAAAAGGTCAATCCCCCGGTCAAACTTTCCAAAAATTTAACTTTCGCCATTTCAAGCCTAATTCCACTACGGACCTCTAAATAACTTTTCGGACACGCTCCTAAGTCCATAATCACCATACGGAGCTATTGGAATCATCAAAACTCTATTCCAGGGTCGTTTACACATAAGTCAACATATGGTGAACTATTTCAACTTAAGCTTCCAACATGAAATTCATTCTTCCAAGCTAACTCTGAAATACCTTAAAACCAAAACTGACAATTTACACAAGTCATAATACCTCGTAGGAAGTTATTCAAGACTTAAAATTGTTGAAAGGAGCGTAAATGCTCAAAACGACCGGTCGGGTCATTATAATCTCCCCCACTTAAACATACGTTCATCCTCGAATGTGCCAAGAGTTGTTCCTAAGCCTTTAAATCACTGTTCCTCCTTACCATGCACATACCTGGGGGTGATCCCAAGTCACCCTATTCTATATAGGCCTGAAAACATAACACACCTGAAAAGCATTAATTTAACCTTAGCCCAAAACTTAGAGCCCAATCTCTAACACCTAGAATTCTTTCCAAGATCTAAATGTCACATCTACACCGTATAAGTGTGAACTAGTTGTATCCAACCATAGCCATAATCCCAAATATAATCACATAACATACTACAGAACTCGCATACTCATAGCACCATTCTGATCACAGTAACTACTCAAAACCAACCAAGTACTAGTATAAAACCCCGCATTCAATAGAACCTCATTCCAAAACTTTCGTGCACTACCAATGATGAAAGAAACCATCAAAAACTCATAACCACTCATGAGATCAACTAACCATGGAGCTCTCTCACCCCAACTAGGACCATAATCCTCTCCTAAGCAGGCTTTCAATATTATCCTCCCGAATATACCATAATCAAGCCTGATAGTACCCAAATATGGAAAATGTCTCAAAGACGAGAACTGTATTATGAGTTCAACAAGCACCGCCACAACTGTAATGCTATAAGCTCGTTATATATAGTAGAACCAAGACACATAAATTTAATAACAGTAACCGGCTCTTCTAGAGCTCACATTAACATCACTCACACGGAAAACTCATGTGTTATAGTATCAATTTTTGGACCCGCACAGACAACTCACGTGCAAATAATATCAGTATATAGATCCGCACGGACAACTCACATGCCAATAACATAATCCGTCTGGCATGGTCACAAGCCTCTAGTCCAAGCATATCATAGAGGAGCAATCAAATAAGTATACATGTATATGATAAATGAAATAAGATTCACATGCTCCTTGACTGGTATAAATAACATGCCATAGCGTAAGCATGTGCAAAGTCTGCTGTCACACTTCAAATTGGCAAGTTAACGCAAAAATAGTAACTACCCCATATATTCAGGGAAATTAAACTTTTTGTAACCTCAAATGTAGCCCAGATAGTTCTAAACAAAAGTATGAAAACGAGAAACATTATAACTTTATGCTTAACAGTCAACTCCAGGCATATCATAGCCTAAGCATTCTTTCGAGTATGAGTACTTGCTCCGATACCTGCACATGGGCTCAAACCTTACATATATGTGCACTCATAGAGCGTAGCTATCACAAATAATTAACGCAACTAGTGCCTCCATTGAGTTTAAATAAAATACTCACCTCAAACAGGTCGCAACCCTAAAACAATATGCTTGTGAGAACTCCCAGACTCCAAATTCATAAGATACATGAATCACTGTAACTGATCCTAACTTCAGCACTCGAATGAACACATATTTCATGCACGATCCTCCCACTAGGAATACTTTCAAAATTCTTCCATACCACATATCAATAATTGGAATGTCAGTTTTTTATTAACCAGGTGAGTATCGCAATACCAATGAACATCCGAAAATCAAAATACAATGCGCTTTTTGAAATGCGCACCCTTCTCAGGGATTACCGAGCAATCATATCACTCATCTAAATATATAGCACTGACCATTCTGTCCAGAATTCGTGACCTTACCTTCATGAACGAACTGCCACCTTGTACATATAAATCTTAATCCCGCACAACACTCCACATCTATCATGACATCATGTGACAAGCACGAGAATCTCATTATAAACTCTAAGTCACCATCAAATTACATACCCGATCATTTAGAAACCTCCCTCTTGCTTCATTACAGGAGGAAATCACAGCACACAACACCTTTCCCACACTGGTAGAAAATATTTGGTTCAAACCATGGTAGAAACCATCAAGAACACTTTGAAATCTATTTGCACCTAATCAAGCTATCAGAACTAAATTCCTCTAATTCGACCAAGCCACGCAGGTCACCAAACACAAGAATATTGCCACCAAAATTTCTGTAAGGTCTCACATTATCATAATAACCAAAAGAATCGAGCATACCATTACCATACTGATCCAGCATGTCACCCATTTGTCCTATTTTCTCCGAGTTTCTTCTAAATCACCCTAAAGTTTACATTTCTCCTTGTCAATACACTACTATCCTTACCCAAAGCTCACTACAAGACATCTTAATATAAAACCACATCGCCCTACGGCCCATAAGCCATTGTATTCTTCTTAAGCACATTCATAAATACCCGAACTGTAACACTCACTCTGAAAATACCTTATGCAAATTTAAAATTGTTTTTCTTTCCTTTCTTATACTGAAATATAGAATTCATAGTCAAACAGAATTACTGCACGCCCCGATACCATCCAATGTAAGTAACTGATTCTAGTGATATATAAATTCGAAAGATTTTCAATTTCCACATATACATTTTGAATCCATTAGAACCCTCTCGATAGTCATCCTAAATCTCCATCTCTGCAAGTCATAACTGATCCACAAGTATGAATCCAACCAAAACTAAAATTTGACACATAACCATGAATTGAATTGTCAATAAAAGGCTCTCCCACTTGTCTCAAAGCCATAGATTAAAATACTTTATTATTGCCTTAATACCGCAGTCAGTTCAACGAAAATTCTTCTAAAGCTCAAGACACACCAGCCATAAAATACCTGAATCATCCACTAATCTCGCATTCATTCTCTTAACACTCAAGTCAACTTTCTTAACCATATTCAAATTCAAGTCCCAACACATACGTCCTGCTGGCAGAAAATAAACTCTCTATTCGCATCATGAGGAACACACCTACATAGATTACTGCATAGGAGATAACCCACATGCTTAGTCTCAAATTGGCATCTTGTTATACCCTTTCGCAACCACAATTACTATGAAATCACTTAATCTTTCTAAGTCCAAACTCATTAACCAAACATGAGAATTTAATTTGCCCCAAAATTTAACAACGTGATAGATCTTTCAAAACATTCACACTCGAGATTGTACGTCACATCAAAAAGAAAATAAAGCACCCAATGGCCTTCCTTTACATTTCAAGGAAACACTTCTCGTCACATTCAAATCGTCTTAACACATCCCGCAGTTACATCATACTCATCACAAAGCCATTCCACCGCTCATCGAGCAACAAATTCTACTCGTTGGGACATTACCGGACATATGAGTCCAAATGTACCGGTTATAACTGAAGCTACCGAGCTTAAGCTGTGGAATAACCTTGGCCTCAAGTCCTCCAAACTGGCCCATTACCGAAATAAAGAATACATGTCACGAATCTCGTTCATGGAATCACAAGCCGGTGATGCACAACTAATATCGAGAGTTCATGTGTGCATCCGAATGCATGGAAGGAATTCAAAAAGTTATGTTTCAAGCTGAATCAATTCCGCACAATAGAATACAAGAAGGAAAATTTTCTTAAGGGTTCGGCAACTCACTAAGATAAGTACAGACGTCTCCGTACGGATCCGCAAGACTCTACTAAAACTGCTCATGGCTTGTGAGACCTATGTAACCTAGATCTCTTATACCAACTTGTCACGACCCAAAATCTCACATGTCGTGATGGTGCCTATATCAATACTAGGCAAGTCGACAATTTCAATAAAACCACCATATCTTTTAAGTTTGAAAACATAATATCTAAATTCGGCAGAAGAAAACTCATAAATACATATATAAATACTCCCAAAACCCGGTGTCATTGAGTACATGAGCATCTAAATGAATACAAGGTCTGACTGATAAAATCACTATATGAAAATATAGAATAGTATAATAACTAAGAAGTAAGGGAGTAAAAGTATGCGGATGCCAAGCAGCTACCTTTATAATCTCCACGGAATCAATTCCGAAATCTAGCAACTGCCGTATCCGGGAGCACCTGGATCTGCACACGAGGTGTAGTGTGTAGTATAAGTACAACCAACTCAATAAGTAACAAGACTAACCTTTGGACTGAAAGTAGTGACGAGCTTAGTAGGTACAATCTAATATAGAAATAACAGTACAAAAATGTAGGCGTGCTTTCAAGTTCAACAGTTACTCTCAATACCAATAAAATAGATCAATTATGAACAATGTGAGGAATATGACATCTATGTATTTACATGCCAATGTACATACTCTATGTGATGCACCTCAGTGAAAACATCGTGTACTCACGATCTAAAATACTCAATCGTTCAGTACTGTATATGGCCAATCCAACCAAGGGAAGATCCATCCCCAAATATCAATAAATCGGACAAGATCCATGTCAAGGAAAAATCCATCCCTCAATATAATTACTTCGGGAAAGATCCATGTCAAGGGAAAATCCATCCCTCAATATAAATGCTTCGGGAAAGATCCATGCCCAGGGAAAATCCACCCCACAATATAAATGCTTCAAGCAAGATCCATGCCCAGGGAAGATCCATCCTTCGATATATATATATATATATATATATATATATATACCAACTATGCTCACTGTGGGGTGTGCAGACTCCGGAGGGGCTCCTTCAGCCCAAACACTATAATAGCCAGATCTAGGCATAATAAATAAACATAACTATCACTCAAAATTTCCAGTCTCTCGGGCTCTCAATGACATGAAAATCAACCCGACATGATGATATGAAGTATCAATAAATGACAACAGAGACTGAGATATGATATGCAAGTGATAGATGTGACTGAGTACAATATTGTAAATTTAAACAAATAGTTCAACAACAATACGATCCATGTGGTTCCCAGAATATATCGACGCGTAGCCAAATCATGATCCTTAACATGAGTCTCAGTTCAAATTTCTCTAGCACGTGGAGGATGTGCGGATAATGTCATTTATTTAATTATGCAACTCCACGGAATCAATTAAGTCACAATTTCTATGATGCACGCTCTCACGCCCGTCACCTAGCGTGTGCATCATCTCCAAACAATTCATACAACATGTAATCCAGGGATTCATACCCTCAGAACCAAGTTTAGAAGAGTTACTTACCTCCAACCGCGTAATTCTTTATTTCGCTATGCCCTTGCCATGAAAATTGGTCTCCAAAAGCCTCGTATCTCATCACAATTAATTTGAGTAAGTCAATACCAATTATTGTAATTAATTCCATAAGGAAATACTAATTTTCCAATAAAAATCCGAAATTAGCTCAAAAATCGCCCGTGGGGCCCACGTCTCGGAACCTGACAAAAGTTACAAAATATGAACGTCCATCCAACCACGAGTCCAACCATACAAATTTCACCAAAATCCGACATCAACTCGATCCTCAAATCTTCAATTAAAATCATTGAAGATTTTTAACATTTTCAACCCAATCTTTACCCATTTGAACTCAACAATCTTTCCATAAACCTTATTGATATGCATAAATAATACTATTACACCCAAGAATTATACTCTTAAACACCCAAGAAACTCAAAATTGAAGACTAGGGATTAGAACCTTACCTCTTGGGTGAAGATCTTGTGATATTTCCTTGTTGGATTTCAAAGCTTGAACAAGATCTTGATGAACGAAGCACTTGAGTTTCTTCCTCTCTCTAGAACACTCTCCCTTCTCTCTAAGAATGTCAGCTTTTTGCTCCAAAATGAGTCTTAAAGCCTATTTATCAAAATGGGGTTGGTGCCCAGTACTGGGCTGTTTTGGTCCATTATGCGACCAGTTTGCGGTCACAGAAGCACTTTCGCGATCGCAAGAATGATTCTGCGATCGCAGAATCTCATTTTTCCAGCCTTTGGTAATTTGGTCATAACTTCTTGTTGAAATGTCCAAATAATGAACGGTTTGAAGCATTAGAAACTAAACTCAAATATCTTTCATTTGATAGTCTATTATTAAATTTCTAATTTCTATATTCGATGCCGAAATCTATCGAATCAAAAGTCCGATTGACCTCAAAATTTGCACACAAGTCATAAATGACATAATAGACCTATTACAATTTCCAGAATCAGAGTCTAACCCCGATATCAAAAAGTAAACCCCCCGGTCAAATATTCCAAAAATTCAACTTTCACCATTTCATGCCTAATTCCACTACGGACCTTCAAATAATTTTTCGAACATGCTCCTAAGTCCATAGTCACCATACGGAGCTATTGGAATCATCAAAACTCTATTTCGGGGTCGTTTATACATAAGTCAACATCCAGTCAACTATTTCAACTTAAGCTTCGAACATGAAATTCATTCTTCCAAGCTAACTCTGAAATACCTTAAAACCAAAACTGACAATTCACACAAGTCATAATACCTCGTAGGAAGTTATACA
The DNA here is from genome assembly GCF_000715075.1 of Nicotiana tabacum. NCBI lineage: Eukaryota > Viridiplantae > Streptophyta > Magnoliopsida > Solanales > Solanaceae > Nicotiana > Nicotiana tabacum. The sequence goes on from NC_134098.1 coordinate 130,257,356, forward strand.
AGACTTCAAATAGTTGAAAGGAGCGTAAATGCTCAAAATGACCAGTCGGATCGTTACATTTAGAATTTATCTAAGAGCAAGAGAATGGGTTGTTGGGTGTAGAAACACCATTAATAAGGGCTATGAAGCTTTATACCCACCAAGTGTTTGATAAAATGCCTAAGTGACCAAAACATGAGGATTATTGCTAATATGGAATTCTTTTGGCTTGTATTGATATAGATTAAAGATGAAAGGATTGGCGAATGTTGTTTTCAAGAGCAAGAATTTAAGGTATGTGAGACTAACTCTCTATGTTTGGGAATGTTAATGATTCTCCCTACACTACATTTCTTTTACGACGTTACTACTTACCTCAGAAATATAGTTAAGCCTAGTTCTTTGAATAGTTGCAGAACTTCTATTATCTAGCTTCATAACTCGTTCATGACTTTTATTCTAAATGTTGTGAGCTTAGTGTGTAATCAATATATACTTGGGTTTGATGCCCATGAATCTCAGTCTAGATTACTCAGCTTGTCATAAAAAATTTAAGTTTCAGTTTTCATAATCAGTTCAAGAATACATGTCTCAGTCTAGTACTATTCAGTATTCCAGTATCATGTAACTCAATATGATTCACTATTTCAGCATCACATATTGCAGTATGATTTTCAGTTCCAGAATTTAAATACCTGAATGTTGAACACCTGTAATTGGGCTTGAGGCTGTAGTTTATATGTTTTATGCATATTTGGGCATGAGGCTGTAGTTTATGCTTTATGCAAGTTTGAGCCTGAGCCCGTAGTTTATGCTTTATGCATTTTGGGCTTGAGGCCGTAGTTATGTATACGTATACTTGGGCTTGAGGCCGTAGTTATGTATACGTATACTTGGGCATGATGCCGTAGCTTTTGCACATATATATTAGGCCCGAGGCCATACTTTATTCAGATAAACATGTTGTTCATCATTCAGAAGAGGGAGTATTCATATCCTTACTTCCTTTGTTCAGTTCAATTATTAGTTATCATTTCAGTTATTAGTTATCATTTATCAGTTATCATTTTATTTTCAGTTTCAACAGTTATCATTTCAGTTATCAGTTCTCAGTTAGCAGCCCAGTTTTAGTTTCAGCATTTACAGTTCTTTCTTTTAGTTGCTTTACATACCAGTACAATTCAAATGTACGGATGTCCCCTTTTCCCGGTGCCTGCATCTCACGATGCAGGTAATGATTTACAGGTTGATGATTCAGAGCTCTAGGATTCTCGTATCAGCTATTTGGTGACCCCCAGTACTTTCGGGGTTTTATCATTACCTTACAGTATTCAGTTTTTTCAGATAGTCAGTGTTTTCAATACCTCATTATAGGCTTCAGAGACTAGAGAAACAGTTAGACAGAGTCACAAACTTTTCATGTTAAGCAATGTTTGCTACAACTATATTTCAGAATTATATTAGTGTTTCCGCTTTTGATTTATATCATTCAGACTTTCAGTATGTCAGCATGTGTTAGTTTATCTTCCGCATTCAGTATATTATGATATCACATGTTGATTAAGCCAACCAGTTGGTTCGCTCGGTTGCATGTAGTTAGGCACGGGGTGCCGTGTTACATATAGGCCCAGGTTCAGGGTGTGACATATTTTACGAGGTTATTAACTATCATGCGGGGCTAGTAAAGTATTCTGCCTCACTTGATTGGTTAACTAACCCAATACACTAATCTATCACAAATTAATGAAATTTATTTAAATCAGCATTAAAATGGATACATCGTACTTACAATTAATATTATACAATTTGATGGTACAACAACATACAAATTTAAAAACAAATTTAGTACAAATTTAATAGAAATTGATATATCTATAACAACATACACACTAAAAATAAATTTCATACAACAAATTATATAGTATACACTTATTTACAGCTTATCTATGACTTTCGTACATTATTTTTACCCAATTAAAATACACCTACAACATCATACAACTTAAATACAATTTTCATACAAATGTTTCACAATATGTCTTTTCTGTATATTTTGTATATGATTTGTATATATTTTGTATGTGGTGTGTGTTTCTTCATCTCTAATATTCCAATCAAAACTTTCTCTCTTAATACAATTTTGATACATATCAATAACTTTATGTAAAAAGATTGTATTGATAACTTAAATACAAACTTTATACAACGATTCATGCATTATACAACTATTTTTCAATTTTCATACAATATTCAAATAAAAAAAAGTATTTAACTACAACATAATACAGTTTACCTAACAGTAACTAGTACCGCAGCAATTTCGACTATGCCATCGTCCGGTGGTGAAAAGCCACTGGACCAGTCCCAACAGATGCACAATCCATGGGCGTACAAACCCCAGTAGGGTGCTGCTACAATTTCCAATCAAGATGCTTCACATCTAAAGTTTGGTGACGCGATTACTGTAGCACAAAGTTGCCATGGATTTTCTGAAAATTCCCAGCTCAATTCTGGGCCAAATATCACAACTACTAATACGTATGTTGCTCAATTGTCTCAAACAAAAGCAGCTGCTACCTTGAATAAAAAATTACTGAAACCTATTGAAGTTATTCATAGAGTTCCAACAATTCAGTTTTCAATGGATGAACGGATGGAATTCGCAAAAGAGGAGGGATTGCATCAAGTTGTTGTGGTGAAGCTTTCTTCTAACGCACCAGATGTATCCACTTTAAGAAGTTTACTGCCGAAAATTTTCGATATCAAAGGACAAGCTTTGATCGGCCAACTTGCACCTAGACAATTGCTTATTAGGATTGATCAACATGAAGATTGCGTCAATTCACTTGCGAGGTCAGTTAGCTACTTTAAATACAATGGTAGGGAGCACCAAATCAAAGTTTTTCCATGGTCGGTTGGTTTTAATGTAAAGGAGGAAACAACAAAGGCAGTGGTTTGGATTTCCTTGCCTAATCTCCCAATGGAGTTGTTCACAATGAAGGCATTTTTGTCTATAGCTTTAGCTGTTGGCAAGCCTATAGCCATTGACAAAGCTACTCAGACTAAGTCGCGTCCTAGTACTGCAAGAGTTAAGGTTATCCTTGATTTAATGGACAAACTACCACATAAATTGAGGCTGCAATTTCTGGACAAACAAACGGGCAGAATGGTTGAAGTTTTTCAAGATTTTGTGTATGATAATTTGCCGTTATATTGTAACCACTGTAAACACCAAGGGCATGATGAAAAAACATGTCGCCGTTTGAATGAAAATGCAGTAGGGAGCAGGCCAGGAGAGGAACATGCTGTCGTGCAAAGTGATGAGGATATACTGGTTAAGGAAGGTAATTTATTTGAGAAGTTTCAAGGGGATTTGAGGCAATTGCTTAATGAAAAAAAGTGACTGCGAGGCTTGACTGAAGCAGCAGGTGTCAAGGATATAGCCCATAGAACTGATGGTGCCCAGGTTCATTACAAATCTGGGAATCAGTCATTAATAAATGCTACTGCTGGGGCATTAAGTGCTAGTGGTGATGAGAGCTCAGCTGACTTGTAGGGAAAATCATCTGGTGTTATTCAAATGCAGGATGATCGAGCTATTGAAGTCATTGGTGCTGAGAAGAATTTGTATGTTCCAGGTGTTAGTGAATTACATGGAAATCAGTCAGCTATTGAAGTTTCAAATTTGGAAGCTACTGTTCCACTAAAGACTACAGGGGAACAAACATATTCTATTTCAAAAAAGGCTTTGCTTCCTGTTGAAACAACTCTTGCCAAGGCTTCTAATGATGTAGTTGTAGCGGAACAGAGTAATTCACGACCAGTCTCAATGAATGCTACTGATGTCGTGAAAAATAAACTCCCAGCTGATATACCTGCTACACGAGCTTTGGACACGATTTACAGGGCAGTGAGTAAGGCAACTGCAGATGCACTAGTTGGAGATGTTCGTGGATATGCCGAAAGTTCAAATTGGGCAACACTGGATGCTACTGCTGCACGTGTTGAACATGTGAGAGCTTTAAATAATAAAAATGCTGCAGGTATTAAGGCAAAGGCACAAGCTGGGCACTCGCAAAAAACTACAAATAATCAAGCAAAATACAGAGTTCAAGTAGGGGAGGAAAAATCTGGGCAGTTTATTGCCATTTCATGCAGACCTGGTGCAGTGCCATCAAGAGTAGTAGCTGCAACTGCTGTTGTGAAAGATGGATGGGAGCTTGATCGAGATGCATCAGTTGTTGATGGAAAAGGGCAGATTACAGTATAACAAGCAGCTACTGCTAACTCTAGAGGTCAAAAAAAGATGACTTGTGAGGCTCTATCCATGATCATTTCTGCCTCTACATTACAAATTAAAAAAGAGGAAAGCACTGTGGTTATTGCCCAACATTCAAACAACATAGAGAAGGTAGATATGTGGGCAGATCAGGTTGAGGAGGAGGAAGGGAATGAGGTTGAGTCGATGGAAAAGTTAACAGAAAGAAAGAAGAAAAGACCGGGGCAGGTACTTGACTTCTCAGGCACATCTGGTGCTATTGAATCAGGCAATAAGGAGGAAGGAATTGGAGTAGGTGCAGAACGTGAAACAAAGGAGCACACTCTAAAGTCTTCAAGTAGGTTGGATGATTCTGGGACGGGAGATAGACAAGGATTTTCCAGGACTACTGAATTACATTCCTCCAGTGCTTTGGCCCAGCAACTTGTACCGGTGTCCAGCAGTACCATATTTGATGAACTACCTGTTCATGGAATTCCAAACTCAGGCAAAACCAGTGAAACACCTTCAAAGGCAGGTACACAATTTTATCCAACTGCACATACTCCTTCAGTTGTGCCATTTCATTTTTTAGCTGTCCGGCGACAGTATAATTCAGATCCTAGGGATGGAAGAACTACTGATCGTGTAGATGTTATGGAATTTGAGTACGCATTGGTTTTAAGTCCCAGCAGTAACAAAGAAAAATGCAGAAGTGATGGGTTGGTTAACAACTTCAGTGATCGACAACATACTGATATGAACAACTTCGCAGAGGGATTGACGGATTATAAAAAATTTAGCTACAGCACTCTTAAACTACACTTTTCCAGTCCACATGTGGCAAAAATCATCAAGGATACCCAGGTTAACATGATGTTGAATGCCAATCCTACGACCAAGCAACCTTTGGTCACTTTGAATACATCTGCACTTGAGATTCCTTCTCAATTTTTGGAATCATTTGGTGAGCATGGTATTGAATCCGGGCAGCTCCTACTGTCCACAGGGAATGACTATGATGTAGTCAAAGAGGAAATGAGGGAGGAGAGTAATTCGCAAATTGGCCAACATGACAATGCACTCTTAAACAAAGAGTTGTTACAACGACTAGCACTATTGAATGAGTACAGACATATTGACGATTTTGGGATGCATATGGGTCAAGATTTTTATGAAGAAGGAGAAGAGGATGCACTACTGGATGCCACCTTCAATATTATAGCTAGAGAGGGAGATCTTTCACCAAGACATGTGCGAAGCGGATCCAACAAATACAAGAAGAAGGCACCAGACAGGCAACATAGTTGGGACGGCAAAGCAACACAAGAGGTTGTCATTAGGAAACCTCCAATGAGAAATGCAAAGCAAAAGGCAGTTGTACCTACGACCTCTACAAGGTCAAATAGGTCAAAGAGAAAATGATAAAGTTTGAAGAATTTTTGAAGACTATGGAAGAGGAAGCCAATGAGCTACAAATTGAAGAGTTCACAAGGTTGAAGAAAGAGGGGCAAGACTCAATTTTTTACATTGTTTTACTTTATCACTTTTTAAGTATCATCAATTGTAATATCATCACAAAGTATGTTATAAACTCTGTGATGATTATAGAGTACCTAGTTCTTTCCAGTTCGTTTTTTCTTCATGCTTGTTAGTAGATGAGGTTTATTATGGCTCAATAGGATTTGTACGGTAAGATCTAACACAGTATGTGCGAGCTATATTGTTATGCCTTTGGGAAGATCCAAGCGGCTGTGAGGTTATATGCCCTCGTGAGACTTCTGCCAGCGGCTACACCATGATCCTCTAAATGAGGCTGCCATCTTAAGGCAATGGAGGCACAGAGTTGTGATTATATAGCCAAGGCATAGAGGCAACACTACTATAGCTTTTGCCCCCCTTACTTGTACCCTTCCGTTGTGGTTTTTTCTTTCTTTTATTATTAATAAAATAGCTACTAGGCAACCCGCCTTGTAGTATATTTGCCAAAACAAAAAATACAGTTTACATATAACTATACTACAACTTTACTATAATTTCATAAGTATAATATATGCCATGTGTTCTTCTTCTTCTTCTTCGTGTTTCAATCTGAAATTCATCCAAAATAAAGTCTAATATTCGCCAAACACCCTCAAAATTGAGATATAAAGTCCAAACAATATTCCAAATTATTTGCAACAACACCCAATCCAAACAAATAATGGTTTTTAAAAACCCAAATTCAAATTCAAAGCTTAAAGCTTTTTAATGGCTGTCAATGGTGGAGAGTCAAACACCTTCAAAATTTATTAATTGACAATTTCAATTTGAACAACAAATGTGCAACATAAAAGAAAACTGCTAAGTTAAAACTCTATAGTAAAATGATTGAAATCCATTAATGAATTCCATTAAAAAAATATAAAACATGAAAGGATAAAAAATAGAGGACATCAGAGAAAAAACAATTGGGAAATAAACAGAGAATTAGAGACAGAGATAGAAAGAGCACAAGAGAGAGAGAGAGAGAGAGAGAGAGAGAGAGAGAGGTGGGGAGAGAGAGAGCGCAGGAGGGAGAGAGAATAAGGATGAGAAATAATTGATTCCTCATTCAATTCCTAATATAATGGGATACTCATTTAATTCCTAAATTATATGTAATTGGTTAAATGTATATGCCCATGTAATTAAATTGAAACTTGAGTAGGGAGGGTAATAAAGTTTCAAATAGTGTATAGGAAGGTAAAAATCCATAGTGAGATTTGATTCTCACAGTTTTTCTCTCTCATCTATTTCTTGAATTTCTTATAGAAAGTAAATTTAAAAAAATGTCTGAAAAATAAGGATATACAAAGAAAACTGAATTACACCAAACCAATAAATCGAGTCAAATTAAAAAGAAACCTCGACTAATGGTTTTCGATTTGGTATTGAGAAAATAAACATGACCATAATGAGTTTGTTTCAGTTGAGATGAGGATACACTACTGGATGCCACCTACAATATTATAGCTAGGGAGGGAGATCTTTCACCAAGACATGTGCGAAGCGGATCCAACAAATACAAGAAGAAGACACTAGACATGCAACATAGTTGGGACGGCAAAGCAACACAAGAGGTTGTCATTAGGAAACCTCCAATGAGAAATGCAAAGCAAAAGGCAGCTGTACCTACGACCTCTACAAGGTCAAATAGGTCAAAGAGAAAATGATAAAGTTTGAAGAATTTTTGAAGACGGTGGAAGAGGAAGCCAATGAGCTACAAATTGAAGAGTTCACAAGGTTGAAGAAAGAGGGGCAAGACTCAATTTTTTACATTGTTTTACTTTATCACTTTTTAAGTATCATCAATTGTAATATCATCACAGAGTATGTTATAAACTCTGTGATGATCATAGAGTACCTAGTTCTTTCCAGTTCATTTTTTCTTCATGCTTGTTAGTAGATGAGGTTTATTATGGCTTAATAGGATTTGTAAGGTAAGGTCTAACACAGTATGTGTGAGCTATATTGTTATGCCTTTGGGAAGATCCAAGCGGCTGTGAGGTTATATGCCCTCGTGAGACTTCTGCCGGCAGCTACACCATGATCCTCTAAATGAGGTTGACATCTTAAGGCAATGGAGGCGCAGAGTTGTGATTATATAGCCAAGGCATAGAGGCAACACTACTATAACTTTTGCCCCCTTACTTGTACACCTCCGTTGTGGTTTTTTCTTTTCTTTTATTATTAATAAAATAGCTACTAGGCAACCCGCCCAGTAGTATATTTGCCACAAAAAAAAATACAGTTTACATATAACTATACTACAACTTTACTACAATTTCATAAGTATATTATATGCCTTGTGTTCTTCTTCTTCTTCTTCTTCTTCTTCGTGTTTCAATCTGAAATTCATCCAAAATAAATTCTAATATTCGCCAAACACCCTTAAAATTGAGATATAAAGTCCAAACAATATTCCAAATTATTTGCAACAACACCCAATCCAAACAAATAATGGTTTTTAAAAACCCAAATTCAAATTCAAAGCTTCAAGCTTTTTAATGGCTGTCAATGGTGGAGAGTCAAACACATTCAAAATTTATTAATTGACAATTTCAATTTGAACACTAAATGTGTAACATAAAAGGAAATTGCTAAGTTAAAACTCTATAGCAAAACGATTGAAGTCCATTAATGAATTCCATTATAAATATATACAACATGAAAGGATAAAAAAATAGAGGACATCAAAGAAAAAACAATTGGGGAATGAATAGAGAATTAGAGACAGAGATAGAAAGAGCACAACAGAGAGAGAGAGAGAGAGAGAGCGCAGGAGGGAGAGAGAATAAGGATGAGAAATAATTGATTCCTTATTCAATTCCTAATATAATGGGATACACATTTAATTCCTAAAGTATATGTAATTGGTAAAATGTATATGCCCATGTAATTAAATTGAAACTTGAGTAGGGAGGGTAATAAAGTTTCAAATAGTGTATAGGAAGGTAAAAATCCATAGTGAGATTTGATTCTCACAGTTTTTCTCTCTCATCTATTTCTTGAATTTCTTATAGAAAGTAAATTTAAAAAAATGTCGGAAACATAAGGATATACAAAGAAAACCGAATTACACCAAACCAATAAATCGAGTCAAATTAAAAAGAAACTTCGACTAATTATTTTCGGTTTGGTATTGAGAAAATAAACCTGACCATAATGAGTATGTTTTAGTTGAGATGAGGATGCACTACTGGATGCCACCTTCAATATTATAGCTAGGGAGGGAGATCTGTCAAATAGGTCAAAGAGAAAATGATAAAGTTTGAAGAATTTTTGAAGTCGGTGGAAGAGGAAGCCAATGAGGTACAAATTGAAGAGTTCACAAGGTTGAAGAAAGAGGGGCAAGACTCAATTTTTTACATTGTTTTACTTTATCACTTTTTAAGTATCATCAATTGTAATATCATCACATAGTATGTTATAAACTCTGTGATAATCATAGAGTACCTAGTTCTTTCCAGTTCGTTTTTTCTTCATGCTTGTTAGTAAATGAGGTTTATTATGGCTTAATAGGATTTGTAAGGTAAGGTTTAACACAGTATGTGTGAGCTATATTGTTATGCCTTTGGGAAGATCCAAGCGGCTGTGAGGTTATATGCCCTCGTGAGACTTCTGCCGGCAGCTACACCATGATCCTCTAAATGAGGCTGCCATCTTAAGGCAATGGAGGCGCAGAGTTGTGATTATATAGCCAAGGCATAGAGGCAACACTACTATAGCTTTTTCCCCTCTTACTTGTACTCTTCCGTTGTGGTTTTTCTTTTCTTTTATTATTAATAAAATAGCTACTAGGCAACCCGCCTAGTAGTATATTTGCCAAAAAAATACAGTTTACATATAACTATACTACAACTTTACTACAATTTCATAAGTATATTATATGCCATGTGTTGTTCTTCTTCTTCTTCGTGTTTCAATCTGAAATTCATCCAAAATAAAGTCTAATATTCGCCAAACACCCTCAAAATTGAGATATAAAGTCCAAACAATATTCCAAATTATTTGCAACAACACCCAATCCAAACAAATAATGGTTTTTAAAAACCCAAATTCAAATTCGAAGCTTCAAGCTTTTTAATGGCTGTCAATGGTGGAGAGTCAAACACCTTCAAAATTTATTAATTGACAATTTCAATTTGAACACCAAATGTGCAACATAAAAGGAAACTGCTAAGTTAAAACTCTATAGTAAAACGATTGAAATCCATTAATGAATTCCATTAAAAATATATACAACATGAAAGTATAAAAAATAGAGGACATCAGAGAAAAAACAATTGGGGAATGAATAGAGAATTAGAGACAGAGATAGAAAGAGCACAAGAGAGAGAGAGAGAGAGAGGTGGAGAGAGAGAGAGAGCGCAGGAGGGAGAGAGAATAAGGATGAGAAATAATTGATTCCTTATTCAATTCCTAATATAATGGAATACTCATTTAATTCCTAAAGTATATGTAATTGGTATAATGTATATACCCATGTAATTAAATTGAAACTTGAGTAGGGAGGGTAATAAAGTTTCAAATAGTATATAGGAAGGTAAAAATCCATAGTGAGATTTGATTCTCATAATTTTTTTCTCTCATCTATTTCTTGAATTTCTTATAGAAAATAAATTTAAAAAAATGTCGGAAACATAAGGATATACAAAGAAAACCGAATTATACCAAACCAATAAATCGATTCAAATTAAAAAGAAACCTCGACTAATGGTTTTTGGTTTGGTATTGAGAAAATAAACCTGACCATAATGAGTTTGTTTCAGTTGAGATGAGGATGCACTACTAGATGCCACCTTCAATATTATAGCTAGGGAGGGAGATCTTTCACCAAGACATGTGAGAAGCGGATCCAACAAATACAAGAAGAAGGCACTAGACATGCAACATAGTTGGAACGGCAAAGCAACGCAAGAGGTTGTCATTAGGAAACCTCCAGTGAGAAATGCAAAGCAAAAGGCAGCTGTACCTACGACCTCTACAAGGTCAAATAGGTCAAATACTTATCATATAGTCATTCAACCGCTCATCGAGCCACAAATTCCACTCATAGGAACACTACCAAACGCATAATTCCAATTGCACAGGTTCTCACAACCAAAACTTCCGAGTTTAAGCTGCGATCTAATTCCGGCTTCAAGTGTGGCCCATCAACAAAACACATAATACTCATCTCGAACCTCGTTCATGGAATCAACTAATACTGAGCGCTCACATACGCACACGAATACACGGAAGGAATTCAAAGAGTTATGTTTGAAGATGAATCAATTCTGCACGATAAAATACAAGAAAGTGAAATTGTTTCCTAAGGGTTCGGCAGCCTCTCGAAGATAAGTACAGACGTCTCCGTACCGATCCGCGAGACTCTACTAAACCTGCTCATGACTCGTGAGACCTATGTAACCTAGAGCTATTATACCAACTTGTCACGACCCAAAATCTCACCCGTCGTGATGGCGCCTATCTCAATGCTAGGCAAGCCGACAATCTCAATAAACCACCATATCTTTTAAGTTTGAAAACATAATATCTAAATTTAGAGAAAGAAAAACTCACAAATACATATATAAACACTCCCAAAACCCGGTGTCACTGAGTACATGATTATCTTATATGAAATAAGTCTGGAAAATACGGTCCATAATAGTCTGAGACCATATGCAGTAAATAAGGAGATAGGGAAGGAGATGCAAGGTCTGCGAAACACGGCAGCAACATCTGGATCTCCGAAAACTCAACTGTGCAAAAGAAATTAATACCCGCTTTGGCCGGGAACACCTGAATCTACACACGAAGTGCATGGTGTAGTATGAGTACAACCAACTCAGTAAGTAACAATAATAAATAAAGCACTGAAGATAGTGACGAGCTACATAGTTATAGTTCACTTTCAGTAATTCCAGCAAAGAATAAACATGCTTTCAAATCAAGCAGTTTAAGTCAAATCAATTTAATACAGTTCAAGTTCACGTAATCCGGATATCAAATCTTTCAGAGAATTTCACAACATTGACAGATAACAACTAAGTGCATTAACAAATGAAAAGCAAGTATAGCCTTTCAGGGCAACAGTCACTCTACTCGTCACAACAGCTCAATCACTCTACTCTCAGCCCCCGGCACTCACACTCAATGGGTACCCACACTCACTGGTAGGGGTATCAATGGATATTCGAAAATTGACTAAACCGACCGAACTGTACCGCACCGCACCGTACCGTACCGAACCAATTTTTAGGTATTTTTGAAGAAACCGTAGGTTTTTATATAAATCTATAACCGCACCGATAATTAGGGTACGCTTTTTATTTTATAAAAATAAACCAAAAAAAATCCCGAACTGTACCGAATAAATTTTACATGTGAAAAAAATATTTATCTAGTAAGTTTAAAAAGAATAATGCATTAAATTTTTCTTTGGGCCTTGGAATTATGAAAACTATTACAAGCCAACAAGTAACTAAACTTAAAATACTAATTCCTAAAACCTATTATGCTACATCTACTTAAACTAAGTTATTTCAAGTATCTTTATTAGCAAGACACAAAGTATTCTAGCGATAATGAGTAGAAAACTACAATGTAATGAATATGTTTCCTTTCATATAATTTAGATTTATCTTTTTGAATATTTAATCCTCTATAGACTTTATTCTTGATGAGTCTCAGCTTGGTTAATAACTTTCCACTCGTGTGATTTATATTTTTTTTGCCTTTGCTTGGTTTCTTTTACGTTGTTGTAGAATAGTTTATGGATCTACACTCTAGCCATCTTTTATTTTTTTTAATTCATCACCCTTTAAACAGTAAAAATGTCTAGAGAATTTTGCTAAGTCCTATAAACAGAACGTATGTTATTGCATTCTACTTCTACTGGTGAATTTTATATGATATTTAAAAAATATCAAAAATTAACCGAACCGTACCGATACCGAAGAGAAACTGACATGATTGGAATGGTTTTAAAAATTCTAATTCTGGTTATACATAATTGAATAACCGAAAAATTAGTATGGTACAAATTTTATAAAATAACCATCCGAACCCAACCATTGACACCCCTAATCACTGGGGGTGTACAGACTCCGGAGGGTCTCCTACAACCCAAGCGCTATAATCCGCACGGACAACTCACGTGCTGCACGGACAATTCACGTGCTGCATGGACAACTCACGTGCTATAATATCCCTCACGGACAACTCACGTGTTGCACGGACAACTCACGTGCTATAATATCCCGTACGGACAACTCACGTGCTGCATGGACAACTCACGTGCTATAATATCCATACATCACCGACAGGCCCTTGGTCTCTCTCAGTCACCAACCTCTCTAGTCTCTAAGGCTCTCGTAAATAACAAAGATCAGCCCAAACAAAGATAACATAGTGTATCAATAAAAATCAAGAAATACTGAGGTGTGATACGCAAGTAAAATCGTGACTGAGTACAAGACAGCAATTAGTAAATAATTCAACGAGTACGCGACCTCTGCAGTTCGCAACAGTACTATCACTTAGCCTAAACATGATTTACAGTCAAATTTCTTTAACACATAGAGAGCAAATAACTAATAACAAGTTATTCAACTTTACAGTTTCACGGGATGGACCAAGTCATAATCTCCTTGGTGCATGCCCACACGCCCGTCACCTCCAAAATAATCACATGACACAAAATACGGGGTTTTCTACCCTCAGGACCAGATGTAAAACTGTTACTTACCTCAAACCGTGAAATTCTTATTCCGCTAAAACTTTGCCTCGTGAATTGGCCTCCAAACGCCTCGAATCTAACCACAAATAATTTGATTCAGTCAATAGAATTTATTGGAATTAATCCCATAAGAAAATGCTAATTTTCCATAAAAATCCAAAAATTAGCTCAAAAATCGTCCGTGGGGCACACGTCTCGGAACCCGACAAAAAGTTACAAAATCTGAACCCCCATTCCGATATGAGTTCAACCATACCAATTTTATCAAATTCCGATAACAACTCAACCTCCAAATCTTAAACTTTTGTTTTTGGAAGATTTTGCCAAAATCTTGATTTCTTCCATTTAAATCCGGAATAAATGCTGCATATAACCAATAGAATCATGAAGTATAATCACTTTCGGAAATAGAACACTTACCCCAATCCATATGGTAAAAATCGCCTCAACAATCATTTCAACCTGAGCTCCACAACTCCAAATATGTTAAAAATGGCTAAGACCTCGAAATATAGCTACTGCCGAGGTATTTACTCTTCGCGATAACGGAAAATGCTTCGCGATCGCGAAGCACAACATTTCTCAGCCCAAATTTTTCCTTTCGCGATCACGAAGAACAAGTGCCCAGCTCTTCCAGACAGCCTCTAGTATAATGGTCATAACGTTCTGTACAAAACTCCAAATTGCAATTGGTTTAACTCTCTGAAAGCTAGACACCAAAGACTATAACTTTCATTTGTTTCTCATCTCTTAATTCCTTATAGATTGCGAGATATAAGCTTCTAAAGTCAGCCCTGTGCAACAGAGATTTCCAAACTCTTCCCAGACAGCCTATAGTATATCCACGATAACGTTTTGTACACAACTCCAAATAACAAATGCTTTACCTTTCGAAATACTAGACACAAAATGCTACAACTTTCATTTTTGGATCATCTCCAAATTCCTTATAGATCAGAGATGTAAGCTTCCAAAGTCAGGTTAGTGCAGCAGAAGTTTGTTCTACGCGATCGCGAAATAGCTTCCGCGATCGCGATTCACAAGGCCCCAAACTGCTGTTCACTCTTCACGAACGCGACCCGATGTTCGCGGTCGCGATTCACACCTCTGTGGACAAAACCCAGTAATTTAAAATGGCCTAGAAATGGTTCGAAACCACACCGAAACTCACCCGAGCCCCTCAGGACCTCAACAAAATATACCAACAAGTCCTAAAACATCATACGAACTTAGTCGAAGCCTCAAATCACATCAAATAATGCTAAACCCACGAATCATGCCGCAATTCGAGCTTAATAAAACTAAGACATTCCAACTTCTACATTCGATGCCAAAACCTATCGAATCAAGTACCATTGACCTCAAATTTTACACACAAGTCATAATTGACATAACGAAGCTATTCCAATTTCCAGAATCGTATTGCGACTCCGATATCAAAAGGTCAATTCCCCGGTCAAACTTCCAAACTTAAATTTTCATTTTAGCTATTTCAAGCCTAATTTAGCTACGTGCTTCCAAACAATTTTCCGAACACGCTCCTAAGTCCAAAATTACCATACGGAGCTATTGAAATCATCAACACTCTATTCCGAGGTCGTTTATATATAAGTCTACATCCGGCCAACTTTTCTAACTTAAAATTTTCAATTATGAGACTAAGTGTCTCATTTCACTCTGAATTCTCTCTGGACCCGAACCAACTAACCCGGTAAGTCTTAAAACAGCTGTAAAGCATAAATTCATCAGTAAATGGGAAAACAGGGTTGTAATACTCAAAACGACCGGTCGGGTCGTTACAACTATTTACAGTTTACATGTTGTTTCATGTTTCAAAGATCCACTCTTTTGACAAATTATCATTCTGTATACTTTTTCTGACATATTATATAGTAGTTATTTGGGAACACCCATAGCTTTGACTGTAGTGAGAAGCTCTCCTGGAAGAAAATTAATTAGTGCATTAAACAAAATATCACTTCTATATATAGAAGGACTGAATGCTATTTTAATCAATGTTTACGAGTAAATTTAGGTTTCACATTGCATTTAAATGTAGTCATGGTTGTTACCATAGTGTTGTTGAAATTATTGGTTCTCAAAATACATGCAGTTTACTATTCTTTGTATGTATATATATAGAACAAATTAGAAACTTAATTAGAAATTAGAAAGAAGAATCACATAACGTGAAGGGCTGTGGTTAAGATAATGAAGATCTTTCTCAAAGTAGATAATATATTATAGTATGTGACAACTACTATTAGTTTAAACAAGAGCACATTATCACATGTAATTAAACTACACCCTAATATTTAATATACATCCCTAACTAGTATGTATACGATAGAGGAGTAATAAAGAAGTTTGTTAGTGAGCCAAATCCACCTTATACTTTGATAGGATAAATTATATCTATTGAATGATAAATGGAGAAAGAAGTGGGCCAACCCAAGTTAATTGGGTATGACGTAGGCGTCCAGGAGGGTTTAAACAAGTGAAATTTGCTTTGGGCTCAATAAAAAAGAAAATAATATAGTAGGGGATTTGGAGGGCATTGTGGGCGGCTCTAAGGGGGATCAAACTAGAAACTTGATTTCATTATATGATATCATTGCTACATTGGCATGAGGAGCAGATACACAAGCACGCAGCCTTGGTTGCTAAAGAACGAACACACGAGCAGTTCACTATTCTGTAACTTCAGCGCAACAACGAGTACGTAATGTTGATGAAATTTAATTTTATGTTTATTATTCTTTTGGACATAGGTATGGAAATAAGAGATTTATAATTGAGTATTGATGGTAAATTGTGGCAACCAGACAAGTTTCTAATGAATTAAATTCATGGGTGATTCGATACGAGTTAAGAAATTTTAGCCATAAGGTTTTTCAACTAAAATTGTCAATTTGGAAGGGCAAATTTTATCAAAATTTAATTTTGATTAGTGTTATGGAATCCTCTCGTTGATGAGGAGAATCCCTTGGTGGTCATGGGTCGTAAATTCTGACTCGTCGACTACCTTTTTTATTTTATTCACCACTTTTCCACCAGATCCAAGGATTGTTCATGCAAATCTTGGATCTATCTGTCATCCACCGTTGTCAGGCAGAATATTCACCTTGTCCATTGATTATCGGGTGAATCATTCTTTTTATTTACATATATGCCATTTATTGATATTTATTGCTAGATATATCTCATTTAATATTCTTGTTGCAAGAGTATTTCATATTTATTGTGATCAATAATATGCGAACTCAGTCCCATCTATCGTGCGTCCTTATACTTAATATCTAGAGTTATTATCCTTAACTAGATTTGACCCTTCATTATATAAATTTAATAGTTTAACCAGAGATTATATTTGTTGGTCAAAGAATTTTGCGCCGTCTGTGGGGAGTTTCTAGTTAAGCATTTTAGTTTCTTCTAGATCTACAACCTGCACTGATTGCTGACGTAAAGAAAAAGAAAGAAAAGAACATTTTTCTCTCTGCTTACATAGATCTAACATGGCAAACAGAGACATCCTCCACAGACATCCTCCATGAGAACTCAGAAGCAGTGGACGAGGACACAACACCCAATGCCTCTCCAAGGCGAGGTGGATCACCCCCTCCCCACTAAAGTATCACAAAATCCCTTGGCAAGACAGCCTCCACATCCATGGGAGAGGAGGCACCGCCAGCGATAAAGAAGCTCCTTAAAGTTGGTTAACTGATACACTGGCTACCATCATCCATAAGTCCGTTCAGGGCGCGGCCGCAGCGACTGCGAGAACCTGTGTTGCGTCACCAGAGAACGAGCAACACGATCAACTTCCCCCTCCCTCCGTCCTCAACAACAGGTATCAGTCACAATGTTGTTAATAATGCAGGTAATGATCACCATCGAAGCCGCTCTCACCATCATGCACCATCCACAATCATCATCGGCGATGAAGATGACACTTCCATAAATAGCGTAAAGTTCACCACGACCCACAAGATCAAACGGTCAATCACCCACGAACGGTATGAAGAACTCGAAGAAAGTATCATCTTCGATAAGTCAAATACCAACAGTTTGGCATTCCCTCACTATGACACTCTTGTTATTACTTTACGAATATTAGATACTGACGTAGGACAAATTATGGTAGATGACAGAAGCGGCACCTGTATTATCTACCCTCGAGTACTCAGACAAATGAAACTCGAGGACAATATAGTACCACATTGCATCACACTAACGGATTTTAACAATGCAGTTGAACGAACATTTGGCGAGATCACACTCCCCGTTCTGGCCGATGGCATCACTCTGGAGACCACATTCCACATCATGGATCAGGACACGGCATACAACGCCATAATAGGGAGACCGTGGATACACACCATGAGACCTATACCCTCCAGCTTGTACCAAGTCATCAAATTTCCAACTCCATGGGGGATATTCGACATACGCGGGGAACAACGTACATCTCAAGCATGCTACGACATCGCCCTACACTGCACGACCATTCAACAAATGAAAGACAAAGAGAAGGAAGCATAGCAATCAAAAGGGTCAAGGTTGGTAGATGACACATCAAAGACGTCATCAGAGACCCCGATGTGGCCAAGGCCGCATGATCGATTATAGAGGACCTTGACCCCGTTCAACTAGATGTCAACGATCTCACCAAGAAAGATTACATCGGCAGCAAACTCCAAGATTCAGGTAAGTTTCGCAAATTCTTAATTGCTAACATGAACTTGTTTGCTTTTAGCCATGCAGATATGCCAGGTATACCAAAATAGATTGCCACACACAGATTGAACGTCGATCCACTCTATCCTCTGGTAAGACGGGTTCCACACAAGTTCAATTTTGTAATCAATGACGCGGTGCACGAAGAAGTGGAAATATTATTAGAAAATGGCTCTATCAGAGAGTCAAAGTACCCCAAATGGGTCGCCAACATGGTCATGATAAAAAGGAAAAACAACAAGTGGCGGATGTTCGTGGATTTAACCGACCTGAACAAAGCTTTCCCCAAGGATGCATTTTCACTACCTCATATCTACCAACGCATAGATGTGACAACCGTACATGAGTTACTGAGTTTTCTGGATGCCTACTCGGGCTACAACCAGTTCCTTATGGAGGAAGCGGACCAGGAAAAGACCACCTTCATCACCCACTAGGGGACGTACTGCTACGGGGGCAACTTACTAGAGACTGGTTACGGAAATGTTCAAAGAACAACTCAGAGAGACGATGGAGGTATACATCGATGACATGGTGGTCAAATCCAAAAGGAAAGAAGATCACATCGATCATTTAAGAGAAGCCTTTGGCATACTCAGGCAATACGACATGAAGTTGAACCCCGAAAGTGTGCATTCGGCGTGGCCTCAGGAAAATTCTTGGGTTTCTTACTGTCAAAGCGGGGTATCGAGGTCAATCTCAAAAAAATCAAGGCCAACGAGGGTATACCAGAGCACTTGACCACCAAACAACAAGTCCAGAAGTTAACCGGCCATATCGCCGCCCTGTCAAGGTTCACCTAGCGTACTTAAAAAGAAAATCGGCCTCCGATGGACCCCCGAATGCATCCAAGCATTGAAGGAGTTGATGGTATACCTATCCTCGCCATCGTTGCTCTCAAAGATGGAACCAAGACAACCTTTCCTCCTCTATCTCACCGTATTCGAAGTAGTTGTGAGCGCAGTCCTAGTCCAACAAAGTAAAGGTACACAATCACCCATCTATTACATTAGCAAGACACTAGTCGACATCGAGACGAGGTACTCCCACCTTGAAAAACTGGCTTTGGCCTTAGTCATAGCTTCACAGAAGCTTAGACCGTATTTCCAATCCCATCCCATCTCAATCGTCACAGCTTTCCCCTTAAGAAGCATTTAACACAAACCCGTTCTTTCGGGTAGATTGGCCAAATGGGCCATCGAACTAAGAGAGCACGATATCAAATATTGACCATGAACAATGATAAAGTCTCATGTCGTCACCGACCTGTCGCTGACTTCAGTGCACACATACTGCCCGAAGTTGAAAAGGAAGCCCTCCACATTTCTCAAACACACGACCTCTAGGTCCTATACACTGACGGTGCATCTAATGCTTCGGGGTCCGGACTGGGACTCGTACTCGAAGTCCCAACAGGTGAAGTGATTCGCCAGTACATAATGTGCCCGGACATGACTAACAATGAGGTCAAGTATGAGGTTGTAATTGCAAGACTAAGACTAGCACTCAAATACGGGGCGAAGCGGCTAAGGTTGCAGTGTGATTCTCAGCTCGTGGTCAACCAAGTCACAAGGACTTTCCAAATAAAGGAGCAGAGGTTACAAAAATACCAGACCAAAATCTACAAACTACTACCCGAGTTCGACGGATGTTAGCTCGACCAGATTTCCCGAGCACATCATATCGAGGAGGACGACAGCTACCAAAAACATCACAACCGAAGAGCAAAGTGTGGTCCACCTCTTCAATTAATCGATAGACCAAATCGAGGTAAGAACAGTAAATCTAACTTGGGACTGGAACAACCGTATTGCTATATATTTGCAGGACGATATACTCCCCAATGATAAAATGAGGCCAAGAAATTGCAGATGCAAGCGGCCAAGTATAGCATCGTTCACAACCATATGTACAAAAGGACATATGGCAGCCCCCTAGCGAAATGCTTGGGCCTAAATCAGAAGTGGCGCGTCCTCGAAGAAGTGCACGAAGGCCACTACGGAGCTCAATTCGGCAATCGAGCATTGGTCAGGTGCCTCATACGAGTAGGATACTACTGACCCACCATGAAAAAATAAGCCGCAGATTTCGTGAAAAATGCGTGCAATGACAGACGTATGCCCCAATGATCCACCAAGAGGGCCAATAACTACATTCAGTGACTTCCCCTTGGCCGCTTATCAAATGGGGAATGGATATCGTGGGCCCCCTCCCTGTCGGACGAGGTAATGTACGATATCTCTTGGTTTTAACTGATTATTTCTCTAAATGGGAGGAAGAAGGAGCATTCGCCCAGATACGTGAACATGAAGTAATCACCTTCATATGGAAAAACATCATATGCCACATCGGACTCCCCAAAGAAATTAGTTGTGACAACGGACATCACTTTGCAGGAAAGAAAGTCGCCGAATATTTTGAAAAATGGCACAATAAAAGAATACCGTCAACGCCTTACAACCCCGTAGGTAACGGGCAAGCGGAATCCTCCAACAAGTCAATACTGAACATCATGAAAAAGAAACTCGAAGACACCAAGGGACTGTGGCCGGAGGTATTACCAGAAGTACTCTAGGCCTACCGAACAACGCCAAAAGCAAGCACCGGGGAAACGTCATACTCGTTAGTCTATGGGAATGATGAAGTAATACCACTCGATATCAGGAAGCCCAGTCTAAGGTACTTCTGTGAGAGCGGAGCCAAGAACGATGACAGTAGAAGGCAAGAACTCGACGAGGTCGAGGAACGAAGAGATATGGATTACGTAAGAATGGTCGCCCAAAAGCAACAAGCAAAACGCTAATATAAAAAGAGGGCAAAGATCAAGCCAATTAAAGTCAGGGACTACGTCCTTAAAGCCAAAACACAAGCAAGCAAAGACCCGCGAGAAGGAAAACTGGGAACAAACTGGAATGACCCCTACAAAATCATGGCAGCAGCAAGCAAATTCATTCATACTAGAAATAATGGAAGGAAAGCGATTACCAAACAATTGGAACATTACGCACCTCAAGTACTTCAACTTTTAAAAGGACGAGGTCCCCAAAGTTGCACTCTTTTTCCCTCGATCGAGTTTTGTCCCAATTGGGTTTTCTCGAGGAGGTTTTTAACGAGGCGATGACGGGGATACTTTCGAATTGAAGTGCACAGATGGAAAGCACTAGAAGATTAGTTCATTGCTCAATCTCTCACGATCTTTCCATCTCGACCAATGAAGGGACTAGATAGACCGGGACTGGGACTGAACTACCAGCCAGAGCCCTAAAAATACTTAAATCGATCCAAAAGTATGAATAAAGCACGATTACATGAAATTTTATTTCTACTCTCCATGTAAAGGTTAAATTCGACCTCGATTGAATTAACACCTATTTGGCCCACAACCTCAATTAATTAAAGGTTACATTATACCTCGTTCGAATTAATATGTATTCGGCCCACGACCTCAATTAATTATTGGTTACATTCGACCTCGTTCGACTTAACACCTATTCGGCCCATGGCCTTAATTAATTTTACCTCTTTTCAAATTACTACCTACTCGGCCCACGGCCTTAACCGAATGAAGGCTACCTTCAACACCGTTCAACCCACTCAAGTCTGTTACGAACTCGATAAGGTCAAGGAACATGAGTTATGGCTTATGTAAGAATGGTCATCCAAAAGCAACAAACAAAATGCTACTATAATAAGAGGGAAAAGATCAAGCCACTTATAGTCGGGGACTACATTCTTAAAGCCAAAACACAAGCAAGAAAAGATCCGCGAGAAGGCAAACTGGGACAGCCCCTACAAAATCACGGCACAACTACCCAACAACTGGAAAATTACACACCTCAAGTACTTCAACTTTTAAAAGTACGAGGTCCCCAAAGTCGCACTATTTTTCCATAGCTCGAGTTTTTTACCAATTGGGTTTTCTCTAGGAGGTTTTTAACGAGACGATGACGGGGATACTTCAAAATTAAAGTGCATAGATGGAAAGCACCGGGTGATTAGTTCATTGCTTGATCTCTCTCTATCTTTCCAGCTCGACCAATGAAGGGTCTAGATAGACCGGGACTGGGATTTAACTACCAGCCAGTGCTCGAAAAATATGTAAATCTCTCCAAAAATATGAATAAAGCACATGTATATGAAAGTTTATCTCTACTCTCCAAGTAAAGGTTACATTCGACCTCATTCGAATTAACACCTATTCGGCCCACGACCTCAATTATTTAAAGGTTACATTCGACCTCGTTCGAATTAATACCTATTCGGCCCACGACCTCAATTAATTAAAGGTTTCATTCGACTTCGTTCGAATTAACAGTTATTCGGCCCATGACCTGAATTAATTAAAGGTTACATTCGATCTCGTTCGAATTAACACATATTCGGTCCACGACCTCAATTAATTTAAGGTTACATTCGACCTTATTCGAATAAACACCTATTCTGCACACCACCTCAATTAATTAAAGGTTATATTCTGTAACGACCCGACTTGTCATTTTGAATATTTACGTCTTTTCAACTATTTCAAGTCTTGAGTAGCTTCATATGATGTATTATGACCAAGTTTGAGTTATTTTGTATTCAACCTCATAACGGAGTTTTGATGATTCCGCTAGGTCTGGATAGTGACTTTGGAATCGGGCGTATGCCCAGAATTTATTTTGGATATTTTGACGTTGTTTCTTCAAGCATAAGTGGTATAACATTAAGCAAATAAGCTAAAAATTCAGTTTTGATTGAAGCATTAGATCCGTATAGCAATTACGGAGCCATAGCAATATTTGGACATCGTATGAGAGAGTTAGGCCCATTTCCTGGTGAAATTGAAATGATTTCCCATCGCCAGCGCCGCGGGTAGCATGGGGCGCTAGCCCTGGCACTGGGATTTCATTTAATTTCTGGAAACATCGCTACAGGCAGTGCCCCACGCCACCTGTGGTGCCAGAAACATTATATACTCATTTTAGGATTCATTTTTCCCCATTTCTCTTGGCCGAACTTTGGGGTTTTCCTCCTCTCTCTCAATACCTCCAACTCCCCCCATCTTCAAGGTGAGTAATACCTACTAATTTGGTACTTCATTCCATCAATTCCACCTTAAACATAACTCAGTCCTCCATAAAATACATAGATCTTCAAGTAATTTGTTGAAGAACTCAAAGGAGGGTTTTGCAAGATTACTTCCAAAAGGTAATCCTACACCTTTAGACGTACATATATGGATATATTATGGGAATATGAGTATGAATTAAGTATTGGAACTTATGGTATGGCGATTGGAAGCCATAAGTTCCCAATTTAAATACATAACCATTATAGAGATTGAAAGGTGATTATTTGATAAAATTTTGTTGGTTGGGTGTGGATAGATGGCCATGTATGTGATGTTGAAAGTTATGAATTATTTAAGAATGATGGTTGGATAACTTATTGGTAAATAGTAGTAGTTGGATGAACTAATTTTATAGTTAAGAGGTGTAGAGATTCATGCCTGCTAGGTGTTTGATAAAATGCCTAAATGGCCTAAATTTTGGCTAATATTGGTCCCATTGGATGCTGTTATTGTAGATTGAAGTTGATTAGTATAGTGGATCGTTGTAGTATCATTAAGGGACGAATTTGAGGTATGTTAGCTAAACTCCTCTCTTAGAATTGAATCCCACGGTATTCATGTAATTTATAAGTCTCGAGTTGTTCATTATAAAATTGGCTATTCCGTATAAGTTTATGTTGAAAGATATATGTTCAATATGTATCCCAAATGCTTTTATCATGTTATGTTATCATTTGAGAATGTGTTCAAAGTATGAGTTGTGCATTAAAAATGTTTCCACTTCAAGTCAAGTTCAAACGAAGACTATTATGCTACATTTTGTGACAAATGTCTATGTGCCTAAGACTCTAAATTGCCCACATTGTACTAAAAACCTTGATTTTAAGTTGTTGTTGATGATGATGATGTTTTAAACTAAGAAAGGTTAGCATGAAATACTAAATATGGCTGAAGTGCCAAGAATAATTTTATAATTGTGGCCATTAGTGTCAATGAAATGAAACGATGTGAAAGAAGAATGAATTGAGATGATTGGTAGAAAAGAATGATGTCAATCCACTTATCATTGTGGTGAGACGGCCTAGCCAATCGGGTCGTGATCGGATGCCATGCCGCACACATGGTGGTGATTGTACTGGAAATTGTAATTGAAATTGTGATTGTGGTTGATATCTCGGGTGAGACAGCCTGGGCGGTCAGGTCATGATTGGACTCCGTGCTAAAAGTACGGTGGTATTGGTATAGTGAACGGTGGCATATTGGTACTAAAGATCTCCCAACTTAAGATATGGAAATTTATTTGAACATTGTTTTGGTCCTAACTTGAGGTTTGATGTTGTCTGAAGCTTCCACTAATATTATGATTGTTTTTGCTTGTATTATTAATCGTTCTATTGAGAGGGTGTTTTGTCATTCATACTAGTACTATTCCATATGTACTAATGTGTTTTTTGCCGGGGTCGCTGTATCTTCAATGGATGCAGGTGATTCCACAACAGGAGTTATTGATTAGTGATAGCGGTACACCTACTTCCCAGCTGACTTGGTGAGCCCCACTTCATTTCGGGGTCATGTATCTGTAGTTCCTTGTGTATTGTGTTTGAGGTATAGTCGGGGCCTTATTGCCGACACTATCATAGTACTCTTTTGTATCTATTAAAGGCTCTGTAGACATAGTGTTGGTTGTATATTAGTGATGGGGAAGTCAAACAAGTTATGATGTGCTTGAATTACTTGTTCCACTTCAAACTATGAAGTGTGTGAAATTTGATACTTTAAAATGAAGTAACTAATGGTAATGAATTGGGTTGTATACATGATTTCTGTATTGTCTAATTAATGAAAATATGAATTCTCTTTATTTATAAGTGAGTTTGGGCAGAAAGTATCTGACATGCTTGCTTGACCGGGTCTACTCAGTTGAGCGCCGGTCGCGCTCCCTGATTTTGGGGCGTGACAAACTTGGTATCAGAGCCTAAGGTTTTAAAGTGTCCTAGGATTTCTCAGAGCCGTGTCTGGTAGAGTCCTTCTTATCGGTGTGTTGTCGACCTCATCTATAATGAGGAGGTGACTTGTAGATTTAGGAATTTCACCCTTCTTTGATGTTCTAGATTGTGCGATAAAGCTGATTGTAAGACTTTTCCTCTTTTAACTCGTGCGTTGCTCTAATTTTTAGTACATGACACCTAAGAAGAGGGCAAGAATTGGCTAGAGAGACAATATCACCCCAGTAGTGGCAGTTGATCCTATTCTTGGTGATACAGGTAAGAACACTAGGGGTGGGGATATTCCCCCAATTACTACACCGCATGACTATACTACAATTGATCAGACCGCACCTGCCCCTACACCTACTGAGGCTGCAACGGTCCCTCCAATTGATATTCCAGTTCCACCTCCAACTTTGAATTCCAGAATTTCTGATGGGGATATGAGGGGAGCCAGACAAATGTTGGCTCAGATAGTGGCTTCCCAAGCCCAAAGATCGAATGTTGCACCTACTTCTTCTAGTCTGCAAGAGGATTCCGCTAGTTCCAGAGTGAACAAGTTTCTTCAGTTAGATGCTCTGGTGTTCACTGGTACTAACACCGAGGAGGACCCTCAGGACTTCATTGATGAGATGCACAAGACTCTCCAAGTTATGCATGCCACTGAGACAGAGGCAGTGGAGTTGGCTTCCTACATTCTGAAAGAGGTGGAATATTCTTGGTTTGAGCTATGGGAGGAGTCTCGTAAGGAGGGGAGCCCTCCGACGAGGTGGAGTGAGTTTTCCAATGCCTTCATTGATCATTTCTTGCCTGCCGAGACTAATACAACCCATGTCACGCATCTGTCCAAGTACCATATGAGATTCGCGCACCTGTCCAAGTATGGTATTTACATGTGCTATGGAGGCTAAAGTGTGTCGGTTTGTGTAGGGCCTTAGTCTCTTGGTAATTAATGAGGCCGCTACAGCTGCAGTGAATTCTGATATGATTTATGGGAAGATGGTGGCATTTTCTCAAGCCATAGAAACCCGCAAATTGAAGAACAGAATGGAGCGAGAGGGTAGCAATAAGGCACGGTCCACGGGCAACTTTGTTGGTTCCTCTGGTGGAAGCAGGTCAGCATTCAGGGGAGGGTTATCAGGGCCATCCCAGTTTTTTTATTTGTCTTCAATCAGTGCACCGCTGTCAAAGCCCAGTCAGTAGCAGCAGAGTCATTTTTTGGCCCGGTCAGGGCAACAAGGGATCCTACCAGCAGGGTCAGACTAATAGGAGATTCCAGCAGCAGCACAGGCCCTAATGCCCTTGGTGTGTAAATATGCACTTAGGAATATGCTACATGGACTTACCCATATGCTACAAGTGTGGATTAAGGGGTCACATTCAGAGAGACTATCATTCATCCCACCAGGGTGCGAGCAGGGGCACGGCACAACCAGCCAGTTCTGCAGGTACTACATCCGCAGAACCTCCTCTAGCTCGAGGAACTCGAACACCCGCAGGGCGTGGTGCAGCTAGGGGTGGAGCACAGAGTTCGGGAGGATCCAGCCGTTTCTATGCTATGAGGGGTCGCCAGAATTCAGAGGCTTCTCCAGATATTGTCACAGGTATATTGACTGTCCAATCTCATGATGTGTATGCTCTTATTGATCCCGGTTCCACTTTGTCATATGTCACTCCTTATGTTGCTATGGAATTTGAGATAGAACCGGAACAACTTCATGAGTCATTCTCTGTATCTACTCTGGTTGGTGAGTCTATTTTGGCCGCGTGGGTTTATATGGATTGTGTTGTCATGTTGCGTGGTCGAAACATCATGACCAATCTCGTTGAATTGGGATGGTCGATTTTGATAAATAAAGGGGATGGACTGGCTTTATTCATGTTTTGCCAAGCTTGATTGCCGAACCAGGAGCATTAGTTTCAAATTTCCAAATGAGCCAGTTATTGAGTGGAAGGGGGATGACGTGGTGCCTAAGGGTAGGTGTATTTCTTACCTTAATGCCACAAAGATGATCAACAAGGGGTGTATTTACCATTTGGTCTGGGTTACGAACATCGATGTTGAGGCACTTACACTTGAGTCTGTGCCTGTTGTGAATGAATTTTCGGGAGTCTTTCCAGATGAGCTCCTGGGGATCCCACAAGATAGGGAGATTGATTTTGGGATTGATGTGATGCCAGGCACGCAACCTATATCTATTCCACCATACAGGATGGCACCGACAGAATTGAAAGAACTAAAGGAATAATTGAAGGATTTATTAGAGAAAGGTTTCATCCGGTCGAGTGTCTCGCCTTGAGGCGCACCGGTCCTCTTTGTAAGGAAGAAAGATCGGTCCCTAAGAATGTGTATTGACTATCAACAGCTCAACAAGGTCACAATCAAGAATAAGTATCCACTACCAAGGATAGGTGATTTGTTTGACCAATTGCAGGGTGCTAAGTACTTTTCCAAAATTTATTTACGATACAGGTATCATCAATTGAATATCAAGGAGCAGGATATTACAAAAACAACTTTTAGAACCCGATATGGGCACTTTGAATTTTTGGTGATGTCTTTTGGACTAACAAATGCCCCGATGACATTCATGGATCTAATGAATCGAGTCTTCAAGCTTTTTCTCGACTCCTTTGTGATAGTGTTCATTGATGATGTTTTTGTATATTAACGAAGTCGAGAGGACTATGCTGATCATCTCAGGGTAATTCTGCAAACCATACAAGTTATATGTGAAAATTTCAAAGTGTGAATTTTGGCTTGAATCTGTCACATTCTTGGGTCATGTCATCTCTAGTGAAGGGATTAAGGTTGATCCTCAGAAGATTGAAGCTGCGAAGAATTGGTCAAGGCCTACAACTACAACAACGATTCACAGTTTCTTAGGTTTAGCTAGGTATTATAGAAAGTATGTGGAGGAGTTCCCTACTCTTGCCTTTATATTGAATAAATTGACGTAGAAGGCAATTAAGTTCCAATGGTCCGATGTTTGCGAAAGAAGCTTCTGGGAGTTGAAAACAAGATTGACTAAAGCACCAGTGTTGACCCTACCAGAGGGTACAAATGGGTTTGTAATATATTATGATTCTTCGAGAATCGGACTTGGGTGTGTATTGATGCAACATGGCAAGGTGATCACTTATGCTTCTAGGCAACTCAAAAATCATGAGAAGAATTACCCCACGCATGAATCAGAACTTGCGGCGGTGGTATTTGCATTAAAAATTTGGCATCATTATTTATATGGGGTCCATGTGGATATATTCACGGACCATAAGAGCCTTCACTATATTTTCAAGTAGAAGGAATTGAATCTGAGGCGGAGAAGATGTCTTGAGTTACTCAAGGACTATGACATTGATATTCTATATCATCTAGGGAAGGCTAATGTTGTGGCGGATGCTCTTAGCTGGAAATCTATGGGTAGTTTAGCACACTTGGAGGCATATCAAAAGCCGTTGACCAAGGAGGTTCACCTGTTGGCTAGTTTGGGAGTTTGTCTTGCCGATTCTAGTGAAAGAGGAGAGATTGTGCAAAATAAGGCTGAATCATCACTTGTTGTGGAAGTAAAGGAGAAACAATACAACGATCCATTGTTGGCACAAATGAAATAGGGGATTCATAAACTTAAGACTGTGTCCTTTTATATTGGCATGAGTGATGATACACTATGGTACCAAGGGCGTCTATGTATTCCAAATGTAGATGGTCTCCGGGAAAGAATCATGACCGAGGCTCACACTTCTAGGTATTCCATGCACCCGGGCTCTACAAAAATGTATCATGATCTTAAGGAAGTCTATTGGTGGAAAGATATGAAGAGGAACTTAGCGGACTTTGTGGCGAAATGTCGGAATTATCAGCAAGTGAAGGTCGAACACCAAAGGCCGATGGGTTGGCACAGAACATAGAAATTCCAATGTGGAAGTGGGAAATAATTAATATGGAATTTGTGGTAGTACTATCTCGCACTCCTCGTAAGTTTGACTCGATTTGGCTGATTGTGGATCGACTCATGAAATCAGCACACTTCTTGCCGGTTAAGGCTACCAACACAGCGGAACAGTATGCTTAGTTGTATATCAAAGAAATAGTCAGGTTGCATGATACTCCAGTTTCTATCATTTCTTATCAGGGGGCACAGTTCACGGCTAATTTTTGTAAGATATTTCAGCAAGTTTTGGGTACTCAGGTGAATCGTAGTACAACCTTTCATCCACAGACCGATGAGCAGGTAGAGAGGACTATTCAAACGATTGAGGATATGTTGCGCGCTTGTGTTCTTGACATGAAAGGTAGCTGGGATGATCATTTGCGTGCTTGTGTTCAAAGAAGATGATTGGGTATTCTTGAAGGTTTCCCCCATGAATGGTGTAATGCGATTCGGTAAGAAAGAGAAATTGAGTCTGAGGTATGTCGGACCATACAGAATCATTCATAGGATTAGTGAAGTGGCGTACAAGATTGACCTACCACCTGAGATGTCATTAATGCACCCAGTATTTCATGTGTCTATGTTGAAGAAAGTAGTTGGAGACCCGACACTCATTATTCCGGTTGAGACTATTGAGGTTAAAGAAGAACTGACTTATGAAGAAATTCAAGTTTCCATTTTTGATAGGCAAGTCCGAAATCTAAGAAATAAATAAATTGCCTCCGTGAAAGTGTTATGACGAAACCAACAGGTTGAAGAGGCTACTTTGGAGGCCGAGGAAGAGATGAAGAAGAAGTACTCTCACTTGTTTGAATAACTACGTAGTTAGGTAGTTGCGTTCTATGAAAATGTTAAGAGCTTAACTTCTATGAATTATGTATATGTTGTTAGGATTGGTTTCTGGGATTCTCTGATAGGTGGATAGGCACAGTTACATGGGAAAATCTGCCGAAATATTTGGAAATTTATGGAGTTAGTAAAATTGGGAACTTTTGGTATGTGGATGAGGATTTAAGTCACATTGGGTGTCTATGGCGGATTCTAACCCTCATTCTAGGACGAATGATCTTAAGTGGGGGAGAATGTAATGACCAAGCTTGTCATTTTGAACATTTACGTCCTTTCAACTATTTGAAGTCTTGAATAGCTTCGTATGATGTATTATGACCAAGTTTGAGATTTTTTGTATTCGACCTCGGATCGGAGTTCTGATGATTCCGTTAGGTCCGAATGGTGATTTTGGACTTGGGCGTATGCCCGGATTTAATTGGATATTTCTAGGATATTTCAACATCGTTTATTCAAGCATAAGTGGTATCACATTAAGCAAATAAGCTCCAAATTCAGTTTTGATTGAAGCATTAGATCCGTATAGAAATTACATAGCCATAGAAAAAACAATTGTCGAATTCGAACATCGTATGAGAGAGTTATGCCCATTTTCGGGCGAAATAGAAAATATTTCCCTTCGCCAATGCCCAGGGTAGCGTGGGGCGCTAGCCCTGGCGCTAGGATTTCTTTTAGGATCTGGAAACAGTGCCACATGCGCCCTACGCCACATGTGGCGCCCAAAACATTATATACTCATTTCGGGGTTCATTTTTCCCCATTTCTCTTGGCCAAAATTTGGGGTTTTCCTCCACTCTCTCAAGACCTCCAACTCCCCCCATCTTCAAGGTGATTAATACATTCTAATTTGGTGCTAAATTCTATTAATTCCACCCTAAAACTAACTCAATCCTCCATAAATACATAGATCTTCAAGTAATTTCTTCAAGAACTCAAAGGATGGTTTTGCAAGATTTCTTCCAAAGGGTAATCCTACACCCTTAGACTTACATCTATGGATATATTATGGGAATATGAGTATGAATTATGTTTTGGAACATATGGTATGGTGATTGGAAGCCATGAGTTCCCAATTTAAATACATAACTATTGTAGAGATTGAAAGGTGATTATTTGATGAGATTTTGTTGGTTGAGTGTGGATGGATGGTAATGTATTTGATGTTAGAAGTTATGAATTGTTTAAGAATGATGGTGGGATAAATTTTTGGTAAATGGTAGTAGTTGGATGAACTAATTCTATGGTTAAGTGGTGTAGAGATTCATGCCTACTTGGTGTTTGATAAAATGCCTAAATGGCCTAAATTATGAAATTTCTTACTAATATTGGTCCCATTGGATGTTCTTATTGTAGATTGAAGTTGGTTAGTGTAGTGGATTGTTGTAATATCATTAAGGGACGAATTTGAGGTATGTTTGCTAAACTCCTCTCTTAGAATTGAATCCCACGGTATTCATGTAGTTTATGTAAGTCCCGAGTTGTTCATTATAAAATTGGCTATTCCAAATAAGTTTGTGTTGAAAGATACGTGTTTAATATGTATCCCAAATGCCTTTATCATGTTATGTTATCATTTGAGAATGTTTTCAAAGTATGGGTTGTGCATTAAAAATGTTTCAACTTCAAGTCAAGTTCAAACGAAGACTATTATGCTAAATTTTGTGAAAAACCACTATGTGCCTAAGACTCTAAATTGCACACATGTGTACTAAAAACTTTGATTTGAAATACCTTGATGATGATGATGATGATGTTTGAAAGTGAAAAAGGTGAGCATGAAATACTAAATACGGCTGGCGTGCCAAGAATAATTTTATAATTGTGGCCACTAGTGCCAATGAAATGAAAATATGTGAAAAAAGTATGA
Source organism: Nicotiana tabacum (assembly GCF_000715075.1). NCBI lineage: Eukaryota > Viridiplantae > Streptophyta > Magnoliopsida > Solanales > Solanaceae > Nicotiana > Nicotiana tabacum. The sequence continues at coordinate 130,289,269 of NC_134098.1, forward strand.
ATTGAGATGATTAGTAGAAAATGATGATGTCAATACACATATCATTGTGGTGAGACGGCCTAGCTGATAGGGTCGTGATCGGTCTCCATGCCGCACAAATGGTGGTGATTGTGCTGGAAATTGTAATCGAAATTGTGATTATGGTTGATGTCTCGGATGAGACGGCCTAGCCGATTGGGTCATGATCGGACTTCGTGCTGAAAGTACGGTGGTATTGGTATTGTGAACGGTGGCATATTGGTACTAAAGATCTAACAACTTAAGTTATGGAAATTTATTTGAACACTATTTTGTCCTAACTTGAGGTTTGATGTTGTCTGAAGCTTCCACTAATATTATGATTATTCTTGCTTGTATTATTAGTCGTTCTAATGAGAGGATGTTGTGTCATTCATACTAGTACTATTCCATATGTACTAATGTTCCTTTTACCGGGGGAGATGCATCTTCAATGGATGCAGGTGGTTCCACAGCAAGAGACATTGATCAGTGATAGCGGTACACCCTCTTCCCAGCTGACTTGGTGAGCCTCACTTCATTTCGGGGTCACGTATCTTTTGTTCATTGTGTATTGTGTTTGAGGTATAGCCGGTGCCTTATTGCCGACACTATCATAGTACTCTTTTATATCTATTAGAGGCTTTGTAGACATATTATGGGTTGTATATTAGTGCTGGGGAAGTCAAACAAGTTATTTTCACAACCCCATTTTCCCCTCTATAGGATGTCGTAATGGAACCTAGTTTCTAAGACTAGGTAAGCCTAATAATTTGCGGAATCAATGAATAATAAACTGAACTCCAATCTTAACACATGAAATATAAAAATAAAACTGCCATTCAATAATTACAACTCCCAAAGCCGGGTGGAAATAAGTCACAAGCTTCTAAGAGCAAATACTAAGTGTCTCTATACATCAGAGTCTAAAGAAAAATAAGGAAAACAACATAGTAAGGATAGATAGGGACTCCGAGGTCTGCGGACGCTGGCATATATACCTTGAAGTCTCCACGTGTGGTCCAACTCACTGGTATCTGGTCTGGTGGGGAGAACCTGGATCTGTACAAAAAGATGTGTAGAAGTGTAGTATGAGTACACCACATAGGTACACAGTAAGTGCCAAGCCTAACCTCGGTAGGGTAGTGACGAGGTCGGGTCAGGGCCCTACTAGTTTAAAAGAAAAGTAAGGAAGAGGATATAATAATATTTTGAAATGACTGAGAGTTTAAACAATAAGAAGTTTCAGAAAATATCAGCACGGTATATAGAGGTAAACTACATTGGCACTCCCGAGGTACCGCCTTGTAGTCCCAAAAGTAAATATGCAGTACATGGGGATCTCCCGAGGAACCGCCTCGTAGTCCCAAAAGTAAATATGCAGTACAGGGCGATCTCACGAGGAACCGCCTCATAGTACCAAAAGTAAATATGCAGTACTGGGGGATCTCCCAAGGAACCACCTCGTAGTCCCAATAGTAAATATGCAGTATATGGGGATCTCCCGAGGAACCGCCTCAAAGTCCCAAAGTAAATATACAATAGATATCCGAAGGAAACAACGAATTTATATCAAGAATCTCACAGTTAAAGATTTAAATCAAATCAAATAAGGAGCTAATTCAGCTAAGCATGTTGCATATATTGCAAGTAAGAGTTAGGGTACGTAGACATGTGATACTAGACTAAACATGATCACTACATATACTAAACCAACTTAGTTAAAGAATTTAATAGAACACTACTCAACAAGAACCGATATTTCAAAATTTAGCCCGTGTTCACTATGCTTATCCCAAAATGTTTCAACTGTATCAAAGTCTAAGGGGATCCCCCCCCCCACACACATACAAGGGTTAGACAAGCCACTTACCTCAAGCCAAGCTTAATCAGTCAATAAGAATGCATTTCCCTCGATTTTTCGACTCTGATCGGCTCGAATCTAGTCACAATTAATTTGTTTCAGTCAATACAAATTATAGGAATTAATTTCATATGAAAATACATATTTTTCAATAAAAACCCAAAATGTAACTCAAAAATCGTCGGTGGGGCCCACGTCTCAGAAACTGACAAAAATTACAAAATATGAACGCCCATTGAACCACCCTGACAAAATTTATAAAATATGAACGCCCATTCAACCACGAGTCCAACCATACCAAATTTACCAAATTCCGATATCAACTCGACTTCCAAATCTCAAATTCTTATTTTTAAATCACTAGGCCTAAATCCTCTAATATCACCTAAAAAACATGTAATCTAGTCAAAATACTTAGTGATAATCCAATATTATTGACTAACAATGATCATATGTGACTTACCTCAAGTTTTCCTATGAATTCTCTCTGAAAATCGCCCCAAAACCGTGTTGGAAATGACCAAAAATTACAAAACAAACTCGGAACCCTCTGTGTTTGTACACTGCCCAGAGTTTCCACTTTTGCTGCACTTTTAACCGCATTTGCGATTCCATTTTTGCATTAAATCTCCCGCTTCTGCGGACTCGCTTCTGCTATCTAAGGCCCCCTTTGCTCAGGCTGCATCTGCAACCATTGCATCACTTCTGTGACACCTCATCTGCTTATGCGGACCATCCGCTTCTGCGATACTAGGATCATTTCTACGAGCTCGCACCAGCAAGCCAAATTCTATAGGTGCGATTGCATCAGTTGGCAGCAGCAAGTTTCAATTGTTCTAAGTCCACATTTGATTTGTTAACTATCAAAAACTCGCCTGAGGCCCCCGGGACCTCAATTAAATACACCAACAAGTCCTAAAACATCATACGAACTTAGTCAAAACCTCAAATCACATCAAACAATGCTAAAAACATTAATCATACCTTAATTCAAGCCTAATGAACTTAAGAATTTTCAACTTATATATTCGATGCTGAAACCTATCAAACCAGTTACATTTTAAAACCTCACCGAACCCGGACCAGTTACCCCGACAAGTCTCATAACAGGGTTGTATTACTCAAAACGACTGGTCGAGTCGTTACATTCTCCCCTTCTTAATTAAACGTTTATCCTTGAACAGGTTTAGAATCATACCTCTAGCCTCAAATAGGTGTGGATATTTTCTCTACATCACCCACTTAATCTCCTAGTTAGCGTCTCCGACTGGCTGGCCTCTCCACTACACTTTCACTAAAGCTATATTCTTTGATCTCAGCTTTCAAACTTGCCAATCTAAAATGGTTACCTGCTCCACATCATACGCCAAATTATCATCCAATTGTACTGTACTGAAATCCAACACATGAGACGAATCCTCAACATACTTTCGGAGCATCGATGCATGAAACATTGGATGAACACCCGATAGACTAGGCGGTAATACAAGTTCATAAGCCACCTCTCCAATCTTCTTAAGTATTTCAAAAGGCCCAATATACCTAGGACTCAACTTGACCTTCTTTCTGAACCTCAACACATCCTTCATGGGTGAAATAATGTGGAGAACTTTCTCCCCAACCATGTAAGCAACATCATGGACCTTCCGGTCCGCATAACGCTTCTGTCTAGACTACGCCGTGCCATGTTTATCGTAAATCAATTTAACCTTTTCCAAAGAATCCTGCACCAAATCAGTACCCAATAGCCTAGAATCAGCAGGCTCAAACCAACCCACCGTAGACCGGCATCGTCTCCCATATAAAGCCACATACGGATCCATTTGAATGCTCGATTGGTAGCTATTATTGTAAGCAAATTCTGCAAGTGGCAGAAACTGATCCCAAGAACCCCCAAAATTAATGACACAAGCGCGTAGCATATCCTCCAATATCTGAATAGTGCGCTCGAACTATCCGTCCGTCTGAGGGTGAAATGATGTACTCAACTGAACCAGTGTACCTAATTCTCGTTTCCAAAATTGTGATGTAAACTTCATGCCCTGATCCGAAATGATGGACACTGGCACACCATGTAGGTGAACATTCTCGCGAATATAAATCTCCGCGAGACTTGGTTAACCGATCTACAATCACCCAAACAGCAACAAACTTCCTCAAATTTCGTGGAAGCCCAACTACAAAGTACATGGTAATACGCTCCCACTTCCACTCCAGAATTTCAAGTCTCTGAAGTAATTTGCCCGGTCTCTGATGCTCGTACTTCACCTGTTGACAATTTAAAGACCGAGCTACAAACCCAACTATATCTTTCTTCATTCGCCTCCACCAATAGTGCTACCTCAAATCCTGATACATCTTCGGGACACCTAGATGAATGAAGTACTACAAACTATGAGACTCCTGGAGAATCAGCTCACGCAAACCATCTAAATTAGACACCCATAGCGTGCCCTGCATCTGTAATACTCTGTCATCCCCAATAGTGGCTTACTTGGCATCACTGTGCTGAACCGTGTCCTTAAGGACAAGTAGATGGGGGTCATCATATTGATGTTCTCTGATATGATCATAGAGATAAGATTGAGAAATCACACAATCTAGAACTCAGCTTGGCTTGGAAATATCCAATCTGACAAAGTGGTTGGCTATGGCCTGAATATCCAAGGCTAAAGGCATCTCTGCTACCGGTAAGTATGCTAAGCTGCCCAACTCTCCACCTTATGACTCAAGGCATCAGCCACTACATTGGCCTTTCTAGGATGATAGAGAATGGTGATAACATAAACCTTAAGGAAATCCAACCATCTCTATTGCTGCAAGTTAAGATCCTTCTATTTAAACGGATGTTGTAGACTCCAGTGATCGGCGAAAACCTTACAAGGAACACCATACAAATAGTGCTGCCAGATCTTCAAGGCATGAACAATAGCTACTAACTCGAGGTCGTGGACCGGATAATTCTTCTCATGTACCCTTAACTGTCTAGACGCATAGGCAATAACCCTACCGTCTTGCATCAACATTGCATCTAGACCAATACGCGACGCATCACAATACACAGTATAATACCCTAAACCTGTAGGTAATACCAATACTAGGACTGTAGTCACAATTTTCTTGAGCTTTTGAAAGATCTCCTCACATTCCTTGGTCCACCTGTACGGATCACTCTTCAGGGTCAATCTGGTCATAGGTGCTGCAATAGACGAAACTCCATCTACAAATCGACGGTAATACCCCGCAAAGCCAAGAAAACTCCGGATCTCCATAGCTGAGGATGGTCTGGGTCAACTCTGCACTGCTTCAATCTTCTTCGGGTCTTCCTTGATCCCCTCACTCAATACTACAAGACCCATAAATGCCACTGTGTCTAGCAAGAACTCACACTTCAAAACTTTTGCATATAACTTCTTCTCTCTCAAGGTCTGAAGCACAGACCTCAGGTCATCAATACGAGGCAATGGATATGTGTTCCTCACTGTCACCTTGTTCAACTGGCGGTAATCAATACACATCTGCATAGAACTATCCTTCTTCTTCACAAATAAGACAGGAGTACCCCCAAGGCGATACACTAGGACAAACAAAACCCTTATCAAGTAGCTCCTATAACTGCTCTTTTAATTCTTGCAATTATGCTGAGGCCATACGATATGGAAGAATAGAAATGGGCTTAGTGCCCGGTAACAAATCAATGCCAAAGTTAATATCTCTGTCGGGCGGCATGCCCGAAAGATCTGCCGGAAATGCGTCTGCAAAATCCTTAACTACCGAAACTAACTCGACGGTAGGAGTATCAATACTAACATCTCTCACATAGGCCAGATACGCATCACACCCCTTCTCAACCATTCGTTGAGCTTTAAGAAATGAAATAACCCTACTAGGAACATGATCCAAGGTACCTCTCCACTCTAGCCGTGGTAGACCTGGCATAGCCAATGTCACCATCTTGGCGTGATAATCAAGGATAGTGTGATAGGGCGATAACCAGTTCATGCCTAAAATAACATCAAAATCCACCATACTGAGCAATAATAATCAGCTCTGGTCTTAAAACCACTGATCATAGTCAAACACGGCTGATACACGCAGTCAACAATAATAGAATCACCCACGGGTGTAGATACATAAAGAGAAGAACTCAAAGAATCACAGGACATGCCCAAATAAGTGGCAAAATAAGATGACACATAATAATAAGTGGAGCGTGGATCAAATAAGACAAATGCATCTCTATGACAGACCGAAACAATACATGTGATAATAGAATCTGATGCAATTGCCTCTCTCCTAGAAGGAATGGCCTAATATTTGGCCTGGCCTCCCTCTCTAGGGTGACCTCTACCTGTTCGACCTCCGCCTCTAGCTGGCTTTGCAGGTGGAGTGGTTGTTGGTGCAGCAATCATGGCCTGGGAAGCCTGAGGACCCTGTTGAATAGGTGGAGCCTGTGAAATCTATGGAGTTGCACCTCTCCTGAATCTGGGGCAATCCCTAACCATATGACGAGTGTCACCACACTCAAAACAAATTCTCAGAGGACGTGTATGCTGTGACTGGCTCGGGCCTGATCGACTGGACTAACCGGTGGAAGCACCCCGTACAAGAGGTAATCTAGACACTGGCAGTGCATAATAAGGATCCTGGGGCCTAGTAGTGGTCGGAGCACTGCTGGTAGCCAGAAGTACTGAATGAACAGGGCGACCCATATAACCTCTACCCTGATGAGGTTTAGCTGGGGCACGAGTACCACTTAAAATGCCAAACTCTCGAGACCTCTTGGCCACTCTCTCCTCTCTATCCCGAGTCAACATACCCTGCAATCTCCTAGAAATCCCTACTACCTACTGGTACATAATATCCATCTCCAACTCGTGGGCTATGTTCAATCTGATACTGGGGTTGGGCCCCTAAATGAACTGATGAACAAGCTCTCGAACAATAGCAACCAATATTGGTGCATGCCTATCCAAACCACTGAATCAGACCGCATACTCTGACATGGTCATAGAACCCTGGCGCAACTGCTCAAACTCTGCGCGCCATACATCTCTATGACTCTAAGGAACATATTCCCTCAAGAACATATCTGAAAACTAAGTCCAAGTGAGTGAAGTTTTCTAAGCCGGACTATCCAACTTGTATGCCCGCCAATACTGGTATGCCACTCCTCTAAGCTGAAATATCGTGAAACAAAACCCACTAGTCTTCGCAACACCCAAAGTTCAGAGGATACGGTGGCACTCCTCAAGTAGGTGGGTGGTACTTCTTGTACCTATCGAGTCTGAGTTGCTCCCCCTCCGAAACTACTGTCGTAACCTCGAGCCGAACTGGTATAATTGGCTGCACTAGTATAACCTCTGGGGCATGGTCAACCTGGGCCAGTGGCTCTGGGTATGGGAGGCGGTAGTCTGTGCTCCTCCCCCAGCCTGAGATATGGCAGGAGCAAGTGGAATCAACACTGCTTTAGCTAGAGTGTCGAACATGTTCAAAAATAGGGCAAGAGTCACTTGAAGTGCAGGGGTAGTAATAAGAGTCTCGGGTACCTGCTCTCAAACTGGAGCTACTGGTGGCTCTACTGCAGTAGCTCGTGCAGGTGCTCTAGCTGCACCACGTGGTCTTTCTCCGCCTCTGGCTCAGCCTCTGCCCCGGCCCCGGCCTCTTGTGGCTCCAACAGGGGGTGTGGGTGTCTGATCATCGGATCTAGTTGTGCGTGTCCTCACCATCTGTGAGAGAATAGAAAGACAAGAGTTTAGAATTTCGATGTCACCAAATGTGTACAATAAGGAATCAAAGAATTGAACAATTTCCTAACAGTTACATAGCCTCGCGAAGATAAGTACAAACATCTCTGATCCGTGAGACTCTACTAAACCTGCTTGTAACTCATAACACCTATGAACCTTGATCTCTGATACCAACTTGTCACGACCCCATTTTCTCCTCTGTAGGATGTCATGATGGAACCTAGTGTCTAAGACTAGGTAAACCTAACAATTTGTGGAATCAATGAATAATAAACTAAAGTCCAATCTCAACACACGAAATATATATATAAAACGGTCATTCAATAATTACAACTCCCAAAACACGGTGAAAGCAAGTCACAAGCTTCTAAGAGCAAATACTAAGTGTTTCTATACATCAGAGTCTAAAGAAAAATAAGGAAAACAACATATTTAGGATAGAGGGGGACTCCAAGGTCTGCAGACGCTAGCAGATATACCTTGAAGTCTCCACGTGCGGTCCAACTCACTAGTAACTGGTCTGGTGGGAAGAACCTGGATCTACACAAAAAGATGAACAGAATTGTAGTATGAGACACCACAACGGTACACTGTAATTGCCAAGCCTAACCTCGATTGGGTAATGACGAGGCCGAAGAGGTCAGGTCAGGGCCTACTAGTTTAAAAGAAAAGTAAGGCATAAGATATAATAATATTTTGAAATGACTGAAAGTTTAAACAATAAGAAGTTTCAGAAAATATCAGCATAGTAAATAGAGATAAGCTATTGGGGCGCTCCCGAGGTACCGCCTCGTAGTCTCAAAAGTAAATATGCAGTATAAGGGGATCTCCCGAGGAATCGCCTCATCGTCCCAAAAGTAAATATGCAGTATAGGGGGATCTCCAACGGAACCGCCTCGTAGTCCCAAAAGTAAATATGCAGTATAAGGGGATCTTCCGAGGAAGCGCCTCATAGTCCCAAAGTATAAATGCAACAGATATCCAAAGGAAACAACGAATTTACAGTAAGAATCTCATAGTTAAAGATTTAAATCAAATCAAATAAGCAGGTAATCCAGCTAAGCATGTTGCACATACTGTAGGTAAGAGTTAGGGAACCTAGACATGTGATACTAGACTAAACATGATCACAACATATAATAAAGCAACCCAGTTAAAGAATTTAATAGAAGACTACTCGGCAAGAACCGATATTTCCAAATTTAGCTTGTGTATGCACTCGTCACCTCGCATACACGATGCTCACATGTCACAAAATGTTACAACATTATCAAATTCTAAGGGGATTTCCTCCACACATGGTTAGACAAGCCACTTACCTCAAGCCAAGCTCAGTCAGTCAATAAGAATGCATTTCCCTCGATTTTCTGACTCCGATCAGCTCGAATCTAGTCACAAATAATTCGATTCGGTTAGTACAAATTATAGGAATTAGTTCCATATAAAAATACAAATTTTTCAATACAACCCCGAAATTTAACTCAAAAATCACCTGTGGGGCGTCACATCTTGAAACGCAACAAAAATTACAAAATATGATCGACCATTCAACAACGAGTCCAACCATACCAAATTTACTAAATTCGGACTTCAACTCGACCTCCAAATCTCAAATTCTTATTTTGAAATCCCTAAGCCCAAATCCTCTAATTTCACCGAAAAAACATGTAATCTAATCGAAATACTCAGTGATAATCCAATATTATTGACTAACAATGATCACAAGTGACTTACCTCAAGTTTTCCCGTGAATTCTCTCTGAAAGTTGCTCCAAAACCGTGTTGGAAATGAACTAAAATGACAAAAAAATTCAGAACCCTCTATTTTTGTACACTGCCCAGAGGTTCCGCTTCTGCGGAATTTTTAACCGTACCTGCGGTTCCGTTTTTGCTGTACATCTCTCGCTTCTGTGACACCATTCGCTTCTGCGGACAAGGAGTCCGCTTCTGCGTACCATCCGCTTCTACGATGCCAGGCTCGTTTCCGCGAGCCAAATTCCGCAGGTGCGATTGCATTAGTAGGCAGCATCAAGTTTCAATTGTTCTAAGTTGAAATTTGATCCGTTAACCATCCTAAACTCACCCAAGGCCTTCGGACCTCAACCAAATACACTAGCAAGTCCTAAAATATCATACGGACTTAATCGAAACCTCATATCACATCAAACAACGCTAAAAATACGAATCATACCTCAATTCAAGCCTAATGAACTTAAGAATTTTCAACTTCTACATTCGATGCCGAAACCTGTCAAATCAAGTTCGATTGGCCTCAAATTTTGCACATAAGTCATAAATGACATAACATAGGTATTCAAATTTTCAGAATCGGATTCCGGCCCGATATCAAAAAGTCAACTCCCCGGTCAAACTTCCAAACTTAAATTTCTATTTTAGCCATTTAAAGCCTTATTTAACTACGGACTTTCACAAAATTTGCTGAACACGCTCCTAAGTCCAAAATCATCATACGGAGCTATTGGAACCATCAAAATCCTATTTTGGGGTCGTTTACACATAAAATAACATTCGGTCAACCTTTTCAACATCAAGTTTTCATTTTGGAACCTAAGTATCTCAATTCATTTCAAAACCTCACCGGACCCGAACCAATTACCCCGGGAAGTCTCATTATAATTGTAAAGCATAAATTGATAAGTAAATGGAGGAACAAGGTTGTATAACACAAAACGACCGACCGGGTCGTTACAATTATGATGTGTTTGATTTACTTGTTTCACTTCAGACTATGGAAGTGTGTGTAATTTGAGACTTTAAAATTAAGTAACTAATGGTAATGAATTGGTATTGTATACATGATTTCATTATTGACTAATTAATGAAAATATGTATTTTCTTTATTCATAAGTGAGTTTTGGGCAGAAAGTACCTGACAGGCTTGCTTGACCGCATCTACTATATTGAGCGCCGGTCGCACTCCCCAAGTTCGGGGCATGACATATTCGACCTCGTTTGAGTTAAAACCTATTCGGCCTACGACCTCAATTAATTAAAGGTTACATTCGACTTCGTTCGAATTAACACCTATTCGGCCCACGGCCTCAATTAATTTGACCTCTTTTCGAATTGCTACCTACTCGGCCCACGGCCTCAATTAATTTGACCTCTTTTCGAATTACTACCTACTCGGCCCACGACCTTAACCGAATGAAGGCTACCTTCAACATCATTCAACCCACTCAAGTCTATTACGAACTCGATGAGGTCGAGGAATGAATAGATATAGATTACGTAAGAATGGTCATCCAAAAGCAACTAGCAGAACGCTACAAAAACAAGAGGGCAAAGATCAGGCCACTTAAAGTCGGGGAGTACCTTCTTAAATCCAAAACATAAGCAAGCAAAGACCCGCGAGAAGGAAAACTGGGAACAAACTGGGACGACCCCTACAAAATCACGGCAGCAGTAAGAAAATGGCCATTTCTAGAAATAATGGAAGGAAAACGACTACCAAACAACTACAACATTACGCACCTCAAGTACTTGAACTTTCAAAAAGACGAGGTCCCTAAGGTCACACTCTTTTTCCCTCGCTCGAGTTTTGTCCCAATTGGGTTTTCTCGAGGAGGTTTTTAACGAGGCGATGACGGGGATACTTCAAAATTGAGCACACAGATGAAAAGCACCGGACGATCAGTTCATTGCTCAATCTCTCACTATCTTTCCAGCTCGACCAATGAAGGGACTAGATAGACCGGGGCTGGGACTGAACTACCAGCCAGCGCCCGGAAAATATGTAAATCTCTCCAAAAGTATGAATAAAGCATGAGTACATGAAAGTTTATCTCTACTCTCCAAGTAAAGGTTACATTCGACCTTATTTGAATTAACACCTATTTGGCCCACAACCTCAATTACTTAAAGGTTACATTCCACCTGGTTTGAATTAACACCTATTTGACCCACAACCTCAATTAATTAAGGGTTATATTCAACCTCATTCGAATTAACACTTTTTCAGCCCACGACCTCAATTATAAAGAGGTTACATTCGACCTCGTTCGAATTAACACCTATTCGCCCCAGCACCTCAATTAATTAATGGTTACATTCAACCTCGTTCGAGTTAACACCTTTCGGCCCACGGCCTCAATTAATTAAAAGTTACATTCGATCTCTTTCGAATTAACACCTATTCATCCCATAACCTCAATTAATTAAAGGTTATATTTGACCTCGTTCGAGTTAACACCTATTCGGCCCATGACCTCAATTAATTAAAGGTTATATTCGACCTTGTTCGAATTAACACCTATTTACCATACGGCCTCAATTAATTTGACCTCTTTTCGAATTACTACATAATCGGCCCACGGCCTTAACTGAATGAAGGCTACCTTCAACACCGTTCAACCCACTCAAGTGCTTTATGACATAGGCAATCAAGCAATAAAATCAGAAAAGTGCACAAATCCGAATAAAGAACAGAAGTCATGTACAGACAACAAAACTAACACTTCCTTAAGAATATTTTTTACAAAGGTGGCACGCCTACAAAAAGGTTCACATGCCCGCGGCTAAGACAAGAAAGAACTAATCACCACCCTGCTCAGCAGCGTCACCCGCTTGATCATTAAGACCATCTTCAACCACCTCATCGTCATCGCCAACGGGATATTCATCCTCGTACCAGGCATCCTGGTCAATCCGGTCCACGCCCGCACCCTCCTCGTTATCGCTAGCTTCCTATGTAGTGGGTCATAGCCACAAGCAAACCGAGCTTTATGTGCCTTAGCACGTGCATTCTCAAAGTCGGCTTCTGATATAACCCCTGCCCCATCTGATTCTTGAATATATCCAGCTGGGCCTCGGTGTGAATCCATTACTCGTACAGATCTCGAGGAACCTCAGGAAAAGCAAAAGTGCGGGATGAGGACGACTGGGCCAATAACTATGCCTTTTTGGCCTAAAGGGAAATAACTCAATCATTAAGGCCCGCAACCTCTTTTTCTAACTCCCCTATCCGCTCATCAAGCCGCTCCTCTATGAGCATAGCCGTCTCCAAAGCGCAATCCTGCTCAGAACGGAGAATGCGGATCATGTTTAAGTTTTTCAGGTAAATTATCGCAATATACACCTGCATGCATTGTATTTAAGTTTTTCAGATAATCCAGGAGGTAACCGTTCTCCGAACGGGAGCAATCTTCGCTCCGGTTTCCGTTCAACGTTCACATCCTACAATTATTTCAAATGTAACCAACCACCGTCCGTTACCCATTCCCATCTGAATACCGTTCAAATATCCATAACCATTCCAAGGTACATCCATCCACAATTCCGATATCGTCCTATGAAGAAGAGCTTGTCCGTTCCTATAACAACTTCATATGCTTATTCCACCATTGGATCCAGAACTACACATGACCCGATTCCCTTAAAACCAGGGAAATTTAGGCAACTCGGAAACTAGAGTTCGACCTCCCTTTTTCAAATCACCCCATTCGGTAAAAATTGGTCACTATTTCTTAACCCGACAACTTTTTCATCATTCCCGGGTAAAGAGGGACAACTCTTGATACCCAATTTTCCCTCATATATATATATATATATATATATATATATATATATATATATATATATATATATATATATATATACACTTTCAAAATAGTTCATATACATCATCATTTTGATTTATAAGCATACACAAGTATTTTTCATAATTTTCCATAATATTTAAGACTTTAAACCAATTTATTACTGCATTCTATTATATAAATATCCAATAATTACCCTCCAAATTATTTTTATGGCGATTTAATCATATAAACTTATCATTTATACCAGTATGAGGTTTTAAATATTTTCAGTGCATTTCTTATAATTACATTTGCAGTTTAAAGGCCAAATTGCACATTTTTGCAATAATAGCCCATATTCATGCATAATTACATTATTTATGCAAAAAATAACTTTTTATATTTTTATTATGTAAGTTATTATTTTTAATCATTTTAGTGCACAAGTAATATTTTTGTTATTTATTTATTACTTTTATAAATTATTATTTTGTTTTGCTAATATATTGGATATTTAAAAACTATTTTTTCGGACCAAGCAATGGCCCCAAAACGAATACTTTTCTTCCCTTTCTCTCTTGATGAAAGCTCTCGAGATTCAAATCTTATGTTCTTAAGTATTTCAAATACTTGTACCAATGAGCTTGGAACAATTCTCCAAGGTTGTCTTATTTATAGATAATGAGTGGTGCTTTCTCTTAAAGCCAAAACAAACTATAAATAGGAATAAAAACTGAATCCAATTCCGAATAGGAATGAAAACCAAAAGCGAATAGTATTAGGCCATTGGGCCTTTGCCTGGACAACATGTGTATCGACCCAACAAACTACCCCTCCAGCCAAGGGACAAAATATGTCTTCAAGTAGAGGAACTATTGACAGGCTTCATGCCTGCCAATTTTCTGCAAAATTCATGTTTATCTGCAACCACCGCCTTTATCAGTATATCCGAAAGAATTTTCAGTAGTGTGTATCTTCTCAACCTCAAATAATTTCTCTTCCACAACCATTCTTATCCAATGATACTTTCTATTTTTATGTTTAGTCTTAGAATGAAAAGTGGAGTGCTTGGTAAGATAGATAGCACTCGGATTATCACAAAATATGATGTACCTTGGCTTCTCAAAACCAAGATCATTAATAAACTCTTTCATCCATAATAGTTCTTTGGCACCTTCTGTTACATCAATATATTCGGCTTCTGTGGTGGATAGAGATATGCACTTATGTAGTCTGGATTGCCAAGAAACAACTCCCCCTACAAAATTGATCAAATAAGCAGAAGTGGATCTTGAATTATCAAGATTGCCTCCTAAATCAGAGTTTGTGTAACAAACAAGTTCAGGCTTGCCATTGCCAAAGCACAACTTCAAATCTGCAGTACCTTTCAAATACCTTAATATCCATTTGACTGCATCCCAATGTTTTTTTCCAAGATTAGAAAGGAATCTACTAACAGTACCAGCGACATGTGCAATATCTGGTCTAGTGCAAACCATAGCATACATCAAGCTACCAACGACAGGAGAGTAAGGAATACGAGACATCTTCTTTTTCTCTTTATCAGTAGATGGACTCTGACTAATACTCAATTTGAAGTGTTTAGCAAGAGGAGTACTAACCACTTTTGCATCTATCATATTGAACCTCTTGAGTACCTTCTCAATGTATTGCTTTTGGGACAAAAATAACTCATTTCTATCTCTATGTCGGTGGATTTGAATGCCCAAGATTTTCTTTGTTGGCCCCAAGTCATTCATCGCAAACGATTTGCTCAACTGCTTCTTAAGGACTGCAATTCTGTATTTATTCTTGCCAACAATAAGCATATCATCCACATAAAGTAATAAGATAATAAAATCATCATCAGAGACTTATGGAAGAATACACAATGGTCTGAAGAAGATTTCTTGTACCCTTGTTCTTCTATGACAGATTCAAACTTCAAATACCATTGCCTTGTAGCTTGTTTCAATCCATACAGGCTCTTTTTTAATTTGCAGATATAATTTTCTTTTCCCTTAGTTACAAAACCCTCAGGTTGCTCCATATAAATCTCCTCATCTAAATCACCATGAAGAAAAGCAGTCTTGACGTCTATCTACTCAACCTCTAAATCTAGACTCGTGGCTAAGCCTAGAACGACACGAATAGAAGACATCTTCACAACAGGGGAGAAAATTTCATCAAAGTCAACTCCCGTCTTCTGGCCAAAACCTTTAACAACTAACCTCGTCTTGTATCTAGGCACAAAGGTATAGTTATCTTGCTTTATTCTGAATATCCATTTGTTAGATAAAACTCTCTTACCTTTCGGCAATTTCACTAACTCATATGTGCCATTCTCATGGAGTGACTTCATCTCATCTTCCATGGATTTGATCCACTTATATTTGTGAGTATCTTGCATGGCTTCATCATAATTCTCAGGTTCTCCCATGTCAGTCAAAAGTATATACTCATCAGGAGGATAGCGCATGGATTTTTGCTTCTCCCTTGTAGATCTTCTAAGAGAGGTTTCAGGAGCATTCAAAGTAGTTACCTGAGTAGGAATTGGTTGCTGATCAACCACAACTTCATCGACTGGAGCATCCATAACATCTCCACCATGATGATTATTTTGATCTTGATCAGTATCTTCATTATTGTTTTGGGTTCAGACACGGATCTAGGATTTGATGACGACGAGTGCCATTATTTTTAATACAAACCTATCACTAGCGAAGGAGATTGAATTAGGGTGTACATTTTGCCAGTTCAACCCATTTTGAATTAGTTCGGTTCGATCCGATCCATTATGAAATAATTCAATCAATTTAATAGATTTTTAGTACATAAATAAATATGTGATCACCAAAACCACTGTTTAATTTGATCTAATTCTCTCACAATTTCTAATTATTATGATTAAAAAACATAAATAAAATTTAAGTTAGCAAATACATCTAATCAACCTACATATAGCTAGATAGTATTGCATTTATTGATGCCATCACATTTTAAAAAATCAAGAAAAATATAACATTAGATAATTAAAAAAATGATTAAAATCACATTCAAATAAAATTTAAAGATCTAGAATGAGAAAAAGGAAGAAAATATATAATTCTAAATAAATAATAATAATGAGGTTGTACTAAAAGAGAAGAAATACAACAATGAAGAAAATAGAAGGAATTAAAAAGGAGGAGAAACTACAAAAATGAAG
Source organism: Nicotiana tabacum (assembly GCF_000715075.1). Classification (NCBI taxonomy): domain Eukaryota; kingdom Viridiplantae; phylum Streptophyta; class Magnoliopsida; order Solanales; family Solanaceae; genus Nicotiana; species Nicotiana tabacum. The sequence continues at coordinate 130,305,627 of NC_134098.1, forward strand.
AAAATAGAAGGAATTAAAAAAGAGAAGCAATTGGGACCACAATGATAAATAAAACACCAGCTTGGGACTAAGTGAGATTCGATCCTAAGTTTGGACTGTGGAAATTTGGCAACTCAACCATGGCACCCACAGTCAATTTGTTACCTTCGGGTGCCACTCAAAACTTATATCATATTTTCCAGTAAAATACCAATACATAAATAGAATTTTACATGAACGTCCCGGTGTCGTACCACCCCAAAGTCCCTACATAGATCCACCCCTACTTGGGTTCCTTCATGTGCAATGGATGCCTTAACAATTGAAACTGGATCAATATCAACTAAGTTCTCATTACTATGAGAATCTATCTTCTCAGCTTTGTCAATATCTTCAATGTCTGGTCTTCAAAGAATATTACATTATGACTTCTAATAAGTTTATTATCAACTAGATCATAAAAATGATCCCAAACTCATCTTGACCATAACAGATAAAGATGCACTCCTTAGTTTTGACATCCAATTTTGATCTCTCATCTTTAGGAACATGTATACAAGATTTACATCGAAAAACTCTCACGTGATCATAAGAAACATCTTTGGCAAACCAAACTCTTTCTAGGACATCACCATCCAAAGCAACAACAGGAGACAAATTGATAACATACGCAACAATGTTAAGTGCTTCCGCCCAAAATGTATTTGGAAGTTTAGCCTATGAAAGCAGGCATCTAACTCTTTCAACTAGAGTTCTATTCATCCTCACTGCCAAACCATTCAATTGAGGCGTCTTGGGCAGAGTTTTCTGATGACGAATTCCTTGTTCCTTGCAATAGTTATCAAAGGGACCACAATATTCACCACCATTGTCAGTGCAAATATATTTTAATTTCTTCCCCGTCTGCCTCTCAGCTAAGGCCTGAAATTCCTTAAACACACCAAGTGCTTGATCTTTAGATTTCAAAGGACACACCCAGAGCTTACGAGAATGATCATCAATGAAGGTCACAAAGTAAAGTCCACCACCATTTGACTTTACTTTAAAAGGACCACACAAATCATAGTGTACTAGCTCCAATAAATATTACTTTCTTGAGAGAGGAAGGCTATGAAAGGAAACCTTTTTTCTGTTTGCCAGCTAAACAATGGATACACCTTTTCAGCTTTGCTTGTTTCACTTCAGAAATAATACTTTTCTTAGCCAAACACGTAATCCCCCTCTCACTCATCTGACTCAATCTTCTGTGCCACAATTCTGATAAAGTGTCACTTTCCACCAGATTTATGAAGTCATTATGAATAGAGCCTTGTGTCTGTCACGTCCTAAAATCCCACCACAGGCGTCGTGATGCTTAGTATCTAAGACTAAGTAAGCCGATTATAATTATAATTCAAGCTAATTTTTTTATTTATAAATACTTAAATACTAGTGTCAAAACCCACAACGGAAATAATTCTATCAACCTCCCAAGACTGGTAATACTGAGTCACGAACTATAATTGAATACATGAAATGATCTCAAGGATCGAATACTTAATATTGTTTGATTAATAATTAACAGTACAATAAAATGAAAAGACTCTAAGGGACTGCGACGACCAAGTAGCTCTACCTTGAATCCTTGCGATCACACTTTAACTCTGTCCGAATCCGATATCTCCAACACCTGGCTCTGCACAAAAATGATCAGAAGTGTAGTATCAGTACACCACGGTCGGTACCCAGTGTTGCGCCCATTTTTCTCACAAAATCGGGTTTCAACATGTGACAACTATCTCCTGCTACCCGATTACTATGTTAAAGTTGTTACCTAAAAGCGTTCTAACTCATTATAGGTCGTACCCTATGCGTGCACTACCCGCCCCATACCTATGGTCCAGGATGTATTGGACCTTTACTTTGGATGGTTCTAGACCTTACTTAGGCTACTCAAAAATGTCAAAACTAGGCAACATACAAAACATATTGGACTTCACGTATAAGCAGTCAAGGCTCAAGTTTGCCTCCACACTTAAGCAACAAATGCATGCAAGACAAATTGTATGTTGAGCAGTTTGAGAATTAAGAACTTAAATCCCTATAGACATAATTTCTATTTGACAAGGCGTTAAGGCATGCAAGCAGTTTCAGAAACCAAGTGTTGCCCATAGACAGGATTGTACAGTTGTCGCATATTGATTGTTGAAATCGCAGATTTCCAGCTATTAACCCTGTTGTGTCTAGATGACTTATGCAGTAAGAAGTAATTAATACCATTGGTAAGAGCCCGGAATTACCCACGCTTTTGATAGTGGTCTAAGTGAACAATAAACAATGCTGAGAGGGGGCATCATTAACAGTTATTAAGGCGAATTGTGGTATCCTATAGGCAGGATCTCTAACAGTTGATGCTTGGAACTTATTTTATTGTTATACTTAGTCCTATAGGCATGATTTATAGTGAACAGTGCGATACAGTAGCAAATGAAATGATCCAAATCCTATAGGCATGATTTCTAGCAATGCCAATTGAAGGAAAGTTCAACGATATTTATTTCCTATGGCCATATTTTCTAATAACCTGTAGCAACAAGGATAATTGAGCATTTGAGCTCATGCTTTGCTGGTAGACAAGTAGCGTGAGTGTGTGCTTCTCCTAATGGCATGATTTCTATAGTGTACATAGAGAGTGAATGACACATATAGCAAACACATTATTAAGTCCTATAGGCATGTTATCTACCCATCGCATGTAAATATTAAAATCTACCCCATTCCCTTTTACTAACAACCCCAGTTGTTTATACAAAGATTATTTGTAGGCCCAATAATGTGTAAAAGTAACAGTGTTACATAATAGTGATAATACCCAGCATTGCCTGGCCTTCAATAGCTCTTACACATCATACCCAGGCCTTCAACAAAGAGCCACATTTAATATATGACTCAGGGATCCACAAAGGGGTCCAAAACTAGTTTACTCAATCATGGCACCAAGTGTTGCACCATTTAAATCAGCCAATTCAAGTACATAACATATAACATGGGGAAGTAGAGTGAATATGAACAGTTTGAGATTGAGGGAGTGACTAAGGACCAAGCCCTAGTGTGTCAGAGTTCACAAGGGTCTTAATTGGACCCCGAGCAGTGCTCACACTAGGGAGGCCAATAATAGAACCTAAGTAGCCTTGCCTTTAAGCCGACTAAGAATGAAGAGTTCAGAATAGCATAAGTATCAAGTGAGTTTTGTCACCACCCAATTTCCGCTCCGTGTGACGTCGTGATGACACCTAGTCTCTACAACTAGGTAAGCCTAACATTTAACGGAATAATGAAATAAAAATATAAATTTAACCAACTATTCAAAAAAAACACAACAAATCCCAAAACCTGGACCTTCGTGAATCACAAACTAGGGAAGGAAAAATCTAGTGTCTCTATACATCAGAGTCTAACAAGGAAAAATACAGAAGATAATGGACATGAGAAAGAGTAGAAGGGGACTCCGAGGTCTACGGACGTGGCAGATATACCTTGAAGTCTCCAAAGCTGTCCCGACTCACTGATAGTGTTGCTGATAAGGTGCACCTGGATCTGCACACGAAAAACATGTGCATAGAGTAGCATGAGTGCACCACAATCGGTACCCAGTAAGTTCCAAGCCTAACCTCGGTCGAGTAGTGACGAGGTCAGGTCAGGGCCCTACTGGTAAATATATAATAAAACAATATAGAGTGTAATAACGTAATAAAATAAAGGCTGAAATTTAACAACAATGAAATCATAGAAGGTAACAGCTCTATACACAGAAACACAACAAGGGATCTCCTGAGATATAGTCTCGTAGTCCCAAACGTAAATGTGCAGGGAGATCTCCCGGAATACCGTTTTGTAGTCCCAAAGTAAATATGCAGGCGGATCTCCCGGAATACCGTTCTGTAGTCCCAAAGTAAATGTGCAGGGGGATCTCCCGGAATACCGTTCCGTAGTCCCAAAGTAAATATGCAAGATATGGGGATTTCCCGGAATACCGTTCCTTAGTCCCAAAGTAAATATGCAGTACAGGGGGATCTCCCGGAATACCGTTCCGTAGTCCCAAATTAAATATGTAGTACAAATAATAGAAATGCAACTACATCACGAAATCATACGATTTAGACTAAGTACTAGTCAAGGAAGAAGTAGGAAATTCACTAAGCATGCTGCATAGAGTTCACATAGGCAATTAATACACGTAGACATGCTGTATTAGACTAAATAGGATAGCTCCGCAAATGGGAATAACTCAATTAAGAATGAAAATATATTAATACTCATAAAAATGGTATAACTCAAAATAAAAGGAAAACAGGTTGCTACTCAGCAAGAAAATCGGGTTTTTCCACAACTAACACGTGTACGTACTCGTCACCTCACGTACACTGCGCTCACATATCACAATAGTTCCAAATTTTAAGGGGATTTCCCCCCACATAAATTTAGGCAAGCCACTTACCTCGAGTCAAGCTCAATCAATGCGTAAGAATGCCCTTTCCTTGATTATCCGACTCCGAATGGCCCAAATCTAGCCAAACACAATTACATATCATAAATACAACAATAATAGACTCATCTAATTGCCTGTGGGTCCCACTTCTCAAAATAGCGTAAAAGTCATAAAATACGAAAGCTTGTTCACTCACGAGTCTAACCATATCAAATTTACTAAAATCCGACACCAAATGGTCCTCCAAATCTACAAATCAAACTTCCAAATCCCTAGCCTCAAATTCCAAATTTTCACCTTAAATACACACTAACTAGGTGGGAAAATACATAGGGAAGCAAGATTATTGATAAAAAATAAGCACAAGGGACTTACCTCAAGAGACCCCTCAAAAATGCTATCAAGAAATCGCCAAACCCGAGCTCAATATGTTGAAAATGAGCAAAAATCGGGAACACTTACATTTATGTGTTCTGTCCAGACATCTCGCACATGCGAGCCTTCAACCGCACCTGCGAAAATTCCATCGCAAGTGCGAAAATCACTTAAGGGGGACTGAATCCGCATCTACGAACATGGGCCGCTTCTGCGAGCCCGCATCTGCGCATCTCTTCTGCTTCCGCGCGTCCGTTTCTATAGATCTATGGCCGCACCTGTGGTCCCAGCATGACTGGGTCAAAACCGCTTCTGCGGCTGCATGGCCGCTTTTGCGGTACCACACCTGCCGCCCAAAGTGCTCCGGTGCGATTACACCAAGTGCAGCAGCTCCAGGAATTGCATAAGTCCCAAACTTAATCCGTTAAGGACCCGAAACTCACCGAGGCCCCAGAAACCTCGACCAAACATACCAACCAATCCTAAAATACTATACGAACTTAGTCGAGCCCTCAAACCGCATCAAACAAGGCTAAAATCACAATTTATCCTCCGATTCAAACTTAAGGAATTTGAAACATCCAAATTCGACAACCGATGCCGAAACCAATCAAACCACGTCCGATTGACCCCAAATTTTGCACACAAGTCTCATTCGACATTACGGACCTACTCCAACTTCCAAAATCAGAATCCAACCCCGATATCAAAATTCCCACTACCGGTTCAAATCTCAAAAAATTTGACTTTCGCCATTTCAAACCTAAATAAGCTACGGACCTCCAAAACACAATCCAGACATGCTCCTAAGTCCAAAATCACCCAACGGAGCTAACGGAACCGACAAAATTCCATTTTGGAGTCGTCTTCATACAGTTCCGACTACGGTAAAAATCCTAAGACTTAAGCTTTCGTTTAGGGACCAAGTATCCCAAATCACTCCAAAAACCAAAACAAAACCTCCCGGCATGTCACAATAGCAAAAATAGATATGGGAGAAGTAGTAAATAGGGGATCGGGGCTATTACTCTCAAAATGACCGGCCGGGTCGTTACATTCTTCCACTCTAAAAACAATCGTTCATCCTCGAATGAGCATAAAGACATACCTGAAGTGGTGAAAGGTGAGGGTAACGGCTGCGCATAACATGCTCGGTCTCCCAAGTCGCCTCCTCGACCGACTGTCCCCTCCATTGAACCTTCACAGAAGCAATTTTCTTTGACCATAGCTTTCTGACCTGCCTGCCTAAAATAGCCACTGGCTCCTCAACATAAGATTGATCCTTGTCCAACTGGACTGAGCTGAAATCCAACACATAAGATGAATCGCCGTGATACTTCCGGAGCATAGAAACATGGAATACCGCTTCTGCGGATATATGGCCGCACCTGCGGTCCCAACTGTACTATCTATGGCCGCACATACTCTACTATGTTCTTCATCATTCTCCTCCACCAGTAATGATGTTTAAAGTCCTGATACATCTTTGTGGCACCCGAATGAATAGAGTACCGTGAACTGCTAGCCTCCCGGGGAATCAAATCACACAAACCATCTACATTGGGCACACAAAGCCTGCCCTGCATCCTCAATGCACCATCATCTCCAATAGTGACCTCCTTAGCATCATCGTGCTGGACCGTGTACTTAAGGACAAGCAGATGGGAGTCATCATACTGACGCTCCCTGATACGATCATAAAGAGAAGATCGAGAGACCACACAAGACAATACTCAACTCGGCTCAGAAATATCCAATCTCACAAACTGGCTGGCTAAGGCCTGAATATCCAACGCTAATGGCCTCTCTGCTGCTAGCAGATATGCTAAACTCCCCAAACTCTTTGCCCGGTGACTCAAAGCATCGGCCACCATATTGGCCTTCCCAGGGTGGTACAAAATAGTGATATCATAATCCTTAAAAAGCTCCAACCACCTCCGCTGATGTAAGTTCTTTATTTCTTCTTAAATAGATGCTACAAACTCTGATGATCGATGTAAATCTCACAAGGAACACCGTACAAATAATGCCGCCATATCTTCAAGGCATGAACAATAGCCGCTAACTCAAGGTTATGGACAGGATAGTTCTTTTCGTGCACCTTCAGCTGTTTGGATGAATAGGAAATCACCCTACCGTCCTACATCAACACTGTGCTGAGACCAATCCGCGATGCATCACAATATACAGTATAAGATGCCGAACCTGTAGGTAATACCAATACTGGGCTGTAGTCAAAGCTGTCTTGAGCTTATGAAAGCTCTCCTCACATTCCTCTGCCCACCTGAATGGAGCACCCTTCTGGGTCAGCCTGGTCATAGGTGCTGCAATAGATGAGAATCACTCTACAAAGAGACGGTAATACCCCGCCAAACCAAGAAAACTCCAAATCTCTATAGCTAAGGATAACCTGGGCCAACTCTGCACTGCATCAATCTTCTTTGGATCCACCTGGATCCCCTCACTCGATACTATATGACCAAAGAATGCCAATGAGTCTAGCCAAAACTCACACTTTGAAAATTTTGCATATAACTTCTTTTCTCTCAAGGTCTGAAGTGCAGTCCTCAGGTGTTGGTCATGATCCTCCCGACTCCGGACGTATACCAAAATGTCGTCAATAAACACAATGACGTATGAGAGATGATAAGGCCAGAACACACTGTGCATCAAGTGCATAAAAGCTACTGGGGCACTGGTCAGCCCAAACGACATAACAAGAAAATCATATTGACCATATCTGGTCCTGAAAGCAGTCTTTGGGATATCCGACTCCTGAATCTTCAACTGATGATAACCTTAACGTAAGTCAATTTTGGAAAACACTTTGGCACCCTGTAACTGATCAAATAAGTCATCAATACCAGGCAATGGATACACGTTCTTCACTCTGACATTTTTCAACTGGCAGTAATCAATACACATCCGCATAGAACCATCCTTCTTCTTAACAAATAAGACAGGAACACCCCAAGGTGACACATTGGGCCGAATGAAGCCCTTATCAAGCAATTCCTGTAACTGCTCTTTCAACACCTTCAATTCAGGAGGAGCCATATGATATGGAGGAATAGAGATGGGCTGAGTGTCCGACAACAAATCAATGCCAAAATCAATATCTCTATCGGGCGGCATGTCCGGAAGATCAGCTGGAAACACATCTGGAAAGTCCCTCACTACTGGAACTGACTCAACTGTAGGGGTATCAATACTGACATCTCTCACATAAGCTAGATACACGTCACACCCCTTCTCAACCATTCATTGAGCTTTAAGAAATGAAATAACTCTGCTGGGAGTATACTCTAAGGTACCTCTCCACTCAAATCGCGGAAATCCTGGCATAGCCAGGGTCACAGTCTTAGCGTGACAATTAAGAATAGCATAATGGGGGCAAAAACCAGTCCATGCCCAAAATAATATCAAAGTCCACCATGCTGATCAATAATAAATTGGCTCTGGTCTGAAAACCACTAAGAGCAATCAAACATGACCGACACACGCGGTCCACAACAAGAGAATCCCCCAAAGGAGTAGACACATAAATAGGGGAACTCAAAGAAACCTGAGATACGCCCAAATACGGGGCAAAATAAGAGGACACATAAGAATATGTAAAGCCTGGGTCAAATAATACCGACACATCTCTATGACAGACCGAAATAATACCTGTAATGACAGAATCAGAAGCAACTACCTCTGTACTAGCATGAAGTGCATAATATCTGGCTGGCCTCCCCCTCTAGGGCGACCTCTACCTCGAGCTGGCTGAGCAGGTGGGGTGGCAGCTGGTGCTGTAATCATAGCCTGAGGACCCAGTGGAGCACGCTGTGGCTGAGAAGTCTGTGGAGGTGCACCACTCCTAATCCTGGGGCAATCCCTCACCACATGGCGAGTGTCACCACACTCAAAACAAGCTCTGGGAGGGCGTGGCTGATGTGACTGGCTCGGGCTAGGTCTGCTGGACTGGCCACTAGGAACACCCCGTGCAGGAGGCACACTAGATACTGGCGGTGCATAATAAGTCTCATGGGGTCTAGGAGGAGCTGGAACACCGCTGGCTGCTGGAAGAGCTAAATGAATGGGGCGACTCACACAGCCCCTACCATGGTGAGCTGTTGGGGCACGCGCTCCAGAATAATAATCAGCCTCTCGAGACCTCTTGGCCTCCCTCTCCTCTCTATCCCGGGCAAACATGCCCTCAAATCTCATGGCAATACTCACAACCTACTGATAAGAAATATCCATCTCCAACTTCCTTGCCATACTACTCCGGATGCTGGGATGGAATCCCTCAATAAACCGTCGAACCATCTCTCAAACTGTGGCAACTAAGGCCGGTGCATGTCGGGCCAAATTGCTGAAATGGACTGCATACTCTGACACAGTCATAGCATCCTGGCGCAACTGCTCAAACTCCATGGGCCATGAGTCCCTAAGGCTCTGAGGAACATACTCTCTCAAAAACATATCCGAGAACTAAGTCCATGTAAGTGAAGCTGCCTCAGCCGAACTACTCAACTCATAAGCACACCACCATTGATAGGCTACTCCTCTAAGCTGGAATGCAGTAAAGGAAACCCTGCTTGTCTCCGCTATGCCAATAGTGAGGAGAATACGATGACACTTCTCTCAAGGTAGCCAATCCGCTGAAGGTAGGTAGGTGGTACTTCTTGTACCTCTCAAGTCTGCGCTGGTCCACCTCAGAAGCTGCTGCCCTAACCTCAGGCTAAGTTGGAGCTACCTGTTGCATTGGTACAATCTCTGGAACCTGGTCCCCCAACCTGAGATGTGGGAGGAGGAAGTGGAATCAATCCAGCCTGAGCTAAGGTGCTGAACATGCTCAGAAACAGGGCTAGAGTCTCCTAGAGGGCTGGTGCAGGAACAGGTGCCTCAGGTGTGTGCCCTCCAGCTGGAGCTACTGGGGGTTCCTCTGTAGCAGCTCGTGCGGGTGCTCTGGTTGTACTGTGTGGACATCCTCGGCCTCTACCCCGGACCCGGACTCTCGCGGCTCTAGCAGGGGGCACGGGTGCCTGTTCATCATATCCACTTGTACGTGTCCTCACCATCTCTGATAGAATAGAATACGGAAATTTAGAATCTCTAAAGTCAATAATTTTCGCATGACAAGGAATCAAAGTAGTAAAATATTCCTAACATTGCCATAGCCTCCCGAAGATAAGCACAGACATCTCTGTACCGATCCGCAAGACTCTAATGAACCGGCTTGTGACTCACGACACCTACGAACATAGAGCTCTGATACTAACTTGTTACGACCAAATTTCCCCTTCGTGTGATGTCGTGACAGCACCTAGTCTCTACAACTAGGTAAGCCTAATATTTTACGAAATAATGAAATAAACATATAAATTTAACCAACTATTAAAAAATACACAACAAATCCCAAAACCCGGAACATCGTGAATCACAAACTACAGAAGGAAAAATCTAGTGTCTCTATACATCAGAGTCTAACAAGGAAAAATACATAAGATAATGGACATGAGAAAGAGTAAAAGGGGACTCCGAGGTCTGCGGATGCGGTAGATATACATTGAAGTCTCCAAAGCTGTCCCGGCTAACTAATAGTGAGGCTGATAAGGTGCACTTGGATCTGCACATGAAAAACATGTGCAGAGATTAGCATGAGTACACCACAATCGGTACCCAGTAAGTGCCAAGCCTAACCTTGGACGAGTAGTGACGAGGTCAAGTCAGGGCCCTACTGGTAAATATATAATAAAACAATATAGAGTGTAAATACCGCAATAAAAAAAGGCTGAAATTTAACAACAATGAAATCAAAGAAGGTAACAGCTCAGTACACAGAAACACAACAGGGGATCTCCTGAGATACCGTCTCGTAGTCCCAAACGTAAATATGCAGGGGGATCTCCCGGAATACCGTTTCGTATTCCCAAAGTAAATGCGCAGGGGGATCTCTCAGAATACTGCTCCGTAGTCCCAAAGTAAATGTGCAGGGGGATCTCCCGGAATACCGTTCCGTAGTCACAAATTAAATATGCAAGACAGGGGGATCTCCCGAAATACCGTTCTGTAGTCCCAAAGTAAATATGTTGTACATGGGGATCTCCCGGAATAGCGTTCCGTAGTCCCAAAGTAAATAAGCAGCGCAAACAATAGAAATACAACTACATCACGAAATCTTACGATTTAGACTAAGTACCAGTCAAGGAAGAAGCAAGAAATTCACTAAGCATGCTGCACAGAGTTCACATAGGCAATTAAGACACGTAGACATGTTGTATTAGACTAAACAGGATAGCTACGCAAATGGGAATAACTCAATTAAGAATAAAAATAGATTAACACTCATAAAAATGGTATAACTCAAAATAAAAGGAAAACAGGTTGCTGCTCAGTAAGAAAATCGGGTTTTTCCACAACTAGCACGTGTACGTACTCGTCACCTCACGTGCACTGCGCTCACATATCACAATAGTTCCAAATATTAAGGGGATTCCCCCCCCCCCAAACAAAGTTAGGTAAGCCACTTACCTCGAGTCAAGCTCAATCAATGCGTAAGAATGCCCTTTCCTCGATTATTCAACTCCGAATGGCCCAAATCTAGCCAAACACAATTACATATCATAAATACAACAATAATAGACTCATCTAATTGCCAGTGGTACCCACTTCTCGGAATCGAGTAAAAGTCATAAAATACGAAAGCCCGTTCACTCACGAGTCTAACCAAATCAAATTTACTAAATTCTAAATGGTCCTCCAAATCCACAAATCAAACTTCCAAATCCCTAGCCTCAAATTCCAAATTTTCAACTTAAATACACACTAACTAGGTGGGAAAATACATGGGGAAGCGAGTTTATTGATAAAAAATAAGCACAAGGGACATACCTCAAGAGGCCCCTCAAAAATTCTCTCAAGAAATCGCCAAACCCGAGCTCAAAATGTTGAAAATGAGCAAAAATCGCGAACACTTACATTTAAGTGTTCTGTCCAGACATCTCGCACTTGCGAGCCTTCAACCGCACCTGCGAAAATTCCATCGCAGGTGCGAAAATCACTTAAGGGGGACTAAGTCCGCATCTGCGAACAAGGGCCGCTTCTGCGAGCCCGCATCTGCGCTGCTCTTCCGCTTCTGCGGATCTATGGCCGTACCTGCGGTCCCAGCTGGACAGGGTCAAAACTACTTCTGCGGCTCCATGGCCGCTTCTGCGGCGCCGCACCTGCGGCCCAAAGTGCGCAAGTGCGATTACACTAGGTGCAGCAGCTCCAGCAATTGCATGAGTCCCAAACTCAATCCGTTAAGCACCTGACAATCACCCAAGGTCCCCGGGACCTCGACCAAACAAACCAACCAATCCTAAAACACTATACAAACTTATTCGAGCCCTCAAACAGCATCAGACAATGCTACAATAACAATTCATCCTCCGATTCAAACTTATAGAATTGGAAACTTCCAAATTCGACAACTGATGCCGAAACCAATCAAACCACGTCCGATTGACCCCAAATTTTGCACACCAGTCTCATTCGACATTATGGACCTAATCCAACTTCCAGAATTGGAATCCAACCCCGATATCAAAATTTCCACTACCGGTCCAAAACTCCAAAAATTCGACTTTTGCCATTTCAAGTCTAAATAAACTACGGACCTCAAAAATACAATCCAGACACGCTCCTAAGACCAAAATCACCCAACAGAGCTAACAGAATCAACAAAATTCCATTCCGGAGTCGTCTTCACACAGTTCCGACTACGGTCAAAATCCTAAGGCTTAAGCTTTTATTTAGGGACTAAGTGTCCCAAATCACTCCAAAAACCAAAATGAAATATCTCAACAAGTCACAATAGTAGAAATGGATATGGGAGAAGCAGTAAATAGTGGATTAGGGCTATTACTCTCAAAACGACTGGACGGGTCGTTACATCCTTCCCCTCTAAAAACAATCGTACGTCCTCGAATAAGCATAAAGACATACATGTAGTAGTGAAAAGGTGAGGGTAACAGCTACGCATAACATGCTCGATCTCCAAAGTCGCCTCCTCGACCGGCTGTCCCCTCCATTGAACCTTCACAGAAGCAATGTTCTTTGACTTTAGCTTTCTAACCTGCATGCCAAAAATAGGCACTAGCTCCTCAACATAAGATAGATCTTTGTCCAACTGGACTGAGCTGAAATCCAACACATGAAACAGATCGCCATGATACTTTCGGAGAATAAAAACATGGAATACCGCTTATGCGGATCTATGGACACACCTGTGGTCTTAGCTGGATAGGGTTAAAACCGCTTTTGCAGCTCCGTGGCCGCTTCTGCGGCGCCACACCTGTGGCCCAAAGTGCGCAGGTGTGATTACAGCAAGTGCAGCAAGCATAAGTCCCAAACTCAAACCGTTAAGTACCTGAAACTCACTCGAGGCCCCCGGGACCTTGACCAAAAATACCAACCAATCCTAAAACACTATACGAACTTAGTCGAGCCCTCAAACTGCATCAAATAATGCTAAAATCCTAATTCATCCTCCGATTCAAACTTAAATAATTTGAAACTTCCAAATTCAACAACCAGTGCTGAAACCAATCAAACCACTTATGATTGACCCCATATTTTGCACACAAGTAGCATTCGACATTGCAGACCTACTCCAACTTCCGAAATCGGAATCCTACCTCGAATCAAGCCTAAATAAGCTACGGTCCTCCAAAACACAATCCAAACATGCTCCTAAGTCCAAAATCACCCAACAGAGCTAACGGAACCGACACAATTCCATTCTGAAGTTGTCTTTACATAGTTCCAACTACGGTCAAAATCCTAAGACTTAAGCTTTTGTTTAGGGACTAACTGTCCCAAATCACTCCAAAAACCAAAACAAAACCTCCCGGCAAGTCATAATAGCAGAAATAGATATGGGAGAAACAGTAAATAGGGGATTGGGGCTATTACTTTCAGAATAGCATAAGTTGTCAATGAGGAAAAGAGACAGAAGTTAGGAGATACATTCATATCCTAAAGTAGACATAGCCAAATTGAGCATATAGAGTAATTAATCAAATAGGCCAGTAGGTTTAGCAGGACAGCAAAGCACCACATAGATAGCCTCATATTGAATGAAATTGGGGAAGAAACATGTTTTCCAACTATGCATTATCATTCATTCATGACATTAAACCAATTGAGACCTAAGAGGTTCGGATTAATCTACGCATGCATCTTAATATCATAAGACAAACATGTTAATTCTCATCAAGAGGCAAGATTGCATTGAAACATGATAGGGAGAACACATTATGATAGTCCAAGCAATCACTGAAGGAATAAGGGATTAAGACATACCGTAGGGCATATTAGTAGGGAAGCAAGATCACAATTGAGGGAAAAGGTCTTATAACATTAAAACACATTATGTATGCAAGAAAAGCATCATAGAGATTCAGTACAGAGTGAAGATTAAGCTCATGTTAAATAGCACATGTAGGTAATCTAGCATGGACAAAGTAGACTATTTACCTAAAGAAGGTCCAGATTGTGCTAAGTATAGGTCTTGATGTTATGAAATAGTCATGCTAATTTGGCAATAGGGCAGCATTTAGACATCAGAAAAGCAGATTATTACTATTGGTGAATCAGGGAGGGGGTTAAACATGCTAAAGGCATATTGATAGAGAGCAGGGTCAAACATGTTAGATAAGCAAGCTACCACAGAAATTCAGAATATGATGGGAACAGGCTTGTGCCATATAGTGGGTATGCATATTCATGCTTTTGAACTCACTACACTAGTCGACTAAAAGAAGTACAAATTATGCGAGTAAGGCATATTCAAGTAACAAGATTGATAGCAAAAGACTAAATTAAACACCAGAAGATGCTAACAAGTGTAAAAGTCCCAAACAGTAATAATTTCTAACACATTGACAGGTCAAAACATAATAGAACCCGGTTAGGCATGCTTGAAGCTAAAGGCTAAAGAGACCTAAAGAGTTGAGGAAAGAAAACAGAATTACACACAAAATCAATCCATAAAACATACTGAACTGACCAATCTTAGGAATGAAAATGTATACAAACCATAGATTCCTAGGAACAATATCTCAAAGTATAGTGACTCACCAGTTAAGAGAAGAATAGTAAAGAATAGGTTCCACAGAAAAACCAGGATCCTAATGCGTCAAAGTTCCCAAGAACTTCGATGAACTCAGGGCAGTGCTCGCACCAAGAAAGGGTTAAGTAACAAGATGCTAATGGCCTTGGCATTAAGTCGGCCAATACAGAATACCAAGCAAGAGAGTAGCAAAAACCTCAAAATTTTAGTGAAGAAATCGATTTTTTCAAAGTCTCCCCTCTCCAAAAGGGAAAATGAGGGGGTTTATATAGCAATCAAAAATCGAACAAACACATAAGGAAACAGAGTAAATTAAGCAACAAATATGAAATGACAACAGGCAAATCAATTTGAAATCGATTTAAGAGAGGAATCTGGTAAACCCTTGTTTTTTAGGGAAAGTGAAAATTAGCAGAAATCCAAACAAAATCAGACTCACACAGTGTAGAATTAGACGCATGTAAACGAAATACGGTCCAGATTCAAGAAATAGGACTCATTCGGACAGAATCAGAGAGGTAGTACTTTCCATGTTTAGGATAGTACTAGGTGATACCATGGAGAATCAACCAGTAGCGGAAACACACAAATATGGTAAGTAAATAAGAGGAAAATCCCATTGTAGCTAGGATTAGGAGAAAATTTGGGGAAGGCGGCAATTAGGGTTTTTGGTAGGGGGAGAGTTTGAGGGCCTGCTAGACAGAGACAATGGTCTCTAGGGTTTAGGGATTGGGTTATAAGAGAAGAGAAATTGTGTATCAATATAGGCCATTATTGCAAAATTAGATAAATAGCTTAAAATGCTAATGTAATTATATGAAATAAAATAAAATATATTTGAGACATATATTATCGGTGCAAATAAATAATTTAGTTAACTTAGTCATCACAAAATAATTTAAAGGGAAAATTAATAAATATTTATATAATTTAAATGCAAGAAAATTAATTTAAGAGCTCTAAAATTATGGAAAATTATAGGAAATGCTTGTATTAATTTATAAACTAAATAATGATGCATAAAATGCTATTTTGAAGGCATGTATATATTTTGAAAAATATAAGGGCAAAATGGGGTATCAACAGCTGCCCCTCTTTACCTGGGAATGATGAAAGAGTTGTCGGGTAAAGAATATGATGACCAATTTTGGCTGAATTAAGTGAGGGATGGTGTGATTTGAAAAATGGGGGCCAAACCCTGGCACCTGAGTTGCCTATATATCTCTGGTGTTACGGAAATTAGGCCGTATGTAGTTTTGGATCCAACGGTGAACTGAACTGATGGAGTTTTCATAGTAACAGTCGTATGCTTCAGAAATGGTTCTTTTGGGTAGGACAATGTAACGACCCGGCCAGTCGTTTCATGAGTTATAGCCTCGTTTCCCCCATTTCTGCTTCTTTATGTGTTATTTAGCATCATAGTGTTATATCGGGTTGGTTGGTTTGGGTCCGGAGTGATTTTGGAGTGGAATGAGACACTTAGTCTCTAAAGTAGAAGCTTAAGTTGGAAAAATCAACTGGATGTTGAACTATTTGTAAACGGTCTCGGAATTTGATTCTACTTGTTTCATTAGCCCCGTTAGGTTATAGACTTAGGAGTGCATCCGAAATATAATTTGGAGGTCTGTGGTAGAATAAGGCTTGAATTGGCAAAATTGGAAATTTGGCGATTTTTGGTCGGCAGTGTAAAATTTGATATCAGGGTCGGAATGGAATTCCGAAAGTTGGAGTAGGTTCATAGTGTCAATTGTGACGTGTGTGCAAAATTTGAGGTCATTCAGACGTGGTTTGGTTGGTTTCGGCATCGGTTGTGTAATTTGGATGTTTAGAAGTTCTTAGGCTTGAATCCGAGGATAATTTGGTGATTTGATGTTGTTTTGAGTTATTCGAAAGTTCGACTAAGCTTGTATGTTGATATATGACTTGTTGGTATTGTTGGGTGAGGTCCCGAGGGCGATCTGCGAGTGCGAGGTTCGTTCGCAGATGCGGAACCTGGGATCCTAAGTGAGTTCCGCACCTGCGATGGATTTTCGGCAGGTGCGGTGGGGTAAAAGCGAGAATTTTCCCGTAGGTGCGAAAAGCCTAGGCAGAAAGTATTAATTGAACACTTCGCGAATTTGGTTCATTTCCACCATTTTCAAGTCGGTTTTTGGAGCTTTTGGAGTGATTTTGAAGGGTGATTCAAGGGCTTTCAGTGAGGTAAGTTGCTTCAGCCATAATACTCGTATTTATGGTGATTTCCCGTTGTTTAATCATGTAATAAGTGAAACTGAGGGGTTATGGCTTGGTATTTTGGAGAGTTTAATTTAAGGATTTGAGAGACCAAATGATGTCGGATTTTGATAAATTTTGTATGTATGGACTCGTGAGTGAATGGGCTTTATAGTTTTGTAAATTTTATCGGATTTCGAGACGTGGGCCCGGGGGCCAGGTTTGAGCCAATTTTGGGTTTTGAGCTAATTTGTTAGTTTTTCTTGTGTAATTCATTCCATTTGCATATATTGATGGTATTGTACTGATTGTGAATAGATTCGGAGCATTTGGAGGCTGAGTCGAGAAGCAAGAGCATCGCGGGGTAGAGATTTGACCAGTTTGAGGTAAGTAATGTTTTAAAATCTAGTCCTGAGGGTATGAAACCCCAGATTTCGTATTATTCTACTATTTTGAGGTGACACACATGCTAGGTGATGGTCTTGGGCCGTCCCGTAGCAACTGTAAAGTTGCATATTTTGTTAAAACTATATGATACTTATATGTTTTAGAAATGAGTTTCTGTAAATTGGCCTGGATGCCATGTTTGGTCCTTGTGCCAATGCTGTTTGGACCCTTAGGGGCCTTTTCTTACTATCCTATCGTTGTTTTCGATTAAAAATCTATACTCAGTCATGGTTATACCTGTTTACTACATAACTCAGTTTTTCTTACTCTATTTTGATGCATATAAATGTTGTTTTGGGCTGAGTACCTTGTTTTTACTTAAATGCCCGAGTGGCTTGAGAGGTTTATGACTGAGTTAAGCCGAGGGCATGATTTGTGAGGATATTTCTAGGATCGGGCTACACGCCGTAGCATGTTTGATATAGGCCGAGGGCCTGAGTGATTTATGCCATGATTTGGCTTGATATAGAGCTTGGGCTGAAAGAGCCCCTCTGGAGTCTGTAAACACCCCTAGTGAGCGCCGGTACCTACTGAGTGTGAGTGTCGAGTGCCGACTGCTGAGTGACTGGGAGGCATGAGTGATGGTGAGGTATGCCTGATGGGCTGTTTACAAGTGATTGTGAGGTATGCCCGAGGGGCTGTATACGAGTGACTGTGAGGTTTTCCCGAGGGGCTGTGTATGAGTGATGTTTTGCCCGAGGGCCTGTTTATGGTTTCATCATTTTTTCTTACCTTGCATTGAGCCTTTGTTTGAAAACTGTTGAAAAATATCTTTAAATGATTTTTCAGGAACTGGGTTTAATCGAGATGTTTTGATTCAAACCCTGATTTTAATAGATGTGGTATTTTACTGAGATTTCATGATATGAACTTTATATGCTTATTGCTCGCCACTACTGCTCAGTCTTTATTTATTGTTGTTACTTGCTGAGTTGGCGTACTCACGTTACTCCCTGCACCTTGTGTGTAGATCCAGGTGTAGATGGACACGGTAGCGGCTGTTGACTATTCAGGTTGCAGATTTTCTCAGGGATAGCAAGGTAGCTGCCTGGCGGTCGCAGCCCTGCTCTTCTCCCTCCTATCTTCCTTTAGTTGTATTTAGCTATTTTCCAGACTATGTTAGTCTTGATATTGTTAGACAAATTGAAGTAGATGCTCATGACTAGTGACATCCTGATGTCGGGCTTTTCTTTCTGCACTTTTATTTTGATTTGAACTCCTTTATGAAGGTTTTTATGTTAAATAGCCTTGAGATCTTCTTTGAAATAAAAATATAGGTTGTTTTGGAAAATGAGTCGGCTTGCCTAGTTTCACGATAGTCGCCATCACGATAGGGGTTAGTTTGAGTCATGATAGTCAATATCAGATGAATCTGCGCGAAATCATGAACATGACTCTGAAATGTTATGGATGTATCTCAAAACGAGTATCTGAATGGTTATCAAGTAAAAGTGGGTAACTGATGGCGGTTGGTTGCGTTTGAAATAATTGCAGGATGTGAACGTTTAATGGAAACCAGAGCGATGATTGCTCCCGTTAGGAGAACAGTTACTTCCTGGATTACCTACAAAACATAAAATACGATGCACACAAGATTATATGGATTATTGCGAGAATTTAAACATGATGCAAATTTCCTTTGGACCATGAAAGTTGTATTTGGACGGTGAGGATGATGTCCTTAGACCATGACGTCCTGGGCCATGAATCATGTGATAAGGGATTCGCAGGCCATGAAATGATGTCCTCGGGCCATGAGAGATCCTTAGGCCATGGAATGTTGTCTTCCGGCAATGAGGATGATGCCTTCGGACTATGATGCCTTTGGACAAAGATGGCGATGTTTCATCCCATGAGATGCAAAGATATGATGCTAGGTCACATTCGAAGATACGACAAGACAAGGCTTAGTCTTGCGTAAGATGAGGGCAATGCTTAGCCCTTGTGAATAGAGGATAGCGCTAAGTTTTAGATAGCATAACGGAGATAGTATTTAATCTTGAGGAAAAGGCAGTGCTTATCCTTATACAATTAGGGAGGCAGGGCTCAACCTCATGCAAATAGGAGACAATGATTAGTCTCATGCAAAGAAAGGTAGTACTTAGCCTTATGCACCTAGGAGACAATGCTTAGTCTCATCCAGGTGAAGGTAGTGCTTAGTCTCATGCAAGGAAAGGCAATGCTTAGCCTTATGCAATTAAGGAGGCAATGCTTAGCCTCGTGCAAATAGGAGACAATGCTTAGTCTCATGCAAAGAAAGGAGACAATGCTTAGTCTCATGCAAAAAAAAGGAGACAATGCTTAGTCTCATGCAAGGAAAGGCAGTGCTTAACCTTATGCAATTAGGAAGGCATGGCTTAGCCTCATGCAAAATAGGAGACAATGCTTAGTCTCGATGTAAGGAAAGGCAGTGCTTAGCCTTATGCAGTTAAGGAGGAAATGCTTAGCCTCATACAAATAGGAAACAATGCTTAGTCTCATGCAAAAAAGGAGACAATGCTTAATCTCATACAAGGGAAAGGCAGTTCTTAGCCTTATGCAATTAGGGAGGCAGGGCTTAGCCTTATGCAAAATAGGAGACAATGATTAGTCTTGATATAAAGAAAGGTAGTTCTTAGCCTTATGCAGTTAACGAGGCAATGCTTAGCCTCATACAAATAGGAGAGAATGCTTAGTCTCATGCAAAGAAAGGAGACAATGCTTAGTCTCATACAAGGGAAATGCAATTGTTAGCCTTATGCAATTAGGGAGGCAGGGCTTAGCCTTATGCAAAATAGGAGACAATGCTTAGTCTCGATGTAAGGAAAGGCAGTGCTTAGCCTTATACAGGTAAGGAGGCAATGCTTAGCCTCATACAAATAGGAGGCAATGCTTAGTCTCATGCAAAGAAAGGAGACAATGCTTAGTCTCATGTAAAGAAAGGCAGTGCTTAGCCTTATGCAATTAGGGAGGCAATGCTTAGCCTTATGCAATTAGGGAGGCAATGCTTAGCCTCATGCAAAGAATAGGAGGCAAGTGGAAAAGTATTTTGTAGATGAAGATATTTGTGCTAGATAATCTAAAGGTAGTGTCTTGATGTATCTGCGAGTATCGTTATCTTATTGTACCTGCATTCAAAGAAAAATTGTGAGTTCTGTGGGGGAAGGTTGGTTCGCGTTTTTGTCTTCTGCTTTGCCTGTGCTCCTGTCTTTAGATCATATTTGAGTTACCATGGCTAACATCTGGCTATTTATAGAAATAAAGTTTTTCGAAAGAAATGCGTGCATTTGATGCATGTAGTTATTTAAAATATATTAGTATGAAATATCAACTAAGTTAGATGAACCAATGACTGTGACATATTTTAGAGACATTACGACTTCCTTGCTCTAGAATTTTGAGGGTCCTCCTCAAAATTCTGCCCAGGTTTAAAAGTAATTCTTTGATTATTCTACGTATGATGAAATTGGCTGGACTTGCTTTAGAATATTGAGGGTCCTCCTCAAAATTCTTCCCCAGTTTCTAGCCATGGCAAAAATGAAGATTTTATTGAGATGTGACAGAACCCACAGGGAAGCCTACATATCCCCTCTTAAACGGGAATCAGGTCGAGCGTATTTCAGTTACATCAGATGAAGATATGTAAGCAATCTAAACATAGTATCTCTTGACTGTGTCTGAGTTTATAGGTTTTGGCCAAACTTCTCCATCTATCTCTGCGAGTATGAGCGCTCTCCTGTTAGTACACTATGAACTATATAGGGCCCTTGCCAATTGGGTGAAAATTTCCCTTTGGCTTCATCTTGATGCGGGAAGATCCGTTTCAGCACTAGCTGCCCCAGTGTGACTTGTCTAGGCCTGACCCTTTTGTTGAAAGATTTGGACATTCTATTCTGGTACAATTGACCGTGACATATTGCGTTCATTCTTTTTCCATCAATGAGATCCATTTCTCATAACGACTTCGTATCCATTCTGCATGACTAAGTTCAGCCTCTTATATGATTCTAAAAGAAGGAATTTCTACTTCGACGGGAATGACGGCTTCAGTGCCATAGACCAGCAAATAAGGAGTTGCCCCAGTTGATGTGCGAACCGTGGTACGATATCCAAGTAGGGAAAATGGTAAATTCTCTCACCATTATTTATGATTATCTACCATCTTCCTTATTATCTTCTTGATGTTCTTATTGGCGGCATCCACAACTACATTCATTTATGGCCTGTATCCTGTGGAATTCTTATGGTTGATCTTGAAGCTTTCACACATAGATTTCATTAAATCACTGTTAAGGTTTGCGGCGTTGTCGGTGATGATTGATTCTGGTGCCCCAAATTAACAGACAATATGATCCCTAAGGAAATCTGCGACAACCTTTTTAGTTACAGCCTGGTAAGATGCGACTTTAACCCATTTTGTGAAATAGTCTATGGCCTCTAGAATGAACCTGTGCCCATTTGAAGCGGCGGGTTCGATTGAACCGATGGCATCCATCCCCCAAGTGGAGAAAGGCCAAGGTGCACTTGTTGCATTGAGTTCATTGGGTGGCACTCGTATCATATCCGCATGTACTTGGCATTGATGAAACTTTTGGACATACCTGATGCACTCCATTTCCATAGTCATCCAGAAATATCCCGCTCTTAATATATTCTTAGCTAAAACAAAGTCATTCATGTGTGGTCCGCAAGTTCCGGAATGTATCTCTTCGAGCAATTTGGATGCTTCCTTGGCATCGACACACCATAATAATCCTAGATTTGGAGTCCTTCTGTACAGGATTCCTCCACTTTGGAAGAAATGGTTGGACAATCTTTGGAGTGTGCGTTTTTGGGTATGATTTGCGTGCTCCGGGTACTCTCCTTTTGCCAAGTATTCTTTGAAGTCATGAAACCACAGATTCCCATCAGTTTCTTCTTCAACACGAGCACAATAAGCTTTCTAATTATGGATCCCTACTAGAATAGGATCGATGAAATTCTTGTCTGGGTGTTGTATCATGGAAGATAGAGTGGCCAACGTATCTGCGAACTCATTTTGGATTCTTGGAATATGTTTGAACTCTATCTTTGTGAATCTCTTCCTCAATTCTTACACATAGCACAAATACAACAATATTTTGGTATTCTTTGTAGCCCATTCTCCTAGAACCTAGTGTACCAATAGGTTTGAGTCACCAGTTACTAGAAATTCTTGAATGTTCATGTCAATGGCCAACTTGAGCCCCAAGATGCAAGCCTCGTATTTTGCCATATGATTGGTACACGAAAATCTAAGTTTTGCGGATACCGGATAGTGTTAACCTGTCTCTGATACCAAAACTACTCCAATACCTACTCCTTTGATGTTTGCAGCTCCATCGAAGAACATTCTCCAAATATCATAGGTTTCAGTGGTATCTTCTCCTACGAATGATAACCCTTCATCGGGAAAATACGTTTTCAGTGGTTCATAGTCTCCACCCACAGGATTTTCTGCCAAGTGATCTGCCAATGCCTATCCCTTGACCGCTTTCTGAGTTACATAGATGATGTCGAACTCACTTAGTAGTATCTGCCATTTTGCCAACTTTCCCGTAGGCATGGGTTTTTGGAAGATGTATTTTAGCGGATCCATTCTTGATATGAGATATGTGGTGTAGGCACAGAACTAGTGCCTCAACTTCTGAGCTATCCACGTCAAAGCGCAGCAGGTGCACTCCAGCAAAGAATATCGTGCTTCGTAGGGTGTGAACTTCTTATTTAGATAGTAGATGGCATGTTCCTTTCTTCCCATCTCGTCGTGTTTTCCCAAGACATAGCCGAAAGCCCCATCCAGTACAGATAAATAGAGTAACAGAGGTCTCCCAGGTTTTGGTGGGACCAGAACAGGTGGTTTGGATAAATATTCCTTGATCTTGTCAAAGGCTTTCTGGCATTCTTCAGTCCAACTTGTTGCAGCGCCTTTCTTTAACATTTTGAAAATCGGTTCACAGATCACAGTTGATTGTGCTATGAAACGGCTGATGTAATTGAGACACCCCAAGAAACTCATCATATCTTTCTTGTTCTTCGGAGGTGGCAAATCTTTGATAGCCCAACCTTTGACGGGTCTAGCTCAATTCCTCAGCGGCTAACGATGAACCCTAACAACTTTCCATCAGGGACTCCGAAGTCACATTTTGCGGGATTTAGTTTCAGGTTGTATCTTCGAAATCGATCAACGAATTTCTCGAATCTGCTATATGATCTACGATTCTCTTGGATTAGATGACGTCGTCATCCACGTACACCTCTATCTCCTTGTGTATCATGTCATGGAAAATGGTTGTCATGGCCCTCACATAGGTGGCTCCAGCATTCTTTAGGCCAAACGGCATCATTTTGTAACAATATACTCCCCATGGTGTAATAAAGGATGTCTTTTCGGCATCCTCTTCATCCATCCAGATCTGATGATATCCTGCGAAGCAATCCACAAAGGATTGAAGTTCATGCTTGGCACAGTTGTCAATCAGTATGTGTATATTGGGCAAAGGGAAATCATCTTTGGGACTTGCTCTGTTTAAATCACGATAGACGACACACTCTCTGACCTTCCCGTCTTTCTTTGGAATCGGCACAATGTTAGCCAACCAGGTCAGATATTGAACCACTATGAGAACCTTGGCTTTGATCTGCTTGGTGACTTCCTCCTTTATTTTTAGACTCAAATCTGGTTTGAACTTTCTGAGCTTCAACTTTACAGGCGGACACATAGGGTTGGTAGGTAGTTTATGAGCCACTATGGACGTGCTCAAACCGATCATATCATCACTGGACCATGCAAAAATATCCTCATACTCCTTCAAGAATCGGGCGTACTCTTCCTTCTCTGACGATAATAGGTGAATGTTTACACGCGTTTCCTTGATTGTTTCGGAGTCTCCCAAATTAACTGTTTTGGTCTCATCCAAATTGGACTTAGGCTTGTTTTCAAAGTTTTCCACTTCTCTGACAATTTTCTCGGGTATTATATCCTCTTCCAGATCCTCTGAATCACTATCCTTATGTTGTGTTGTCTCGTTACATGTCACAGTTGTAGGTTCATCGGGATAGGTAATAATAATGCTGAAGAGAAAAAATGTAAAGAATAAAAATAAATACTAAAAATAACAATGCATTGAATAAATCTTGAAAACGTCAAACAAGTACGGCTCGATGAATCGAGCAATTATTTTTAAACATAATACGTTAAGAACAAAATAATGAAAATGTCTTAGATGCTCATAAAATTGCTTTCAAAATAAATGATGCTAATTGCCAGGCTACCCAGGAACTCGACCGACCCTTGATGGTGCAGTAGTCCAGTTCTTGAGAACAACTCCCTTCTCCACGGTCTGAATAATAAGGACTTCCTCCTCCTCGTCCTCAACTATCGCACTGCAATCCATGTCTTCATCATCCAGAAACAGGTTCCTTATGCCAACTAGAACTTCATCTTCTTCGGACTCCCACGTCATGTCAGCTTGATGAAATGACTGGCTCAAATGTGGCTCTGGTTGCTCTAGAGGGTAATAAGGACCACGCCATGCTGGCGACCAATTCTGATACTTGTTCCAGGTGTATTCATACCCAAGACCAAAGGTCGAGTCGTGATACTTTAGCTGTATCGGTTTGGTGATCCCCTGGAGATTATTACCGAGACCCTTGCCAGGTTCATACCCTGTATATACCAATATGCCTTCTATCTTACTGCTCCACCATTTATCCTTTTCAATTGCGTTGACGCGCTCGATGCGATGGTATATTTCTCCACACAACTTCCTTCTATTCTCAATGACCGAAATAGTTTGATTAGTGTAATTGGGATTACTTCCGTCTCCATGGATGATCACTTCCTAATGGTTCCTTTCAAAATTCACGACCTGATGTAGAGTAGAAGTTACGGCCCCAACGGCATATATCCAAGGTCATCTGAATAATAGGTTGTAGGTAGCAGATATGTCCAACACTTGAATCTCAACATCAAACCAGGTTGGGACCATCTGTAGGCTGAGGTTGGTCTCTCCAATTGTGGCCCTTTGAGACTCATCAAATGTTTTCACATTCATACTTCCTGCTCGTATCTAGTGCAGGCCTTTACCCAATCTTTGCAGAGTAGTTAGTGGACATATGTTGAGACTTGAATCCCCATCTATCAGGACTCTGGCATTGAACTTGTCCTCAAACTGCACTGTGATATGCAGTGCCTAGTTGTGACTTAGTCCTTCTGGTGGCAGCTCGTCTTCATGAAAAGTCATCTTGTGGCTTTCCAACACTTTCCCTACCATGTTGGCCATCTCTCCATTGGTGATGTTGTTGGGTACATAGGCTTCATTCAACACGTTCATTAGGGCATTCATATGTGCCTCAGAGTTTTGCAGCAGTGATAAAATGGATATTTGAGCAGGGGTTTTGTTCAGATAATCAACCACAGAATACTCTCTTGCCTGCACCTTTCTCCAGAGTTCATCTGGGCCAGTCTCAATGACAGGCAGTTTAGAGGCGGCTTATTTTCTTGTTCCTTCCAAATACTCAGGTGTATAAATCCTACCAGTTCTGGTCATGCCTTGCATTGCACCTGTTTCTTCCATTTTTGCCTTTCATTTCCTTCTTGCTTCCGCAACAAAATCCCATGGTATAGCATTAGACTTATAAGATGACGTAGGTGATACCATCACAGTGAAGGGCAGTGTCACTTCAACCTCAAATGGAGTTGGTGTAGTCACCTCAACTTCAATTGGCACCTGAGTATGTAACATGATAGGTGTGAGAGTGACTGAAGATGTTTCAGAATTATCCCCTTCTCAAATGTGCCCAATTGATCCCTCTGAGTCCCATTCTTCATCGGTCTCTTTCACGTTTACCCCTCCACCCCTGTGATCTGGGAGAGGATTGTTACGGACATTGGGTGCAACCTCCTTTTCCTGTATGACTTTGGTGTCAATTAATGTCTGAATCTTATCTTTCAAAGTACTACACTCATCAATAGTATGACCTTTCATACCTGAGTGATAGGCACATGTCTTATTTGGGTTAATCCACTGGGAAGAGTTTTCCATAGCAACAGCGGGAATGGGAGTGATATAACAGGCAAACTTCAATATCTCGTACATCTGGTCTATAGGTTCGGCAATTGGGGTGTATTGTCTGGGTGGTCTGCGGTCGAAATTTTGTCTAGGTTTTTGGTAGTTTTGGCGGGCTGGTGGTGAGTGGTAGTATGTTGGTTGGGTGTTATAAGTGTGGTAAGTGGCGGTAGGTTGTTGGTATCTGGGAGGTGAAGGCTGATATGTGGGTGGAGGTGTTTGGTATGTATGAGGAGACTTTGGACCTTAGGCTACCACCGCACCTACTTCTTTCTTCTTGGAGATGCCTCCTGACTATAAGGCTTTATTTGTGGCTTGGAGTGCTTCAACATTTTTCACCATTCCACTTTTGATCCCTTCTTCTATTCTCTCTCCCAATTTGCTGATGTCAGAAAATTTATGGTTTTCAATAACCATCAGTCTTTCGTATTATTGCGGATCCTGAGCTCTGACGATGAACTTATTCATTTGTTCTTCTTCCAGTGCTGGCCTTAACTTTGCAGCTTCAGACCTCTAACGTGTAGCATACTCGCGGAAAGTTTCCGTTGGCTTCTTCTTGAGATTCTGAATGTAGAAAACATTTGGTGCGTTTTCTGTGTTAAACCTGATCCGATCCATGAAATTTGATGCCATGCTCACCCAGTTAACCCATTTCTTTGGGTTCTAACTGATGTACCAGGACAGGGCATCTCCAGTGAGGCTTCTCATGAACAACTTCATGCGGATTCTTTCATCCTTGCCAACCCCTACATGTTTGTCACAATACATTATCAAATGTACCTTCGGATCATCTGTCCCATCTAACATTTCGAACTTAGGAGGTTTGTAACCCTCTGGCAGTTCTACATCTGGAGAAATATACAAATCTTCATAATTCAAACCCTCAATGCCTTTGCCCCCTTCGACACTTTGAACTCTGCCAGTAAGTTTCTTGAGTTCCTCTGCCATGTTCTTGATGAGTAAGTCCTTCTTGATGGATTTGGGTATGTATAGGGTCTGTTGTGGGGTGTGGGGTAAGGTTTTCACATATATGGGATTGCTTTGGTGGACTCCGAGAATTTGGGCGTAATGGTGGTCATTGTTTGAGTTTTGCGGGTCAGGAGTAGGTTGTGGTGCATTCTGAGGGGTGTGGTATGTGGTTGTTTGTGGGTATTGAGTTGGGTGGTGATGGTGTTGTTGAGGAGTAGGTATTGGTGGAGGGTTGTGGTTCTGAGGAGGTGTGGCGTATTGATCTGGTTCGGGAGGATTTTGTGGATTTTGTGTGTTTTGGGGAGGTACTGGGTTTTGGGCGTTTGTGTTTTGTTGGTTAAGTCCGGGGATGTTTAGGGTGAGGTAAAGGTTTTCCAAGTTCTGGACCTGCTCAAGTTCCCCTTGTAGCTCCAATATTTTCTGTTCAAGACGTAGAATCAATTCATTATGTGCTGGAGTATTCCGACTGTCCGAGTTTTCGACGTTCTCTGCATTGTCCTTTCTGATATCGCTTAAATCGTCCATTTCTCCTTTACCTTTGCTTCTGCCTTTAGGATCACTTGGTGGAGGAGGAGGTGGAGGACCTCGGGATCTAGTGTGATATGCGGATGATGCCAGTATGCACGAACCAACCTTTGGGGAATGGGAATATAAAAAAAAAAAGAAAAACAAAAAAGGTAACCAAGTCAGTAAGGGATATTAAAAGGATGTTTGCGATATTGAACTTGTGTTGCAGAATCAATAAATAAATTCGCGTCCTAATTTGGGGGACCTCATTGTGCCCAAGGAAGGCCTAAGCGACACATAGACTTGGAGAAAATTGATACCAAAAATTGTGTCATTTCATTAATGCGAAAATGAATCAGATCCATACTAAAACGATAATAATAAGAAAATTACTAAAGGTATTTGCCTTATTACAATTGAAATCTAAAACTAAGCTAAAAAGTAGTAAAGACCATCATTTCCTAATCTATTTGGCCCCAGAGGGACCTTCTCCTTGCTTGGCCTTCTTGGATCCATCAATCAAGTTCCCTAGGTCACGCAT
Source organism: Nicotiana tabacum (assembly GCF_000715075.1). Taxonomy (NCBI): domain Eukaryota; kingdom Viridiplantae; phylum Streptophyta; class Magnoliopsida; order Solanales; family Solanaceae; genus Nicotiana; species Nicotiana tabacum. The sequence continues at coordinate 130,334,294 of NC_134098.1, forward strand.
GTCCAATAGTAGGTAAGCCCTTGCTAGGTGCCCTCCCTCATTGCCTTCCGTATTCTGACAATCCGAGAGCCTCTTCCTCATCTTCCCCTCAAGTTCCATTAACCCTTGCTCCAAATATTCCAATCTTTCTGTTGATTTAGTAGCAATTTCTTTCCATTCGCCGATGGCTTCCATATCCACTTTGTGTTGTTCCAAATGTCTAGCTTCAAACTCGAAAACCCTCTTACGCAGCATCCTATACTTGACTTGTGCTTTAGCAGCGTCATCTATAACCCTATTTTTCAGATTAATCCCTGGCTTGACATCTCCCGCTATATCATCTACCAACCATGATGGGTAGAAGTATACATGGCCGACATAGTACCTGTCTGGCTCGATAGTGTCTTTCTCTACAATGACATTTTGATTCCACATATGTTGTGCCTCGAACTTGAATAGAATGATGTTCCCTTTAAAGTCTGCTTTGTAATAAACCATGTTGGAAACCCGAGGTATAACCCACTTTCTTCCCGCTTGCCTCATTACTCTTATAGGAGCATAAGGATAGATTCCTCTTAACCCGATCAACACTAAATGAGTGGTTTCTCTTGACCTGATGATGAACTCAATGCTAGGGAACCATTCGAACATCCAATACACTCTTTCGTCAGTCAAATTGTCGAAGAAACGCACCCAGCGCATAGCATTTCCAAGTTGCGCGAACCTATCTGGGATAAATGTCATTCCTTTTGGATGATGGTATGCTATGTAGTCATTCAATGGTTATCGCAAAAGTTCCTGACGATATTCACCTCTCTGGAAATGTTCTAATAACCATATCTATAGCAACAGATTACATCCCTCGAAATGCCCATACCCATGCTTTCATCGATCTAGAGCTCGGTACATTTCGGCCAAAATCATGGGGATGATAGTGTAAGTTTGTCCTTCAATTCCTTCCATTAGAGTCCTAGCGACCATGGCTAAGTGAGTGTGGATCCTCCCCCTTTCATCGGAAATATCAGAAACCCAAAGAAATAGGCAATGAACACAAAACCTCGGCGGTGTGTCCAACCCAAAGAAGTAATGGCAAGTTCATCACGGTGAAGGTGATATGACTTGCTATACCCATAACGTTCATAAAGGAATTCAAATGGTATGTATGACTCCTTTAAACAGACTAATTCATCATTTTTCTTGAAACCCATCATTTTCAAAAAACCGCGGGGAGTGCGATTTTTGTTACTAATAAACCCGGACTTTCCTATGGCAGCCTAGCGAAGCCTCCTATTTCCTCTAAGAGAAGGGTCACCTCTACACTACCAAAGCGAAAGACAACTCTTTTCTCATCACAAAACATAGTGGCAGCCTCAATCAATGCATTATTTGGCCGAATGTCCAATAAGGATGGTAATTATCCGAGGACCCTTTTCACATGATTCTTGTCACTAGGTGAGAGGTTCTTCCACTAATCAAGCAACAAAGGTGGGATATTTTGAACCTTGCCGAACCTGAGGATTTCGTGCCTCATTTTCTATAAAACAAATAGAGTTAGCCCTTTCCCCCCTCTGGGTCTGACTATTTACACATTAATTATCAACATACGAGCGTGTTTTCTCCAAGTAATGCACATAACGTGATGGTGTCTACTGGGATTATGGAAATCCCATTGGGCTTTGGACAAGGCTTATCTTAGTGGATTATCACGTGGACAACGTTCTAACCAATACTAGGTTTGACATGATGCATGCACAGTTGATATTGGAGTGAGGTTTCTTGAACGGTCTAGACTGGTACTCTCAAGTGGACAACTTGAGAGGGAAAGGCACGGAACTGCCGACTACACCGCTGATCGACTAGTTTACCCAAATAATCCTTTCCAATTTAAAGAGTAATTTTTGGAAGAGCGCGGACACTCATCAAGTGCCGCTATGGTATTAGTTGGGCACGGGTGGAATATGATATGGAACATGCTTTATGCAAAGATAATAACATATTGCCAAGTATTTGCATGATAAATATGTAAAAAGCGGTAAATACAGTATTAAGGTAAAACATAAAAGAGAGACAAAGGAAGAAGTTAGTCCGTGGAATATATGTGAGAATGTAACAAAGCAAACAATATAGTAGTCTTTAAACAAATGAAGAGCAGTTAGAGCAAATAAGGGCGAATAGGGAAAGTGATGTGCATGTCGTAACAAATTTAAGAAAATAAAGGTGGAGAAGGGAAGGGATGTGCATGATATAACGGGTTTAAACAAGTAAAAGCGAACGGGAAAGGGATGTGCACGTAATAACAAAATTTAACAAATAAAAATGGAAAAGGAATGTGCATTTTATAACAATGAAAACTAATCCACATAAGCCAAGTTCATTATGCTAAGAACCTAAGTATCCCCAGCAGAGTCGCCATGCTGTCGCACCCCTTTTTCTCGCGAAATAGAGTTTCAACAAGTGACAACTCTTTTAAGGAGGTATTAAAAGAGGAGAGTCGCCACCTAACAGTTTAAGGTGTGTTAGGGCACCTATTATGCAAATGAATCTGTTTGACTAGCCAGCGCCACCAAAGATCGGGTAAGGGCTCAAATTACCTCAGAGAGAAGGTGTTCGGCACTCCTCGAGGTCCACAATTGTGGGACCTGGCCGAACATAAGATTATGTGGATTATGATTAAGCTAGTTGATCAAATAAACAAAAGGAAATCAGAAGTCACAAAACTTTATTACAACATGATTGATACAGGTCTTAGTGCAAATATAGGTATACAGCTATTTAGATCTAATAACAATATATAAAGAGGAGGGGGTCCTAAGTTTTTTTTAGCCTAAAGGATCACCTCCGTGAAACATAAATAATACTTCGTAACTCCCTCAAGATGGGTTGTTACTCATATTATTCAGCGGGCATAGACTATCATCTCCTACTACCCGATTGCTCTGTTAAAGTTGTTACATAAAAGCGTTCTAATTCAATTATAGGGCGTACCCATTGCGTACACTACCCGTCCCATACCTATGGTCCAGGAGGTATTGGACCTTTACTTTGGATGGTTCTATACCTCACTTAGGCTGCTCAGAAATGTCAAAACTAGGCGACATACAAAACATATTGGACTTCACGTATAGGCAGTCAAGACTCAAGTTTGCCTCTACATTTAAGCAACAAATGCACGCAAAACAAATTGTATGTTGAGCAGTTTCAGAATTAAGAACTTAAATCCCTATAGACATGATTTATATTTGACAAGGCATTAAGGCATGCAAGCAATTTTAGAAGCCAAGCGTTGATACAGTTGTCGCATATTGATTGTTGAAATCGCAAATTTCCAATTATTAACCCTGTTGTGTCTAGGTGACTTACGCTGTAAGGAGTAATGAAGACCATTGGGAGGAGCCCGGAATTACCCACGCTTTTGATAGTAGTCTAAGTGAACAATAAACAATGTTGAGAGGGGGCATCATTAACAGTTATTAAGGCGAATTGTGGTATCCTATAGGCAGGATCTCTAACAGTTGACACTTGGAACTTATTTTATTGTTATACTGTTACACCCTATATTTTCGTACATAAAAATGCATCGTAAGCAAACTAGTAGGACCAAAAAGGAGATAATATTTAAAAGTATATAAATTAATTTAATCATGTTACCTCTGAGGTTACAAATATTGAAGATCATGAACAACAAGTACAAAGAGGGTTGGACAGTTCAGAAGCTAAAGCAATTGAAGAAAATAATGTTTCGTCGAAAGTCGACAAGTTGGGAATGTTATAACATATACCTTTGGGGTGAGACTAGGGTGCTTAACATGATAAGGAGATTATGTTATGATTTATATTAGTCGTATGACATCCGTGTGTTATGTTTTGAAGTCAAGAGAGTTGTGGAACAAAAGTCGATGAAAGTCATCACAAGTTACATTCATAAGTTTTACTGAAACTTTGGGTCAAATGTAACTGCGATTTTCTCCCAATATACTTAGAGTTATGGGGTGTTCCACCCATTAAATTAAATATCTATGAGTCTATTTTCCAACGCATTAAACCGTTTGTCAATACGACATTGGAGTAGAAAGATATGGGCATTTGTGCGATACTGCGCAAGCTGCTAGGTGACAAGTAGGTGTGTCACCTACTTGCTTAAATGAAAGCCCAAAAATGGGCCATTTCGGGTCGTCCAAAGAGGCCTTTTAAGGGCCTATTTTCTTCATATATTAGACTTAAAATAGAGCATAATAACCAGACATAAGCTCTGCAAAGAATCCTCCCAAAAATTTCCCACAAACCCTAATTGATTTTCTCTCCCTTTCAAGTTCTAATTGGAGGTAAAACTTAGAGTTTGAAGAACCAAGATAAGAGCTGAGTTATCAAACAAATAAGGTGAGTTTACTGCTCTCTTTCATCCAATTTTTCTTCTGTAAATTCATGGTAAGTCGTTCTATACTTGTAAGAACTCACGGGACGGTGATCGGAAGCCGTGAGTTCGAGTTATTCACTTGTAGCGGACTGTTTTGTGTTGCTGTTGGGCTGCCTGTTTTACTACTATTTTGTGGAGTTTTGGAGGAGGAAGGGGGTTTATAAACACCATATAAATGTAGGGGGGTTGGCTGGTCATTCGTCATAACATTTTTGGGTCGTTTGACACTACTACGGTGGTCGTTTTGTGTATGAAGAGATTGGGGTGTGTTGGGCTTTTTTGTAGTATTTGATGGTGTATATAGGGCTGGAAAATGATGTATATATGTTGTTATTGTTCTGTTCTTGTATTGTTGGTGTTATCTTGAATTTGGAGGAAGTAAGGATTATAGGGGAGATGCTGCCCGTTTTAATACAAAATAGGCTTGTCGTTCGTTGTGCGATAGTTGTACCTTTCATAACTTAACGATAGTATTATTATCATTCTTGTAGATTAAGGTGCGAAGAGGTGAGTTCAACTTGGTGATTGGAAAGATTGTGATAAGGTATGTTAAGGCTAAGCCTTCCTTCATTTTGGCATGATCTCGTAGCTACATGTGTTAGTAATGAGACAAAAAGAGAAGTTCATATTCATGAATTTATTCACACTATTCTAGTCTCATAAGTTACAATATTATTCCTTATCGAGACTCTATATTCAATTTTAGTATTGTCTTCTTCCAGTCAAGAGAGCAGCAAGCCTATATATACAGTATTACAGTATTTTCATTACCATCGAGCTATAATCGATGGGCAGGCCCCTATTGGGAAACCTCTGATCAGATGGAAAGTTATATACCGAGCCTACTGTGGCCGAGCGCCTATGAGCGAGCCCAGCATGGTCGAGATACATAGCCTAGTATGGCCGAGCGCCTATGAGCGAGCCTACTATGGCAGAGCAGTTATATATACCGAGCCTTATAAGGCCGTACAATTATTTTACTTACTATATTGAAGGAGTTGAGTCAGTATCAGCAGGTAAGTATATCTCCAGATCATCTTTGACTCCCAGTTACTTCCAGTTATTATATTATCAGTTCAGTTTTGATTTTCAATTATGTTATTGCCTTACATACTCGGTACATTATTTCGTACTGACGTCCCTTTTCCGGGGACACTGCATTTCATGCATGCAGGTTCAGATAGACAGACGAGTAGATCTCCTCAGTAGGTGTTTCCCGAGTTCAGCCTGATCGGTAAGCTCCACGTCTTTCGGAGCTGCCAGGTCTAGAGTGTTGTGTACATCTTATGTATATCTGTATATATATTATGGGTAGGTCGGGGCCCTGTTCCGTTCATAGTACATCTATCAATAGAGGCTTGTAGACATATCCTATTGGTTAGTGCAGTATGTTGGGTTTGTAAGCCTGGTATGTATAATTGGGTGGTTTGTCAGCTGTAGTAGCTATGACAGCCTTTTCAGCCTAGCTTTATATTGATGTTTAGTTAGCGCTAGTTTCCATTCAGTTTTATATTTTGCTTCGCAAATTGTCTTGCAAGGTGGCCCCATGGCCAAAGTATGACATTATGTGCTCAGAGTCCCTTAGTCGCAATTTGGTATGCCAGGTTAGGTGAGGCACCAGGTCCTTGTCTCGCTCCTAGGTTCGGGGCGTGACAAACTTGGTATCAGAGCAGTTCAATCCTAGGGAGTCTACAAGTCGTGTCTAGTAGAGTCTTGTTTATAGATGTGTTGTGCACCACATTATATAAGCAGGGCACTACAGGGCATTTAGGAGTTGGTTACCCTTCTTTGAAATCTAAATCGTGCTACAGAACTGAGTTATAGGAAATTTGAATTAAACTTATGTATTGGTGTTTGCATGCACAGATGACGGTGACTAGGAAGACTACGGCTAGCCAGAGGAGAGATACAGCAGTAGGTGAGGGGACCAGCAGGGTACCCCCAGTAGATGGGGCCTAGTCTGAGGCTCAAGGTGAGACCCCTACTCAGCCATTACCGGCTCCTCCACCAACTACGGAGATTCCTAGGGAAACCGCACATCCAGTTCCCCCTCCACTTCCATCAGATCAGGACTTAAGGAGTGCGGTGCATTTGTTGACACAGTTGGTAGCTACCCAGCAACAGGCTAGGGCATCAGCTAGTGCAGGAACTTCTGAGGGGTCTGGGAGTTCAAGGGTCCGAGAGTTTATTGCTTTGAGTCCCCCAGAGTTCACGGGGACAGATCAGAGGGAGGACCCATAGGATTTCATAGATCAGCTTCACAGGATCTTTCGTGTTATGCATGCCACGGAGAAAGAGGCAGTTGAGCTAGCAGCTTTTCGACTCCGAGATATAGCCATCCTTTGGTACGAGGGATGGGAGAGGTCCAAGGGACGTGATGCACCTCCAGCTATTTGGGAGAATTTTTCAGATGCCTTCCTTGACCAGTACTTACCACGGGAGATCTGACAGGCTCGAGTCGATCAGTTTCTAGCCCTCAAGCAGGGTAATATGAGTGTTCGAGAGTATAGTCTCCGTTTTGACTCATTGGCCAGATATGCACCATCCATAGTTGCTACTATGCGGGACAGGATTCACAAGTTTATAGCAGGGTTAGCCCCAGAGTTAACCGAGGCATGTGCCACCGCTGCATTGCAGGATAGTATGGATATCTCCCGGATTCAGGCATTCGCCCAGAATATAGAAAGGGGTAGGCGTCGGCAGCAGGGTACAGAGAGGGCTGAGCAAGGGCAACGTAAGAGGATGAGATTTCCCAGGTCTCAGGAGCAATCTCAGGGTAGTTATAGGACCCAGTACTTCGGATGGCCACCTAGGCCTCCGCCACCTTGGTTACAGGGTTACAGGTATGACCGTTATACTCAGTCAGGACCAGGTGAGAGCTCACGGGCATCGGGTTTGCAGCGACAGCGAGGATCTACGCAGACATGGTCATTTCCTCCACGGTGTGACATCTGTGGTAGAGGACACTTGGGCCAATGCCGAGCAGGTTCTGATGCTTGTTATACATGTGGGCGTCCAGGGCATATGATGCGGGATTGCCCAAATAGAGATTCGGGGGGAATGGCACAACCACCGAGTTCAGCAACAGGATCATATATGTCCGTGCATCCTTCAAGGCGCGAGTCTCAGTCTTCGGCTGGTAGAGGTCGGGGCAGATGTAGAGGTTCCAGTTCAAGTGGTAATCAGAACCGTATCTATGCTTTAGCGGGTTGACAGGACCAGGAGTCTTCACCAGACGTTGTGACAGGTATATTAACCATTTGCTCTCATGATGCTTATGCTTTGATAGACCCAGGATCTACTTTATCGTATATTACCCCATTTGTTGCGAGGAAGTTTGGTATAGTGCCTGAAATACTAAGTGATCCTTTTGCGGTATCTACACCGGTCGGAGAATCGATTATTGCTAGACGGGTTTACCGAGGTTGTACGGTGACAATTTGTAGTCGTCAGACCTCAGCTGACCTAGTTGAGCTAGAGATGATGGATTTTGATGCTATCATGGGCATGGACTGGTTGGCAGCTTGCTATGCCACAGTTGATTGCCGAGCAAAGGCAGCCAGATTTTATTTTCCGGGTGAACCAGTCCTTGAATGGGTAGGTAATACACCAACACCCAGAGGTAGGTTTATTTCCTATCTGAAGGCGAGGAAAATGATTGCAAAAGGGTGCATTTATCATATTGTGCGAGTTAGAGATGCAGATGCTGAGATACCTACACTTCAGTCTATTCCCGTAGTCAAAGAGTATGCAGATGTGTTTCCAGATGAGCTTCCAGGTATTCCTCCAGAGCGAGAGATTGATTTTAGCATCGATTTGCTTCCAGGAACTCAACCAATATCCGTCCCTCCGTATAGAATGGCACCTGGCAAATTGAAGGAGTTGAAGGAGCAGTTAAAAGATTTGCTGGAGAAAGGTTACATCAGGCCCAGTACCTCACCTTGGGGTGCACCAGTACTATTTGTGCGGAAGAAAGACGGCTCGCTGAGGATGTGTATCGATTATAGGCAGCTGAACAAGGTAACTATTAAGAATAAGTATCCACTTCCAAGGATCGATGACTTGTTTGATCAGTTGCAGGGGGCTAGATGCTTTTCAAAGATAGATTTGAGGTCGGGGTACCACCAAGTCAGAGTTCGGGAAAAAGATATTCCGAAGACAGCCTTTAGGACCCGATATGGCCACTTCGAGTTCCTTGTCATGTCCTTCGGGTTGACTAATGCACCAGCTGTATTTATGGACTTGATGAATAGCCTATTCCGACCATTTTTAGATCTGTTCGTGATAGTATTTATTGATGATATTCTGGTTTATTCCCGTTCAGAGGATGAGCATGCAGACCACCTGCGAGCGGTACTCCAAACCCTCCGTGATCGTAAGTTGTATGCTAAGTTTTCTAAATGTGAGTTCTGGTTGAAGTCTGTAGCATTCTTGGGGCATATTGTATCAAATGAAGGGATAAAGGTGGACACTCAGAAGATTGAGGCCGTGAAATCTTGGCCTAGACCTACCACTCCGACAGAGGTTCGTAGCTTTCTAGGCTTAGCAGGATACTATCGGAGGTTCGTAGAGGGTTTTTCTTCCCTTTTGGCACCATTGACGATGTTGACACAGAAAGAATCTAAGTTTCAATGGACAGAGGCTTGCGAGCGGAGTTTCCAAGAGCTTAAGAACAGGTTGACCTCAGCTCCAGTTCCAACACTTCCAGAGGGTCTAGAGGGTTATGCCGTGTATTGTGATGCATCAGGTGTCGGGTTAGGATGTGTCCTGATGCAACATGGGAAGGTAATTGTGTATGCTTCAAGGCAGTTGAGGAAGCACGAGAGGAATTATCCGACCCACGACCTCGAGTTAGCTGCGGTTGTCCATGCACTTAAGATATGGCGGCATTATTTATATGGTGTTCATGTTGATGTATTTACTGATCATAAAAGCCTACAATATATCTTCAAGCAGAAAGAGTTGAATTTGCGACAGAGGTGATGGCTTGAGTTATTGAAAGATTACGATGTTAACATTCTCTACCATCCAGGGAAAGCTAATGTTGTAGCAGATGCCTTAAGTCGCTGATCTATGGGTAGCTTAGCACATGTAGAGCCCAAGAAAAGACAATTAGCTAGAGAGATTCATCAATTGTCTTCGTTGGGGGTTCGGTTAGTAGATTCTGAGGATGGTAGAGTTGTACTCCAAAACACTACAAAATCATCCCTCATAGCGGAAGTCAAGGAAAGGCAGTACGAGGACCCAGAGTTGGTCGAGCTGAGAGAGCGAGTTCCGCAGCAGAAGAAGCCACTGTTAGAGCTAAAGGGAGATGGGGTTCTCAGATATAGGGGTCGTTTGTGTGTTCCAGATGTAGCAGGGCTACGAGACAGGATTATGTCAGAGGCACATTATTCATGGTATTCCATCCATCCTGGGTCGATGAAGATGTATCATGACATTAAGGATGTGTACTGGTGGAATGATATGAAGAAGAACATTGCTGAGTTTGTCGCCCAATGTACTAGTTGCCAGCAAGTGAAGATAGAGCACCAGAAGCCTGGAGGGCTAATGCAGACTATAGAGATCCCGACATGGAAATGGGAGGCGATAAACATGGACTTTATCACGGGTTTACCTCGTTCTAATCGTAAGTTCGATTCCATATGGGTGATAGTCGATAGGCTCACGAAATCAGCTCACTTCCTACCGGTCAGATCTACATATACAGCAGAAGATTATGCAAAGTTATATATTAAGGAGATAGTGCAGCTACACGGAGTACCAGTTTCTATTATATCTGACCGTGGGGCTCAGTTTACAGCACATTTTTGGAGGTCATTTCAGAGAGGTTTAGGGACTCAGGTGAATCTCAGCACAGCTTTTCATCCACAGACTGATGGACAAGCCGAGCGCACAATTTAGACGCTCGAGGATATGTTACGAGTATGTGTGTTGGATTTTAAAAGAAGTTGGGATGAACATCTACCTCTTGTCGAGTTTGCATATAATAACAGTTACCACTCCAGTATTCAGATGGCTCCGTACGAGGCTTTGTATGGGCGTAAGTGCAGATCTCCTATAGGGTGGTTTGATGTTGGGGAATCTGGGTTATATGGGCCAGACCTGGTTCAACAGGCCATAGAGAAAGTAAAGCTTATCCGGGAGCGACTGTTGACAGCTCAGAGTCATCAGAAGTCATATTCTGACGTGCGGTGACGAGACTTAGAGTTCAGGATTAATGACTGGGTATTCTTAAAGGTATCACCTATGAAGTGCGTGATGAGGTTTGGCAAGAAAGGCAAGCTTAGCCCACGGTATATTGGGCCTTATAGGATCATTCGGAGAGTGGGCCAAGTAGCTTATGAGTTAGAGTTGCCCTCAGAATTGGAGTCTGTCCATCCGGTTTTTCACGTATCTATGCTACGGAAGTGCATTGGCGATCCTACTTGAGTGGTGCCCACGGATGATGTACAGATTACAGAGGACTTGTCATACGAGGAAATTCCAGTTGCCATCCTAGACCGACAAATCCGCAATCTACGAAATAAGGAGGTAGCTTCCGTAAAGGTTTTATGGAGGAGCAAGAATGTAGAAGAGATGACATGGGAATCGGAGGAAGAAATGAAGTCTAAATACCCCCACCTATTTCAAACTGAAGATATGGCTCGAGATGGGATGCTACAACACAGCTCTATTCAGGCTAGCAGGTCAGCAGGTAAGCTTTTATTTTTCACTTTTAGTATTTATGATTTACGGTTGGTGAGGCAAAGTGTTGCTATTTATAAACATTAGCCATGTGTGGCATGCATAGTATGTTTTCTGGATACGTACAGGTTGGTTTTAACCTAGTGTACGAAGGATACTCTGGCAAAAGTTTCCAAAAGTCTCTAAGAGTAAACATTCGAGGACGAATATTTCCAAGGGGGGGAATGATGTTACACCCTATATTTTTGTACATAAAAATGCATCGTAAGCAAACTAATGTAGGACCAAAAATGAGATAATATTTAAAAGTATATAAATTAATTTAATCATGTTACCTCTGAGGTTACAAATATTGAAGATCATGAACAACAAATACAAAGAGGATTGGACGGTTCAGAAGCTAAAGCAATTGAAGAAAAAAATGTTTCGTCGAAAGTCGACAAGTTGGGAATGTTATAACATATACCTTTGGGGTGAGACTAGGGTGCTTAACATGATAAGGAGATTATGTTATGATTTATATTAGTCGTTTGACATCCGTGTGTTATGTTTTGAAGTCAAGAGAGTTGTGGAACAAAAGTCGATGAAAGTCATCACAAGTTACATTCATAAGTTTTACTGAAACTTTGGGTCAAATATAACTGCAATTTTCTCCCAAAATACTTAGAGTTATGGGGTGTTCCACCCATAAAATTAAATATGTATGAGTCTATTTTCCAACGCATTAAACCGTTTGTCAATACGACATTGGAGTAGAAAGATATGGGCATTTGTGCGATATTGCGCAAGCTGCTAGGTGACAAGTAGGTGTGTCACCTACTTGCTTAAATGAAAGCCCAAAAATGGGCCATTTCGGGTCGTCCAAAGAGGCCTTTTAAGGGCCTATTTTCTTCATATATTAGACTTAAAATAGAGCATAATAACCAGACATAAGCTCTGCAAAGAATCCTCCCAAAAATTTCCCACAAACCCTAATTGATTTTCTCTCCCTTTCAAGTTCTAATTGGAGGTAAAACCTAGAGTTTGAAGAACCAAGATAAGAGCTGAGTTATCCAACAAATAAGGTGAGTTTACTGCTCTCTTTCATCCAATTTTTCTTCTGTAAATTCATGGTAAGTCGTTCTATACTTGTAAGAACTCACGGGACGGTGATCGGAAGCCGTGAGTTCGAGTTATTCACTTGTAGCGGACTGTTTTGTGGACTGTTTTGTGTTGCTGTTGGGCTGCGTGTTTTACTACTATTTTGTGGAGTTTTGGAGGAGGAAGGGGGTTTATAAACACCATATAAATGTATGGTGGTTGGCTGGTCATTCGTCATAACATTTTCGGGTCGTTTGACACTACTACGGTGGTCGTTTTGTGTACGAAGAGATTGGGGTGTGTTGGGCTGTTTTGTAGTATTTGATGGTGTATATAGGGCTGGAAAATGATGTATATATGTTGTTATTGTTCTGTTCTTGTATTGTTGGTGTTATCTTGAATTTGGAGGAAGTAAGGATTATAGGGGAGATGCTGCCCGTTTTAATACAAAATAGGTTTGTCGTTCGTTGTGCGATAGTTGTACCTTTCATAACTTAACGATAGTATTATTATCATTCTTGTAGATTAAGGTGCGAAGAGGTGAGTTCAACTTGGTGATTGGAAAGATTGTGATAAGGTATGTTAAGGCTAAGCCTTCCTTCATTTTGGCATGATCTCGTAGCTACATGTGTTAGTAATGAGACAAAAAGAGAAGTTCATATTCATGAATTTATTCACACTATTCTAGTCTCATAAGTTACAATATTATTCCTTATCGAGATTCTATATTCAATTTAGTATTGTCTTCTTCCAGTCAAGAGAGCAGCAAGCCTATATATACAGTATTACATTATTTTTATTACCATCGAGCTATAATCGATGGGCAGGCCCCTATTAAGCAACCTCTGATCAGATGGAAAGTTATATACCGAGCCTATTGTGGCCGAGCGCCTATGAGCGAGCCCAGCATGGTCGAGATACATAGCCTAGTATGGCCGAGTGCCTATGAGCGAGCCTACTATGGCAGAGCAGTTATATATACCGAGCCTTATAAGGCCGTACAATTATTTTACTTACTATATTGAATGAGTTGAGTCTGTATCAGCAGGTAAGTATATCTCCAGATCATCTTTGACTCCCAGTTACTTCCAGTTATTATATTATCAGTTCAGTTTCGATTTTCAGTTATGTTATTGCCTTACATACTCGGTACATTATTTCGTACTGACGTCCCTTTTCCGGGGACGCTGCATTTCATGCATGCAGGTTCAGATAGACAGACGAGTAGATCTCCTCAGTAGGTGTTTCCCGAGTTCAGCCTGATCGGTAAGCTCCACGTCTTTCGGAGTTGCCAGGTCTAGAGTGTTGTGTACATCTTATGTATATCTGTATATATGTTATGGGTAGGTCGGGGCCCTGTTCCGATCATAGTACATCTATCAGTAGAGGCTTGTAGACATATCCTGTTGGTTAGTGCAGTATGTTGGGTTTGTAGGCCTGGTATGTATAATTTGGTGGTTTGTCAGCTGTAGTAGCTATGACGGCCTTTTCAGCCTAGCTTTATATTGATGTTTAGTTAGCGCTAGTTTCCATTCAGTTTTATATTTTTCTTCGCAAATTGTCTTGCAAGGTGGCCCCATGGCCAAAGTATGACATTATGTGCTCAGAGTCCCTTAGTCGCAATTTGGTACGCCAGGTTAGGTGAGGCACCGGGTCCTTGTCTCGCTCCTAGGTTCGGGGCGTGACATATACTTAGTCCTATAGGCATGATTTCTCATGAACGGTGCGATACAGTAGCAAATGAAATGATCCAAATCCTATAGGTATGATTTCTAGCAATGCCAATTAAAGGAAAGTTCAACGATATTTATTTCCTATGGGCATGTTTTCTAATAACCTGTAGCAACAAGGATAATTGAGCATTTGAGTTCATGCTTTACTGGTAGACAAGTAGCGTGAGTGTGTGCTTCTCCTAATAGCATGGTTTCTATAGTGTACATAGAGAGTGAACGCCACATATAGAAAATATATTATTAAGTCCTATAGGCATGTTATCTACCAATCGCATGTAAATATTAAAATCTACCCCACTCCCTTTTACTAACAACCGAGTTGTTTATACAAAGATTATTGCCCAATAATGTGTAAAAGTAGTAGTATTACATAACAGTGATAAGAGGCCCACAACAAGACTAATAAATATCCATCATTGCCTAGGCCTTCAATAGCTCTTACACAGCATACCCAGGAATTCAACAAAGAGCCACATTTAATACATGACTCAGGGATCCACAGAGGGGTCGAGGACCAGTTTACTCAACTATGGCACCAAGTGTTACACCATTTAAATCAGCCAATTCAAGTACACAGCACATAACAGGGGGAAGTAGAGTGAATAGGAACAGTTTGAGATAGAGGGAGTGACTAAGGACCAAGTCCTAGTGTGTCAAAGTTCACAAGGGTCTCAATTAGACCTCGAGCAGTGCTCACTCTAGGGAAGCCAATAATAGAACCTAAGTAGCCTTGGCTTTCAGCCGGCTAAGAATGAAGAGTTCAGAATAGCATAAGTTGCTAGTGAGGAAAATGGACAAAAGTTAGGAGATACGTTCATATCCTAAAGTAGACATAGCCAAATTAAGAATATAGAGTAATTAATCTAATAGGCCAGTAGGTTCAGCAAGACAGCAAAACACCACATAGATAACCTTATATTGAAAGAAATTGGGGAAGAAACAGGTTTGCAAGATATACATATATTATCATTCATGACATTAAACCAATTGACACCTAAGAGGTTTGGATTAAGCTACGCGTGCATCTTAGTATCATAAGACAAACATGTTAATTCTCATCAAGAGAAAAGATTGCATTGAAATATGATAGGGAGCACACATTATGACAGTCCAAGAAATCACTGAAGGAACATGAGATTAAGACATACTGGGGGGCATATTAGCAGGGAAGCAAGATCACAGTTGAGGGAAAAGGTCTTATAACATTAAAACACATTATGTATGCAAGAAAAACATCATAGAGATTCAGTACAGAGTGAAGAGTAAGCTCATGTTAAATAGTATGTGTAGGTATTCTAGTATTGACACAGTAGATTATTTACCTAAAGAAGATCCATAGTGTGCTAAGTATAGGTCTTGATATTATGAAACAGTCATGCTAATTTGGAAATAGGACAGCATTTAGACATGAGAAAAGCAGATTATAACTACAGGTAAATTAGGGAGGGGATTAAACATGCTAAAGGCATATTGATAGAGAGCAGGGTCAAACATGTTAGATAAGCAAGCTACCACAAAAATTCAGAATATGATGGGAAACAGGCTTGTGCCATATAGTGGGTGTGCATATTCATTCTTTTGAACTCACTACACTAGTCGACTAAAAGAAGTACAAATTATGTGAGTAAGGTATATTCAAGTAACAAGATTGATAGCAAAAGACTAAATTAAATGCCAGAAGATGCTAAAAAGTGTAAAAGTCCCAAACAGTAATAACTTCTAACACATTGACTGGTCAAAACTTAATAGAACCCGGTTTAGGCATACTTGAGGCTAAAGGTTAAAGACCTAAAGAGTCGAGGAAAGAAAACGAAATTACACACAAAAGAAATCCAGAAAACATACTGAACTGACCAATCTCAGGAATGAAAATGTATACAAACCATAGATGCCTAGGAACGATATTGAAAAGTATAGTGACTCACCAGTTAAGCGAAGAATAGTAAAGAATAGGTTTCCACAGAAAACCCAGGATCCCTAATGCATCAAAGTTCCCAAGAGCTTCGATGAACTCAGGGCAGTGCTCGCACCAAGAACGGGTTAAGTAACAAGATGCTAATGGCCTTGGCATTCAGTCGGCCAATACAGAATACCAAGCAAGAGAGTAGCAAAAACCTCAAACTTTTAGTGAAGAAATTAATTTTTTTAAAAGTCTCCCCTCTCGAGAAGGGAAAATGAGGGGGTTTACATAGCAATCAAAAATCAAACAAACACATAAGGAAACAGAGTAAATTAAGCAACAAATAAGGAAAGACAACATGCAAATCAATTTGAAATCGATTTAAGAGAGGAATCTGGTAAACCCTAGTTTTTTAGGGAAAGTGTAAATCAGCAAAAATCCAAACGAAATCGGAATCACACAGTGTAGAATCAGACGCGTGTAGATAAAATACGGTCCAGATTTAAGAAATAGGACTCATTCGGATAGGATCGGAGAGGTAGTACTTGCCATGTTTAGCCAAGTACTAGGCAAATAAGAGGAAAATCCCATTGTAGCTAGGATTAGCAGACAATTTCGGGAAGGCGGCGATTAGGGTTTTTGGTGGGGGAGGAGCGTTTGAGGGCAAATAGACAGAGACAATGGTCTCTAGGGTTTAGGGATTGGGTTATAAGAGAAGAGGGGTTGAGGGTTATGAGTCGTTGATCATTCTTGATCAACGGCTGTGGTTTAAGGGGTCTGGGTCGGGTTAGCTAGATGGGTCGCGACCGGTTTGGGATGGGGTTATTGGGTTAGTGTATTGTGCTTGTGGTAATTGGGCTAAGCTGCTAGGTTAATTTGGGTCCGAAAATAGGTTAATATTGGGCTATTCTTTAAATACCCCAAAATTTATCAAAATAATTTATAAAAATGCTTAATAAATAAATAAAACTATTATTTATGCACTAAAATGATCAAAATAATAACTTTGTATTATAAATATATAAAGATGTTATTTTGACACAAATAATATAAAATAAAGAGCAATTGTCTATGAATATAGGTCATTACTGAAAAATTAGATAAATAGCTTAAAGAATGCTAATGTAATTATATGAAATGAATTAATAAATATTTATATAATTTAAATGCAAGAAAATTAATTAGAGAGCTCTAAAAATATGGAAAATTATAGGAAATGCTTGTATAGATTTGTAAACTAAATAATGATGCATAAAATGATATTTTGAAGGCATGTATATATTTTGAAAAATATGAGAGCAAAATTGGGTATTAACTCCCAGTAGATATCAAGACTAACCTCAGTGGAGTAGTGACGAGGTACAGTCGAGACACCCACTAGTCTAATAACATGTACAACTTAGTATGCGAAAATAATAGGAAAAAAATAACAATGATGACGACAATAATCAGCCAATGATATACACAGCAGGGCGACAAGAACACCATAAATATTGCACAACAAATAATGAGTGCAAGTACAACCAATTAATCAAGTCATTCCAATATAAATTTTTCGCCTATATATATTTTTCAAATAGAAATCTTCAAGATTTAATACTTTCAAATAAATCTCTTTCAAATCACTTTCGAATATAATTCCTTCAAATAAATATCTTTCAAATAAAATTCTTTCAAATAAATCTTTTTTCGAATAAAAGTCACCATGTGACACAGCATTTCAAAATCATAAAATACGGGTCTCAGCCCACTTTCATATTTCCACGACACCTCATGCCAATTTCTCTATCAAAACCACATGGACAACTCACGTGCCAAATATTATCATCATTTAACCATGGCACCTCGTGCCCACATTTCATATCACAACTGCCCAGAAAATTCACGTGCCAATATCATCATTATTTACTCACGGCACCTTCTTCCCACATTTCATTTCACAACTGCACGGATAGTTCACGTGCCAATATAATCATTATTTACTCACGGAACCTCGTGCCCATATTTCATTTCATAATCCGCCTGGAAATAACCACAGGCTCCTAAATTTCAACATAGATCAAACTATTATCAATTTACCAACAAGACAAATTACACAAGGTATAAAAATAAATATAAGAAAAATCACAACATCACATAAAAATTACCAACGCAATAACCCCATATCATCACATATCATCCCTGACAATAGCCACCCTTATCTCTCATATAGCCACTCTTATCACTCCTATAATAGCCTCCCTTATCCCTCCGCCCTGACAATATTAATAGCCACCCTTATCGCTCCTATAGCCACCCTTATCACTCCTATAATAGCCTCCCTTATCCCTCTGCCCTAACAATATCAATAGCCATCCTTATCGCTCCTATAGCCATCCTTATCTCTCCTATAGCCACCCTTATCGCTCCTATAGCCATCCTTATCTCTCCTATAGCCACCCTTATCGCTCCGTCCATACAATATCCCTTTCGAATAGATATTATTTCGAATTTAATCCTTTCAAATACAAGTCACCTTGTGACACCTCATATCATAATGATAAAAATACGGGTCTTAACCCACTTTCATATTTCTGCGGCCCCTCGTGCCCATATCTTTATCACAACCGCACAGATAACTCTCGTGCCAAATATGTCTATACATAAAATCCGCACGATTAATTTATTTTCAATAAAGTAAGGTTATTATTTTTAAACCGAGTAAGAATTCAACAAAGAAATGAGTTTATTTTAGAAATAGTTGGAGTGAAGAAAAATGACATTTCAATTTAAATAAAACATCAGATAATCTATTGCTTCGGATGTAAAACTTATTAATTCAAAACATAATAGTAACTTCTTTTAATTAAAACAACTCAGTCATCAAAAATAAAAAAAAAACAGGAATATAAATCTTCAGAGTCTCGTACTAAAAAGCCCAAGCCAACACAATACAACAAAGAATACAAACACATAGTAAAATCAAATAATACATCACGGCAGCTCACAAGGATTTTCCAATCACGAAAATACAAAATAACCAAAGGCAAGTGCAACCATAGAGAGATGTCAAGAAAAGGGCACTCCCGAGATACCGTCTCGTAGTCCCAAAAGTAATTGTTGAACAAAGGATCTCCCGAGGTACCCTGCATAGTCCCAAAAGTAAATACGCAAGACAGGGGGATCTCCCGAGGTACCGCCTCGTAGTCCCAAAGTAAATATGCAAGACAGGGGGATTTCCCGAGGTACAACCTCGTAGTCCCAAAAGTAAATATGCAAGAGAGGGAGATCTCCCGAGGTACCGCTTCGTAGTCCCAAAAGTAAATATACAAGACAGGAGGATCTCCTGAGGTACCTCCTCGTAGTCCCAAAGAAAATATGCAACAACAACAACAATGCCCTCAGGCTATCATAAGTCATCACAATTCAATTCCCGACATAGCACACATTGTCTCGCCACATGCGCAATAATAATGTAAATGCCCGCCTTGTCTCGCCGCATGCGCATAATAATATTCCCACCTTGTCTTGCCACATGCGCAACACACACACACACACACACACACACACACACACATATATATATATATATATATATATATATATATATATATATATATATATATATATATATATATATATATATATATATATATATATATATATGCTTGTCACGCCGCACGTGCATAAATCAATAGTAATAATAGCACGGCAGAAATCTCGTGCAAACACCCGAACAAAACTTCCCAACAATATAACGTGCCAATATCACATCTCATAAATTGTACCTCAAGTGCTCAAATATTACAACATATCACAGATTTGCACATCAAGTGCTCAAATATTACAATTTATCATAGATTGCACATCAAGTGCTCAAATATTATAATTTATCACAGATTGCAAGTCAAGTGTTCAAATATTACAACTTGCCACAAAAATTAACAATACATTATTTTTCACAGTTAGGAGCCCATGGCTCGACCATAATGTGCACAAAATCCTAACAAATATATCCGGGAGTGAACAACTCAACAAAATAATATCTCACATAAAATTCGAGGTGACAAAATTTCACCAAATCATCATATAAAAATAAATCCAAAAAATAAGGATTTTGTCACGACCCAACTGGAGGGTCATGACTAGCACCCGGGCCATACTTGCCGAGCACCAACGTACATTTTATCTAACCTTCCTTATTATCTTTAAGGGCCGACAAGACCAATATAAATGAAAGACATGGATCATGAACATCCAACAATGAAAGATAATGTCATGAACATACGTAACATGGGACGACAAGACTATCAAGAAACTATATATAAGGTACGAGCTACCATGGTGCCATGAAAGACTATACAACAAAAATCAGCCGACAAGGCATTGCAAACCATACATGAGTCGACACCTGTCTATGAGCCTCTAAAAGAACATAAGTGCTACAACATTGCCGGAACAGGGCCCCGACATACCCATAATGTCTATAACAAAAATGCATACCAAGACCACGGCAAGTCCGGAGAAAGGATCTTGCCAATAACGCTGAACCGGATAGCCTAGTGTGATGGGGGAGCTGCGTCTACCCGTCTATCAGGACCTGCAGCACGACATGCAGCGTCCACAAATAAAAAGGACGTCAGTACGAATAAAGTACTGAGTATGTAAGGCAGAATAGCATAAGCAAGAACAATAATGTAAACAGTGATAGGGAATATACAACCTGTGACATCTGGGTACCTCTGAGGGCTACTGACATGAAATACATGATACGTACATATATATATACATAAACGTTTAAAACATATGCCCTTGTGGGCATCATCATCATCATATCGTACCCGGCCATAATAGGCTCGGTAAAACGTACCCGGCCATCATAGGGCTCGGTAGAATCGTACCCGGCCACGTGGAGCTCGGTAAAACCCAACTGATCAGTGGTTGCACAATAGGTGCCATACCCGGCCGACTATAGCGCGGCTCGGTAGAGTAAAATAGATACATATATATGATGCATGCTGGACTCGTTGGAATCATAATTTGAACCTTTCGGAGTGACGTAAGGTCGGTATCCTTCGTACACGTTATTAGGATTAACTCTTCATCAAGAATCTTATAAGAATCAGGAACTACCAACAACATTGATAATATAAGAATAAGAGAAGTAACATCAATATCAATCGTTTCATAAGAAGGGCAGCAATGTAAGTACTGCTAGCTTCTAAGAGTAGAGTATCTTTGGGAGCTCGTTCATTACATTATGTACAATTGGAGTCGTGCAAAAGAATGAAGGGGATAGCCTCACATGCCTTGTATATACTGCCCAACCTCAAGCTATGCAAATATCACGACTCCTTAGTCTACAATAAGATAAATGACACTATCATTATCGTTTAAGCGTCGTAACTATTATGTATCGACCACAACCTATTTTACGATGAAACGGACAGCACCTCCCCTATTTATATGACTTCCCACAAGTCAATACAATCACCAAACAGCCCAAACAACATCATTAATAATCATATTGAGCCTCCAAAACAGTCCACCAACCAACAACATTACTACCAAGCTTTTCGATATATATTTCACAAGTTCTAGCTTCAACGACTTAGCTGCAACTTGGATAATCTTAAATATATATAGAGTAAGAGGTTACTTACCTTTAAACAGAAAGAAAAACTCCAATTTGACCTTAATTTTCTACGAAATATCCCTTCAATTCTGCCACAAGAACAAGGAAGCGAAACTAGCAATTAATTCGGGTTTTTCGGCACTAGAATTACTTTAGAAGACTTGAAATCACCTAGAGTTGATATTAAAAACTTGAAGGTGTATTTACAGAACATAAAGCACTTAAAACAACCTCCCACACGAGCTGGAACAACACAAAAATCAGCAACAACAAGAAAAACAAGAAACTTACTAGCACCACGGGATTCACGACATTTGATTTGTGTTGTTTGCCCTTTGTTTGGGTCTTGGATCATGAGAGAACCTTGAGAGAATGTTTTTAGGGTTATAAGGTCTGAATATACTGAAAAATAATGACTTAAAACGGGGTTGAGTTATCTTATATATGTCCAAATGTCTTAAACCGCCTTTGTGGGCCCCATAGAGAGCAGCTTGGCGCACTCTCGCGAAAATGCGAATATCTCTCTATTCCGAGATCGTATCGACAAACGGTTTAATGCGTTGGAAACTAGACTCATAGATCTTCAATTTGATAGGTAGATCACCCCATAATTCCAAGCACATTGGGAGTAAAATGCAGTAACATTTGACCTAAAGTTTAAGTAAAATTATAAACCTAAGTTGCGACAACTTTTATCAACTTTTGTTTCATAACTCGCTTGACTTCAAGACTTATGATGCGGATATTATATGATTCAAATACATTAAAACAAGACCTCTTGGGACAGTTAATCACCTCTAGTGTTACCCGAAAATACGGGTTACAACATCCTTGATTCGCTTAACTTCAAATACTTGTTAACCACTCTTATACACCCTTGTATCGTTTAAGACCAATAGGATTAACTTATTATCATCTCAAAGATAATCTCTTCTTGGATTTACGTCGACTACCTTACGGCGTGATCTATGATATGCGAATTTGGGTTGTAACATCCTCTCCCCCTTAGGAACATTCGTCCTCGAATGTAAGGGTTTATGGGGTGTCTAACTCATCGTGGATTCCGACGGAGATTTCCGGCTGAGTTTCCCTTATAAAATGGACACTAGCCAAACTTGCAAGCAGTTAAACCCAACCTATGGCCATACAAGACTATACAAAGCATTATGGATATGTACATTATCTGCATATCACCATTTTGTATTAAAAAAAGAGTATTCACAAGCTATTGCTTATCTCATAGAGCCGTTTCACCTTATAATGCGTCCTTCTTTCCCCCGGCATCCTCGTTATCTTCACTCTGGAATAGGTAAGGGTATTTAGACTTCATCTCCTCTTCTGCTTCCCATGTCATTTCTTCTATATTCTTGTTCCTCCATAATACTTTCACGGAAGCTACATCCTTTGTTCTCAGCTTGCGGACTTGTCGATCTAATATAGCCACTGGCACTTCATCATATGATAGATCCTTTGTAACTTGTACATCTTTGATAGGGATGACCCGAGAAGGGTCTCCAATACATTTCCTCAACATAGATACATGGAATAACTGGTGGACAAATTCCAATTCAGATGGCAATTCTAACTCGTAAGCAACCTGTCCAATTCGTCGAAGAATTTTGTACGGCCCAATATACCGCGGACTCAACTTACCCTTCTTCCCAAAACGCATAACACCCTTCATCGGCGAGATCTTCAGGAAAATCCAATCACCAACCTCAAATTCCAGATCACGACGTCGGACATCGGAATAAGACTTTTGCCTGCTTTGTGCCGTCCTCAGTCGCTCTTGTATCACTTTCACCTTCTCAATGGCTTGGTGAATCAAATCTGGCCCATATAATTCTGTCTCACCGACTTCGAACCATCCAACTGGTGATCTATATCTCCTCCCGTACAGTGCCTCATACGGGGCCATTTTAATACTGGAATGATAGCTATTATTGTAGGCAAATTCTATAAGTGCCAGATGGTCATCCCAATTCCCCTTGAAATCTAGAACACATGCTCATAGCATATCTTCAAGCATCTGGATGGTACGTTCAGCCTGTCCGTCAGTCTGCGGATGGAATGCAGTGCTGAGATTTACTTGTGTGCCTAAACCCTTCTGAAAAGACCTCCAAAAGTTAGCCGTAAATTGAGCTCCTCGGTCTGATATAATAGATACCGGCACACCATGAAGCCTAACAATCTCCTTGATATACAACTTCGCATAATCTTCAGCCGTGTAAGTTGTCTTAACTGGTAGAAAATGGGCAGATTTTGTAAGTCGATCAACTATCACCTAGATGGAGTCAAACTTATGATAAGAGCGAGGTAATCCAATAATGAAGTCCATATTAATCACCTCCCATTTCCAGGTCACTGAATCAATCCACTAGGTTTCTGATGCTCGATCTTTACTTGTTGACAATTAGGACACTGGGCTACAAATTCTGCAATAGACTTCTTCATGTTATCCCACCAATATTGCTCCTTAACGTCATGATACATCTTTGTCGAGCTAGGATGGATAGAATATCGGGACTGGTGAATCTCAATCATAATCTTCTCTCGCAACCCTGCCACACTAGGTACACATAATCGGCCCTGGTATCTTAGTGTCCCATCTCCTCCGATCTTGAAAGTTGTAATCTTACACTGCTGAATTCCCTCTCTCAATCTTACTAAGGTAGGATCTTCATATTGCCGTGCTTTTACCTCGGCTACCAAAGATGATTCTGCTGTATTCTGTACAGTAACACCTCCGTCATCAGAGTCCAACAATCTGATTCTCATATTGGCCAGCAGGTGAAGCTCTTTGGTCAACCCTTGTCTACCTGCCTCAATATGTATTAAGCTTCCCATTCACTTACGGCTGAGAGCGTCTGCCACAACATTGGCTTTACCAGGATGGTGCAATATCTCGATGTCGTAGTCTTTCAGTAATTCAAGACACCTACGCTGCCTCAAATTCAACTCCTTCTGCTTGAAGATGTATTGTAAACTCTTGTGATCTGTGTAGATGTGAACATGGACGCCGTATAAGTAGTGCCGCCATATCTTCAAAGCATATATTACTGCAGCCAATTCCAAATCATGAGTCGGGTAATTCTTTTCATGCTTCTTCAATTGTCTTGATGCATAAGCAATCACCTTCCCACGTTGCATCAATACGCACCCCAAACCTATACCTGAGGCATCACAATATACCACATAACCTTCTGTTCCTTCTGGGAGAGTGAGCACTGGCGCAGATGTCAATCGATTCTTTAGCTCCTGAAAACTATGTTCACAAGCATCAGACCACTGGAACTTAGTTTTCTGTGTTAACTTAGTCAATGGTGCTGATATAGAGGAAAACCCTTCTACAAACCGCCTATAATATCCTGCTAGCCCCAGGAAGCTGCGGACTTCTGATGGTGTTGTAGGTCTCGGCCAATTCTTCACTGCATCGATCTTCTGAGTGTCGACACTAATACCCGCATCAGATATCACATGGCCAAGGAATGCTACTGAGTTCAGCAAGAATTCACATTTAGAGAGCTTAGCATATAACTTATGATCCTGAAGGGTCTGGGCATAAGCCTGAATACGGGAAATATCCATGCCCTCTACCAAGGAGGCTGTTGTGCACTCATTTATCAGATGTGGTCACCCTATCACTCATCTCGGCCACCATATGGGGAGTATACCTTGATAAAGAATCAAACTATATACTATACTCTCATGCACTCATATTACCCTGTCGAAGGTTCAAGAACTTATCAGCTCTAGCTCATCGTATCTCAGCTGGTAAGTAGTGATGAAGAAAGGCCTCAGAAAATTCCTTCCACACGGCTGGAGGAGCGTTCGGACCCCTAGATCTCTCCCAACTATCATACCATAAAATCGCTAAATCCCATAACCGATAAGAAGCCAACTCTACTGCCTCTGTATCACTAGCATGCATAACACGCAATGTACAATGAACCTGATCAATAAATGTTTGCGGGTCCTCCTTGGGGCTTGATCCGGTAAACACTGGAGGGTCTAGGTTAATAAAATCACGAACTCCTGCACTAACCGATTTATCAGCAGCACCGGTATTCTGCCTCTGAGTCTGAGTAGCTACTAAGCTACTCAACAACTGCACTGCACTACGCATATCGTGGTCTGTAGTGCCAGACGGAGGAACTGGATGTACTGGGTGCCTCCTAATATCCTCTGGAGGAGACAGAGAGGTATGAGACGGCATCTCACTCTGAGGCTCACTTTGGCCTGCTATGGCTGGAGGCACCTGAATGTTACCCTCTCCTACAGCTGTATCAAGCCGTTTACTAATCGCTTGCTTCCTAGTCGAAGGCATCGCTAAAAGAAAACAAGGTGAATATTAGATATGAACACTTACGACTCAACTCTACGCACGATCTAGATTCAGGAAGAAGGTAACAACCCTAGATGTCGCGTAGCCTCCTGATTATAAATGTGGCGCGCTACACATCCATAATCAAAACTCTACTAGACACGGCTCATAGACAACCCCTAGGACAGACTGGCTCTGATACCAAGTTTGTCACGACCCAACTGGATGGTCATGACTAGCACCCGGGCCATACTTGCCGAGCACCAACGTACATTTTATCTAACCTTCCTTATTATCTTTAAGGGCCGACAAGACCAATATAAATGAAAGACATGGATCATGAACATCCAACAATGAAAGATAATGTCATGAACATACGTAACATGGGACGACAAGACTATCAAGAAACTATATATAAGGTACGAGCTACCATGGTGCCATGAAAGACTATACAACAAAAATCAGCCGACAAGGCATTGCAAACCATACATGAGTCGACACCTGTCTATGAGCCTCTAAAAGAACATAAGTGCTACAACATTGCCGGAACAGGGCCCCGACATACCCATAATGTCTATAACAAAAATGCATACCAAGACCACGGCAAGTCCGGAGAAAGGATCTTGCCAATAACGCTGAACCGGATAGCCTAGTGTGATGGGGGAGCTGCGTCTACCCGTCTATCAGGACCTGCAGCACGACATGCAGCGTCCACAAATAAAAAGGACGTCAGTACGAATAAAGTACTGAGTATGTAAGGCAGAATAGCATAAGCAAGAACAATAATGTAAACAGTGATAGGGAATATACAACCTGTGACATCTGGGTACCTCTGAGGGCTACTGACATGAAATACATGATACGTACATATATATATACATAAACGTTTAAAACATATGCCTTTGTGGGCATCATCATCATCATATCGTACCCGGCCATAATAGGCTCGGTAAAACGTACCCGGCCATCATAGGGCTCGGTAGAATCATACCCGGCCACGTGGAGCTCGGTAAAACCCAACTGATCAGTGGTTGCACAATAGGTGCCATACCCGGCCGACTATAGCGCGGCTCGGTAGAGTAAAATAGATACATATATATGATGCATGCTGGACTCGTTGGAATCATAATTTGAACCTTTCGGAGTGACGTAAGGTCGGTATCCTTCGTACACGTTATTAGGATTAACTCTTCATCAAGAATCTTATAAGAATCAGGAACTACCAACAACATTGATAATATAAGAATAAGAGAAGTAACATCAATATCAATCGTTTCATAAGAAGGGCAGCAATGTAAGTACTGCTAGCTTCTAAGAGTAGAGTATCTTTGGGAGCTCGTTCATTACATTATGTACAATTGGAGTCGTGCAAAAGAATGAAGGGGATAGCCTCACATACCTTGTATATACTGCCCAACCTCAAGCTATGCAAATATCACGACTCCTTAGTCTACAATAAGATAAATGACACTATCATTATCGTTTAAGCGTCGTAACTATTATGTATCGACCACAACCTATTTTACGATGAAACGGACAGCACCTCCCCTATTTATATGACTTCCCACAAGTCAATACAATCACCAAACAGCCCAAACAACATCATTAATAATCATATTGAGCCTCCAAAACAGTCCACCAACCAACAACATTACTACCAAGCTTTTCGATATATATTTCACAAGTTCTAGCTTCAACGACTTAGCTGCAACTTGGATAATCTTAAATATATATAGAGTAAGAGGTTACTTACCTTTAAACAGAAAGAACAACTCCAATTTGACCTTAATTTTCTACGAAATATCCCTTCAATTCTGCCACAAGAACAAGGAAGCGAAACTAGCAATTAATTCGGGTTTTTCGGCACTAGAATTACTTTAGAAGACTTGAAATCACCTAGAGTTGATATTAAAAACTTGAAGGTGTATTTACAGAACATAAAGCACTTAAAACAACCTCCCACACGAGCTGGAACAACACAAAAATCAGCAACAACAAGAAAAACAAGAAACTTACTAGCACCACGGGATTCACGACATTTGATTTGTGTTGTTTGCCCTTTGTTTGGGTCTTGGATCATGAGAGAACCTTGAGAGAATGTTTTTAGGGTTATAAGGTCTGAATATACTGAAAAATAATGACTTAAAACGGGGTTGAGTTATCTTATATATGTCCAAATGTCTTAAACCGCCTTTGTGGGCCCCATAGAGAGCAGCTTGGCGCACTCTCGCGAAAATGCGAATATCTCTCTATTCCGAGATCGTATCGACGAACGGTTTAATGCGTTGGAAACTAGACTCATAGATCTTCAATTTGATAGGTAGATCACCCCATAATTCCAAGCACATTGGGAGTAAAATGCAGTAACATTTGACCTAATGTTTAAGTAAAATTATAAACCTAAGTTGCGACAACTTTTATCAACTTTTGTTTCATAACTCGCTTGACTTCAAGACTTATGATGCGGATATTATATGATTCAAATACATTAAAACAAGACCTCTTGGGACAGTTAATCACCTCTAGTGTTACCCGAAAATACGGGTTACAACATCCTTGATTCGCTTAACTTCAAATACTTGTTAACCACTCTTATACACCCTTGTATCGTTTAAGACCAATAGGATTAACTTATTATCATCTCAAAGATAATCTCTTCTTGGATTTACGTCGACTACCTTACGGCGTGATCTATGATATGCGAATTTGGGTTGTAACAGATTTAGGCAAGACAAATCAATGGATTTAATAAGTGCCAATAATTTCCAATTTAATACATAAGGGCGTCTAAGGATTTTAACCTATGTAATTTCCACATATAATCCAAGTACTTATGCGTCACCTCGCGTACATGGGTTTTAATTACATAAATTGTACATAAGACTCAATGCCTAAGGAGAATTTTTCCCACTCAAGGTTAGGCAAGATACTTACCTTTTTGCAGTTAGGCCGATTTTCCAAAATCGTCTTCTTGCTTGAATTGACCTCCGGACAGCTCAAATCTAACCAAATTAATTAAATTCAGTGAATACTAATTATAGAAATTAATTCCATATGAAATTACTAATTCTCCAACAAAATCCGAAATTTAACTCAAAAATCGCTTGTGGGGCCCATGTCTCGGAATCTGACGAAACTCACAACAACCGACAACCCATACAATTTTGAGTCCACCCATACCAATTTTATCAAATTCCGATAACAACTCGACCTCCAAATCTAAAATTTTCATTCTTGAAAAGTTTTTGCAAAAATCTTGATTTATTCCATTTAAATCCGTAATAAATGATGAATATAACCATGGATTTATGAAATATAATCACTTTTTGATATATGACACTTACCCAAATTGAAGTCGTGAAAAATCCCTTTGGAATCGCCCAAATCCGAGACTCAAAACTTAAAAATGAGTAAAAATGGCTAACTCCCGTTTTTAAGCATTCTGCCCAGGCAAATCGCATGTGTGAAATGAGACTTTGCCTGATTTTCGGGCAATTATAAACTGCTACCAGCATTCATTCAGTCGACCACAACTTTATGTAAAAATGTCCAAATAATAAATGGTTTAACTTTCTGGAAACTAGAATCAAATGGATACAACTTTCATGTTTTGATAATTGTGAGATTCCTTATACATTTCGAGATATAAGCTTTCAAAATCGGCTCCACGCATCAGAAATTTCTGGCGAACTGCTTTACCATCCTTCATTCAGTCGACCAAAACTTTCTGTAAAAGGTCCAAATGATGAATGGTTAAACTTTATGAAAACTAGAATCAAAGGGCTACAACTTTCATGTTTTGAAAATTTTCAGATTCTTTATAGATTTCAAGATATAAGTTTCCAAAGTTAGCTCTGTGATTGCACCAGTTGCTGTCCAAAAACAGCTTCTGCAGCAGAAAACTTCCAGGAGCTCCTTTTGTCCGAAATCCATTATGTTAACCTTCCGAAATCCACCCGAGGCCCTCGGGACCTTAACCAAATATACCACCATGTCCCAAAATACAATACAAACTTAGTTGAGGCTTCAAACCATGCCAAACAACGCCCAAATTACGAATCGCCAATTGAATCGAATTATGAGTTTTCAAATCTTCCAACTTTTATATTTTGCGCCGAAACGTATCAAATCAATTTTGACTGGCCTCAAATTTTGCACACAAGTCATAAATGACATAACAGATCTATGAAAATTTTTAGAACTGAATTCCGACTCCGATATCAAATAGTCAACTCCCCGGTCAAACTTCCCAAAAATTCAACTTTAGCCATTTCAAGCAAAATTTCACTACGGACTTACAAAAAGATTTTTTGGACACGCTCTTAAGTCGAAAATTACCCTACGGATCTATCGGAATCATCAAAATTCCATTCTGGAGTCGTTTGCTCAAAAGTCAACTCTCTGGTCAACTCTTTCCATTTAAGCTTCAAAAATGAGAATTGCTCCTTAAATTAAATTCTGAATCTTCCGAAAACCAAACTCGACAATACACGTGAGTCATAATACATATCACGAAGTTGCTCGAGACCTTATGTAGCTGAATGGGGCATAGATTCTTAAAATCACAAATCAGGTCGTTATATTCTCCCCTTCTTAAACATACGTTCGTCCTCGAAAGTGCCAAGAATTATTCTGATGATATTAAATTACTGAGTGCATTATTTCACACATACTCACACGTGATTCCACATCACCATAAATTTAATAGGGTTCCGACAACATCATCTCTATAGAGATTATTTCTTTTATTCACACTTATAAGCTTTAAAGCCAATTCCTTACACTCTAATCAATTTCAAATTCCTTACATCATCACAAGGTATTAGTTTCAACTAGCTATAGTAACTCGTTCCTACGCACACATCATACGTATGTCCATAACCACATCTCTGGTCATAATAGTTGTTTATAATTCACTTCAGCATCCTCAATTAATCTTATCTTAAATAAAATCTCATTGCAAACCTTCACAATACTGATAACTAGATGCGAGGCATGAAGACTTCATAATTATTTACCCGAATTAACGAGTCACATTTAACGCCACCTAGGCGGACACCTACCTCGTAGGTTAAAAATTAATAATTACAACACGAATTTGACAACTATGCAGAGAGAATTTCATATAAGAATTTTCAAATAAGCCTAATAGGCATGACTCCCTATTAGTACTATAGTACAAATTTAATTTCACAAGGGAGAACTTAAACACAAGAATTTTCCTCACAAGGGTCTCGTCCTTATATAACTTCCACCGCAGCTCGTAGCCCGGTTTGAATATATTGATTTATATTAAAATATGAGGATCTTGTCCTCAATTCTGAATCACAAGTAATATGCACATCGTGCCAATCGAAAATTTCCATTTTCTCCTTTTAAATAATTTCGGTCACACAAAATTACAACACATAATGAACCCCATACCGGTAGGGCATATAATTCACAATTTGTAATTAATTATCCGAAAATTACATCAAAACTTACCGAAATGAGTACCATAAAGCCACTTTTAGCCTCACAGCTCTTATTAGTGACCAGCATGGAATGATAGGCATAGTTATCTCCATAGAATCTCCCAACATGAGTAAACACAAAAGTAGATTATAGAATTATGAAGCTCACTCATAAGTGGAGAACAATAGGATGACTCGTCTCGATACTCAGAACCGAATCAAGTTAAGGAAATTATTCCTTTATATTAAATCGAGGTCGTACTTGTAATGACACCATCTGATGTAGTGAACTCCGCAATACTATAAAATAAGTATAACAACGGCTGGGCCTCCACCTCTAGAACGCCTTCTACCTGCCTGTCCTCCACCCCTAACTGGTCGTATGGGTGGTGTAGTAACTGCAATGGGCACATAGCTTGAGTACTTTGATGAAATATGTCTCTTCGAAGTTTGGGACAATTTTCTCATGATGTTCCTAGTATCACCGCATTCATAACAACCCCTTTGCGGGTTTGGATTCTCATACCGAGTATGTGCCAGATAATTGGAATAACATTGTAGGAAACTCAAGTCAGTGGTGCATTAAAAGAACTTACTGGAGCACCTCATTAATCCGATATGCAGACTGGGCTGGTTGGCTGCCCGAGCCCCCGCCATAATGATTTACACTCGCAGAGTAGAATCCAATGAATCCCCCAGAACATTGAGACTTCTTAGTCTCCTTAGTTTCCTTTTTACCCACCCCGAACACATTCTAATATCTTGGCAATTTCTACCACTAACAGAAATGAAGTATCAGCTTGTAGCTCCCAGGTAGTACAAAATTAATACGATCATAAGTGAGTCCATTAATGAGTCTGTGGACTCGCTCTCTGGCTGTAGGAAGCAAAGTAGGAATATGATGGGCTAACTTATTGAACCTGATGGCATATTCTGACACCGTCATGGTGACCTGATGCAACCGTTCAAACCCTATGCGCCACGCATTACGGAGAGTCTAGGAAACAAACTCTTAGATTCATCTTTGGGGTAACCATTACCCCTATTTATACCGAATGATCACAAAAGTAGAGCTCCATACAGACAAATCTTGGCAAGAACCACATAATCCAGAATCTCGTCAACCAATGTACATCCTCCGAAGCACCCCAAAATCCGCAATTATGACGTCCACAGTGAATAGACCTTCTATAAATTTAAAGTAGTATCTCTAACTCCTTTGGTACTGAAGTATAAGATTATTAAGGATGTAGACATACCGCAAGTCCCAACCTTATCCTCTACAAAATCTCAAGCTTTAAACATATGAATATTTGGGAAACTTTCAGTACCACATATATACATTTCAGACCGAAACTGATATAACACATGACCCTACAATCCATCCATTGATAGTGGACTACCCCATCCGGCGTGAAGTTATAGGTCACAACGTCCAATGATCCATAATATTAACCCTCCCAGCTCGTATAAATCAACCAGATGTCAAGATCCATTGCACCCCCACATGATTCACTAGGTGATCTCTCAATACGTCTGCATCTTCAGTCAGAACCACACATTGAGGCAATGTTTGAGTATCTCTGGGTCCGTCGTAGTCCATCCGCGGCATCATGAACCGTCGATACACAACTGATACCGAGGGTGCAATGTCATACATGAGTGGATGCAAATGAATATGAGATATAAGTTTCAAGCTAAATCAATGTTGCACAATAAGGTTTTAAAGAAGTGAACATTTTCCTAATAGTTCCATAGCCTCTCGAAGATAAGACCAGACGTCTCTGTACCGATCCGCGAGACTCTACTAAACAGATTTGTGACTCACGACACCTATGAACCTAGAGCTCTGATACCAACTTGTCACGACCCAATTTTCCCTCTGTTTCATATCGTGATGGAACCTAGTCTTAGGGACTAGATAAGCCTAACATTAATTGAAACAATAATATTATTTAAATAACATCTAACAAGTTAAATAGAAATCTCTTAAAATTCCCAAAACCGGTAGTACAAGTCATAAGCTCTACGGAGTTTGCTAAAATTTTCTAAATACAACTGTTTGAAATAAAGTAAACAGTATGAATACAAATCAGAAGGTGACTCTAAAGCTTGTGAACGCAGTAGCAGGTTTACCTTGAGTCTCCACAGTAATAGTCCGCACAACTAGCTAATGATCAACTGACTTCGAAATACCTGAATCTGCACAAAAATATGCAGAAGTGTAGAATGAGCACACTACAGCGGTGCCCAGTAAGTATCAAGACTAACCTCAATGGAGTAGTGACGAGGTACAATGAAGACACTCACTAGTCAAATAACCTGTGACATACTAAAAATAAGAGAACAAATATCAGTGATATAAATAGTAAGGCAACAAGAACACCACAATTTTTACTCTAACAAATAAGAAAGAACACAAGTACAACCAATTAAACAAGTCTTTCACATATAATCTCTTCAAATAAATACCCTCCAAATATATTTCTTCAAATAATTATCCTTCGAATATAAAACTCTTTCAATAAATATCTTTAAAAATATAATTCTTCAATTTAAAAGTCACTCTGTGACACCTCATTATAGGAACCCTGTGTCGGTGGTGCATTAAATGAGCTTACTGGAGCACTCTAAGTAGTCTAAAATTGTTTCCATGACCCCGCTGATAATGGAATATAGAATTATTAAGGAGGAGGGAATACCTCAAGTCCCAGCATCATCCCATACAAATCTCAACTCTTAATCATATACAAGTTTTGGAAAACCTTTCAATACCACATGAATACATCTCAGGCCAAAACTGATATAACATATGACCCCACAATCTGATCGTTGATAGTGTACTCCCTTCACTTGGCGCGAAGCCATAAGACACAGACCGATAATCCACAATACCAACCTTTACCACTCGTACGACATAAGTCATAAGACACCTCAAGTCATTTATTTGGCGTATGTCATCCTCGTGACAGTTAAACTCGCTTTCTCCAGTGCCTTAATGTAACGACCCGATCGGTCATTTTGAACATTTATGTTCCTTTCAACTATTTGAAGTCATGAATAACTTCTTACTAGGATTATGACTTGTGTGAATTGTCGGTTATGGTTTTAAGGTATTTCGGAGTTAGCTTGGAAGAATAAATTTCATGTTGGAAGCTTAAGTTGAAATAGTTGACTGGATATTGACTTATCTATAAACGACCCCGGAATAGAGTTTTGATGATTCCAACAGCTCCGTATGGTGATTTTAGACTTAGGAGCATGTTCAGAATATTATTTGGAGGTCCGTAGTGAAATTAGTCTTGTAATGGCGAACGTTGAATTTTTGGAAAGTTTGACCGGGGGGTTGACTTTTTGATATCGGGTTCGGAATCCAATTCTGAAAATTTTCATAGCTCCGTTATGTCATTTATGACTTTTGTGCAAAATTTAAGGTCCATCAGAATTGATTTGATAGGTTTTGGCATCGAATGTAGAAGTTGGAAATTCTTAAGTTCCTTAAGCTTGAATTGGGGTATGATTCATGGTTTTAGCATTGTTTGATATGATTTGAGGTTTCGACTAAGTCCGTATGATCTTATAGGATTTGTTGGTATGATTTGACAGGTCTCGAGGGGCTTGGGTGTATTTATTTTTGGATCATTGGTTGAGAGACTAGTAAGGTTAACAAATTTTGGACTTTGACCATGGTCAATATCGGGTCGAGATGACCTCTTTTCAGTGTTTTGAGTGCACGAGCAGGTCCGTAGCATGTTTTATGATTGAAATTCATATATGGTTTGTGTCTAGGAGGTTTCGGTGAGTTTCGGATGGTTAACAGATCAAAATTTAGACTTAAACAGCTGCTGGAAAGATCAAGGCCATGAAAAACCGAGGTCATGAAAAATCGAGGTCATGAAAAACTGAGGTCAGGAAAAATCGAGGCTGGATAAAATCGAGATCATGAAAATCGAGGTCAAAAAAACCGAGGACTGAAGGCCGAAGGCCGAAGACCGAAGACCGAAGACCGAAGGCCGAAGGCCGAAGACCGAAGGCCGAAGACCGAAGACCGAGGACCGAAGGCTGAGGACCGGAGGTCGAGGACCAAAGGCCGAGGACCTGGACATAACTGTGAGTTATAAAGCAGGGGACTTCATCCCATTTTCCCTTTTTGTCAAATTGGATCTTTGGGAGAGGCGATTTTTGGAGTGTACTTTCGGATTTTTATGGAAAATTAGCATTTTCTTATGGAATTAATTCCAATAAATTTTATTGACTTAATCGAATTATTTATGGCTAGATTTGAGGCGTTTGGAGGCAAATTCACGAGGAAAAGACATACCTGAATAAAAATTACACGGTTAAAGGTAAGTAACACTTCTAAACTTGGTTCTGAGGGTATGAATCCCCGAATTCGGTATAACATAAATTGTTTGGAGGTGACACTCACGCTAGGTGACGAGCATGTGGACGTGCACCATATAAATTGTGTCTTGAATAAATCATGTGCAGTTGTAAGATTAATGAATCATGTTATTATCTGAACATTCTCTACGTATTAGAGAAATTGAGCTGAGGCTCCTATTAAAGATCATGTTTAGGCTACGTGCCAATATATTGGGATCCACGGGGTCTTGTTGCTGTTGAATTAATTATCTAAAAATATATATTTCACACTCAGTAATAATTGTCCACTATGAGGATATTTATGGGATTGAGTTGCGCAACGCATCAGACCATAATGTCTTTAAACATCATTATTATTTGGATCGAGGATGCCCGCCTGCAGCAGGCCTTATAAGCTTTACTATTTTATGGATCGGGGCTGCCCGCCTGCAGCACGCCTTATAGTCTTTGTTATTATACGGATCGAGACTACCCCCTGCAGTAGGACATATTGTCTTTGTATTACACTTGGGCTGAAGGAGCCCTTACGGAGTCTGTACACACCTCCAGTGAGCGTAGATGGTTATGTATATTCGGGATGGATTTCCTAGGGTATGAACTTGCCTTACTTATTTGTATTGTAATGAGTTTACCTGGACATGGATCTTGTCTGTATTATTTATATTTGGGGATAAATTATCCCACGGCTGGATTGGCCTTATATGGTACTGGGTGACTGACTGTCAGTCGATGTGTATTAATATATGGGTTGGAACACCCTTGTGCTGGATTGGCCATAAATAGTACCGAGTGACCGGATAATTTGTTGACCAGTATTTTCATGAGGTCTTTTTACTGAGATGTCATATTCTTCATATCATGCAGTATTGATCTATTTCACTTGTATTGAGTTTAATTGTTAAATTTGAAAGCATGTCTACGTTTTGTACCATTATTTATGTTGGACTGTACCTGCAGAGCTCGTCATTGCTTTCAGCCCAGAGGTTAGTCTTGTTACTTATTGAGTTAATTGTACTCATACTACACTCTGCACCTCGTGTGCAGATCCAGGTGCTCCCGGATACGGCGACTGCTTAGATTTCGAATTTAATTTTGTTGGGAGCTATCAAGGTAGCTTCTTGACATCCACAGACTCGATTCCTTTCTTGTTTAATTATTGTACTGTTCTATATTTTCAGACAGTGATTTTATCCGTCAGACTATGTATTCATATTAGATGCTCATGTACTCAGTGACACTGGGTGTTTAGAGTGTTATATTCGAAATTGTGAGTTACTTCCGCTGAATTTAATCATTTTGTTTTCAAACAAACATAAAAGATATGGTAGTTTTTTGAGATTGTTGGTTTGCTTAGTATTGAGATAGGCGCCATCACGATAGGTGAGATTTTGGGTCGTGACAAGTTGGTATCAGAGCTCTGGGTTACATTGGTCTCACGAGTCATGAGTAGGTATAGTAGAGTCTTGCAAATCGGTACGGAGACGGCTGTACTTATCTTCGAGAAGCTGCAGAACCGTTAGGAAAATTTCACTTTCTCGTATTCTATCGTGCAGAATTGATTCAGCTTGAAACATAACTCTTTGAATTCCATCCGCGCATTTCGTATGCGCATATGAGCGCTCGGTATCAGTTGTGCATCGCCGACTTGTGATTCTATGAACGAGGTTCAAGTTGTATATTCTGTGTTTTGGTGATGGCCCAGTCTGGAGGACTTGAGGCCAGGTTTAGACCACAGCTTAGGCTTAGTAGCTTCAGTTATAACCTGTACATTTGGACTCATATGTCAGAAAATGTCCCTATGAGTGGAATTTGTGGCTCGATGAGCGGTGGAATAGCTTTGTGATGAGTATAATGCAACTCCGGGATGTGTTAAGACGATTTGAATGTGACGAGAAGTGTTTCCTTGAAATATAAAGGTAGGCCATTGGGTGCTTTATTTTCATTTTGATGTGACGTACAATCTCGAGTGTGAATGTTTTGAAAGATCTTTCACGTTGTTAAATTTTAGGGCAAATTAAATTCTCGTGTCTAATTAATGAGTTTGGACTCAGAAAGATTAAGTGATTTCATAGTAATTGTGGTTGCGAAAGGGTATAACAAGATGCCAATTTGAGACTAAGCAGGTAGGTTATCTCCTGCGGAGTAATCTATGTAGGTGTGTTCCTTATGATATGATTAGAGGGTTTCTTTTCTGCCAGTGGGGCATATGTGTTGAGACTTAAATTTGAATCTGGTTGAGAAAGTTGACTTGAGTGTTAAGAGAATGAATGCGAGATTAGCATATGATTGAGGTATTTTATGGTTGGTGTGTCTTGATCTTGAGAAGAATTTTTGTTGAATTGACTGCGGTATTAAGGTAGTAATAAAGTATGGGTATTGTGAGCTATCAAGTAATTTAATCTATGGCTTTGAGCCAAGTGGGGGAGCCTTCTATTGACAATTCAATTCATGGTTATGTGTCAAAATTTTGTTATGGTCTAAAGTATACTTGGGAATTAGTGATGACTTGCAGAGGTGGAGTTCGAGAATGACTCTAGTAAGGAAATTTCTTGATATGGGTTATATTGCGCTTTATGAGTTGGAAAATCATGGGATGAGTGAGTTGTTACTTGTGAATGATGTTGTGTGCACGGAGTATGAATTTAATAGGTGGTATTAAAGTAGAGTTACTTCTTTGAGTGTTGTTGTGCTAATGGGGCACGTGTCTTTTGTCCCATTTGGGCGGTGTAATATGGATTTGAACAAAGGGGATGACTCTCGAGAATGTTCTAATGGATTCGAGATTAATATGTAACAATTGAGAATATTTGGCGGATTTGTTTATGGCTAAAATCTAAGATTTAAGTTGGATGGTATCGAGACTTGTGGAATTTTTATATATCATTATGGATTTTATATTTCGGCATCAGGAAGGTGATTGAAATGGCCTTAGACTCAAATAAGGTATTTTTAGTGTGGGTGTTTCCATTGTGGTATTTATAGGGGTAGTTATGGTGTGGTGAGACTCTACAGATGTTTTGATGGCAATATTCTTGGGTTTTGGTGACCTACGTAGTTTGGTCGAATTAGAGGAATTTAGTTCTAATAGCTTGGTTAGTGCAGATGGATTTCAAAGTGTTCTGGATGGTTTCTATCATGGTTTGAACCGGATACTTTCTACTGGTATGGGAGACGTGTTGTGTATTGTGATTCGTCCTAGAAGGAAGAAAGAGGAAGGTTTCTAACTAACCGGGTATGTAATTTGCTGGTGACTAAGAGTTGATAATGGGATTCTTGTACTTATCACATGATGGCATAATAGATGTGGTGTGGTGTGCGGGATTAGGATTTACATTTACAAGGTGGCAGTTCAGTCTTGAAAATAAGGTAACAAATATTGGACATCATGGTCAGTTTCAGATGTTTCGATGAATGTTATAACTACTCGGTAATTCTTGAGAAGGGTGTTCATTTCAAAAGGCGCATTGTGTTTTGACTTTCAGATGTCATCGGTATTGCGATACTCACCTATTTAATAGACTACTGATATACGAGTTATTTATATGTGGCACGGAGGAATTATTGAAATATTCCTAGTGGGATGATCGTGAATGAAGGATGTGATAGCCATGCGAGTGCTGGAGTTGTGATCAGTTATGATGGTTCATGTGTACTTATTTGATTTCGCATATATGATATGCTTGAATTAGAAGCCTGTGACCATGCCAGGCGAATTATATTATTGGCATGTGAGTTGTCCGTGCGGATCCATGTACTGATATTTTTGCACTTGAGTTATCCGTGCGGGTCAAGATATTTATATTATTGGCACGTGAGTTGTCCATGT
The DNA here is from genome assembly GCF_000715075.1 of Nicotiana tabacum. Lineage (NCBI taxonomy): Eukaryota > Viridiplantae > Streptophyta > Magnoliopsida > Solanales > Solanaceae > Nicotiana > Nicotiana tabacum. The sequence goes on from NC_134098.1 coordinate 130,373,690, forward strand.
GGGTCCAGATATTATATTATAGCACGTGAGTTGTCCGTGCGAGTGATGTTAATCTGAGCTCTAGAAAAGCTGGTTACTGTTATTAAATTTGTGTGTCTTGGTTCCACTATATATAATGAGCTTATAGCATTACAGTTGTAGTGGTGCTTGTTGAACTTGCAATATGGTTCTCTTCCTTGAGACATCTCCCATATATGGGTACACGAGTTCCACAGTGGTGGCTGGAGTTATATTGACGTGGCGTGTCTGTGGGATAGTTGCATTTAATAATATAAGGTCATTGGACCTAGAATAAGTACAATCACGCTTGATTATGGTTTATTCGAGAGGATTATGGTTCTGGTTGGGGCGAGGGAGCTCCATGGCTAGTTGATCTGATGAGTGGTTATGAGTTTTTGATTGTTTCTATCATTATTGGCAGTGTATGAAGGTTTTGGAATGAGGTCGTTTTGAGCATTTACGCTCCTTTCAACTATTTCAAATCTTGAATAACTTCCTACGAGGTATTAAGACTTGTGTGAATTGTCAGTTTTGGTTTTAAGGTATTTCGGAGTTAGGTTGGAAGAACAAATTTCATGTTGGAAGTTTAAGTTAAAATAGTTGACTGGATGTTGACTTATGTGTAAACGACCCCGAAATAGAGTTATGATGATTCCAATAGCTCCGTATGGTAATTTTGGACTTAGGAGCATGTCCGAAAAATTATTTGGAGGTCCGTAGTGGAACTAGGCTAGAAATGGCGAAAGTTGAATTTATGAAAAGTTTGACCGGGGGTTGACTTTTTGATATCGGGTTCGTAATCCAGTTCTGAAAAATTTTCATAACTCAGTTATGTCATTTATGACTTGTGTGCAAAATTTGAGGTCAATCGGAATTGATTTGATAGGTTTCGACATCGAATGTAGAAGTTGGAAATTCTTAAGTTCTTTAAGCTTGAATTGGGGTATGATTCATGGTTTTAGCGTCAGTTGATATGATTTGACGGGTCCAGATGGGCTTGGGTGTATTTGTTTTTGGATCATTGGTTGACAGGCTAGTAAGATTAAGAAATTTAGGAGTTTTGAACATGGTCAATATCGGCTCAGGATGACCTCTTTTCAGTGTTTTGAGTGTGCGAGCAGGTCCGTAGCGTGTTTTATGATTGAAATTCATATATGATTTGTGTCCGGGAGGTTTCAGCTGAGTTTCGGATGGTTAACAGATCAAAATTTGGACTTAAACAACTACTGGAAACATCGAGGCCATGAAAACCCGAGGTCATGAAAAATTGAGGTCATGAAAAGTCGAGGTCATAAAAATCGAGGTCCGAAGGCCGAGGACCGAGGATCGAAGGCCGAGGACCGAGGATCGAAGGCCGAGGACCGAAGGCCGAAGACCGAAGACCGTAGACTGAAGACCGAAGATCGGAGACTGAAAGCCGAGGACCTGGATAGAACTGTGAGTTAAAAAGCAGGGGACTTCGTCCTATTTTCCATTTTTTCAAATTGGAGCTTTAGGAGAGGCGATTTTTGGGAGATCTTTCAAAAACAATATCGGTGTAAGTGTTCTTAACTCAATTATGGTTAGATTACCCGAATCCATCATTTCTTTTCACCATTTAATTAGTGTTTTGAGATTGAAATTTGGGAAAATTTTAGAAAACTCATAGAAACGAATTATTGAGATTTCGGTGTCGATTCAGAGTCGGATTTGAGTGAAACTAGTATGGTTGGACTCATAATTGAATGGGTTGTCGGATTTTGTGAGTTTCGCCGGATTCCGAGATGTGTCCCCACGGGCGAGTTTTGGAGTGTAATTTCGGAGTTTTATGGAAAATTAGCATTTTCTTATGGAATTATTTCCAATAAATTTTATGGATTTAATCGAATTATTTATGGCTATATTCGACGCGTTTGGAGGCCAATTCACTAGGAAACGGCATACCGGAGTAAAGAATTACACGGTTTGAGGTAAGTAACACTTCCAATTCGGTATGATATAATGTCAAGACCAAAACTCCCACCACAGGCGTCGTGATGGCACTTAGTCTCTAAGACTAAGTAAGCCAATTATAATTACAATTCAAGCCAATTTATTTTTTTTATATATAAACCAACATCAGTAATAATTACAAATATAACAACCTCCAAAGACTGGTAATACTGAGTCACGAACTCTAACTGGATACATGTAATTATCTCATGGATCGAATATATAATAATGTTCGAATAAGAGTTGGCAATACAATAAAATAGAAAGACTCCAAGGGACTACGATGACCAAGCAGCTCTACCTTGAATCCTTGCGAACAACACTCTAACTCTGCTCGAGTCCAATATCTCCAATACCTGGCTCTGCACAAAACTGTCCAGAAGTGTAGTATGAGTACACCATGGTCGGTACCCAGTAATTATCAAGACTAACCTCAGTGGAGTAGTGACGAGGTACAGTCGAGACACTCACTAGTCTAATAACTTGTGCAATATAGTATACAAAAATAATAGGAAATAAATAACAATGATGTCAACAATAATCAACCAGTGATATACACATCAGGGTGACAAGAACACCATAAATATTGTGCAACAAATAATGAATACAAGTACAACTAATTAATCAAGTCCTTCCAATATAAATCTTTCGCCTATATGTTTTTCAAATAGAAATCTTCAAATAAATCTTTTTTCAAATGGTCTTCGGTCTTCTGCCTTCGGTCCTCGGTCCTCGATTTTTATGACCTCAATTTTTCCTGACCTCGGTTTTTCATGACCTCGATTTTTCATGACCTCGGGTTTTCATGGCCTCGATGTTTCCAGCAGCAGAAATTTTCAGCAGCTGTTTAAGTCCAAATTTTGATCTGTTAACCATCTGAAACTCACCCGAAATCTCCCAGACACAAACCATATATGAATTTCAATCATAAAACACGCTACGGACCTGCTCGCTCACTCAAAATACTGAAAAGAGGTCATCTTGAGCCGATATTGATCATGGTCAAACTCCCAAATTTCTTAATCTTACTAGTCTCTCAACCAATGATCCAAAAACAAATGCACACAAGCCCCTCTGGACCCGTCAAATCATATCAAACAACACTAAAACCATGAATCATACCCCAATTCAAGCTTAAGGAGCTTAAGAATTTTCAACTTCTATATTCGATACTGAAACCTATCGAATCAAGTCCGATTGACCTCAAATTTTGCACACAAGTCATAAATGGCATAACAGACCTATTCCAATTTCTAGAATTAGATTCCGACCTCGTTATCAAAAATTCAACCTTCGATCAAACTTTTTAAAAATCATCTATTTTCCAACATTCGCCAAAATGCATCGAATTGTCCTACGGACTTCCAAATCCAAATCTGTACACACGCCTAAGTCCGAAATCACCATACGTAGCTATTGATATCACCAGAACTAAATTAGAATTGTTCTTTCAATTTATTTCCGAATCTTTCGAAAATCAAACTCGACCATACCCGCGTGTCATAATACATATTACGAAGCTGCTCGAGACCTTAAGTCACTAACGGGGCATTAATTCTTAAAACAACAAGTCGGGTCATTACATTCTCCACCTCTTAAACATACATTCGTCCTCGAACGTGCCAAGAACCTTTTTGAGGATATTAAATTAATGAGTGTATTCTTACACACATACTCGTGGGTGATTCTACGTTCCGAAATTTAACATGGGTCTGACAACACCATCTCAGTTGAGATTATTTCTTTTATCCATACTTATAAAATTTAATACCAATTTCTTACACTCCAAACATTTTCAAAATTCCTGATTTTCACATCAACGCACGGTATTAGTCTCAACTAGCTATAGCAAATCGTGCCTACGCACACATCAACTTTCTTGATAGTGTTGAAGTACTTCAAATATTTTTCGGGGTGTTACATTCTCCCCTACTTAGGATCATTCTCCCTTGAATGAGAATTAGAGCCCGCCCTCAAACACATAACATAACTTATCTCTTCTTTCGCACATCTCAATCCCCCAAATTTTACTAACTCCCAAATATTTTCAGAAATTTTGGTAGAGTCTTCCCTGTAAATTGGGCCTATCAACCTACCAGAGTAACACCAAAAGAACTCCTAACAACACATCCACAACCCGACAAAGCACCACAATGTATATATCAATAACACTAATCTGAGCATTACAAGCACCGCATTATCATAATGATATCAGGACATGAAGCATAGCATATGTATGCCCATCACCACATCTCTGGTCTTAATAGTTGTTCATAATCGATTACAACATCGCCAATTAACCTCATATTAACCAAAACTCCGTTTCGAATTTTCACAACACTGACGGCAAAATATGTGGCATGAAGACCTCATAACTATTTACCCGAATTAACGAGTCACATTTAATGCCACCTGGGCACCCACCTTATAGGCTAAAACTCAATGTTTACAGCACGAATATGGCTAAATATGCATAGAAAAATATACAAGAATTATCAAATAAGCCTAACAGGCATGACTCTCTGTTTATACTATAGTACAAATTTAATTTCATAAAGGGAGAATTTAAACTCATAAAAATTTTCACCACCAGGACCTCGTCCTTATATAACTTCCACCGCGGCTTGTAGCCCGATTTAAATATTTAATATCATATAAAAATACGAGGATCTCGTCCTCAACTCCGAATCACAAGTATTTTGCACATTGTGCCAACTGAAATGTTCACTTTCCTTTCTTTCTTCTTTTCAATAAATTCCATAAATAATTTTCACAACACATAATGAACCCTCATATCAATAGGGCATATAATTCATAAAATTGAGACCAATTATTCCAAAATCACATCAAAACGCACTATAGAGAGTAATAGAAAATCACATTTGGACTCATAACCCACAATAATGTACAAAACACAAATGATACACACGGGCTAACACCATAAAATCTCCCAACAGGGATAAACACGGGAGTGGAGTACAAATTCACTAATCCACCATATGTAAGGAGCATGAAAGGAGTTCTCACATTGATAATCAGAATTGAATCAAAATAAGAATGGTGCTCCTTTTATTATAAATTAAATCATAATTGTAACTACAACATCTGGTGTATCGGCCTCAGCCAATTCATAGCAATTATATCAATGGGTCGGGCCTCCCCCTCTAGGGCGCCCTTTACCCGCCTGTCCTCCACCTCTAACAGGTTGTGCACGTGGAATATTAACTGGAATAAAGCTTGTAGCTTGAGTGCTCTGATGAAATCCACGCCTCTCAAGCTTGGGACAATTTCTCTTGATGTGTCTAGTATCACCACACTCATAACAACCCCTCTGCGGATTCGGCTGCTCACACTGAGTTTGTGCCGGATAACTGGAATACCTATTATAGGAACCCCATGTCGGTGGTGCATTAAAAGAACTTACTGGAACACCCCGAGTATTCTGAAATTGTTTCCATGACCCCGTTGATACTGAAATGTAGAATTATTAAGGACGCGAGAATACCGCAAGTCCCAGCATCATCCCATACAAATCTCAGCTCGGAATCATATACATGTTTCCGAGAACCTTTCAATACCACATAAATACATCTCAAGACAAAACTAATATAACACATTACCCAGCAATCTGATCATTGATAGTGGACTCCCTCACTTGGCGCGAAGCCACAAGACACATTCCAATGATCCACAATACTAACCTTCATCGCTCGTAGGACACTGGTCATAAGATACCTCAAGCCATTTATTTGGCGCATGCCATCCTCGTGACAGTTAAACTCGCTTCCTCTAGTGCCTTGGCTGCGTATGTACCCTTCGCTAAATACAAATCCCATACGAACTACATAGTCTCTAATACCACCAACCTTTTTAGATCTACATCCACCTCGTGACCCTACCACAATTGTGATGATTAGGCAATTAATTAAACCTTCTTAATATCATACTTATCAATAAGATATCACAATCTGTTGCACCCCAATGTGCACAATTGAATGATCTCTCAATACTTCCGCATCCTCGATCTAGACGACACATTGTAATAATGGTTGAGCAACCCTGGCTCCCTTATAACCCCTCTGTAGTTTCACGAACCGTTAGCACATAGTTGATACCGAATGCATAATTTTATACACGAATGGATGCAAAAGAACATAAGATATATGCTTCAAACTGAATAAATGTCGCATGATGAGGAATGAAAGAAGTGAAAAGTTTTTCCTACTAGCTCTGTAGCCTCTCGAAGATAAGTACAAACGTCTACGTACCGATCCACAAGACTCTAAACTCGTTCGTGACTCGTAGATCCTATGAACCTAGAGCTCTGATACCAACTTGTCACGACCCAAAATCCCAACACAGGCGTCGTGATGGCACTTAGTCTCTAAGACTAAGTAAGCCGATTATAATTACAATTCAAGCCAATTTTCTTTTTATACATAAACCAACAACGGAAATAATTACAAATATAACAACCTCCCAAGACTGGTAATACTGAGTCACGAACTCTAACTGGATACATGTAATGATCTCAAGGATCGAATATACAATAATGTTCGAATAAGAGTTGGTAATACAATAAAATAGAAAGACTCCAAGGGACTGCGACGACCAAGTAGCTCTACCTTGAATACTTGCGATCAACACACTAACTCTGCCCAAGTTTGATATCTCCAATACCTAGTTCTGCACAAAAATATGCAGAAGTATAGTATGAGTACACCACGGTTGGTACCCAGTAAGTATCAAGACTAGCCTCAGTGGAGTAGTGATGAGGTAAAGTCGAGACACTCACTAGTCTAATAACCTGTGCAATATAGTATACAAAAATAATAGGAAACAAATAACAATGATGTCAAGAATACCATAAATATTGCGCAACAAATAATGAATACAAGAACAACCAATTAATCAAGTCCTTCCAATATAAAATTTTCGCCTATATATGTTTCAGATAGAAATCTTCAAGATATAATACATTCAAAAAAATCTCTTTCAAATAAATCTCTTTCAAATCTCTTTCAAATATAATTCCTTCAAATAAATATCTTTCAAATAAAATTCTTTCAAATAAATCTTTTTTCGAATAAAAGTCACCCTGTGACACAGCATTTCAAAATCATAAAATATGGGTCACATCCCACTTTCATATTTCCACGGCACCTCATGCCAATTGCTCTATCAAAATCGCACGAACAACTCACGTGCCAATTATCATCATCATTTAACCACGACCCCTCGTGCTCATATTTCATATCACAACTACACAGAAAATTTACGTGCCAATATCATCATTATTTACTCACGGCACCTCGTGCCCACACTTCATATCACAACTGCACGGACAGTTCACGTGCCAATATAATCATTCTTACTCATGGCACCTCGTGCCCACATTTCATTTCATAATCCGCCTGGCAATAACCACAGGCTCCCACATTTCAATATAGATCAGACTATTATCAATTTACCAACAAGACAAATTGCGCAAGGTATAACAATAAACATAAGGAAAATCACAACATCACATGGAAATTACCAACGCAATAACCCCACATCATCACATATCATCCCTGACAAGAGCCACCCTATCTCTCCTATAGCCACCATTATCATTCCTGTAATAGCCTCCCTTATCCCTCCGCCCTAACAATATTAATAGCTACCCTTATCGTTCCTATAGTCACCCTTATTCCTCCGCCCTGACAATATCAATAGCCACCCTTATCGCTCCGCCCAGACATTATTCCAACACACAAAACAATAGTGAAATGTCACCCTTATACCCACATAATATCAACAGTGAAATGCCACCCTTATATCCTCAAAATAATAACTCAAATAGCACGACAATTTACACGGAATATTATCACGGCAACATAATAAAATCAATTCATATCACAATTTTCCTAATGGCCACAACAAATTCCAAAGATATAACCAAATCAATTAGTTTCACAACAAATAGTCCAAGGTTCCACACAATGTGTATAACACCTCAAAATTACAAGAGAGATGAAAAATACTCAGTATAGGGTAACACCTTCATTAATACAAATTCTTGACAAATATATAACACCACGGTTTAAACTTATTTCATTAATTATTTGCAGATAGAAAATCCATAATATAATTATTTCCAGGAAATATCAAATCACCAAACTCATGTAATTTACACAAATATTCAAGTAACAATCACATCAAATTGTCATATAAAATAAATTCAACAAACAAGGATTGAGGCATGGCAAATAGATGATTTAATAAATGCCAACAATTATCCAATTACTACACAATAATGCCTAAGACTTTAACCCAATAAAATTTTCACACATAAGCCCGAGAACGTACTCGTCACCTCGCGTGCACGGCTTTTCACATTTAACAAATGGCACATAAGACTCGATGCCAAAGGGGTAATTCCACCACTCAAGGTTAGGCAAGATACATACCTTTGTAAACTTAGGCCGATATTCCAAAATAGCTTTCTCACGTGAATTGACCTCTTGACGGCTCCAATCTTTCTTGAGCCTTCCTTACATTACTACGAGGTTCCGACAATCCTAGAAACATCAATCTATTTAGAAACATAACAAAAGTGAATCATAATTAGGAAGATTTTCATGGTTTCAGCTCATTTGAGCATTTTATCAAACGCTAGGTATACAAATTTGGTTACAAGGTTCTTCTACAAGATTTCCTTCATTCCACAACCCAATCTTTACTTTTTTGATATCAGCAATCTTCCCACAAACCTTATTGGTACAAGAATATATACATAATAATCTTATACCCAAGAATCATACTCCCAATCACCAATCTTTTACCCCAAACTCGAAATTGAAGACTAGGGGTTGAATCTTACCTCTTTGATGAAGATCTTGTGAGTAGCTTCCTTGATTCTTGAAGATTGAATAATTAGAATGTTAGGTTCCCTTCTTCTCTCTCTAAAATACTCTCACCTCTCTCTAAAATCCTCAGAAAAACACCCCAAAATAAGCCCCAAAGCCTATTTATCAAAATAGGGCCGGGTTATGAAAATAGAAAAATTAGCCCTCTGAAAGCTGGTCTGCGGTGGCATAATAGACCGCAGAATGGGTATGCGGGCCGCACAATGGTAGCAAAATTCGGTGCCCAGAACTGGGATGTTCTGGTCCATTCATAATGGTCGCATAACCACTTCTGCGATCGCATAATGCTCGCAGAATTGGTCTTAGAATTGCATTCTGCCAGGCTTTGGTAATTTAATCATAACTTCTTGTAGGGATGTCCAAATGATGAACGGTTTGAAGAGTTAGAAACTAGACTCAAAGATATTTCATTTTATAGGTAAAAACCCCCACATAACACTTCGTATCATGAGAGTTATGCTCATTTGAAGTTAGGTTTTGTGCTAACTCACTTGAAACTTTAGTCTATTACGAAATTTCCAACTTCTACATTCGATGCCGAAATCTATCGAATCAAGTCTGATTGACCTCAATTTTTGAACAAATGTCATAAATGACATAACGAACACATTCCAATTTCCATAATCAGATTCTGACCTCGTTATAAAAAATTCAACCTTCGATCGAACTTTTCGAAAATTGTCTATTTTCCAACTTTCGCCAAAATGCGTTGAATTGTCCTACGGACTTCCAAATCCAAATCCGGACATATTCCTAAGTCCAAAATCACCATACGAAGCTATTGACATCACCAAAATTTCAGTCCGGGGTCGTTTGCTCAAAAGTTAACTCTCCGGTCAACTCTTTCCATTGAAGCTTCTAATTAAGAATTGTTCTTTCAATTTATTTTCGAATCTTCCAAAAATCAAACTCGACCATACCCGCGAGTCATAATACATATTACAAAGCTTCTCGAGACCATAAGTCACTGAAGGGGGCGTTAATCCTTAAAACGACAAGTCGGGTCATTACATATAAAAAAAATTTTGGAGGTGACACTCAAGATAGGTAACGATCATGTGGAAGTGCACCATATAAATTGTGTCTTGAATAAATCATGTGCAGTTGTAAGATTAATGAATCATGTTATTATCTGAACATTCTCTACGTGTTAGAGAAATTGAGTTGAGGCTCCTATTAAAGATCATGTTTATGCTACGTGCCAATATATTGGGACCCATGGGGTCCTGTTGTTGTTGAATTAATTGTTCAAAAATATACATTTCACACTCAGTAATAATTTTCCATTGTGAAGATATTTATGGGATTGAGCTGCGAAACGCAGCAAGCCATAATGGCTTTATACCTCATTATTATATGGATCGGGGCTGCCCACCTGCAGCAGGCCTTATAGGCTTTACTATTTTATAGATAGGGGTTGCCCGACTGCAGCAGGCATTATAGGCTTTGTTATTAAACGGATCGGGACTGCCCGCCTGTAGTAGGCCATATTGGCTTTGTATTACGCTTGGGCTAAAGGAGCCCTTTGGAGTCCGTACACATCCCCAGTGAGCGTAGATGATTATGTATATTTGGAATGGATTTCCCAGGGCATGGACTTGCCTTACTTATTTGTATTGTAATGAGTTTACCTTGACATGGATCTTGTCCATATCATTTATATTTGGCGATAAATTATCCCAAGGCTAGATTGGCCTTATACGGGACTGGGTGATTGACTGTTAGTCGATGTGTATTAACATACGGGTTGGAACACCTTTGGGCTGGATTGGCCATAAACAGTACCGAGTGACTGTATAATTTGTGACCAGTATTTACATGAGGTCTTTTTACTGAGATGTCATATTTTTCATATCATGCAGTATTGATCTATTTCACTTGTATTGAGTTTAACTGTTAAATTTGAAAGCATGTCTACATTTTGTACCATTATTTATACTGGACTGTACGTGTGAAGCTCGTCATTGCTTTCAGCCCAGAGGTTAGTCTTGTTACTTATTGAGTTAGTTGTACTCATACTGAACTCTGCACCTCGTGTGTAGATCCAGGAGCTCCTGGATACTGCAGCTGCTAGATTTCGAAGTTAGTTCTATTCGAAGCTAAAAATGGCTAAAACGCCCAAGCCAAGACAATACAACAAGGAATATAAACACATAGTAAAATCAAATAATACATCACGGTAGCTCACAAGGAATTTCCTATTACAGAAATACAAAATAACCAAAAGCAAGTGCAACAATAGAGAGATGTCAACAAAAGGGCACTCCCGAGATACCGTCTCGTACTCCCAAAAGTAAATGCTCAATAGGGGATCTCCCGAGGTATATCCACGTAGTCCCAAAAGTAAATATGCAAGATAGGGGGATCTCCCGAGGTACCGCCTCGTAGTCCCAAAGTAATTATGCAAGACAAGGAGATCTCCCGAAGTACCATCTCGTAGTCCCAAAAGTAAATATTCAAGTCAAGGAGATCTCCCGAGGTACCGCCTTGTAGTACCAAAAGTAAATATGCAACAACAACAATGCCCCCAGGCTATCACAAGTCATCATAATTCAATTCCCGACATAGCCCACCTTGTCTCACCATGTGTGCAATAATAATGTAAATGCCCACCTTGTCTCGTCGCACGCGAATAATAATATTCCCACCTTCTCTTGCCACATGCCCAAACCCATATATATATATATATATAGCTCGTCTTGTCACGCTGCATGTGCATAAATCAATAGTAAAAATAGCATGGCAGAAACCTCGTGTAAACACCCGAACAAAACTTCCCAACAATATAACGTGCCAATATCACATCTCATAAATTACACCTCAAGAGCTCAAATATTACAACATATCACAGATTTGCACATCAAGTGCTCAAATAATACAATTTATCACAGATTGCATAGCAAGTGCTCAAATATTATAATTTATCATAGATTGCACATCAAGTGTTCAAATATTAAAACTTGCCACAAAAATCAACAATACATTATTTTCCACAATCAGGAGCCCATGGCTTGGCCATAATGTGCACAAATTCTTAACAAATATATCCGGGAGTGAACAACTAAACAAGTATTTCACATAAAACTCAAGGTGACAATCACACCAAATCATCATACAAAAACAATACAACAAAACAAGGATTTAGGCAAGACAAATCAAAGGATTTAATAAGTGCCAATAATTTCCAATTTAATACATAAGGTCGTCTAAGTATTTTAACCTATGTAATTTGCACATATAAATCAAGTACGTACTCGTCACCTCGCGTACATGGTTTTTAATTACATAAATTGCACATAAGACTCAATGCCTAAGGGGATGTTTCCCCACTCAAGGTTAGGTAAGATACTTACCTTTTTGAAGTTAGACCGATATTCCAAAATCTCCTTCTTGCTTGAATTGGCCCACACACAAATCAAATCTAACCAAATTAATTCAATTCAGTGAATACTAATTATAGGAATTAATTCCATATGAAAATACTAATTTTCCAACAAAATATAAAATTTAACTAAAAAATTGCCCGTGGGGCCCACGTCTCAGAATCTGACAAAACTCACAAATTCCGATAATCCATTCAATTGCGAGTCCACCCATACCAATTTTATAAAATTCCGTTAACAACTCGACCTCCAAATCTATAATTTTCGCTCTTGAAACGTTTTTTCGAAAATCTTCATTTCTTCCATTTAAATCCGAAATAAATGATGAATATAACCATGGATTTATGAAATATAATCACTTTTGTATATAGGACACTTACCCAAGTTCATGTAGTGAAAAATCCCTTTGGAATCGCCCAAATCCGACACTCAAAACTCAAAAATGAGTAAAAATGGCTAACTCCTGTTTTAAGCATTCTACCCAGGCAAGTCGCATGTGTGAAATGCCACTTTGCCTGATTTTTGGGCAAATATAAATTGCTACCAGCCTTCATTCAGTCGACCATACCTTTCTGTAAAAATATCCAAATGATGAATGGTTTAACTTTCTCGAAACTAGAATAAAAGGGATACAACTTTCATGTTTTAATAATTTTCAGATTCCTTATACATTTCGAGATATAAGCTTCCAAAGTCGCCTCAACGCATAAGAAATTTATGGTGAAACGGCTTTACCATCCTTCATTCAGTCGACCATAACTTTCTGTAAATATGTCCAAATGATGAAGGACTAACTTTCTGGAAACTAGAGTCAAAGGGCTACAACTTTCATGTTTTGAAAAAATTCAGATTCCTTATAGATTTCAAGATATAAGCTTTCAAAGTTAGCTCTGCGATTGCACCAGCTGCTGTCCAAAAATAGCTTCTGCAGCAGACAAATTCCAGCAGCTCCTATTGTCCAAAATCCATTCAGTTAACCTTTCAAAATCCACCCGAGGCCCTCGGGACCTTAACCAAATATACCAACATGTCCCAAAATACAATACGAACTTACTTGAGGATCCAAACCATGCCAAACAACGCCCAAATTACGAATCGCGCATCGAATCGAATTATGAGTTTTCAAATCTTCCAACTTATATATGTTTGCGCCGAAACGTATCAATCAATGCTGACTGGCTCAAATTTTGCACACAAGTCATAAAAAACATAACAGATCTATGAAAAAATTCAAAACTGAATTCCGACTCCGATATCAAATAGTCAACTCCCCGGTCAAACTTCCCAAAAATTCAACTTTCGCCATTTCAAGCAAAATTTCACTACGGACTTACAAAACTATTTTCTGGACACGCTCTTAAGTCCAAAATCACCCTACGGAGCTATTGGAATCATCAAAATTCCATTCTGGAGTCATTTGCTCAAAAGTCAACTCTCCGGTCAAGTCTTTCCATTTAAGCTTCAAAAATGAGAATTTTTCTTTAAATTAAATTCCGAATCTTCCGAAAACCAAACTCGACAATACACGCGAGTCATAATACATATTACGAAGTTGCTCGAGACCTTATGTAGCTGAATGAAGCATAGATTCTTAAAATCACAAGCCAGGTCGTTACAATGTCACAAATCAATGACCAAACTTGACTCCTCGAGCCACTACTAACGAGCCCTTGGTGAGCTTCCATTGTCCATTAAAGAGGGCATTATGGTAACCTCTATCGTCTAATCTTCATGCGGATATCAAATTGAAAGAAAGGTCTGGAGCATGCTTGACATCTTGAACAACTGACGTTGAACCATTATTAGTTTTCAAACAAACTGTGCCAACACCAAACACGTTAACTTCACTAGCATTGCCCATCTTTAACACTCCAAAATCAATAGGAGTATAAGATGAGAAAAAGTTTTGTAATGACCGAAATAACAAGCGTCATGCAGGAGCTAGTAAATCAAACCTTGAACAATGATAAATCAGACAATAAGAGAGAAATATGCCCAAAAGAGACACAAACATTTAACGTGGTTAAATCAATTGACCTACATCCACGTACGGAGATGAGCAATCCACTATATAAAAAGAGTGTACAAAATAAATCTATTGGTCTGAATTGACCTACCCCAATTATGATAAATATATTTTCCTTTCCTTCAAGAGATTGGAAAACCAATTATACATAAAGAAAATCAGGACAACCCCTAACAATTCTCCCCCTTGGTCTGAATTTTCTGACAAAATAAATCTGATCCACCTTCTTCACATATCCTTCAACAAATCGCATCTCCAAATCTCCACTGCAATGTTTGTCTCAATGTGTGTAGCATTCCGGTCAAATTTCATAGATAAAAAGTCATGATTACCATAAAAAAAGGTTGCGACTAGGACTGAACCCGCCAAGATGAACCTATCTTAAACCTCGCTCTTATACCACTTGTAATGACCGAAGTAACAAACGCCGTGCGGGAGCTAGTAAAATAAATCTTGAGCAACGATAAATCAGACAATAAAAGAGAAATATACCCAAAAGAGACACACATATTTAACGTGGTTCGGTCAATTGACCTACGTCCACGGGGGAGATGAGCAATCCACTATATAAAAAGAGAGTACAAAATATCAAGAGAAAAACCTCACGAAGAGGCAAACACAAGTGATACACTAACACTTGTCCCGTAAATTTCTCCCCCTAAACACGACTCTCAAACCACATATGGCTACATTGTGTATGCTACTGAATGAAAAGAACGGATCTTAAATTTATAGAACTCCAAACCTTTTCCTACAAGAAAAGGAACTAACCAAATATGGTAGATATATAGTTTCCTTCTACAAGAAGGAAAACCCAATTATGGTAAAGATATTGTCCTTTCCTTCAAGAGTTAGGAAAACCAATTATACATAAAGAAAATCAAGACAACCCCTAACAAGATATACACAAGTCCGCTCAGAAAACTATAGATGCTTCGACACAAATCCTTGTACCCTTCATACTTGTAGCCTAACATTGTATAACATTTATAATTGCTAGATTTATTGGACTAAGGTTTTATAGGGCTTTTCAAGCCTAATTTTGAAGCTTACTAGTCAGCAGTATATTACCAATATATGCAATTCCTGATTCAGATAACTGATATTGAACCATCTTCAAATAACTAATATTGCACCTGATTCATATAACTGATATTGCACCATCTTCAAATCCCATCAAGCATAATGCTATGAAGAAGATATACATGTCTTAGAAGATTTACTAACTAGGTATACAGTGATATACAAGATTACGACCCTTTACCAATGATAGCAAACGATTCTGCTGCCAAACAGAAGCTTTTTGGTCCTCGCTCCACAGAACCATAGATGCAGGGGAGGGGATCAACATTTCATACTTTTTTATTTCTTCTTTTGGTTATGATAGTTAAATGCAAGTCCTCAAAGTCCCGCCTTTCCTGTCCACATTCTTCCATTGGAGTTGAAACCTTATAACTCAATCACATGTGCATCAATCCCAAACTTCTTCTCTATTTGGACCCCTTTCAATTTAATACTAAATATTTGCATGATTGTTTGTCCCTCCCTCCCTCCCTTGGTTTAACTATCTAGTGTCAAGTACCCACTAGTCCGACTAATTTAACCTATCCCGATGTGTGCCGCAAAAAGCCCACCATAGGGTTTTACTGCTCCCTAATTCTTCTCAACAAAACAAACAAAAAAGAATCTAACTTAACCATAGCTCAATACTACTATCAGGGTTTGCATAAAAAAATCATTAATACCAGAAGTTGTAATCCATCCCAATTTAAGATGAGATTTCTCATATTTCTCTATAAAGTAACATATAACACTATGTTAAGCTATAAAATTTATCGAGAAATTTGAGATTGGATCCAAGAGTAAACCGTAATCGTCTATGTCGGTGAGAGTGAAGACATGAGAGATATTGGGCTAAATAAAATCTAATCCCTTAATTAATAATAGAGTCAACTAACTCTATTGATATGTACAAGTAATAGTGACTAAAATTGCAATTAACCGGACAAGGGTTGGGTCCCTGTTTTACAAAATGAAATTTGGCCCAGTAAAGAATAGGCCCAATATATAGAAGCTCAGCCAGATTCTGGGCTTAGCATTAAGGGTCTATCACCCCCCCCCCCCTGAAGCTGGAGGGAGAGTGAACACTAAGCTTACAGAGAAGTCTATGATGAGGAACATTTGTTAAGGCCTTGGTAAGCATATCATCCAGTTGTGGAGAAGTGTGCACATGCTGAAGCGAAATCACCCCAGAAGAAAGAACATCCCTAACATAATGTCAATCCACTTCAATATGTTTAGTACGCTCATGGAAAATTAAATTTCTGGAAAAATGCACAACATCCTGACTATCACAAAAAATAGAAACAAGAGAGGTAATAGACTAACTCATATCAACAAGAAGCCTAAGCAACCAAGAGACCTCAATAACCACCTATCTCAAGACGCTATATTCAGCTTCAGTAGAGCTTAAGGATATAGTAGACTACTTCTTGGACATCCAAGAAACAAGAGAATTACCAAGAAGAACAAAATAACAAGTAACAGATCTCCTTGAGATAGGGCAGGTAGCCCAGTCTGAATCAAAATCACCCCTAATCACTAATCTTACCTTATATCTCTCAATTGAACCATCAGAGCTTTTGTTTGATTTTATATACCCATTTGCATGTTATGGACTTCTTTCCTAGAGGCAAAAGGACAATGTTTCAAGTCTGATTTGCCTCCAAGGCTTGACATTATTTAATCATAGCATCCTGCAAGGATAAGGTGTTGCTTGATGATAAAACTGAGGTTCATGCATGTGAATCTCAATAGAGGTAACCTTGGAATTCATAGGAAAAGTAGGAATGGCTGAGTAGCAGACATAGTCTTGAAGATAGGCAGGTGTCTTAGATTCTCTAGTGGATTTCCTAAGGAGTACATGAGAAGGAACATTAGAAAGGGTAGCAGAAAGAGAAAAAGAGGAGGAATGAGGAATATGAGGAGAAGGAGCCACAAGTGAGATAGAGTGAGAAACTTGAACAGGGGAAGGTGCAGAAGTTGTGGGGGTATGTAAAACACCTGTAAAGGAATCAGGAGAATTAAAAAGTGTAGGAGGTGCAGAAGAATGATAAGGGAAGATATGCTCATGAAAAATGACATAAATAGAGAATATAATGGAATGAGATGTAAGATCAAGCAACTTATACCCTTTCTTTCCTAAAGGATAACCAAGAAACACACATGGAGATGCTGTAGGTTGCAATTTATCTCTACCCACCTTTGGTAGAGTAGCATAACAAAGACAACCAAAAGTTCTTAGGTGAGAATATGTAGGAGAAAAGATCAGCTTTATTGATAGAAGAAACATGATTACAAGTAGTGGTACAAGCATTGTAATCACATTTAAGAGATGAAAAAGAAGCTGAAATGGTATGTACATATGAAACAGACTGTGCCACAATAAGATCTGAATGAATGACATACAGCCCATTGGCAGCTCTACCAATTTCCAGTGGCCTCTCCAGAGAAGGGGCCTATACACAATAAGAAATATTGGTAAAGAGGGTTGTACAGTGAAATTGATCAACTAATTGTGGCACAGAAACCAAATAGATTTGAAAAGAATGAACTAAAAGAACATTTACTAGAATGAGATCATTACACAGTTTTAAAGAACCAGTGCAATTGACTTTTACTTTGTACCCATTTGGGAGTGTTGTTAAATTAGGAAAAGCTAAGGGTTGAACATTGTGTATGAGTTCTTTATGTGGGGTCATATGATTGGTAGCTCCTGAATATAGAATCCTAGTATTAACCTTTAATTGAGAAGCACAACATAAGGCAACAGAATATAAAACAAAGCTACAGAACACACATGCAAATGCTCCCATAGCAGAAGAACAAATGCTAGGATCCTGGGTTGCAGCAGATATTTGAGATTGTTGAAAGAGACTCATGAGATGTTGATACTACTCTTTACTGAACCCATGAACTGGACTTCTAGGTAAGACTTCAAGAGTTGACAGAGAATAAGTTCTAGGATCATCCAACTAAATACAAGCTACAGTTTTTTGCCTTTTGGTGAATTTGAAGTCAGGAGGAAACCCATGCAGCCTATAGTACTTTTCAATAGAATGAGCAGGTTTTCTACAATATTTGCACACAATGTTTGTCTTTTTATTCTCAAAATAGACTTTCTGAGAATAAGACTTATTTGCTGAAGTGTTTTGAGTAGGAGTGGACTTGGCATGAAAAGAAGTTGATTCTGAAATAAATTGAGACCCTGAAGCTTGAATTTTCCTTTGACTCTCATCATGTAATAACATAGATAGGCTTTACCCAAGGAAGGTATATGAATAATCATAAGAATGTTACTCCTAATATTAGAGTATGTTTCATTCAACCCAGCAAGAAAATAAATGATCTTTTGTCCCTAACTACACTGTGATTCTATTCCACAAGTGTAAGCTTGACCAAATGAAGCAGTCTTTAACTCATCCCATAGTTTTCTTAACGTAGTGTAATAACTAGCAATATCACTAGAACCCTAAGAGGCTCCACCAATTTCTCTTTGAATTTGGTAGTACCTACTAGTATTAGACTGACCATATCTCTTCTCTATATCCTTCTAAACATCCCTTGCAGTGTCACAATGAAGTACACTGTCAGCAATATCCCTAGATACTGAGTTGCTCAACCATAAAAAGACCATGTCATTTTATCTTAGCCAGTGATCATACAAAAGAGAGTCAGGAGGTGGCTGAGTTATTCTCCCATTAACCATCCAAGCCTTGTTCTTAGCAGACAGAGCAATAAGAACATTATTTTTCCAAGATACATATCCAGTACCAGAGAAAGGGACAGTTACCAGTGTAACTCCTGGATTATCTGATGCATGTACATACAAAGGATGGGAAGGATTAAGTGAGGTATTAAGGAGAATTACAACAGATGTAAGTGAGGAGGTAGAAGTCAAGTCCGAGGCCATGCGTGCAAATCAAAATTGGAAATAGAGGTTGAAATAGATTGATACACACAGCAATGTCTCAAAAAGCTTTCTCAACATATACACCCAAACGTTCATATCAAATACACAGAAGACCAAAAACAAAAATATGAAAAATTTTCAAATTAGGGCACAAAACTTGGAATATCAATCAATTACTATGATAAATCGAAGAGATGTTACCGAAATTCCTTGATTAAACCCAAAGAAAATCAAACCTGATTCTGTAGAAATAAAATTTGTAGAAAACCCCAAGCTCCGTCCGAACCACGGAAATCATTGGAGGGGATCGTGATTGAAGAAACGAAAAAAAAAATCGATGAAGTGATGAAGAACGTCACGCACAACTCGAATCTAAGCTCTGATACTATGTTAAGCCATGAAAATTATCGATAAATTTGATATTGGATCGAAGAGTAAACCCTAATCGTCTAAGGCGGTGAAAGAGAAGACATGAGAGAGAATGGGCTAAATAAAATATGATCTCTTAGTTAAGAATGGAGTCAACAAACTCTGTTTATATGTACAAGTAATAGTGGCTAAAATTGCAATTAACCGGACAAGGGCCGGGTTCCTGTATTACAAAATGAAAATTGGCCCAGTAAGGAATAGGCATAATCTGTAGAAGCTCAGCCACGTTCTGAGCTTTGCATTAAGGGTCTATCACCCTCAACAAATAATAAAAGAGATTTTATATTAAGAAAAGGAAGAGGAGAGGAAACAACAAACTAACCAGCATGTGACAAATTTGCAACCTTCACTAAGTTCAACAAAGTGGCGACACTAAGGACACCTCTTCCACTTTTACTCTTAGCAAGCAAACGAAAAACGATATCGTTTTCGTCCCATAGTCCCCCACTTTCTTCACAGTTTAACCCACTGTGCCATGGAAGCTTGCAGTGAAAGCAAAATAACCTCTTGCAATTAGGACACTTCGATCGCTTCTCATTTTTACCACACTCGTCCAAAATCAAAGTCGAACAATCCTAATTCGGACAGTAACATTGAGCCAACCCTAAAACGGAGGACTCACACAACACATCGCAACATTTATCAAACAATTGAGGACCCACAAGATTCCAATAAGAAATGGGGTCCAAAGACTGGTTACAATTTAGAGAGGGACATGGAATTTCGCCGATATTGTCCTCTAGCTTGACGGAATTGTATTTCACAATACAGTCGATACAAAATGGGTGAACACAGTGATTTTGGTTCTTAAATTTTCTGTTGGGTAACAACATTGGCTCGATACAAATTTCACAAGTGAAATTTTGAGGTTCATCTGGTAATTCTATCATTGCAATTTCTTGAGCTTGGTTTTGTTCTGAACGATTTCGGCTATGTTTCTGCAGTATGTTTCCCAAATTAGTGTGAGTGGAGTCAGAGGCGAATCCAGAATTTGAAGGTTGCGGGTGCCACTATACATATATAATATACCTACCACTAGTCACAAAGTCCGAATAGGAAAGTTATGTCGATTCAGTTAGTTTTTTGTTAATTCAATTAGGTCTTTTATTCACAAATAGGCAAAATAAGTTTGATTTTAGTTCAATTTTTTAATGCTTTATTTAATTATATTATAGAATAAAATTACAAAAATAAATAAATATCGCATGAAAGTATGCCTCCAAATAGAAAAAATTCTTAATTTGTAGCTTAATTACTATATATTCTTTGTTTGATTTGATTAATTGGTCATTGTTCTTGGGTTAGTTTTCCCAATTTAATTGTCGAGTTATTTGAAAAATATTTTCAAAGAAAAGGTTTCAATTTTTATTCTATGAGTTTTTTTCCAAAAGTCATTAAATGATACATCTCAAATTATACTCCAATATGTAAATTAATGTTCTATCATTAAGATGAGAAAAATTACATATTACCTAGAATCATTTAAAATTATGCATCAAAAGAAATTGCTCATGAAATAAGGTGTAATTATACAAAGCAAAATGAAGGCTAATATAAAAAAAATTAAAAAAAGAAAGAAGTTAAAGAGATTTAGCAGCAAATAAAGCAAATAACAGGAAGAACAAAGAGGGAAAAAAAAGAAAAGGAAGAAAAGGTGAGGCCCAAGGCACAACGAAATAGGGATTAATAAGTAGGAAAAAGATAAAAGGAAAGGAAAGATGACAATGTTGGGAATTGAACTCGGATTGCTGAGGCAAATGAGAGACTTCAGAGCGCGCAATGTTTATTCAATATGGGTGCCACTTTATCAATATAATTATTTTTTCACAGATATCAATATACTTACTAAGAATTTTTGTCGAACCATGTGGGTGGCGTACCACCCCTACCCTATAAGGTAGATCCGCGCCTGAGTGGAGTGTTTGATTTTTTGTTGTCACTTTGTGAGAAGGGGAAGTGTTGAAACGTTTCAGAGTCTTTTTAATATTCGTCTAACAATTTCCCTCCACTTATGCTTATTTGAAGTTATACGCCCTCTTCTCCAAGTTAGCAAAACTTTCTTTGAATATCATGTTATAAGTTTGTTATGCTAATTTAAATTTGTTATATACAATAACCTTATAAAAATATTCGTATCAAACCTAAAGATAGTGACTTATTGGTAACCATCTTGGGATAGTTAATTCAACGAAATCATACTCGATTGGTTTTACACTTATAGATATTTTTTTATTTTCAACATTATAAAAGGCCATGAAGGCTTATTTTCTCTATTGGGCTTCTCTATAGGACTTAAATTTATAACCAACGTTATAAGCATTTTGATTGTGTGAAATAATCGAGGCTTCTAGTCCGAGAATTAACAAGAGTCTTTCATAGTGAGATGGGATTTTTTTCCTTCCTATACAATATTTGAAACTTATTTGCCAAAATTATCCTAATTTTGTATATTACCCGCCTTAAACAAGGATTACTTATAAATTATATACAATCCATTATTAATGCCTTAAATTAGGGGATTTAGTTACATCATTTTTCTATTTTCTCTCCACATCTCTTTCAATAAGCATTTTCCTTTCCAAATTCAATCAAACATAGGACCGCGAGAACCATATGAGATAAAATCTACTAATAGATTTTGACCAGCAGTCTGCTCCTCTTTCAATAATGTAGGAAAAATTGAAAAAAGAAAGAAATATTAGAATAGGTAAGGACATTGATGAGAATATTTACCACATATCCAAATATTTCAAGAAATTGTCTGTACAAGTGATAAGCAAAATTTGTTATTGAACTCTTTGAAGGTGATTGGTTTTTCCATTGAATGGCTCTCTTGAAGCATTGTACTACTGTCCAAAGTTGGATGAAATGAGTTGGATGAAAATCCTCCTTGACGATGAGAAGTAAAGAGCTTTTAGTATTCAGGTGTTTGACTCTCCACCATTGACAACCATTAAAAGGCTTTGAAGCTTTGAATTCGAATTAGGGTTGTCAAAAACTATTATTTGTTTGTATTGGGTATTGTTGCAAATAATTAGGAATATTGTATGGAGTTTATATCTCAATTTTGAGGATGTTTGGTGAAGATTAGACTTGATTTTTGCTAAATTCCAGATTGAAACTTGAAGAAGAACACATAACATACCATATACTTACAAAAGTTTAGTAAAGTTGTAGTATATAAATTGTATTCTGTTGTAGTTATATATATATATATTTTTATTTGAATGTTGTATGAAAGTTAAAAAATACTAGTTGTATAATGTATGAATCGTTTTGCATAAAGTTGTTGATATGTATCAAAATTTGTCCAAAGGTTTTGTAACAAATCATAAATACAACTTAGGTATGAATATGTTAAATTAGTAGTAATGTTATATTTTGGACATGTGAAGTTCTATCTGTATGAAAATGGGTGTAAATACTTATTATAGAATCAAGACGGAGAGTGAGGTGTATAAGATTCGATAAAATCGACTAAGTTTACAAAAGGTTTGTGTTTCAGCAAGATGTAGTGAAACTGTGTAAGGAATTTGGGAACGTGCAAAACACAAAAGTTATATCCCTTTGAAATAGAATTCCAACGATATATTGTGGAGACCGAACGGATTTCTGAGTAAAATGATAAATATGCTTTACTGGACAATGCACAATATGCGCGCCCAGGTGCGCGCCCGGATGGTCCCATGCGCGGTCGCGCACTTATGGCAGTGCTACTGCCTTTCTACGCATTAGTGTAATGACCCAGCCGGTCTTGTTGAGTATTATAGCCCCGTTCTGCCATTTACTGCTCAATTTATGCTTTACAGTTGTTATGTGACTTGCTGGGGAAATTGGTTCGAGTCCGGTGAGGTTTTGAAATGAATTGAGACACTTTGTCTCCAAGATAAACACTTAAGTTGAAAAGATTGATCAGATGTTGACTTATGTATAAACGATAACGGAATAGAATTTTGATGATTCAAATAGCTCCGTATGATGATTTTGGACTTAAGAGAGTGTCTGGAAAATTGTTTGGAAGTCCGCTGTTAAATTAGGATTGAAATGGCTAAAATAGAATTTTAAGTTTGGAAGTTTGACCGGGGAGTTGAATTTTTAATATCATGGTCGGAATCCGATTCTGAAAATTTGAATAGCTCTGTTATGTCATTTATGACATGTGTGCAAAATTTGAGGTCAATCGGAATTGAATTGAGAGGTTTCGACATCTAAGGTAGAAGTTGGAATTTCTTAGTTTCATTAAGCTTGAATTGGGGTATGATTCATGGTTTTAGTGTTGTTTGATGTGATTTGAGGATTTGACTAAGTTCGTATGATGTTTTAGGACTTGTTGGTGTATTTGGTTGAGGTCCCGGGGGACTCGGGTAAGTTTTGGATGGTTAACGGACTAAATTTTGGACTTGGAAGAAATTTGGAAATTTATGCCTTCTAATGCAATCGCACCTGCGGAATTTGGCTCGCAATTGCGAGCTTGGCATCAGAGAAGTGGGAAGTCTGCAGAAGCGGGAGGTCCGCAAAAGCGGACAGAGTCTCGCAGAAATGAGTCCGCAGAAGCGATACCAAGGTTGCAGATGTAGAGGCAAGAGAGGTTGGGCAAAACCGCAGAAGTGGACGCTTCTTCGCAGAAGCGAGTCCCCAGAAGTAGACTTATTGTCCGCAGAAGCGGGGCCAGTCGCAGAAGCTGTTATTTTCTCGCACCTACAAGACCGCAAAAGTGGCTAAATGGACCCTGGACAGTATACATTTCGAAGAGGTTCCGAGTTTCGCCATATTTGGACCTTCAAGCATGATTTTTGGGGTGATTTTCAAAGAGAATTCTCGGGAAACTTGAGGTAAGTCACTTGTGATCATTTTGACTCCATAATATTGAATTATCATCGAATAATCCGAATAAATTACGTGTTTTTGAGGTGTAAATCGGAAATTTGGACCTATGGATTTTGAAATAAAATTTGATGATTTGAAGGTCGAGTTAATGTCGAAATTTGGTAAAATTTATATGGTTAGACTCATGGTCGAATGAGCGTTCATATTTTATACCTTTTTCGGGTTCTGAGACGTGGGCCCCACATGCAATTTTTGAGTTAAATTTCGGATTTTGTTGGAAAACTAATATTTTCATATGAAATTAATTCCTATAATTTTTATTGATTGAATCGAATTAATTATGGCTTGATTTGAGGCGTCCGGAAGTCGATTCGCGAGGCAAAGGCATAGCGGAGTAAGAAATTACACGGTTTGAGGTAAGTAACACTTCTAAACTTTGTTCTCAGGGAATGAATCCCCAAATTTGGTGCTATATCAATTGTTTGAAGGTAATGCACATGTTAGGTAACGAGCGTGTGGACGTGCACCATAGAAATTATGACTTAAGTAAATTCTATGAAGTTGTAAATTTAAATAATTATGTTATTATCCGAATATTCTCCACGTGTTAGGAAATTAAGCTGAGATTCTTATTAAAGATCATGTTTAGGCTACGCGCCGATATTTTTGGGATCCCTAGGGTTGTGTTGCTGTTGAATTTAATTGTTTTAAAAATATATATTTCATACTCAGTCATGTTCATCCATTGTGACGATATTTTCCAGGGCATGGACTTGCCTTAATTAAATTTGTGATGAATTTCCCTGGACATGGATCTTGTCCGAACCATTTACATTTGGGGATAAATTACCCCAGGACTGGATTGGCCTCATACCGTACTGAGTGACTGACTGTCTGTCAATATATATTTATACGGGATGGGATATCCCTTGGTTGGAATGGCCATAAACAGTACCGAGTGACCGAATGATTTTTGATTGGGAGTACACAAGGTTTTCCACTAAGATGTCATATTCCTCATACCATGCAGTATTGATCTATCTTACTTGTACTGAGTTTAATTGTCGAACTTGAAAGCATGCATACATTTATGTGCCGTTATTTCTACACAGGATTAGATATACGGAGCTCGTCACTACTTTCATCCCAAAGGTTAGTTTTGTTACTTATTGAGTTGGTTGTACTCAGACTATACTCTGCACCTCGTGTGCAGATCCAGGTGCTCCCGGATATGGCGGTTACTAGACTTGGTGATTTATCTATTGGAGACTATCAAGGTAGCTACTTGGTGTTCGCAGACCTTGTCTGTCTTCCATTCAGTTATTGTGTTGCTCTATATTTTTCAGACAGTGTTCATATCAGTCAGACTTTATTATTATTTAGATGCTCATGTACTTAGTGACACTGGGTTTTGTGAGTGTTTTGTATCTATAATTGTGAGGTTTTCAATTGAATTCAAATATTATGTTTTCAAACTTAATAGATACTGTGTTTTATTAAGGATGTCAGTTGCCTAGTATTGAGATAGGCGCCATCACGACATTAGGATTTTGGGTCGTGTCAAGTTGGTATCAGAGCCTAGGTTACATAAGTCTCACGATTCATGAGAAGGTTTAGTAGAGTATTACGGATCGGTACGGAGACGTGTGTACTTATCTTCGAGAAGTTGCCAAACCCTTGGAAATTTCAGTTTCTTGTATTCTATCATGCAGAATTGGTTCATCTTGAAACATAACTCTTTAAATTCCTTCCACGTATTTGCGTGCGCATGTGAGCGCTCGGTATCAGTTATGCATCACCGGTTGCGGTTCCATGAACGAGGTTCGTGATGTGTTTTCTGTATTTTGGTAATGGGCCAGTCTGGAGGATTTGAGGCCAGGGTTAGACTGCAACTTAAGCTCGGTAGCTTCAGTTGTGTGAACTTGTACGTTTGGACTCATATGTATGGTAGTGTCCCTATGAGTGGAATTTATGGCTCATCATGTAGTTTAGTTTGTTCCCACTAAGAGGCAAAAGATAAGGAGGTTCATTAATGGCCTCAACCATCAGTTTCATTTTGTTATGACTCTGGGGAATGTAATAGGTGCTAAATTCGAGAAGGTGGTTGACAGTGCTTGACAGCTAGAGATAGCCAGTACTCGGGAGAGGGAGGTTAAGAGGTCTCGTGGTCTGGGTAATTCTAGCAGCTTTACTTTTGAGGGATAACCTTATCATTGTAAGTATCGTCCTTATAGGCCCTCTCATATGGCTCGTTCAACTCACGTGGCTCATCAGCTAGCCATAGTTCATATAGTGCTCGACAGAGTCAGTCTTCCCTTATTGCACTTCTATCACAGAGTTCATCTCGTGCACCATCAGTTCAAGGTTCATCGGTACCAGGATTGTTTGGTAGTTAATTTTGTTCTTGAGTTCCGCCTCAGAACTTGCCATCATTTTCAAAGAGGGGTTGCTTTGAGTGTTGAGATTTGGGTCACATAAAGAGATATTTACCTCGCCTTACAGGAGGTTTAGCTCAGCAGATGAGTCAAGCTATGACTTCTGTACCAGTTGCTCCACCTCTATCCCAGCCAGCTCGAGGTGGGGCTCAGTTAGCTAGGGGTCGCCCAGGAGGGGGAGGCCGATCATGTTGCAGTCATGCCCGATTTTATGCTTTTCCTTCCAGGCCAGATGTTGTTGCTTCAGATGTAGTGATCACATGTATTGTCTCAGTGTGCCACAGGGAATCTTTTATACTATTTGACCCTGATTCTACTTATTCGTTTGCATCATTTTACTTTACTCATTATCTAGATATGCCCCCGTGAGTCATTAGTTTCACCTGTTCATGTATCTACGCCAGTGGGCGATACCATTATTGTGGGCCGTATGTATCGGTCATGTGTGGTAACTATTGGAGGATACTACTATTGACAATTCAATTTCATAGTTATATGTTAAATTTTAGTTTTGGTCAGAGGCATACTTGTGGATTTGTTATGACCTGCAGAGGTTGAGATCAAGGATGACTCGAGTAATGATGTTACTGGATACAGGTTATATTGCACTTTATGAGTATATGAAAATCATGAGATGAGTGAGTTGTTATTTGTAAACGATATAGTGCGTACAGAGTATTAATTTGATCGGTGGTGTTAAGGCAGGGTTACCTCTTTGAGTGTTGTTGTGCTAATGAGGCACTAAGTCTTTCAGCCTATTTGGGTGGTGCAATTTAGATTTTAGCAAAGTGGGTGACTCTCGAGAAGGTTCTAATGGGTTCGAGAATTATATATAACAATCAAAAAAAATTTCGGATTTGTGTATGGATAGAATCTGAGATTTACATTTAGTGGTGCCAGGACTTGCGGTAATTCTATATGACTATGGATTCTACATTTTAGTATAAGAAAGATAAGAAGAAGAATTTTAAAATCACATAACGTATTTTCAGAGTGAGTGTTACGGTTGTGGTATTTATGGAGGTGCTTAAGAAGAATACAATGGCTTATGGGGCCTTAGGGCGGTGTGATTTTATGTTAGGATGTATTGTAGTGAATATTAGGTAAGGATCGTAGTGTTCTGACAAGGAGAAGTGTCAACTTAAGGATAATTCAGAAGAAACTCGGAGAAAATAGGACAACTTGGTAGTAGGCTAGACCAGTATAGTAATTGTATGCTCGGTTCCTTTGGGTAATTACGATGTGGTGTATTGTGCGGGATTAAGATTTACATGTACAAGATGGTAGTTCATTTTGGCAAGGAAGACCACGAATTATGGACAGAATGGTCAATTTCAGATATTTAGACGAATATTATAAATGCTCGGTAATCCCTGAGAAGGGTGCAGATTTCAAAAGGCGCATTGTGTTTTGACTTTTGGATGTTTATTTATATTGTGATACTCACCTGGTTAATAGACTACTGATATTTAAATTATTTCCCTGTGTCACGGAGGAAATGCAGAAGTATTCCTCATCAGATGATCGTGCGTGAAAGATGTGTTAGTCATTCGAGTGCTCGAGTTGGGACCATTTACGGTGATACATGTGTTCTATGAATTTGGAGACTGTGAGTTCTCAAAAGCATAGTGTTTTAGGGTTGCAGCCTGGTTAAGGTGAGTATTTTATTTAAAATCAGTGGATGCACTACTTGCGTTAATTATTTGTGATGACTACGCGCTACGAGTGTGTATATATGTGAGGTTTGAGCCCATGTGCAGGCATCGGGGCAAGTATTCATACTCGGGAAAATGTTTAGGCTATGATATGCCTATAGTTGATAGTTAAGCATAAAGTTATAACGTTCTCATATTCGTACCTTTGTTGAGAACTATCTGGGCTATACTTCAGGTTACAAAAGGGGGGCTAATTCCCTGAGTAAACGTGGTAATTTCTATTTCTACATTAACTTGCCGATTTGAGTTGTGATAGCACACTTTTCACATGCCTACTCTATGGCGTGTTATTTATACCAGTCCAGGAGCATGTGAATTTTATTTCATTTATCATATAAATGTGTACTTATTTGATTTCTCCTGTATGAAATGCTTGGACTGGAGGCCTGTGACAATGTCATGCGGATTATATTATTGGCACATGAGTTGTCCGTACGAATCCATATACTAATATTATTGGCACGTGAGTTATCCGTGCTGGTCCAGATATTGATACGATAGCGCGTGAGTTGTCCGTGCGCGTTGATATTAATGTGAGCTCTAGGAGAGTTGGTTACCGTTATTAGATTCGTGTGTCTTAGTTATACTATATATGATGATATTATAGCATTGCAATTGCGGTGGTGCTTGTTGAACTTGCAATACAGTTCTCTTCTTTGAGACATTTTCCATTTTTGGGTACACGGATTGCGCAGTTGTGGCTTGAGTTATATTGGCGTGGCATGTATGTGGGATAGTTATATTTAATAATATATGGTCATTGGACCAAGAACAGGTAATATTAGGTTTGATTACGGTATATTTGGGAGGATGACATTGAATGTCGGCTTAGAAAGTGATTATGGTTCTGGTTGAGGCGGGAGAGCTCCATGACTTGTTGATCTGATAAGGGGTTATGAGATTCCGCGTGTTTCTTTTATTATCAGCAATGTACGAAGGTTTTGGAATGAGGTTTAGCTCGATATGGAGTTTAATAGTAGTACTAGGTTAGTTTGGAGTAGTTATTGTGATCAGGAATAGTACTGCAAGCTTGCGAGTTGTGTAGTACGTTATGTGATTATATCTGGGAGTATGGTTATGGCTTGATACATCTTGTTCAGAGTCATACAATGTGTAGATAAGAGATTCATGTTTTGAAAAGCAATTCTGAATGTTGGAAATTGAATTCCAAGGTTTATGGGCTAAGGTTAAATTAATGACTTTCAATTATGTTGTGTTGTCAGGCCTATACAAAATAGGGTGGCATGGGATCACCCCCGGGTATGTACATGGTAGGGTGGAACAATGATTTAAAACTTAGGAACAACTCTTGGCACGTTCGAGGATGAACGTATGTTTAAGTGTGTGAGAATGTAATGACTCGGTCGGTCGTTTTGAGTATTACATCCCTGTTCCCCCATTTACTGCTCAATTTATGCTTTTACAATTATTATGTGACTTTTGGGGAAATTGGTTCGGGTCCGGTGAGGTTTTGAAATGAATTGGGATACTTAGTCTCCAAGATGAAAACTTAAGTTGAAAAGATTGACAGGATATTGACTTATGTGTAAACGACCCCGGAATAGAATTTTGATGATTTCAATAGCTTCATATAGTGATTTTGGACTTAGGAGCGTATCCGGAAAATTATTTGGAAGTCCGTGATTAAATTAGGTTTGTAATGGCTAAAATAGAAATTTATGTTTGAAAGTTTGACCAGGGAATTTACTTTTTGAATAGCTCTGTTATGCCATTTATGACTTGTGTGCAAAATTTGAGGTCAATCGGAATTGAATTGATAGGTTTCTGCATCGAAGGTTGAAGTTGGAATTTCTTAGTTTCATTAAGCTCGAATTGATGTATGATTCGTGGTTTTAGTGTTGTTTGATGTGATTTGAGGATTCGACTAATTTCGTATGATGATTTAGGACTTGTTGGTGTGTTAGGTTGAGGTCCCGGGGGCCTCGGGTGAGGTTTGGATGGTTAACGGACTAAATTTTTGACTTGGAAGAAATTTGGAAATTTCTGCTTTCTGATGCAATCACACCTGCGGAATTTGACTCGCATAAGCGAGCCTAGCATCGCAGAAGTGGGAAGTCCACAGAAGCAGACAGAATCTAGCAGAAGCGAGTCCGCAGAAGCGACACCAAGTTCGCAGGTGCGGAGGCAAGGGAGGCTCGGCAAAACCACAGAAGCGGACTTATTGTCCGTTGAACCTAGGGCAGTCGCTGAAGCGGTTATTTTCTCACACCTGCGAGACCACAGAAGCGGCTAAGTGAGTCGCAGGTGAGGAAGCCCTACACAGTATAGATTTCGAAGGGGTTTCGAGGTTTGCTATTTTTGGACCTTCAAGAATGGTTTTTGGAGCGATTGTGAGAGGGAATTCACGGGAAACATGAGGTAAGTCACTTGTGATCATTTCTAATCCATAATATTGAATTATAATCGAATAATTCGACTAGATTATGTGTTTTTGACTTGTAGATTGGGAATTTGCAAATAAGATTTGATGATTTGGAGGTCGAGTTGATGTCAGAATTTGATAAAATATATATGGTTAGACTCGTGGTCGAATATGCATTCCTATTTTGTAACTTTTGTCGGGTTCCGAGACATGGGCCCCAAGGGCGATTTCTGAGTTATATTTCGGATTTTCTTGGAAAATTAGTATCTTCATATGGAATTAATTCCTATAATTTGTATTGATTGAATCGAATTAATTGTGACTAGATTTGAGGCATTCAGAAGTCGATTCGCGAGGCAAAGGCATAGTGGAGAAAGAAAGTACACGGTTTGAGGTAAGTAACACTTCTAAACTTGGTTCTGAGGGTATGAATCCCCGAATTTGGTGTTAAATCAATTGTTTGTAGGTGACGCACATGTTAGGTGACGAGCGTGTGGGCGTGCACCGTAGAAATTATGACTTAAGTAAATTCTAAGAAGTTGTAAATTTAAAGAATCATGTTATTATCCGAATATTCTCCACGTGTTAGGAAATTGAGCTCGGACGCTAATTAAAGATCATGTTTAGGCTATGTGCCGATATTTTTGGGACCCCTAGGGTTGTGTTGTTGTTGAATTTAATTGTTTTAAAGATTTATATTTCATACTCAGTCATGTTTATCCATTGTGACGATATTATGGGATCGGGGTTGCCTGCCTGTAGCAGGACTTATAGGCTTTATCATTATATTGAACGGGGCTGCCCGCCTACAGCAGGCCATATCGGCTTTATATCTCGCTTGGGCTGAAAGAGCCCGTCTGGAGTCTAACCCCCCCCCCCCCACACACAGTGAGCATCGATGATTAATATATGGAATGAACTTCCCAGGGCATGGACTTGCCTTACTTATTTATAATTGAGATGAATTTTCCTGGACATGGATCTTGTCTGACCATTTACATCTGGGGATAAATTACCCCAGGACTAGATTTGCCTTATACGGTACTGAGTGATTGACTGTCAGTCAATGTATATATATACAGGATGGAATATCCCTAGGCTGGATTGGCCATAAAAGTACCGAGTGACCGAATGATTTGTGATCGTGAGTACACAATGTTTTCCATTGAGATGTCATATTCCTCATATCATGTAGTATTGATCTATCTTACTTGTACTGAGTTTAACTGTCGAACTTGAAAGCATGCTTATATGTCTGTACCGTTATTTTTATACTAGACTGTACCTGCAGAGCTTGTCACTTCTTTCAACCCAGAGGTTATTCTTGTTACTTATTAAAATGGTTGTACTTATACTATACTCTGCACCTCGTGTTCAGATCCAGGAGCTCCCGGATACAATGGTTGCTAGACTTGGTGATTTATCTGTTGGAAACTATCAAGGTAGTTGTTTGGCATCTGCAAACCTTGTCTCTTTTCCCTTCAGTTATTGTGATGTTCTATATTTTTGAGACAGTGTTCTTATCAGTTAGACTTTATTATCATTTAGATGCTCATGTACTCTGACACCAGGTTTTGGGAGTGTTTTGTATCTATAATTGTGAGGTTTTCTGTTGAATTCAAATATTATGTTTTCAAACTTAATAGATATTGTGTTATATTGAGGATGTCGGCTGGCCTAGTATTTAGATAGGCGTCATCACGACATGGGGATTTTGGGTCGTGACAGTTAGGTGTGCAGTTGGGCCTTCAGGTGTGTGGGAGACCACCCAGGGGATCATTTGTAAAGCCCTACTTCGTCCCCCACACCCCAAAACACAAAAACATGCTTTAGAAAGTGAAGCTCTTAAGAACCTAACTCCTCAAAGGTCCCTCCACCATCCAAGGTAATTTCTAATGATAATTCTAAGTTGATTTCAATTCCCCAACACCTTATTAACATGGGTAAGCCCTTCAAATCATTAGATATTTGATTGGGGCATCATTGTTGAGAGAAGAAACCCTAGAACTCGAATTCAAGAGGATTGAACTTCAAAAGGATAATATCTTCACCCTCTACTGAATTATAGTATTGGGTTTATGATTATAGACTCTAGTTCATGAGATATGAGTTGATGGGTTTGACAGAAAAGCATGAACGATTATAGGTTTGGGTTGTTGATTGTTGATTATTGATTAAGGGTGTTGTTTATCTTATGGGTGATGAAGAATGATGTTAATTATAACCATTTGAGATTTTAGTGTCACGACCAAAAATCTCACCTGTCGTGAAGGCGCCTATACCAATATTAGGCAAACCGACAATCTCAATAGAACCACCATATCTTTTAAGTTTGAAAACATAATATCTAAATTCAACGGAAGAAAATTCACAAATACATAAATAAACATTCCTAAAACCCGATGTCACTAAGTACATGAGCATATAAATGAATACAAGGTCTGACTGATAAAATCATTGTCTGAAAATATAGAACAGTATAATAACTAAGAAGGAAGGGAGAAAAGTCTGCGGATGCCAAGCAGCTACCTTGATAATCTCCACGGAATAAATTCTGAAATCTAGCAATTGTCGTATCCGGGA
The DNA here is from genome assembly GCF_000715075.1 of Nicotiana tabacum. Lineage (NCBI taxonomy): Eukaryota > Viridiplantae > Streptophyta > Magnoliopsida > Solanales > Solanaceae > Nicotiana > Nicotiana tabacum. Next base: position 130,407,325 of record NC_134098.1, read on the forward strand.
GCACCTGGATCTGCACACGAGGTGCAGAGTGTAGTATGAGTACAACCAACTCAATAAGTAACAAGACTAACCTTTGGGCTGAAAGTAGTGACGAGCTCAACAGGTACAGTCCAATATAGAAATAACAGTACAAAAATGTAGGCATGCTTTCAAGTTTAACAGTTACTCTCAGTACCAATAAAATAGATCAATTATGAATAATGTGAGTAATATGACAACTATGTATTTACATTCCAATGTACATACTGTATGAGATGCACCTTAGTGAAAACTTCGTGTATTCAAGATCTAAAATACTCAATCATTCAGTACTGTATATGGCCAATCCAGCCCAGGGAAGATCCATCCCCAAATATCAATAAATCGGACAAGATCCATGTCCAGGGAAAATCCATCCCTCAATATAAATACTTCGGGCAAGATCCATGCCAAGGTAAAATCCATCCCTCGATATAAATGCTTTGGGAAAGATCCATGCCGAGGGAAAATTCCATCCCACAATATAAATGCTTCGGGCAAGATCCATATATATATATATATATATATATATATATATATATATATATATATATATATATATATCAACTACGCTCACTGTGGGGGTGCAGACTCCGGAGGGGATCCTTCAACCCCAAGCGTTATAATAGCTAGATCTAGGCATAATAAATAAACATAACTATCACTCGGAATTTCCAGTCTCCCGGGCTCTCAATGACATGAAAAATCAACCCGACATGATGATATGAAGTATCAATGAATGACAACAGAGACCGAGATATGATATGCAAGTGATAGATGTGACTGAGTACAACATTGTAAATTTAAACAAATAGTTCAACAACAATACGACCCATGTGGGTCCCAAAATATATCGGCGCGTAGCCAGATCATTATCTTTAACAGGAGTCTCGGTTCAATTTCTCTATCATGTGAAGGATGTGCGGATAATGACATAAATCCACGGAATCAATTAAATCATAATTCCTATGATGCACGCTCACACGCCCATCACCTAGCGTGTGAATCATCTCCAAACAATTCATACAACATGTAATTCAGGGATTCATACCCTCAGAACCAAGTTTAGAAGTGTTACTTACCTCCAACCGCATAATTCTTTATTCTACTATGCCCTTTCCACGAGAATTGGTCTCCGAAAGCCACGTATCTCGTCACAATTAATTTGATTCAGTCAATACCAATTATTATAATTAATTCCATAAGGAAATACTAATTTTCCAATAAAATCCGAAATTAACTCAAAAATTGCCTCTGGGAACCCACGTCTCGGAACGCGACATAAGTTACAAAATATGAACGTACATCCAACCACGAGTCCAACCATATAAATTTCACCAAATTCCGACATCAACTCGGCCCTCAAATCTACAATTAAAGTCACTGAAGAGTTTTAGCATTTTCAACCCAATCTTTACCCATTTGAACTCAACAATCTTTCCATAAACCTTATTGATATGTATAAATAATACTATTACACCCAAGAATCATACTCTTAATCACCCATCTTTACCCAAACTCGAAATTGAAGACCAGGGGTTAGAACCTTACCTTTTGGGTGAAGATCTTGTGATATTTCCTTGTTGGATTTCAAAGTTTGACCAAGCTCTCGATGAACAAAGCACTTGAGCATCTTCCTCTCTCTAGAACACTCTCCCTTCTCTCTAAAAATGTCGGCTTTTTGCTCCAAAATGAGTCTCAAAGCCTATTTATCAAAATGGGGTCGGTGCCCAGAACTGGGTTGTTCTGGTCCATTATGTGACCAGTTTGCGGTCGCAGAAGCACTTTCGCGATCGCAAGAATGATTCTGCGATCGTAGAATTGTCGCAAAATCTCAATTTGTCAGCCTTTGGTAATTTGGTCATAACTTCTTGTAGAAATGTCCAAATGACGAACGGTTTGAAGCGTTAGAAACTAGACTCAAAGATCTTTCATTTTGATAGTCTATTATGAAATTTCCAATTTTACATTCGATGCCGAAACCTATCGAATAAAAAGTCCGATTAACCTCAAATTTTGCACACAAGTAATAAATGACATAACAGACCTATTCCAATTTCCAAAATCGGATTCCGACCCCGATATCAAAAAGTCAACCCCCGGTCAAACATTCCAAAAAAATTACTTTCGTCATTACAAGCCTAATTCCACTAGGACCTCTAAATAATTTTCCGGACATGCTCCTAAGTCCATAATCACCATACGGAGCTATTGGAATCATCAAAACTCTATTCCGGGGTCGTTTACACATAAGTCAACATCCGGTCAACTATTTTAACTTAAACTACCAACATGAAATTCATTCTTCCAAGCTAACTCCGAAATACCTTGAAACCAAAACTGACAATTCACACAAGTAATAATACCTCGTAGGAAGTTATTCAAGACTTAAAATTTTTGAAAGGAGCGTAAATGCTCAAAACAACTGGTCGGGTTGTTATAATCTCCCCCACTTAAACATACGTTCGTCCTCGAGCGTGCCAAGAGTTGTTCCTAAGCCTTTAAATCACTGTTCCTCCTTACCATGCAGATACCTGGGGGTGATCCCAAGTCACCCTATTCTATATAGGCCTGAAAACATAACACACCTGAAAATCATTAATTTAACCTTAGCCCAAAACATGGAGCCCAATCTTTAACACCCAGAATTCTTTCCAAGATCTAAATGTCACATCTATACCGTATAAATGTGAACAAGCTGTATCCAACCATAACCATAATCCCAAATATAATCACATAACATACTACAGAACTCGCATACTCATAGCACCATTTCTTATCACAGTAACTACTCAAAACCAACCAAGTACTATTATAAAGCCCCGCATTCAACAGAACCTCATACCAAAACCTTCGTGCACTGCCAATGATGAAAGAAGCAATCAAAAACTCATAACCACTCATGAGATCAATTAGCAATGGAGCTCTCTCACCCCAACCAGGACCATAATCCTCTCCTAAGCCGACTTTCAATATTATCCTCCCGAATATACCATAATGAAGCCTGATAGTACCCAAATATGGAAAATATCTCAAAGACGAGAACCGTATTGTGAGTTCAACAAGCACCACCACAACTGCAATGCTATAAGCTCATTATATATAGTAGAACCAAGACACATAAATTTAATAACTGTAACTGGCTCTTCTAGAGCTCACATTAACATCACTCGCACGGACAACTCACGTGTTATAGTATCAATATCTGGACCTGTACAGACATCTCATGTGTCAATAATATCAGTATATGGATCCGCACGGACATCTCACGTGCCAATAATATCAGTATATGGATCCGCACGGACAACTCACGTGCCAATAACATAATCCGCCTGGCATGGTCGCATGCCTCTAGTCCAAGCATATCATAGAGGAGCAATTAAATAAGTATACATGTATATGATAAATGAAATAAGAGTCACATGCTCCTGGACTGATATAAATAACACACCATAGCGTAAGAATGTGCAAAGTCTGTTGTCACACTTCAAACTGGCAAGTTAACGCAAAAATAGTAACTACCCCATATATTCAAGGGAATTAACCTTTTTTTAACCTCAAATGTAGCCCAGATAGTTCTCAACAAAGGTACGAACACGAAAAACATTATAACTTTATGCTTAACAGTCAACTCTAGGCATATCATAGCCTAAGCATTCTTTCGAGTATGAGTACTTGCCCCGATACCCGCACATGGGCTCAAACCTCACATATATGTGCACTCATAGCGCGTAGCTATCACAAATAATTAATGCAACTAGTGCCTCCACTAAGTTTAAATAAAATATTCACCTCAAACAGGTCGCAACTCCAACACTCGAATGAATACATCTTTCATGCACGATCCTCCCACTAGGAATACTTCCAAAATTCTTTCATACCACATATCAATATTTGGAATGTCAGCAGTTTATTAACCAGGTGAGTATCGCAATACCAATAAACATCCAAAAATCAAAACACAATGCGCTTTTTGAAATGCGTACCCATCTCATGGATTACCGAGTAATTATGTGATGACCCAAAATGCCATCTTTAAATTTAATAAGTAATTCTGTGTTCTAAGACCTCGAAAAGCACCATTTATCATTTCTCGACTTGCGTGCATAGTCTGTACAATTTTCCAGAAATGTTTTTATGTGAAAAATGGATTAAAATAGAAAATAGAGCTTTAAAACTCAACTAAGTTGACTTTGGTCAACATTTTGAGCAAACAGACCCGGATCAGTATTTTGAAAATTCTAGTAGGTCTGTACCGTGATTTGGGAATTGGGCGTATGCCCGAAATCAAATTCTGAGGTCCCTAGCCCGAGTTATGGAATTTTGATGAAAAATTAAAAGCTTGAAAGCTTAATGATTTCTAAGAAATTACTGATGTTGGATTTATTTATCTCGGGTCCGTATTTTGGTTCCAAAGCCTGGTATAGGTCCACTTTAATATTTATGATGTGTCTGCCGAATTTGGTGAGAATCGGAGTTGATTTGACGTGATTCAGACGTCCGGTTGTAAGAATATAAGTTTTAAAGTTTTCTTGAAACCTTCCTTTGATTTGGTGTCCAATTCGTAGTTCTAGGTGTTATTTTGGCAACTCGATCACGCAAGCAAGTTCGTATGATGTTTTAGCACTTGGGTTCATGTTTGGTTTGGAGCCCCGAGGGCTCGGGTTAATTTCGGGTGGTTAACGGACCATTTTTGGACGTGGGAAAAACTACAGAAATCTTCGCATTCGTGAAGAGGGGGACGCGTTCGCGAAGGGAAAAGGGCAGTGTTCATACCGAACGCGTGGAAGCGTTCGCGTTCGCATAGAAGGCGAGGCCTGGCCGGGCACCAAGCGTTAAAGCTTCGCGTTTGCGTCGGGTGTATCGCGTTCGCAAACGCCAAATTTGGCAAGGCTTCGCGTTAGCGACATTGCCTTCACATTCTCAAAGAGCAATGTTTTGGCAAAACAAGAATGTGCTTTGCGAACGCGAGGCACTGACCGCGTTCGCGAAGGGTAAAAATCCCAGAAATAGAACTTAAGTTCTGGAAATGGGGTTTCGACCCATTTTCAATTCTTTCCCATTTTTTAGCTCGGGTAAGGCGATTTTTGGGTGATTTTCACGGGAAAACTTTGGGGTAAGTGTTCCTTATCCTATATTGATTATATTTCATGATTTTATACTCATTTATATCATGAATCTGTAAATTTATGGAAGAAAAATCAAATTTTTATAAAATCTTCCAAAAACGAAGATTTAAGATTTGAAGGTCCATTTGATATCGGAATTGGACAAATTTGGTATGGTTGAACTCGTATTGGAACCTGTGTTCAAATTTCATGAGTTTTTTCGGGATTTGAGACGTGGGTCCCACTACTGAATATTTTAATGAATTTCGTATTTTTATCCAAAAATTTGTAAATTAATATGGAATTAATTCCTATGATTCGTATTGAATATATCGAATTTTTTGTGAATAGTTTTGAAGCTTTCAGAGGCAAATATAAAAGGAAAAGTTGTGGTTGAATAATTGATTGGAATTCGCAAAGCGAGGTAAGTGTCGGGGTTAACCTTGACTTGAGGGAATAGAACCCTTAAATTATTTGTTATGTGAATTGCATGTGAACGACATATAGGCGAGGTGACGAGTGTCTATACGTCGTCAAATTAATTGTTTGCCTGCTTACTTGAAAAATCATAAATTATTTTTAATAATAAATTAATTATTCTAATAATTGTTTCTCTTATTCTTTGTCAAAATATTAATTCTTGAATTCCTGCATTAATTGTTACATGCTATTTGAATTATGTGCCTCAATTGTTATTTGACATTTAGCATAATAAATATTAAACTGCCTATTTGCTCCCTGATTTCCATAATAATTTGCTATTTGTCATTGTTGGCTTCATAATTAAACCATAATTATTGTATGCTAGTTGTCTTGTAATTATATATTAATTGTTACATTTATTGGAAAATTTTCTTCTCTATGAATTGGTAAATGAAAATGTTGGAGGAGCGGGTTGCACGCCACAACATGATTAATTATAATGAATATATTGGAGGATCGGGTTGCACGCCGCAACAGACTTATTAAAAGTCAATATTGGAGGATCGGGTTGCATGCCGCAAAAAACTTATTAAAAGTCAATATTGGAGGATCGGGTTGCACGCCGCAATAGACTTGTTAAAAAGTTAATATTGGAGGATCGGGTTGCACGCCGCAACAGACTTGATTAATGTGAATATATTGTGAGAGCGGGTTGCACGCTGCAACAGAATCGAATGTGAATATATTGTGAGAGCGGGTTGCACGCTGCAACAGAATTGATGGAAATGATAATTGGTTATGACTGCTAAGTTGGCTTCAATTATTATAAATGAGTTACCTAAATTATTTCTATTATTGTTGTTGTTACTGATATTGCGTACAGGTTAATGTATGTGACCCGCCTTAACCTTGTCACTACTTTGTCGATGTTAGGCTCAGCACTTACCAGTACATGGGGTCGGTTGTACTGATACTACACTCTGCACTTCTTGTGCAGATTTTGGAGTTGGTCCCAACGGCGTACTGTAGATTTTCTCAGATTTAAGCTACCAGTGGAGACTTGAGGTATAACTGCATGGCATCCGCATTTCTGAAGTCCCCGTCTATTTTTACTTTAGCTGTGTGTTTATTTCCATACAGCTTTATTTTATTAACACCTTTATTTGTATTTATTCTAGAAGCTCGTGCACTTGTGACACCAATTCTGGGATGGTATTTAGAAACTGTTGTTTTTATGGATTATTCACTATATTTCAAATATTGCTTCCGTTTTTCTTCCTTGATTATTAATAATGTAAAGATTGTATAAACATTGGTTAATATTATTCTAACGTTGGCTTGCCTAGCAAGTGAAATGTTACGCGGCATCACGGTCCGAAGGTGGGAAATTGGGGTCGTGACAGTTGTTATCAGAGCACTAGGTTACATAGGTCTCACGAGTCACGAGCAACCTTAGTAGAGTCTGAAGGATCGGTACGGAGACGTTTGTACTTATCTCCCAGAGGCTATGAAGTTTAGGAACAATATCACCTCTTTCATTCCTTATCTTGCGACATTGATCTAGCTTGAAACCTATATCTCACATTCCTTTGTATCTACTCGTGTATGACATTGCGCTCTAGGAATCAGTTGTGCGTCGAAGGTTCGTGATGCCGCAGATGAACTAGAAGGGAGCCAGAGATCCTCAAATATTGCCTCAACGTGTGATTCCGACTGAAGATGCAGACGTATAAGGAGATCACCCAGTGAATAATGTGGGGGGTGCAACATACCTTGGCATCTGGTTGATTTATGCGAGTTGTGAAGGTTAATATTGTGGACCATCGGACGAGGTGAACTATGACTTCACGCCGAGTGGGGGAGTCTACTATCAATGAATGGATTGCGAGTCATGTGTTAGTTCAGTTTTGGCCTGAAATGTATATATGTGGTACTGAAAGGTTCTCCCAAAATTTATATATGTTTAAGGCCCGAGATCTTGTAGAGAATAAGGTTGGGACTTGTGGTATGTCCACCTCCGAAATAATCTTATACTTCAGTACCAAAGGAGTTAGAGAAACAACATTAAATTTACAGAAGGCCTACTCAGCATGGACGTCACAGTTGCAGATTTCGGGGTGCTTCGGAGGAAGAGCAGTGGTTGACGAGATTCTGGACTATAAATTATTGGTATGGAGCTCTACTTTTGTGATAATTGTATATAAATAAGGGTAAAGTTTAGCCCAAAGAAGAATCGAAGAGTATGTTAAGAAATGGGTCAACTCAACAGTGTTGAGTCAACATAACAAAAGAAGAAATTGGCCTTGGGAGAGATAATTCTCCATAGGTGTTTGTGGCAAGCCTATGATGAGGGCAGACCAGCCAATTCAACACCGCCCACTTGGCTCGGTTCTCAGGAATACTTTTGAAAGAGTTTGTTTCCCGGACTCTCCGTAATGCATGGCGCATAGGGTGTGAACGATTGTGTCAGGTCACCATGACGGTGTCATAATATGCCATCAGGTTCAATAAGTTAGCCCGTCATATTCCTACTTTGCTTACTACAGCTAGAGAGCGAGTCCACATAATCATTAAAGGACTCAATTATGATCGTAAAATTTTGTATGAATCAGGAGCTACAGGCTGATATTTCATTTCCACTAGTGGTAGAAATTGCCAAGATATTAGAACGTGTTCGGGGTGACAAAAAAAGGAAACTAAGGAGACCAAGATGTCTCGAGGTTCTGGGGGATTCAGTGGATTCTACTCTGCGAGTGTAAATCATTATGGCGGGGGATCGAGCAGTCGGCTAGCCCAGTTCGTACATTGGATTAATCGAGGTGCTCCTGTAAGTTCTTTTAATGCACCACAGACATAAGTGTCCTACAATGGTTATTCAGTTATCTGGCACAGACTCAGTATGAGCAACCAAACTTACAAATGGGTTTTTATGAATGCGGTGATACTAGGCACATCATGAGAAAATTGTCCCAGACTTGGGAGAGACATATTTCATCAAAGCACTCAGGCTACGTGCCCCATTGCAGTTACTACACCACCCACACAACCAGTTAGGGGTGAAGGTCATATGAGTAAAAGGCGTCTTAGAGGTGGAGACCCCGCCGTTGATATATTTATTTTATGGGATAGCGGAGGTCGATACATCAAATGGTGTCGTTACAGGCACGACCTCGATTTAAAATAAAGGAATAATTTCCTTAACTTGATTTGGTTCTGAGTATCGAGATGAGTCCTCCTATTGTTCTCCATTTATGAGTGAGCTTCGTAATTCTATAATCTACTTATGTGTTTACTCATGTTGGGAGATTCTATGGAGATAACTACACCTATCATTCCATATTGGTCACTAATAAGAGCTGCGAGGCTAAAGGTTGCTTTCTATTACTCATATCAATAAGTTTTGATGTAATTTCCGGATAATAATTTACAAATTGTGAATTATATGCCCTACCGACGTGGGGTTCATTATGTGTTGTGATTTTGTATAACCGAAATTATTTAAAAGGAGAAAATGGAAATTTTCAATTGGCACGATGTGCATATTACTTGTGATTCAAAACTGAAAGTGAGATCCTCGCATTTTAATATAAAATGATGTGTTTAAACTGGGCTATGAGCTATGGTGGAAGTTATATAAGGACGAGATCCTTGTGATAAAAAAATCCTTGTGTTTAAATCCTCCCCTGTGATATTAAATTTGTACTATAGTACTAATAGGGAGTCATGCCTGCTAGGCTTATTTTAAAATATTTGTATGAAATTCTCTATGCATACTTGCCAAATTCGTGTTGTAATATTGAGTTGTAACGTACGAGGTAGGTGCCCGCCCAGGTGGCATTAAATGTGACTCGTTAATTTGGGTAAACAATTATGATGTCTTCATGCCTCGCATCTCGTTATTAGTATTGTGAAGATTTGAAACGAGATTTTCGTTAACATGAAGTTAATTGACGATTCTGTAATTGATTATGAACAACTATTAAGACCAAATTGACCCAGAAGAGTGTTCCATTCAGATGGTCAGACGAGTATGAGTTGAGCTTTCAGAAGCTCAAGACCGCTTTGACTACGGCGCTAGTATTTGTACTACCCACAGGTTCAGGATCGTATACGGTATATTGTGATGCATCTCACATTGGGCTTGGTGCATTATTAATGCAAAATGGCAAGGTAATTGCATATGCGTCGCGGCAGTTGAAAGTTCACGAGAAGAATTAGCCTGTTCATGACTTAAAATTGGCAGCCATTGTTCATGCGCTAAAGATTTGGAGGCATTACCTCTACGGTGTCTCGTGTAAGGTATTTACTGATCATCGTAGCCTTCAGTATCTGTTCAAACAAAAAGATCTCAATTTGAGGCAGAGAAGATGGTTGGAGTTGTTGAAAGACTATGATATCACCATTTTGTATCACCCCGGAAAGGCCAATGTGGTGGCCGATGCTTTGAGTGGAAAGGCTGTGAGTATGGGCAGTCTTGTGTATATTCCGGTTGGTGAGAGGCCATTAGCTACAAATGTTCAGACTTTGGCTAATCAGTTCGTGAGGTTAGATGTTTCAGAACCCAGTCGGGTTCTAGCTTTCACATCCGCTCGGTCTTCTTTATATGAGCGCATCAGAGAGAGGCAGTATGATGATCCTCATTTACTTGTCCTTAAGGACACGGTAGGGCCGTATTTGTGTGCCTACTATGGATGGGCTTCTTGACTTAATTCTTGAAGAGGCACACAGTTCCAGGTATTCTATTCATCCAGGTACCGCTAAAATGTATTAATATTTGCAGTAACATTATTGGTGGAGGATAATGAAAAAGGATATAGTTGCACATGTAGCTCGGTGTCTGAATTGTCAGCAAGTTACGTACGAGCATCAGAGACCTGGTGGTTTGCTTCAGAAGTTAGAAACTCCTGAGTGGAAGTGGGAGCTTATCACTATGGATTTTGTTGTTGGGCTCCCACGGACTCAAAGAAAATTTAACGCAGTTTGGGTTATTGTGGACAGGTTGACCAAGACAGCCTTCACGGGGTGCCCGTGTCTATTATTCCAGATCGAGGTACATAGTTTACCTCACATTTCTGGAGGGCTGTACAGCGTGAGTTAGGCACGCGGGGGAGTTAAGTACAACATTTCATCCACAGACAGAGGGACAGTCAGAGCGCACTATTCAAATATTGGAAGATATGCTTCGCGCTTGTGCTATAGACTTTGAAGGTTCTTGGGATAATTTCTTGCCACTTGTGGAGTTTGCTTATAATACTAGCTACCAGTCGAGCATTCAGATGGATCCATTTGAGGCATTATATGGAAGGCGATGCCGATCGCCAGTTGGTTGGTTTGAACCGGGAGAGGCTCGGTTGTTGGGTACCGATTTGGTACAGGATGCCTTGGATAAGGTCAAGATTATTCAGGATCGACTTCGCACAGCTCAGCCTAGGCAAAAGGGTTATGCCAACCGTAAAGTTCGTGATATTGCATTCATGGTTGGAGAACGAATATTGCTCCGGGTTTCACCTAAGAAAGGTGTAATGAGGTTCAGAAAGAAGGGCATGTTGAGCCCTAGGTATATCGGACCCTTTGAAATTCTTGAAAGGGTGGGTGAAGTAGCCTACAGGCTTGCATTACCACCTAGTTTATTAGCGGTTCATCCGGTGTTCAATGTGTCTATGCTCCGAAATTATCATGGTGATCCGTTCCATGTGTTAGATTTCAGCTCAGTCCAATTGGACAAAGATTTGACTTACGAGGAGGAACCGATGGCTATTCTAGCCCGGCAGGTCCGACAGTTGAGGTCTAAGAGTTATCCTTTAGTTCGGGTGCAATGGAGAGGTCAGTCGGTAGAGGCATCTACCTGGGAGTCCGAGTCAGACATGCGAAGTAAATATCCACACTTATTCAAAAGCTCAGGTACTTCTTTCTAACTCCGTTCGAGGACGAACGTTTGTTTTAGAGGTGGAGAATGTGATGACCCAAAATGTCATCTTTAAATTTAATAAGTAATTTTGTGTTCTAAGACCTCGAAAAGAACCATTTATCATTCCTCGACTTGCGTGCACAGTCCGTACAATTTTCCAGAAAAGTTTTTATGTGAAAAATGGATTAAAATGGGAAATAGAGCTTTAAAACTCAACTAAGTTGACTTTGGTCAACATTTTGAGCAAACGGACCCGGATCAGTATTTTGAAAATTCCGGTAGGTTCGTATTGTGATTTGGGACTTGGGCGTATGCCCGGAATCGAATTCCGAGGTCCCTGGCCCGAGTTATCGAATTTTGATGAAAAATTAAAAGCTTGAAAGCTTAATGATTTCTAAGAAATTTCTAATGTTGGATTTATTGACCTCGGGTCCGTATTTTGGTTTCAGATCCCGGTATAGGTCCACTATAATATTTATGATGTGTCTGCCGAATTTGGTGAGAATCGGAGTTGATTTGACGTGATTCGGATGTCCGATTGTAAAAATATAAGTTTTAAAGTTTTCTTGAAACCTTCCTTTGATTTGGTGTCCGATTCGTAGTTCAAGGTGTTATTTTGGCGATTCGAACACACAAGCAAGTTTGTATGATGTTTTAGGACTTGGGTGCATGTTTGGTTTGGAGCCCCGAGGGCTCGGGTTGATTTCGTGTGGTAACGGACCATTTTTGGACTAGGGAAAAACTGCCAAAATCTTCTTCTGGACTCCTTCTTCGCATTCGCGAGAGGTAGCTCGCATTCGCGAAGAAGAAACTGGAGGCAGGTGAAATTTACTCTTTGCGATCGCAAATAAGGGGACGCATTCGTGAAGGGAAGAGGGCAGTGTTCATCGCGAACACGTGGAAGCATTCGCGTTCGCGTAGAAGGCGAGGCCTGGCAGGGCACTAAGCGTTAAAGCTTCGCGTTCGTGTAAGGTGTTTCGCGTTTACGAAGGCCAAATTTGGCAAGGTTTCGCGTTCGCGAAGAGAAAAGTTTTGGCAGTACAAAACTGTGCTTCGCGAACGTGAGGCACTGACCGCGTTCGCGAAGGGTAAAAATCCCAGAAATAGAACTTAAGTTCTGGAAATGGGGTTTCGACCCATTTTTGAGCTCTAGTAAGGCGATTTTTGGGTGATTTTCACGGGAAAACATTGGGGTAGGTGTTCCTTATCCTATATTTATTATATTTCATGATTTCATACTTATTTATATCATGAATCCGTGAATTTATGGAAGAAAAATGAGATTTTTATAAAATCTTCCAAAAATGAAGATTTAAGATTTGAAGGTCTATTTGATATAGGAATTGGACAAATTTGGTATGGTTGAACTCGTATCGGAACGTGTGTTCGGAGTTCGCGAGTTTTTCCGAGATTTGAGACGTGGGTCCCACTACTGAATATTTTAATGAATTTCGGATTTTTTTCGGAAAATTTGTAAATTCATATGGAATTAATTCCTATGATTCGTATTGAATATATCGAATTGTTTGTGAATAGTTTTGAAGCTTTCGGAGGCAAATTTAAAAGGAAAAGCTGTGGTTGAATAATTGATTGGAATTCGCAAAGCGAGGTAAGTGTCAGGGTTAACCTTGATATGAGGGAATAGAACCCTTAAATTATTTGTTATGTGAATTGCATGTGAACGACGTATAGGCGAGGTGAAGAGTCTCTATACATCGTCAAATTAATTGTTTGCCTGCTTACTTGAAAAATCATAAATTATTTTTAATCATAAATTAATTATTCTAATAATTGTTTCTCTATTATTCTTTGTCAAAATATTAATTCTTGAATTCCTATATTAATTGTTACATGCTATTTGAATTATGTGCCTTAATTGTTATTTGACATTTAGCATAATAAATATTAAACTGTCTATTTGCTCCCTGATTTTCCATAATAATTTGCTATTTGTCAATGTTTGCTTCATAATTAAAACATAATTATTGTATGCTAGTTGTCTAGCAATTTTATATTAATTGTTACATTTATTGGGAAAATTTCTTCTATAAGAATTGGTAAATGAAAATGTTGGAGGAGCGGGTTGCACGCCGCAACATGATTAATTATAATGAATATATTGGAGGATCGGGTTGCATGCCGCAACAGACTTATTAAAAGTCTATATTGGAGGATTGGATTGCACACCGCAACAGACTTATTAAAAGTCAATATTGGAGGATCGGGTTGCACGCCGCAACAGACTTGTTAAAAGTCAATTTTGGAGGATCGGGTTGCACGCCGTAACAGACTTGTTAAGAAGTTAATATTGGAGGATCGGGTTGCACGCCGCAACAGACTTATTAAAAGTCAACATTGGAGGATCGGGTTGCATGCCGCAATAGACTTGATTAATGTGAATATATTGTGAGAGTGGGTTACACGCTTTAACATAATTGAATGTGAATATATTGTGAGAGGGGGTTGCACGCTGCAATAGAATTGAGTGTGAATATATGGTAAGAGTGGATTGCACGCTGCAACAGAATTGATGGAAATGATAATTGGTTATGACTGCTCAATTGGCTTTAATTATTATAAATGAGTTACCTGAATTATTTTTATTATTGTTATTGTTACTAATATTGTGTACAGGTTAATGTAAGTGACCCGCCTTAGCCTCGTCACTACTTCGTCGATGTTAGGCTCAGCACGTACCAGTACATGGGGTCGGTTGTACTGATACTACACTGTGCACTTCTTGTGCAGATTTTGGAGTTGATCCCAGTGGCATACCGTAGACTTGCTCGGATTTCAGCTAACAGAGGAGACTTGAGGTATAACTGCATGGCGTCCGCAGTTCTGAAGTCCCCATCTATTTTTAGTTTAGCTATGTGTTTATTTCCAGACAAATTTATTTTATTCAAACCTTTATTTGTATTTATTCTAGAAGCTCGTGCACTTGTGACACTAATTCTGGGATGGTATTTAGACACCGTTGTTTTTATGGATTATTCACTATATTTCAAACTTTGCTTCCGTTTTTGTTTCCTTGATTATTAATAATATAAAGATTGTTTAAAAATTGGTTAATATTATTCTAACGGTGGCTTGCCTAGCAAGTGAAATGTTAGGCGCCATCACGGTCCGAAGGTGGGAAATTCGTGTCGTGACAGTTGGTATCAGAGCACTAGGTTACATAGGTCTCACAAGTCACAAGCAAGCTTAGTAGAGTCTGAAGGATCGGTACGGAGACGTCTGTACTTATCTCTCAAAGGCTATGTAGTTTAGGAACAATATCACCTCTTTCATTCCTTATCTTGCGACATTGATCTAGCTTGAAACCTATATCTCATATTCCTTTGTATCTACTCGTGTATGACATTGCACTCTCGGTATCAGTTGTACGTCCACGGTTCGTGATACCACAGATGAACTACGAGAGAGCCAGAGATGCTCAAATATTGCCTCAACGTGTGATTCCAACTGAAGATGCGGACGTTTAAGGAGATCACCCAGTGAATAATGTTGGGGGGTGCAACATACCTTGGCATCTGGTTGATTTATGCGAGTTGTGAAGGTTAATATTGTGGACC
Source organism: Nicotiana tabacum (assembly GCF_000715075.1). Classification (NCBI taxonomy): domain Eukaryota; kingdom Viridiplantae; phylum Streptophyta; class Magnoliopsida; order Solanales; family Solanaceae; genus Nicotiana; species Nicotiana tabacum. The sequence continues at coordinate 130,422,357 of NC_134098.1, forward strand.
ATCCGACGAGGTGAACTATGACTTCGCGCCGAGTGTGGGAGTCCACTATCAATGAATGGATTGCGAGTCATGTGTTATATCAGTTTTGGCCTGAAATGTATATATGTGGTACTGAAAGGTTCTCCCCAAATTTACATGTGTTTAAGGCTCGAGATCTTGTAGAGAATAAGGTTGGGACTTGCGGTATGTCCACCTCCGAAATAATCTTATACTTCAGTACCAAAGGAGTTAGAGAAACAACATTAAATTTATAGAAGGCCTACTTAGCGTGGACATCACAGTGGAAGATTTTGGGGTGCTTCGGAGGAAGTACAGTGGTTGACGAGATTCTGGACTAAGAATTGTCTGTATGGAGCTCTACTTTTGTGATCATTGTATATAAATAAGGGTAAAGTTTAGCCCAAAGAAGAATCGAAGAGTATGTTAAGAAATGGGTCAGCTCAACAGTGTTGAGTCAGCATAACAAAAGAAGAAATTGGCCTTGGGGGAGATAATTCTCCACAGGTGTTTGTGGCAAGCCTATGAAGAGCGCAGACCAGCCAATACAACACCGCCCACTTGGCTCGGTTCTCAGGAATACTTTTAAAAGAGTTTGTTTCCCGGACTCTCCATAATGCATGGCGCATAGGGTTTGAATGATTACGTCAGGTCATCATAACGGTGTCATAATATGCCATCAGGTTCAATAAGTTAGCCCGTCATATTCCTACTTTGCTTACTATAGCCAGAGAGCGAGTCCACATAATCATTAAAGGACTCAATTATGATCGTAAAATTTTGTATGAATCAGGAGCTACAGGCTGATATTTAATTTCCACTAGTGGTAGAAATTGCCAAGATATTAGAACGTGTACGGGGTGAGGAAAAAAGGAAACTAAGGAGACCAAGATGTCTCGAGGTTCTGGGGGATTCCGTGAATTCTACTCTGCGAGTATAAATCATTATGGCGGGGGCTCGGGCAGTCAGCTAGCCCAGTTCGCACATCAGATTAATCGAGGTGCTCCAGTAAGTTCTTTTAATGCACCACTGACATAAGTGTCCTACATTGGTTATTCCAGTTATCTGGCACAAACTAAGTATGAGCAACCAAACTTGCAAATGGGTTTTTCTGAATGCGGTGATACTAGGCACATCATGAGAAAATTGTCCCAGACTTGGGAGAGACATATTTCATCAAAGCACTCAGGCTACGTGCCCCATTGCAGTTACTACACCACCCACACAACCAGTTAGGGGTGGAGGATAGGCGAGTAGAAGGCATCCTAGAGGTGGAGGCCCAGTCGTTGATATAATTGTTTTATGGGATAGCGGAGGTCGATACATCAAATGGTGTCGTTACAGGCACGACCTCGATTTAAAATAAAGGAATAATTTCCTTAACTTGATTTGGTTCTGAGTATCGAGATGAGTCCTCCTATTGTTCTCCATTTATGAGTGAGCTTCGTAATTCTATAATCTACTTATGTGTTTACTCATGTTGGGAGATTCTATGGAGATAACTACACCTATCATTCCATATTGGTCACTAATAAGAGCTTGTGAGGCTAAAGGTGGATTTCTATTACTCATATCAATAAGTTTTGATGTAATTTCCGGATAATTAATTACAAATTATGAATTATATGCCCTACCGACGTGGGGTTCATTATGTGTTGTGATTTTGTATAACCGAAATTATTTAAAAGGAGAAAATGGAAATTTTCGATTGGCACGATGTGAATATTACTTGTGATTCAAAACTGAAAGTGAGATCCTTGCATTTTAATATAAAATGATGTGTTTAAACTGGGCTATGAGCTGTGGTGGAAGTTATATAAGGACGAGATCCTTGTGATAAAAAAATCCTTGTGTTTAAATCCTCCCTTGTGATATTAAATTTGTACTATAGTACTAATAGGGAGTCATGCCTGCTAGGCTTATTTTAAAATATTTGTATGAAATTCTCTATGCATACTTGCCAAATTCGTGTTGTAATATTGAGTTGTAACGTATGAGGTAGGTGCCCGCCCAGGTGGCATTAAATGTGACTCGTTAATTTGGGTAAACAATTATGATGTCTTCATGCCTCGCATCTCGTTATTAGTATTGTGAAGATTTGAAACGAGATTTTCGTTAACATGAAGTTAATTGACGATTCTGTAATTGATTATGAACAACTATTAAGACCAAATTGACCCAGAAGAGTGTTCCATTCAGATGGTCAGACGAGTTTGAGTTGAGCTTTCAGAAGCTCAAGACCGCTTTGACTACAGCGCCAGTATTGGTATTACCCACAGGTTCAGGATCGTATACGGTATATTGTGACGCATCTCACATTGGGCTTGGTGCAGTATTAATGCAAAATGGCAAGGTAATTGCATATGCATCGCGGCAGTTGAAAGTTCACGAGAAGAATTATCCTGTTCATGACTTATAATTGGCAGCCATTGTTCATGCGCTGAAGATTTGGAGGTATTACCTCTACGGTGTCTAGTGTGAGGTATTTACTGATCATCCTAGTCTTCAGTATCTGTTCAAACAAAAAGATCTTAATTTGAGGCAGAGAAGATGGTTGGAGTTGTTGAAAGACTATGATATCACCATTTTGTATCACCCCGGAAAGGCCAATGTGGTGGCCGATGCTTTGAGTGGAAAGGCTGTGAGTATGGGCAGTCTTGCGTATATTCCGGTTGGTGAGAGGCCATTAGCTGCAGATGTTCAGACTTTGGCTAATCAGTTCATGAGGTTAGCTATTTCAGAACCCAGTCGAGTTCTAGCTTGCACAGCCGCTCGGTCTTCTTTATATGAGCGCATCAGAGAGATGCAGTATGATGATCCTCATTTACTTGTCCTTAAGGACACGGTGCGGCACGGTGATGCCAAACAGGTTGCTGTAGGGGAAGATGGAGTTCTACGAATGCAGGGCCGTATTTGTGTGCCTAACGTGGATGGGCTTCGTGAGTTAATTCTTGAAGAGGCACACAGTTCCAGGTATTCTATTCATCCAGGTACCGCTAAAATGTATCAATATTTGCGGCAACATTATTGGTGGAGGAGAATGAAAAAGGATATAGTTGCACATGTAGCTCGGTGTCTGAATTGTCAGCAAGTTAAGTACGAGCATCAGAGACCTGGTGGTTTGCTTCAGAAGTTATAAATTTCATGAGTAGAAGTGGGAGCGTATCACTATGGATTTTTTTGTCGGGCTCCCACGGACTCAGAGAAACTTTGACACAGTTTGGGTCATTGTGGACAGGTTGACCAAGTCGGCACATTTCATTCCAGTGGCAGTTACCTATTCCTCAGGGATGATAGCTGAAATATACATTTGTGAGATTGTCCGCCTTCACGGGGTGCCCGTGTCTATTATTCCAGATCGAGGTACGCAGTTTACCTCACATTTCTGGAGAGCTGTACAGCGTGAGTTAGGCATGCGGGGGGAGTTAAGTACAACATTCATCCACAGACAGACGGACAGTCAGAGCGCACTATTCAAATATTGGAAGATATGCTTCGCGCTTGTGCTATAGACTTTGGAGGTACTTGGGATCATTTCTTGCCACTTGCGGAGTTTGCTTATAATACTAGCTACCAGTCGAGCATTCAGATGGATCCATATGAGGCATTATGCGAAAGGCGATGCCAATCGCCAGTTGGTTGGTTTGAACTGGGAGAGGCTCGGTTGTTGGGTAATGACTTGGTACAGGATGTCTTGGATAAGGTCAAGATTATTCAGGATCGACTTCACACAGCTCAGTCTAGGCAAAAGAGTTATGCCGACCATAAAGTTCGTGATATTGCATTCATGGTTGGAGAACGAATATTGCTCCGGGTTTCACCTATGAAAGGTGTAATGAGGTTCGGAAAGAAGGGCAAGTTGAGCCCTAGGTATATCGGACCCTTTGAAATTCTTGAAAGGGTGGGTGAAGTAGCCTACAGGCTTGCATTACCACCTAGTTTATCAGCGGTTCATCCGGTGTTCCATGTGTCTATGCTCCGGAAATATCATGGAGATCCGTCCCATGTGTTAGATATCAGCTTAGTCCAATTGGACAAAGATTTGACTTACGAGGAGGAGCCGGTGGCTATTCTAGCCTGGCAGGTCCGACAGTTGAGGTCTAAGAGTTATCCTTTAGTTCAGGTGCAATGGAGAGGTCAGTCGGTAGAGGCATCTACATGGGAGTACGAGTCGGACATGCTGAGTAAATATCAATACTTATTCAAAAGCTCAGGTACTTCTTTCTAACTCCGTTCGAGGACGAACGTTTGTTTTAGAGGTGGAGAATGTGATGACCCAAAATGTCATCTTTAAATTTAATAAGTAATTCTGTGTTCTAAGACCTCGAAAAGTACCATTTATCATTCCTCGACTTGCGTGCACAGTCCGTACAATTTTTCGGAAAGTTTTTTATGTGAAAAATGGATTAAAATGTGAAATAAAGCTTTAAAACTCAACCGAGTTGACTTTGGTCAATATTTTGAGAAAACAGACCCGGATCAGTGTTTTGACAATTCCGGTAGGTCCGTATCGTGATTTGGGACTTGGGCGTATGCCCGGAATCAAATTCCGAGGTCCCTAGCCCGAGTTATGGAATTTTGATGAAACATTAAAATCTTGAAAGCTTAATGATTTCTAAGAAATTACTGATGTTGGATTTATTGACCTCGGGTCCGTATTTTGGTTCCGGAGCCCGGTATAGGTCCACTATAATATTTATGATGTGTCTGCTGAATTTGGTGAGAATCGGAGTTGATTTCACGTGATTCGGACGTCCGGTTGTAAGAATATAATTTTTAAAGTTTTCTTGAAACCTTCCTTTGATTTGTTGTCCGATTCGTAGTTCTATGTGTTATTTTGGCGATTCGATCGAGCGAGCAAGTTTGTATGATGTTTTAGGACTTGGGTGCATGTTTGGTTTGAAGCCCCGGGTGTTCGGGTTGATTTCCGGTGGTTAACGGACCATTTTTGGACTTGTGAATAACTGCAGAAATCTGCTTCTGGTATCCTTCTTCGCGTTCGCGAGAGGTGGCTCGCGTTCACGAAAAAGAAACTGGAGGAAGGTGAAATTTACTCTTCATGTTCGCAAAGAGGGGGACACATTCGCGAAGGGAAGAGGGCAGTGTTCATCGCGAACGCGAGGAAGCGTTCGCGTTTACGTAGAAGGCGAGGCCTGGCCGGGCACCAAGCTTTAAAGCTTCGCGTTCGCGTAGGGTGTATCGCGTTCGCGAAGGCCAAATTTGGCAAGGCTTCACGTTCGCCACATTGCCTTCGCATTCGCGAAGAGGAAAGTTTTGGCAGCACAAAAATGTGCTTCGCGAACGCAAGGCACTGACCGCGTTCGCGAAGGGTAAAAATCCCAGAAACAGAACTTAAGTTCTGGAAATGGGGTTTCGACCCATTTTCAATTCTTTCCCATTTTTGAGCTCGGGTAAGGCGAGTTTTGGGTTATTTTCACAGAAAAACATTGGGGTAAGTGTTCCTTATCCTATATTGATTATATTTCATGATTTCATACTCATTTATATCATGAATCCGTGAATTTATAGAAGAAAAATCAGATTTTTATAAAATCTTCCAAAAATGAAGATTTAAGATTTGAAGACCCATTTGATATCGGAATTGGACCAATTTGGTATGGTTGAACTCGTATCGGAACGAGTGTTCGGATTTCGTAATTTTTTTCGGGATTTGGGATGTGGGTCCCACTGCCGAATATTTTAATTAATTTCGGATTTTTATCCGAAAAATTTGTAAATTCATATGGAATTAATTCCTATGATTTGTATTGAATATATCGAATTGTTTGTGAATAGTTTTGAAGCTTTCGGAGGCAAATTTAAAAGGAAAAGTTGTGGTTGAATAATTGATTGGAATTCGCAAAGCGAGGTAAGTGTCGGGGTTAACCTTGACTTGAGGGAATAGAACCCTTAAATTATTTGTTATGTGAATTGCATGTGAACGACGTATAGGCGAGGTGACGAGTGTCTATACGTCGTTAAATTAATTTTTTGCATGCTTACTTGAAAAAGCATAAATTATTTTTAATCATAAATGAATTATTCTAATAATTGTTTCTCTCTTATTCTTTGTCAAAATATTAATTCTTGAATTCCTGCATTAATTGTTACATGCTATTTGAATTATGTGCCTTAATTGTTATTCGACATTTAGCATAATAAATATTAAACTGCCTATTTGCTCCTTGATTTTCCATAATAATTTGCTATTTGTCATTGTTTGCTTCATAATTAAAACATAATTATTGTATGCTAATTGTCTAGTAATTTTATATTAATTGTTACATTTATTGGGAAAATTTCTTCTATAAGAATTGGTAAATGAAAATGTTGGAGGAGCGGGTTGCACGCCGCAACATGATTGATTATAATGAATAAATTGGAGGATCGGGTTGCACGCCGCAACAGACTTATTAAAAGTCTATATTGGAGGATCGGGTTGCATGCCGCAAAAGACTTATTAAAAGTCAATATTGGAGGATCGGGTTGCACGCCGCAACAGACTTGTTAAAAAGTTAATATTTGAGGATCGGTTTGCACGCCGCAACATACTTGATTAATGTGAATATATTGTGAGAGTGGGTTACACGCTGCAACAGAATTGAGTGTGAATATATGGTAAGAGCGGGTTGCACGCTGCAACAGAATTGAGGGAAATGATAATTGGTTATGACTGCTCAGTTGGCTTCAATTATTATGAATGAGTTACCTGAATTATTTCTATTATTGTTGTTGTTACTAATATTGCGTACAGGTTAATGTAAGTGACCCGCCTTAGCCTCGTCACTACTTGGTCGATGTTAGGCTCAGCACGTAGCAGTACATAGGATACTACACTGTGCACTTCTTGTGCAGATTTTGGAGTTGGTCCCAGCGGCGTACCATAGACTTGCTCGGATTTCAGCTACCAGAGGAGACTTGAGGTATAACTGCATGGCGTCCGCAGTTCTGAAGTCCCCGTCTATTTTTACTTTAGCTATGTGTTTATTTCCAGACAGCTTTATTTTATTCAGACCTTTATTTGTATTTATTCTAGAAGCTCGTGCACTTGTGACACTAATTCTGGGATGGTTTTTAGACACCGTTGTTTTTATGGATTATTCACTCTATTTCAAACTTTGCTTCCGTTTTTATTTCCTTGATTATTAATAATGTTAAGATTGTTTAAAAATTGGTTAATATTATTCTAACGTTGGCTTGCCTAGCAAGTGAAATGTTAGGCGCCATCACGGTCCGAAGGTGAGAAATTCGGGTCGTGACAAATCATAACACTCATCTAAATATATAGCACTGACCATTCTGTCCATAATTCGTGACCTTCCCTTCAAGAATGAACTGCCACCTTGTACATGTAAATCTTAATCCCGCACAACACACCACATCTATCATGCCATCATGTGACAAGCACGAGAATCTCATTATCAACTCTGAGTCACCAGCAAATTACATACCCGGTCATTTAGAAACCTCCCTCTTGCTTCATTCCAGGAGGAAATCACATAACACAACACGTTCCCCACACCGGTAGAAAATATTTGGTTCAAACCATGGTAGAAACCATCAAGAACACTTCGAAATCCATTTGCACCTAATCAAGCTATCAGAACTAAATTCCTCTAATTCGACCAAGCCACGCAGGTCACCAAACCCAAGAATATTGCCACCAAAATTTCTGTAAACATTATCATAATAACCAAAAGAACCGAGCATACCATTATCCTACTGATCCAGCATGTCACCCATTTGTCCTATTTTCTCCGAGTTTCTTCCGAATCACCCTAACATTGACATTTCTCCTTGTCAATACACTACTATCCTTACCCAAAGCTCACTACAAGATATCTTAATATAAAACCACATCGCCCTAAGGCCCATAGGCCATTGTATTCTCCTTAAGCACATTCATAAATATCCCAACAGTAACACTCACTCTAAAAATACGTTATGCGAATTTAAAATTGTTCCTCTTTCCTTTCTTATTCTGAAATATAGAATCCATAGTCAAACAGAATTACTGCACATCCCGATACCATCCAATGTAAGTAACTGATTCTAGTGATACACAAATTCAAAAATTTTCAATTTCAACATATACATTTTGAATCCATTAGAAATATCCTTACTAGAGTCATTCTCGAACTCCACCTCTGCAAGTCATTACTAATTCCCAAGTATACTTTAGACCAAAACAAAAATTTGACACATAACCATGAATTGAATTGTCAATAGCAGGCTCCCCCACTTGTCTCAAAGCCATAGATTAAAATACTTGATAATTCACAATACCCATACTTTATTATTGCCTTAAAACCGCAGTCAGTTCAACGAAAATTCTTCTCAAGCTCAAGTCACACCAACCATAAAATACCTCAATCATCCGCTAATCTCGCATTCAATCTCTTAACACTCAAGTCAACTTTCTCAACCAGATTCAAATTCAAGTCTCAACACATCATAAGGAACACACCTACATAGATTACTGGCAGAAAAGAAACTCTCTATTCACATCATAAGGAACACACCTACATAGATTACTGCACATGAGATAATCCACATACTTAGTCTCAAATTGGCATCTTGTTATACCCTTTCAAATCCACAATTACTATGAAATCACCTAATCTTTCTAAGTCCAAACTCATTAACTAGAAATGAGAATTTAATTTGCCCCAAAATTTAACAACGTGAAAGATCTTTCAAATCATTCACACTCGAGATTATACGTCACATCAAAAAGAAAATAAAGCACCTAATGGACTTCCTTTACATTTCAAGGAAACACTTCTCGTCACATTCAAATCGTCTTAACACATCCCGCAGTTACATCATACTCATCACAAAGCCATTCCACCGCTCATCGAGCAACAAATTCTACTCGTTGGGACATTACCGGACATATGAGTCCAAATGTACCGGTTACAACTGAAGCTACCGAGCTTAAGCTGTGGTCTAACCTTGGCCTCAAGTCCTCCAGAATGGCCCATTACCGAAATACAGAATACATGTCACGAATCTCGTTCATAGAATCACAAGCCGGTGATGCACAACTAGTACCGAGAGTTCATATGCGCATCCGAATGCGTGGAAGGAATTCAAAAAGTTATGTTTCAAGCTGAATCAATTCCGCACAATAGAATAGAAGAAGGGAAATTTTATCAAGGGTTCGGCAGCCTCACAAAGATAAGTACAGACGTCTCCGTACGGATCCGCAAGACTCTACTAAACCTTCTCATGACTCGTGAGACCTATGTAACCTAGAGCTCTTATACCAACTTGTCACGACCCAAAATCTCACATGTCATGATGGCGCCTATCTCAATACTAGGCAAGCTGACAATCTCAATAAAACCACCATATCTTTTAAGTTTAAAAACATAATATCTAAATTCGGCGGAAGAAAACTCAAAAATACATATATAAACACTCCCAAAACTCGGTGTCACTTAGTACATGAGCATCTAAATGAATACAAGGTCTGACTGATAAAATCACTATCTGAAAATATAGAACAGTACGATAACTAAGAAGGAAGGGAGTCAAAGTGTCACGCCCCGAACCTAGGAGCGAGACAAGCACCCGGTGCCTCACCTAACCTGGCGTACCAAATTGTGACTAAGGGATTCTGAACATATAATGTCATACTTTGGCCATGGGGCCACATTGCAAGACAATTTGCGAAGCAAAATATAAAACTGAATGGAAACTAGCGCTAACTAAACATCAAGATAAAGCTAGGTCAACAAGGCCGTCATAGCTACTACAGCTGACAAACCATCAAATATACATACCAGGCCTACAAACCCAACATACTGCACTAACCAACAGGATATGTCTACAAGCCTCTACTGATAGATATATTGTGATCGGAACAGGGCCCCGACCTACCCATATTATATATATAAATACATACATAAGATGCACACAAAAACCTAGACCCGATAACTCCGAAGGTTGTGGAGCTTACCGATCAGGCTAAACTCTGGAAACACCTACTGAGGAGGTCTACTCGTCTGTCTATCTGAACCTGCATGCATGAAATGCAGCGTCCCCGAAAAAAGGGACGTCAGTACGAAATAATGTACCGAGTATGTAAGGCAATAACATAACTGAAAATTGAAACTGAACTGATAATATAATAACTGGAAGTAACTGGGAGTCAAAGATGATCTGGAGATATACTTACCTGCTGATACTGACTCAACTCCTTCAATATAGTAAGTAAAATAATTGTACGACCTTATAAGGCTCGTATATATAACTGCTCTGCCATAGTAGGCTCGCTCATAGGCGCTCGCCACACTAGTCTATGTATCTCGACCATGCTGGGCTTGCTCATAGGCACTCGGCCACAGTAGGCTCGGTATATAACTTTCCATCTGATCAGAGGTTGCCCAATAGGGGCCTGCCCATCGATTATAGCTCGATGGTAATGAAAATACTGTAATACTGTATATATAGGCTTGCTGCTCTCTTGACTGGAAGAAGACAATACTAAAATTGAATATAGAGTCTCGATAAGGAATAATATTGTAACTTATGAGACTAGAATAGTGTGAATAAATTCATGAATATGAACTTCTTTTTTTGTCTCATTACTAACACATGTAGCTACGAGATCATGCCAAAACGAAGGAAGGCTTAGCCTTAACATACCTTATCACAATCTTTCCAATCACCAATTTGAACTCACCTCTTCGCACCTTAATCTACAAGAATTATAATAATACTATCGTTAAGTTACGAAAGGTACAACTATCGCACAACGAACGACAAACTTATTTTGTATTAAAACGGGCAGCATCTCCCCTATAATCCTTACTTCCTCCAAATTCAAGATAACACCAACAATACAAGAACAGAACAATAACAACATATATACATCATTTTCCAGCCCTATATACACCATCAAATAGTACAAAACAGCCCAACACACCCCAATCTCTTCGTACACAAAACGACCACCGTAGTAGTGTCAAACGACCCGAAAATGTTATGACGAACGACCAGCCAACCACCCTACATTTATATGGTGTTTATAAACCCCCTTCCTCCTCCAAAACTCCACAAAACAGTAGTAAAACACGCAGCCCAACAGCAACACAAAATAGTCCACAAAACAGTCCGCTACAAGTGAATAACTCGAACTCGCGGCTTCCGATCACCGTCCCGTGAGTTCTTACAAGTATAGAATGACTTACCATGAATTTACAGAAGAAAAATTGGATGAAAGAGAGCAGTAAACTCACCTTATTTTTTGGATAACTCAGCTCTTATCTTGGTTCTTCAAACTCTAGGTTTTACCTCCAATTGGAACTTGAAAGGGAGAGAAAATCAATTAGGGTTTGTGGGAAATTTTTGGGAGGATTCTTTGTAGAGCTTATGTATGGTTATTATGCTCTATTTTAAGTCTAATATATGAATAAAATAGGCCCTTAAAAGGCCTCTTTGGAAGACCCGAAATGGCCCATTTTTTTGGGCTCACATTTAAGCAAGTAGGTGACACCTACTTGTCACCTAGCAGCTTGCGCAGTATCGCACAAATGCCCATATCTTTCTACTCCAATGTCGTATTGACAAACGGTTTAATGCATTGGAAAATAGACTCATAGATATTTATTTTGATGGGTGGAACACCCCATAACTCTAAGTATATTGGGAGAAAATCGCAATTACATTTGACCCAAAGTTTCAGTAAAACTTATGAATGTAACTTGTGATGACTTTCATCGACTTTTGTTCCACAACTCGCTTGACTTCAAAACATAACACATGGATGTCATACGACTAATATAAATCATAACATAATCTCCTTATCATGCTAAGCACCCTAGTCTCACCCCAAAGGTATATGTTATAACATTCCCAACTTGTCGACTTTCGACGAAACATTATTTTCTTCAATTGCTTTAGCTTCTGAACCGTGCAACCCTCTTTGTACTTGTTGTTCATGATCTTCAATATTTGTAACCTCAGAGGTAACATGATTAAATTACTTTATATACTTTTAAATATTATCTCATTTTTGGTCCTACATTAGTTTTCTTACGATGCATTTTTACGTACGAAAATATAGGGTGTAACATCATTCCCCCCTTGGGAATATTCATCCTCGAATGTTTACTCTTAGAGACTTTGGAAACTTTTGCCAGAGTATCCTTCTTATTGCATTAATACACACCCAAGACTGATCCTTGAAGCATCGTAATACACCACAAACCCCTCGGTACCCTCTGGCAGGGTCAATACCGGCGCCGAAGTCAACCTTGATTTCAATTCGTGGAAGCTCCTTTCACAAGATTCGGACCACTGTAACTTAACGCAGAAGAATATGTCACGCCCCGAACTCGGGGAGCGCGACTGACATTCAATAGAGTGGACGCGGTCAAGCAAGTCTGTCAGGTACTTTCTGCCCAAAACTCACTTATGAATAAAGAAAATACATATTTTCATTAATTAGACAATAATGAAATCATGTATACAATACCAATTCATTACCATTAGTTACTTAATTTTAAAGTCTCAAATTACACACACTTTCATGGTCTGAAGTGGAACAAGTAAATCAAACACATCATAATTGTAATGACCCGGCCAATCGTTTTGAGTTATACAACCTCGTTCCTCCATTTACTGATCAATTTATGCTTTACAATTGTAATGAGACTTGCCGGGGTAATTGGTTTGGGTCCGGTGATGCTTTGAAATGAATTGAGACACTTAGGTTCCAAAATGAAAACTTAAGTTGAAAAGGTTGACCGGATGTTGGTTTATGTGTAAACGACCCCGAAATGGAATTTTGGTGGTTCCAATAGCTCCGTATGATGATTTTGGACTTAGGAGCATGTTCAGCAAATTTTGTGAAAGTCCGTAGTTAAATTAGGCTTGAAATGGCTAAAATAAAAATTTAAGTTTGGAAGTTTGACCAAGGAGTTGACTTTTTGATATCGGGACGAAATTCGATTCTGAAAATTTGAATACCTATGTTATGTCATTTATGACTTGTGTGCAAATTTTGAGGCCAATCGAACTTGATTTGAAAGGTTTCGGCATCGAATGTAGAAGTTAAAAATTCTTAAGTTCATTAGGCTTGAATTGAGGCATGATTCGTGTTTTTAGCATTGTTTGATGTTATCTGAGGTTTCGACTAAGTTCGTATGATGTTTTAGAACTTGCTGGTGTATTTGGTTGAGGCCCGGGGGCCTTGGGTGAGTTTAGGTTGGTTAACGGATCAAATTTCAACTTAGAACAATTGAAACTTGATGCTGCCTACTGATGCAATCGCACTTGCGGAATTTGGCTTACAGAAACGAGCATGGAATCGCAGAAGCGGATGGTACGCAGAAGCGGATTCCTTGTCCGCAGAAGCGAATGGTGTCACAGTAGCGGGAGATGTACCGCAAAAATGGAACCGCGGATACGGTTAAAAATTCCGCAGAAGCGGAACCTCTGGGCAGTGTACAAAAATAGAGGGTTCTGAATATTTTGTCATTTTTGTTCATTTCCAACACGGTTTTGGGGCGATTTTCAGAGAGAATTCACGAGAAAACTTGAGGTACGTCACTTGTGATCATTGTTAGTCAATAATATTGGATTATCACTGAGTATTTCGACTAGATTACATGTTTTTTTGGTGAAATTAGAGGATTTGGGCCTAGTGATTTCAAAATAAGAATTTGAGATTTGGAGGTCGAGTTGAAGTTGGAATTTGGTAAATTTGGTATGGTTGGACTCGTTGTTGAATGGTCGTTCATATTTTTATAATTTTTGTCGAGTTTCGAGATGTGAGGCCCCACATGAAATTTTTGAGTTAAATTTCGGGGTTTAATTGAAAAATCTATATTTTTATATGGAACTAATTCCTATAATTTGTATTGACTGAACCAAATTATTTGTGACTAGATTCGAGCCGATTGGAGTCAGAAAATCGAGGGAAAGACATTTTTATTGATTGATTGAGCTTGGCTTGAGGTAAGTGGCTTGTCTAACCTTGTGTGGAGGAAATCCCCTTAGAATTTGATAATGTTGTAACATTTTGTGATATGTGAGCGCCGTGTACACGAGGTGACGAGTGCGTACACAAGCTAAATTTGGAAATATCGGTTCTTGCTGAGTAGTCTTCTCTTAAATTCTTTAACTGAGTTGCTTTAGTATATGTAGTGATCATGTTTAGTCTAGTATCACATGTCTACGTGCCCTAACTCTTACTTGCAATATGTGCAACATGCTTAGCTGGATTACTTGCTTATTTGATTTGATTTAAATCTTTAACTATGAGATTCTTACTGTAAATTCGTTGTTTTCTTTCGGATATCTGTTGCATTTATACTTTGGGACTACAAGGCGCTTCCTCGGAAGATCCCCTTATACTGCATATTTACTTTTGGGACTACGAGGTAGTTCTTTGGGAGATCCCCCAGTACTGCATATTTACTTTTGGGACTACGAGGCGGTTCCGCTGGAGATCCCCCTATACTACATATTTACTTTTGGGACGACAAGGCGATTCCTCGGGAGATCCCCTTATACTGCATATTTACTTTTGGGACTACGAGGCAATACCTTGGGAGCGCCCCAGTAGCTTATCTATATTTACTGTGCTGATATTTTCTGAAACTTCTTATTCTTTAAACTTTCAGTCATTTCAAAATATTATTATATCTTCTGCCTTACTTTTCTTTTAAACCAGTAGGGCCCTGACCTGACCTCGTCGACCTCGTCATTACCCTACCAAGTTTAGGTTTGGCAATTACTGTGTACCATTGTGGTGTCTCATACTACAATTATGTTCATCTTTTGTGCAGATCTAGGTTCTCCCCACCAGACCAGATACTAGTGAGTTGGACCGCACATGAAGACTTCAAGGTATATCTGCTAACATCTGCAGACCTTGGAGTCCCCCTCTATCCTTACTATGTTGTTTTTCTTATTTTTCTTTAGACTCTGATGTATAGAGACACTTAGTATTTGCTCTTAGAAGCTTGTGGCTTTCTTTCACCGTGTTTTGGGAGTTGTAATTATTGAATGACAATTTTATATTTATATTTCATGTGTTGAGATTGGACATTAGTTTATTATTCATTAATTCCGCAAATTATTAGGTTTACCTAGTCTTAGAGACTAGGTTCCATCACGACATCCTACAGAGGGGAAATGGGGTCATGACAAGTTGGTATCAGAGCTCTAGGTTCATAGGTGTTATGAGTTACAAGCAGGTTTAGTAGAGTCTCACGGATCGGAGACGTTTGTACTTATCTTTGCGAGGCTATGGAACTGTTAGGAAATTGTTCACTTCTTTGATTCCTTATCGTGAACATTTGTTGACATCAAAATTCTAAACTCTTGTCTTTTTATTCTCTCACAGATGGTGAGGACACGCACAACTATATCTGATGATCAGACACCCATGCCCCCTGTTGGAGCCGCAAGAGGCCGGGGCCAGGGTAGAGGCTGGACCAGAGGCCGAGCCAGAGGGCGAGGAAGACCACGTGGTGCAGCCAGAGCACCTGCACGAGCTGCTGCAGTAGAGCCACCGGTAGCTCCTGTTTGAGAGCAGGTACCTGAGACTCATGTTACTACCCCTCCACTTCAAGTGACTCTTGCCTTGTTTTTGAACATGTTCGACACTCTAGCTCAGGCAATGTTGATTCCACTTGCTCCTGCCAGATCTCAGGCCGAGGGAGGAGCATAGACTCCCACCTCCCGTACCCCAGAGCCATTGGCCCAGGTTGACCATGCCCCGGAGGTTATACTAGTGCAGCTAATTGTACCAGTTCGACCCGAGGTTACGACAGTAGTTTCGGAGGGGGAGCAACTCAGACTCGAGAGGTACAAGAAGTACCACACACCTACTTTCAGTGGCTTGGCATCAGAGAATGCCCAGGGTTTTCTTGAGGAGTGACATTGTATCCTATGAACTCAGGGTGTTGCGAAGACTAGTGTGGTTTGTTTCACGATATTTTAGCTTAGAGGAGTGGCCTACCAGTATTGGCGGGCATACGAGTTGGATAGTCCAGCTTAGGAAACTTCACTCACTTGGACTTAGTTTTTAGATATGTTCTTGGGGGAATATGTTCCTTAGAGTCATAGAGATACATGGCGCGCAGAGTTTGAGCAGTTGCGCCAGGGTTCTATGACCGTGTCAGAGTATGCGGTCTGATTCAATGGTTTGGCTAGGCATGTACCAATCTTGGTTGCTACTGTTCGAGATCGAGTTCATTGGTTCATTGAGGGGCCCAACCCAGTATCAGATTGAACATGGCCCACGAGTTGGAGATGGATATTATGTACCAGCAGGTAGTAGGTATTTCTAGGAGGTTAGAGGGTATGCTAACTCGGGATAGAGAGGAGAGAGAGGCCAAGGGGTCTCGAGAGTTTGGCACTTTAAGTGGTACTCATGCCACAGCTACAGCTCGTCAGGGTAGAGGTTATATGGGTCGTCCTGTTCATTCAGCCATTCTGGCTGCCAGCAGTGGTCTGACCACTACTAGGCCCCAGGATCCTTATTATGCACTGCCAGTGTCTAGAATACCTCCTGTACGGGGTGCTTCTAGCGGTTAGTCCAGTCGATCAGGCCCGAGCCAGTCACAACAGACACATCCTTTGAGAGTTTGTTTTGAGTGTGGTGACACTCGTCATATGGTTAGGGATTGCCCCAGATTCAGGAGAGGTACACCTCCACAGATTTCGCAGGCTCTACCTATTCCACAGGGTCCTCAAGCTTCCCATGCCATGATTGCTGCACCAGCTACCACTCCACCTGCAAAGCCAGCTAGAGGCGGAGTTCGGCCAGGTAGAGGTTGCCCTAGAGGGGGAGGCCAGGCCAAATATTACGCCATTTCTTCTAGGACAGAGGCAATTGCATCATATTCTATTATCACAGGTATTGTTCTGGTCTGTCATAGAGATGCATCAGTCTTATTTGATCTACGCTCCACTTATTCTTATGTGTCATCTTATTTTGCCCCGTATTTGGGCATATCCCGTGATTCTTTGAGTTCTTCTGTTTATGTATCTACACCCGTGGGTGATTTTATTATTGTTGATTTCGTGTATCAGTCATGTTTGACTATGATCAGTGGTTTTAAGATGAGAGCTGATTTATTATTGCTCAGTATGGCGGATTTTGATGTTATTTTGGGCATGAACAGGTTATCACCCTATCACACTATCCTTGACTATCACGCCAAGACGGTGACGCTGGCTATGCCAGGTCTACCGCAGCTAAAGTGGAGAGGTACCTTGGATCATGTTCCTAGCAGCGTTGTTTCATTTCTTAAAGCTCAGCGAATGGTTGAGAATGGGTGTAATGCGTATCTGGCCTATGTGAGAGATGTTAGTGTTGATACTCCTACCATCGAGTTAGTTCCGGTAGTTAAGGATTTTGCAGATGTATTTCCGGCAGATCTTCCGGGCATGCCGCCCGATAGAGATATTGACTTTGGCATTGATTTGATACTGGGAACTCAGCATATCGTATGGCCTCAGTATAATTGCAAGAATTAAAAGAGCAGTTATAGGAGCTGTTTGATAAGGGTTTTGTTTGTCCCAGTGTATCGCCTTGGGGGTACTCTTATCTTATTTGTGAAGAAGAAGGATGGTTCTATGCGGATGTGTATTGATTAGCGCCAGTTGAACAAGGTGACAGTGAGGAACATGTATCCATTGCCTCGTATTGATGATCTATTTGATCAGCTTCAAGGTTCCTGGGTATTCTCTAAAATTGACTTGCGTTCAGGCTATCACACGCTGAAGATTCTGGAGCCAGACATCCCGAAGACTGCTTTTAGGACACCGTATGGTCATTACGAGTTCCTTATTATGTCATTTGGGCTAACCAACGCCCCAATGACATTCATGCACTTGATGAACAGTGTATTTCAGCCCTATCTCGACTCCTTCATCATCGTATTTATTGACGACATTCTGGTGTACTTCCAAAGTCGGGAGGATCATGAGCAGCACTTGAGGCCTGTGCTTCAGACCTTGATAGAGAAGAAGCTATATGCAAAAGTTTTGAAGTGTGATTTCTGGCTAGACACAGTAGCATTTATGGGTCTTGTAGTATCGAGTGAGGGGATCAAGGTAGACCTGAAGAAGATTGAAGCAGTGCAGAGTTGGCCCAGACCATCCTCAACTACGGAGATCTAGAGTTTTCTTGGCTTGGCGGGGTATTACCATCGATTTGTAGAGGGCTTTTCGTCTATTGCAACACCTATGACCAGATTGACCCTTAAGAGTGCTCCGTTCAGGTGGACCAAGGAATGTGAGGAGATCTTTCTAAAGCTCAAGACAATTGTGACTACAACCCTAGTATTGGTATTACCTACAAGATTAGGGTCTTATATTGTGTATTGTGATGCGTCGCGTATTGGTCTAGACGTAATGTTGATGCAAGATGGTAGGGTTATTGCCTATGCGTCCAGACAACTAAGGGTACATGAGAAGAATTATCCTGTCCACGACCTCGAGTTAGCAACTATTGTTCATGCCTTGAAGATCTGGCGGCACTATTTGTATGGTGTTCCTTGTAAGGTTTTCGCCGATCACCGGAGTCTACAACATCGGTTTAAACAGAAGGATCTTAACTTGCGGCAACATAGATGGTTGGAGTTCCTTAAGGATTATGTTATCACCATTCTCTATCAACCCAGAAAGGCCAATGTAGTGGCTGATGCCTTGAGTCCTAAGGTGGAGAGTTTGGGCAGCTTAGCATACTTACCGGTAGCAGAGATGACTTTAGCCTTGGATATTCAGGCCTTGGCCAACCAGTTTGTCAGATTGGATATTTCCAAGCCGCGCCGAGTTCTAGATTGTGTGATTTCTCAATCTTCTCTCTATGATCATATCAGAGAAGGTCAATATGATGACCCCCATTTGCTTGTCTTTAAGGACACGGTTCAGCACGGTAATGCGAAGTAAGCCACTATTGGGGATGACAGTGTATTACGGATGCAGGGAAGGCTATGTGTGTCTAATTTAGATGGTTTGCGTGAGTTGATTCTCCAGGAGACTCACAGTTTGCGGTACTCCATTCGTCTAGGTGTCGCGAAGATGTATCAGGATTTGAGGCAGTACTATTGGTGGAGGCGAATGAAGAAAGATATAGTTGGGTTTGTAGGTCGGACTTTAAATTGTCAACAGGTGAAGTACAAGCATCAGAGACCGAGCGGATTACTTCAGAGACTTGAAATTATGGAGTAGAAGTGGGAGCATATTACCATGTACTTTGTAGTTGGGCTTCCATGAAATTTGAGGAAGTTTGATGCTGTTTGGGTGATTGTAGATCGGTTAACCAAGTCCGCACATTTTATTCCAGTTGGTACTACTTGTTCTTCCGAGCGATTGGCTGAGATTTATATCTGCGAGAATGTTCGCCTACACGGTGTGCTAGTGTCCATCATTTCGGATCAGGGCACGCAGTTTACATCATAATTTTGGAGAGCAGTGCAGCGAGAATTAGGTACACAGGTTCAGTTGAGTACATGATTTCACCCTCAGACGGACGAACAGTTTGAGCGCACTATTCAGATATTGGAGGATATGCTACGCGCCTGTGTCATTGATTTTGGGGGTTCTTGGGATCAGTTTCTGCCACTTGCAGAATTTGCTTACAATAATAGCTACCAAACGAGCATTCAGATGGATTCATATGAGGCTTTATATGGGAGACGATGCTGGTCTGCAGTTGTTTGGTTTGAACCGGCTGAGTCTAGGCTATTGGGTACTGATTTGGTGCAGGATGCTTTGGAAAAGGTTAAATTGATTCTGGATCAACATGGCACGGCGTAGTTTAGATAGAAGAGTTATGCGGACCGGAAGGTCCGTGATGTTATTTACATGGTTGGGGAGAAATTTCTCCTTAATATTTCACCCATGAAGGATGTGTTGAGGTTCGGAAAGAAGGTCAAGCTGAGTCCTAGGTATATTGGGCCTTTTAAAATACTTAAGAAGATTGGTGAGGTGGCTTATGAACTTGTATTACCGTCTAGTCTATCGGGTGTTCATCCAATGTTTCATGCATCGATGCTCCGAAAGTATCTCGAGGATTCGTCTCATGTTTTGGATTTCAGTACAGTACAATTGAATGATAATTTGACGTATGATGTGGAGCGGGTGACCATTTTAGACCGGCAAGTTTGAAAGCTGAGATCAAAGAATATAGCTTCAATGAAAGTGTAGTGGAGAGGCCATCCAGTCGGAGACGCTACCTAGAAGATTGAGTGGGAGATGTAGAGCAAATACCCACACCTATTTGAGGCTAGAGGTATGATTCTAAACCTGTTCGAGGACGAATGTTTAATTAAGAGCGGGAGAATGTAACGACCCAGCCGATCGTTTTGAGTAATATAACCCCGTTATTGGACTTGTCGGGGTAACTGGTTCGGGTCCGGTGAGGTTTTAAAATGTAACTGGTTTGATAGGTTTCAGCATCGAATATATAAGTTGAAAATTCTTAAGTTCATTAGGCTTGAATTGAGGTATGATTATTGTTTTTAGCGTTGTTTGATGTGATTTGAGGTTTCGACTAAGTTCGTATGATGTTTTAGGACTTGTTGGTGTATTTAGTTGAGGTTTCGGGGGCCTCAAGCGAGTTTTGGATAGTTAGCGAATCAAATGTGGACTTAGAACAATTGAAACTTGCTGGTGCCTACTAATGCAATCGCACCTGCAGAATTTGGCTCACTGGTGCGAGCTCGCAGAAATGATCCTAGCATCGCAGAAGCGGATGGTCCGCATAAGCGGATGAGGTGTCACAGAAGTGACGCAATGGTTGCAAATGTGGCCTGGGCTAAGGGGGCCTTGGACAGCAGAAGCGAATCCGCAGAAGCGGGAGGTTTAATGCAAAAACGGAACCGCAGATGCGGTTAAAAGTGCCGCAAAATTGGAACCTGTGGGCAGTGTACAAACACAGAGGGTTCCGAGTTTTTTTGTCATTTTTGATCATTTCCAACACGGTTTTAATTCATGGAAAAACTTGAGATAAGTAACTTATGATCATTGTTAGTCAATAATATTGGATTATCACTAAGCATTTCGACTAGATTACATGTTTTTAGGTGATATTAGAGGATTTGGGCCAAGTGATTTCAAAATAGAAATTTAAGATTTGGAGGTCGAGGTGATGTCGGAATTTGGTAAATTTGGTATGGTTGGACTCGTGGTTGAATGGGCATTCATATTTTGTAAATTTTGTGGGTGTGGTTGAATGGGTGTTCATATTTTGTAATTTTTGTCGGATTCTGAGACGTGGGCCCCACCGGCGATTTTTGAGTTATATTTCGGGTTTTTATTGAAAAATATGTATTTTCATATGAAATTAATTCCTATAATTTGTATTGACTGAATCGAATTAATTGTGACTAGATTCGAGCCGATCAGAGTCGGAATATCAAGGGAAATGCATTCTTATTGACTGATTAAGCTTGGCTTGAGGTAAGTGGCATGTCTAACCCTTGTGTGTTTGGGGGGGGGTGAACACGGGCTAAATTTCGAAATATCGATTCTTGCCGAGTAGTCTTCTATTAAATTCTTTAACTGAGTTGGTTTAGTGTATGTAGTAATCATGTTTAATCTAGTATCACATGTCTACGTGCCCTAACTTTTACTTGTAATATATGCAACATGCTTAGCTGAATTAGCTGCTTATTTGATTTGATTTAAATCTTTAACGGTGAGATTCTTAATGTAAATTCATTATTTCCTTCGGATATCTGTTGTATATTTACTTTGGGACTATGAAGCGGTTCCTCGGGAGATCCCCCTATACTACATATTTACTTTTGGGACTACGAGGTGATTCCTTGGGAGATCCCCCAGTACTGAATATTTACTTTTGGTACTACGAGGCGGTTCCTTGTGAGATCCCCCTATACTGCATATTTACTTTTGGGACTACGAGGCGGTTCCTCGGGAGATCCCCATGTACTGCATATTTACTTTTGGGACTACAAGGCGGTACCTCAGGAGCGCCCATGTAGTTTACCTCTATATATTGTGCTGATATTTTCTGAAACTTCTTATTGTTTAAACTTTTAGTCATTTCAAAATATTATTATATCCTCTTCCTTACTTTTCTTTTAAACTAGTAGGGCCCTGACTCGACCTCGTCACTACCCTACCGAGGTTAGGCTTGTCACTTACTGTGTACCTATGTGGTGTACTCATACTATACTTCTACACATCTTTTTGTGCAGATCCAGGTTCTCCCCACCAGACCAGATACAAGTGAGTTGGACCACACGTGGAGACATCAAGGTATATATGCCAGCGTCCGCAGACCTCGGAGTCCCCATCTATCCTTACTATATTGTTTTCCTTATTTTCCTTTAGGCTCTGATGTATAGAGACACTTAGTATTTGCTCTTAGAAGCTTGTGACTTGTTTCCACCCGGTTTTGGGAGTTGTAATTATTGAATGGCATTTTTATATTTATATTTCATGTGTTGAGATTGGACTTTAGTTTATTATTCATTGATTCCACAAATAGTTAGGCTTTCGTAGTCTTAGAAACTAGGTGCCATCACGACATCTTACAGAGGGGAAAATGGGGTTGTGAAAATAACTTGTTTGACTTCCCCAGCACTAATATACAACTCATACTATGTCTACAGAGCCTCTAATAGATATAAAAGAGTACTATGATAGTGTCGGCAATAAGGCACCAGCTATACCTCAAACACAATACATAAGGAACAAAAGATACATGACCCCGAAATGAAGTGGGGCTCACCAAGTCAGCTGGGAAGAGGATGTACCGCTATCACTGATCAATGTTTCTTGCTGTGGAACCATCTGCATCCATTGAAGATGCATCTCCCCCGATAAAAGGGACATTAGTACATATGAAATAGTACTAGTATGAATGACAAAACATCCTCTCAATAGAATGACTAATAATACAAGCAAGAATAATCATAATATTAGTGGAAGCTTCAGACAACATCAAACCTCAAGTTGGACCAAAATAATGTTCAAATAAATTTTCATATCTTAAGTTGTTAGATCTTAAGTACCGATATGCCACCGTTCACAATACCAATGCCACCGTACTTTTAGCACGAAGTCCGATCTGAGACATCAACCATAATCACAATTTCAATTTCAATTACAATTTCCAGCACAATCACCACCATTTGTGCGGCATGGCAACCAATCACGACCCGATCAGCTAGGCTGTCTCACCACAATGATATGTGTATCGACATCATCCTTTTCTACTAATCATCTCAATTCATACTTCTTTCACATATTTTCATTTCATTGGCACTAGTGGCCACAATTATAAAATTATTCTTTGCATGCCAGTCGTATTTAGTATTTCATACTCACCTTTTTCATTTTCAAACATCATCATAATCATCATCAACAAGGCATTTCAAATCAAGGTTTTTAGTACACATGTGGGCAATTTAGAGTCTTAGGCACATAGATGTTTTTCACAAAATTTAGCATAATAGTCTTCGTTTGAACTTGACTTGAAGTTGAAACATTTTTAATGCACAACCCATACTTTGAACACATTCTCAAATGATAACATAACATGATAAAAGCATTTGGGATACATATTAAACACGTATCTTTCAACACAAACGTATTTGGAATAGCCAATTTTATAATGAACAACTCGGGACTTACATAAACTACATGAATACCGTGAGATTCAATTCTGAGAGAGGAGTTTAGCAAACATACCACTAATTCATCCCTTAATGATATTACAACAATCCACTGCACTAACCAACTTCAATCTACAATAAGAACATCCAATGGGACCAATATTAGTAAGAAATTTCATAATTTAGGCCATTTAGGCATTTTATCAAACACCAAGTAGGCATGAATCTCTACACCTCTTAACCATAGACTTAGTTCATCCAACTACTACCATTTACCAACAATTTATCCGACCATCATTCTTAAACAATTTATAACTTCTAACATCACATACTTACCATCCATCCACTCTCAACCAACAAAATTCCATCAAATAATCACCTTTCAATCTCTACAATGGTTATGTATTTAAATTGGGAACTCATGGCTTCCAATCACCATACCATATGTTCAAAAACATAATTCATACTCATATTCCCATAATATATCCATACATGTAAGTCTAAGGGTGTAGGATTACCCTTTGGAAGAAATCTTGCAAAACCATCCTTTGAGTTCTTGAAGAAATTACTTGAAAATCTATGTATTTATGGAGGATTGAGTTAGTTTTAGGGTGGAATTGATAGAATGAAGCACCGAATTAGTATGTATTACTCACCTTGAATATGGGGGGAGTTGGAGGTCTTGAGAGAGTGGAGGAAAACCCCAAATTTCGGCCAAGAGAAATGGGGAAAAATGAACCCCGAAATGAGTATATAATGTTTTGGGCGCCATAGGTGGCGTGGGGTGCTGCTTGTGGCACTGTTTCCAGAACCTAAAAGAAATACCAGCGCCAGGTCTAGCACCCCACGCTACCCTAGGCACTGGCGATGGGAAATATTTTCTATTTCGCCTGGAAATGGGCATAACTCTCTCATACGATATTCGAATTCGACATTGTTTTTTGCTATGTCTCTGTAATTTCTATACGAATCTAATGCTTCAATAAAAACTTAATTTGGAGCTTATTTTCTTAATGTGACACCACTTATGCTTGAATAAATGACGTCAAAGTATCTTAGAAATATCCAAATTAAATTCGGGCATACACCCGAGTCCAAAATCACTATTCGGACCTAACGGAATCATCAAAACTCCGATCCGAGGTCGAATACAAAAAATCTCAAACTTGGTCATAATACATCATATGAAGTTACTCAAGACTTCAAATAATTGGATGGACGTAAATGTTCAAAATGACAAGTCGGGTCATTATATTCTCCCCCACTTAAGATCATTCGTCCTCGAATGAGGGTTAGAATCCGCCATAGACACCCAATGTGCCTTAAATCCTCATCCACATACCAAAAGTTCCCAATTTTACTAACTCTATAAATTTCCAAAAATTTTGGCAGAGTTTCCCATGTAATGGTGCCTATCCAGCTGTCAGAGAATCCCAGAAACCAATCCTAACAACATATACATAATTCATAGAAGGTAATATCTTAACATTTTCATAGAACGCAACTACCTAACTACGTAGTTATTCAAACAAGTGAGAGTACTTCTTCTTCATCTCTTCCTCGGCCTCCAAAGTAGCCTCTTCAACCTGTTGGTTTCGTCATAACACTTTCACGGAGGTAATTTATTTATTTCTTAGATTTCGGACTTGCCTATCAAAAATGGAAACTTGAATTTCTTCATAAGTCAGTTCTTCATTAACCTCAATAGTCTCAACCGGAACAATGAGTGTCGGGTCTTCAACTACTTTCTTCAACATAGACACATGAAATACCGGGTGCATTAATGACATCTCAGGTGGTAGGTCAAGCTTGTACGCCACTTCACCAATACTATGAATGATTATGTACGGTCCGACATACGTCGGACTCAATTTTCCTTTCTTACCGAATCGCATTACACCATTCATGGGGGAAACCTTCAAGAATACCCAATCATCTTCTTTGAACTCTAAATACCTACGATGAACATCCGAATAAGACACAAGCTTCTCCATAGCCTAATGCATGAGGTATGGCCATATCAACTCTTCTTCCCCAATCTCGAACCACCCAATGGGATATCTACATCTCCTACCATATAAAGCCTTGAACGTTGCCATCTAAATGCTGAAATGATAACTATTATTGTAGGCAAATTCTATAAGTAGCGAATGATCATCCCAGCTACCTTTCAAGTCAAGAACACAAGCGCGCAACATATCCTCAAGTGTCTGAATAGTCCGCTCTACCTGCCCGTCTGTCTTTGGATGAAAGTTTGTACTACGATTCACCTGAGTACCCAAAACTTGATGAAATGTCTTCCAAAACTTAGCTGTGAATTGTGCCCCCTGATCAGAAATGATAGAAACTGGAGTGTCATGCAACCTGACTATTTCTTTGATATACAACTGAGCATATTGTTCCACTGTGTCGGTAGCCTTAACCGGCAAGAAGTGTGTTGATTTCATGAGTCGATCCACAATCACCCAAATCGAGTCAAACTTATGAAGAGTGCGAGGTAGTACTACCACAAAGTCCATATTAATTATTTCCCACTTCCACATTGGAATTTCTATGTTCTCTGCCAACCCACCGGGCCTTTTGTGTTCGACCTTCACTTGCTGACAATTCAGATATTTTGCCACAAAGTCCGCTAAGTTCCTCTTCATATCTTTCCACCAATAGACTTCCTTAAGATCATGATACATTTTTGTAGAGCCCGGGTGCATGAAATACCTAGAAGTGTGAGCCTCGGTCATGATTCTTTCCCGGAGACCATCTACATTTGGAATACATAGACGCCCTTGGTACCTTAGTGTACCATCACTCATGCCAATAGAAAAGGCCACGGTCTTATGTTTATGAATCCCCTATTTTATTTGTGCCAACAATGGATCTTAGTATTGTTTCTCCTTTACTTCCACAACAAGTGATGATTCAGCCTTATTTTGCACAATCTCTCATCTTTCACTAGAATCAGCAACACGAACTCCCAAACTAGCCAACAGATGAACCTCCTTGGCCAACGATTTTGATATGCCTAAAAGTTTGCTAAACTACCCATAGATTTCCAGCTAAGAGCATCCGCCACAACATTAGCCTTCCCCAGATGATATAGAATATCAATGTCGTAGTCCTTGAGTAACTCAAGCCATCTTCTCTGCCTCAGATTCAATTCCTTCTACTTGAAAATATAGTGAAGGCTCTTATGGTCCATGAATATATCTACATGGACCCCATATAAATAATGACGCAATATTTTTAATGCAAATACCACCGCCGCAAGTTCTAAGTCATGCGTGGGGTAATTCTTCTCACGATTTTGAGTTGCCTAGAAGCATAAGTGATCACCTTGCCATGTTTTATCAATACACACCCAAGTCCGATTCTCGAAGAATCATAATATATTATAAACCCATTTGTACCCTCTGGTAGGGTCAACACTAGTGCCGTAGTCAATCATGTTTTCAACTCTTGGAAGCTTCTTTCGCAAACATCGGACCATTGGAACTTAATTTCCTTCTACGTCAATTTATTCAATATAAAGGCAAGAGTAGTGAACTCCTCCTCAAACTTTCTGTAAAACCCAGCTAAACCTAAGAAACTGCGAATTGATGTTGTAGTTGTAGGCCTTGGCCAATTCTTCACAGCTTCAATCTTCTGAGGATCAACCTTAATCCCTTCACTAGAGACGGATGACCCAAGAATGTGATAGATTCAAGCCAAAATTCACACTTTGAAATTTTTGCATATAACTTGTATGGTTTGCAGAACTACCCTGAGATGATCAGCATGGTCCTCTCGACTTCGTTAATACACAAGAACATCATCAATGAACATTATCACAAAGGAGTTGAGAAAAAGCTTGAAGACTCGATTCATAAGATCCATGAATGACGTCGGGGCATTTGTTAGTCCAAAATACGTCACCAAAAATTCAAAGTGCCAATATCGGGTTCTAAAATTTGTTTTTGTAATATCCTGCTCCTTGATCTTCAATTGATGATACCCGTATCATAAATAAATTTTGGAGAAGTACTTAGCACCCTGCAACTGGTCAAACAAATCACCTATCCTTGGTAGTGGATACTTATTCTTGATTGTGACCTTGTTGAGCTGCTGATAGTCAATACACATTCTTAGGGACCCATCTTTCTTCCTTACAAAGAGGATCGGTGTGCCTCAAGGCGAGACACTCGGACGGATGAAACCTTTCTCTAATAAATCCTTCAATTGTTCCTTTAGTTCTTTCAATTCTGCCGGTGCCATCCTGTATGGTGGAATAGATATAGGTTGCGTGCCTGGCATCACATCAATCCCAAAATAAATCTCCCTATCTTGTGAGATCCCCAGGAGCTCATCCGGAAAGACTCCTGAAAATTCATTCACAACAGGCACAGACTCAAGTGTAAGTGCCTCAACATCGATGTCCGTAACCCGGACCAAATGGTAAATAGACCCCTTGTTGATCATCTTCGTGGCGTTAAGGTAAGAAATAAACCTACCCTTAGGCACCACATCATCCCCCTTCCACTCAATAACTGGCTCATTTGGAAATTCAAACCTAACAGTTCTGGTTCGGCAATCAAGCTTTGCAAAACATGAATAAAGCCAGTACATCCCCATTATTCATAAAAATCGACCATCCCAATTCAATGAGATCGGTCATGATGTTTCGACCATGCAACGTGACAATACAATCCCTATAAACCCATGCGGCCAAAATAGACTCACCTACCAAAGTAGATACAGAGAATGGCTCATGAAGATGTTCCGGTTCTATCCTAAATTCCATAGAAACATAAGGAGTGACATATGATAAAGTGGAACCGAGATCAATAGGAGCATATACATCATGAGGTTGGACAGTCAATATACCTGTGACAACATCTGGAGAAGCCTCTAAATTCTGGCGACCCCTCATAGCATAGAAGCGGATGGATCCTCCCGAACTCTGTGCTCCACCCCTAGTTGCATCACGCCCTACGGGTGTTCGAGTGCCTCGAGCTGGAGGAGGTTCTGTGGATGTAGTAGCTGCAGAACTGGCTGGCCGTGCCGTGCCCCTGCCCCTGCCCGTGCCCTGGCGGGATGAACGACAATCTCTCTGATTGTGACCCCTTAATCTGCACCTGTAGCATATGGGTAAGTCCATGTAGCATATTCCTAAGTGCATATTTCCACACCAAGGGCATAGGGGCCTGTGCTTCTGCTGGAATCGACCATTAGGCCGACCCTACTGGTAGGATCCCCTGTTGCCCTGACCGGGCCAAAAATGACTCTACTGCTGCTGACTGGGCTTTGACAGCGGTGCACTGATTGAAGACAGATCAAAATACTGGGATGGCCCTGATAACCTTCCCCTGAATGCTGACATGCCGCCACTAGGGGAAACAACAAAGTTGCCCGCGGAGCGTGCCTTATTGCTACCCTCTCGCTCCATTCTGTTCTTCAATTTGCGGGTCTCTATGGCTTGAGAAAATGCCACCATCTTCCCATAGTTCATATCAGAACTCATAGCAGCTGTAGCGGCCTCATTAATTATCAAGAGACTAAGGCCCTACACAAACCGATACATTTTAGCCTCCATAATGGGCAACATGTAAATAGCATACTTGGATAGGTGCGCGAATCTCATATGGTACTCCCACACACCCAGGCTACCTTGCCTCAGGCTCTCAAACTCAGTGACATGGGTTGTCTTAGTCTCGACAGGCAAGAAATGATCAATGAAGGCATCAGAAAACTCACTCCACCTCGTCGAAGGGATCCCCTCCTTATGAGACTCCTCTCATAGCTCAAACCAAGAATATTCCACCTCTTTCAGGATGTAGGAAGCCAACTCCACTTCTTCTGCCTCAGTGGCACGCATAACTTGGAGAGTCTTGTGCATCTCATCAATGAAGTCCTGAGGGCCCTCCTCGGGGTTAGTACCCGTGAACACCGAAGGATCTCACTGAAGAAACTTGTTCACTATGGAACTAGCGGAATCCTCATGCAGACTAGAAGAAGTAGGTGCAACATTTGATCTTTGGGCCTGGGAAGCCACTATCTGAGCCAACATCTGTATGACTCCCCTAAGATCCCCATCAGAAACTCTGGAATCCGAAGCTGGAAGTGGAACTGGAATATTAGTTGGAGGGACCGTTGCGCCCTCAGTAGGTGTAGGGGCAGGTGCAATCTGATCAATTGTAGTATAGTCATGCAGTGTAGTAATTGGGGAATATCCCCACCTCTAGTGTTCTTACCTACATCACCAAGAATAGGATCAACTGCCACTCCCGGGGTGATATTGGCTCTCTAGCCTGTTCTTGCCCTCTTCTTAGGTGTCATGTACTGCAAATTAGAGCAACGCACGAGTTAAAAGAGGAAAATTCTTACAATTAGCTTTATCTCACAATCTAGAACATCAAAGAAGGGTGAAATTCCTAAATGTCCAAGTAGCCTCCTCATTATAGATGAGGTCGACAACACGCCGATAAGAAGGACTCTACCAGACATGGCTCCGAGAAATCCTAGGACACTTTAAAACCTTAGGCTCTGATACCAAGTTTGTTACGCCTCGAAATCAGGGAGCGCGACCGACGCTCAACCGAGTGGACCCGGTCAAGCAAGCATGCCAGATACTTTCCGCCCAAAACTCACTTATGAATAAAGAGAATTCATATTTTCGTTAATTAGACAATACGAAAATCATGTATACAATACCAATTCACTACCATTAGTTACTTCATTTTAAAGTCTCAAATTACACACACTTCATAGTTTGAAGTGGAACAAGTAATTCAAGCACATCATAACTTGTTTGACTTCCCCATCACTAATATACAACCCACACTATGTCTACGGAGCCTTTAATAGATACAAAAGAGTACTATGATAGTGTCGGCAACAAGGCCCCGACTATACTTCAAACACAATACACAAGGAACTACAGATACATGACCCCGAAATGAAGTGGGGCTCACCAAGTCAGCTGGGAAGAGGGTGTACCGCTATCACTAATCAATATCTTCTGTTATGGAACCACCTGCATCCACTGAAGATGAAGCGACCCCGAAAAAAAGACGTTAGTACATATGGAATAGTACTAGTATGAATGACAAAACATCCTCTCAATAGAATGATTAATAATACAAGCAGGAATAATCATAATATTAGTGGAAGCTTCAGACAACATCAAACCTCAAGTTAGGACCAAAACAATGTTCAAATAAATGTCCATATCTTAAGTTGGGAGATCTTTAGTACCAATATGCCACTGTTTACTATAAGAATACCACCGTACTTTTAGCATGGAATACGATCATGACCCGATCGCCTAGACTGTCTCACCCGAGACATCAACCACAATCACTATTTCAATTACAATTTCCAGTACAATCACCACCATGTGTGCGGCATGGCATCCGATCACGGCCCGATCGACTAGGCCGTCTCACCACAATTTTAAGTGGATCGACATCATTCTTTTCTACCAATCATCTCAATTCATACTTTTTTCGCATCTTTTCATTTCATTGACACTAGTGGCCACAATTATAAAATGATTCTTGGCACGTCAGCCATATTTAGTATTTCATGCTCACCTTTTCTTACTTTTAAACATCATCATCATCATCAACAACTTAAAATCAAGGTTTTTAGTACAATGTGGGCAATTTAGAGTCTTAGGCACATAGACGTTTTCACAAAATTTAGCATGATAGTCTTCGTTTGAACTTGACTTGAAGTCAAAATTTTTTTGATGCACAACTCATACTTTGAACACATTCTCAAATGATAATATAACATGATAAAAGCATTTGGGATACATATTGAACATATATCTTTCAATACAAACTTATTCGGAATAGCCAATTTTATAATGAACAACTCGGGACTTACATAAATTACCTGAATATCGTGGGATTCAATTCTAAAAGAGGAGTTTAGCCAACATACCTCAAATTCGTCCCTTAATGATACTACAATGATCCACTACACTAATCAACTTCAATCTACAATAACAACGTCGAATGTGACCAATATTAGCCAAATTTTAGGCCATTTAGGCATTTTATCAAATACCTAGCATGCATGAATCTCTATACCTCTTAACCATAGAATTAGTTCATCCAACTACTACCATTTACCAAAAATTTATCCCACCATCATTCTTAAATAATTCATAACTTCCAACATCACATACATGGCCATCCATCCACACTCAACCTGTAACACCCCGAAAACTTTTGAAGTATTTCAGTGTAAAGCCCCGTAATTTTCGCAAATGAATTCAAGGTTTCGTGGTGCCAGAGTAGGCTTACATGTTTGAGGACGCGGTTCAGACTTTTTAGGTTGACTAATGCACCGGAAAGTAAAGGAAATTTTTTGGAGGAAAAGCGCATTTATGCGGCCCATTATGTGGCCGCATAATCACTCTACGGACCGCATAATGGCCGCAGAGTGAAGCAGTAAGTTTGGCCAACTTGAGGTCCGTTTTGCGGTCGATTATGCGACCGCATATCGGTCGCATAATCCCTCTTGGGTTTTTACGGATGGAGTTCTGCGGTATATTTTTGCGATCGCAGAACGAGTATGCGGACCGCATACTGGTCGCATACTTGGGCCAAAAGTTCAGGCCCCTGAGGGGCATTTCTGCGGTCATTTTGCGGACCGCATAACTATTATGCGGTCGCATATGCGACCGCAGACCTGTGTCAGGGCACCAATTTTCTTAATTTAAAACCTGACCCCCATTCCGTTAAAACACCCCTTAGTCTATTTTAAAGCTTATTTATGATATTTCTAGTGTGAGAGAGAGAGGGTTCTAGAGGGAGGGCCTAATTTTCATCAATTTATCTTCAACCATCACTCAAAGCCTTGGAAATATTCAAGTAGAGCACCAATATTCTTCACCCTAAAAGGTAAGGCTTCATCACCCCAGCTCTTAATTTCAAACATAGCTATAATGGGATATTAGTGTGATACTTCATGGGTATGAGGGTGGTTCATCTTGCATGCATGTGATGAAGAGTGTGGGAAAAATTAAAGGTGAACTAGAACCATGAACGTTTTCCTAATTTTGGGTTCAATTTGTATAGTGCTAAAATAGATTGAGATTGCGAAGGGTTGCGGATAATTGTAAAGTCTAAAGAAGCGCGATTGAGGTATGTTGGCTAAACTTTTTCTCTTGGAATTGAATTTCATAATGTTTCTGTAAGTTTCAAAGTGTGGGTTATGTATTAAAAGGTTATGTCTTTGAGTCGTGTTTCAATGAAAGATAGAATTGTCTAAAAGATTTTGTACTAAATTCATGCCCATTAGTGGCTGCTTTAACTAATGCTTTGATTTATAAATATATCCAGTGTGATTCGAGTTCTATATACTCATGTGTTGAAATTGTACATTGTCATTTCTGGGGGAGAGTATTGCAAGAGTAAATGGTGTATTGACTGTTTATGATTTTTCATGTGTGTTTCTATTGTTGGTTGGTATGCTTCATTCTTTGGGAAGAAACCATTTGTGTTTGAAGTTTCCATTTCAAATGGATTTGAAGTATATGATTTTTAAAATATCCTATATGTTGATACTTGATGGTGATCTTTGAAATTGAAAGAGGTGAAAGTGTGGAATATGAAATATGGCTATCGTGCTAGGAATAAAGAATCTTGTGAATGGCCTAATGAGCGAAGGAAATATTGTCGTTGTGAATGACTGGAAATACTAATGAGAATTCATATAATGTGAAAGATGTTGAGGTGAGTACAATTGTATTTATGATATTTCTATTTGCAAATCAAATCAAAACTATTTTTGGGAGCATCATTAGAAATACCGAGGAAGGGTGGGTCATAAGGCCCAAACCTGAAACTACACGTGCCGGTGTAGGGGTGGATTGTGATATTATTCCCCTTAATTGGGATGAAATTGGAACCTTTGTGGATTGGAAAAGTCAACCCACACGGCATATGTGGGAAGGCGGTCTAGCTGATCGGGTGGAGATCAGACGCCATATTGCTCATATGGTGGTACTACTCTTGGTAACAACTTTCTTTTGCATCACATGTCAAACCACATTGTTCGTGGGGAGATGGCCTAGCCGATCCGGCGTGATCAGACTCCGTACGAACAAAGACGGTGGTATATCAATGCTAATGATCTCCCAACCAAAATTATAAATGAGGTTTGTATTTTGGAAATTATTATGTTTTAACTGGACGTTTGGATATTGTTGATTATGACTTGTTGTTTCTATGTGTTGCCTTTTCTTATATGGGCATTCTATTTTGAAAGAGGATTTTTAGCTATACATACTAGTGCCATTCGACAGTACTAACGTCCCTTTTGCCGGAGGCGCTGCATCTTTAATGGATGCAGGTGGTTGTTTAGCAGGCGGCATTAATCAGTGATAGCAGTACACTCTTTTTAACTGATTTGGTGAGCCCCACTTCATTTCGGGGTCATGTATCTTTTGCTTCTCATGTACAGTGTTTTGAGGTATAGCCGGGGCCTTGTTGCCGGCATTTCCATATTACTCTTCTATTGTATTTAGAGGCTCCGTAGACAGGTTGTGGGTTATGGTTGATGTTGGGAATTGAACTAGAAATGTTGGTACTTGGAAATTATGTTTTTCATTAATTCTATAAACTCGTAATGTTTTGGAAATTATGAATGAAGCTACTAATGGGAATGAAAAGGAAGTTGTTAATAAAATCGTTTCAGTGATTGATTAATGGAGTACATCTCCTCTTTATTCATGGATAAGTTTGGGTAGAAGGAAGTCTAATATGCTTGCTCGGCCGGGTTCTCTCGGTTGAGCGCCGGTCGTGCTCCCTAAGTTTGGGGCGTGACAAAATTGGTATCAGAGCCTAAGGTTTTAAAGTGTCCTAGGATGTCTCGGAGCCGTGTCTAGTAGAGTGCTTCTTATCGGTGTGTTGCTGACCGCATCTATAATGAGGAGGCTACTTGGATATTTAGGAATTTCACACTTCTTTGATACTCCAGAATCGTGCGATAGAGCTCAAGATAGGAAACTAATTTCCTCAGTATGTCTCATGATATTTTTCAGATGAGTAATCCACGAGTTCAAAACAACGAGGAAGGAATGACCGCTCCATTGAATCTGGGGGAGATTACGCAAGAGTTCGTTGGGAGAATGCGTCGAGCCATGGGGAGGGGGGGTGGAAGAACTTGTTGCTAAAGGAAGTGTCCTTATTCCTACCACTGTCACCGCACCACCGGATCGAGTGTGAGAGAATTTAGGAAACAAAAGAGGGTTGTTGGTGCTAATGAACCAGATTGTTTGATTTGCAAGAAGCAACACTTGGGAACATGTTGGATGACCCTTGAAATATGTTATGGTTGTGGAAAGAGGGGGCACAAGAAGAACAAATGCCCTAGGTTGGGTACAACCATCCAGTTATGTCTGTCATGCGGGAAGGAACATTTGCCATCATGTTGTGAGTATGCTCAGCAGCGCGCTAGAGGTGGTATCTTTGGGCAATATTCCAAAGGCCCACACAGCAATCCGGTGCTGGAATTGTTAATCCCGCATTGGAAGCTTGGAGGAAGGATAAGGGGTATGCTTATGATATATGCAAAAAGGGTAATATCAGGTCAGTGAGACGAGTCAGTTCAGTGGACCTCATCCCTGTTGTGTGAAGTGTGGGAGATGCCATCCAGGAGTGTATCACTATGGTACAAAGGTATGCTACAAGTGTGGTATGACGGGCCACTTTCAAAGAGATTGTTATTTGTCTCGCCAAAGCATGGGCAAAGGTATGGCACAGCCAGCCAGTTCTGTAGCTGCTACATCCATAACGCCTCCCCCAGCTAGAGGCACTATAACGCCTGCAAGGCGTGGAACAACTAGGGGTGGTATTCAGAGCTCGGGATGGCCCAACAGGTTTTATGCTATGAGGAGACGTCAAAAGTTTGAGGCTTCTCCAGATGCGGTTACAGGTATATTGACTATCCGATCTCATGATGTGTATGTTCTTATTGATCCCGGTTCCACTTTGTTGTATGTCACCTCTTATGTTACTATGGAAGTTGGGATAGAACCGAAAAAACTTTATGAGTCATTCTCTGTATCTACTCTTAGAACGAGGCACAGTATTCGTGAAGTCTCTTTATCACAATTCCTTATATTTACAACCTCTTGAGAAATTGAGTTCTATAATGGGTTCCTTGAATTGCGTTATAACCCTAGGTTAATACTTCCCACTGCTTCCCTAAATTCTCAACAAGGGACAATACCTGATGAATTTCGTACAGAACCTTTTGATTCCAATGGATAACATCTGCTCATTTGTGCCTATACATGTATCACCGTAATATTTACCTATGCGGTATCATATCCAATGGAAAGTAGCCTAGTGTTGAGATCCTTCTTGAATCACTGTTTTCCTCTCCGGTATATGTGACTTCTATGGTTGGAATAATTATTCTACTCCTTTATGAATAGTATCATGAATCCTTTTCATTGTCTAGTAACATGAGAGTATATCTTATCACCTATCATGTGCTTACATGCCAATTGAAAGGGGCCACTTATCCGCATAAAGTTTCTGAGCAACTTGAGATTTATCACAAATTCGTCACAGGGAAGTCTTGTTGTTTACCCATCTCAGTATGACTTTCATGTCCACCTAGATCATGCCTCAGTGAGTAACTCACCTTGTTCCCATTATTGTGGTTGCCCGTGAATTGGCCTGAAATGGCAACTTGAGAGTTGTTATGGCAAAAACATGTCTAGCTCACGGAAAAGTGTTCATTCTCTCTAACTAATACATGATTTCATCCAACATTAAGATGTCCTAGTTACATGATTCCACTTGTGTGAGATTGAAAGTTGAGCAGCCTTATGATGAGCATATTGAATTGAAAGACAAACTCGCCGTATCTCTAGTCCTCTCACATAGGATCAAATATTGGCAAAGGTTAAGCTGTGGGAATGATAATAATCTCACAAGTTTTCAACTTCTTTTCATCCTCGTAAGCTTGTGGCATAGATTCCTTGTGCTAGTTACTATTAAGAGTGTAATGCAACTTTGTGTATCTTGAAACCCATATCATATTCAGGGTGCTAGAATATTCTCATTTCGCGTTAAACTGATTTTCCCTACATTCCAAGAGCCGACTGGTGTCACATAAGTGCTATCTCTCTTTGAGGCCTACTATTGCCAAACAAGGCACGTATGGAATGAAACAATTGTTGTTGTCCTTTTCCTGGCTCATAGTATTCCAAGAATAACTGACGCTAATGTCTTTATCCTCCAGACCATGCCTCCCATATGTCACATGTCTAAAATGACTCATTTATTTAAATCTCCTAATCATGAACCTGATCCCTACATTATCTATGCCTACTAGGCAACTCTATGACTCGTTTGTTGAACCGATGGTGTCACCATAACGAATCTCCATGTCAGCCCTATTGGTAGTGACCTTTATGTCTCTTAGGATATAACCTCCTGAAATGATGTGCTCAGCACGTTGATGGATTCTTGAATATTTCCAGTGAAATCTTGAACCTCGTTGTTCCTGTTTGTAGCAAATCTATCGAGTATTGTAGGTTCAGGCTTGTCAAACAAGAAGCATCATCCCGTGATCAAATATATGGGATAGGAAATTTTATGGTCATAGTCAAGCTAGCACATCTTAGAGAAATTGTTGGAGGTTGCAAAAGCTTTAGTTTGGGTGTTCGGCGTGGAGATTTAGAGTTGAAGAAAGTAAATGGGTTATTCTCAATATTTTTCTGCATGAGGATGCTATGTGAATTGTTAACAAAGGTAAAGTATGTGAAGTCATATTAGGCCTTATAGAACTTTGAAAGGAAATAGGCTAAACTTTGAGTATGTTGTTTCCCTATTATTGTTCTCCGTGTACCCGGTGTTTCATGTGTCTATGTCTAATAAGGTGAACATAAGGGATAATGGGATTGTGAGGAGCAACTATTTGCTATCCTTGTTAGAAAAGTACGGAAGTTGAGATTGTCTCCGTTAATGTGTTATGGCGAAGTCTGTAAGTTGAGGAGACCACATAGAGGGAAAAAAAGTGTTAAGGAAATAAAATGTTCCCACTTGAGTGTATAGTTAAATGATTGTGATTTGAAAGGTACTTCTGTGTGTTATGATTTAAATATGTGCAGCTCATGTCCAGATACCACTCTTGATAGTATAATGCCTGTAATGATGAGATTAGTGACGTTGTTATACATGGTGATTTTTTTGTCAAGTTGCGGATGTGTTGTTAGGAATTGTTTTGGTGTTACTCTGGCAGGCGGATAGGCCCGGTTACAGAGGAGACTCTGGCGAAATTATTTTTGGAAATTTAGGGAGTTAGCCAAATTTTGAAACTGCTGGTGTGTGTGAACCAACAGTTGAACCACATTGAATGCTAATGACAGATTTTGACCCTCAATCGAGGACGAATGATCCTAAGCGGGGGAGAATGTAACACCCCGGAAAATTTTAAAGTATTTCAGTGTAAAGCCCCATAATTTTCGCAAATGAATTCAAGGTTTCGTGGTGCCGGAGTAGGCTTACGTGTTTGAGGACGCGGTTCGGACTTTTTAGGTTGAACAATGCACCAAAAAGTAAAGGAAAACTTTTGGCAGAAAAGCGCATTTATGCGGCCTATTATGCGGCCGCATAATCACTCTGCGGACCGCATAATGGCCGCAGAGTGAAGCAGTAAGTTTGGCCAACTTGAGGTCCGTTTTGCGAGTGATTATGCGACAGCATAATCGATATGTGGACCGTATATCAGTCGCATAATCCCTCTTGGGTTTTTGCGGAGGGAGTTCTGCGGTGCATTAAGCGACCCCAGAACGAGTATGCGGACCGCATACTGGTCGCATACCTGGGCCAAAAGTTCAGGCCCCTGAGGGCCATTTCTGCGATCACATTGCGGACCGCATAACCATTATGCGGTCGCATATGCGACCGCAGACCTGTGTCGGGGCACCCATTTTCTTAATTTAAAACCCGGCCCCCATTCTGTTAAAACACCCCTTTAGTCTATTTTGAAGCTACATTTATGATATTTCTAGTGTGAGAGAGAGGGTTCTAGAGGGAGGGCCTAATTTTCATCAATTGATCTTCAACTATCACTCAAAGCCTTGGAAATTTTCAAGTAGAGCACCAATATTCTTCACCCTAAAAGGTAAGGCTTCATCACCCAAGCTCTTAATTTCAAACATAGCTATAATGGGGTATTAGTGTGATACTTCATGGGTATGAGGGTGGTTCATCTTGAATGCATGTGATAAAGAGTGTGGGAAAAATAAAAAGTGAACTAGAACCATGAACATTTTCTTAATTTTGGGTTCAATTTGTATATTGCTAAAATAGATTGAGATTGTTAAGGGTTCCGGATAATTGTAGAGTCTAAAGAAGCACGATTGAGGTATGTTGGCTAAACTTTATCTCTTGGAATTGAATTCCATAATGTTTCTGTAAGTTTCAAAGTGTGGATTACGTATTAAAAGGTTATGGCTTTAAGTCGTGTTTCAATGAAAGATAGAATTGTCTAAAATCTTTTGTACTAAATTCATGCCCATTAGTGGTTGCTTTAACTAATACTTTGATTTATAAATATATCCAGTGTGATTCGAGTTCTATATACTCATGTGTTGAAATTGTACATTGTCATTTCTGGGGGAGAGTATTGCAAGAGTAAATGATGTATTGACTGTTTATGATTTTTCATGTGTGTTTCTATTGTTGGTTGGTATGCTTCATTCTTTGGGAAGAAACCATTTGTGTTTGAAGTTTCCATTTCAAATGGATTTGAAGTATATGATTTTTAAAATATCCTATATGTTGATACTTGATGGTGATCTTTGAAATTAAAAGAGGTGAAAGTGTGGAATATGAAATACGGCCATTGTGCCAGGAATAAAGAATCTTGTGAATGGCCTAATGAGCCAAGAAAATATTGTCGTTCTGAATGACTGGAAATACTAATGAGAATTCATACAATGTGAAAGATGTTGAGGTGAGTACAATTGTATTTATGATATTTCTGTTTGTAAATTAAATCAAAACTATTTTTGGGAGCATCATTAGCAATACTGAGGAAGGGTGGGTCATAAGGCCCACACCTGAAACTACACGTGCCGGTGTAGGGGTGGATTGTGATATTATTCCCCTTTATTGGGATGAAACTGAAACCTTTGTGGATTGGAAAAGTCAACCCGCACGACATATGTGGGAAGGGGGCCTAGCTGATCGGGTGGAGATCAGACGCCATATTGTGCATATTGTGGTACTACTCTTGGTAACAACTTTCTTTCGCATCACATGTCAAACCACATTGTTCGTGGAGAGATGGCCTAGCCGATCGGGGGTGATCGGACTCCGTGCTAACAAAGATGGTGGTATATCGATGCTAATGATCTCCCAACCAAAATTATATATGAAGTTTGTATTTTGGAAATTATTATGTTTTAACTGGACGTTTGGATATTGTTGATTGTGACTTGTTGTTTCTATGTGTTGCCTTTTCTTATATGGGCATTCTATTTTGAAAGAGGATTTTTAGCTATACATACTAGTGCTATTCGACAGTACTAACGTCCCTTTTGCCGGGGGCGCTGCATCTTTAATAGATGCAGGTGGTTGTTCAGCAGGCGGCATTGATCAGTGATAGCAGTACACTCTTTTCAGCTGATTTGGTGAGCCCCACTTCATTTCGGGGTCATGTATCTTTTGCTTCTCATGTATAGTGTTTTGAGGTATAGCCGGGGCCTTGTTGCCGGCATTTCCATATTACTCTTCTATTGTATTTAGAGGCTCCGTAGACAGGTTGTGGGTTATGGTTGATGTTGGGAATTGAACTAGAAATGTTGATACTTGGAAATTATGTTTTTCATTAATTCTATAAACTCGTAATGTTTTGGAAATTATGAATGAAGCTACTAATGGGAATGAAAAGGAAGTTGTTAATAAAATCTTTTCAGTGATTGATTAATGGAGTACATCTCCTCTTTATTCATGGATGAGTTTGGGTAGAAGGAAGTCTAATAGGCTTGCTCAGCCGGGTTCTCTCGGTTGAGCGTCGGTCGCGCTCCCTGAGTTTGGGGCGTGACACAACCAACAAAATTCCATAAAATAATCACCTTTCAATCTCTACAATGTTTATGTATTTAAATTGGGAACTTATGGCTTCCAATCACCAT
This sequence comes from Nicotiana tabacum, assembly GCF_000715075.1. NCBI lineage: Eukaryota > Viridiplantae > Streptophyta > Magnoliopsida > Solanales > Solanaceae > Nicotiana > Nicotiana tabacum. Next base: position 130,463,115 of record NC_134098.1, read on the forward strand.
ACCATAAGTTCCAATACTTATTTCATACTCATATTCCCATAATATATCCATACATGTAAGTCTAAGGGTGTAGGATTACCTTTTGGAAGAAATCTTGCAAAACCCTCCTTTGAGTTCTTGAAGAAATTACTTGAAAATCTATGTAATTTATGGAGGATTGAGTTAGGTTTAGGCTGGAATTGATGGAATGAAGTATCAAATTAGTAGGTATTACTCACCTTGAAGATGGGGGGATTTGGAGGTATTGAGAGAGAGGAGGAAAACCCCAAAGTTCGGCCAAGAGAAATGGGGAAACATGAACCCCGAAATGAGTATATAATGTTTCGGGCGCCACAGGTGGTATGGGGCGCTGCCTGTAGCGATGTTTCCAGAACTTAAATGAAATCCCAGTGCCAGGGCTAGCTCCCCACGCTACCTTGGGCACTAGCGATGGGAAATCCACCAGAAATGGGCATAACTCTCTCATACGATGTCTGAATATTGCTATGACTCCGTAATTGCTATACGGATCTAATGCTTCAATCAAAACTTAATTTGGAGCTTATTTGCTTAATGTTATACCACTTATGCTTGAAGAAATGACGTCGAAATATCCTAGAAATATCCTAAATAAATTCTGGGCATATGCCCGATTCCAAAGTCACTATCCGCACCTAGCAGAATCATCAAAACTCTGTTTTGAGGTTGAATACAAAAAAACTCAATCTTGGTCATAATACATCATATGAAGCTACTCAAGACTTCAAATAGTTGAAAGGACGCAAATGTTCAAAATGACAAGTCGGGTCGTTATAGAATGTAACCTTTAATTAATTGAGGTTGTGGGTAGAATAGGTGTTAATTCGAACGAGGTCGAATGTAACCTTTAATTAATTGAGGTCGTGGACTGAATATGCCTTAATTCGAACGAGGTCGAATGTAACCTTTAATTAATTCAGGTCATGGGCCGAAAAGCTATTAATTCGAACGAGGTCGAATGAAACCTTTTATTAATTGAGGTCGTGGGCCGAATAGGTATTAATTCGAACGAGGTCGAATGCAACCTTTACTTGGAGAGTAGAGATAAACTTTCATATACTCGTGCTTTATTCATACTTTTGGAGAGATTTACATATTTTTCGAGCGATGGCTGGTAGTTAAATCCCAGTCCCAATCTATCTAGACCCTTCATTGGTCAAGGTGGAAAGATAGAGAGAGATCAAGCAATGAACTAATCGTCCGGTGCTTTCCATCTGTGCACTTTAATTCTGAAGTATCCCTGTCATCGTCTCGTTAAAAACCTCCTCGAGAAAACCAAATTGGTACAAAACTCGAGCGATGGAAATATAGTGCGACTTTGGGGACCTCGTCCTTTTAAAAGTGGAAGTACTTGAGGTGTGTAATTTTCCAGTTGTTTGGTAGTCGCTTTTCTTCCATTGTTTCTAGTGTAAATGACCCTTTGCTTGCTGCTGCCATGATTTTGTAGGGGCTGTCCCAGTTTGCCTTCTCGCGGATCTTTTCTTGCTTGTGTTTTGGCTTTAAGCACGTAGTCCCTGACTTTAAGTGGCTTGATCTTTGCCCTCTTGTTATAGTAGAGTTTTGTTTGTTTCTTTTGGATGACCATTCTTTCATAAGCCATATCTCTTCGTTCCTTGACCTCATCGAGTTCGTAACAGATTTGAGTGGGTTGAACGGTGTTGAAGGTAGCCTTCATTCGGTTAAGACCGTGGGCCGAGTAGGTAGTAATTTGAAAAGAGGTAAAATTAATTAAGGCTATGGGCCGAATAGGTGTTAATTCGAACGAGGTCAAATGTAACCTTTAATTAATTGAGGTAGTGGGCCGAATACATATTAATTCGAACGAGGTCGAATGTAACCTTTTATTAATTGAGGTTGTGGGCCGAATAAGTGTTAATTCAATCGAGGTCAAATGTAACCTTTACATGGAGAGTAGAGATAAAATTTCATGTAATCGTGCTTTATTCATAATTTTGGATAGATTTAAGTATTTTTCGGGCACTGGCTGGTAGTTAAGTCTCAGTCCCGATATATCTAGTCTCTTCATTGGTCGAGATGGAAAGATCGTGAGAGATTGAGCAATGAACTGATCATCTAGTGCTTTCTATCTGTGCACTTCAATTCTAAAGTATCCCCGTCATCGCCTCGTTAAAAACCTCCTCGAGATAACCCAATTGGGACAAAACTCGAGCGAGGGAAAAATAGTGCGACTTTGGGGACCTCGTCCTTTTAAAAGTTGAAGTACTTGAGGTGCGTAATGTTCCAATTGTTTGGTAGTCTCTTTCCTTCCATTATTTCTAGTGTGAATGACCCTTTGCTTGCTGCTGCCCTGATTTTGTAGGGGTCGTTCTAGTTTGTTCCCAGTTTGCCTTCTCGCGGGTCTTTTCTTGCTTGTGTTTTGGCTTTAAGCACGTAGTCCCTGACTTTAAGTGGCCTGATCTTTGCCCTCTTGTTATAGTAGCGTTTTGCTTGTTGCTTTTGGGCATCCATTCTTACGTAATCCATATCTCTTCGTTCCTCGACCTCGTCGAGTTCTTGCCTTCTACTGTCATCGTTCTCCGCTCCGCTCTCACGGAAGTACCTTAGAATGGGCTTCCTGATCTCGGGTGGTATTAATGCATCATTCCATTGACTAAAGAGTATGACGTTTCCCCGGTGCTCACTTTTGGCATTGTTCGGTAGGCCCAGAGTACTTCTGGTAATACCTCTGGCCACAGTCCCTTGGTGTCTTCGAGTTTCTTTTTCATGATGTTCAGTATTGACTTGTTGGAGGATTCCGCTTGCCCGTTACCTGTGGGGTGGTAAGGCATTGACAGTATTCTTTTGTTGTGCCATTTTTCAAAAACTTTGGCGACTTTCTTTCCTGCAAAGTGAGGTCCGTTGTCACAACTAATTTCTTCGGGGAGACCGAAGTGGCATATGATATTTTTCCATATGAAGGTGATTACTTCATGTTCGCGTATCTGGGCGAATGCTCCTTCTTCCACCCATTTAGAGAAATAATCAGTTAAAACCAAGAGATATCGTACATTACCTTGTCCGACAAGGAGGGGGCCCACGATATCCATTCCCCATTTGATGAACGGCCAAGGGGAAGTCACTGAATGTAGTTGTTGGCCCTCTTAGTGGATCATTGGGGCATACGTCTGGCATTGCACGCATTTTTTCACGAAATCTGCGGGTTATGTTTTCATGGTGGGTCAGTAGTATCCTACTCGTATGAGGCACCTAACCAATGCTCGATTGCCAGTGTGAGCTCCGCAGTGGCCTTCGTGCACTTCTTCGAGGATGCGTCACTTCTGATTTGGGCCCAAGCATTTTGCTAGGGGGCTGCCATATATCCTTTTGTACAGGTGGTTGTGAACGATGCTATACCTGGCTGCTTGCATCCGCAATTTCTTGGCCTCATTTTATCATTGAGGAGTATGTCATCCTGCAAATATATAGCAATACGGTTGTGCCAGTTCCAAGTTATATTTACGGTTCTTACCTTGATTTGGTCTATCGATTAATTGAAGAGGTGGACCATACTTTGCTCTCTAGTTGTGAAGTTTTTGGCGAGGTCGTCCTCCTCGATATGCTATGCTTGGGGAATCTGGTTGAGCTTACATCCGTCAAACTTGGGTAGTAGTTTGCAGATTTTTGTTTGGTATTTTTGTAACCTCTGCTCCTTCATTTGGAAAGTCCTTGTGACTTGGTTGACCACGAGCTAAGAATCACAACGCAACCTTAGCCGCTTCTCCCCGTATTTGAGTGCTAGTCTTAGTCCTGCAATTACGACCTCATACTCGACCTCATTGTTAGTCATGTCCGGGCACGTTATGGATTAGAAAATCACTTCACATGTTGGGACTTCGAGTACAAGTCCCAGTTCAGACCCCGACGCGTTAGATGCACCATCAGTGTATATGACCTAGAGATCATGTGATTGAGAAGTATGGAGGGCTTCCTTTTCAACTTCGGGTAGTATGTGTGCACTGAAGTCAGCGACAGGTCGGTGAGGACATGAGACTTTATCGCTGTTCACGGTCGATATGTGATATCGTGCTCGCTTAGTTTTATGGCCCATTTGGCCAAATCTACCCGAAAGTTCGGGTTTGTGTAAAATGCTTCTTAAGGGGAAAGCCATGACGACTGGGATGGGATGGAATTGGAAATACGATCTAAGCTTTTGTGAAGCTACGACTAAGGCCAAAGCCAGTTTTTCATGGTGGGGGTACCTCGTCTCGGTGTCGACTAGTGTATTGCTAATGTAATAGATGGGTGATTGTGTACCTTTGCTTTGTTGGACTAGGACTGCGCTCACAGCTACTTTGAATACGGCAAAACGGAGGAGGAAAGGTTGTCCTGGTTCCAGTTTTGAGAGCAACGATGGCGAGGATATGTATACCTTTAACTCCTTCAATGCTTGGACGCATTCGGGGGTCCATCAGAGGCTGTTTTCCTTTTTAAGTACGCGAGATGAACCTTGACAGGGCGGCGATACGGCCGGTTGACTTTTGGACTTGTTGTTTGGTGGTCAAGTGCTCTGGTATACCCTTGATGGCCTTGATTTTGTTGAGATTGACCTCGATACCCCGCTTTGACACTAAGAAACCCAAGAATTTTCCTGAGGCCATGCTGAATGCACACTTTTCGGGGTTTAACTTCACGTCATATTGCCTGAGTATGCCGAAGGCTTCTCTTAAATGATCGATGTGATCTTATTTTTTTTGGATTTGACCACCATGTCATCGATGTATACCTCCATCAGCTCTCTGAGTTGTTCTTTGAACATTTCCGTCACCAGTCTCTAGTAAGTTGCCCCTGCATTTTTCAGTCAGGCCTGACCCTGTAGCAGTACGTCCCCTAGTGGGTGATGAATGTGGTCTTTTGCTGGTCCGCTTCCTCCATAAGGAACTGGTTGTAGCCCGAGTAGGCATCCAGGAAACTCAGTAACTCATGTATAGTTGTCACATCGATAAGTTGGTAGATATGAGGTAGTGAAAATGCATCCTTGGGGCAAGCTTTGTTCAGGTTCGTGAAATCCACGCACATCCGCCACTTGCTATTTTTCCTTTTTATCATGACCATGTTGGCGACCCATTTGGGGTACTTCGACTCTCTGATAGAGCCATTTTCTAATAATGTTTCCACTTCTTCACTCACCACGTCATTGATTGCGAAATTGAACTTGTGTCGAACCTGTCTTACCGGAGGATAGAGTGGATCGATGTTCAATCTGTGTGTGGCGATCTCTTTTGGGATACCTAGCATATCTGCATGGCTAAAAGCAAACAGGTTCATGTTAGCAATTAAGAATTTGTGAAACTTACCTGGATCTTGGAGTTTGCAGCCGATGTAAGCTTTCTTGGTGAGATCGTTGACATCTAGTTGAACGGGGTCGAGGTCCTTTATAATCGATCATGCGGCCTCGGCCACATCGGGGTCTTTGATGATGTCTTTGATGTCGTCTACCAACCTTGACCCTTTTGATTGCTATGCTTCCTTCTCTTTGTCTTTCATATGTTGAATGGTCGTGCAGTGTAGGGCGATGTCGTAGCATGCTTGAGATGTACGTTGTTCCCCGCGTATGCTGAATATCCTCCATGGAATTGGAAATTTGATGACTTGGTACAAGCTGGAGGGTATAGGTCTCATGGTGTGTATCCACGGTCTCCCTATTATGGCGTTGTATGTCGTGTCCTGATCCATGATATGGAATGTGGTCTCCAGAGTGATACCATCCGCCAGAACGGGGAGTGTGATCTCGCCAAATATTCGTTCAACTGAATTGTTAAAATCCGTTAGTGTGATGCAACGTGGTACTATGTTGTCCTCGAGTTTCATTTGTATGAGTACTCGGGGGTGGATAATACAGGCGCCGCTTTTGTCAACTACCATAATCTGTCTTATGTCGGTATCTAATATTCGTAAAGTAATAACAAGAGTGTCTAATTTGGGTGATTGACCGTTTGATCTTGTGGGTTGTGGTGAACTTTACGCAATTTATGGAAGTATCGTCTTCATCGCCGATGAAGATTGTGGATGATGCGGGATGGTGAGAGCGGCTTCGGCGGTGATCATTACCTGCATTATTAACAACATTGTGACTAATACCTGTTGTTGAGGGCGGCGGGGGAGGGGGGGGAGGTTGATCATGTTGCTCGCTCACTGGTGACGCAACACAGGTTCTCGCATTCGCTGTGGCCGCGCCCTGAACGGACTTATGGATGATGGTAGCCAGTGTATCAGTTAACCAAATTTAAGGAGCTTCTTTATCGCTGGCGGTGCCTCCTCTCTCATGGATGTGGAGGCTGTCTTGCCAAGGGATTTCGTGATATTGTAGTGGGGAGGGGGTGATCCACCTCGCCGAGGAGAGGCATTGGGTGTTGTGTCCTCGTCCACTGCTTCTGAGTTCTCGTGGAGGATGTCTGTGAGGTTGGTTGTGAGGTCACTCATAATTCTTACTATTTCTTCTCTGTTTGCCATGTTAGATCTATGTAAGTGGAGAGAAAAAGGTTCTTTTCTTTCTTTTTTTACGTCAGCAATCAGTGCAGGTTGTAGATCTAGAAGAAACTAAAATGCTTAACTAGAAACTTTCCACAGATGGCGCCAAATTCTTTGACCAAGAAATATAATCTCTGGTTAAACTATTAAATTTATATAATGAAGGGTCAAATCTAGTTAAGGATAATAACTCTAGATATTAAGTGTAAGGACACACGATAGATGGGACTGAGTTCGCATATGATTGATGACAATAAATATGAAATACACTTGCAACAAGAACATTAAATGAGATATATCTAGCAATAAATGTCAATAAATGGTATTTATGTAAATAAAAAGAATGATTCACCCGATAATAAATGGACAAGGTGAATATTTTGCCTGACAACGGTGGTTGACAGATATATCCAAGATTTGCATGAACAATCCTTGGATCTGGTGGAAAAGTGGTGAATAATATAAAAAGGTAGCCTTTGCATTTTTATCCGGAAGGGAGTCTCCTTCTCAAAAGTCTTCTTATTAGAAAAATATTACATGCTCTTATCATTGTCTCTTCTTTCTATATATATATATGAGCCCATTTTCTTAGAAAACCCTAATAGTACAAACACCAAGAATATTCACTAGAATATTTCCCTTTTTAATACCCTATTATGACAAATTAGTCGTTACAGGTCTTATCATTAATAATCGATCTCGACCCTTGTTGACATTTTGACTGCGTTCTATTGATATCTCGATCACGGCTTATATCGACACTGCGGCCAATAATCTCTCTATGGCTTTGGCGAGCTCGGTCGATGACAATCATTAATGCTATTTTATACTAAATATTCCAAGGGCAGATTTTTGGCCTATACAACCTTAGCCATTAATTTGAAGCATTTGATAAATTAAATGAGTATCCAACATCTGATAATCAATTACGATCGATTAATATCTCGAAATATTAAATTAAAAACTCTAGCCCAAATCTCACACTATACCATGGAACATATAAGAGAATTACAAAAGATATCATATGAATGAATAATAAAGACTCTTTTGACAACCTCCATGAACAATGCGGTGGCTCACCTCAATAACCGAATCAACTCTAGCGAACTCGCCAGCTACTAACTTCATCTTCACCAATAGTATATGCATGGACATGCAGGTAAGGTGTGAGTTATACAGAAATATAACTCAGTAAGATCCTCGACCCGCCACTCTGAATACCATTGGAACAAGTGTTAGAAAATACAAACATACAACGAGCACATAAATACTTTCACCATATAATTACTTTATAAGGTCCAAATAATTAGTCAGCAACAATACTATATATATCTCAACACAATCTACACTAAGGACTTGTCATCAATGGCAGTGCAGGAAATTAACCAAATACCCAACGAGTCCACGACAGCATACACAATGACCCAAATCTACCATGGCGGCATACACAGTGCCCCAAATATATAACGGTAGCGAAAAAATAATTTCTAACGCCCCAATGCCATAGCACGACGCTATGCCACACCACACCACAAATCACTTATTAAATAATTTCAGCTTTTTAGAAAATCATATATATTTGCGGCTGGTTAAAGACCACCGATTCTGCCAAGCGCACGCTTGTCCCAATACATGGATCAGGCAAAAAAAATATACTTTCAAAACGGATTTTAGAAAAGCAAGCATCAAAGCTTAAAGTGTCACTTTGGGTTTTAGAAAAACAAGCATCAAAGATTAAAGTGTCACTTACCTCAAATTCGCAAATCAAGCACCATTTCCGATAAGTCAAAACTATGCTCTCCGGCCTCTATATCACCTCAAACTACACAACAATGGGTTAAGAATGATAAAAAAATTCTAAGGTGAACATGCTCTTAATTGTTAACGTTAGTCGACGAGTCAGAATTTACGACCCATGACCACCAAGGGATTCTCCTCATCAGCGAGAGGATTCAAAATTAAATTTTGATAAAATTTGCCCTTTCAAATTGACAATTTTAGTTGAAAAACCTTATGGCTAAACTTTCTTAATTCGCATCGAATCACCCATGAATTTAATTCGTTAGAAACTTATCTGGTTACCGCAATTTACCATCAATACTCAATTATAAATCTCTTATTTCCATACCTATGTCCAAAAGAATAATAAACATAAAATTAAATTTCATCAACATTACGTACTCGTTGTTGCGCTGAAGTTACAGAATAGTGAACTGCTCGTGTGTTCGTTCTTTAGCAACCAAGGCTACGTGCTTTGTGTATCTGCTCCTCATGTCAATGTAGCAATGATATCATATAATGAAATCAAGTTTCTAGTTTGATCCCCCTTAGAGCCGCCCACAATGCCCTCCAAATCCCCTACTATATTATTTTCTTTTTTTATTGAGCCCATAGCATATTTCACTTGTTTAAACCCTCCTGGATGCCTACGTCTCACCCAATTAACTTGGATTGGCCCACTTCTTTCTCCATTTATCATTTAATAGATATAATTTATCCTATCAAAGTATAAGGTGGATTTGGCTCACTAACAAACTTCTTTATTACTCCTCTATCTTATACATACTAGTTAGGGATATATATTAAATATTAGGGTGTAGTTTAATTACATGTGATAATGTGCTCTTGTTTAAACTAATAGTAGTGTCACATACTATAATATATTATCTACTTTGAGAAAGATCTTCATTATCTTAATCACAGCCCTTCACGTTATGTGATTCTTCTTTCTAATTTCTAATTAAGTTTCTAATTTGTTCTATATATATACCTACAAAGAATAGTAAATTGCATGTATTTTGAGAACCAATAATTTCAACAACACTATGGTAACAACCATGACTACATTTAAATGCAATGTGATACCTAAATTTACCAGTAAACATTGATTAAAATAGCATTCAGTCCTTCCATATATAGAAGTGATATTTTGTTTAATGCACTAATTAATTTTCTTCTCGGAGAGCTTCTCACTACAGTCAAAGCTATGGGTGTTCCCAAATAACTACTATATAAAGATATAATATGTCAGAAAAAGTATACAGAATGATAACTTGTCAAAAGAGTGGATCTTTGAAACATGAAACAACATGTAAACTGTAAATAGTTGTAACGACCCGACCGGTCGTTTTGAGTATTACAGCCCCGTTACTCCATTTACTGATGAATTTATGCTTTACAGTCATTTTAAGCCTTACCGGGTTAGTTAGTTCGGGTCCGAAGAGAATTCGGAGTGAAATGAGACACTTAGTCTTATAATTGAAAATTGTAAGTTAGAAAAGTTGACCGGATGTGGACTTATGTGTAAACAACCTCGGAATAGAGTGTTGATGATTCCAATAGCCCCGTAAGGTGATTTTGGACTTAAGAGCATGTTCGGAAAATTGCTTGGAAGCACGTAGCTAAATTATGCTTGAAATGGCTAAAATGGAAATTTAATTTTGGAAGTTTGACCGGGGAGTTGACTTTTTGATATCGGAGTCGCAATCCGATTCTGGAAATTGGAATAGCTTCGTTATATCAATTATGTCTTGTGTGCAAAATTTGAGATCAATCGGACTTGATTCGATATGTTTTGGCATCGAATGTAGAAGTTAGAATTTCTTAGTTTCATTAAGCTCGAATTGAAGCATGATTCGTGGGTTTAGAGTTATTTGATGTGATTTGAGGCTTCGACTAAGTTCGTATGATATTTTAGGACTTGTTGGTATATTTTGTTGAGGTCCAGAGGGGCTCGGGTAAGTTTCGGGGTGGTTTCGAACCATTTCTAGGCCATTTTAAATTGCTGGTTTTTGTCCACAGAGGTGTGAATCGCTATTGCGAACATCGGGTCACATTCGTGAAGAGTGAACAGCAGTTGGGGCCTTGTAAATCGCAATCACGGAAGCTATTTCGCGATCATGTAGAACAAACTTCTGCTGCACAACCCGACTTTGGAAGGTTACATCTCTGATCTATAAGGAATTTGGAGATAATACAAAAATGAAAGTTGTAGCCCTTTGTGTCTAGTATTCCGAAAGGTAAAGCATTTGTCATTTGGAGTTGTGTACAAAATGTTATGGTAGATAACAGGGCTGGAAAGCCTATCTGGGAAGAATTTGGAAATCTCTGTTTCACAGGGCTGACTTTAGAAGCTTATATATCGCAATCTATAAGGAATTGGGAGATGAGAAACAAATGAAAGTTTTAGTCTTTGGTGTCTAGCTTTCAGAGAGTTAAACCAATTGCAATTTGGAGTTTTGTACAAAACGTTATGACCATTATACTAGAGGCTGTATGGAAGAGCTGGGCACTTGTTCTTTGCGATTGCGAAAGGCAAAATTTGGGCTGAGAAAAGTTGTGCTTCGCGATCGCAAAACATTTTCCGCGATCGCGAAGAGTAAATACCTGGGCAGTAGCTATATTTAAAGGTTTCAGCCATTTTTAACATATTTGGAGCTGTGGAGCTCGGGTTGAAGCGATTTTTGAGGCGATTTTTACCATATGGATTGGGGTAAGTGTTCTATATCCGAAAGTGATTATACTTCATAATTCTATTGGTTATATGCATCATTTATTCCGGATTTAAATGGAAGAAATCAAGATTTTGACAAAATCTTCCAAAAACGAAAATTTAAGATTTGGAGGTTGAGTTGTTATCGGAATTTGATAAATTTGGTATGGTTGAACTCATATAGGAATGGGGGTTCAGATTTTGTAACTTTTGTCGGGTTCCGAGATATGGGCCCCACAGGCAATTGTTGAGCTAAATTTAGGATTTTTATGAAAAATTAGCATTTTCTTATGGGATTAATTCCAATAAATTCTATTGACTAAATCGAATTATTTGTGGCTAGATTCGAGGCATTTGGAGGCCAATTCAAGAGGCAAAGGTTTAGCGGAATAAGAATTTCACGGTTTGAGGTAAGTAACAGTTTTACATCTGGTCCTTAGGGTAGAAAACCCCGGATTTTGTGTCATGTGATTATTTTGGAGGTGACGGGCGTGTGGGTGTGCACCGAGGAGATTGTGACTTGGTCCATCCCGTAAAACTGTAAAGTTGAATAACTTGTTATTAGCTATATGCTCTCTATGTGTTAAAGAAATTTGACTGTAAATAATGCTTAGGCTAAGTGATAGCATTGTTGGGAACTGCACAGGTCGCGTAATTGTTGAATTATTTGCTAATTGTTGTCTTGTACTCAGTCATAATTTTACTTGCGTATCATACCTCAGTCTTTCTTGATTTTTGTTGATACACTATGTTATCTTTGTTTGGGCTAATCTTTGTTATTTACGAGAGCCCGAGATACTAGAGAGGTTGATGACTAAGAGAGACCAAGGGCCTATCGGTGATGTATGGATATTATAGCACGTGAGTTGTCCATGCAGTACATGAGTTGTCCGTGCGGGATATTATAGAACGTGAGTTGTCCGTGTAGTACGTGAGTTGTCCGTTCAGCACGTGAGTTGTCCGTGCGGGATATTATAGCACGTGAGTTTTTCGTGCATTACGTGAATTGTTCGTGCAGTATGTGAGTTGTCCGTGCGGATTATAGTGCTTGGGTTGTAGGAGCCCCTATGGAGTCTGTACACACCTAGTGAGCGTGGGCACCCATTGAGTGTGAGTGTTGAGGGTTGAGAGCAGAGTGATTGAGCTATTGCAACGAGTAGATTAACTGTTGCCCTAAGAGGCTGTACTTGCTTTTCATTTGTTGTTGCACTTAGTTGCTATTTGTCATTGTTGTGAAATTCTCTAAAAGATTTTATATCCGGATTACATGAACTTGAACTGTATAAATTGATTTGACTTAAACTGCTGGATTTGAAAGCATGTCTTTTCTTTGCTGGAATTACTGAAAGTGAACTATAACTGTGTAGCTCGTCACTATCTTCAGTTCTTTATTTATTGTTGTTACTTACTGAGTTGGTTTTACTCATACTACACCATGCACTTCGTGTGTAGATTCATGTGTTCCTCGCCATAGCGGGTGTTGATTTCTTTCGCACAGTTGAGTTTTCGGAGATTCAGAGATGGTAGCAGTGTTTCGCAGACCTTACATCTCCTTCCCTATCTCCTTATTTAATGCATATGGTCTCAGACTATTATGGACCGTAGTTTCCAAACTTGTATTCATATTAGATGATCATGTACTCCGTGACACCGGGTTTGGGAGTATTTATATATGTATTTGTGAGTTTTTCTTTCTCTAAATTTAGATATTATGTTTTCAAACTTAAAAGATATGGTGGTTTATTGAGATTGTTGGCTTGCCTAGTATTGAGATAGGCACCATCACGACGGGTGAGATTTTGGGTCGTGACAAACTGGTATAATAGTTCTAGGTTACATAGGTCTCACGAGTCATGAGCAGGTTTAGTAGAGTCTTGTGTATCGGTACAGAGATGTCTGTACTTATCTTTGAGAGGCTGCTGAAACCTTAGGAAAAAATTTCACTTTCTTGTATTCTATCGTGGAGAGTTGATTCAGCTTCAAACATAACTCTTTGAGCTCCTTCCACGCATTCGTGTGCGCATGTGAGCGCTCAGTATTAGTTGTGCATCGTTGGCTTGTGATTCCATGAACGAGGTTCGGGATGAGTATTCTGTATTTTGTTGATGGGCCAGTCTTGAGGACTTGAGGACGGAGTTAGACCGCAGCTTAAGCTCGGTAGTTTTTGTTATGAGAACCTGTGCGATTGGAATTATGCGTTTGGTAGTGTTTCTATGAGTGGAATTTGTGGCTCGATGAGCGGTTGAATGACTATATGATAAGTATGATGTGAATGCGGGATGTGTTCAGATGGGTTTAATAAGACAAATAAAGTTTACTTGTGACTCAAGACTTTACTATTGGGTACTTGATTTCTGTCTTGATTTGATGTATAGTCTCAAGTTGTAAGTGTATTGAAGGATCTTTCACGTTGTTAAATTGTGGGACAAATTAAATTCTCATGTCTTGTCAATGAGTTTGGACTTAATAAGAGTAAGTGATTGTGTAGTAATTGTGGTTGCGAATGGATATTTCTAATGTTGATGGCTCGAGAAAGATGATCTTCGAAGAGGTTTAGAGTCAGTAATATTTTATTGGTTCAGGTGCGACAGAGATGCATTTAGATTTGATGCAACAGTTGGGAAGCAAAGTGTGAGAGAAGACATGACCGGGAAGTGTTTCGTGGTGGTTGAAGTCCTAGCAGGTCAAGTAGGAGAAGTAGAGGTTGAGAAGTTGCTTAAAGGAGATGGTTTAACCAAAGTAAGAGTGGCAGATTAGCATATGGATTATGTGGTAGGGTAGTCGCGTGCCTTGAGAAAGTGTAGAACGGTTTGGAATCGTGATTTACTGCTCAAATTGTGATTGTGTTCCTATGAGTGAAATTTGTGGCTCGATGAGCAATTGAATGACTATATGATAAGTATAATGTGAATGCGGGATGTGTTCAGATGGGTTGAATGAGATAAATAAAGTTTACTTGTGACTCAAGAGTTTGCTATTGGGTACTTGATTTCTATCTTGATTTGACGTATAGTCTCGAGTTGTGAGTGTATTGAAGGATCTTTCACGTTGTTAAATTGTGGGACAAATTAAATTCTCATGTCTTGTCAATGAGTTTGGAATCAATAAGAGTAAGTGATTGTGTAGTAATTGTGGTTGCGAATGGATATTTCTAATGTTAATGGCTCGAGAAAGATGATCTTTGAAGAGGTTTAGAGTAGGTAACATTTTATTAGTTCAGGTGCGACAGAGATGCATTTTGATTTGATGCAACAGTTGGGAAGCAATGTGTGAGAGAAGACATGACCGGGAAGTGTTTCGCAGTGGTTAAAGTACTAGTAGGTCAAGTAGGAGAAGTAGAGGTTGAGAAGTTGCTTAAAGGAGATGGTTTAACTAAATTTAGAGTGGCAGATTAGCATATGGATTCTGTGGTAGGGTAGTCGTGTGCCTTGAGAAAGTGTAGAACAGTTTGGAGTCGTGATTTACCGCTCAAACCCCGTTTCCCCATTTACTGCTCAAATTGTGATTTACGATTATTGTTTGGCTTGCCGGGGTAATTGGTTTGGGTCCGGTGAGGTTTGGAACGATTTGGAACATTTAGTACAAAGGTTGTAGAGAGGTTGATGATTGAGTGAGACTAAGGGCCTGTCAGTGAGGTATGGATATTATAGCACGTGAGTTGCCCGTTTACCACGTGAGTTGTCAGTGCGGGATATTATAGCACGTGAGTTGTCCGTGCAGCACGTGAGTTGTCTGTGCAGCACGTGAGTTGTCCATGTATATTATAGCGCTTGGGTTGTAGTAGCCCCTCAGTAAGCACAGGTACCCATTGAGTGTGAGTGCTGAGAGCCGAGTGGTTGAGTTGTTGTGACGAGTTAAGTGATTGTTGCCAGAGAGACTGTTCTTATTTTTTATTTGTTGTTGCACTTAGTTGCTATCTGTCATTGTTGTGAAATTCTTTGAAAGATTTTTATATCTGTATTATACGAACTTGAACTGTATAAAACCGATTTGACTTAGACTTAAGGAATTGAAAGCATGTCTACTCTCTGCTGGAATTTCTGAAAATGAACTATAACTCTGTAGCTCGTCACTATCTTGAATTCCTTATTTATTATTGTTACTTCCTGAGTTGATTGTATTCATACTACACCCTGCACTTCGTGTGCAGATCCAGGTGTTCCCAGACATAGCGGGTGTTGATTCTCTCGTACAGTTGATTTTTCGGAGATTCAGAGGTAGATGTCGTATTTCGCAGACCTTGTCGCTCCTTCTATATCTCCTTGTTTACTGTATTTGGTCTTAGACTATTATAGACCGTATTTTCCAGACTTGTATTCACATTAGATACTCATGTACTCAGTGACACCAGGTTTTGGGAGCGTTTGTATCTGTATTTGCGAGACTTGTGGATTTATTTATATTTTTTTTAAACTTAAAGGAAATCGGGGGTTATTGAGGTTATCGGCTTGCCTGGTATTGAGATAGGCACCATTATGACAAGTCAGATTTTGGGTCGTGACAGGTGGTTACTGTACGGAGAAAGATTGAATATGGCATAAAGGAGTTTGTTTGAAATGAAGAGGGATGTGAAGATCTGATTATCGTTCCAGGCGCAATATGACTTGAGTTCGAAAGGTATTGTTGAACTTTCAGTTGATTTCAAAGGGAAAGTGCAGACTTATACAAATGGTGGGCGAGCATGAGCTCATGAGAATTTACTGATTACGTAGTCGTTGCACCTAGTGTAGCGTCGTTGGAAGATGTCGGTAACTAATTCCACAGGTGGGTTATCTCCTATGAGCAGTTAGCGGTGCGTGATGTTGATGAAGCTTCTGCGAGGAATATTACTTACTACCCGGTAAGAGGTCGAGTGTGTGACCGTGAGTGGTGATTCGGAATGTTCATGAAAAGCTTAACAAAAGACTTCGAGAAGTTTGACTGGTTAACGGTGCGAGATCTTGGTAATTGAGAAGGAGAAATCCTTGCGGGTTCTAATTTTATATAATTGAAGCTTAAAGCTAAGTGGGAGAGCCTGCTATTGACAATTTGATTTCATGGTTATGTGTTAAATTTTAGTTTTGGTCGGAGACATACTTGTGGATTAGTTATGACTTGCAGAGATGGAGATCGAGGATGACTCGAGTAAGGAAATTCCTGAATACGGGTTATATGGCACTTTATAGAAATACGGAAATCATGGAATGATTAAATTGTTATTTTGAAAAATGTAGTGCGCACGAAGTATGAATTTGATTGGTGGTGTTATGGCATAGTTACTTATTTGGAGGTTGTTGTGCTAATAGGGCTTGTGCCTTTCGGCCCATTTGGGCGGTGCAATTTAGATTTGAGCAAAGTGGGTGACTCCTGAGAAAATTCTAGTGGATTTGAGAATTATATATAGCAATTGAGAATGTTTTCGGATTTGTGTATGGATGAAATCTGAGATTTGCATTTGAAGGTGTCTGGACTTGCGGTAATTCTGAATGGCTATGGATTCTATACTTCAGTGCAAGAAAGGTAAAAAGGCAATTTTAAGTCCACCTAAGGTCTTTTTAGAGTGGGTGTTTCGGTTGTGGTATTTATAGGGGTAATTATGATGTTGTGAGGCTTTACAGATATTTTGGTGGCAATATTCTTGGGTTTGGTGACCTGCGTGGCTTTGTCGAGTTAGAGAGATTCAGTTATGATAGCTTGGTTATGTGTAAATGGATTTCAAAGTGTTCTTAATGGTTTCTACCATGGTTTGAACCGGATATATTCTACTGATGTAGGGAATGTGTTGTGTATTATGAATTTCTCCTGGAAGGAAGCAAGATGAAGGTTACTGAATGACCGGGTATGTAATTTATTGTTTACCCAAAGTTGATAATGGGATTCTCGTGCTTGTCACATGATGGCATGATAGATGTGATGTGTGGCGCGAGATTAAGATTTACATGTACAAGGTGGCAGTTCATTCTTGAAAGGAAGATCACGAATTTTGGACAGAATGGTCAATTTTAGATAATTAGATGAATGTTATAACTGCTCGGTAATCCCTAAGAAGTGTGCGCATTTCAAAAGGATGGAGTTGGGATCAGTTACAGTGATTCATGTGTTTGATGATTTTGGAGACTGGGAATTCTCAGAAGTATATTGTTTCGGGTTGCGGCCTGTTTGAGGTGAGTATTTTATTTCAACTCAGTGGAGGCACTAGTCGCGTTAATTATTTTTGATAGCAGACTTTGCATATGCTTACGCTATGGCGTGTTATTTATACCAGTCTAGGAGCATGAGAGTCTTATTTCATTATCATATACATGTGTACTTGTTTAATTACTCATGTATGATATGCTGGGACTGGAGGCATGTGACCATGCCAGGCAATTTATATTATTGGCACGTGAGTTGTCCGTGCCGTGCGTGTGAATTCTATTTCTATAATAATTTATCTGATTTATTAATTTCCTTCCTCTACAATTGTGCGCATGCGCTTACGGTTATCCTCTTCATGAATTTTGAGGAGTTGGTTGTAACAGGGCGGTTGTGGTGGTGCTTGTTGAACTTGCAATACGGTTCTCTTCCTTGAGACATCTTCCATATTTGAGTACACGGATTGCGCAATTGTAGCTTGAGTTATATTGATGTGGCATGTCTGTGGGATAGTTGTGTTTAATAATATAAGGTTATTGGACCTAGAATGGGTGCTGTCATGTTTGATTAGGGTATATTCGGGAGGATAATATTGAAATTCTGCTTAGAAGGTGGTTATGGTTCTGGTCGAGACGAGAGAACTCTATGGCTAGTTGATCTGATGAGTGTTTATGAGTTTTGATTGTTTATTTCATCATTGGCAGTGTACGAAGATTTTGAAATGAGGTTTTGTTGAATGCGAGGTTTTATACTAGTACTTGATTGGTTTTTAGTAGTTACTGTGATCAGAAATGGTGTTACGAGTATGCGAGTTGTGCAGTATGTTATATGATTATATCTAGGATTATGGTTATGGCTGGATACAGCTTGTTCATGCTATTACACTGGGTAGATGTGAGATTCGGGTCTTGAAAAGAATTCTGGATGTTAGAAATTTGGCTCCAAGGTTTTTGGGCTAAGGTTAAATTAATGATTTTCAGCTATGTTGTACGGCTAGGCCTATATAGAATAGGGTGACGTGAGATCACCCCGGGTAAGTGCGTAGTAAGGTGGAATAGAGATTTGAAGGTTAAGAACAACTCTTGAGTATTACAGCCCCGTTACTCCATTTACTGCTCAATTTATGCTTTACAGTCATTTTACGACTTACCGGGTTAGTTGGTTCGGGTCCAGAGAGAATTCGGAGTGAAATAAAATACTTAGTCTCATAATTGAAAATTGTAAGTTAGAAAAGTTGACCGGGTGTGGACTTATGTGTAAACGACCTCGGAATAGAGTGTTGATGATTCCAATAGCTCCGTATGGTAATTTTTGGACTAAGGAGCGTGTTCGAAATTCTTTTTGGAACCCGTAGCTAAATTAGGCTTGAAATGGCTAAAATTGAAATTTAAGTTTGAAAGTTTGACCGGGGAGTTGACTTTTTTATATCAGAGTCGGAATCCGATTCTGGAAATTGTAATAGCTTCGTTATGTCAATTATGACTTGTGTGCAAAATTTGAGGTCAATCGGACTTGATTCGATAGGTTTCAGCGTCGAATGTGGAAGTTTGGATTTCTTAGTTTCATTAAGCTCGAATTGGGGCATGATTCGTGGTTTTAGCGTTGTTTGATGTCATTTGAGGTTTCGACTAAGTTCATATAATGTTTTAGGACTTGATGGTATATTTGGTTGAGGTCCCGAGGGGCTCGGTGAGTTTCGGGGTTGTTTCGGACCATTTCTAGGCCATTTTAAATTGCTGGTTTTTGTCCACAGAGATGTGAATCACGATCGCAAACATTGGGCCGCGTTCGCGAAGAGTAAACAACAGTTTGGGGCCTTGTGAATCGCGATCGCGTAGAACAAACCTCTGTTGCACTGACCCGAATATGGAAGCTTATATATCGCAATCTATAAAGAATTTGGAGATGGTCCGAAAATGAAAGTTGTAGCCCTTTGTGTCTATACTCTGAAAGTCAAACCATTTGTCATTTGGAGTTGTGTACAAAAAGTTGTGGTGGATACACTCTATGCTGTCTAGGAAGAGTTTGGAAATCTCTGTTGCACAGGGCTGAATTTGGAAGCTTATATCTCGCAATCTATAAGGAATTAGGAGATAAGCAACAAATGAAAGTTATAGACCTTGGTGTCTAGTCTGCAGAAAGTTAAACTAATTGGAATTTGGAGTTTTGTACCAAAGGTTATGACCATTAAACTAGAGGCTGTCTGGAAGAGCTGGGCACTTGTTCTTCGCGATCGCGAAGCATTGTCCGCGATCGCGAAAGGAAAAATTTGGGCTGAAAAAAGTTGTGCTTTGCGATCGCGAAGAGTAAATACCTAGGCAATAGCTATATTTCGAGGTTTCAGTCATTTTTAACATATTTAGAGCTGTGGAGCTCGGATTGAAGCGATATTTGAGGCAAGTTTCACCATATGGATTGGGGTAAGTGTTCTATATCCGAAAGTGATTATACTTCATGATTATATGGTTATATTCATCATTTATTTTGGATTTAAACGGAAGAAATCAAGATTTTTGCAAAATCTTCCAAAAAAGAAAATTTAAGATTTGGAGGTCGAGTTGTTATCGGAATTTGATAAAATTGGTATGGTTGAACTAGTATCGGAATGGGTGTTCGGATTTTATAATTTTTGTTGGGTTCTGAGACGTGGGTCCCATGGGCGATTGTTGAGCTAAATTTCGGATGTTTATGGAAAATTAGCATTTGTATATGGAATTAATTCCAATAAATTTTATTGACTTAATTAAATTATTTGTGGATAGATTCAAGGAGTTTTGAGGCCAATTCACGAGGAAAAGGCTTAGCGGAATAAGAATTTCACGGTTTGAGGTGATTTACAGTTTTAAATATGGTCCTGAGGGTACGAAACCCTAGATTTTGTGTCATGTGATTATTTTGGAGGTGACGCATATGCTAGGTGACAGGCGTATGGGCGTGCACCGAGGGGATTGTAACTTGGTCTGTCCCGTGAAATTGTAAAGTTGAATAACTTGTTGTTAGTTATTTGCTCTCTATGTGTTAAAGATATTTGACTGTAAATCATGCTTAGGCTAAGTGATAGTACTGTTGGGAACCACAGACGTCGCGTACTCGTTGAATTATTTGCTAATTGTTGTCTTGCACTCAGTCACGATTTTACTTGCGTATCAGACCTCAGTCTTTCTTGATTTTTGTTGATACACTATGTTATCTTTGTTTGGGCTGATCTTTGTGATTTCCGAGAGCCCGAGAGACTAGAGAGGTTGGTGACTGAGTGAGACCAAGGGCATGTCGGTATGGTATGGATATTATAGCACGTGAATAGTCCGTGCAGCATGTGAGTTGTCTGTGTGGGATATTATAGCATGTGAGTTGTCCGTGTGAGTTGTTCGTGCAGATCCAGATATTATTATAGCACGTGAGTCGTCCGTGCAGCACGTGAGTTGTCCGTGCAGATTATAGCGCTTAGGCTGTAGGAGCCGCTCTGGAGTCTGTACACCCCCAGTGAGTGCAGGTACCCATTGAGTATGAGTGATGAGGGCTGAGAGCCGAGTGATTGAGCTGTTGTGACGAGTTGAGTGACTGTTGCTCTGAGAGGTTGTACTTGCTTTTCATTTGTTGTTGCACTTAGTTGCTATCTGTCATTGTTGTGAAATTCTCTGAAAGATTTTATATCCGGATTACATGAACGTAAACTGTATAAAATTGATTTGACTTAAACTACTGGATTTGAAAGCATGTCTATTCTTTGCTGGAATTACTGAAAGTGAACTATAACTATGTAGCTCGTCACTATCTTCAGTTCTTTATTTATTAGTGTTACTTACTAAGTTGGTTGTACTCATACTATATCCTACACTTCGTGTGCAGATTCATGTGTTCCCGGCCATAGCAGGCGTTGATTTCTTTCGCACAGTTGAGTTTCCGGAGATTCAGAGGTAGCTGCCGTATTTTGCAGACCTTGCCTCTCCTTCCCTATCTCCTTATTTACTGCATTTAGTCTCAGACTATTATGGACCATATTTTTCAGACTTGTATTCATATTAGATGGTCATGTACTCAGTGACACCGAGTTTTGGGAGTGTTTATCTATGTATTTGTGAGTTTTTCTTCCGCTAAATTTAGATATTATGTTTTCAAATTTAAAAGATATGGTGGTTTATTGAGATTGTCACCTTACCTAGTATTGAGATAGGCGTCATTACGACAGATGAGATTTTGGGTCGTGACAATAGTAATTAAGACAAAGTGTATCAATAATTCCATAAACAAATATGATACACACGGCATTTCTTGTAATTTCTCAAATACCTACTTCAAATTAATTTTCTCTAACAACTATTCATAAGTGATGATATGTTATTTTGTTACATCATCTCACAACTTGTTCATTAGGAAAATAAACTTTTACTAACTACTCACCAAGTTGTAAGAAAAGATATACTTGGCTAACATACTTGAGATAGGGGGAATACATCACATTATAGTGGAAGGAGAGCTACATGTTGTTGGCCATACAATCTAAAATAATTTGTAAAGTTCTTTTCTTGTTTTGTGGTGCAGTAAGTTGAATTTCTTATGAGATTTTTAAGTACCAAATAGTTCCATTAGATTTTCAAATAGAATCAATTATAATAGCAAAAGAAAATAAAGTCTTTGGTGTTATGCTCCACTTTGCACAGGAAATTTTCGGAGAGAACAAAAATTGAACTCAAATATTTTTTAACTTAGTCAAGCGAAACAACAACTCGACTAACCTTAAACAATTTCATCATCTTTCTTTTCTCTAACATGGAAAAAAAATCTAAAAGCTTGATGAAGGAGCTTAATTGTATCAGGTTTCCCAAATTGAAATTTTCATCAACTTAAAAGAGAAACTAAAGTGTAGAGTGTAGACTCCTCCTTTTTGTGGACCCAGCTTAAAGCAGCTAATGCCACGTGGTATAAGCTTTAAATTAATGGACAAAATAGTCCAGGGAGGCAAAAGTTAATGAAAAAATTACATTACCAACACAAAGTATATAAACCAATTAAAATTACACAAGAAAGTCAAATGTTGACTTTGTCCTGAACGGCAAGCACCCATGACTACCCTAAGCTTCTCTAACTCTCCCTTATTAACAGTAGGAAAATGATATTTTCACATATTTTATATAAAGGTAAAATAAATAAATAAATAAATAAATATATATATATATATATATATATATATATATATATATATATATATATATATATATATATATATATATATATATATATATATATATATATATATATTAATAATTAAAAAGACTTTCTTAAAGAAGTCAATAATGAAAAATATTTTTGGATTTTTTATTTTGAAAATTGGGAGTCTAAAAAAAACTTTTCTAGACTTTTTGGCAGGACAAATATTAAATTTAAAATCAAGTAAACCGATGACTGCGTTGTTCAGCACGCGAGAGGACAATTCATTCGTCTCCAACATGACAACCTTGAAATTTCTTATTTTTAAACTAGCACTACGTATTAAGAAGCATATCATTGTTATTTTACAAAGGAATAATAGAACTAATAAGTGAAATAAATATTCATAGAATAATATAAAGTTGTTTCTTTGTACGATCTAGAGCTTAATTTCCCTGGTCAGAGCATGCAGTTTTTGAGTCATGTACAATTGATCACGCCCAATTCTAGTCCTAAAAAGGATAATCCGGTCTAAAAGTCCGGAATCATATCCTACAGAGAACTAAGGTTTGGTTACAACTGTTTACTATCACTAAAATGACAAGCTTGAACAATTCCTAAGTAATAAATATTAAGATTCTTGTATCTAATTAACTAACAAATTAAATTAGTAGATTAACAACTAGGGATATTAAGGGTTGGAGACAAGATTAAGGAGGCCTAGAGTTATGATTTCCCCAATTGTCGGAATCCTTCCCGCTATGTCTTCTATAATTTCGCCTAAGTATTCTCTACCGGCCGTGAGTACTTCGGGTGTCATAATTCTCTTCCGAGCAACTACTATAATTTACTAGACATATTCTTCCGAACTACGCTAGCTGGCACTAATTCACTACTCACTTAGATCGCACCAAGGTTTCGTTATTCCTAATCTCACCTTAAACCCTCCGTATTGATTCCTCACATACGTTATGAGTAATATTGTTCAACAACTACCTAAATTTGTACCATTTTCCAAGCAATACACACTAAATAGGCACAGTCAATTGAGGGAAAAATCATATTAAACGCAAGAGAAAGTCATCCATCAAAAGGTTCCATCAAACCCTAGATAAACGATTTTAGCTACTCATAGCCATACTAATAATCATGATAATAATTGACAGTATTAAAATACAGATTAAGGATGAAAGAAAAAAAAAATTCTTGTGATTCGTTGCTTCCAAGTGTTCTCGTAGCCTTCTTGCCTATCCAATAATGTCCCCTTTTTGGTTGAATATGCTCTAAAAACGTCCTCTCAATTACTTAGACATATTTATGGAGTATTTATAGGCTAGGGTTGAAGTCCTTGAGTCCAAATCCGAGTTGGCGACTTTTAACCCGCGACTTTTAATTAGTGAGCTATAGACCTCGCGAAACCAGGCTTATAGCGCGGTCAAACTGGCTATAGACCTCACGAAACCTAGTCTGTAGCGCGGTCAAGCTGGCTATAGATCTCGCGAAGCCTGGTCTGTAGCACGGTCAACATGGCTATAGACCTCGCCGAAGCGTGGTATGTAGCGCTGTTTGGGTACTTGGCATTTTTATGCTCTTTTCTTGCACTTGCGTCCTCTTTTTGTGCAACCTTCACTTGTCTTTGTCTTTCGATGCTCCTACACATAAAGCAACATAATTTAGCTCAAACGTCGCACAATTAACCACTAAACTAACAACATGTAAGGCGAGTAATGTACTTAAAGTATAGCATTTTGGCCAAAAACCACCACCCCACACTTAAACGTTGCTTGTCCTCGAGTCAACCACCAATTCCTAGAGCATCTTATTTTCGTTTAGCTCATCCGAAGCACACCATACCTATGACTATAGTTGATAGCAACAATTAAACTTTAGCATATGCTTTCAACACACACTTCCCTTTACTCCATGTCATACTTCAAAAATTTATTCAACAACAAGACAACATGCTTATAACAATCCTAGCCTCACAAACCGACTTCATATCATAATGCATTCATGCCTTGAACACTTAGCATCATAGAGACATCTAATAATGTCACCTATCCCTTGCGAAAGCATGTGCCCTCACCACAAGAACATGAGAGTAAGTTGAATCCACGCATTCAAATCAAATGCTCAAATATATTTTAAGGACTCCATATATCAAAGAAATTCCTTACTCTCACAAAGAAGTCACATGCATGCACAAAGTAATATAGGCTTGCCCATTATGTAAACCTCCACTAATGAAGGCTTGCTTAATCTAAAATCAATAAGGACTTTTTCATGGTTGTAATGTAGGCTAAGGGAAGAGTAAGATATATTTTGGATTAGTGGTTCATTCTCCCAAACACTTTAACACATCACATAATAAACTTCAAGTGCAGATTCTTCAATCCACTTCAATTTCACAAATAAGATCATCCCAAAAATATTTTCTCTTTCTTTAAGAACTACTTACTTTATACCCCTCTAGTAAGAACAAGACAATAATTTATTCATCTATATTTTTCCTTCTTTTCTTATTTTTGTTTTACTATTATTTTCCTTTTTCAGTTTCCGCTAGAGGTGTATTAGTTTACAAAATAAGTGTACCCTTCTTTCTTTCATTAGTTCCACTCGAAAGCTACCTGTCATGACCCAAAATCCAACTAGTCGTGATGGCACCTAATCCAACCCGCTAGGTAAGCCAACTTTCAATTCTCCAATTCCAATAACAATTATTAAAGCAATTTAAGTAATAAAGATCTTAATTTTATACATTCCCCAAGAACTGGTAGTACAAATCATGAGCTTCTAAGAATAGAATTTACAAAACTGATATGAAATAATACATCATTTGTTCGAAATGTACATGAACAAATTGTTATGAATCTAAGACTACCATAAACAAGAGGCAACTACAACCGGAATGCAGGTACAACTTCAAATCCGACAACCATTAAGCACAGCAACAAGAACAGCCAACATCTGCACGTAATGTGCAGAAGTGTAGTATCAGTACAATCGACCCCATGTACTGATTAAGTAACAAACCTAGCCTTAGGTTGAAAGTAGTGACGAGCTTTTACCAAGGATGAGTCCACCACCAAATACCAACAACAGCTCATAACAATGTAAAGCAAATAATATAAGAAGTGACTTAGTGATAAGATGCTCAGCAAAATCATGATTTCCGAAAATAGTTTTGCCTTTTTAATTACATAGGTGAAACCCAAATCGTTTACCGAAGTTGCCAAAAAAAATATGAATAAGTTTGAAAACAATAATTGTTTTCCCAAAAATCCTTTCAATAATAATAAATAAGATGTTTCATTTTCTTTCCAGATAACCAGTGTAAAACAAATGCATCACTATGCCCATCTATCAATATGTGTGAGAAATCATGAATGATTTAATACCGTACAACATGAGAAAAATACATCTCGATGCCTGTATGTCATGTGTGCATGTCAATGCAATGTATCTCAGAGATGAACTCATGTACTCACACTCTCAGAGTACTCAATCTCATTTTATCACACATTCCACTCATCATGCCTAATCACTCGGTACTGTATATGGCCAATCCGGCCCAGGGAAGATCCATCCCGGAATATACACATCAACTGATTATCAGTCACTCAGTACCGAATAGGGCCAATCTAGCCAGTGGAGAAGATCCATCTCCAGGTATATAGTGATTTGGACAAGATCCATGTCCAGGGAAGATCCATCCCTTAATAATTTCAACCACGTTCACTGGGGGGTGTACAGACTCCGGAGGGGATCCTTCAGCCCAAGCGTTATAATCTGCACGGACAACTCACATGCTATAATAAAGCCTATAAGGCCTGCTGCAGGCGGGCAGCCCCGATCCACATAATAATCCTCACAATCAGGCCCTCGGCCTCACTTAGTCATCTATCTCTCCGGTCTCTCTCTCATGGGCTCACAATGTCATGAAAATAGACCAAAAAAGATGATATGATGTATCAATAAATAATAACTGAGACCGAGATATGATATGTAATGACATGAATATGACTGAGTATGAATTTTTAATTTAAAATAAATAATTCCCAGCAATATGACCTTTGTGGGTCCCAAAATACAGGCACATAGCCTCAACATAATTTTTAATATGCTTTTTAGCTCAATTTCTTTAACACATAAAACCGCATGAAAAATGCCAAGATTATTTAACTACAAAATTCCACAAAAACAAATATGTCATAATTTTTGTAGTGCACGCCCACACGCCCGTCACCTAGCATGTGAATCACCTCCCAACAATTCACATAATACATATATTCGAGCATGCTAAACAATTGTCATGACCCAAAATCTCACCTGTCGTGATGGCGCCTATCTCGATACTAAGCAAGCCGACACTCTCAATAAACGCCCATATCTTTTGAGTTTGAAAACATAATATCTAAATTTAGCGGAAGAAAAACTCATACATACATATATATATATATATATATATATATATATATATATATATATAATATCTAAATTTAGCGGAAGAAAAACTCGCAAATACATATATAAACACTCACAAAACCCGGTGTCACTGAGTACATGAGCATCTAATATAAATACAAGTCTGGAAAATACGATCTATAATAGTCTGAGACCAAATACATTAAAACAAGGAGATAGGGAAGGAGAGCCAAGATCTGTGGAACACGGCAGCTACCTTAAAATCTCATGAAAATCAACTACGTGAAATGATCAACACATGCTATGTCCGAGAATACCTGGATCTATACACGAAGTGCAGGGTGTAGTATGAGTACAACCAACTCAGCAAGTAACAATAATAACTAAGGAACTGAAAATAATGACGAGCTACACAGTTACAGTTCGTTTTCAGTAATTCCAGCAAAGAATAGACATGCTTCCAAATCCGGCAGTTTAAGTCAAATAATTTTATACAGTTCAATTTCATGTAATCCGGATATAAAATCTTTCAGAGATTTCACAACAATGACAGATAGCAATCAAGTGCAATAACAAATGCAAAGCAAGTACAACCTCTCAGGCGACAGTCACTCAACTCATCACAACAGCTCAACCACTCGGCTCTCAGCCCTCAGCACTCACACTCAATGGGTACCCGCGCTCACTGGGGGTGTACAGACTCCGGAGGGGCTCCTACAGCCCAAGTGCCATAATCCGAACGGACAACTCACGTGCTATAATATCCTACATGGACAACTCACATGCCATATATCCTTACCTCACCGACAGGCCCTCGGCCTTACTCAGTCCTCAACTTCTCTGGTCTCTCGGGCTCTCGGAAATCACAAGGATCAGCCCAAACAAAGATAACATACTAAATCAACAAATATCAAGAAAGACTGAGGTATGATGCACAAGTAAAATCATGACTGAGTACAAGACAGCAATTAGCAAATAATTCAACAAGTACGCGACCTCTGTGGGTCCCAACAGTACTATCACATAGCCTAAGCATGATTTTTTAACATGTTTTACAGTCAAATTTCTTCAACACAAAGAGATCTTATAGCTAACAGAAGGTATAATTGCAGCACCTGTACTAGTTTAATTTTTGATCCGTTAACCATCTGAAACTCACCCGAGGCCCTCGGGACCTCAACCAAATATAATAACAAGTCCTAAAACATCATAGGAACTTAGTCGAGTCCTCAAATCACCTCAAACAATGCTAAAACCATGAATTACGCGCCAATTCAAGCCTATTAAACTTTGAAACTTTTCATTTCTACAAACAATGCCGAAACCTATCAAATCACGTCCGATTGAACTCAAATTTTGCACACCAGTCATAAATGATATAAAAGATCTATTAAAATTTTTAGAATCGGATTTCGACCCAGATATCAAAAAGTCAACCCCCCGGTCAAACTTTCCAAAAAATCAACTTTCGACATTTCAAGCCTAATTCCTCTACGGACCTCCAAAAACTTTTTCGGACATGCTCCTAAGTCCAAAATCACCATACAGAGCTATTGGAATCATAAAAATTTAAATCCGAGGTCATTTACACATAGGTCCATATCCGGTCTACTTTTCTAACTTAAAATTTTCAATTATTAGACTAAGTGTCTCATTTCATTCTGAATTCCTTCCGAACCCGAACCAACTAACCCGATTCGTCATAAATCAATTAAAAGGCATAAATTGAGCAATAAATAGGGGAACGAGGTTATAATATTCAAAACAACCGTCCGGGTCGTTACATTCTTCCCTTCTTAAACAAACGTTCCTCCTCGAACATGTTTAGAATAATACTTGGAGTCTCAAATAAGTGTGGATATTTGTTCCGCATCTCCTGCTCCATCTCCCAAGTAGCTTCTCCGGCTGGCTGGCCTCTCCACTGCACCTTCACTGATGCTATGCTCTTTGACTTAAGCTTTCGAACCTGCCGATCTAAAATAGCCACCGGCTCCACATCATAAGTCAAATTACTGCCCAGCTGTACCGTACTGAAATTCAGAATATGAGACGGATTCCCGACATACTTTCAGAGCATGGATACATGGAACACTGGATGAACACCTGATATACTAGGTGGTAAAGCAAGTTCATAAGCCACCTCCCCAATTTTCTTACGTATCTCAAAAGGCCCAATATACCGAGGGCTCAACTTGCCATTTTTCCCGAACCTCAACACACCCTTCATGGGTGAAATCTTGAGTAGAAACTTCTCCCCAACCATGTGAACAACATCATAAACCTTCCTATTGGCATAACTCTTCTGTCTAGACTGTGCCGTGCGAAGCCGTTCCTGAATCACTTTGACCTTCTCTAAAGCATCCTCAACCAAGTCAGTACCCAATAGCCTAACCTCACCAGGCTCAAACCAACCCACCGGAGACCGACACCGTCTCCCATATAAAGCTTCATATGGAGCCATCTGAATGCTTGACTGGTAGCTATTATTGTAAGCAAACTCTGTGAGTGGCAGAAATTGATCGCAAGAACCCCCAAAATCAATGACATAAGCGCATAGCATATCCTCCAATATCTGAATAGTGCACTCGGACTGTCCGTCCATCTGAGGGTGAAATGTTGTACTCAACTGAACCTGTGTGCCCAATTCTCGTTGTACTGCCCTCCAAAACTGTGAGGTAAACTGTGTACCTCGATCTGAAATAATGGACACCGGCACACCGTGTAGGCGAACAATCTCGCGAATATAAATCCCAGCCAACCACTCCGAAGAATAATTAGTACCAACTGGAATAAAATGAGCGGACTTGGTTAGCCAATCTACAATCACCCAAACATCATCAAACTTTCTCAAGGTCCTTGGGAGCCCAACTACGAAGTCAATGGTAATACGCTCCCACTTCAACTCCGGAATTTCAAGTCTTTGAAGCAATCCTCCTGGCCTCTGATGTTCATACTTTACCTGTTGACAATTTAAACACCGAGATACAAACCCAACTATAACGTTCTTCATCTACCTCCACCAATAGTGCTTCCTCAAATCCTGATACAGCTTTGCTGCGTCTGGATGAATAGATCACCGTGAACTATGAGCTTCCTGGAGAATAAGCTCACGCAAACCATCTACATTAGGCACACATAGCATGCCCAGCATCCGTAATACACTGTCATCTCCAGTAGTGACTTCCTTGGCATCACCGTGCTGAACTGTGTCCTTAAGGATAAGCAGATGTGGATCATCATACTGGCTCTCTCTGATGTGATCATATAAAGAAGAACGAGATACCACACAAGCCAAAACTCGATTCGGCTCGAAAATATCCAATCTAACAAACTAATTAGCCAAGGCCTGAACATCCAAGGCTAAAGGCCTCTCTGCAACCGGTAAGTATGCTAAGTTGCCCAAACTCTCTGCCTTACGACTCAAGGCATCGGCCACCACATTGGCCTATCCGAGATGACAGAGAATGGTGATATCATAATCCTTAAGCAACTCCAACCACCTTCGTTGCCACAAGTTAAAATCCTTCTATTTAAACAAATGTTATAGACTCCGATGATCGGTATATACCTCACGCTGGACACCGTATAAGTAATGCTGCCAAATTTCCAAGGCATGAATAATAGCTGCTAACTCAAGATCGTGGACTGGATAATTCTTCTCATGTACCTTTAACTGTCTGGACGCATAGACAATCACCCTACCGTCTTGCATCAGCACTGCGCCGAGGCCAATCCGCAACGCGTCACAATACACAGTATAAGACTCTGAACCTGTAGGCAACACAAATACTGAAGCTGTAGGTAAAGCTGTCTTGAGCCTCTGAAAGCTCTCTTCACATTCATCCGACCACCTGAATGGAGCACCTTTTTGGGTAAATTTAGTCATAAGCGATGCAATAGACGAGAAACCCTCCACGAAACGATGATAATAACCGGCCAAGCCGAGAAAACTCCGAATCTCAGTAACTGAGGATGGTCTGGGCTAATTCTGAACTGCCTCTATTTTCTTCGGATCCACCTTATTTCCTTCACTGGATACTATATGTCCTAAGAATGCCACCAAACTAAGCTAGAACTTACACTTAGAGAATTTGGCATAAAGTTTCTCCTCTCTCAGCCTCTATAATACAATACCCAAGTGTTGTGCATGCTCCTCCTGGATACGTGAGTACACCAGAATATCATCAATAAATACCACTATAAATAAATCAAGATACGGCTGGAATATACTATTCATCAAATGCATAAATGTTGTTGGGGCATTGGTTAGTACAAAAGACATCACAAGAAATTCATAGTGGCCATAACGAGTTCTGAATGCCGTCTTTAGAATATCCGAATCCCAAATTTTCAACGGGTGATACCCTAATCTCAAATCAATTTTGGAGAACACCCTCTCTCCCTGAAGTTGGTCAAATAAGTCATCAATACGTGAAAATGGATATTTATTCTTGATTGTAACTTTGTTCAACAGCCTATAATCAATGCGCAATCGCATAGTACCATCTTTCATTTTCACAAACAGAACGGGTGCACCCCAAAGTGACACACTAGGCCTAATAAACCCCTTTTCAAGGAGTTCCTAAAGTTTCTCTTTCAATTCTTTTAACTCAACTGGTGTCATACGATACGGAGGAATAGAGATAGGCTCTGTGTCCTGCACCAAGTCAATACCGAAATTAATATCCCTGTCAGGTGGCATACCCAGCAGATCTGCAGGAAATACATCCGGAAAATCTCGCACGACCGGTACTGAATCAATAATAGGAGCATCTGCATCAACATCTCTCGAAAAGACCAAATATGACAGATATCCCTTTCCAACCATATGTTGGGCCTTTAAATAAGAAATTACCCTGCTAGGAACAAAATCTAGAGAACCTCTCCATTCAACCTTTGGCAACCCCGGCATCGTCAACGTCACGATTTTTAAGTGACAGTCCAGAATAGCATGACATGGAGACAACCAATCCATACCTAGGATTACATTGAAATCAACCATACCGAGTAATAAGAGATCAACTCTAGTCTCCAGTTCCCCAATAGTTACCATACACGACCGATACACACGATCCATAGTAATAATATCGCCCACTAGTGTAGATACACAAACAGGTGAAACTAAGGATTCACAAGGCATATTCAGATAATGAGCAAAATATGATGATACATATGAATAAGTTGAACCAGGGTTAAATAATATAGAAGCCTCCCTGTGGCACACTTAAACAATACTTGTGATCACTGCGTCTGAGGCAACAACATCTGGCCTGGCAGGAAAAGCACAGAATCGAGCATGCCCGCCACCTGAACGGCCTCCCCCACTTGGGTGACCCATAGCTACCTGACCCCTACCCCGAGCTGGCTGGGCGGGTGGTGTAACTGCTGGTGCTCGTACCGTGTGTCGAGAACTCTGCTGTGGATCCCCACTCAACAGCCTAGGACAATCTCTCTTGAAATGACCCAATTCTCCGCACTCGAAACAACCCCTCCTTTGACAGAATTGTTGCTCCTGATAACCCGAAGAATTACCTGTAGAAGCCTGAGCGGACGAGGCATAATGAGAACTCTACGCTGGTAGTGCACTGAATGAAGACTGGCCTGAGTGAGCACTTTAAGTATCGTGGCTAGCTGATGCACCATGATGAGCTAGACAACCCGCCTGAGCGTGTCTGTAAGAACGGCCCCTACCATGGTAAAACTAACCCCCTAAAGGAACACCGCTGAAATCACCTGAACTACGAGGCCTCTAAGCCTCCCTCTCAACCCGTTCCTGTCTGCGAACCATCTCAATCTGACGAGCAATGTCGACAACCTCATCGAAAGTAGCACCAGACACTCTCTCCTTGGTCATGAGTAATCGCAGCTTAAAAGTGAGGCCATCTATGAATCTCTTGATCCTTTCCATGTCTATGGGAAACAAACAGATAGCATGACAGGCCAATTCTGAAAATCGCATTTCATATTGTGTCACGGACATATCACCCTGACGAAGCTGCTCAAACTACCTGTGCAGCTCCTCTCTGCGGGACTGAGGCACGAACTTCTCTAGGAATAGATCGGAGAATTGCTGCCAGGTAAGGGGTACTGCACCGACTGGCCTACACCTCTTGTAAGACTCCCACTATCTGAAGACAGCCCCAGTAAACTGAAAAGTAGTGAATGAGACCCCACTGGTCTCTAGAATACTCGCTGTCCGAAGTATCCGCCGACACTTATCCAGAAAACCCTGGCATCCTTTGACTCAGCACCGCTAAATGGTGGAGGTCGAAGCCTCTCAAATATCTCAAGTCTCCTCTGCTCATCATCTGCCATAACAGGAACTACCGAAGCCTGAGCAGCTGCAACCGGCTGGGCTAGTAGTCCCCCTGGTATCTGAAGTCTCTGTACTACCTGGTTTGGAGTGCGTGCAATAGGGGTATAAGTTCCTCCCCCCGCTTGAGAAGTGGCAGGTGCGGCCTGAGCCGAAACCACTTGAGCCCGACTAGTGCAGGCTGCCAATATCTGGGCCAAAGTCTCCTGAAGGCCTTGAATCTCAATGGGCACAACTGGTGCCTGAGCTGATCCTGTCGGCTCAGGTATATCCAGAATCTGCTCCTGAGCTGGAGCAACTGGTGGTACTATAGGTGCTGGTCCAACTGTTGTACGAGCAAAACCTCGAACTCTACCTCGCCCCCCTACCACGGCCCCGGCCTCTCGCGGCCCTAACTGATGGCACTGGTGGCTGACCGTCCGATCCGGTAGTACGTGTCCTCAGCATCTGTGAGAGAATAGAATAGCAGAAATTTAGTTTCCAGAATCAACAAATTCGCACGACAGAATGCAAGAAAGTGAAATTTTCCTAATGGTTCTGCAGCCTCTCGAAGATAAGTACAGACGTCTCCGTACCGATCCACAAGACACTACTAAACCTGCTCATGACTCGTGAGACCTATGTAACCTAGGCTCTGATACTAACTCGTCATGACCCAAAATCTCACATGTCGTAATGGCACCTATCTCGATACTAGGCAAGTCGACACTCTCAATAAACTCCTATATATTTTGAGTTTGAAAACATAATATCTAAATTTAGCGGAAGAAAAAGTCATAAATACATATATAAACACTCCCAAAACCCGGTGTCACTAAGTACATGAGCATCTAATATAAATACAAGTCTAGAAAATATGATCTATAAAAGTCTGAGACCAAATACAGTAAAACAAAGAGATAGGGACGGAGAGACAAGGTCTGCGGAACACGACGGCTACCTCAAAATCTCCTGAAAATCAACTGCGTGAAATGATCAACACACGCTATGTACGGGAACACCTAGATCTGCACACGAAGTGCAGGGTGTAGTATGAGTACAACCAACTCAGCAAGTAACAATAATAACTAAGGAACTGAAGATAATGACGAGCTACAAAATTACAGTTCATTTACTGTAATTCCAGCAAAGAATAGACATGCTTCCAATTCTAGCAGTTTAACTCAAATCAATTTTATACAGTTCAATTTCATGTAATTCGGATATAAAATCTTTCAGAGATTTCACAACAATGACCGATAGCAATCAAGTGCAATAACAAATGCAAAGCAACTACAGCCTCTCAGGCGATAGTCACTCAACTCATCACAACAGCCCAAGCGCCATAATCCGCATGGACAACTCACGTGCTGCATGGGCAACTCACGTGCTATAATATTCTGCACAGACAACTTACGTGTCATATATCCTTACCTCACCGACAGGCCCTCGGCCTTACTCAGTCCTCAACCTCTCTAGTCTCTCGGGCTCTCGGAAATCACAAAGATCAGCCCAAACAAAGATAACATAGTAAATCAACAAATATCAAGAAAGACTAAGGTATGATGCACAAGTAAAATTATGACTGAGTACAAGACAACAATTAGCAAATAATTCAACAAGTACGCGACCTTTGTGGGTCTCAACAACACTATCACATATCCTAAGCATGATTTTTTAACATATTTTACAGTCAAATTTCTTCAACACAAAGAGAGCTTATTGCTAACAACAGTTTATTCAACTTTACAGTTTCACGGGACGGACAAAGTCACAATCCCTTCGGTGCACGCCCACACACCCGTCACCTAGCATGTGTATCACCTCCAAAATAATCACATGATACCAAAATCCGGTGTTTAATACCCTTAGGACCAGATTTAAAATTGTTACTTACCTCAGAGCGTGAAATTCTTTACTCTGCTATGCCTTTGCCTCGCAAATCGGCCTCCGAATACCTCGAATCTAGTCATAATTAATTCTTTTCAGTCAATAAAATTTATTGGAATTAATTTCATAAGAAAATGCTAATTTTCCATAAAAACCCGGATTTTTAGCTCTTACCAATTTTACAAAAATCCGACCTCAACTCGACCCTCAAATCTATAAATCATATTTCCAAATTTCTAAGTTCCAATCTCCGATTTACACCTCAAAATCATGTAATCTAGTCGGATTATTCGATGATAATTCAATATTGTGGAGTAGAAATGATCACAAGGGACTTACCTCAAGTTTTTCTTGAAAATATATCAAAAATCGCCTCTCCTCAAGCTCCAATTTGTCAAAAATGGCGAATGTCAAAAATCGCCTCGGTTTTGCCTCGATCTTGGCCTTCGATCGAGGTCCTCGATCCTGGGTCTCGATCCTGGGCCTCAATCCCGGGCCTCGATTCTGACCCTCGATCCTGGCCCTTGATCACGGCTCTCGACCCTGCCTTCGATCGTGGCCCTCGACACTGGGCTCGATCGTGGCTTCGAGCCTGATCCTCGACCCTGCCTTCGATCGTGGCCCTCGACCCTAGGCTCGATCGTGGCCCTCGACCCTGGGCTCGATCGTGGCTTTGAGCCTGATCGTCGATTCTGGGCTCGATTTATTTCTCGATTTATTTGGGCTCGATTTTATGGGCTCGATTTTGTGGGCTCGATTTATTTGGGCTCAATTTTTTGGGCTCGATTCTGGCAGAAGAAATTTCCAATAGAAGGAAATTGTAGCAGCTGTATTAGTTCAATTGTTGATCTGTTAACCATTTGAAACTCACCCAAGACCCTCGGGACCTCAACCAAATATACTAACATGTCCTAAAACATCATAGGAACTTAGTTAAATCCTTAAATCACGTCAAACAACGCTAAAACCATGAATTACGCCCTAATTCAAGCCTATTGAACTTTGAAACTTTCCATTTCTACAAAAAATGCCGAAACCTATCAAATCACGTCCGATTAACCTCAAATTTTGCACACTAGTCATAAATGATATAACAGACCTATTAAAATTTTTAGAATCAGATTTCGACCCCGATATCAAAAAGTCAACCCTCGGGTCAAACTTTCCAAAATTTTAATTTTTGGCATTTCAAGCCTAGTTCCTCTACGGACCTCCAAAAAAAATTTCGGACACGCTCCTAAATCCGAAATCACCATACGGAGCTATTAGAATTATCAAAATTCAAATCTGAGGTCATTTACACATAGGTCCATATCCGGTCCACTTTTCTAACATAAAGTTTTCAATTTTGAGACTAAAGTCTCATTTCATTCTGAATTCCTTCCGGACTCGAACCAACTAACTCGATACATCATAAATCAATTGCAAGGCATAAATTGAACAATAAATGGAGGAACAGGGTTATAATATTCAAAATGACCGGCCGGGTCGTTACAACAATGCTCCTGAAATTTCATTTTGCGCATAACAACTTTCGAACGGCTCAAATCTAGTCACAATTAAATTGATTCAGTCAACCCAATTTATAGGAATTTATTCCATATCAAAAATACTAATATTTTTTCACAAAATCCAAAATTATGCCCCAAAAATCACATGTGAGGCCCACATCTCGGAATCTGATGAAACTCACAAAATACGACAACCCATCCAATTACAAGTTCAACCATACTAATTTCACTCAAATCCGACTCTCAATCGGTATTCAAAACTCGAAAAATTCATTTTGTGACATTAAAGAAATTTCCCTCTATTTCTCTTGAAGATTCGATAATCTTACACCAAAAATGAAGATTACTTCATGAAATATAACCACAAGGGAGTCACGAACACTTATCCCAAGTTGTGTGGAAAATGCATCTCCAAAATCGCCCAACCCGAGCTCCAAAAACCAAAAATGGGTGAAAAATGTCGAACCCTCGAACTTTAAGGATTCTACCCAGCATTTTCGCACCTGCGGCGGCGCATTTGCAACCAAAAACACGCTTCTGCAGAGAAGCACTGGAGGTCTGCCTTCACACCTGTGGAAAAATACCCGCATCTGCGCACTTGTAGGTGCGCGCCCGCTTGTCGCTTCTGCGCTTCCACTCTGCTTTGGCGCTCACTCACCGCATCTACGCCTTTGCAGATGCGAAGCAATCTCCGCTTCCGTGGAAATTTGCTCCTAGAAAAATGTCCGCTCCTGCGACCCCTTCGTCACTTCTGCAACCCTCGCACCTGTGCAAACCAGCTGCAGGTGCAGTCCTACCAGAACCAGAACCTTAATGAAGTGAAAAATGATCTAGACCTCGTCCAAAACTCACCCGAGCCACTCGGGACCTCGTCATGATATACCAACAAGCCCCATAACATAACACGGAGCTACTAGAGGCCTCAAAATACACATAACAACATCGAAACGACGAATCACACCTCAATTCGAAATTACTGAACTTTGAAACTTAAACTTCCACAACCGATACGGAAACGTAGCAAATCAATCCGGAATGACTTCAAATTTTGCACACAAGACACATTTCACATTACAGACTTATTCAAATTTCCGGAATCGGATTCCATCCCGATATCAAAAAGTCAACCCCCCGGTCAAACTTCAAAAAATAAATTCAACTTTCGGCATTTGAAGCCTAATTCCACTATGTACCTCCAAATAATTATCCGGGCACGCTCCTAAGTCCAAAATCACCATACGGAGCTATTGGAGTCATCAAAACTCCATTCAGGGTCATTTACACATAAGTCGACATCCGATCACTATTTTAACTTAAGCTTTAAACCTTGGAACTAAGTGTTCCAATTCATTCCAAAACCTCACCGGACCCGAACCATTTACCCAGGCAATTCACACAACAACTGTAAAGTACAATTTGAGCAGTAAATGGGAAAACGGGGTTGTAATACTCAAAACGACAGGCTTTGTCGTTACATTCTTCCCCACTTAAACATATGTTCGTCGTCGAACGTGCCAAGAGTTGTTTCCAAGCCATCAAATCAGTGTTCCATCTTACCACACACCTACCCGGGGTTGAAACCACGTCACCCTATTCCATAAGCTTGACAATGCAATACAACTGAAATAATTGATTTAACTTTAGCCCATAATCCTTGGAATTTAATTTCCAACCTTTAGAATTTCTTTCAAGACACGAATCTTACATTTACACACTGCATGAGTTTGAACAAGCTGTATCAAGCCATAACTATAAGCATATCCACAGACATAATCACCTAACATAATACACAACTCGCATGCTCGTAGCACCATTCCTGATCACAATGACTACTCCAAAACAAACCAAATTCTAGTGTTAAACCCATATCGAACCAAACCTCATCCCAAAACCTTCATACACTTACCAGATCAACAAGTCATGGAGCTCTCTCGCCCCAACCAGAACCATAACCGCTTTCTAAGCCGAATTTCAATATTATCCTTCCGAACATACCGTAATCAAACCTGATAGTACCCATTCTAGGTCCAATGACCTTATATTACTAAACACAACTATTCCACAGACATGCCGTACCAATATAACTCAGAGACACAACCCGTGCCATCCGTGCACCAATACGTAATAATTCAAATGTACTCAGTCATGGAAAATGACTCAAATGAGAGAATTGCACCGCCAGATTAATGAGTACCGCCACAAAGAAATGCTAAAAATCCAGCACACACCGTAGAACCATCACACGATTCTAACACAAGGTTCATACCTTTGCATAACTCCGTTGCAATGCGCGACCCCATCTAAATGCTGGTCTATATTATCTTCCTCGAGTCAGCCTGCTCAAAAATCAATAACGACGGAGAGGCAAATGACAAAAATGCCACACGAACCTGAAAGAACATAACCATTAAGCAATCGATCATGCAATACCCAAATACTCATCTCGCTCAAATTCTGCCATGAGGCCCTTAAATAGAACCGTACCATGTGTGCACATAACCAATTAATCACAACTCCTCGTAGCATAAAATAGTAACTCACAGATCATTTTAGAACACAAATAAGTTCAACATCAACCGATTTGCACATCTCTCAACAATAGCAGTATGGAGCCAACCATTCCGGCTCAGTGTAGAATACACATCTTAATTGGGCCTACCAATGGACCCCCAAATCAACTGTGGTGACCCATAAATAGAAAAATAACCCTCCGAAAGTCCACAACGACTGAATCATAATACATACTATCATCTGGCTAGCTTTGGCCACGACTTCAAAGTCCACCGCCATGAAACAATCTGCTCCCGACAACTCCCAGTCTCCAAATCCATAGAACATGTGAACCACCATTTCTGGTCCCATATCCACTGCCCCGAATGTCTAACACCTCTCATACACGATCATCCCACGAGGAATACTTCTCCCATTCTTTCGTGCCACATAGCAGCGTCTTAAAATTAGTAGTCGATCAACCAGGACAGTGCCGCAATACCTATGAAATATCCATAATTCAAAACATAGTGCGCCTTCTGAAATGTACACTCTACGCACGCAATACCAAATAGTTCTAACATTCATCTAAACATCGAAAATTGTTCATTCCCTCTAAGAATTTATGACCTCCCTTTCAAAGTTAAATCCTGACCTTGCACACGCCAACCTTAATCCCACACAACACACCGCATCTAACATGCCATCATTTGAAAAATATGAGAACCTCATAATCATTCTGTGTCACAAGTAGAATACATATCCGATCAGCCAGAAGCCTTCCATTTGATTCCATCTAGTAGAAAATCACAATACTCAACATGCTCCTCCGGCCGGTAGGAAAATACCCATCTCAAACCGTGGTAGAGATCCTCGAGAATGCTTTGGAATCCATTTGCACATAATCAAGCCATCAAAGTTGAATCTCTCTAGCTCAACCAAGCCACGCAGGTATCCAAACCCAGGTGTATTGCCACAAAGCACCTGTAGAAAACCCTCACATCATAAGCACCCAAAGAATCGATTATATCCATTACCATACTGATCCAACCTACTACCCGTTTGTCTTATTTTCTCCGAGTTTCTTCCGAATATGTCTTCAGATTGATACTTCTCCTTTCTAAAATGCCACGATCTTTAGCCACAACTCACCCCACAAACCTAGCATAGAACCACAATGCCCTACGGCCCATAAGAAACTGTATTCTTCTTAAGCACCTTCAAAATTACCACAACTGTAACACTCACTCTGAGAATACCTTATGTGAATTTGAAATTGTTCTTCTTACCTTCCTTATAAAAAAAAGTATAATCCATAGTTATATAGAATTTCCGCAAGTCCAGGTACCATCAACGTAAATCTCAAATTTTATCCACACACAAGTCCGGTGAAATTCTCAATTGCTATATATAAACCTTGAACCTATTGGAACTTTCTTGAGAGTCACCCACTTTGTTCAAATCGAAATTACACCACCCAAATGGGCCAAAAAACACGTGCCCCATTAGCACAACAACACTAAAAGAAGTAACTCTACTTTAACACCACCTATCAATTCATACTCCGTGCGCACTACATCATTCACAAATAACAACTCACTCATCTCACGATTTTCATATACTCATAAGTGCAATATAACCCGTATCCAGGAATTTTCTTATTCGAGTCATCCTCGATCTCAACTTCTGCAAGTCATAACCAACCCACCAGTATGCCTCAACTCAAAACTAAACCTTTACATATAACCATGAAATTGAATTATCAATATCAGGCTCCCCCACTTGGCTCAAAGCCATAGATTAAAACATTCCATAACTCACAATACCAATACTCTATTACTGCCATAATGCCACAGTCAGTTCAACGAAACTTCTTCTCAAACTCATGCAACGCCAACCATAAAAATACCCCAAATCATCTGCTAAGCTCGCAATCATTCTCTTGACACTCAAGTTAACTTTCTCAGCCAGATTCAAATTCAAATCTCCTCACATACGCCCTGTTGGCGACAAAGAAACTCTCCACTCGCATATAAGGAACATACCTACCTAGATTACTCCGCAGGGGATAACCCACCTGCTTAGCCTCAAATTGGTATCTTGTTATACCCTTTCGTAGTCACAATTACTACGCAATCACTTAATCTTTTGAAGTCCAAACTTATTAACAAGACATGAGAGTTTAGTTTGTCCCAAAATTTAACAATGTGAAAGATCCTTCAAAATATTCATACTCGAGCTTGTACGTCACATCAAATCGATATTCAAGTACCCAATGGAATTTCCCTTACATTTCAAGCAAATACTTCTCGTCATATTCAAATCGTCTTAACACATCCCACAGTTTCATCATACTCATCACAAAGCCATTTCACCACTCATCGAGCCATAAATTCCACCCCGTAGGGACATTACCGGACATATGAGTCCAATTGTACAAGTTCACACAACTAAAACTACCGAGCTTAAGCTGCGGTCTAAACCTGGCCTGAAGTCCTCTAGACTGGCCCATCACCAAAACATATAATACACATCTCGAACCACGTTCATAGAATCACAAGCCGGCGATGCACGGCTAATACCGAGCGCTCATGTGCGCATATGAATA
This sequence comes from Nicotiana tabacum, assembly GCF_000715075.1. Classification (NCBI taxonomy): domain Eukaryota; kingdom Viridiplantae; phylum Streptophyta; class Magnoliopsida; order Solanales; family Solanaceae; genus Nicotiana; species Nicotiana tabacum. The sequence continues at coordinate 130,504,571 of NC_134098.1, forward strand.
CGTGGAAGGAATTCAAAGAGTTATTTCACAAGCTGAATCAATTCTGCACGATAAGGAAAGAAAGATGGGAAATTATCCTAAATGCCCTGTAGCCTCTCGAAGATAAGTATGGACGTCATCATACCGATCCGCATGACTCTACTAGACACTTGCTCATGACTTGTAGAACCTATGAACCTAGAGCTCTGTTACTACCTTGTCACGACCCAAAATTCAACTAGTCGTGATGGCACCCAACCCAACCCGCTAGGTAAGACAACTTTCAATTATCCAATTCCAATAGCAATTATTAAAGCAATTTAAGTAATAAAGATTTTATTTTATACATTCCCCAAGAACTGTTAGTACAAATCATGAGCTTCTAAGAATAGAATTTACAAAACTGATATGAAATAATACATCATATGTTCGAAATATACATGAATAGATTGTTATAAATCTAAGGCTACCATAAACAAGAGGCAGCTACAACCAGAACGCAGGTACATCTTCAAATCCAGCAACCTTCGAGCACAGCAAAAACAATAGCCAACATCTGCACGCAATGTGCAGAAGTGTAGTATCAGTGCAACTGACCCCATGTACTGAGTAAGTAATAAACCTAGCCTTAGGTTGAAAGTTGGGACGAGCTTTTACCAAGGACGGGTCCACCACCAAATACCAACAATAGTTCATAACAACGTAAAGCAAATAATACAAGAAATAACTCAGAGATAAGATGCTCAGTAAAATCATGATTTCCGAAAATAATTTTGCCTTTTCAAGTACATCAGTGAAAACCAGATCGTTTACCGAAGTTGCCAAAAAAGAAATATGAATAAGTTTGAAAACAATAATTTTTTTCCCAAAAATCCTTTCAATAATAATAAATTCTCTCTCCGTTTCAATTTATATGAACCCATTTGACTGGACCCGGAATTTAAGAAAAGAGAGAAGACTTTTGAACTTGTGGTGTAAAATGAGGCATATATATTGTGTGTGGCTATATATCATTGCATAAAGTTAAATTGTTTCCAAGTAAGGAAAGAGGTTATTCTTTTTGGCACGGACTAAAAAGAAAATAGGTTCACATAAATTGAAACGGAGGGAGTAAGATGTTTCATTTTCTTTCCAGATAACCAGTGTAAAACAAATGCAACACTATGCTCATCTGCCAGCATGTGTGAAATCATGAATGATGTAACACTGTACAACATGCGGAAAATACATATTGATGCCTGAATGTCATGTGTGCATATCAACGCAATGTATCTCAGAGATGAACTCATGTACTCACACTCTTAGAGTACTCAATCTCACTTTCTCACACATTCCACTCATCATGCCCAATCACCCGGTACTGTATATGGTCAATCCGACCTAGGGAAGATCCATCCCGGAATATACACATCAACTGATCATCAGTCACTCAGTACCGAATAGGGCCAATCTAGCCCGTGGAGAAGATCCATCTCCAGGTATATAGTGATTCGGATAAGATCCATGTCTAGGGAAGATCCATCCGTCAATAATATCAACCACGCTCATTAGGGGTGTACAGACTCCGAAGGGGATCCTTCAGCCCAAGCGCTATAATCTGCATGGACAACTCACGTGCTATAATAAATCCTATAAGGCTTACTGTAGGCGGGCAGCCCCGATCCACATAATAATCCTCACAATTAGGCCCTCGGCCTCACTTAGTCATCAATCTCTCCAGTCTCTTTCTCATGGGCTCACAATGTCATGAAAATATCCCAAAAATGATGATATGATGTATCAATAAATAATATCAAAGGCTGAGATATGATATGTAATGACATGGATATGACTGAGTATGAATATTCAATTTAAAACAAATAATTTCCAGCAATATGACCTATGTGGGTCACAAAAAACTGGCACATAGCCTCAACATAATTTTTAATATGCTTTTCGGCTCATTTTCTTTAACATATAAAACCGCATGGAAAACGCCAAAATTATTTAGCTACAAAATTCCACAGAAACAATTATGTCACAATTTTCGCAGTGCACGCCCACACGCTCGTCACCTAGCATGTGAGTCACCTCCCAACAATTCACATAATACATATATTCAGGGTACATATCCTCAGCTCCAACATTAGAAGAGTTACTTACCTCGAACAAGCCGAATCCAATGTCGAGCAAGCTAAACAATGCTCCAGAAATTCCATTCTGCGCATAACAACTTCTGAATGGCTCGAATCTAGTCATAATTAATTTGATTCAATCAACCCAATTTATAGGAATTTATTCCATATCAAAATACTAATATTTTTCCTCAAAATCCGAAATTACGCCCCAAAAATCACCTGTAGGACCCATATCTCGGAATCCAACGAAACTCATAAAATACGACAACCCATCCAATTACAAGTTCAACCATGCTAATTTCACTCAAATACGACTCCGAATCGGTATTCAAAACTCGAAATAATCATTTTGTGACATTAAAGAAATTTCCTTCTATTTCTCTTGAAGATTCGATAATCTTACACCAAAAATGAAGATTAATTCATGAAATATAACAACAAGGGAGTCAAAAACACTTATCCCAAGTTGTGTGAAAAATTCCTCTCAAAAATCGCCCAACCTGAGCTCCAAAATCCGAAAATGGGTGAAAAATGTCGAACCCTCAAACTTTAAGGATTCTGCCCAGCACTTTCGCACCTGCAGCACATTAGCCGCTTCTGCGGCGTCGCATTTGCGACAAAAAACATGCTTCTGTGGAGAAGCACTGGAGGTCTGCCTTCGCACCTGCAGAAAAATACCCGCATCTGTGCACTTGCAGGTGCGCTCCCGCTTGTCGCTTCCACTCCGCTTCTGCGCTCACTCACCGCATCTATGCCTTCGTAGATGCGAAGCAATCTCCGCTTCTGCGGAACCTTGCTCCCAGAAAAATGTCCGCTCCTGCGACCCCTTCGTCGCTTCTGCGACCCTCGCACTTGTGCAAACCAGCCGCAAGTGCGGTCCTACCAGAACCAGAACCTTCAGCAATGCAACATGAAGTGAAAAATGATCCGGACCTCGTCCGAAACTCACCCGAGCCACTCGGGACCTCGTCCCGATATACCAACAAGTCCCATAACATAACACGGACCTACTTGAGTCCTCAAAACACACATAACAACATCGAAATGGTGAATCACACCTCAATTCGAAATTATTGAACTTTGAAACTTAAACTTCCATAGCCGATGCCGAAACGTAGCAAATCAATCCGGAATGACTTAAAATTTTGCAAAAAAGTCACATTCACATTACGGACCTATTCAAATTTCTGGAATCAGATTCCACCCCGATATCAAAAGGTCAACCCCCCGGTCAAACTTCCCCAAAAAAATTTAACTTTCGGCCTTTCAAGCCTAATTCCACTACGTACCTCCAAATAATTTTTCAGACACGCTCCTATGTCCAAAATCACTATACGGAGCTATTGGAGTGATCAAAACTCCATTCCGGGATCGTTTACATATAAGTCGACATCCAGTCACTATTTTAACTTAAGCTTTAGACCTTGGAACTAAGTGTTCCAAATCATTTCAAAACCTCACCGGACCTGAACCATTTACTCCGGCAATTCACACAACAACTGTAAAGTACAATTTGAGTAGTAAATGGGAAAACTGGGTTGTAATACTCAAAACGACCGGCCGGGTCGTCACACCACCCCACACTTAGTCCTTACTTCTTCTAGCGCTCATTTGACAATTAAAGTGCTTTAAGAAGTAAAATGATCAAAATAATATCAAATAAGAACAAAAGGGTATAGGCTCGTAATGTGGGTGCCAAATAAAAGTCTATAGGTTCAAAAGGATTTACTAAGGATAGATTTGTTTTGTGGTAGGCATTAAGTTCAAAAGGATCAAAGAAAGTCTAAAATCATTTTTCAAACCAAGCAAACCCTAAAATTTCCGGGCAACTTCTAGACTCTAATGCAATGACACGGACTATACAATTTCTCACCACACATGGCATATGAATCACTAAGGACGGTTCCATTCCGATTCTCAAACAATAAGAGTATTCACGAAGCCACAAAATATTAAGCATCAAGAACAAAGTGATACAAGCCAAGAAAATGAGATATATGCGTCAATACACATGTTATCTACTCAACAAGGCATCATAAGCATTTTCAAACCATAGGGAATGTACTACACATGCTAGAGCTTAAATATGCTACTACCAAACTAGTCTGCCTAGCAAATCTCATTCTTCCCATCCTTTTATTTCCTAAATCCTACTCTACTCTAAAGATAAAAAAACTACTATCCGGTTCAACTAAATTCCCTGGAAAAGAACCGAGCCACAAAGAAAAAGGACGAGGGATTATTACTACCTAAAAGAATAAAAAGACATATTTTTAGATTTTTCTATTTTTTCAAAAAAAAAATTGTGTTTTTAGTTAGACTTTAGACCCTCAAGAAAATTGTCTAGGATATCCATCGTCGAAAAAAGTCCAATATTTTTCCATTTTTCTAAAAAAGCATTATTCAATTAAACTAACACAACTGAAATAGCATAGAAAGTCATTGAGACCATCTCCTTACCCCACACTTAAAATTATGCATTGTCCCCAATGCACACCATACTAATAAGAGGGTAAAAGAAGTAAAAGAAACTTTCGCATAGGCTGAAGCACTAGGTGCTCATGGGGTACTCAGACATCTCCCAGGCCTAGTCCTTCGTGCGGGTACCTCACCCTTAGTTCCAGCCATCTAGTTTATTGTTTCATTCTTTCAATAACTTTGCTTTCCATGCTCCTAGAAAATCAACAATCGACACTACAAAAAAATTACAATTAATAAAAAAAATGGTAAAGCTCAAGCACTTGATTTAACGTCGCGACACAACATGAATCATTTTCTGCCTCCACTTCGAATTTATGAATTGGACCCCAAGTTTTGATTCTACTCTATGATCATGCTCTTGGGGCGCTACAAATTTTTGCGAGCTAAAAATTAAATGATTCTTTATGTACTTTTTGTCTTTTAACCGAGGAGTGTCATTTTTCCTAGACGACCTTGAAAATTTCAGAATATAGAGCTCATCTACTGTAACGCTCCGACTTGCCGTTTTAAGAATTTAAGCCCCGTCTGGCAGCTTAAAGCCCTGAGCAGCTTCTTATTATGTGTATTGACTTACGTGCATGGTTGAATTTAGTTACCAGATGATTCAAAGTGATTTGGGACACTTGGTCCCTAAAAAGGAAGCTTAAGTATTAGGATTTTGACTGTAGTCAGAACCGTATGAAGACGACTCCGGAATAGAGTTCTGTCGATTCCGTTAGCTCCGTATGATAATTTTGGACTTAGGAGCGTATCCAAAAAATTATTTGGCGGTCCGTAGTGGAATTAAGCTGGAAATGGCGAAACTCAAAATTTTGAAAAGTTTGACCAGGGGTTGACTTTTTCATATCGGGGTCGGAATCCGATTCCGGAAGTGGTAGTAGGTCTATAATGTCGAATGTGACTTGTGTGCAAAATTTGAAGTCATTCCGAATTGATTTGATGTATTTCGGCACAAGATATAGAATTTGAAATTTCAAAGTTCATTAGGCTTGAATTGGGGTAAGACTCATGGTTTTCGAGTTGCTTGAGGTGATTTGAAGGTTCGAATAAGTGAGTATGATGTTTCGGGACTTGATGGTATGTTTGGTTAAGGTCCGGGGGGGGGGATCGGGTGAGTTCCGGGATAGTTTCGGATCATTTTTCCTTGTTTTGCAACTGCTAGAACTGATATCCGGTATTGTTCTGCGTGAATGCGAAGGGTCTCACGCATTCACGAAGAAGGATTTTGGATGGATGGGATTTGCCCATCGTTAACGCGATGAAGAAGACGCGAACGCGAAGAGGGAGATGAGGAAAGCCTACGCAAACACGAGTGGTCAGACGTGAACGCGAAGAAGAAAGGAAGATTGGAGCATGGGGTCGTTTGGCCTTTGCGAATGCGAAGGAGTTGGTCAGCTGGTCATCGCAAACACGACGAGGAGTTCGCGAACGCGAAAAGGAAATGATGGGGCAGAAATAGTTGGCCTCGCGAACGCGACGAGGAGGTCGCGAACGCGATGAATGATTTGAGGCGTTTGGGTTTTGGACTTCGCGAATGTGAAGCAATGGTCGCGAACGTGAAGAAGGCCTATCTGGGCAGAATTAAAAGTCCCAAAAACGGGGGTTTGAGTTCATAACTCAAAATCTAATTGGGAGCTTGGTAGAAGGCGAGTTTTGGAGAGATTCTTGTGTGGGTGTTTGGGGTAAGTGATTCTTATCCAGTTTTGATTAATTTCCATGATTATGTCTTTGAATCCATCATTTAATTCAGATTTAATGGAGGAAAATCAGGATTTTTTGTAAAATCTTCCAAAACCGAAAATTTAAGATTTGGAGGTCAAGTTATTATTGGAATTCGATAAAATTGGTATGGTTGAACTCGTATCGGAATGAGTATTCGGATTTCATGAAAATTATGTCGGGTTCTGAGGGGCGAGTCCCGCATTGACTTTTGTTGACTTTTCGGAATAAATTTTTAAGTCGACGTATTATTATCCGGAATTGTTTCCGATGAATTTTAATGAAGTTATACAATTAATTTGGATAGATTTGAGCTGTTCGGAGGTCAATTCAAGCAAGAAGGCTATTTTGGAATATTGGCCTAACTTCAAAAAGTTAAGTGTCTTGCTTAACCTCGAGTGGGGGAATTACCCCTTAGACATCGAGTCTTATGTGCCATTTGTGAAATGTGAAAAGCTGCGTACGCGAGGTGACGAGTATGCAATCGGCTTATATGTGTAAATTTTGTTGAGTAAAGTCTTGAGCATATTGTATGATAAATTGGATAATTGTTGGTATATATTTAATCATCTAATTGTCGTGCCTAAATCCTTGTTGTTGTTGAATCTGTCGTTATATGACAATTTTATGTGATTGTTACTTGATTATTTATGTAATTCCGTTAATTTGTTGGTTTGATAATTATTGGAATTTAATTTTATTATGGATTTTTCCTCTGCAAATAATTAACTAAATGAGCTTAAGAAGAGGTGTTTATATAATTATTAAAAAAAATTAAATTTAATGAAGACTTTGCTTTATGTTGAGTAATTTCTATCTCTATTGATTGTTTTTGGGTATTGTACACATTGTGTGGAGCTTTTGACTATTTGTTGTGAAATTAATTGACTTGGTTGTAGCTTTGGAATTTGGTTGTGGCCATTGGGCAAATTGTGATATGAATTGATTTTGTTATGTTGTTGTGATAATTTTTCGTGTAAATTGTTGTGTTGTGTGAGTTGTTATTTTGGGGAGATAAGGGTGACATTTCACCGTTGATATTATGTGGTTATAAGGGTAGCATTTCACTGTTGTGTTTGTTGGAATATTGTCTGGGCGGAGCGATAAGGGTGGCTATAGGAGCGATAAGGGTGGCTATTGTCAGGGACGATATGTGATGATTTGGGGTTGTAGTGTTGATAATTTTCGTGTGATGTTGTGATTTTTTTGTGTTTATTTTTATACCTTGTGCAATGTGTTGTTGTTGGTAAATTGATAACAATCTGATTTATGTTGAAATTGAGAGCCTGTGGCTATGGCCAGGCGGATTATAAAATGAAATGTGGGCACGAGGTGCCATGAGTAAATAATGAGGATATTTGGCATGTGAATTGTCCGTGCAGTTGAGATATGAAATGTGGGCACGAGGTGCTGTGATGAAATGATAATAATATTTGGCACGTGAATTATCCGTGCATTTGTGATATGAAATGAGGGCACGAGGTGCCGGGAAAATATGATAATTTAATTATGAGAACGAGGTGCCGTGGAAATATGAAAATGGGCGTAGACCCGTGTTTACGAAAAATATAAAAATGGACTGAGACCCGTATTTTTATGATTATGAAATGAGGTGTCATGTGGTGACTTTTTATTTGAAAGAATTATATTCAAAATATTTATTTGGAAGGATTTTTACTTAGAAAGTATTACAGGAAAGAATTGTATTGGAAAGATATTTATTTGAGGAAATTATATTTGAAAAGATTTATTGAAAGAATTATATTTGAAAAATAATTATTTGAGAAAATTATATTTGAAAGAGAATTATTTGGAAGAATTATATGTGAAAGACATTTACTTGAAGGACTTGATTTAATTGGGTGTAATTGTACTTATTAATTATTGAGTGATATTAATGGTATTCTTGTTGTCTGTTGTGCATATCACTGGTTGTTTCATGTTGCCCTATTGTTATTTATTTCCTATTATTTTGTATATTATATTGCACAGGTTATTAGACTAGTGAACGTCTTGACTGTACCTCGTCTCTACTCCATTGAGGTTAGTCTTGATACTTACTGGGTACCGACCGTGGCGTACTCATACTACACTTCTGCACATTTTTGTGCAGAGCCAGGTATTGGAAATATCGGACTTGAGCAGAGTTAAAGCGGGATCGTAAGGATTCAAGGTAGAGATGCTTGGTCGTCGCAGTCCCTTGGAGTCTTTTCATTTTATTGTACTGTTAATTTGTAATCAAACAGTATTGTATATTCGGTCCTCATGATCATTCCATGTATGCAGTTAGAGTTCGTGACTCAGTACTACCAGTCTTGGGAGGTTGTGTATTGTAACTATTTTCGCTGTTAGTTTTAAAAAAAGTCTTAAAAAAGTAATCTAAATCGGCTTACCTAGTCTTAGAGACTAGGTGCCATCACGGCGCCTGTGGTGGGATTTTGGATCGTGACATCTACCTCTTCCTTTGACTCCTACATTGGCTCATACAGATCAATTTCCTTTCACCATCTGAACATAATTTATATTATTTGGAATGAGGTCCAAACGCACTCAAATACACGACCTTCAAGATTTTTAACATCCTCAACACCAATCACACTAGAGTCAACTAAATATGTATCTTCAACGTCCCTAGTTGACTCTAGTATTACTTCTTCAACATCGGCATCCTCAATTTCTAGTTGGTTAGATTGTTGGAGTTCTACTCTGACCTCCTCCATTAGAACCTCAATTTCAGTATCTAATTCATGCTCTTCTTGGCTACTATCCACAATATTGTCTTGTTGAGCATTAAATGCTTCAACTAGTTGACTAATTTGTGCCTCCAGATTGCAAATAGTAGCATCTTTCCATTGTATGTGCAGTTATTTCTCATTATTTTGTTCCACAAGGCACCTTAGCATATCCTTGATCTCTTTCAGGTCATCATCCCTAGGTTCTTTGTTCCTATTAACTTCACAAGAAAAAGAACCATCAAAGTAAGGGGTTGGGTGAAGATAAGAAATATAAGCACAACCATAAAACTGACCATGTTGACCACCCTACACATCACACACATTCCTCATATAAGATTGAGTTGGTGCACATAACTTGCTCTTAGGAATATTTTGATAATTTTTTCATGGGTGGTTTCCTCCATAATAAGAATAAGGAGGATCAAAAGTAGAATTACCAACATCAAAACTCTTATAATTCCAAGATGTCATGTCTCTCAAGTCAAAAATAATTTTTTATTTAAAAATAAAATACAAAAAATATAAAAAAAGATAAAAGTTCAAACTTGAAACCTAGCAATATGTACAACCTAGCAATATGTACAAAAAGTAAATTTTTTTAAATTTATTTTCTATAAGAAATTGAAGAAATAGATGAGAGAAAAAAATAGTGAGAATCAAATCTCACTAGGGATTTTTACCTTCCTATACACTATTTGAAACTTTATTATCCTCCCTACTCAAGCTTCAATTTAATTACGTGGGCATATACATTTTACCAATTACATACACTTTAGGAATTAAATGAGTATCCCATTATATTAGGAATTGAATAAGGAATCAATTATTTCTCCTCCTTATTCTCTCTCCCTCCTGCTCTCTCTCTCTCTCTCCCTCCATCTCTCTCTCTCTCTCTCTGTCTCTTGTGATCTTTCTATCTCTATCTCTCAATTTTTCATTCTCTGTAATTTCCCCCAATTGTTCTTTCTCTGATGTCCTCTATTTTTTATCCTTTCATGTTGTATATATTTTTAATGGAATTCATTAATGGATTTCAATCGTTTTACTATAGAGTTTTAACTTAGCAATTTCCTTTCATGTTGCACATTTGATGTTCAAATTGAAATTGTCAATTAATAAATTTTGAAGGTGTTTGACTCTCCACCATTGACGGCCATTAAAAAGCTTGAAGCTTTGAATTTGAATTTGGGTTTTTAAAACCATTATTTGTTTGAATTGGGTGTTGTTGCAAACAATTGGAAATATTGTTTGGACTTTATATCTCAATTTTGAGGGTGTTTGGTGAATATTAGACTTGATTTTGGATGAATTTCAGATTAAAACTCGAAGAAGAAGAAGAACACATGTCATATAATATACTTATGAAATTGTAGTAAAGTTGTAGTATAATTATATGTAAACTGTATTCTGTTGTAGTTAAATACTTTTTTTTATTTGAATGTTGTATGAAAATTAAAAAATAATTGTATAATGCTTGAATCGCTATATAAAATTTGTATTTAAGTTATCAATACAATCTTTTTACATAAAATTATTGATATATATATCAAAATTGTATTAACAGAGAAAGTTTTGATTGGAATTTTAGAGATGAAGAAACACACACCACGTACAAAATATATACAAATCAGATACAAAATATATAAAGCAGACATATTGCGAAAATTTTGTATGAAAATTGTATTTAAGTTGTATGATATTGTAGATGTATTTTAACTGGGTAAAAATAATGTATGAAAGTCATAGATAAGCTGTAAATAAGTGTATACTATATAATTAGTTGTATGAAATTTATTTTTAGTGTGTATGTTGTTGTAGATATATCAATTTCTATTAAATTTGTACTAAATTTGTTTTTAAAATTGTATGTTATTGTACCATCAAATTGTATAATATTAATTGTAAGTACGATGTATCCATTTTAATGCTGATTTAAATAGGTTTCATTAATTTGTGATAGATTAGTGTATTGGGTTAGTTAACCAATCAAGTGAAGCAGAATACTTTACTAGCCCCGCACGATAGTTATTAACCTCGTAAAATATGTCACACCCTGAACTTGGGCCTGGACGTAACACGACACCCCGTGCCTAACTACATGCAACTGAGCGAACCAACTGGTTGGCTGAATCAACATGTGATATCATAATTTACTGAATGCAGAAGATCAACTAACACATGCTGACATACTGAAAGTCTGAATGATATAAATCAAAAGCGGAAACACTACTATAATTCTGAAACATATTTGTAGCAAACATTGCTTAACATGAAAAATCTGTGACTCTGTCTAACTGTTTCTCTAGTCTATGAAGCCTATAATGAGGTATTGAAAACACTGACTATCTGAAAATACTGAAGACTGTAAGGTAATGGTAATGACCCGAAAGAACTGGGGGTCACCAAATAGCTAGTACGAGAATTCTAGCGCTCTGAATCGTCAACCTGTAAATCATTACCTGCATCGTGAGATGTAGGCTCCGGGAAAAAGGGACATCAGTACATTTGAATTGCACTGGTATGTAAAGCAACTGAAAGAAAGAACTGTAAATGCTTAAACTAAAACTGGGCTGCTAACTGATAACTGATAACTGTTGAAACTGAAAATGAAATGATAACTGATAACTGAAATGATAACTAATAACTGAACTTAACAAATGAAGTAAGGATATGAATACTCCCTCTTCTGAATGATGAACAACATGTTTATCTGAATAAACTATGGCCTCAGGCCCAATATATATGTACACAAGCTACGGCCTCATGCCCAAGTATATGTATACATAACTACGGCCTCAGGCCCAAGCATACGTATACATAACTACGACCTCAAGCCCAAAATGCATAAAGCATAAACTACAGGTTCAGGCCCAAACATGCATAAAGCATAAACTACAGCCTCATGCCCAAATATGCATAAAACATATAAACTACAGCCTCAAGCCCAATTACAAGTGTTCAACATTCAGGTATTTAAATTCTGGAACTGAAAATCATACTGCAATATGTGATGCTGAAATAGTGAATCATATTGAGTTACATGATACTGGAATACTAAATAGTACTAGACTGAGACATGTATTCTTGAACTGATTATGAAAACTTAAACTTAAATTGTTTAAGACATGCTAAGTAATCTAGACTGAGATTCATGGGCATCAAACCCAAGTATATATTGATTACACACTAAGCTCACAACATTCAGAATAAAAGTCATGAACGAGTTATGAAGCTAGATAATAGAAGTTCTGCAACTATTCAAGGAACTAGGCTTAACTATATTTCTGAGGTAAGTAGTAACGTCGTAAAAGAAATGTAGTGTAGGAAGAATCATTAACATTCCCAAACATATAGAGTTAGCCTCACATATCTTAAATTCTTGCTCTTGAAAACAACATTCACCAACCCTTTCATCTTTAATTTATATCAATACAAGTCAAAAGGATTCTATATTAGCAATAATCCTCATGTTTTGGTCACTTAGGTATTTTATCAAACACTTGGTTGGTATAAAGCTTCATAGCCCTTATTAATGGTGTTTTTACACCTAACAATCCATTCTCTTGCTCTTAGATAAATTCTAAATGTAACGACCCGACCGGTCATTTTGAGGATTTATGCTCCTTTCAACTATTTGAAGTCTTGTATAACTTCCTACGAGGTATTATAACTTGTGTGAATTGTCGGTTTTGGTTTTAAGGTATTTCAAAGTTAGCTTGGAAGAATGAATTTCATGTTGGAAGCTTAAGTTGAAATAGTTGACCGGATATTGACTTATGTGTAAACGACTACGAAATAGAGTTTTGATGATTCCAATAGCTCCGTATGGTGACTATGGACTTAGGAGCGTGTACGAAAAATTATTTGGAGGTCTGTAGTGGAATTAGGCATGAAATAGCGAAAGTTAAATTTTTGGAAAGTTTGGCCGGAGGGGGGGTTGACTTTTTGATATCGGGGTCGGATTCTGATTTTGGAAATTAGAATAGGTCTGTTGTGTCATTTATGACTTGTGTGCAAAATTTGAGGTCAATCGAACTTTCGATTCGATAGGTTTCGGCATCGAATATACAAATTGGAAATTTCATAATAGACAATAAAATGAAAGATATTTGAGTAAAGTTTCTAACACTTCAAACCGTTCGTCATTTGGACATTTCTACAAGAAGTTATGACCAAATTACCAAAGGCTGGAAAAATGAGATTCTGCGTCAATTCTACGATTGCAGAATCATTCTTGCAATCGCGAAAGAGTCTCTGCGATCGCAAACTTATCGCAGAATGGACCAAAACTGCCCAGTTCTGGGCACCGACCCCATTTTGATAAATAGGCTTTGAGACTCATTTTGGAGCAAAAAGCTGACATTTTTAGAGAGAAGGGAGAGTGTTCTAGAAGAGGAAGACGCTCAAGTGCTTCGTTCATCAAGATCTTGTTCAAGCTTCGAAATCCAACAAGGAAATATCACAAGATCTTCACCCAAGAGGTAAGGTTCTAACCCCTAGTCTTCAATTTCGAGTTTCGGTAAAGATGGGTGATTAAGAGTATAATTATTGGGTGTAATAGTATTATTTATACATATCAATAAGGTTTATGGAAAGATTGTTGAGTTCAAAAAGATTGGGTTGAAAATGGTAAAAATCTTCAATGATTTTAATTGAAGATTTGAGGGTCTAGTTGATGTCGGATTTTGATGAAATTTATATGGTTGGACTCGTGGTGGGATGGGCGTTCATATTTTGTAACTTTTGTCAGGTTCCGAGACGTCGGCCTTACGGGCGATTTTTGGGTTAATTTTGGATTTTTATTGGAAAATTAGTATTTCCTTATGGAATTAACTACAATAATTGGTATTGACTGAATCAAATTAATTGTGACTAGATACGAGGCTTTCAGAGACCAATTCTCGTGGCAAGGGCATAGCGGAAAAAAGAATTACGCGGTTTGAGGTAAGTAACACTTGGTATGAATCCCTGAATTACATGTTGTATGAATTGTTTGGAGATGACGCACACGCTAGGTGACAAGCGTATGAGCGTGAATCATAGGAATTGTGACTTAATTGATTCCGTGGAGTTGCATAATTAAATAAATGACATTATCCACACATCCTCCACGTGTTAGAGAAATTTGAACTAAGACTCATGTTAAAGATCATGATTTGGCTGTGCGCCGATATATTTTGGGACTCACATGGGTCGTATTGTTGTTGAACTATTTGATTAAATTTATAATGTTGTACTCAGTCACATCTATCACTTGCATATCATATCTCAGTCTCTGTTGTCATTCATTAAAACTTCATATCATCATGCTGGGTTAATGTTTCATGTCATTGAGAGCCTGCGAGATTGGAAATTCTGAGTGATAGTTATGTTTATTTATTATGCCTAGATCTAGCAATTATAGCGCTTGGGCTGAAGGAGCCCCTCCGGAGTCTGCACCCCCACAGTGAGCGTAGTTGATATATATATATATATATATATATATATATATATATATATATATATATATATATATATATATATATCTTAAGCTGGGCATGAATCTTGTCTGAAGCATTTATATTGTGGGATGGATTTTCCCTGGGCATGGATCTTTCCCGAAGCATTTATATCGAGGGATGGATGTTTCCTGGGCATGGATCTTGCCCGAAGTATTTATATTGAGGGGTGGATTTTCCCTGGACATGGATCTTGTCCGAATCATTGTTATTTTGGGATGGATCTTCCCAGGGCTGGATTGCCATATACAGTACTGAGTGATTGAGTATTTTAGATCGTGAGAACACGAAGTTTTCACTAAGGTGCATCACATACAGTATGTACATTGGCATGTACATAGAGAGATGTCATATTCCTCACATTGTTCAGAATTGATCTATTTTATTGGTACTGAGAGTAACTGTTGAACTTGAAAGCATGCCTACATTTTGTATTGTTATTTCTATATTGGACTGTATCTGCTGAGCTCATCACTACTTTCAGCCCAATGGTTAGTCTTGTTACTTATTGAGTTGGTTGTACTCATACTACACTCTGCACCTCGTGTGGAGATCCAGGTGCTCCCGGATACAGCGGTTGCTAGATTTCGGAATTTATTCTGTGGAGATTATCAAAGTAGCTTCTTGGCATCCGCACACTTTGACTCCCTTCCTTATTAGTTATTGTACTGTTGTATATTTTCATACAGTGATTTTATCAGTCAGGCCTTGTATTCATTTAGATGCTCATGTACTCAGTGTCACCGGATTTTGGGAGTGTTTATATATGTATTTTTGAGTTTTCTTCCGTTGAATTTAGATATTATGTTTTCAAGCTTAAAAGATATGGTGGTTTTATTGAGATTGTTGGCTTGTCTAGTATTGTTATAGGTGCCATCACGACAGGTGAGATTTTGGGTCGTGACACTAAAATCTCAGATGGTTATAATTAACATCATTCTTAATCACCCATAAGATAAACAACACGCTTAATCAATAATCCACAATCAACAACCCAAACCTATAACCATTCATGCTTTTCTCTCAAACCCATCAACTCATATCTCATGAACTAGAGTCTATAATCATTAATCCAATACTATAATTCAGTAGAGGGTGAAGAAATTATATTTTTGAAGTTCAATCCTCTTGAATCCGAGTTTTGGGGTTTTTTCTCTCAATAATGATGCCCCAAAAAAATATCTAATGATTTGAAGGGTTTACCCATGTTAATAAGGTGCTGGGGAATTGAAATCAACTTAGAATTATCATTAGAACTTACCTTGGATGGTGGAGGGACCTTTGAGAAGGTTCTTGAGAGCTTTACTTTCTAAAGCATGTTTTTGTGTTTTGGGGTGTGGGGGACGAAGCAGGGCTTTAGAAATGATCCCCTTTGTGGGCTCCCGTGCACCTGAAGGCCCAACTGCATACCTAACCATCACAACCAAAAATTCCCATGTCGTGATGATGCCTATCTAAATACTAGGCCAGTCGACATCCTCAATATAACACAATATCTATTAAGTTTGAAAACATAATATTTGAATTCAATAGAAAACCTCACAATTATAGATACAAAACACTCCCAAAACCTGGTGTCAGAGTACATGAGCATCTAAATAATAATAAAGTCTGACTGATAAGAACACTGTCTCAAAAATATAGAACATCACAATAACTGAAGGGAAAAAGAAACAAGGTTTGCGGATGCCAAGCAACTACCTTGATAGTCTCCAACAGATAAATCACCAAGTCTAGCAACCGTTGTATCCTGGAGCACCTGGATCTGCACACGAGGTGCAGAGTGTAGTATGAGTACAACCATTTTAATAAGTAACAAGACTAACCTCTGGCTGAAAGTAGTGATGAGCTCCGCAGGTACAGTCTAGTTTAAAAATAATGGTACAGACATGTAGGCATGCTTTCAAGTTCAATAGTTAAACTCAATACACGTAAGATAGGTCAATACTACATGGTACTGTTTATGGCCAATCCATCCCAGGGATATTCCATCCCGTATATATATACATTGACTGACAGTTAGTCACTCAGTACCATATAAGGCAAATCTAGTCCTGGGGTAATTTATACCCAAATGTAAATGGTTCTGACAAGATCCATGTCCAGGGAAATTCATCACAATTATAAATAAGTAAGGAAAGTCCATGCCCTGAGAAGTCCATTCCATATATAAATCATCTACGCTCACTGTGGGGGGGTTCAGACTCTGGAGGAGCTCTTTCAGCCGAAGCGAGATATAAAGCCGATATAACCTGCTGCAGGTGGGCAACCCCATTCCATATAATGATAAAGCCTATAAGGCCTGCTATAGGCAGGCAGCCCTATTTTATATAATAATAATATATAGCCAATATGGCCTACTGCAGGCTTGCAGCCCCAATCGCATAAATATAGTCACAATGGATGAACATGAGTGAGTATGAAATATATATTTTTAAAACAATTAAATTCAACAGCAACACAACCCTAGGGGTCCCAAATAGTTGACCAGATGTTGACTTATGTGTAAACGACCCCGGAATAGAGTTTTGATGATTCCAATAGATCCGTATGGTGACTATGGACTTAGAAGCGTGTTCGAAAAATTATTTAGAGGTCCGTAGTGGAATTAGGTTTGAAAGGGCGAACGTTGAATTTTTGGAAAGTTTGTCCGAGGGGGTTGACTTTTTGATATCGGGGTCGGAATCTGATTTTGGAAATTGGAATAGGTCTGTTATGTCATTTATGACTTGTGTACAAAATTTGAGGTCAATCGGACTATGGATTCGATAGGTTTCAGCATCAAATATAGAAATTGAAAATTTCATAATAGCCTATCAAATGAAAGATCTTTGAGTCTAGTTTGTCATTTTGACATTCTACAAGACGTTATGACCAAATTACCAAAGGCTGGAAAAATGAGATTCTGCGACAATTCTGCGATCGCAGAATAATTCTTGCGATCGCGAAAGTGCTTTTACGATCGCAAACTGGTCGCATAATGGACCAGAACAGCCCAGTTCTGGGCACCGACCCATTTTGATAAATATTCTTTGAGACACATTTTGTAGCAAAAAACTGACATTTTAAGAGAGAAGAGTGAGTGTTATAGAGAGAGGAAGAAGCTCAAGTGCTTCATTCATCAAGATCTTGTTGAAGCTTCGAAATCCAATAAGGAAATATCACAAGATCTTCACACATGAGGTAAGGTTCTAACCCCTAGTCTTCAATTTCGAGATTCGATAAAGATGGGTGATTAAGTGTATGTTTCTTTGGTGTAATAGTATTATTTATACATATCAATAATGTTTATAGAAAGATTGTTGAGTTCAAATGGGTAAAGATTGGGTTGAAAATGGTAAAAAATCTTCAATGGTTTTAATTGAAGATTTGAGGGTCGAGTTGATGTCGGATTTTGGTGAGATTTGTATGGTTGGACTCGTTGTTGGATGGGCGTTCATATTTTGTAACTTTTGTCTGGTTCCGAGTCGTGGGACCTACGGGCGATATTTGAGTGAATTTCGGATTTTTATTGGAAAATTAGTATTTTCTTATATAATTAATTATAATAATTGGTATTGACTGAGTCGAATTAACTATGACTAGATACGAGGCTTTTGAAGACCAACTCTCGTGGCAAGGTTATAGAAGAATAAAGAATTACGCGGTTTGAGGTAAGTAACACTTATAAAATTTGTTCTGAGGTTATGAATCCCTGAATTACATGTTGTATGAATTGTTTGGAGATGACGCACATGCTAGGTAACGGCCGTGTGAGTGTGCATCATAGGAAGTGTGACTTAATTGTTTTCGTGGAGTTGCATAATTAAATAAATGACATTATCCGCACATCCTCCACGTGTTAGAGAAATTTGAGCGCAGACACATGTTAAAGATGATGATTTGGCTACGCGCCAATAAATTTTGGGACCCACATGGGTCGTATTGCTGTTGAACCATTTGTTTAAATTTACAATGTTGTACTCAGTCATATCTATCACTTGCATATCATATCTCAGTCTCTGTTGTCATTCATTGATACTTCATATCATCATGTCGGGTTGATTTTTCATGTCATTGAGAGCCTAAGAGACTGGAGATTCTGAGTGATAATTATGTTTATTTATTATGCCTAGATCTGGCTATTATAGTACTTGGGCTGAAGGATCCCCTCCGGATATATATATATATATATATATATATATATATATATATATATATATATATATATATATATATATATATATATATATATATATATATATATATATATATATATATATATATATATATATATATATATATATATATATATATATATCTTCCCTAGGCATGGATCTTGCCCCAAGCATTTATATCGAGGGATGGATTTTTTCTGGGCATGGATCTTGCCCGAATCATTTATATCGAGGGATGTATTTTCCCTGGGCATGGATCTTGCCCGAAGCATTTATATTGAGGGATGAATTTTCCCTGGACATGGATCTTGTCCGAATCATTGATATTTGGGGATGGATCTTCCCTGGGCTGGATTGACCATATACAGTACTGAGTGATTGAGTATTTTAGATCGTGAGTACACGAAGTTTTCACTAAGGTGCATCACTTACAGTACGTACATTGGCATGTAGATACAGAGATGTCATATTCCTCACATTGATAAGAATTGATCTATTTTATTGGTAATGAGAGTAACTGTTGAATCTGAAAGCATGCCTACATTTTTGTATTGTTATTTATATATTGGACTGTACCTGTTGAGCTCGTCACTACTTTCATCCCAAAGGTTAGTCTTGTTACTTATTGTGTTGGTTGTACTCATACTACACTCTGCACCTCATGTGCAGATCCAGATGCTCCCGGATACGGGAAGTTGCTAGATTTTGGAATTTATTATGTGGAGATTATCAGGGTAGCTGCTTGGCATCCGCAAACTTTGTGTCACGCCCCGAACCTAGGAGCGAGACAAGCACCCGGTGCCTCACCTAACCTTGCGTACCAAATTGCGACTAAGGGACTCTGAACATATAATGTCATACTTTGGCCATGGGGCCACCTTGCAAGACAATTTGCGAAGCAAAATATAAAACTGAATGGAAACTAGCGCTAACTAAACATCAATATAAAGCTAGGCCGACAAGGCCGTCATAGCTACTACAGCTGACAAACCATCAAATATACATACCAGGCCTACAAACCCAACATACTGCACTAACCAACAGGATATGTCTACAAGCCTCTAGTGATAGATATATTGTGATCGGAACAGGGCCCCGACCTACCCATATTATATATATAAATACATACATAAGATGCACACAAAAACCTAGACCCGATAACTCTGAAGGTTGTGGAGCTTACCGATCAGGCTAAACTCTGGAAACACCTACTGAGGAGGTCTACTCGTCTGTCTATCTGAACCTGCATGCATGAAATGCAGCGTCCCCGGAAAAGGGACGTCAGTACGAAATAATGTACCGAGTATGTAAGGCAATAACATAACTGAAAATTGAAACTGAACTGATAATATAATAACTGGAAGTAACTGGGAGTCAAAGATGATCTGGAGATATACTTACCTGCTGATACTGATTCAACTCCTTCAATATAGTAAGTAAAATAATTGTACGGCCTTATAAGGCTCGGTATATATAACTGCTCTGCCATAGTAGGCTCGCTCATAAGCGACAAACTTGGTATCAGAGCAGTTCTGTCCTAGGGAGTCTACAAGCCGTGTCTAGTATGGTCTTGTTTATAGATGTGTTGTGCACCACATTATATAAGCAAGGCACTATAGGGCATTTAGTAGTTTGTTACCCTTCTTTGAAATCTAAATTGTGCTACAGAACTGAGTTATAGGAAATTTGAATTAAACTTATGTGTTGGTGTTTGCATGCACAGATGCCGGTGACTAGGAAGACTACGGCTAGCCAGAGGAGAGATACAGCAGTAGGTGAGGGGACCAGCAGGGTACCCCCAGTAGATGGGGCCCAGTCTGAGGCTCAAGGTGAGACCCCTACTCAGCCATTACCAGCTCCTCCACCAACTACGGAGATTCCTAGGGAAACCGCACATCCAGTTCCCCCTCCACTTCCATCAGATCAGGACTTGAGGAGTGCGGTGCATTTGTTGACATAGTTGGTAGCTACCCAGCAACAGGCTAGGGCATCAGCTAGTGCAGGAACTTCTGAGGGGTCTGGGAGTTCAAGGGTCCGAGAGTTTATTGCTTTGAGTCCCCCAGAGTTCACGGGGACAGATCAGAGGGAGGACCCGCAGGATTTCATAGATCAGCTTCACAGGATCTTTCGTGTTATGCATGCCACGGAGAAAGAGGCAGTTGAGCTAGCAGCTTTTCGACTCCGAGATATAGCCATCCTTTGGTATGAGGGATGGGAGAGGTTCAGGGGACGTGATGCACCTCCAGCTATTTGGGAGAATTTTTCAGATGCCTTCCTTGACCAGTACTTACCACGGGAGATCCGACAGGCTCGAGTCGATCAGTTTCTAGCCCTCAAGCAGGGTAATATGAGTGTTTGAGAGTATAGTCTCTGTTTTGACTCATTGGCCAGATATGCACCATCCATAGTTGCTACTATGCGGGACAGGATTCACAGGTTTATAGCAGGGTTAGCCCCAGAGTTAACCGAGGCATGTGCCACCGCTGCATTGCAGGATAGTATGGATATCTCTCGGATTCAGGCATTCGCCCAGAATATAGAAAGGGTTAGGCGTCGGCAGCAGGGTACAGAAATGGCTGAGCAAGGGCAACATAAGAGGATGAGATTTCCCAGGTCTCAGGAGCAATATCAGGGTAGTTATAGGACCCAGTACTTTGGACGGCCACCTAGGCCTCCGCCACCTCAGTTACAGGGTTACAGGTATGACCGCTATAATCAGTCAGGACCAGGTGAGAGCTCACGGGCGTCGGGTTTGCAGCGACAGCGAGGATCTGCGCAAACATGGTCATTTCCTCCACGGTGTGACATCTGTGGTAGAGGACACTGGGGCCAATGCCGAGCAGGTTCTGATGCTTATTATACATGTGGGCGTCCAGGGCATATGATGCGAGATTGCCCAAATAGAGATTCGGGGGGAATGGCACAACCAGCGAGTTCAGCAATAGGATCATCTATGTCCGTGCATCCTTCAGGGCGCGAGTCTTAGTCTTCGGCTGGTAGAGGTCGGGGCAGAGGTAGAGGTTCCAGTTCAAGTGGTAATCAGAACCGTATCTATGCTTTAGCGGGTCGACAAGACCAGGAGTCTTCACCAGACGTTGTGACAGGTATATTAACCATTTGCTCTCACGATGCTTATGCTTTGATAGACCCAGGGTCTACTTTATCGTATATTACCCCATTTGTCACGAGGAAGTTTGGTATATTGCCTGAAATACTAAGTGATCCTTTTTCGGTATCTACACCAGTCGGAGAATCGATTATTGCTAGACGGGTTTACCGAGGTTGTACGGTGACAATTTGTAGTCGTCAGACCTCAGCTGACCTAGTTGAGCTAGAGATGATGGATTTTGATGCTATCATGGGCATGGACTGGTTGGCAGCTTGCTATGCCACAGTTGATTGCCGAGCAAAGGCAGCCAGATTTCATTTTCCGGGTGAGCCAGTCCTTGAATGGGTAGGCAATACACCAACACCCAGAGGTAGGTTTATTTCCTATCTGAAGGCGATGAAAATGATCGCAAAAGGGTGCATTTATCATATTGTGCGAGTTAGAGATGCAGATGCTGAGATACCTACACTTCAGTCTATTCCCGTAGTCAAAGAGTATGCAGATGTGTTTCCAGATGAGCTTCCAGGTATTCCTCCAGAGCGAGAGATTGATTTTAGCATCGATTTGCTTCCAGGAACTCAACCAATATCCGTCCCTCCGTATAGAATGGCACCTGGCGAATTGAAGGAGTTGAAGGAGCAGTTAAAAGATTTGCTGGAGAAAGGTTACATCAGGCCCAGTACCTCACCTTGGGGTGCACCAGTACTATTTGTGCGGAAGAAAGACGGCTCGCTGAGGATGTGTATCGATTATAGGCAGCTGAACAAGGTAACTATTAAGAATAAGTATCCACTTCCAAGGATTGATGACTTATTTGATCAGTTGCAGGGGGCTAGATGCTTTTCAAAGATAGATTTGAGGTCGGGGTACCACCATGTCAGAGTTCGGGAAAAAGATATTCCGAAGACAGCCTTCAGGACCAGATATGGCCACTTCGAGTTCCTTGTCATGTCCTTCGGGTTGACTAATGCACCCGCTATATTTATGGACTTGATGAATAGCCTATTCCGACCATTTTTAGATCTGTTCGTGATAGTATTTATTGATGATATTCTGGTTTATTCCCGTTCAGAGGATGAGCATGCGGACCACCTACGAGCGGTACTCCAAACCCTCCGTGATCGTAAGTTGTATGCTAAGTTTTCTAAATGTGAGTTCTGGTTGAACTCTGTAGCATTCTTGGGGCATATTGTATCAGATGAAGGGATAAAGGTGGACACTCAGAAGATTGAGGCCGTGAAATCTTGGCCTAGACCTACCACTCCGACAGAGGTTCGTAGCTTTCTAGGCTTAGCGGGATACTATCGGAGGTTCGTAGAGGGTTTTTCTTCCTTTTCGGCACCATTGACGAAGTTGACACAGGAAGAAACTAAGTTTCAATGGACAGAGGCTTGTGAGCGGAGTTTCCAAGAGCTTAATAACAGGTTGACCTCAGCTCTAGTTCTAACACTTCTAGAGGGTCTAGAGGGTTATGCCGTGTATTGTGATGCATCAGGTGTCGGGTTAGGATGTGTCCTGATGCAACATGGGAAGGTAATTGCGTATGCTTCAAGGTAGTTGAGGAAGCACGAGAGGAATTATCCGACCCACGACCTCGAGTTAGTTGCGGTTGTCCATGCACTTAAGATATGGCGGCATTATTTATATGGTGTTCATGTTGATGTATTTACTGATCATAAAAGCCTACAATATATCTTCAAGCAGAAAGAGTTGAATTTGCGATAGAGGCGATGGCTTGAGTTATTGAAAGATTACGATGTTAACATTCTCTACCATCCAGGGAAAGCTAATGTTATAGCAGATGCATTAAGTCGCCGATCTATGGGTAGCTTAGCACATGTAGAGCCCGAGAAAAGACAATTAGCTAGAGAG
Organism: Nicotiana tabacum; assembly: GCF_000715075.1. NCBI lineage: Eukaryota > Viridiplantae > Streptophyta > Magnoliopsida > Solanales > Solanaceae > Nicotiana > Nicotiana tabacum. The sequence continues at coordinate 130,528,238 of NC_134098.1, forward strand.
ATTCATCAATTGTCTTCATTGGGGGTTCGGTTAGTAGATTCTGAGGATGGTGGAGTTGTACTCCAAAACACTACAAAATCATCCCTCATAGCGGAAGTCAAGGAAAGGCAGTACGAGGACCCAGAGTTGGTCGAGCTGAGAGAGCGAGTTCCGCAGTAGAAGAAGCCACTGTTAGAGCTAAAGGGAGATGGGGTTCTCAGATATAGGGGTCGTTTGTGTGTTCCAGATGTAGCAGGGCTACGAGATAGGATTATGTCAGAGGCACATTATTCATGGTATTCCATCTATCCTGGGTAGACGAAGATGTATCATGACATTAAGGATGTGTACTGGTGGAACTATATGAAGAAGAACATTGCTGAGTTTTTCGCCCAATGTACTAGTTGCCAGCAAGTGAAGGTAGAGCACCAGAAGCTTGGAGGGCTAACGCAGACTATAGAGATCCCGACATGGAAATGGGAGGCGATAAACATGGACTTTATCATGGGTTTACCTCGTTCTAATCGTAAGTTCGATTCCATATGGGTGATAGTCGATAGGCTCACGAAATCAGCTCACTTCCTACCGGTCAGATCTACATATACAGCAGAAGATTATGCAAAGTTATATATTAAGGAGATAGTGCGGCTACACGGAGTACCAGTTTCTATTATATCTGATCGTGGGGCTCAGTTTACAGCACATTTTTGGAGGTCATTTCAGAGAGGTCTAGGGACTCAGGTGAATCTCAGCATAGCTTTTCATCCACAGACTGATGGACAAGCCGAGCGCACAATTCAGACGCTCGAGGATATGTTACGAGTATGTGTGTTGGATTTTAAAAGAAGTTGGGATGAACATCTACCTCTTATCGAGTTTGCATATAATAACAGTTACCACTCCAGTATTCAGATGGCTCCGTACGAGGCTTTGTATGGGCGTAAGTGCAGATCTCCTATAGGGTGGTTTGATGTTGGGGAATCTGGGTTATATGGGCCAGACCTGGTTCAACAGGCCATAGAGAAAGTAAAGCTTATCCGGGAGTGACTGTTGACAGCTCAGAGTCGTCAGAAGTCATATTCTGACGTGCGGCGACGAGACTTAGAGTTCAGGATTAATGACTGGGTATTCTTAAAGGTATCACCTATGAAGGGCGTGATGAGGTTTGGCAAGAAAGGCAAGCTTAGCCCACGGTATATTGGGCCTTATAGGATCATTCGGAGAGTGGGCCAAGTAGCTTATGAGTTAGAGTTGCCCTCAGAATTGGAGTCTGTCCATCCAGTTTTTCACGTATCTATGCTACGGAAGTGCATTGGCGATCCTACCCGAGTGGTGCCCACGGATGATGTACAGATTACAGAGGACTTGTCATACAAGGAAATTCCAGTTGCCATCCTAGACCGACAAATCCGCAATCTACGAAAAAAATGAGGTAGCTTCCGTAAAGGTTTTATGGAGGAGCAAGAATGTAGAAGAGATGACGTGGGAATCGGAGGAAGAAATGAAGTCTAAATACCCCCACCTATTTCAAACTGAAGATATGGCTCGAGATGGGATGCTACAACACAGCTCTATTCAGGCTAGTAGGTCATCAGGTAAGCTTTTATTTTTCACTTTTAGTATTTATGATTTACGGTTGGTGAGGCAAAGTGTTGCTATTTATAAACATTGGCCATGTGTGGCATGCATAGTATGTTTTCTGGCTATGTACAGGTTGGTGTTAACCTAGTTCGAGTTAAAACCTATTCGGCCCACGACCTCAATTAATTAAAGGTTACATTCGACCTCGTTCGAATTAGCACCTATTCGGCCCACGACCTCAATTAATTTGACCTCTTTTCGAATTACTACCTACTTGGCCCACGGCCTTAACCGAATGAAGGCTACCTTCAACATCGTTCAACCTACTCAAGTCTATTATGAACTCGATGAGGTCGATGAATGAATAGATATAGATTACGTAAGAATGGTTGGCCAAAAGAAACTAGTAGAACGCTACAATAACAAGAGGGCAAAGATCAGGCCACTGAAAGTCGGGGAGTACTTGCTTAAAGCCAAAACATAAGCAAGCAAAGACCCGTGAGAAGGAAAACTGGGAACAAACTGGGACGACCCCTACAAAATCACGGTAGCAGCAAGCAAATGGCCATTTCTAGAAATAATGGAAGGAAAGCGACTACCAAACAACTAGAACACTACGCACCTCAAGTACTTCAACTTTTAAAAGGACGAGGTCCCCAAAGTCACACTTTTTTTCTGTCGCTCGAGTTTTGTCCCAATTGGGTTTTCTCGAGGAGGTTTTTAACGAAGCAATGACGGGGATACTTCAGAATTGAAGTGCACATGTGGAAAGCACCGGACGATCAGTTCATTGCTCAATCTCTCACTATCTTTCCAGCTCGACCAATGAAGGGACTAGATAGACCGGGGCTGGGACTGAACTACCAGCCAGCGCCCGGAAAATATGTAAATCTCTCCAAAAGTATGAATAAAGCATGAGTACATGAAAGTTTATCTCTACTCTCCAAGTAAAGGTTACATTCGACCTTATTTGAATTAACACCTATTTGGCCCACAACCTCAATTACTTAAAGGTTACATTCGACCCAGTTCGAATTAACACCTATTTGACCCACAACCTCAATTAATTAGGGGTTACATTCGACCTCGTTCGAATTAATACCTTTTCGGCCCACGACCTCAATTATAAAAAGGTTACATTCGACCTCGTTCGAATTAACACCTATTCGGCCCACAACCACAATTAATTAAAGGTTACATTTGAACTCGTTCGATTAACACCTATTAAACACACGACCTCAATTAATTTGACCTCTTTTCGAATTACTACATAATCGGCCCATGGCCTTAACTGAATGAAGGCTACCTTCAACACCGTTCAACCCACTCAAGTCTGTTATTAAAAAGGCAATCAAGCAATAAAATCAAAAAAGTGCACAAATTCGAACAAAGAAAAGAAGTCAGGTACAGACAAAAAAACTAACACTTCATTAAGAATATTTTTTACAAAGGTGGCACGCCTACAAAAAAGTTCACATGCCCCCGGCTAAGACAAGAAAGAACTAATCACCACCCTGCTCAGCAGTGTCACCCGCTTGATCATTAAGACCATCTTCACCCATCTCATCGCCAACGGGATATTCATCCTCGTACCAGGCCTCTCGGTCAATCCGGTCCACGCCCGCACCCTCTTCGTTATCGCCATCTTGCTGTGTAGCGGGGTCATAGCCACAAGCAAATCGAGCTTTATGTGCCTTAGCACGTGCATTCTCAAAGTCGGCTTCTGATACAACCCCTTCCCCATCAGATTCCTGAATATATCCAGCTGGGCCTCGGTGTGAATCCATTACTCGTACAGATCCCGAGGAACATCAGGAAAAGCAGAAGTGCGGGATGAGGATGACTGGGACAATAACTATGCCTTTTTGGCCTCGAGGGAAATAATTCGATCACTAAGGCCCGCAACCTCTTTTTCTAACTCCCCTATCCTCTCATCAAGCCGCTCCTCTATGAGCCTAGCCGTCTCCAAAGCGCAATCTCGCTCAGAACGGAGAATGCGGATCGTGTCCTCTAGAGCTTCCATTTTTGTCGCAGCTGATAACTGGGTCGACACCGCCTTCTCCAAACCCGCCACCTTCTCAGCGACCTTGCCACTCAAAGCGACCACTCAGAGTTGACACTTCTCTAGCTCGACGCGCAATGAGACCACTTGGGCCTGAAGGTCAGTACATTGGACCTCGACTCACCTCGAGCTCCTCTTCTTGGTCCTTCAATGCCCCATTGAGCTCACTACATTTTTCGATGAGCTTAACCAATTCATCATCATTCTCCTTTAGCTCGTTTTGGAGAGCCCGAAAGTTGTTACTCCCACAAAGCCGCCTACAAAGCTCGCTGTGTTTATCATGATACTCGTGATATTTCCGCTCCATCTTTTGGAAAATGGCCTTACGCCTCTCATCTCGGCGAGAACTTTCGATCTGCATGATCACAGTCTAAAAAGAAAGCCAGAGCGAGAAAGAAAAAAATCGGATTCGACATGAAAAACGAACATAAAAATGAAATACCAAACTTACCCTAAGAGCAAGGTTGGCTATGCTCTTCGACAAAGTGGAGTCCTTCAATTTCTCGAGGGTCTTACCATCTACATCGGAACAGAGGAGACCAAGAGAAGGGACCACATCCTCCATATTAACTAGCAGATCCCGATCCATAGGGATCGCAACAGTCCGTGTGGTCCCCTCCAATCTCACCTTGAGCCGGTGAGTCCTTCTCTCATCATCCTAACCTCATCGGCATCCATATCGGAGCTCGTCTTGTAACCATCTTCGGCTAAACTTTTGTCCTTCGTGTCAAGCCGAGAGGAAGGATCCCCGGCCGGTAATGAGGTCCATGGCTAACCCCTTTGTAGGGCATCGAGGAATCTCGCCAACGGCCCTTCAAAAATCCGTTTCAGCCTCAGGGAGCAATGTACATCGCTCGACCCCTGACGACAGTGGAATTGTGGGCAGTAGCTCGGCATCATCTTTAAGGTCTATGGTTGATGTTTATCTAACGACAAAATCCTCCATCGCTGAACTCCCCACACGAACAACTCCCTTGTCGATATCTACAGATCACCTCTTGCGGGGAAGCAAATTATCATCATTCAACGAAGATCCTTCCTCGTCATCCTCATCAATTAGATGACGCAGAGAGGAAGTAGTCAAAAGCCCCGTTGCAGAAGTAGTCGACGACAGGGCAGGCCTCACCGTAGTAGAAAAAATAGAAACGGCTTTCCTTTTGCGGAATATCGAAGCAGGAACCTTCTGCCTCCTCGAAGACCCTCAGGCTGCCAAAGAGATTAGAACATCAACTCTTACTTAAAGTTGTAATGAGTAAGCGAACACAAGGTCAGAACAACATATGTAAAAGATCATTGTATAGATGAATACAGACGGACAAACTCACCGGTCACTGAAAGCTTGAGCCAGAACTTCTTGATAAAGGTAGGCCATTCACGAATCCCCACTGTGTGAGGCAAGACTTGGCTAACCCAGTCGTGAATATCCGCAACCAAAGGAGGGGGCGAAGTCTGAGATGAACGAGGGAAAGGCAGAATATTAGGCTACAATCAAAGCAGGAAAATTAAGCGCTTAGCAAAAAATACTTACGGGCATAATTCCATGCCTTAGGAAATCCATTCGTGTTGGGCACCACGTCCTCGGTCTTGACGTAGAAGTAGCTGATCCATAATCAACGACTTGCTTTATCGTGCATCTTCACTACCAAACTCTTACTTCCTCGACGACGAAGATGCAACATCGTCCCTCTATAGAAATTAGGTGTGAAGAAGTGCATCAGGTGGCGAAGCGAGATCCCACGGCCAGCCAATTCCGTGTATTTCATCAACATGCAGATAAGTTTGTAGATGTAAGGTGAAAGTTGGGCCGGGCAGCCGCAGAAGTAGCGACAAAATTCCTCCACCAATGGGAAAAGGGGAAAGGATTAGCCTACATAGAACGGATATGCGTAGAATGTGCAGTATCTGGGGCAATGAAACTGCACCATGTCACGCCCCGTGGGGACCAGATCGATGTGGGCCAGAATTTTGAACTTCGCCCTGAAATCAGCAAGAGAAACCACATTCATCACCGATTCCGAGGCCTCGGGGTCGTCCTCGGGTAACTTTGAGCAATGAGATCGAGGCTTTTTACTATGAGGAATTATTTCCTCCACCGTAGGGAACCCCTCATCCTCGAGGGCAGCAGAAGCGCTGTCATCGTAAGGAGGCACACGCACCGCCAGGGGAGCAAGATTAGATGTCGCACCGGAACCGGAAGTTGAGTTAACCATAGTCTTGAAGGAGGATGTCTAAAGAACAGAATTTGGAAGCAATGGTCACTAGAACCAGAGGAATGGGCACACAACGACGAAGCAGAATAGAGACTAGGGTTCAATATGGAAAACGAAATAGAGAAATGTAGGGGATTCAATATCGGATAAAAGCAAAACAAACTCAAATGGCCTCAGATCCCTATTTATAAGTGCTCGAGCACCAAAACCAAGAAATCAATCCATCATTATCCAGCGCAGATATCGAAACGGCATAGGAGTAAGAAACGACACATAGTGTCAAGAAAACACGTCATAATGATGCATGATGTCATGATGTCATTTTGAAAAGACACATCCCCAAAGCTTGCAACTTACGAAAAGTCATGTTGCCACCTTGCCTAAAGCACCGCTACCCAACTTGCTCGCCCGATTTCATCAACAACGACAAACAGAGTCTGCTCACCAAGGCTGCCCGACCTCGGTCTTAATAATCGGAGGGACTAACTATATAGGCCAAAAATATGCTCTTGAAATATTAAGCATAAAATGGCATTAATGAATGTCATCGGTCGAGCTCGCCTAAGCCATAGTGATTAACAGTCGCGGTGTCGATATAAGCTGTGATCGAGATATCAATAGAGCGCAGTCAAAATGTCAACAAGGGTCGAGGTGGAGATCGATTATTAGTGATAAGACTTGTAACGGCTAATTTGTCAGAATATGGTATTAAAAAGGAGAATATGCTAGTGAATATTCCCGGTGTTTGTACTATTAGGGTTTTTAAGAAAATGAGCCCATATATATAGAAAGAACAGACAATGATAAGAGCATGTAATATTTTTCTGATAAGAAGACTTTTGAGAAGAAGACTCCCTTTCGGATAAAAACACAAAGACTACCTTTTTATAAAGATTCGCGTTCATATTATTCACCACTTTTTCACCAGATCCAAGGATTGTTCATGCAAATATTGGATCTATCTGTCATCCACCGTTGTCAGACAGAATATTCACCGTGTCCATTCATTATCGGGTGAATCATTCTTTTTATTTACATAAATTCCATTTATTGACATTTATTGCTAGATATATCTCATTTAATGTTGTTATTGCAAGAGTATTTTATATTTATTGTCATCAATCACATGCGAACTCAGTCTCATCTATTGTGCATCCTTACGCTTAATATCTAGAGTCATTATCCTTAACTAGATTTGACCATTCATTATATAAATTTAATAGTTTAACCGGAGATTATATTTCTTGGTCAAACAAAGGTAAGAAAGTATGGTTTGCCTTGCGGGTGGTGTTAGTTGGGTGACAGTCACGTCTAGGTAGTAGTTTGGGACGTGACAAATAAATCAAGATGATTTGCAAACTTAACAAGGATATTAGTAATTTAGTAATTAATGTCAATGAAGATTTAGAATTGAATCATTTCGATTATTGTGTACACATTATTTGGTCGCGTGTGCAATATATATAAGGCATCTCAATTTACATCTAGTGGGGGTTATATACGTTTGATGTTTGGCATATTTCGATATGTGTTGATGTTACTTTGCCCATGCTCTAACCACTTTTTGATGTTATTTAATCTTTAAAACACCCAACATGGTGTAATTATTGGTTTGATGACTAATTAAGTTATGTGTGACGATTTAAGGTGTTCGGAGTGCAAAATATGAAGAAAAGGTGGTTTAGCTAGAGGAAGAAGGGTTGGATGCGTCGCATCCAACCTAGGAAAACATCATCCTGCATGCAACCTCAGCAGTGAAGTTGTGTCATCGCGTCCGCCATCGCGTGCGAAACTGGGAAGTAGAAGTGAAGCTGGATGTGTCGCGTCCACCATCGCATGCAAGCTGAGAAATAGAGGACAAGGTGGATGCGTCGCATCCACCTTAGCATCAATCCCTGAAGCCGAATTGGACTAGGAATGGGAGAGCTTTGGCCCATGACTTTTGTACGCAATATATAAGCTAAAAACGCCTCTTTTAGGTTATCTAACATATTGGGAAGGGGGAAAAAGCCACGAAAAAAGGTGTGGAGGCCGGAATTCATCAAGTTTCATCTTTCTCCTACCAAACTTAGTAATTTTTATGTTTCTTTATATGATTTGTTGTTTGGCTACCATGTCTATGTGGAGCTAAACTTCACGTTCTAGGGTTGTGGTTCTTTCATGACTATTGTTATTCGGATATTGATTTTGACTTCTTGATTTATCATATTAGTTTATTTATTCAAAAAAAAAATAAAAAAAATAAAAAAAATAAGAAAAAAAAAAAGTACTTCTTCACTGTCCTTCGGACCAATGTTTCCTCCTCCTCTTGCTCTGAATCATCACTTAACTGCCTAGGCAGCAGTTCCATTTCCTTCTCCGTCCGCTTCCTCTTTTTCTGTGGATTTGGACCGCCCGCTGCCCTTCCGGTAGGCTTTTTGGGCGGTTGTTTGTTACCATCTTTGTCTTGTTGCTTGGATGGTTTACTCGCTGCTGTCATTTTACGAATCTAAGTACCTGCAATGCAAAGAATTCAACAATTAGCAGATGAAACAGCGAAGTTCAGCCTGAAAGCAATTGCGACAGCTTGCAGACTTCAATTTATTTGTAAAGTCATGCCATTCACTCTTCATGGAATTGTAGCTCATGACTTTCAGCAAGTATGTGATAACTTTCTTCAAAAACTCAATTTCACATAGCCCCTCACTCGACCCCACACTTATTCTCAAGCATACACCAATGTTGCTCGGTTACTCAGACTTCACCGACGCCTAAATTTTTCTCAGGGACAATTCGTCGAACATGTGGTATGCAACAAGTGTGCCTAGTTCATTCTATCAGTTGAGCAGTGCAACTACCCTCCCAAAGTTGGACGAGATGAAGGGAATTATAGTTTATCATCTCTCAACCATTACAACTACCAAGAACGACAGCCCTAAAAATCTTGAAATTGCAAAACCTACTTGTTGCTACCATTGAAGGAGGGAGGAGAGACGAATTTGGAGAGAAGCCAACGGAAGAACGAAGAGGATGATGCGTACCTGTCGCGTTTGATCTTATTGCGATACAATTTCGATGAGAGAATTCTGTTCTGCGTTCGTAGGCGTCGCCAAAACGAGACGAGTGGATGCGTCGCAAGAAACGTTTTTGTTCGAATGCGATATTGGTTGCTTGGCCCAATTAAATATGTCTCACCGCCTCGGGAGCATAATAGAAAACTGGAAGCCAAATTAGGGGCGCAATTCATAAGTTCGAGGTGGAGGCAAAAAGTGGTTCACGTCGTGCCGCTACGTTAAATCAGGCACTTGTTGGGAGGCAACCCAGCGTTACTGCTTTCTTTTATTTTTGTTTACTTTTTATTTTATTTTATTTTTATTATTTTGTAGTATTTATTTTTGTTTTGTAGGATTATGAGCATAGGAAGCAAAGCCATTAGAAGAGTGCAAAAGTGAGCTAGATGGTGAGGACTGAGTGTGGGGTGCCCACACAAAGGACGATGTCTGGGGAAAGTCTGAGTATCTCGTGAGCCGCTATTGCTTCGGCCTTTGGCCTACCAGGGAGTCTCGTTTACCCTCTTATTATTTATAATGTGCATTGAGGACATTGCAAAATTTTAAGTGTGGGGTGAGGAGATCGTTTGGATGAGTTTCTGTGCTATTTTAGCTTAGTTGTAGTACTCATTCTTAAGTGTAGTAGCTTTTGTGAAAGAAAAAAGAAAAAAAAGAAATTAAAAAAAAAATGAAAAATTAGAAAAATTGGACTTTTCCCGACGATTGATCTCCTAGATAGTTTTCTTGAGGGATTAAAGTCTAAACAAAAATCCAAAAATATGTCTTTTAGCTTTCTTTAGGTAGTAATAATCCCCTGTGGTTTTTCTTTGTGCCTCGGTTCTTTTCCATGGGATGTAGTTTGAACCGGGTAGTTTTTTTCTTTCCGAGTAGATTAGGAATTTAGGGAATAAAAGGAGCAAGAATGATGAACCTAGGCGCCCTTGACTTGTTTGATAGTAACATATTTATACTTTCGCATGTGTAGTATCTTCTGTATGATTTGAATTTATTGATGATGCCTTGTTAAATTGGATAGCATGTTTTGTGGCGCCTATGTCTCGTTTACATGACTTATGTTCACCTTGTGTTTAATACTTAATATCTCGTGGCTCCGTGAATACTTGCATTGCTTGAGAGTCGGAATGTGATCGTCCTTAGTGAGTCATGTGCCATGTGTGGTGAGATTTTTTGTGTAGTCCATGTATTGTACTTGTGTCTAGAACTTGCCCGGTATGTGAGTTGAAGCGAAATTTTAGGTGATGCTCGGTTTGAAAAATAATTTTAGGCTTTCTTTGATCTTTTTGAGCTTATTGCTTATCACAAATAAAATCTATCCCTAGTTAACCCTTTTTGAGCCTGTAGACCTTTTATTTGGTACCCACATTACAAGCCTATACCCTTTTTATTCTTAATTGACATTGTTTTGATCCTTTTACCTCTTAAAGCACTTTAATTGTTAGATGAGCGCTAAAAGAAGTAAGAAGGGACTAAGTGTGGGGTGACTTTTGAGTGGAACCAATGAAAGAAAGAAGGGTGCACTTATTTTGTAAAATAATACGCCACAAAAAAAAAAGAAAGAAAAATATAGAGGAATAAATTGTTGTCTTATTCTTGCTAGTGGGTATGAATTAAAGTAGTGCTTAAAGAAAGAGGAAACATATTTCGATATGTGTTGATGTTACTTTGCCCATGCTCTAACCACTTTTTGATGTTATTTAATCTTTAAAACACCCAACATGGTGTAATTATTGGTTTGATGACTAATTAAGTTATGTGTGACGATTTAAGGTGTTCGGAGTGCAAAATATGAAGAAAAGGTGGTTTAGCTAGAGGAAGAAGGGTTGGATGCGTCGCATCCAACCTAGGAAAACATCATCCTGCATGCAACCTCAGCAGTGAAGTTGTGTCATCGCGTCCGCCATCGCGTGCGAAACTGGGAAGTAGAAGTGAAGCTGGATGCGTCGCGTCCACCATCGCATGCAAGCTGAGAAATAGAGGACAAGGTGGATGCGTCGCATCCACCTTAGCATCAATCCCTGAAGCCGAATTGGACTAGGAATGGGAGAGCTTTGGCCCATGACTTTTGTACGCAATATATAAGCTAAAAACGCCTCTTTTAGGTTATCTAACATATTGGGAAGGGGGAAAAAGCCACGAAAAAAGGTGTGGAGGCCGGAATTCATCAAGTTTCATCTTTCTCCTACCAAACTTAGTAATTTTTATGTTTCTTTATATGATTTGTTGTTTGGCTACCATGTCTATGTGGAGCTAAACTTCACGTTCTAGGGTTGTGGTTCTTTCATGACTATTGTTATTCGGATATTGATTTTGACTTCTTGATTTATCATATTAGTTTATTTATTCAATCTTGCGCTTAATTATTTAATTGCTTGATCACCAATTGAATATTATCTACGAATCTAGAATTGAACTCGAAAGTGGGAATTCTATATTGCATATAGGATTGAGTAGGGCAAGTTCTTGAACTCGGGCATCGGGGAACGGATTCGTGGTTAGGATAGACATATACCTAATTACCTTGCTTGGTTGATTTACAGGAATTATAAATGCGTTCTTGTTGATTCTAACTCCATAGACATATAGGCGTTAGGTTAGCTTGAATAGGCGAGTAAGAACTCGACAGATTCTTATGAGCAATATTAACCCTGTCAACCAATAAGCTAGATAAATTAGTCGGTCAATTCAATTGAAGAATACAATAGGATTGTTAGATAGACCATAACCCTAGATCGTTTTCATTACATTGATATCATTAAAATCTGCTCTTCCTCTGTTCAAAGTTTATTATTTATATTTTTCTTATTTAATTAGTTAGAATAAAATATTTTTAGATTTAATTCTTATTTAGATAATTAAGATAGGCTAATTTAGTTAATAGCTAATCATAAGTCCTCGTGGGTTCGACATCCGACTTTGAGTCACTTTATTACTTGACGACCGCGTATACTTGCGTGAGTGTGTTTGGTCGCAACAAGTTTTTGGCGCCGTTGCCGGGGACTTAGAAATTTGCTATTTTTCTAGATTAGACATTTTTTTTATCTATTCATGTTTTTTTATTATTTTATTTTAGTTAGTATTTTTTATTTATTTTAGCATGGCATCTTGGAATAAAAATTGTTCGAATGATGGTTATTCTTATTTTGATGATCCTTGTCCATATTGTGGAGGACCCCACTGGTGGAAAAATTGTCAGAATGTTCCCAGGAGCGAGTTGTGCGCACAATCTCAATCCTTTGAGTGGAATATTTGTAATATGTGTGGTGGTCAAGATGGCCATTGGGATGGTTGTCCTAATTTTGTTCATCCTTCTCTGAGCCCTTATTATGATCTTTCTAATGATATTTCTGAGTTTGATAGGGGCAATGAAGTGCAGGATATGGAGCCTGATGCATATATTAGGGATATTCTGAGGCAAGTAGCAGAGCAACAGGATGAACTCAAAAAAGATATGAAAAGAATGAGGGCAGCAATCACAAGAATGAAGGCCAATATGGAAGAATTGAATGAAGAGAGCGAGTTTCAAGAAAAGGAAAATTTTGAAAAAGTGAAGATTTTGAGCCAAACATGGCTAGTGGAACAAGCTGAAAAGTTAGAAATATATGAGGCTCAACGTGAGAAAATTACTGATAGGACGAGACACTTTATAGAAGGAAGAGCTGAACTGGGACAAGGGATCTATAAATTTGTCACTACTATTCACGACTTGCAAGATAAATTAAATGCAAAGGTTGTTGCGTCTAACGCCCAACAAAATAGTTCTGAGTTGTGTGAAGCTGAAAAGGAGCTTATACGCCAAATTGAGGAGCTAAAAGGGGAGAGTAAATCATTCGTCCATACTTGTATTGATGATGTCCATGTCGAGGAAAGCACTCTAGAGTCATGTGAGGAAGTAGATAATATTATATATGAAGACTCTAGTGTGTGTACATATGAGGATGTAAAGAGTAATACAATTCTAAAGTTAGGGTGTATTGGTCCTCATTCCATACATTTTTCAAAATTGTGCTTGGATGATGACATGGAAATCGAGTCATCTGAGCCTTTGGAGGAGCCAATGGATGAGGAACGGGGTGCTTACATTCTTGAATTCGTCGTGCCAGAGAGACAAAATTACATACCTCATCCGAAGGCCAAGAAGTGTAAAATGCGATATTGGTTGCTTGGCCCAATTAAATATGTCTCACCGCCTCGGGAGCATAATAGAAAACTGGAAGCCAAATTAGGGGCGCAATTCATAAGTTCGAGGTGGAGGCAAAAAGTGGTTCACGTCGTGCCGCTACGTTAAATCAGGCACTTGTTGGGAGGCAACCCAGCGTTACTGCTTTCTTTTATTTTTGTTTACTTTTTATTTTATTTTATTTTTATTATTTTGTAGTATTTATTTTTGTTTTGTAGGATTATGAGCATAGGAAGCAAAGCCATTAGAAGAGTGCAAAAGTGAGCTAGATGGTGAGGACTGAGTGTGGGGTGCCCACACAAAGGACGATGTCTGGGGAAAGTCTGAGTATCTCGTGAGCCGCTATTGCTTCGGCCTTTGGCCTACCAGGGAGTCTCGTTTACCCTCTTATTATTTATAATGTGCATTGAGGACATTGCAAAATTTTAAGTGTGGGGTGAGGAGATCGTTTGGATGAGTTTCTGTGCTATTTTAGCTTAGTTGTAGTACTCATTCTTAAGTGTAGTAGCTTTTGTGAAAGAAAAAAGAAAAAAAAGAAATTAAAAAAAAAATGAAAAATTAGAAAAATTGGACTTTTCCCGACGATTGATCTCCTAGATAGTTTTCTTGAGGGATTAAAGTCTAAACAAAAATCCAAAAATATGTCTTTTAGCTTTCTTTAGGTAGTAATAATCCCCTGTGGTTTTTCTTTGTGCCTCGGTTCTTTTCCATGGGATGTAGTTTGAACCGGGTAGTTTTTTTCTTTCCGAGTAGATTAGGAATTTAGGGAATAAAAGGAGCAAGAATGATGAACCTAGGCGCCCTTGACTTGTTTGATAGTAACATATTTATACTTTCGCATGTGTAGTATCTTCTGTATGATTTGAATTTATTGATGATGCCTTGTTAAATTGGATAGCATGTTTTGTGGCGCCTATGTCTCGTTTACATGACTTATGTTCACCTTGTGTTTAATACTTAATATCTCGTGGCTCCGTGAATACTTGCATTGCTTGAGAGTCGGAATGTGATCGTCCTTAGTGAGTCATGTGCCATGTGTGGTGAGATTTTTTGTGTAGTCCATGTATTGTACTTGTGTCTAGAACTTGCCCGGTATGTGAGTTGAAGCGAAATTTTAGGTGATGCTCGGTTTGAAAAATAATTTTAGGCTTTCTTTGATCTTTTTGAGCTTATTGCTTATCACAAATAAAATCTATCCCTAGTTAACCCTTTTTGAGCCTGTAGACCTTTTATTTGGTACCCACATTACAAGCCTATACCCTTTTTATTCTTAATTGACATTGTTTTGATCCTTTTACCTCTTAAAGCACTTTAATTGTTAGATGAGCGCTAAAAGAAGTAAGAAGGGACTAAGTGTGGGGTGACTTTTGAGTGGAACCAATGAAAGAAAGAAGGGTGCACTTATTTTGTAAAATAATACGCCACAAAAAAAAAAGAAAGAAAAATATAGAGGAATAAATTGTTGTCTTATTCTTGCTAGTGGGTATGAATTAAAGTAGTGCTTAAAGAAAGAGGAAACATATTTCGATATGTGTTGATGTTACTTTGCCCATGCTCTAACCACTTTTTGATGTTATTTAATCTTTAAAACACCCAACATGGTGTAATTATTGGTTTGATGACTAATTAAGTTATGTGTGACGATTTAAGGTGTTCGGAGTGCAAAATATGAAGAAAAGGTGGTTTAGCTAGAGGAAGAAGGGTTGGATGCGTCGCATCCAACCTAGGAAAACATCATCCTGCATGCAACCTCAGCAGTGAAGTTGTGTCATCGCGTCCGCCATCGCGTGCGAAACTGGGAAGTAGAAGTGAAGCTGGATGCGTCGCGTCCACCATCGCATGCAAGCTGAGAAATAGAGGACAAGGTGGATGCGTCGCATCCACCTTAGCATCAATCCCTGAAGCCGAATTGGACTAGGAATGGGAGAGCTTTGGCCCATGACTTTTGTACGCAATATATAAGCTAAAAACGCCTCTTTTAGGTTATCTAACATATTGGGAAGGGGGAAAAAGCCACGAAAAAAGGTGTGGAGGCCGGAATTCATCAAGTTTCATCTTTCTCCTACCAAACTTAGTAATTTTTATGTTTCTTTATATGATTTGTTGTTTGGCTACCATGTCTATGTGGAGCTAAACTTCACGTTCTAGGGTTGTGGTTCTTTCATGACTATTGTTATTCGGATATTGATTTTGACTTCTTGATTTATCATATTAGTTTATTTATTCAATCTTGCGCTTAATTATTTAATTGCTTGATCACCAATTGAATATTATCTACGAATCTAGAATTGAACTCGAAAGTGGGAATTCTATATTGCATATAGGATTGAGTAGGGCAAGTTCTTGAACTCGGGCATCGGGGAACGGATTCGTGGTTAGGATAGACATATACCTAATTACCTTGCTTGGTTGATTTACAGGAATTATAAATGCGTTCTTGTTGATTCTAACTCCATAGACATATAGGCGTTAGGTTAGCTTGAATAGGCGAGTAAGAACTCGACAGATTCTTATGAGCAATATTAACCCTGTCAACCAATAAGCTAGATAAATTAGTCGGTCAATTCAATTGAAGAATACAATAGGATTGTTAGATAGACCATAACCCTAGATCGTTTTCATTACATTGATATCATTAAAATCTGCTCTTCCTCTGTTCAAAGTTTATTATTTATATTTTTCTTATTTAATTAGTTAGAATAAAATATTTTTAGATTTAATTCTTATTTAGATAATTAAGATAGGCTAATTTAGTTAATAGCTAATCATAAGTCCTCGTGGGTTCGACATCCGACTTTGAGTCACTTTATTACTTGACGACCGCGTATACTTGCGTGAGTGTGTTTGGTCGCAACAAGTTTTTGGCGCCGTTGCCGGGGACTTAGAAATTTGCTATTTTTCTAGATTAGACATTTTTTTATCTATTCATGTTTTTTTATTATTTTATTTTAGTTAGTATTTTTTATTTATTTTAGCATGGCATCTTGGAATAAAAATTGTTCGAATGATGGTTATTCTTATTTTGATGATCCTTGTCCATATTGTGGAGGACCCCACTGGTGGAAAAATTGTCAGAATGTTCCCAGGAGCGAGTTGTGCGCACAATCTCAATCCTTTGAGTGGAATATTTGTAATATGTGTGGTGGTCAAGATGGCCATTGGGATGGTTGTCCTAATTTTGTTCATCCTTCTCTGAGCCCTTATTATGATCTTTCTAATGATATTTCTGAGTTTGATAGGGGCAATGAAGTGCAGGATATGGAGCCTGATGCATATATTAGGGATATTCTGAGGCAAGTAGCAGAGCAACAGGATGAACTCAAAAAAGATATGAAAAGAATGAGGGCAGCAATCACAAGAATGAAGGCCAATATGGAAGAATTGAATGAAGAGAGCGAGTTTCAAGAAAAGGAAAATTTTGAAAAAGTGAAGATTTTGAGCCAAACATGGCTAGTGGAACAAGCTGAAAAGTTAGAAATATATGAGGCTCAACGTGAGAAAATTACTGATAGGACGAGACACTTTATAGAAGGAAGAGCTGAACTGGGACAAGGGATCTATAAATTTGTCACTACTATTCACGACTTGCAAGATAAATTAAATGCAAAGGTTGTTGCGTCTAACGCCCAACAAAATAGTTCTGAGTTGTGTGAAGCTGAAAAGGAGCTTATACGCCAAATTGAGGAGCTAAAAGGGGAGAGTAAATCATTCGTCCATACTTGTATTGATGATGTCCATGTCGAGGAAAGCACTCTAGAGTCATGTGAGGAAGTAGATAATATTATATATGAAGACTCTAGTGTGTGTACATATGAGGATGTAAAGAGTAATACAATTCTAAAGTTAGGGTGTATTGGTCCTCATTCCATACATTTTTCAAAATTGTGCTTGGATGATGACATGGAAATCGAGTCATCTGAGCCTTTGGAGGAGCCAATGGATGAGGAACGGGGTGCTTACATTCTTGAATTCGTCGTGCCAGAGAGACAAAATTACATACCTCATCCGAAGGCCAAGAAGTGTAAAATGCGATATTGGTTGCTTGGCCCAATTAAATATGTCTCACCGCCTCGGGAGCATAATAGAAAACTGGAAGCCAAATTAGGGGCGCAATTCATAAGTTCGAGGTGGAGGCAAAAAGTGGTTCACGTCGTGCCGCTACGTTAAATCAGGCACTTGTTGGGAGGCAACCCAGCGTTACTGCTTTCTTTTATTTTTGTTTACTTTTTATTTTATTTTATTTTTATTATTTTGTAGTATTTATTTTTGTTTTGTAGGATTATGAGCATAGGAAGCAAAGCCATTAGAAGAGTGCAAAAGTGAGCTAGATGGTGAGGACTGAGTGTGGGGTGCCCACACAAAGGACGATGTCTGGGGAAAGTCTGAGTATCTCGTGAGCCGCTATTGCTTCGGCCTTTGGCCTACCAGGGAGTCTCGTTTACCCTCTTATTATTTATAATGTGCATTGAGGACATTGCAAAATTTTAAGTGTGGGGTGAGGAGATCGTTTGGATGAGTTTCTGTGCTATTTTAGCTTAGTTGTAGTACTCATTCTTAAGTGTAGTAGCTTTTGTGAAAGAAAAAAGAAAAAAAAAGAAATTAAAAAAAAAATGAAAAATTAGAAAAATTGGACTTTTCCCGACGATTGATCTCCTAGATAGTTTTCTTGAGGGATTAAAGTCTAAACAAAAATCCAAAAATATGTCTTTTAGCTTTCTTTAGGTAGTAATAATCCCCTGTGGTTTTTCTTTGTGCCTCGGTTCTTTTCCATGGGATGTAGTTTGAACCGGGTAGTTTTTTTCTTTCCGAGTAGATTAGGAATTTAGGGAATAAAAGGAGCAAGAATGATGAACCTAGGCGCCCTTGACTTGTTTGATAGTAACATATTTATACTTTCGCATGTGTAGTATCTTCTGTATGATTTGAATTTATTGATGATGCCTTGTTAAATTGGATAGCATGTTTTGTGGCGCCTATGTCTCGTTTACATGACTTATGTTCACCTTGTGTTTAATACTTAATATCTCGTGGCTCCGTGAATACTTGCATTGCTTGAGAGTCGGAATGTGATCGTCCTTAGTGAGTCATGTGCCATGTGTGGTGAGATTTTTTGTGTAGTCCATGTATTGTACTTGTGTCTAGAACTTGCCCGGTATGTGAGTTGAAGCGAAATTTTAGGTGATGCTCGGTTTGAAAAATAATTTTAGGCTTTCTTTGATCTTTTTGAGCTTATTGCTTATCACAAATAAAATCTATCCCTAGTTAACCCTTTTTGAGCCTGTAGACCTTTTATTTGGTACCCACATTACAAGCCTATACCCTTTTTATTCTTAATTGACATTGTTTTGATCCTTTTACCTCTTAAAGCACTTTAATTGTTAGATGAGCGCTAAAAGAAGTAAGAAGGGACTAAGTGTGGGGTGACTTTTGAGTGGAACCAATGAAAGAAAGAAGGGTGCACTTATTTTGTAAAATAATACGCCACAAAAAAAAAAAAAAAAAAAAGAAAAATATAGAGGAATAAATTGTTGTCTTATTCTTGCTAGTGGGTATGAATTAAAGTAGTGCTTAAAGAAAGAGGAAATATTGTTGGGGTGATATTATTTGTGAAATTGAAGTGGTGTTGAAGAATTTGCGCTTAAGTTATTTGATGATGTGTTAAAGTGCTTAGGAAGTTGAGTCACTATTCCTAAAATATATCCTACCCGTCCCTTAGCCCACATTACAACCATGAAAAAAGTCCTAATTGATTTTAGATCGAGCGAGCTTACATTAGTAGAGATTTACATTAAGGGCAAGCCTATGGTACCAACTGCATGCATGCGACTTCTTTTTGTGAGAGTGAGCGATTTTCTTTGTGAGCATGAGATTCGAATGTGTGGATTGATTCTACTCTCTTTGCTTTTGTTGTGAGGGCACATGGTTTCACGAGGGATAGGTAACGTTATTAGACTTCTCTATGATGTTGGTTGTTCAAGCCATGAGTGCATTGTGACATTGAGTCGGTTTTTGAGGTTAGGATTGTTGTGAGCATGTTGTCTTTGTTCGAATATGTTTAAAGAAGGGCATAAGAAAAGGGAAGTGTGTTGATGCATAGTCTAGAGCCTAATTGTAGCAAATAACCACGGTCATAGGTGCAGTGTGCTTTGAACGATAAGAGTTTAATTTTGTTTCGTCTACTATAGGATGGTTTGTTCGAGGACGAACAAAGGTTTAAGTGTGGGGTAGTGATGTTTGGCATATTTCGATATGTGTTGATGTTACTTTGCCCATGCTTTAACCACTTTTTGATGTTATTTAATCTTTAAAACACCCAACATGGTGTAATTATTGGTTTGATGACTAATTAAGTTATGTGTGACGATTTAAGGTGTTCGGAGTGCAAAATATGAAGAAAAGGTGGTTTAGCTAGAGGAAGAAGGGTTGGATGCGTCGCATCCAACCTAGGAAAACATCATCCTGCATGCAACCTCAGCAGTGAAGTTGTGCCATCGCGTCCGCCATCGCGTGCGAAACTGGGAAGTAGAAGTGAAGCTGGATGCGTCGCGTCCACCATCGCATGCAAGCTGAGAAATAGAGGACAAGGTGGATGCGTCGCATCCACCTTAGCATCAATCCCTGAAGCCGAATTGGACTAGGAATGGGAGAGCTTTGGCCCATGACTTTTGTACGCAATATATAAGCTAAAAACGCCTCTTTTAGGTTATCTAACATATTGGGAAGGGGGAAAAGCCACGAAAAAAGGTGTGGAGGCCGGAATTCATCAAGTTTCATCTTTCTCCTACCAAACTTAGTAATTTTTATGTTTCTTTATATGATTTGTTGTTTGGCTACCATGTCTATGTGGAGCTAAACTTCACGTTCTAGGGTTGTGGTTCTTTCATGACTATTGTTATTCGGATATTGATTTTGACTTCTTGATTTATCATATTAGTTTATTTATTCAATCTTGCGCTTAATTATTTAATTGCTTGATCACCAATTGAATATTATCTACGAATCTAGAATTGAACTCGAAAGTGGGAATTCTATATTGCATATAGGATTGAGTAGGGCAAGTTCTTGAACTCGGGCATCGGGGAACGGATTCGTGGTTAGGATAGACATATACCTAATTACCTTGCTTGGTTGATTTACAGGAATTATAAATGCGTTCTTGTTGATTCTAACTCCATAGACATATAGGCGTTAGGTTAGCTTGAATAGGCGAGTAAGAACTCGACAGATTCTTATGAGCAATATTAACCCTGTCAACCAATAAGCTAGATAAATTAGTCGGTCAATTCAATTGAAGAATACAATAGGATTGTTAGATAGACCATAACCCTAGATCGTTTTCATTACATTGATATCATTAAAATCTGCTCTTCCTCTGTTCAAAGTTTATTATTTATATTTTTCTTATTTAATTAGTTAGAATAAAATATTTTTAGATTTAATTCTTATTTAGATAATTAAGATAGGCTAATTTAGTTAATAGCTAATCATAAGTCCTCGTGGGTTCGACATCCGACTTTGAGTCACTTTATTACTTGACGACCGCGTATACTTGCGTGAGTGTGTTTGGTCGCAACAACGTTCTTTTTCTTCTTCTTTTTTTCCATTAGGAAGTTTCTATCACATCTTAATTTCTCTACCTGCTAGGTAAATAATATTTAGTCTTTGTAGTTGTTGAAGGAAGCTCCAGCCTCCAGTACTATGCGTTTAAAAAGTTTACCAATTGATGACTTGGTAATATAGAAGCTAATTAATTCACAATTTGTTAAGGAAAAATTGACGACCAATTCAAAACAAATATTTATCTATAAATAGGAAGCTTTACTTATTAAGTTTGTAAGAGATCAACAAAGGAAAGATCTTTTAAATTGTTTCATAAGATAGTTTATAGTAGAAATGGCTCTCAAAGCATTTGTATTAACCATTGCAATAATGGCTTTGTTATCTTCAATGAGCCATGCATTTGATCCCAGTCCTTTGCAGGATATTTGAGTTGCTGTTGACGACTCCATGGCTGCTGGTATATGATCAAATAATTATTTTGAATGCAAAAATCAATCTGGTCTTAGCAATTTTTATGAATATTTGTGTGCTTTTCTCCTATCCTTTTTGTTTGTTTTTTTAATTATTGAAACTTCCTTTGCAGTTTTTGTGAACGGAAAAATTTGCAAGGATCCAAAGCAGGTTATGGCAAATGATTTCTTTAAATCAGGTCTAAACATACCTGGAAATACCTCAAATCAACTTGGATCTGCTGTAACTGCTGTGAACGTCGGCAACTTACCTGGACTCAACACTCTGGGCATTTCATTAGCGCGCATTGATTATGCGCCATATGGTCTCAACCCACCTCATACACACCCCCGAGGAACTGAGATTCTTGCTGTCCTTGAGGGCACACTCTACGTCGGCTTTGTCCTTTCAAACCCTGGTCCAAATATGAAGAACAAGCTCTTTACCAAGATTCTAAATCCTGGAGATGTGTTCGTTTTCCCAATAGGTCTCATTCATTTTCAGTTTAATGTTGGAAAGACTAATGCCGTTGCATTTGCTGGACTCAGTAGTCAAAATCCAGGAGTCATCACTATTGCGAATGCAGTATTTGGTTCAGACCCACCAATCAATCCTGATGTTCTCGCGAAAGCATTCCAAGTTGACAACAAAGTTGTGGATTACCTCCAATCCCAATTCTGGTGGGATAACAACTAAAATAATAGAAAACTATATTAAGCTACAAATAGTTATGGTTATGTGAACTGCTTGTGTCACATAAATAAGTAATGTTGCCGACTGGTTTTCCTCTCCATTATACTGTGATGTATTGGATGAGGATATGTTATGGCTTGTTATGGAATAAAATTAAGTCTCCTGTTTGTGATATTCATCTTTCTCTTTGGAACAAAGTACAAGCGAAAGAAAAAAAAAAAATTGCTTAGTTCTTGCGGGAGTGGTATGCTTACCATTCACTGTCACTATCCATTGCTCAGGCAATGCTTACCAGTTGTAGCAGAAAAGGGCATCACACCTACATCCAGATGAAAAGAGAATCAGATTAAAGTTTAACCCTTTCTCCACTTCTTATGGTTTAATATCACAAAAAGAGTTATTTTTTTGAATTTTAAAAAGAGTGCAATATTTTAACAGAGCACAGGTATGACGATATCAATCAAATTTAAACAACACATATCTTTCTCAAGGCCTGCGTGCCTTTATAAGGCCTCGGAACTGAAATACTTAAGGATCTAATAACTCAGGTATGCTAATATGATCTTATGTCATAAACCTGGTATATTAAAAAATATATATCTAATGAGTAACTTCTTTTCCTACCATATCATTTATTTGGCTTCATAGCCTCTTCTTTTCTTTTTTCTTTTATAGTTTATTTTTACCGGTAGATGAAATCTAAACTGGAATATACCCGGAGGCCAAGCTTGATTATCTCACATAAAATTCCATGTTCAGTGTTCATAGCCGCTAACTTCTCCCAAGTTTATTTCCCGAAGAAAAGTAAACACGATCAAATAAAAGGGTAAACTTGTGCTGAAAAGTAAACTTGGTTATTTTAGGGGTAGGGTACTACAAAAGTAAGTTGATCATGAATTACCAATAAGTCATTTCAATTGGTGCGGATATAAGCATTCAATTAGAGCCGAATACTTGAATAACTTTTGAAGAAAAGGTCTGGCTACAACAGGAAAAAATGATTATACCATTAACAAGACTAAATTTGGCAGATTAACATAGTAGATGGTAGATACATGATCTAGTTTAGGGGATTCAAATGGTATGTTGTCCTCAAACCCAGTTCGTCCTCCCTATAACGGTCGATATGATAAACACATATCACTGTCAACTGAAAAAATATATAGCAACTGATATATCAGATAAGTGGCAACTGAGAATGCTCTACATCTTATCGAATTAAGTGACATTCGAGGTATATTAGATAAATTTCCACGCATAACTCTTCCGCTCAGAAAGCTATAGGTGCTTCCACAGACAACTCCCTATACCCTATATACTTGTAGCCTAACATTATAGAACATTTATAATTGCTAGATTTATAGGTCTAAAGTTTTTCATGCCTTATTTTGAAGCTCGCTAATCAGCAGGGTATTAGCAATTCATCCCTGTTTATGAAAATACAGAAATATACAATTCCTGATTCAGATCACCGATATTGCACCATCTTCAAAACTCATCAAGCAGAATGCCACAAGAAAATATACAGGTCTTAAAATTTCCGTAACTAGGTATAAAACGATATGCAAGATTATGAACCTTTACCAATGATAGCTAACATTCTGCTGTCAAACATAAGCTTTTTGGTCCTCGCTCCAGGGAGCCATGGATGCAGGGGAGGGATCAATATTGCATTCTCTTTTTTCTTTTTCATTTTTCTTTTGGTTATAATAGCTAAATACAAGTTCTCGAAGTCCTGTCTTAAGTTGAAACCTTACCAATTAACTACTTGTGCATCAATCTGAAACATGTGCTCTATTTGGACCCTTTTCACTAAATATTTTCATGATTGTTTCTCCTTAATCTCTCTCTATCTCTCTCTTTTCTTTTGGTTTGACTATCCGGTGTCCGGTACCCACTAGTTCGACTAATCCAACTTATCCGGATGTGTGCCGCAGAAAGCCCACCATAGGGTTTTACTGCTCCCTAATTCTCCTCAACAAAACAAACAAAAAAGAATCTAACTTAACCATAGCTCAATACTACTATCAGGGTTTGCAAAATAAATTCATTAATACCAAAATGATTTGCAAAAGGTTCAGACTCCTGTATAATCCAAACTCCACAAGTTGTAATTCATCCCAATTTAAGATGAGATTTCTCATCTTTCTCTATTAAGTAACATATAACCCTAAGCAAAGAATAAAGAGATTTTATATTAAAAAAAGGAAGAGGAGACGAAACAGCAAACTAACCTGCAGGTGACAAATTTGCAACCTTCATTAAGTTCAACAAAGTGGCGACACTGAGGACACCTCTTCCACTTTTTACTCTTAGCAAGCACACGAAAAGCGATATCGTTTTCGTCCCTTAGTCCCCCACTTTCTTCACAGCGTAACCCAGTGTGCCATGGAAGCTTGCAGTGAAAGCAAAATAACCTCTTGCAATTAGGGCACTTCGATCGCTTCGCATTTTCACCACACTCGTCCAAAATCAAAGACCAACAATCCTGATTCGGACAGTAACATTGCGCCAACCCTAAAACAGAGGACTCACACAACACATCGCACCATTTAACAAACAGCACAAGATTCCTTCAAGAAATGGGGTCCAAAAACTGGTTACAATTCAGAGAGAGACATGTAATGTCGCGGATATTGTCCTCTAGCTTGACGGAAATGTATTTCACAATACAGTCGATACAAAATGGATGAACATAGTGATTTTGGTTCTTAAATTTTCTGTTGGCTAACAACATTGGCTCGATACAAATTTCACAGGTGAAATTTTGAGGTTCATCTGGTAATTCTGTCACTGCAATTTCTTGAGCTTGGTTTTGTTCTGAACGATTTCGGCCATGTTTTTGCAGTATGTTTCCCATTATAAGTGTGAGTGGAGTGCTTTTTTTGTGAGCAGGGGAAGTGGTGAAACGTTTCAGAGTCTTTTTAATATTCGTCTGACAATTTCCCTCCAGTTATACGCCCTCTTCTCCACGTTAGCAGAACTTTCTTGGAATATCATGTTATAAGCTTGTTATGCTAATTTAAATTTGTCATATACAATAACCTTATAAAAATATTTGAATCAAACCCAAAGATAGTGACTTATTAGTAACCATCTTGGGATAGTCAATTCAACGAAATCAGATTGGGCCAAGCCCACACAGTTTTTTCCAAAGGTCTAACACCATTAAAAGTAGAAAATTTTACCTCCTATAATAAAGGTATACACCCTATTTATTATAAACCAAAATTATTTTAAAATATTAATTTCTATAGCTACCTTTTATATTTTATAGCAAAATAGGTATTTATGGTGTACACTACCGTTAAAGTGTTATTTATATTTTTCTCTCTCTTTCTTTCCGTTATTCTCTCTCAAAACCTCACCAAAATACTTCTTCTTTGAGCAACTCAAGCCCTAGTATTGACGGCCGATGGGAAAGAAGAATCTCTCTCTTCGAGCAACTTCCCCTAACAAGCCTTATAAATTAGCAATACGACATAGATGTTTATGAATTACCTACTTGATTTTTCCTTGTTTGCAATTTGTTTTTCCCTTTTGATTTTTCTTTCCGTGTTTGTTGCTTAACTTGAGGGCTGCAATGAAGATTCACTAACATTTTTTGGCATAGTTTCATATTTTTCTTAGGTAACCTACTACTACAATGTATTTTAGTGAGAAAAGAAAAATTGATTCAGTTATCATAAATTTGTTGTACGGATCTAACGACTTTCTTCTCTTCTCGGCCGAAAAATGATATGAGACGAACTTTCTCTTTTTTGCTATTTAGTCACATACAATGATACAAATACATTGTATTCTGTACAAATTCACTAAAACACATTGTATTTTTATATAAATATATTTTTTGCCTGTATTTTATGTATTTCGAAGATATATATTTTTTAATACAGTTGAATACACATGTATTCATGCATACTGTGGTAACGACCCGTCTAGTCGTTTTGAGTATTACATCCTCATTCCCACATTTACTAATCAATTTATACCTTACAATTGATTTATGACTTATCTGATTAGTTGGTTTGGGTCCGGAAGGATTTCAGAGTGAAATAAGACACTTAGTCTCATAATTAAAAACTTAAGTTGGAAAAATTGATCGGTTATTGACTTATGTGTAAACGACCTCGAAATTGAATTCTGATAATTCCAATAGCTCCGTATAGTAATTTTGGACTTAGGAGCATGTCCGAAAAATTATTTGGAAGTATGTAGTGGAATTAGGCTTGAAATGCCGAAAGTTAAATTTTTGGGAAGTTTGACCGGAGGGTGACTTTTTGATATCAGGGTTGAAATCCAGTTCTGAAAATTTTGATAGGTCTGTTATGTCATTTATGACTTGTGTGCAAAATTTGAGATCAATCGGACTTAATTTGATAGGTTCGGCGTTGTTTGTTGAAATTTAAAATTTCAAAGTTCATTAGGCTTGAATTGGGGTATGATTCGTAGTTTTAGTATAGTTTGAGGTGATTTGAGGGTTCGACTAAGTTCGTATGATATTTTGGGACTTGATGGTATGTTTGATTGAGGTACCGGGGGGCTCGAGTGAGTTCCGGGATGGTTTTGGATCGTTTTTCCTTGTTTTGCAACTGTTGGAACTGGTGTCTAGTGTTTTTCTTCGCGAACGCGAAGGGTCTCACGTGTTCACGAAGAAGGATTTTGTAACGACTCGGCCGGTCGTTTCGAAAGTTATAGCCTTGTTTTCCCCATTTCTGCTTCCTTTTGTGCTTTTCAGCTATACAATGATATACCGGATTAGTTGGTTCGGGTTCGGAGTGGTTTCGAAGTGGATTGAGACATCTTAGTCTTTTATTTAGAAGCTTAATTTAGAAAAGTCAACCGGACGTTGACTTATATGTAAATGATCTCGGAATTGAATTCTGATGATTTCATTAGCTTCGTTAGGTGATTTTGGACTTAGAGCGCATCCGGAATGTGATTTGGAGGTCCATAGTAGAATAAGGCTTGAATTGGCGAAAGTTAGAAATTTGGCGATTTCGATCGGTAGTGGAAAATTTGATATCGGGGTCGGAATGGACTTCCGGAAGTTGAAGTCGGTTCGTGGTGTCATTTTATGACGTGTGTGTAGAATTTGAGGTCATTCGGACGTGGTTTGGTAGGTTTCGGTGTCGTTTGTGGAATTCAGAAGTTTAGAAGTTTTTAAGCTTGAATTCGAGGGTAATTTGGTGTTTTGATATTGTTTTGAGTGATTCGAAGGCTCGACTAAGTTTTTATATTGATATATGACTTGTTGGTATGGTTGGTTGAGGTCCTGAGGGGATCGGGGTGATTCCGGATGGTTAACGGATTATTTGAGAAAAATGGAGCTGAAGCTGCTGCTACTAGTATTTCCGCACCTACAGAGGGGGAGCCACAGGTGCGAGGTCACTGGTGCGCTTGGTAAGCCGTAGATGTGGACATAGAGGACCTGAGCTGGAACAACAGGTGCGTAGAAGTGGTCGCATCTGCGAGCCCGCAGATGCGAGGCAGAGTCGCATATGCGGAAATGAGGAGGGATGGCAATGGCCGCAGGTGCGAGGACCTTTCCACACCTGCGAGGTCGCAGAAGCGGATAGGGTGCGCAGGTGCGGAGATGGATACTTAAGTGATTTTCCGCAGATGCGGAGATTGGTGCGCAAAAGCGGCTCCGCAGGTGCGCATTTTGAGTCGAAGGTGCACAAAACTTGGGCAGAACCTATATATAGAAGACTTCGCGATTTTTTGTTCTTTTCCACCATTTTCAAGTCGGACCTTAGAGATTTTGGAGTGATTTTTGAAGGGGATTCAAGGATATTCACTAAGGTAAGCTGATGAGCTCTAATACTCCTAGCTATGGTGTTTTTCCGTTGTTTTCTCACCTAATTAGTAGGATTTGTGAAGCGAAATAAGGGGTTAGGGCTTGGGATTTTGGAGAGAGTAATTTGGGGATTTGAGGGACCAAATGAGGTCGGATTATGATGAATTTAGTATGGGTAGACTCGGGAGTGAATGGGCTTTCGGGTTTTGTGACTTTTTTTGGATTTCGAGACGTGGGCCCGGGGTTAAGTGAATTTCGGGATTTGACCCATAATTTTGTATTTTCCTTGTGGGATTCATTCTTTAGCTTATATTGATCGTATTTTATTGCTTATGGCTAGATTCGGGTCATTCGGAGGCCGGTTCGAGAGGAAAGGGTATTTCGGAGTAGGAGTTCTACGATGTTGAGGTAAGTAACGGTTTTAAACCTGGTCTTGAGGGTATGAAACCCGGAGTTTGGTATAATGTGAATGTTTGGAGGTGGAACCCATGCTAGGTGACTGGCGTGTGGGTGTACACCGTGAGGGATTGAAACTTGGTCCGTCCCGGGAGACTGTGAAGTCTAATAGCCTTTAATTGTGTTTATATGCATCCTCTCTACTAGAACTTGACTGCTTTTCATGTTAGAAATCATGCTTAGGCTATATTCCTGCTCATGGTAGTTATATTCAGTCATAGTGATTCTTGTACATGTTTACCTCAGTCTCTGTTATTTTTACATGTTGATATACTATAACACTTTTATTTGTGTTGTTTTCCCTTTCATTATTGAGAGCTGTGAGACTAGAGAGGTTCATGACTGAGTAAGGCTGAGGGCCTGGTTATGAGTTGTCCGTGCGGATCCTTATAGTTTATACTATGGCACGTGAGTTGTCTGTGCGGATATAGATATGCTATTATAGCACATGAGTTGTCCGTGCAACACGTGAGTTGTCCGTGCAAATTATAGTGCTTGGGCTGTAGGAGTCCCTCATAAGTCTGAACACCCCCAGTGAGCGCAGGTACCTATTGAGCGTGTGCATTGAGGGATGAGAGTTGAGTGTCGAGTTGTTGAGAGTTGGAGTGACTGTTGCCCTGAGAGGCTGTACTTGTTTTTCATTTGTTGATGCACTTTGTTCTATCTGCCATTGTTATGAAATTACTAAAGGATTCTATATCCGGAGTACCTGCACTTTAACTGTATAAAACTGATTTGACTTAAACTGCCGGATTTGAAAGTATGTATATTATTTGCTGGAATTATTGAAAGTGAACAGTACTGTATAGCTCATCACTGCTTCTCAGTTTCTTATTTATTTCTGTTACTTGCTAAGTTAGTTGTACTCATGCTACACCCTGCACTTCATGTGCAGATCCAGGTGTGTTTGATCATGGAGGTCGTTGAGTTCGGGCGCGATCGTATACCGGAGACTACGAGGTAGCTGACGGTGTCCGCAGGACCTTGTCACTCCTTCTATATTTCTTTCTGTCTTGTATTGATACTTAGACTCTGGTTGTATTAGTTTGGTTATCTAGATGTTCATAACTTAGTGACACCCCGATGTTTGGGGCTGGTTTCCGCATTTTGATTCTATATTTAGCTCAACTTTGATTTTTATGAAAATTTCTGATATGAAAAAGTTTTAAACTATCTTTTCTATTGAATTACTGGAGTATTTTGGGAAAGTCGGCTTGCCTAGTACCATCGATAGGCGCCATCACGATAGGTTAGGTTTTTGGGTCATGATAGCTTGGTATCAGAGCCTAGGTTACATAGGTATAACGAGTCATGAGCAGGTTTAGTAGAGTCTTGCGGATCGGTACGGCGACGTCTGTACTTATCTTCGAGAGGCTGCAGAACCTTTATTAAAATTCCACACTCTTGAATTCTTGTCGTGCGAATCTGTTGATTTTGGTAACTAAACATCTATTGTTTCATTCTCTCACAGATGGTGAGAACTCGTACTACCGAACAGGATGGACAGCCACCAGTACCACCAGCCAGGGTCGCGAAAGGCCGAGGTCACAGTAGAGGCCACGGTAGGGGAAGAGGTGCCACCCGCACAGCAGCTGGGGCAGTACCTGCAGATCCACCAAGTGTCCCAGATCAGGACTAGATTCCAACTGTTGATGCACCAGCTCAGGTACCACCTGTGCCTATTGTGATTCCAGGCCTCCAGGAGGCTCTAGCTCGGATTCTGACAGCGTGTACCAGCCTTGCTCAAGCGGTCTCCATCTCGACGGCCGCAACCACTTCTCAGGCCAGGGGAGGCACTCAGACTCTCGCCGCACGCACACCCGAGCAGGTTGTTCAGGGACTCCAGACACCGGAGGCACCACCGGCCCAGTCGGTTATAGCTGCTCAGGACTATGTGGTTCCTACTATGCCTGAGGATGATCAACGTAGGTTAGAGAGGTTTTGGAGACTCCAGCCTCTACCTTTCAGTGGCACAGAGAGAGAGGATGCCTAGGACTTCTTTGATAGGTGTCAGAGGATACTCCGTACAGCTGGTATTCCGGAGACTTGTGGGGTCTCATTCACTACTTTTTAGTTTTTCGGGGCTGCACTCAGATGGTGGGAGACTTATGAGAGGTGTAGGCCTGTTGGCACAGCACCCGTTACTTGGCAGCAGTTCTCTGTGGTCTTTTTGGAGAAGTTCGTGCCTTAGTCCCGCAGAGAGGAGCTGCACAGACAATTTGAGAAGCTTCGCCAGGGTGATATGTCTGTGACGCAGTATGAGATGTGATTCTCGTAGTTGGCCCGTCATGCTATCTGGTTGGATCCCACAGACAGGGAGAGGATCATGAGGTTTATAGATGGTCTCATTTTTCAGCTAGGGTTGCTCATGACCAGAGAGAGGGTGTCGACATTAGTCGGTAGATTGAGATGGTTCGCAGTCAGGAGAGGGTTGAGAGGGAGGCCAAGAGGCCTCGTGGTCAGGGTGGATTCAGCGGTGCTCTTTTTGGGGGTCAGTTCCAGCACGGTAGAGGTCGTCATTTTAGACAGGCTAAGTCAGCTCAGCCATTTCACCATGGTGCATCATCTGTCCATGGTTCTCATAGTCATCAGCAGGGCCAGTCATCATTCAATGCACTACCAGCGTAGAGTTCTCATCATCCCCCGCCCACTCAGGTATCCTCGGGTAGTTCTTTTGGGCATCAGGAGCAGCAGTTTCATTAGAGGAGGGGTTGTTTCGAGTGCGGAGATTTTGGTCACATTATGAGAGATTGCCCTAGGCTATTGGTTGGGACTCCACAGCAAAGTACTCGGCCGATGGCACCAGCACCAGTTCCTCCACCACCCACCCACCCACCCAGGGGTTGAGCTCAGCCAGCTAGGGGTGGAGCACAGTCAGCTAGGGGTTGCCCGAGAGGGTGAGGCAGATCAGGGGGTGGCCAAGTCCATTTCTATGCCCTCCCTACCAGACCAGATGTTATTGCTTTAGATGTTGTGATTACAGGTATTGTCTCAGTTTGTCACAGGATGCCTTTGTTTTATTTAACCCTTGTTCCACGTATTCATATTTTCCTCGTATTTCGCCCATTTTCTGGATATACCCCATGAGCCTTTAGTTTTATCTGTTCATGTATCTACTCCTGTGGGCGATACTATTGTTATGGACCGCGTATATCAGTCATGTGTGGTGACTATTAGTAGTTTGGAGACCAAGTAGACCTTTCGATGCTCAGTATGGTAGACTTTGATGTGATATTGGGTATGAATTGGTTATCTCCATGTCATGCTGTTCTAGATTGTCATGCTAAGACTGTGATGTTGGCGATGCCAGGATTTCTGAGGGTTGAGTGGAGCGATTCTATAGACTATATACCTAGTAGGGTGATTTCATACTTGAAGGCTCAGCGTATGGTTGAGAAGGATTGTCTATCCTATTTGGCTTTTGTAAGGGATGTTAGTGCAGAGACTCCTGCCATTGATTCTGTTCCGGTGGTGCGTGATTTCCCAGATGTGTTTCCTGCAAACCTGCCGGGCATGCCGCCTGACAGGGATATTGACTTTGATATTGATTTGGTGTCGGGCACTCAGCTCATTTCAATTCCACCGTATCGTATGGCACCGGCGGAGTTGAAGGAGTTGAAGGAACAACTTCAGGAACTCCTTGATAAGGGGTTTATTAGGCCTAGTGTGTCACCTTGAGGTGCACCGGTTCTATTTGTAAAGAAGAAGGATGGTTCCATGAGGATGTGTATTGATTATAGACAGTTGAACAAGGTCACAGTCAAGAACAAGTGTCCTTTGCCTCATATTTATGATTTATTTGACCAGCTTCAGGGAGCGAGGGTGTTCTTCAAGATTTATTTAAGGTCCGGATATCACCAGCTGAAGATTCGAGATTCGGACATTCTTAAGACAGCTTTCAGGACCCGATATGGCCATTATGAGTTCTTGGTGATGTCGTTTGGGCTAACCAATGCCCCAGCAACGTTCATGTATTTGATGAATAGTGTATTCCATCCCTATTTGGACTCATTCGTTATTGTCTTCATTGATGACATCCTGGTGTACTCTCGTATCCAGGAGGAGCATGCCCAGCACTTGAGGATTGCATTACAGAGATTGAGGGAGGAGAAGCTTTATGTAAAGTTCTCCAAGTGTGAGTTCTGGCTCGGTTCCGTAGCATTCTTGGGGCAAGTGGTGTCCAGTGAGGGTATCCAGGTGGATCCGAAGAAGATAGAGGCAGTTCAGAGTTGGCACAGACCATCCTCAGCTATAGAGATTCGGAACTTTCTTGGTTTGGCTGGTTATTACCGTCAGTTTGTTCAGGGTTTCTCGTCTATTGCATCGCCCTTGACCAAATTGACCCAAAAGGGTGCTCCATTCAGTGGTCAGATGAGTGTGAGGAGAGCTTTCAGAAGCTCAGGACTGCTTTGACCACCACTCCGATTTTAGTTCTGCCATAAGCTTCAGGTTCTTACACCGTGTATTGTGATGCCGCGAGGGTAGGTATTGGATATGTTCTGATGCAGGAGGGTAGGGTGATTGCTTATGCCTCACGCCAGTTGAAGACCCATGAGAAGAACTATCCTGTCCATGATCTTGAGTTAGCAGCCATTGTTCACTCCTTGAAGATTTGGCGTCATTATTTGTATGGGGTTCATTGTGAGATCTATACTGATCAACGGAGGTTGCAGTATCTGTTGAAGCAGAAGGATGTTTACTTGCATCAGCGGATATGGTTAGAGCTTCTTAAGGAGTACGATATCATTATTTTGTACCATCTGGGGAAGGCCAATGTGGTAGCCAATGCTTTGAGTCACCGGGCGAAGAGTTTGGGGATTTTAGCATATCTCTAAGCAGCAGAGAGACCCTTGGCATTAAATGTTCAGGCCTTAGCGGGCCAGCTTGTCAGATTGGATATTTTGGAGCCGAGTCGGGTATTGGCTTGTGTGGTCTCTAGGTCTTCTCTTTATGACCGTATCAGGGAGCGTCAGTATGATGGCCCCCACCTGCTCGTTCTTCAGGATAGGGTTCAGTGAGGTGATGCTAGGGATGTGACCATTGGTAATGACGATGTGTTGAGGATGCAGGGCCGGATATGTGTGCCTAATATAGATGGGCTCAGGGAGTTGATCCTTGAGGAGGCCCACAGCTCGCGGTATTCCATCCATCTGGGTGCCACGAAGATGTACTAGGATTTGAGGCAGCACTATTGGTGAAGGCAGATAAAGAAGGATATAGTTGGGTTTGTGGCTTGGTGTCTCAACTGTAAGCAAGTTAAGTATGAGCATCAGAGACCGGGTGGCTTGCTTCAGAGGTTAGAGATCCCAGAGTGGAAGTGGGAGCGGATCACCATGGACTTCGTAGTTGGGCTCCCACAGACTTCGAGTTAGTTCGATGCAATTTGGGTGATTGTGGATCAGCTGACCAAGTCCGTGCACTTCATTCTAGTTGATACTACTTACACTTCAGAGCAGTTGGCCGAGATTTAAATCCGAGATAGAGGTACTCAGTTTACATTGCAATTTTGGAGGGCCGTGCAGCGAGAGCTGGGTACTCAGGTTGAGTTGAGCACAGCTTTTCACCCTCTGACTGACGGGCAGTCCGATCGCACTATTCAGATATTGGAGGACATGTTGCGCGCTTGTGTCATTGACTTTGGGGGTTCATGAGACCAGTTCTTGCCGCTCGCGGAGTTTGCATACAACAATAGTTACCAGTCGAGTATTCAGATGGCTCTGTATGAGGCTTTATATGGGAGGAGGTGTAGATCTCCAGTAGGATGGTTTGAGCCGGGTGAGGCTAGGCTTTTGGGTACAGACTTGGTCCAGGATACATTAGATAAGGCGGAATTGATTCAGGAGCGACTTCGCACGACGCAGTCTAGGCAGCAGAGCTACGCGGACAGGAAGGTTCATGATGTGTCGTTTATGGTTGGGGAGAAGGTTTTGCTAAAGGTATCACCCATGAAGGGTGTTATGAGGTTTGGGAAGAGGGGAAAGTTTAGCCCTCGGTTCATTGGGCCTTTTGAGGTGCTTCAGAGGATAGGGGAGGTGGCTTATAAGCTTGCCTTATCACCCAGCTTGTCGAGTGTGCATCCAGTATTTCATGTTTCTATGCTCCAGAAGTATGTTGGCGATCCGTCCCATGTTTTAGACTTCAGCACGGTTCAGTTTAATGGTGATATGACTTATGATGAGGAGCCGGTGGCCATTTTGGATCGGCAGGTGCGGAAGATGAGGCTCTATTTCACATTTTAATCAATTTTTCATATAAAAACTTTCCGAAAAATTATACGGACTGTGCACGCAAGTCGAGGATGATGAATAGTGCTTTTTGAGGTCTTAAAACATAGAATTAATTATTAAATTTAAAGATAATCTTTTGGGTCATCACATTCACCACCTCTAAAACAAACGTTCGTCCTCGAACGGAATTAGAAAAAGTACCCGAGCTGGTAAAAAGGTGTGAATATTTACTCTGCATGTCTGACTCAGACTCCCAGGTAGATGCTCCTACCGGCTGACCTTTCCATTGTACCTAAACTGAAGGATAACTGTAACGACCCGGCCGGTCGTTTCGAGATTTATAACCCCGTTTTCCCCATTCCTACTTCTTTTTGTGTTATTCAGCTATATTATGTTATATCGGGTTAGTTGGTTCGAGTCCGGAAGGAACTCAGAGTGAAATGAGACACTTAGTCTCATAATTGAAAATTTTAAGTTAGAAAAGTGGATCGGATATGGACCTATGTGTAAACGACCTCGGATTTGAATTTTGATGATTCCAATAGCTCCGTATGGTGATTTTGGACTTAGGAGCGTGTATGGAATATTATTTGGAAGTCCGTAGAGGAATTAGGCTTGAAATGCCGAAAGTTTTATTTTTGAGAAGTTTGACCATGGGGTTGACTTTTTGATATCGGGGTCGGAATCCGGTTCTGAAAATTGGAATACCTCTATTAT
The DNA here is from genome assembly GCF_000715075.1 of Nicotiana tabacum. Lineage (NCBI taxonomy): Eukaryota > Viridiplantae > Streptophyta > Magnoliopsida > Solanales > Solanaceae > Nicotiana > Nicotiana tabacum. The sequence continues at coordinate 130,563,200 of NC_134098.1, forward strand.
GTCATTTAGGACTTGTGTGCAAAATTTGAGGTCAATCGGACGTGATGTGATAGGTTCCGGAGTTGTTTGTAGAAATTAGAAATTTCAAATTCATTAGGCTTGAATTGGGGCGTAATTCATGGTTTTAGCATTGTTTGAGGTGATTTGAGCATTCGACTAAGTTCGTATGATGTTTTTGGACTTGTTGGTATATTTTTGTTGAGGCCCCGAGGGCCTCGGGTGGGTTTCGGATGGTTAACGGATCAAAAATTGAACTAGAACAGCTGGTGCAATTTCATTCTGTTGGAAATTGCTTCTGCCAGAAATCGAGCCCAGATGTGAGCCCAGATCGAGCTCAGGGTCGAGGGCCACAATCGAAGCCCAGATCGAGCTCAGGGTCGAGGGCCACGATCGAAGCCATGATCGAGCCCAGAGTCGAGGGCCACGATAGAAGGCATGATCGAGCCCAGGGTCGAGGGTCACGGTCGAAGGCCGGGTCGAAGACATAATCGAGGGCCAGGATCGAGAACCAAGATCGAGGGGCAGGACCGAGGACCAGGATCGAGGACCTCGATCGAAGGCTAAGATCGAGGCAGAACCGAGGATGTCTGGGCAGAATCATAAAAATAAGGACTTCGTCCCATTTGTCATTTTTGACAAATTGGAGCTTGAGGAGAGCCGATTTTTGATATATTTTCAAGAAAAACTTGAGGTAAGTCCCTTGTGATCATTTCTACTCCATAATATTGAATTATCATCGAATAATCCGACTAGATTACATGATTTTGAGGTGTAAATCGGAGATTAGAACTTAGAAATTTGGAAATAAGATTTGTAGATTTGAGGGTCGATTTGAGGTCGGATTTTGGTAAAATTGGTATGGGTAGACTCGTGGTTGAATGGGATTTCGGATTTTGTAACTTTCGTCGGGTTCCGAGACGTGGGCCCCACAGGCAATTTTTGAGCTAAATTTAGATTGTTTATGAACAATTAGTATTTTCTTATGGAATTACTTCCAATAAATTTTATTGACTAAAACGAATTATTTGTGACTAGATTTGAGGCATTCAGAGGCCGATTTGCGAGGCAAAGGCATAGCAGAGTAAAAAGTTTCACGTTTTGAGGTAAGTAACGACTGTAAATCTAGTCCTGAGGGTATGAAACCCCGGATTTTGTATCATTCTACTATTTTGAAGTGACACACATGCTAGGTGACGGGCGTGTGGGCGTGCACTATTGGGGAATTGTGACTTGGTCTGCCCCGTAGCAACTGTAAAGTTGCATACTTTGTTGAAACCATTGATACTTATATGTTTTAGAAAGATTTTCTATAAATTGGGCTGAATGCCATGTTTGGGCCTTGCGCCAATGCTGTTTGGACCCTTAGGGGCTGTTTCTTACCATCCTCTCACTATTTGCCCGAGTGGCCTGATTTGTGTGGATGAGTGTGGATCGGGGCTGCCCGCCTACAACATACTTTATGACTGAGTGAGGCCGAGGGCCTGATTTGTGAGGATGAGTGTCGATCGGGGCTGCCCGCCTGTAGCATACTTTATTATTATCGCACGTGAGTTGTCCATGCAGATTATAGCGCTTGGGCTGAAGGAGCCCCTCCGGAGTCTGTACACACCCCCAGTGAGCGCAGGTACCTACTGAGTGCGAGTGCCGAGTGCTTAGTGACTGGGAGGAAAGAGTGATTGTGAGGTATGCTTGAGTGGCAAGAGTGATTGTGAGGTATGCCCGAGTGGCAAGAGTGATTGTGAGGTATGCCCGAGTGGCATGAGTGACTGTGAGGTTTGCCCGAGGGGCTGTATATAAGTGATGTTTTGCCCGATGGGCTGTTTCTGATTTTATCATTTTTGCTCACCTTTGCATTGAGCTTTTGTTTGAAAAACTATTGGAAAAATGTCTTTAAATAATTTTTTTACTGGAACTGGGTTTAAACGAGATGTTTGATTCAAATCCTGAATTTTTTTAAGAGCATGTGTATTTTACTGAGATTTCCTGATATGAACGTTATATGCTTTATTGCTCGTCACTATTGCTCAGTCTTTATTTATTGGTTACTTACTGAGTTGGCGTACTCACGTAAGTCCCTGCACCTTGTGTGCAGATCCAGGTGTAGCTGGATACAGTAGCGGTTATTGAGTATTCTGGATGCAGATTTTCTTGGAGACAGCAAGGTAGCTGTTTGGCGATCGCAGCCCCTGCTCTTCTCCCTCTTATGTTCCTCTAGTTGTATTTAGCTATTTTTCGGGCTGCGTTTGCCTTAATATTGTTAGACAGATTGTAGTATATGCTCATGACTAGTGACACCCCGATGTCGGGCTTTTCTTTTCCACACTTCTGTTTTTCTTTGATTTGAACTCTTTAAATGGAGGTTTTATGTTAAATAACCTTGAAATTATCTTTGAAATTACAATATCGTTTTGTTTTGGAAATGAGTCGGCTTGCCTAGTTCCACGATAGGCACCATCACGACAGGGGTTAGTTTTGGGTCATGACAAATTGGTATGAGAGCCTAGGTTACATAGGTCTCACGAGTCATGAGCGGGTTTAGTAGAGTCTTGCGGATCAGTACGGAGACATCTGTACTTATCTTCAGGAGGCTGCAGAACCTTTAGGAAACTCCACATTCTTGAATTCTTGTCGTGCGAATCTGTTGATTCTAGTAACTAAACATCTGTTGTTTCCTTCTCTCACAGATGGTGAGGACTCGTGCTACCGGTCTGGAGGGCCAGCTACCAGTACCACCAGCCAGGGCCGCGAGAGGCCGAGGCCACGGTAGAGGCTGTGGTAGGGGCAGAGGTGCAGCGCGTACAGTAGTTGGGGAAGTACCTACAGATCCACCGATTGTCCCAGATCAGGACCAAGTTCCAGTTGTTGATGCACCAGCTCAGGCACCACCTGTGCCTATTGTGATTCCAGGCCTTCAGGAGGCCCTAGCTCAGATTTTGACAGCGTGTACTGGCCTTGCTCAGGCTGTCTCTATTTCGACGGCCGCAACCACTTCTCATACCAGGGGAGGCATTCAGACTCCCATCGCTCGCACACCCGAGTAGGTTATTCAGGGACTTCAGACACCAGAGCTACCACCAGCCCAGCCGGTTACTGTTGCTCAGGATTATGTGGTTCCTGCTATGCCTGAGGATGATCAGTGCAGGTTGGAGAGGTTTGGGAGACTTCAGCCACCGCCTTTCGGTGGCACAGAGAGAGAGGATGCTCAGGACCTTTTGGACAAGTATCAGATGATACTCCGTACTGCTGGTATTTTGGAGACTTGTGGGGTCTCATTCACTACCTTTCAGTTTTCTGGGGCTGCAATCAGATGGTGGGAGACTTACGAGAGGCGTAGGCCTGTTGGTGCAACAACCCTTACTTGGCAGCAGTTCTCCATGGTCCTTTTGGAGAAGTTCGTGCCTCGATCCCACAGAGAGGAGTTGTGTAGACAGTTTGAGCGGCTTTGCCAGGGGGATATGTCTGTGACGCAGTATGAGATGCGATTCTCCGAGTTGGCCCGTCATGCTATCTGGTTGGTTCCCACGGACAGAGAGAGGATCATGAGGTTTATTGATGGCCTCACTTATCAGCTACAGTTGCTCATGACCAGGGAACGGGTTTCAGGTGCTACCTTTGATGAGGTTGTCGACATTGCTTGGCAGATTGAGATGGTTCGCGGTCAGGAGAGGGTTGAGCGGGAGGCCAAGATGCCTCGTGGTCAGGGTGGATTCAGCGGTGCTCCTTTTGGGGGTCAGTTCCAGCACAGTAGAGGTCGTCATTTCAGACAGGCTCAGTCAGCTCAGCCATTTCATCGAGGTGCATCATCTGGCCATGGTTCTCACAGTTCTCATCAGGGCCACTCATCACTTAGTGCCCTTCCAGTTCAGAGTTCGTCCCGTGCTCCACCTGTTCAGGGCTCTTCTATGCCAGGTTCTTCTACCAGTCATCCCGGTGCTAGGGGTTCCCTTCAGTTTCCGCCGCCAGCACCAGGGAGTTGTTTTGAGTGTGGGGAGCTTGGGCATATATGGAGGTAGTGTCCTCGTCGTCATTGAGGTCTATCTCAGCAGAGGAGTCAGCCTCCGACTACAGCACCAGCTACCTCACCATCCACCCAGTCAGCTCGGGGTGGAGGTCAGTCAGCTAGGGGTCGCCCTAGAGGGGAGGCAGATCAGGGGGTGGTCAGGCCCATTTCTATGCTCTCCCTTCAAGACCAGACGCTATTGCTTCAGATGCTGTGATTACAGGTATTGTCTCAATTTGTCACCGAGATGCCTCAGTATTATTTGACCCTGGTTCCACATATTCATATGTTTCCTCGTATTTTGCCCATTTTCTAGATATGCCCTGTGAGTCCTTAGTTTTATCTGTACATGTATCTACTCCTGTGGGCGATACTATTATTGTGGACCGCGTATATTGGTCATGTGTGGTGACTATTGGGGGTCTGGAGACCCGAGTAGATCTATTGTTGCTCAGTATGGTTGACTTTGATGTGATATTGGGTATGGATTGGTTATCTCCATGTCATGTTGTTCTAGATTGTCACAGTAAGACGGTGACGTTGGCTATGCCGGGAATTTCGAGGGTTGAGTGGAGCGGTTTTGTAGATTATGTACCAAGTAGGGTGATTTCATATTTGAAGGCTCGGCGCATGGTTGAGAAGTGTTACCTATCTTATTTGGCTTTTGTGAGGGATGTTAGTGCAGAGACTCCTGTCATTGATTCTGTTCCAGTGGTACGTGATTTTTCGGATATGTTTCCTACAGACCTGCCGGGCTTCCCGCCTGACAGGTATATTGACTTTGGTATTGATTTGGTGTCGGGCACTCAGCCCATTTCTATTCCACCGTATCGTATGGCACCGGCGGATTTGAAGGAATTGAAAAAACAGCTTCAGGAACTCCTTAATAAGGGGTTTATTCGGCCTAGTGTGTCACCTTGGGGTGCACCTGTTCTATTTGTGAAGAAGAAGGATGGTTCCATGAGAATGTGTATTGATTATAGGCAGTTAAACAAGGTCACAGTCAAGAACAAGTATACTTTGCCTCGCATTGATGATTTATTCGACCAGCTTCAAGGAGCGAGGGTGTTCTCCAAGATTGATTTGAGGTCCGGTTATCATCAGCTGAAGATTTGGGATTCAGATATTCTCAAGACAGCTTTCAAGACCCGATATGGCCATTATGAGTTCTTGGTGATGTCTTTTGGGCTGACTAATGCCCCAGCAGCATTCATGCATTTGATGAACAATGTATTCCAGCCCTATTTGGACTCATTCGTTGTTGTATTCATTGATGACATCCTAATGTACTCTCGTAGCCAGGAGGAGCACGCTCAGCATTTGAATATTGTATTACAGAGATTGAGGGAGGAGAAGCTTTATGCAAAGTTCTCCAAATGCAAGTTTTGGCTCAGTTCAGTAACATTCTTGGGGCACGTGGTGTCCAGTGAGGGTATTTAGGTGGATCTGAAGAAGATAGAGGCGGTGCAGAGTTGGCCCAGACCGTCCTCAGCCACGGAGATTAGGAGCTTTCTTTTTCTGGAGGGTTACTACCGTCGCTTTGTGGAGGGATTTTCATCTATTGCATCACCCTTGACCAAATTTACCCAAAAGGGTGCTCCATTCAGGTGGTCAGATGAATGTGAGGAGAGCTTTCAAAAGTTCAAGACTGCTTTGACCACAGCTCCAGTGTTAGTTTTGCCATCAACTTCAGGTTCTTACACCGTGTATTGTGATGCCTCGAGGATAGGCATTGGTTGTGTTTTGATACAGGAGGGTAGGGTGATTGCCTATGCCTCACGCCAGTTGAAGACCCATGAGAAGAACTATCATGTCCATGATCTTGAGTTAGCAGCCATTGTTCACGCCTTGAAGATTTGGCGTCATTATTTGTATGGGGTTCATTGTGAGATCTATACTGATCACCGGAGTCTGCAGTATCTGTTAAAGCAGAAGGATATTAATTTGTGTCAGCAGAGATGGTTGGAGCTTCTTAAGGACTATGATATCACTATTTTGTACCATCCGGGGAAGGCCAATGTGGTGGCCGATGCTTTGAGTCGCCGGGCAGAAAGTTTGGGGAGTTCAGCATATCTTCCAGCAGTAGAGAGACCTTTGGCATTGGATGTTCAGACCTTAGCAGGCCAGCTTGTCAGATTGGATATTTCGGAGCCTAGTCAGGTATTGGCTTGTGTGGTCTCCAGGTCTTCTCTTTATGACCGTATAAGGGAGCGTCAGCATGATGACCCTCACTTGCTCATTCTTCAGGACAGGGTTCGGAGAGGTGATGCTAGGGATGTGACTATTAGTGATGATGATGTGCTGAGAATGCAGGGCCGGATATGTGTGCATAATATATATGGGCTTCGAGAGCTGATTCTTGAGAAGGCCCACAACTCGCGGTATTCCATACATTCGGGTGCCGCGAAGATGTACCAGGATTTGAGGCAGCACTATTGGTGGAGGCGTATGAAGAAGGATATAGTTGGGTGTGTGGCTCGGTGTCTAAACTGTCAGCAGATTAAGTATGAGCATCAGAGACCGGGTGGCTTGCTTCAGAGGTTAGATATACTAGAGTGGAAGTGGGAGCGGATCACTATAGACTTTGTAGTTGGGCTCCCATGGACTTCGAGGAAGTTCGACGCTATTTGGGTTATTGTGGATCGGCTGACCAAGTCCGCGCACTTCATTCCAGTTGGTACTACTTACTCTTTAGAGCGGTTGGCTAAGATTTACATCTGAGAGATTGTTCGCCTGCATGGTGTCCCAGTTTCCATCATTTCAGATAGGGGTACTCAGTTCACATCGCAGTTTTGGAGGGCCGTGTAGCGAGAGTGGGGTACTCAGGTTGATTTAAGCATAACTTTTCACCCTCAGATGGACGGGCAGTCCGAGCGCACTATTCAGATATTGGAGGACATGTTGCATGCTTGTGTCATTGACTTTGGGGGTTCATGGGACCAGTTTCTGCCACTCGCGGAGTTTGCATATAACAAGAGTTATCAGTCGAGTATTCAGATGGCTTCGTACGAGGCTTTGTATGGGAGGAGGTGTAGATCTCCGGTTTGATGGTTTGAGCCGGGTGAGGCTAGGCTCTTAGGTACAGACTTGGTCCAGGACGCATTAGATAAGGTGAAATTAATTCAGGAGCGGCTTCACACGGCGTAATCCAGGCAGAAGAGCTACGCAGATAGGAAGGTCCGTGATGTGTCTTTTATGGTTCGGCAGAAGGTTTTGCTGAAGGTATCACCCACGAAGGGTGTTATGAGGTTTGGGAAGAGGGGCAAGTTGAGCCCCCGGTTCATTGGGCCTTTTGAGGTGCTTCAAAGAATAGGGGAGGTGGCTTATAAGCTTGCCTTGCCACCCAACTTGTCAGGTGTGCATCCAGTGTTTCAAGTTTCCATGCTCCGGAAGTATATTGGAGATTCGTCCCATGTTTTGGATTTCAGCACGGTTCATTTGGAGGGTGATATGACTTATGATGTGGAGCCGGTGGCTATTTTGGATCGGCAGGTTCGAAGGTTGAGGTCAAAGGATATAGCTTCAGTGAAGGTGCAATGGAGAGGTCAGCCTGTGGATGAGGCCACCTGGGAGACTGAGCGGGAGATGCGGAGAAGATATCCACGCCTATTCGAGACTCCAGGTATGTTTCTAGACCCGTTCGAGGACGAACAGATGTTTAAGAGGGGGAGGATGTAACGACCCGGCCGGTGGTTTTGAGAGTTATAACCCCATTTTCCCCATTCCTACTTCTTTTGGTGTTATTCAGCTATATTATGTTATATCGGGTTAGTTGGTTCGAGTCCGGAAGGAACTCGGAGTGAAATAAGACACTTAGTCTCATAATTAAAAATTTTAAGTTAGAAAAGTGGACCGGATATGGACCTATGTGTAAACGACCTCGAATTTGAATTTTGATGATTCCAATAGCTCCGTATGGTGATTTTGGGCTTAGGAGCGTGTCCGGAATATTATTTGGAAGTCCGTAGAGGAATTAGGCTTGAAATGCCGAAAGTTTTATTTTTGAGAAGTTTGACCGTGGGTGTTGACTTTTTGATATCGGGGTCGGAATCCGATTCTGAAAATTGAAATACCTCTGTTATGTCATTTAGGACTTGTGTGCAAAATTTGAGGTCAATCGGACGTGATTTGATAGGTTCCGGAGTTGTTTGTAGAAATTAGAAATTACAAAGTTTATTAGGCTTGAATTGTGGCGTAATTCATGGATTTAGCATTGTTTGAGGTGATTTGAGGATTCGACTAAGTTCGTATGATGTTTTAGGACTTGTTGGTATATTTGGTTGAGGTCCCGAGGGCCTTGGGTGAGTTTTAGATGGTTAACGAATCAAAAATTTAACTAGAACATCTGTTGCAATTTCCTTCTGTTGGAAATTGCTTCTGCCTAGAAATCGAGCCCAGATCGAGCTCAGGGTCGAGGGCCACGATCGAAGTCCAGATCAAGCTCAGGGTCGAGGGCCACGATCGAAGCCATGATCGAGCCCAGAGTCGAGGGCCACGATCGAAGGCATGATCGAGCCTAGGGTCGAGGGTCACGGTCGAAGGTCGGGTCGAAGACATAATCGAGGGCCAGGATCGAGAATCGGGATCGAGGGGCAGGACTGAGGACCAGGATCGAAAACCTCGATCGAAGGCCAAGATCGAGGCAGAACCGAGGATGTTTGGGCAGAATCATAAAAACAGGGACTTCGTCCCATTTGCCATTTTGACAAATTGGAGCTTGAGTAACTCCATAATATTGAACTATTAATCCGACCAGATTACATGATTTTGAGGTGTAAATCGGAGATTGGAACTTAGAAATTGGGAAATAAGATTTGTAGATTTGAGGGTCGAGTTGAGGTCGGATTTTGGTAAAATTGGTATGGGTAGACTCGTGGTTCAATGGGCTTTCGGATTTTGTAACTTTCATCGGGTTCCGAGATGTGGGCCCCACAGGCGAGTTTTGAGCTAAATTTTGGATTTTTTATGAAAAATTAGTATTTTCTTATGGAATTACTTCCAATGAATTTTATTGACTGAAACGAATTATTTCTGACTAGATTCGAGGCATTCACAGGCCGATTTGCGAGGCAAAGGCATAGCAGAGTAAAAAGTTTCACGTTTTGAGGTAAGTAACGATTGTAAATCTAGTCCTGAGGGTATGAAACCTCGGATTTCGTATCATTCTACTATTTTGAAGTGACGCACATGCTAGGTGACGGGCGTGTGGGCATGCACTGTTGGGGAATTGTGACTTGGTCCGCCCCGTAGCAACTGTAAAGTTGCATACTTTGTTGAAACCATTGATACTTATATGTTTTAGAAAGATTTTCTGTAAATTGGGTTGAATGCCATGTTTGGGCCTTGCGTCAATGCTGTTTGGACCCTTAGGGGCTGTTTCTTACCATCCTCTCACTGTTTTCGATTGAAAATATATACTCAATCATGTTTATACTTGTTTACCGCATAACTCAGTTTTATGACTCTATTTTGATGCATATAAATGTTTTGGACCGAATGCCCTATTTTACTGAAATGCCCGAGTGGCCTGATTTGTGAGGATGAGTATGGATCGAGGCTGCCCGCCTGCAGCATACTTTATGACTGAGTGAGGCCGAGGGCCTGATTTGTGAGGATGAGTGTGGATCGAGGCTGCCCGCCTGCAGCAGACTTTATGACTGAGTGAGGCCGAGCGCATGATTTGTGAGGATGAGTTTGGATCGGGGCTGCCCGCCTGCAACATACTTTATTATTATCGCACGTGAGTTGTCCGTGCAGATTATAGCACTTGGGCTGAAGGATCTCCTTCGGAGTCTGTACACACCCCCAGTGAGCGCAGGTACCTACTGAGTGCGAGTGTTGAGTGACTGGGAGGCAAGAGTGATTGTGAGGTATGTCCGAGTGGCAAGAGTGATTGTGAGGTATTCCCGAGTGGAAAGAGTGATTATGAGGTATGCCCGAGTGGCACGAGTGACTGTGAGGTTTGCCCGAGGGGCTGTATATGAGTGATGTTTTGCCCGAGGGGCTGTTTATGATTTCATCATTTTTGCTCACCTTTGCATTGAGCTTTAGTTTGAAAAACTGTTGGAAAAATGTCTTTAAATGATTTTTTTACTGGAATTGGGTTTAAACGAGATGTTTGATTCAAATCCTGAATTGTTTTGAGAGCATGTGGTATTTTACTGAGATTTCCTAATTTGAACGTTATATGCTTTATTGCTCATCACTACTGCTCAGTCTTTATTTATTGTTGTTACTTAATGAGTTGGCATACTCACGTTACTCCCTAAACCTTGTGTGCAGATCTAGGTGTAGCTGGACACGGTAGCAGTTATTGAGTGTTCTGGTTGTAGATTTTCTTGGAGATAGCAAGGTAGCTGTTTGGCAATCGCAGCCCCTGCTCTTCTCCCTCTTATCTTCCTCTAGTTGTATCTAGCTATTTTCCGGGCTGAGTTAGCCTTGATATTGTTAGACAGATTGTAGTATATGCTCATGACTAGTGACACCCCGATGTCTGGCTTTTCTTTTTCGCACTTCTGTTTTTCTTTGATTTGAACTCTTTAAATGGAGGTTTTATGTTAAATAACCTTGAAATTATCTTTGAAATGACAATATCGTTTTGTTTTGGAAATGAGTCGGCTTGCCTAGTTTCACGATAGGCGACTGACCTCTCTATTGCAACCGAACTGAAGGATAACTATTAGACCTCAACTGTCGGACCTGCCGGGCTAGAATAACTACCAGCTCCTCTTCATAAGTCAAATCCTTGTCCAATTGGACTGAGCTGAAATCTAACACATGGGACGGATCACCGTGATATTTTCGGAGCATAGACACATGGAACACCGGATGAACCGCTGATAAACTAGGTGGTAATTCAAGCTTGTAGGCTACTTCGCCCACCCTTTCAAGAATTTCAAAGGGTCTTATATACCTCGGGCTCAACTTGCCCTTCTATTCGAACCTCATTATAACTTTCATAGGTGAAACCCAGAGCAATACTCTTTCTCCAACCATGAATGCAATATCACGAACTTTACGATCGGGATTGTCATGAGCCAAAATCCCACCACAGGCGTCATGATGGCACCTAGTCTCTAAGGCTAGATAAGCCGATTTCAATTATATTTTTAAACCTTTTTTTAAGTAACCAAAACTAACAGCGGAACAAATATGAATGTACAACCTCCCAAGACTGGTAGTACCGAGTCACAAACTCTAACTGAATACATGGAATGATCACGAGAACTGAATATACAATACTGTTTGATTAAAAATTAACAGTACAATAAAATGAAAAGACTCCAAGGGATTGCGACGACCAAGCAACTCTACCTTGAATCCTTACGATCCCGCTTTAACTCTTCTCAAGTCTGATATCTCCAATACATGGCTCTGCACAAAAAATGTACAGAAGTGCAGTATGAGTACACCACGGTCGGTACCCAGTAAATATCAAGACTAACCTCAGTGGAGTAGAGACGAGGTACAGTCAAGACACTCACTAGTCTAATAGCTTGTGCAATATAATATATAAAATAATAGGAAGCAGATACCATTAATATCACTCAACAATTAATAAATACAATTATACACAATAAATCAAATCCTTCAAATAAATATCTTTCACATATAATTCTTTCAAATAACTCTTTTTCAAATATAATTTTCTCATATAATTACCCTTCATTATAATTCTTTCATATAATACCTTCTACATAAAAATTCTTTCAAATAAATATTTTGAATATAATTCTTTCAATTAAAAAGTCACCATGTGACACCTCTTTTCATAATCATAAAAATACGGGTCTCAGCCCATTTTCATATTTTTCGTAAACACGGGTCTCAACCCATTTTTTATATTTCCACGGCACTTCGTGCCAATAATTAAATCCTCATATTTCCCCGGCACCTCGTGCCCTCATTTCATATCACAACTGCACGGACAATTCACGTGCCAAATATCATTATCATTTAATCACAGCACCGCGTGCCCACATTTCATATCACAACTGCACGGACAATTCACGTGCCAATATCCTCATTATTTACTCACGGCACCTCGTGCCCAAATTCATTTTATAATCCACTTGGAAATAGCCACAGGCTCTCAATTTCAACATAAGTCAGATTGTCATCAATTTATCAACAAAAAGAAAAAATTGCACAAGGTATAAAAATAAATACAAGAATATCACAACATCACATGAAAATTATCAACCCCACATCATCACATATCGTCCATGACAATAGCCACCCTTATCGCTCCTATTGCCACCCTTATCACTCCTTTAGCCACCCTTATCGCTCCACACAGACAATATCAATAGCCACCCTTATCGCTCCTATTTTCACCCTTATCTCTCCGCCCAGACAATATTCCAACAAACACAACCACAGTGAAATGCCACCCTTATACCCACATAATATCAACGGTGAAATGCCAACCTTATATCTTCAAAATAATAATTAACACAACACAACAATTTACACAGGAAATTATCACGGCAACATAACAAAATCAATTCATATCACAATTTGCCCAATGGCTACAACCAAAAATTCCAAAGATACAACCAAGTCAATTAATTTCACAACAAATAGTCGAAGGCTCCACACAATGTGTACAATACCCAAAAATAATCAACAGAGATAGAAATTACTCAACATAAAGCAAAGTCTTCATTAACTCCAAATTTTCAATAATTATATAAACATCGCTTCTTAAGCTCATTTAATTAATTATTTGCAGAGAAAAAAATCCAAAATAAAATTAAATTCCAATAATTATCAAACCAGCAAATTCACAGAATTTCATAAATAATCAAGTAACAACTACATCAAATTGTCATATAACAACAGATTCAACAACAAGGATTTAGGCACGACAAATAGATGATTAAATATATGCCAACAATTATCCAATTTACTACACAATATGCTCGAGACTTTAACTCAATAAAATTTGCACATATAAACCAAGTACGTACTCGTCTTCTTGCGTAAATGGTTTTCAATTACACAAATTGCACATAAGACTCAATGCCTAAGGGGTAATTCCCCCACTCGAGGTTAAGCAAGACACTTACCTTTTTGAAATTATGCCGATATTCCAAAATTGCCTTCTTGCTTGAATTGACCTCCGGACCGCTCAATTCTATCCAAATTAATTGTATAACTTCATTAAAATTCATCGAAAACAATTCTGGATAATAATACGTCGACTTAAAAATTTATTGCAAAAAGTCAACAAAAGTCAATGCGGGACCCGCCCCTCGGAACCCGACATAATTTTCATGAAATCAGAACACCATTTTGATACGAGTTCAATCATACCAATTTTATCGAATTCCAATAAAAAATCGACCTCCAAATCTTAAATTTGTAGTTTATGAAGTTTCTACAAATTTTTTCCCCAAATTTCCATCTCAAAGTACTAATTAAATGATGAAATTAGTGGTATATTCATGTATAATAACCAAATCCGAGTTAGAATCACTTACCCCGATGAATTGCTTGAAAAACTCACGAAAAATCGCCACAAACCGAGCTCCCTAGGTCCAAAATGTGAAATAATACCCTAAACCCCGTTTATATAGTGCACCTTTGATCTCCCACTTCGCGGTCCGCGAAACTTTGAGTGCGGTCACGCCCCAGGTCCGGCGGTTGCGAAAAACTGGTGTGTCTGCGAAATTCCTGGGGCTGCACTGCCAGGCTTTAGTATTTTGGCCATAACGTTCTCTACAGATGTCCAAATGATGCCTTCTTGACTAATCTGGAAAATAGACACGAAGGCCTACAACTTTCGTTTTTGAATCAACTCAAAATTCCTTGTAGATCAAAAGATATAGGCTTCCGAAGTCGGACCAGCGGATCTACAGAACGTCCAACCGCGGTCCGCGAAATTCTGCCGTGGTCCTCGAAATTCTGCCGCGGTCCGCGAAATTCCTATGGCGGCCGCGAAATTCTACTGTGGTCCGCACCTCTCCTTCGCCTCAGCACCCCAAAATGCGCGATCCGCGCCCCCCAAAAGTGCCAGAACAATATTAGAGTTCCGAAATATTCGGACTCGCTCAAAACTCACCCCGAATCTCATTCGGAACCTCCCAGATACAAATATGAATTTGAATTTCACGAGTCCTCCTTTGACACAAATATGAATTTGAACTCACCCATATAAGAATTTCACGAGTCCTCCTTTGCGTTTGCGAAGGCTTCTCCCCCTGGCCTTCGCGTTCACGAGCCAATGCTCGCGTTCGCATAGAAGAACGACTTACCCTTCCCCCCAGGTCCCTAAAGCTTCGCGTTCGCTATTAAGAAAATCACCCTGCCCCAGTTTACTCTTCGCGTTCGCGAGAGTACCTCCGCGAATGCGAAGAAGAACATACTAGATATTAGCTAAAGCCAAAAACCAGATTTTTTCTAAGTTTCAAAACACCCGTAGCCTATCCGAAACTCGCCCGAACCCTCGGGGCTCCAAACCAATTATGTACACAAGTTCACAAACCTCATACGAACTCGCTCACGCGAACAAAACACCAAAATAACGCCTAGAACTACGAATCAGACACCAATTCAAATGAAAATTTCAAGAAAATTTTAAAACTTCTATTATCACAATCGAACGTCCGAATCATGTCAAATCAACTATATTTCTCCCCACATTTGACAGACAAGTCATAAGTGACATATCAGACCTATGAAATTTTTCAGAACTCGAATCCGACCCCGATATCGATAAAAGTCAATTTGTGGTCAAACTTTGAAATCTTTAAGCCTTTAGGCTTCTAGTTTTCGCCAACTGGCGATAATTCAATATAGGGACCTCCAAATTAAATTTCGGACATACGCCCAAGTCCCAAATCACGATACAAACCTACCAGAACTGTCAAAATACTGATCCGATTCTATTTGCTCCAAATGCTGACCAAAGTCAACTCAGCTAAATTTTAAGGCTCTTTTTTACATTTTAATCATTTTTCATATAAAAACTTTCCTGAAAATTATACGGACTACACACGCAAGTCGAGGAATGATGAATAGTACTTTTTGAGGTCTTAGAATATAGAAGTAATTAGGAAATTTAAAGATGATCTTTTGGGTCATCACACTGAAGGAGCCCCTCCAGAGTCTGTACACACCCCTAGTGAGCGCAGGTACCTACTGAGGATTGAGTGACCGTGAGGACTGAGTGATAGGGTGGACTGAGTGATGGGAGGACTGAGTGAATTGATAATCTGAGAGTATGTATATGAGTTCATCTATAAAATATATTGCATTGACATGCACACATGACATACAAGCATAGAGATGTATTTTTCCTCATGTTGTACGATATCACATCATTCGGGATTTCTCACACATGTTGGCAGATGGGTATAGTGATGCATTTGTTATACACTGGTTATCTAGAAAGGAAATAAAACATTTTTTTTATTGAAAGGATTTTTGGGAAAATTATTTTTTTCAAACTTATTCATATTTTTGGTAACTCCAATAAACGATTTGGGTTTTCACTAATGTACTAGAAAGGCAGAACTATTTTCAGAAATCATGTTTATTTTGTTGAGCATTTGATTGTTGAGTTACTTCTGGTATTACTTATTTACGTTGTTATGAACTCTTGTGGGTTATTGGTGGTGGACCCGACCTTCGTACAAGCTCGTCACTACTTTCAAACTAAGGTCAGGTTTGTTACTTATTGAGTAAATGGGGTCGGTTGTACTCATACTTCACTTCTACACCTTGCGTGCAGATATTGACTGCTGACGTTGTTGTGATCGACGGGAGCCGGAATTGAAGATGTACCTGCGTTCTGGTTGTAGCTGCCTCTTGTTCATAGTAGCCTTAGATGCATAAAACTCTGTTTATGTATTTTTCAAACATATGATGTATTTATTTCGTACCAGTTTTGTAAACTCTATTCTTAGAAACTCATGATTTGTACTACCAGTTCTTGGGAAAATGTATTAATTTCATATATTTTATTTTAATTAATTGCCTTATTAAATTTCATTGGAATTGGATAGTAGATAATTGGCTTACCTAGCAAGTTGGGTTAGGTGCCATCACGACTAGTTGGATTTTGGGTCGTGACAACTGTACATACAGTGTGTATGAATACAAGATATAAACATTGAAATACACTAAATACAAACATTAAAATAGAACAGAATATAAACATTGAATACATTTAATTTTAAAATATAGTGAAATACGGTAAAATACACTGAATACAAATAGAAATACAGTGAATACAACCAATGAAATATACCGAATACAACATTAATAACATGTATTAGGAATAACTAAAATACTATTAATACAAGTACATTTGAATAAACTGAATATAAAATAGCGAATACAGTAAATACAAACATTGAATCTAGTGAGTGCAACAGTAAAAAATATATTGAAACACACTAAATACAAAAGTTAAATACAACAACTATATACAACTGAAAATCATTCTAATTAATTGGGTTGATAATGAGGAATGTTAGAATTGATTTTGTTGAGTTATATTAGGAGTGTATCACGCTAATTGATATTATTTCCGTTATTAGGCAGCTAGACTTACCAATTTTTAAGGTGGCTGTTGTTACTGTATTCATGAATATATAAAGCGAATACATGTGAATACATGCGCGTACAGCTGGGCCCTAATTTTAGGCGTTGTTTGCTACTGTATTCATGAATACAGCAACGGAATACAACGAATACACTACTGTAACATCTAAATAGTAGGTATAGGAAGTAATTATGTATATGATAGCTATAGGGATTTAAGAGACACTAAATAATAGTGGTTTCTGAAAATTCCTCTTTTATTTTCAACATGAAGGCTTGTTTTCTCTGTTGGGCTTCCCTATAGGACTTAAATTTATAACTAACATTATAAGCATTTTGATTGTGTGAAATAATCGAAGCTTCTAGTATGAGTATTAACAAGAGTCTTTCATAGTGAGATTTGATTCTCACTATTTTTTTTCTCTCATCTTTTTCTTCAATTTCTTATGGAAAGTAAATTTATAAAAATGTCTAAAACATAAGTGACGAGTGTCTAGTGTATGTAAAATTCTAACTCGTACTCTGTCAAATAATAGTATAGAAAAATGTCAAACCCATGGAGATTGGTTTATCTATTCTACAGACGTTTCTTTTTTTAATTACTATTTGAGAAAATCTGAAAGAGTTGAGTTGTGAATTAACTAATTTAAAATGCATGAATAGATCAATAGAAAATATTTTGTTTTCACAAATATAATAAAAAAGTGTTGGGATCTTGACTTCACTTAATATTTTATTTATATAGTAGATATATTTATCCTTCAATCTCTATTTCTCATAAATGTATAAATACCTCTCACGATTATATTTATATATTATTACTATAGTTGAACAATTAATTACACTCCTCTCGGTTATAAAAATTATTCAATAAAATGGTAATATTAAAGAACAAGAAATATATGCTTGAACTAAAACATGCTCTTTTAAGTAAGTTTCTTTCGGTTACCCTACTTGTTATAACTGAATACTACAATATTCGCCTCTTTCGATTATAAATAAGTGTAGAATCAATTTTAACATATAAGAGTTAGATGTCACTAAATAAAAGTTAACATTTATCAATACCAAAATTAGCTATAGTACTCCTTCCGCCTCTTTCGATTAAAGAATTAGTAAGAAGTTAATATGTAGTACGAAATAGATAGATGTTAACAAATTAAATAACACCTAACTATAAAGCAAATAAAATTTAAATTAAAAGCTTCAGCTCAAGCATGTGAAATTGAGGAATAATATCTACTATTATATAGAAATATTAAGATCCATCATTCTCCCAACACAAGAAAAGTTACTCCATAATGGAGTTAGTACTGGCAACGGAAATATTCTTGCCCATTAAATAAGAAAATAGAAATAAATATTCAAGAGAATAATTCCCCGTATTTAATTAAAAATAGGAACTAGAGTAATTTCCAATATTATAATTTATTCGGAACTAAAAATGAAGCCAGTGTAATGACTAAAAGAAGAAAGGAAAAGAAGAAGCTCTCAAAGAATGTTTTATGCCAAGCTCTCTTCTAAATTTTTGTTGTCACGGCCCAATTTAGGATCATGACCGGCGCTTAGGAGCAAGTGCCCCCAAGTAAGCCTCATCGGTATTTTATAAAAAATCAGACAAAATTTTTCCTATTTTAGGACTATCCAAAAATTTACCCTATCTCATAAATCAACAATAGAACCAACCTATATCAACCAAAACATATCATAATCTTCATCAACTAATCAAACAGTTATTCACCACTATTGATCAACCACTTGCAATACAATAATCTTAAATTCATCTCTAAAATACTATAATAGAGTCTAATAGTAGTCGTAGGTCTAAAATAATGAACGAATACTCATGACACTAATAAAAATAATTATGGAGCGACTCTAAAAGTTCAAAAGAAGAGAGCATAACAAATAAATAAACTTTTCGCCCACGCGAACAAGTGCGGGGCTCACCGAAAAATGTCAACTCGCGTACTCTAATTAAGGAAATCCTCACTTGCATCAACTGTTGTCACGATCCAAAATCTGACCTGTCGTGATGGCACCTATCTCAATACTAGGCAAGCCGATAACATCAATATCCCCCGATTTCCTTTAAGTTTGAAAAACATAATATTTAAATACAATCCAAAATCCCTCAAATACTGATACGAACACTCCCCAAAACCTGGTGTCACTGAGTACATGAGCATCTAATATGATTACAAGTCTGAAAAATATGATCTATGATAGTCTGAGACCAAATACAGTAAACAAGGAGATAGGGAAGGAGAGATAAGGTCTACGAAACACGGCAACTACCTTAGAATCTTCGGAAAATCAACTGCGCGAAAGAATCAACACCCGCTATATCCGGGACATCTGGATCTGCACACGAAGTACAAGGTGTAGTATGAGTACAACTAACTCAGTACGTAACAATAATTAATAAGGAACTGAAGATAGTGACGAGCTACACAGTTATAGTTCATTTTCAGTAATTCCAGCAAAGAATAGACATGCTTTCAAATCCAACATTTTAAGTCAAATCAATTCTATACAGTTCAAGTTCATGTATTTCAGATATAAAATCTTTCAGAAATTTCACAACAATGACATATAGCAACTAAGTGCCACAACAAATGAAAAGTAAATACGGCCTCTCAAGGCAACAATCATTCGCTGGGCTCCCAGCCCTCAACACTCACACTCAATGGGTACTCGCGCTCATTGGGGGTATACAGACTCCGGAGGGGCTCCTACAGCCCACACACTATAATCCACACGGACAACTCACGTGATATAGTATCAATATCTAGATCCGCACGGACAACTCACATGCTGCACGGACAACTCATGTGCTATAGTATAATATCTGGATCCGCACGGACAACTCATGTGCTATAGTATAATATCTGGATCCGTACGGACAACTCGTGTGTTGCACGGACAACTTACGTGCTATAGTATAATATCTCACAATCAGGCCCTCGGCCTCGCTCAGTCATAAATCTCTCCAGTCTCTAGGGCTCTCAACAATCATGAAATCAGACCAAACAACAATGATATGATCTATCAATAATGAACAATAGAAACTGGAATAAAATAATCAAGTAAACTATGACTGAGTACAAAATAACAATTAAGCAGATAGTTCAACGTGTACACAACCTTTGTTGGTTCCAACAGTACCAACATATATTTATTTCAATCAATTCTGTTGTGGCGTGCAACCCGTTCCTCCAATATATTCACTTTTATTTCCGTTGTGGCGTGCAACCCGCTCCTCCAATATATTCATTTACCAATTCTTATAAAATAAATTACTCCAATAAATGCAATAATTAATATGTAATTATAAGACAACAAGCATACAATAATTATGATTTATTAGAAATAAGTGATGACAAGTAGCAATTAATTGTGGAAATTAAGGATGTAATAGGTATTTTAATAATTAGTATGCTAAACATCAAGTGGCAATTAAGTCACATAAATCAAATAAGAATGTAGCAATTATAGCATAGATTCAAGGCATGATATTGAGCAAAGAACACGAGAGAAATAATTAATATAATAATTAATTCATGGTTTAAAATGATTTATGATTTTTCAAGTAATTATGCAAATAATTAATTTGATGACGTATAGACACTTGTCACCTTGCCTATACATCATTCACATGCATTTCACATAACAAATAATTTAAGGGTTCTATACCCTCAAGTCAAGGTTAACCACGACACTTACCTCGCTTTGCAACCAAATTCAGGAATCCAATAGACCTTTGCCTCGTGAATTCGTGTCTTAAATCCTCACATCTAGTCATAAACAATTCAATATACTCAATATAAATCGTAGGAATTAATTCCATATGAATTTACTAATTTTCCGGATTAAAATCCGAAATTTATCTCAAAAATTATCAGTGGGACCCACGTTTTGAATCTCGAAAAAACTTACGAAATCCGAACACCCGTTCCGAGACGAGTCCAGCCATATAAAAATTATCAAATTCCGATGACAAATGGACATTCAAGTCTTACATTTTCGTTTTTTGGAAAGTTTTACAAAACTTCCAAATTCTCCCATCTAAATCCGAAATAAATGATGAATATAAACTTAGATTTATGAAATAAAATCATTATATGATAAAGAACACTTACCCAGTTCGAAATGGTGAAAAACTCCACTGAAATCGCCCCTAAACCGAGTTCTAATTGAGGGTTTGTGAAAAATGGCAAAAATCCCATTTTGGTTCTGTTTTAAGGTCTGGGCGTCAGTCCATCTTCGCGTCCGCGAAGGGCCTGTCGCGTTCGCGATGAGCAGCATCCCGAGTGGCTTTCGCGTTCGCGAGTCCTCCTTCACGTTCGCGAAGGCTTCTCCCCCCTGGCCTTCACATTCGCGAGCTAATGCTCGCGTTCGCGTAGAAGAACGACTTACCCTTCTCCCTAGGTCCCTAAAACTTTGCGTTCGCGAGAAGCAGGTCGCGTTCGCGATAAAGAAAATCACCCTACCCTAGTTTACTCTTCGTGTTCGCGAGAGCACCTCCGCGAACGCGAAGAAGAACACACCAGATATCTGCTGAAGCCAAAAACCAGATTTTTTCTATGTTTCAAAACATCCGTAGCCTATCCGAAACTCGCCCGAGCCCTCGGGGCTCCAAACTAATTATGCACACAAGTTCAAAAATCTCATACGAACTCGCTCGCGTGAACAAAATACCAAAATAATGCTAGAACTACGAATCAGACACCAACTCAAATGAAATTTTCAAGAAAACTTTAAAACTTTTATTTTCACAACCGAACGCCCGAATCATGTCAAATCAACTCCGTTTCTCACCACATTCGATAGACAAGTCATAAGTGACATAACGGACCTATGAAAAATTTCAAAACTCGAATCGGACCCCAATATCAATAAAAGTCAATTTGTGGTCAAACTTTGAAATCTTTAAGCCTTTGGGCTTCTAGTTTTTGCCAACTGGCGATAATTCAATCTAGGGACCTCCAAATTAAATTTCGGGTATACAACCAAGTCTCAAATCACGATATGAACCTGTCGGAACTATTAAAATACCGATCCGAGTCTGTTTGCTCCAAATGTTGACCAAAGTCAACTTAGTTGAGTTTTAAGGCTCTATTTCACATTTTAATCAATTTTTCATATAAAAACTTTCTGAAAAATTATACAGACTGTGCACGCAAATCGAGGATGATGAATAGTGTTTTCGAGGTCTTAGAACACAGAATTAATTATTAAATTTAAAGATAATATTTTGGGTCATCACATTCTCCACCTCTAAAATAAACGTTCATCCTCTAACAGTATTAGAAAAAGTACCTGAGCTGGTAAAAAGGTGTGAATATTTACTCTGCATGTCCGACTCGGACTCCCAGGTAGATGCTCCTACCGGCTGACCTTTCTATTGTACCTAAACTGAAGGATAACTCTTAGACCTCTACTGTCGAACCTGCCGGGCTAGAATAGCTACCGGCTCCTCCTCATAAGTCAAATCCTTGTCCAATTGGACTGAGCTAAAATCTAACACATGGGACGGATCACCGTGATATTTTCGGAGCATAGACACATGGAACACCGGATGAACCGCTAATAAACTAGGTGGTAATGCAAGCTTGTAGTCTACTTCGCCCACCCTTTCAAGAATTTCAAAGGGTCCTATATACTTAGGGCTCAACTTGCCCTTCTATTCGAACCTCATTATACCTTTCATAGGTGAAACCCAGAGCAATACTCTATCTCCAACCATGAATGCAATATCACGAACTTTACGATTGGGATTGTCATGACCCAAAATCCCATCACAGGCGTCGTGATGGCACCTAGTCTCTAAGGCTAGGTAAGCCGATTTCAATTACATTTTTAAGCCTTTTTGTAAGTAACCAAAACTAACAGCGGAACAAATATGAATGTACAACCTCCCAAGACTGGTAGTACTGAGTCACGAACTCTAACTGAATACATGGAATGATCACGAGGACTGAATATACAATATGGTTTGATTAAAAATTAACAGTATAATGAAATAAAAAGACTCCAAGGGACTGCGACGACCAAGCAACTCTACCTTGAATTCTTACGATCCCGCTTTAACTCTTCTCAAGTCTGATATCTCCAATACCTGGATCTGCACAAAAATGTGCAGAAGTACAGTATGAGTACACCACGGTCGGTACCCAGTAAGTATCAAAACTAACCTCAGTGGAGTAAAGACGAGGTACAGTCAAGACACTCACTAGTCTAATAGCATGTGCAATATAATATACAAAATAATAGGAAGTAGATAACAATAAGAGCAACATAAAACAACCAGTAATATGCACAACAGACAACAAGAATACCATTAATATCGCTCAACAATTAATAAATACAGTTACACACAATAAATCAAATCCTTCAAATAAATGTCTTTCAAATATAATTTTCTCAAATAATTACCCTTCAAATATAATTCTTTCATATAATACCTTCTACATAAAAATCCTTTCAAATAAATATTTTGAATATAATTCTTTCAATTAAAAGGTCACCATGTGACACCTCGTTTCATAATCATAAAAATACGGGTCTCAGTCCATTTCCATATTTTTCGTAAACACAGGTCTCAACCCATTTTTCATATTTCCACGGCACCTCATGACAATAATTAAATCATCATATTTCACTGTCACCTCGTGCCCTCATTTCATATCACAACTGCATAGACAATTTACGTGCCAAATATCATTATCATTTAATCACAGCACCTCGTGCCCACATTTCATATCACAACTGCACGGACAATTCACGCGCCAATATCCTCATTATTTACTCATGGCACCTCGTGCCCATATTTCATTTTATAATCCACTTGGCAATAGCCACAGGCTCTCAATTTCAATATAAGTCAGATTGTCATCAATTTATCAACAACAAGAAAAATTGCACAAGGTATAAAAATAAACACAAGAATATCACAACATCATATGAAAATCATCAACCCCACAACCCCAAATCATCACATATCGTCCCTGACAATAGACACCCTTATCGCTCCGCTTGCCACCCTTATCACTCCTTTAGCCACCCTTATCGCTCCACACAGACAATATCAATAGCCACCCTTATCGCTCCTATTTTCACCCTTATCTCTCCGCCCAGACAATATTCCAACAAACACAACCACAGTGAAATGCCACCCTTATACCCATATAATATCAACGGTGAAATGCCATCCTTATATTTTCAAAATAATAATTAACACAACACAACAATTTACACGGAAAATTATCACGGCAACATAACAAAATTAATTCATATCACAATTTTCCCAATGGCTACAACCAAAAATTCCAAAGATACAACCAAGTCAATTAATTTCACAACAAATAGTCGAAGGCTCCACACAATGTGTACAATACCCAAAAACAATCAACAGAGATAGAAATTACTCAACATAAAGCAAAGTCTTCATTAACTCCAAATTTTCAATAATTATATAAACATCGCTTCTTAAGCTCATTTAATTAATTATTTGCAGAGAAAAAAATCCAAAATAAAATTAAATTCCAATAATTATCAAACCAGCAAATTCACAGAATTTCATAAATAATCAAGTAACAACTACATCAAATTGTCATATAACAACAGATTCAACAACAAGGATTTAGGCACGACAAATAGATGATTAAATATATGCCAACAATTATCCAATTTACTACACAATATGCTCGAGACTTTAACTCAATAAAATTTGCACATATAAACCAAGTACGTACTCGTCTTCTCGCGTAAATGGTTTTCAATTACACAAATTGCACATAAGACTCAATGCCTAAGGGGTAATTCCCCCACTCGAGGTTAAGCAAGACACTTACCTTTTTGAAATTATGCCGATATTCCAAAATTGCCTTCATACTTGAATTGACCTCCGGACCGCTCAATTCTATCCAAATTAATTGTATAACTTCATTAAAATTCATCGAAAACAATTCTGGATAATAATACGTCGACTTAAAAATTTATTGTAAAAAGTCAACAAAAGTCTATGCGGGACTCGCCCTCGGAGCCCGACATAATTTTCATGAAATCAGAACACCCATTTCGATACGAGTTCAACCATACAAATTTTATCGAATTCCAATAACAAATCGACCTCCAAATCTTAAATTTGTGGTTTATGAAGTTTCTACAATTGTTTCCCCAAATTTTCATCTCAAAGTACTAATTAAATGATGAAATCAGTGATATATTCATGTATAATAACCAAATCCAAGTTAGAATCACTTACCACGATGAATTTATTGAAAAACCCACGAACAATCGCCACAAACCGAGCTCCCTAGGTCCAAAATATGAAATAATACCCTAAACCATGTTTATATAGTGCACCTTTGATCTCCCACTTCGCGGTCCGCGAAATTTTGAGTGCGGCTGCGCCCCGGGTCCCGCGGTCGCGAAAAGCTGGTGCGTCCACGAAATTCCTGGGGCTACACTGTCAGGCTTTAGTATTTTGGCCATAACATTCTCTACAAATATTCAAATGATGACTTCTTGACCTTTCTGGAAACTAGACACGAAGGCCTACAACTTTTATTTTTAAATCATCTCAAAATTCCTTGTAGATCAAAAGAATAGGGTTCAGAAGTCGAACCAGCGGATCTGCAAAACGTCCAACCGCGGTCCGCGAAATTCTGCCTCGGTCCGCGAAATTCTGCCGCGGTCCGCGAAATTCCAAGCACGACCGCAAAATTCTACTGCGGTCCGCACCTCTCCTTCACCTCAGCACCCCAAAATGCGCGGTCCGCGCCCCCAAAAGTGCAAGAACAATATTAGAGTTCCGAAATGTCCGGACTCGCTCAAAACTCATCCCAAATCTCCGGAACCTCCCGGACACAAACCATATATGAATTTCACGAGTCCTCCTTTGCCTTCGCGAAGGATTCTCCCACCGGCCTTCGCGTTCGTGAGCCGATTCTCGCGTTCGCGTAGAAGAACGACTTACCCTTCCCCCCAGGTCCCTAAAGCTTCCCGTTCGCAAGAAGCTGGTCACGTTCGCGATTAAGAAAATCACCCTGCCCAGTTTACTCTTCGCGTTCGCGAGAGTAGCTCCGCGAATGCGAAGAAGAACACACATGATATCAGCTGAAGCCAAAAACCAGATTTTTTTCTAAGTTTCAAAACACCCGTAGCCTATCCGAAACTCGCTCGAACTCTCAGGGTTCCAAACCAATTATGTACACAAGTTTAAAAACCTCATACAAACTCGCTCGCGCGAACAAAACACCAAAATAACGCCTAGAACTACGAATCAGACACCAATTCAAATGAGATTTTCAAGAAAATTTTAAAACTTCTATTTTCACAATCGAACGTCTGAATCACGTCAAATTAACTATGTTTCTCCCCACATTCGACAGATGAGTCATAAGTGACATATCGGACCTATGAAATTTTCAGAACTCGAATCCGACCCCGATATCGATAAAAGTCAATTTGTGGTCAAACTTTGAAATCTTTAAGTCTTTAGGCTTCTAGTTTTCGCCAACTGGCGATAATTCAATCTAGGGACCTCCAAATTAAATTTCGGACATACGCCCAAGTCCCAAATCACGATACAAACCTACCAGAACTGTCAAAATACTGATCCGATTCTGTTTGCTCCAAATGCTGACCAAAGTCAACTCAACTGAATTTTAAGGCTCTTTTTCATATTTTAATCATTTTTCATATAAAAACTTTCCTAAAAATTATACGGACTGCACACGCAAGTCGAGGAATGATGAATAGTACTTTTTGAGGTCTTAGAATACAGAATTAATTATGAAATTTAAAGATGATCTTTTGGGTCATCAAACTCAAGGAGCCCCTCCAGAGTCTGTACACACCCCCAGTGAGCGCAGGTACCTACTGAGGATTGGGTGACCGTGAGGACTGAATGATGGGGAGGACTGAGTGAATTGATACTCTGAGAGTATGCATATGAGTTCATCTCTGAGATATATTGCATTGACATGCACACATGACATACAGGCATAGAGATGTATTTTTTCTCATGTTGTACGATATCACATCATTCGGGATTTCTCACACATGTTGGC
The DNA here is from genome assembly GCF_000715075.1 of Nicotiana tabacum. Taxonomy (NCBI): domain Eukaryota; kingdom Viridiplantae; phylum Streptophyta; class Magnoliopsida; order Solanales; family Solanaceae; genus Nicotiana; species Nicotiana tabacum. The sequence continues at coordinate 130,589,831 of NC_134098.1, forward strand.
AGATGGGCATAGTGATGCATTTGTTATACACTGGTTATCTGGAAAGGAAATGAAACATTTTTTTTATTGAAAGGATTTTTGGTAAAATTATTTTTTTCAAACTTATTCATATTTTTGGCAACTCCAGTAAACGATTTGGGTTTTCACTGATGTACTTGAAAGGCAGAACTATTTTCAGAAATCATGTTTTTTTTGTTGAGCATTTGATTGTTGAGTTACTTCTGGTATTACTTATTTACGTTGTTATGAACTCTTGTGGGTTATTGGTGGTGGACCCAACCTTGGTACAAGCTCGTCACTACTTTCAAACTAAGGTTAGGTTTGTTACTTATTGAGTACATGGGGTCGGTTATACTCATACTACACTTCTGCACCTTATATGCAGATATTGACTGCTGACGTTGCTGTGATCGACGGGAGCCAAAATTGAAGATGTACCTGCGTCCCGGTTGTAGCTGCCTCTTGTTCATAGTAGCCTTAGATGCATAAAATTCTGTTTATGTATTTTTCAAACAGATGATGTATTTATTTCGTACCAGTTTTGTAAACTCTATTCTTAGAAACTCATGATTTGTACTACCAGTTCTGGGGGAAATGTATTAGTTTCATATATTTTATTTTAATTAATTGCCTTATTAAATTTCATTGGAATTGGATAGTTGATAATTGGCTTACCTAGCAAGTTGGGTTAGGTGCCATCACGATTAGTTGGATTTTAGGTCGTGACAACTGTACATATAGTGTGCATGAATACAAGATATAAATATTGAAATACACTAAATACAAACATTAAAATAGAACAGAATATAAACATTGAATACATTTAATTTTAAAATATAGTGAAATACGGTAAAATACACTGAATACAAATAGAAATACAATGAATACAACCAATAAAATATACCGAATACAGCATTAATAACATGTATTAGGAATAACTAAAATACTGTTAATACAAGTACATTTGAATACACTCAATAGAAAATAGCGAATACAGTAAATACAAACATTGAATCTAGTGAGTGCAATAGTAAAAAACATATTGAAACACACTAAATACAAAAGTTAAATACAACAATTATATACAACTGAAAATCATTCTAATTAATTGGGTTGATAATGAGGCATGTTAGAATTGATTTTGTTGAGTTATATTAGGAGTGTATCACGCTAATTGATATTATTTTCGTTATTAGACAGCTAGACATACCAATTTTTAAGGTGACTGTTGTTACTGTATTCATGAATATATAAAGCGAATACATGTGAATACATGCGCGTACAGCTGGGCCCTAATTTTAGGCGTTGTTTGCTACTGTATTCATGAATACAGCAACGGAATACAACGAATACACTACTGTAACAGCTGAATAGTAGGTATAGGAAGTAACTATGTATATGGTAGCTATAGGGTGTTAATAGACACTAAATAATAGTGATTTCTGAAAATTCCTCTTTTATTTTCAACATGAAGTCTTGTTTTCTCGGTTGGGCTTCTCTATAGGACTTAAATTTATAACCAACATTATAAGAATTTTGATTGTGTGAAATAATCGAAGCTTCTAGTATGAGTATTAACAAGAGTCTTTCATAGTGAGATTTGATTCTCACTATTTTTTTTCTATCATCTTTTTCTTAAATTTCTTATGGAAAGTAAATTTATAAAAATGTCTAAAATATAAGTGACGAGTGTCTAGTGTATGTAAAATTCTAACTCGTACTCTGTCAAATAATAGTATAGAAAAAAATCAAACCCACGGAGATTGGTTTATCTATTCTACAGACGTTTCTTGTTTTAATTACTATTTAAGAAAATCTGAAAGAGTTGAGTTGTGAATTAACTAATTTAAAATGCATGAATAGATCAATAGAAAATATTTTGTTTTCACAAATATAATAAAAAAGTGTTGGGATCTTGACTTCACTTAATATTTTATTTATATAGTGAATATATTTATCCTTCAATCTCTATTTCTCATAAATGTATAAATACCTCTCACGATTATATTTATATATTATTACTATAGTTGAACAATTAATTGCACTCCTCTCGGTTATAAAAATTATTCAATAAAATGGTAATATTAAAGAACCACAAATATATGCTTGAACTAAAACATGCTCTTTTAAGTAAGTCTCTTTCGGTTACCCTACTTGTTATAACTGAATACTATAATATTCGCCTCTTTCGATTATAAATAAGTGTAGAATCAATTTTAACATATAAGAGTTAGATGTCACTAAATAAAAGCTAACATTTATCAATACCAAAATTAGCTATATTACTCCTTCCGCCTCTTTCGATTAAAGAATTAGTAAGAAGTTAATATGTAGTACGAAATAGATAGATGTTAACAAATTAAATAACACCTAACTATAAAGCAAATAAAATTTAAATGAAAAGCTTCAGCTCAAGCATGTGAAATTGAGGAATAATATCTACTATTATATAGAAATATTAAGATCCATCATTCTCCCAACACAAGAAAAGTTACTCCATAATGGAGTTAGTACTGGCAACGAAAATATTCTTGCCCATTAAATAAGAAAATAGAAATAAATATTCAAGAGAATAATTCCCCGTATTTAATTAAAAATAGGAACTAGAGTAATTTCCAATATTATAATTTATTCGGAACTAAAAATGAAGCCAGTGTAATGACTAAAAGAAGAAAGGAAAAGAAGAAGTTCTCAAAGAATGTTTTATGCCAAGCTATCTTCTAAATTTTTGTTGTCACGACCCAATTTAGGATCATGACCGGCGCTTAGGAACAAGTACCCCCAAGTAAGCCTCATCAGTATTTTACAAAAAATCAGACAAAAATTTTCCTATTTTAGGACTATCCAAAAATTTACCCTATATCAGAAATCAACAATAGAACCAACCTATATCAACCAAAACATATCATAATCTTCATCAACTAATCAAACAGTTATTCACCACTATTGATCAACCACTTGCAATACAATAATCTTAAATTCATCTCTAAAATACTATAATAGAGTCTAATAGTAGTCGTAGGTCTAAAATAATGAACGAATACTCATGACACTAATAAAAATAACTATGGAGCGACTCTAAAAGTTCAAAAGAAGAGAGCATAACAAATAAATAAACTTTTCGCCCACGCGAACAAGTGCGGGGCTCACCGAAAAATGTCAACTCGCATACTCTAATTAAGGTAATTCTCACTTGCATCAACTGTTGTCACGATCTGAAATCTGACCTGTCGTGATGGCGCCTATCTCAATACTAGGCAAGCCGATAACATCAATAACCCCCGATTTCCTTTAAGTTTGAAAAACATAATATTTAAACACAATCCAAAATCCCTCAAATACTGATACGAACACTCCCAAAACCTTGTGTCACTGAGTACATGAGCATCTAATATGATTACAAGTCTGGAAAATACGATCTATGATAGTCTGAGACCAAATACAGTAAACAAGGAGATAGGGAAGGAGAGATAAGGTCTACGAAACACGGCAACTACCTCAGAATCTTCGAAAAATCAACTGCGCGAAAGAATCAACACCCGCTCTGTCCGGGACACCTGGATCTGCACACGAAGTACAGGGTGTAGTGTGAGTACAACTAACTCAGTACGTAACAATAATAAATAAGGAACTGAAGATAGTGACGAGCTACACAGTTATAGTTCATTTTCAGTAATTCCAGCAAAGAATAGACATGCTTTCAAATCCAGCATTTTAAGTCAAATCAATTCTATACAGTTCATGTATTTCAGATATAAAATCTTTCAGAAAAATTCACAACAATGACAGATAGCAACTAAGTGCCACAACAAATGAAAAGCAAATAGGGCCTCTCAAGGCAACAATCACTCACTGGGCTCCCTGCCCTCAACACTCATACTCAATGAGTACCCGCGCTCACTGGGGGTATACAGACTCCGGAGGGGCTCCTACAGCCCACACACTATAATCCACACGGACAAATCACGTGATATAATATCAATATCTAGATCTGCACGGACAACTCATGTGCTATAGTATAATATCTGGATCCGCACGGACAACTCATGTGCTATAGTATAATATCTGGATCCGCACGGACAACTCATGTGTTGCACGGACAACTTACATACTATAGTATAATATCTCACAATCAGGCCCTCGGCCTCGCTCAGTCATAAATCTCTCCAATCTCTCGGGCTCTCAACAATCATGAAATCAGCCCAAACAACAATGATATGATGCATCAATAATGAACAATAGAAACTGGGATAAAATAATCAAGTAAACTGTGACTGAGTACAAAATAACAATTAAACAGATAGTTCAACATGTACACAACCTTTGTGGGTTCCAACAGTACCAACATATAGCCTAAACATAATTTTTAACATGACTTACAGTCAAATTTCCACAACACATAGAGAGCACATACCTAACAACAAGTTATTCAACTTTACAGTTGCCACAGGATGCACCAAGTCACAATCCCCTCGGTGCACACTTACACGCTTGTCACCAAGCATGTGCGTCACCTCCAAAGTAATCACATTATACCAAATTCCGTGGTTTCATACCCTCAGGACCATATTTATAACTGTTACTTATCTCAAACAGTGAAATTCTTATTCTTATTGATCTCCAAACGCCTCGAATCTAGACATAAAAATTCGATTCAGTCAACAAAATTTATTGAAATTAATTCCATAATAAAATGCTAATTTTTCATAAAAATCCAAAATTTAGCTCAAATATCGCACGTCTCGGAACCCGACAAAAGTTACGAAATCTGAACACCCATTCCGATACGAGTTCAACCATACCTATTTTATCAAATTTCGATAACAACTCGACCTCCAAATCTTAAATTTTCAATTTTGGAAAATTTTGCAAAAATCTTGATTTCTTCCATTTAAATCCGAAATAATTGATGAATATAACCTTATAATCATGAACTATAATCACTATCGGATATAGAACACTTACCCCAATCCATATGGTAAAAATCGCCTAAATAATCGCTTCAATCCGAGCTCCACAACTCCAATTATGTTAAAAATGACTGAAACCTTGAAATATAGCTACTGCCCAGGTATTTACTATTCGCAATCGCGGAAACTGCTTCCCGATTGCGAAGCACAAAATTTTTCAGCCCCAAAATTGCTCTTCGCGATCGCGTAAAACCAATCGCGATCGCGAAGAACAAACTCCTCAACTCTTCCACACAGCCTCTAGTATAGTGGTCATAACCTTTTGTAAAAAACTCCAAATTGCAAATGGTTTAACTTTATGAAATCTAGACACCAAGTGATATAACTTTAATTTGTTCCTCATCTCCCAATTCCTTATAGATTGCTATATATAAGCTTTCAAAGTCAGTCCTGTGCAATAAAGATTTCCAAACTCTTCCCAGACTGCCTATAGTATATCTACCATAACTTTTCGTACACAACTCCAAATGACAAATGGTTTACCGTTCTGAAAATTATATATCAAGGGCTACGACTTTCTTTTTTGGATCATCTCCAAATACCTTATAGATTGCGAGATATAAGCTTCCAAAGCCGGGTTAGTGCAGTAGAGATTTTGTTCTACGCGATCGCGAAAGAGCTTCCGCGGTCGCGATTCACAAGGACCCAAACTGCTGTTTTCTCTTCGCGAACGCGACCAAATATTCGCGATCGCGATGCACACCTCTGTAGGTAGAAACCAACAATTAAAAATGGCCTAGAAATGGTCCGAAACCACCCTGAAACGCACATGAGCCCCTCGGGACCTCAACCAAATATACCAACAAGTCCTAAAACATCACACGAACTTAGTCGAAGCCTCGAATTACATCAAACAATACTAAAATCATGAATCGCACCTCAATTCAAGCCTAATGAACTTTGAACTTTCAAATTCTATATCTTGTGCCGAAATACATCAAATCAATTCGGAATGACTTCAAATTTTGCACACAAGTGATAAATGACATAACGAAGCTATTCTAATATCCATAATCAAATTCCGACCTCGATATCAAAAAGTCAACCCCCCAGTCAAACTTTCCAAAATTCAACTTTCGATATTTCAAGCTTAATTCCACTACGGACCTCCAAATAATTTTCCGGATAAGCTGCTAAGTCCAAAATCACCATACGGAGCTATTGGAATCATCAGAATTAAATTCCGAGGTCGTTTACACATAAGTCAATATCCGGTCAACTATTTCAACTTAAGCTTCCAACATGAAAATTTATTCTTTCAAGCTAACTCTGAAATACCTTAAAACCAAAACCGACAATTCATACAAGTCATAACACCTCGTAGGAAGTTATTCAAGACTTCAAATAGTTGAAAGGAGCGTAAATGCGCAAAACGACCGGTCGGGTCGTTACAATCTCCCCCACTTAAACATAATTTCGTCCTCGAACGTGCCAAGAGTTGTTCTTAACCTTCAAATCTCTATTCCACCCTACCACGCATATACCCGGGGGTGATCTCACGTCACCCTATTCTATATAGGCCTGACCACACGACCTAACTGAAAATCATTAATTTAACCTTAGCCCAAAAACCTTAGAGCCAGATTTTTAACATCCAGAATTCTTTTCAAGACCCGAATCTCACATCTACACACTCTATAAACCTGAACAAGCTGTATCCAGCCATAACCATAATCCCAAATATAATCGCATAACATACTACACAACTCGCATACTCGTAACACCATTTCTGATCACAGTAACTACTCAAAACCAACCAAGTACTAGTATAAAACCTCATATCAAGCCAAACCTCGTTCCAAAATACCTTCGTACACTACTGATAATAAAAGAAACATGAAGAAATCTCATGAACCCTATATCAGAGCAACAAGTCATGGAGATCTCTCGCCCCAACCAGAACCATAATCACTTTCTAAGCCGACTTTCAATATTATCCTCCCGAATATACCGTAATCAAACCTGATAGTACCCATTCTAGGTCCAATGACCTTATATTATTAAAAACAACTATCCCATAGACACGCCACATCAATATAACTCAAGCCATAACTGCGCAATCTGTGTACCCAAATATGGGAGATGTCTCAAGGAAGAGAACCGTATTTCAAGCTCAACAAGCACCACTACAACTCCAATGTTACAACCAACTCCTCAAATTTCGTGAAGAGGATAACCGTAGGCGCATATGAACAATTGTAGAGGAAGGAAATAAATAAATCAGATAAATTATCATAGAAACAAAATTCCCACACATGGCACGGACAACTCACATGCCAATAATATGAATCGCCTGGCATGGTCACAGGCCTCCAGTCCCAGCATATCATACAAGAGCAATTAAACAAGTACACTTGTATATGATAATGAAATAAGATTCTCATGCTCCTGGACTAGTATAAATAATACACCATAGTGTAAGCATGTGCAAAGTCTGCTATCACACTTCAAATCGGCAATTTAATGCAGAAATAGTAACTACCCCATTTATTCAGGGAAATTAGCCTCTTTGTAACCTCAAATGTAGCCCAGATAGTTTTCAACAAAGGTATGAACACAAGAAATGTTATAACTTTATGCTTAATAGTCAACTCTAGGCATATCATAGCCTAAGCATTCTTTCGAGTATGAATACTTGCCCTGATACTCGCACATTGGCTCAAACCTCACATATATGCACACTTATAGCGCGTAGCTATCACAAATAATTAACGCAAATAGTGCCTCCACTGAGTTTAAAGAAAATACTCACCTCAAACAGGCCGCTACCCGAAAAAATATACTTCTGATAACTCTCAGTCTCCAAATTCATCAAACACATAAATCACCGTAACTGATCCCAACTCCAGCACTAGAATGACTAACACATCTTCCATTCACGAGCTTCCCATGAGGAATACCTTCATAATTCTTCTGTGCCACATAGCAATAATTTGAATATCAGTAGTCTATCAACCAGGTGAGTACTGCAATACCAATGAACATTCGTAAGTCAAAACACAATGCGCCTTTTGAAATGTGCACCCTTCTCAGGGATTAACGAGCAGTTATAACATTCATCTAAATATCTAAAATTGACCATTCTGTCCAAAATTCGTGATCTTCCTTTCAAGAATGAACTGCCACCTTGTACATGTAAATCTAAATCCAGCATAACACATCATATATATCATGTGAAAGGCACGAGAATCTCATTATAAATTCTAAGACACCAGCAAATTACATACCCTATTAGTTAGAAACCTCTCTCTTGCTTCTTTCCAGTAGGAAATCACAATACACAATATGTTCCCCATACAGGTAGAAAATATCCGGTTCAAACCATGGTAGAAACTATCATGAACACTTTGAAATCTATTTGCACATAACCAAGCTATCAGAACTGAATTCCTCTAACTCAACCAAGCCACACAGGTTGCCAAATCCGAGAGTATTGGCACAAAACACCTGTAAAGCCTCACCTCATCACAAGAACTAAAAGAACCGAGCATACCGTTACCATATTGATCCGGCATGTTACCCATTTGTCCTATTTCCTCCGATTTTCTTCTGGATTATCCTCAAGTTGCCATTTCTCCTTGTCCCCACCAAACCAAGAAAACTCTGGATCTCTGTAGCTGAGGACGGTCTGGGCCAACTCTACAGGGCTTCAATCTTCTTCAGATCCACCTGGATCCCCTCACTCGATACTATATGACCCAACAATTCCACTGAGTCTAGCCAAAACTCACACTTTGAAAATTTTGCATATAACTTCTTTTCTGTCAAGGTCTGAAGCACAGTCCTCAGGTGTTGCTCATGATCCTCCCGACCCCGGGAGTACACCAGAATGTCGTCAATAAACACAATTACGAATGAGTCAAGATAAGGCTGAAGCACACTGTGCATCAAGTGCATAAAAGTTGTTGGGGCATTGGTCAACCCAAAAAACATAACAAGAAACTGATAGTGACCATATCTGGTCCTAAAAGCAGTCTTCGGGATATCTGGCTCCCGAATCTTCAACTGATGATATCCTGAACGTAAGTCAATCTTGGAAAACACTCTGGAACCCTTTAACTGATCAAATAAGTCATCAATACGAGGCAATAGATATCTGTTCTTCACTATGACTTTGTTCAACTGGCGGTAATCAATACACATCCGCATAGAACCATCCTTCTTCTTCACAAATAAGACAGAAGCACCCCAAGGTGACACACTGGGCCGAATAAAGCCCTTATCAAGCAATTCTTGTAGCTGCTCCTTCAACTCAGGAGGGGCCATACGATAAGGAGGAATAGAGATGGGTTGAGTGCCCGGCAACAAATCAATGCCAAAATCAATGTCTCTGTCGGGCGACATGCCCGGAAGATCAACTGGAAATACATCAGGGAAATTCGTCATTACTGGGACTGACTCAACTGTAGGGGTATCAATACTGACATCTCTCACGTAGGCTAGATATGCGTCACACCCCTTCTCAACCATTCGCTGAGCTTTAAGAAATGAAAAAACTCTGCTGGGGCGTAATCTAAGGTACCCCTCCACTCTAATTGCGGTAAACCTGGCATAGCCAATGTGACATTTTTGGCGTGACAATCAAGAATAGCATAATGGGGCGACAACCAGTCCATGCCCAAGATAATATCAAAGTCCACCATGCTGAGCAATAATAAATCAGCTATGGTCTCAAAACCACTAAGAGCAATCAAACATGACCAATACACGCGGTCCACAATAAGAGAATCTCCCACGAGAGTAGACACATAAATAGGGGAACTCAAAGAGTCCCGCGATATGCCCAAATGCGGGGCAAAATAAGAGGACTCATAGGAATAAGTAGAGCCTGGGTCAAATAATACCGACGCATCTCTATGACAAACCGGGACAATACCTGTAATGACAGAATCAGAAGCGAATGCCTCTGTATGAGAAGGAAGGGCATAATATCTGGCCTGACCTCCCCCTCTAGGGTGACCTTTACCTCCCCGACCTCCACCTCGAGTTGGTTGAGCAGGTGGGGTGGCAGCTGGAGCTGTAATCATAGCCTGAGGACCCGGTGGAGCACGCTGTGGCTAAGAAGTCTGTGGAGGTGCACCCCTCCTAACACTGGGGCAATCCCTCACCATATGGCGAGTGTATCCATACTCAAAACAAGCTCTGGGGGGTGTGGCTGTTGTGACTGGCTCGGACTAGGTCTATTGGACTGGCCGCTAGGAACACCCCGTGTAGGAGGCACACTAGATACTGGCAGTGCATAATAAGGCTCCTGAGACCTAGAAGGGGCTGGAACACCACTAGCGGCTAGAAGAGCTGAATGAACAGGACGGCTCACATAACCCCTACCATGGGGAGCATCTGGGACACGAGCTCCAGAATAATAACCAGTCTCTCAAGACCTCTTGGCCTCCCTCTCCTCTATATCCCGGGGAAGCATGCTCTCCACTCTCCTAGCAGTACTCACAACCTGCTGATAAAAAATATCCATCTCTAACTCCTTGGCCGTACTAATCTGGATGTTGGGGTGGAGTCCCTCAATAAATCGTCGAACTCTCTCTCAGAGTGTGGCAACTAAGGTTGGTGCATGTCGGGCCATATCACTGAATCTGACTGCATACTCTGACACGGTTATAGAACTCTAGCGCAGCTGCTCAAACTCCGCGCATCATGAGTCTCTGAGGCTCTGAGGGACATACTCTCTCAAAAACATGTCCGAGAACTGAGTCCATGTAAGTGAAACTGCCTCATCCGGACTACTCAGCTCATAAGCACGCCACCACTGATAGGCTGCTCCTCTACACTGGAATGTAGTAAAAGAAACCCCGCTTGTCTCTGCTACACCTATAGTACGGAGAATACGATGACACTCCTCCAAAAAACCCTAAGCATCATCTGTAGCCAATCCATTGAAGGTAGGTGGGTGGTAATTCTTGTACCTCTTAAGTCTGAGCTGCTCCACCTCAGAAGCTGCTGCCCTAACCTCAGGCTGAGCTGGAGCTACCGGCTGCATTGGTACAATCTTTGGAACCTAGTCGACCTAAACCCGCTGCTCTGGAGTACCGACGATAGGAGTCTGTGCTTCTCCCCCGGCTTGAGATGTGGTAGGAGCAAGTGTAATTAATCCAGCATGAGCTAAGGTGCTGAACATGCTCAGAAATTGGGCTAGAGTCTCTTTGAGGGCTGGTACAAAAACAGGTACCTCAGGTGTCTGCCCTCCAGCTGGAGCTACTGGGGGCTCCTCTGTAGCATCTCGTGTGGGTGCTCTGGCTGCACCACGTGGACGTCCTCGGCCTCCACCCCGGCCCCGGCCTCTCGCGGCTCTAGTAGGGGGCGCGGGTGCCTGGTCATCAGATCTACTTGTACGTGTCCTCACCATCTGTGAGAGAATAGAATATAGAAGTTTAGAATTTTTGAAGTCAACAATTTTCGCACGACAAGGAATATAAGTAGTGAAATTTTCCTAACATTTCCATAGCCTCCCGAAGATAAGCACAGACGTCTCCGTACCGATCCGCGAGACTCTAATAAACCGGCTTGTGACTCACGACACCTATGAACCTAGAGCTCTGATACCAACTTGTCACGACCCAATTTCCCCTCCGTATGACATCGTGATGGCACCTAGTTTCTATGACTAGGTAAGCCTAACATTTGCGGAATAATGAAATGAAAACATAAATTTAACAACTAACTGTAGCAATAACACTATAACTGAATACCATGTTGCTTGGCATAAATAATAACCAACTCTTCAATATACTACACAGCATTCCCAAAACTCAGAACATCGTGAATCACAAACTACAGAAGGAAAATCTAGTACCTCTATACATCATAGTCTAACAAAAGAAAAATATAGAAGATAATGGACATGGGGAAGAGTAGAAGGGGACTCTGAGGTCTGCGGACGCGGAAGATATACCTTGAAGTTTCCAAAGTTGTCCTGGCTCACAGATAGTGCGTCTGATAAGGAGCACCTAGATCTGCACACGAAAAACATGTGCAGAAGAGTAGCATAAGTACACCACAATCGGTACCCAGTAAGTGCCAAGCCTAACCTCGATAGAGTAGTAACGAGGTCAGGTCTGAGCCCTACTAGAATATGATAATAAAGTAAGGCAAGAATGAAATATCGCAGTAAAATAAAGACTGAAATTTAACAAGAAAGAATTCATAGAAGGTAACAGCTCAATACACAGAAATACAACAGGGGATCTCCCGAGATACCGTCTCGTAGTACCAAACGTAAATGTGCAGGGGGATCTCCCGAATTACCGTTCCGTAGTCCCAAAGTAAATATGCAAGATAGGGGGATCTCTCGGAATACCATTCCATAGTCCCAAAGTAAATATGCAAGATAGGGGGATCTCCCGGAATACCGTTCCGTAGTCCCAAAGTAAATATGTAGGGAGAACTCCCGAGGAACTGCCTCGTAGTCTCAAAAGTAAATACACAGATCAAACGACAAATACAACAGTTAACAGTAAGATATCTACGGCTATACTGATAAAGAACAAGGAAAAAAAATAGGAAATCAACTAGGCATGCTTCACAGAGTTCAAGTAAGCAGTTAAAGCATGTAGACATGCGATATTAGACTAAACAGGATAGATACACATATTGTAATAACTCAATTAAGAACGAAAACAGATTAATACTCATTAAAATGGTATAACTCAAAATAAAAGGAGAACAGGTTGCTGCTTAGTAAAAATTGGGTTTTACAACAACTAGCACGTGTACGTACTCATCACCTCACGTACACGACGCTCACATATCACAATAGTTCCAAATGCTAAGGGGATTTCCCCCACACAAAGTTAGGCAAGCCACTTACCTCGAGTCAAGCTCAATCAATCTGTAAGAATGCCCTTTCCTCGATTATCCGACTCTGAATGGCCCAAATCTTACCCAAACACAATTGCATATCATGAATACAATCATAAATAGACTCATCTAATTAATGAAATCAATATTTTAACAAAAATTCTGAAATTCACCCTAAAAAGTCGATACGGGCCCACGTCTCGGAATCGGCTAAAAGTCAAAAAATACGAACACACATTCACTCACGAGTTCACTCGTACCAAAATTAACCAAATCCGATGTCTAAATCCCAATCAAAACGCAGAAATTCGGTTAGGGAACTTTTCCCCTCATTTTCTCAAATTTTCAATCCAAATCCGAAATTAAATAGAAAAAACAACTATAGATTAATGAAATACAACCAAAAACGAGTTAGGAATCGTTACCCCAAAGCTCTCTCTAAAAATCCCTCAAAGAATCATCAATTTCCGAGCTCCCAAGTCCAAAAATGGAGAAATGAATCAAGCCCTCAAAACTCTCTCTTTTCTGCCCAGCGAACCCGCTCCTGTGACCTCATCATTGCACATGCGGTGCCGCTTCTGCGGCTAGAACTCCGCACTTGTGACTGCCCTTCCGCAGATGCGGCTCCGTTCTTGCGGCTCACTCGTCGCATCTGAGACCACTAACTCCCAGGCCTAAAGGTGAACCTGCGATCCCAGCCTCGCTTCTGCGGGGCTGCACTTGCGGATTCCCCACTGCATGTGCGAAAACACTAGAAACCAGCATGTTAGAAATTCTTCTAAGTCCAAGCTTTCACCCGTTAAGCATCCGAAACTCACCCGAGGCTCCCAGGACCTCGACCAAACATACCAACCAATCCTAAAACACCATACGAACTTAGTCGAGCCCTCAAACCACATCAAACAATGCAAAAATCACAAATCATCCTCTGATTCAAACCTAAAGAACTTGAAACTTCCAAATTCGACAATCGATGCTGAAACCAACCAAACCACGTCCTATTGACCCTAATGTTTGCACACAAGTCATATTCAACATTACGGACCTACTCCAACTTCCGGAATCGTAATCCGACCCTGATATCAAAATTTCCACTACTGGTCCAAATCTCCAAAAATTCGACTTTCGCCATTTCAAGCCTAAATGGGCTACGGACCTCCAAAACACAATCCGGACACGCCCCTAAGTCCTAAATCACCTAACGGAGCTAACAGAACCGATGAAAATCCATTCCGGAGTCTTCTTCACATAGTTCTGACTACGGTCAAAATCCTAAGACTTATGCTCCCGTTTTAGGGACTAAGTGTCCCAAAACACTCCGAAACCAAAAACAAAACCTCCCGGCAAGTCACATAAGCAGAAAAAGGTATGGGGGAAACAGTAAATAGGGGATCGGGGCTATTACTATCTAAACGACCGGTCGGGTTACTGAAAGTCCATGCCCTGGGAAGTCCATCCCAAATAAATAATCATCTACGCTCACTGGAGGTGTGTTCAGACTCAGGAGGGGCTCCTTCAGCCCAAGCGTAAATATAAAGCTGATATGGCCTACTACAGGCGGGCAGTCCCGATCTGTATAATAAATAAGCCTATAAGGCCTACTGCAGGTGGGCAACTTGATCCATATAATAATAAAGCCAATAAGGTCTGTTGCGGCGTGCAGCCCCGATCAAGAATAATAAAGCCTATAAGGCCTGTTGTGGAGGATACACGGATAATAACATGATTCTTATTTTTAAATCCCTAGATCCAAATCCCTCATTTACACCTCAAAATTATGTAATCTAGTCGGATTATTCGATGATAATTCAATATTATGGAGTAAAAATGATCACAAGTGACTTACCTCAAGATTTCCCGTGATTTCTTGTTCAAAAATCGCCCTAAGCCATGTTCTTTCGTCCAAAAATGTTGAAATGAGCTAAAAAAAAATAGAACTGCTCAATAAAAAGACTATTCCAGACCTCAAAATAAATATCTGGATACACTCCAAAGTCTGAAATCACCATATGGAGCTATTGGAACCATCAGAATTTCATTCTGGGGTCGTTTACACATAATTCATTATCCGATCAATTATTTCAACTTAAGCTTCCAAAACAAGAATTGTTCTTTCAATTAAATCCTGAATCATCCGAAAACCAAACTTGACCACCCTCGCAAGTCATAATACACATTTAAAAGCTGCTCGAGACCTTAAGCCACCAAACGGAATGCTAATTATCAAAATAACAAGTCGGGTCGTTACATTCTCCCCCACTTAAATAAATGTTCGTCCTCGAATGTGCCAAGAGTTTAACCAAACCCTTCAAATCACTATTTCACCTTATCACGCACATGTCCGGGGGTGATCCCATGTCACCCTATTCCATATAGGCCTGACGACACCACATAATTGAAAATTACTAATTTAGCATTAGCCCATAAACCTTGGAATCCAATTTCCAATATCCAAATATTTCTTTTCAAGACCCGAACCTCACATCTACACTTTGTATGAGTCTTAACAAGTTGTATTAAGCCTTAGCCATAACTCCAGATGTAGTCACATGATATACCACACAACCCGCATACTCACAATAGTTTCTAATCACTGTAGCTGCAAAAGAAAAACCTGATACCGGTATTAAACCCCATGTCAAAAAACACCTCATTCCAAAACCTTCGTACACTGCCGATAATGAAAGAAACATGCGAAATTTCATGACCACTTACCATATCAACAAGTCACAAAGCTTTCCTTCGTTCAACAAGTACCATAGCAAATTATTTAAGCCGAATTCTAAATTATTCTTCCAACACGCTGTAATCAAACCTGATAGTATCCATTTTAGGTCCAATGACCTTATATCACCAAACACAACTATTCTAGCTATTCCGGTGTAATCATGTCTTTCCGGCACAAAACATTATTTAAAACCAACTCATCAAATTCTGTGAGAAGAACTTATGTGTGTGCATGTGCACGTTTTTTTCTCTCAAATTGCCCTGATTACCCGATAGCATAGCATGTAGAGGAATGAAATAATTAATCAGATAAATGATCAAGGAAACGGAAATTCCACACACTGCACGGACAACTCACGTGCTAACAATAGAACCCGCATGGACAACTCACGTGCCAATAATATAATCCGTCTGGTATAGTCCCAGGCCTCCAGTCCAAATATATCATATGGGAGCATTTAATAGGTATACAAGTATATGATGAGTATGATAAGATTTTCATGTTCCTGGACTGGTATAAATGACATACTAAAGTGTAGGTATGTACAAAGTGTGCTATCATATCTCAAATCAAAAATCTTTCATCACTGAGGCATTTATCAAGTTCATTCAGGGATTTTAACTCTTATGTAGCCTCAATCACGGCTCAAATAGCTCAGGCAATGTTACAGAAATGAGAAACATCATAGCTTAAAGCTCAACAGTCGATTCCAGACTTATTATAGCCCAAACACAATCTGAGCATGGATAAATAGTCCTCTAAAAAGTCCTCAATGACTTAACTATAACACATATTATTATCTAGTTAACTTGTACACGCCTTCACAGTCCGCAGCCCCGAAACAATTTGCTTCTGAGAACTCCCAGTCCCCAAATTTGTAGAACATATGAACCATCGTAACTGATCACAACTCCAGCACTCAAATGACTAAAACATCCTTCATGCGCGATCATCCCACTAGGAATACTTCCATAATTCTTCTGTGCCACAGAAAAATAATTTGAATATCAGCAGCCTATCTACCAGGTGAGTACCGCAATACCAATGAACATCTGTAAGTCATAACACAATGCGCCTTCCGAAATGCGCACCCCTCTCAGGGATTACCGAGCAGTTATAGTATTCATCTAAATATCTGAAACTGACCATGTTGTCCAAAATTCAGGATATTCCTTTCAAGAATGAACTGCCACCTTGTACATGTAAATTTAAATCTCGCACAACACACCACATCTATCATGTGAAAAGCACGAGAATCTCATTATAAACTCTGAGTCACCATCAAATTACATACCCGATAAGTTAGAAACCTTTCTCTTGCTTCTTTCCAACAGGAAATCACAATACACAACACGTTCCCCACACCTGTAGAAAATATCCGGCTCAAACCATGGTAGAAACCATCAAGAACACTTTGAAATCTGCGTGCACATAACCAAGCTATCAGAACTGAATTCCTCTAACTCGACCAAGCCATATAGGTCACCAAACCCAAGAATATTTCCACCAAAACACCTGTAGAGCCTCACCCCATCATAATTATCCAAAAGAACCGAGCATGACATTACCATACTAGTCTAGCCTATTACCCAGTTGTCCTATTTTCTCCGAGTTTCTTATGAATTACCATCAAGTTGACACTTCTCCTTGTCGGAACACTACAATCCTTACCCAAAGCTCACTACAAGACATCCTAACATAAAACGATACTTTCCTAAGGCCCATAAGCCATTGTATTCTTCTTAAGCACCCACATAAGTACCACAACTGAAACGCCCACTGTGAAAATACCTTATGTGAATTTAAAATTATTCTTTTACCTTTCTTACACTGGAATGTAAAATCCATAGTCATACAGAATTACCGCAATTCCCGGCACCATCAAATACAAATCTCAGATTTTATCCATACACAAGTTCGAAAAAATTCTCAATTTCTTTATATAAATTTTGAACCCATTAGAACCTTCTTGGGAGTCACCCACTTTGCTCAAATCTAAATTGCACTACCCAAACGGGCCGAAAGACACGTGCCCCATTAGCACAACAACACTCAAAGAAGTAAACCTTCCTTAACACCACCGATCAAGTTCATACTTCGTGCGCACTACATACTTCGCAAATAATAACTCACTCCTCCCATGATTTTCATATACTCATAAAGTGTAATATAACTCGTATACAGGAATTTTCTTACTCGACTCATCCTCCATCTCAACCTCTACAAGACATAGCTAATCCATAAGTATGCCTCAGACCAAAACCAATATAACACATAATCGTGCAATCAAATCGTAGATAGCAGACTCCCCCACTTGGCTCAAAGTCACATAACAAAAAATCTGATAACTCACCATACTCATACTCTATTACTGCCATAATACTGCAGTCAGTTCAACAAAATTCTTCACAAGCTCAGGTAACACAAACCATAAAATACCTCAAATCATCTACTAAGCTCGCCTTCATTCCCGTGACGGTCATGTCGACTTCCTTGACCATTTCAAATTAAAATCTCCACACATAGAACCTGATGGTAGAAAAGAAATTCTCCACACAATATTGTAAGGACCACACATCCGTAAATTACTTCGCATGAGATAACCCACTTGCTTAGCCTAAAATTGGCATCTTGATACGCCCTTCCGCAACCACAATTACTATGCAATCGTTTAATCTCCCTGGGTCTGAACTCACCACAAGACATGAAAAATCTACTTCGCTCCACAATTAAATAACATAAAAAGAAAATAAATCTTTCAACACTCTCATAACTTGAGACTATACGTCACATCAAGATAGAAATCAAGCACCCAATAGTCCTTTTTACATCCCAACAAACTCATTCCGTCATATCTAAACCATCTAGACACATTCCACAGTCACATCATACTCATCATATGGTCATTTCACCGCTCATCGGACCATAAATTCCACTCATAGGGACACTTTCGGACATATGAGTCCAAATGAACAACTTCACACAGCTGAAGCTACCGAGCCTAAGTTGCGGTCTAAACCTGGCCTCAAATCCTTCAGACTAGCCCATCACCAAAATACATAATACACATCTCGAACCTCGTTAATGGAATCACAAGCCGACGATGCATAGCTGATATCGAGCGCTCACATGCGCACACAAATATGTGGAAGTAATTCAAAGAGTTATATTTTAAGCTGAATCAATTCTGCACGATAAGGAGAGAAAGATGGGAAGTTTATCGTAAAATGCCCTGTAGACTCTCAAAGATAGGTATGGACATCATCATACCAATCCGCAAGATTCTACTAGAAACTTGCGCATGACTCGTGAGACGTATGTAACCTAGGCTCTGATACCAACTTGTCATGACCCAAAATCTCACATGTCGTGATGGCACCTATCTGGATACTAGGCAAGCCAATAACCTCAATAAATCCCAAATTCTTTTAAGTTTGAAAACATAATAATTAGATTTTTACAGAAAATCCCATAATATTTGGTACAATTACACTCCCAAAACTCGGTGTCACTAAATACATGAGCATCTAAATAATAATAAAGTCTGACTGATAAAATACTGTCTGAAAGTATAGAACAGTACAATAATTGAAAGAATGAGAGCCAAGGTCAGCGGACTCCAGGCGGCTACCTTGATAGTCTCCAACTGATAGCACTCTGAGATCTAACAGTCACCGTGTCCGAAAGCACCTGGATCTGCACCTCGTATGAGTACAACCAACTCAATAAGTAACAAAACTAACCTCTGGGCTGAAAGTAGTGACGAGCTATGCAAGTACAGTTTAGTACATAAATAATGGTACAGAAATGAAGGCATGCTTTTAAGTTCAACAATTAATCTCAGTACAAGAAAAAATAGATCAATATTGTATGATGTGAGGAATATGACATCTCAGTGGTAAGACCTCATGTACTACTGGTCACAAATCATTCGGTCACTCGATATTGTTTATGGCCAACCAGCCCAGGGATATCCCATTCCGTATATATATATATATACACATCGACTGATAACTAGTCACTCAGTACCGTATAAGGCCAATCCATACCTGGGAAACTCATTCCCAAATGTAAATGATACGGACAAGATTCATGTCCAGGGAAATTCATCACAATATAAACAAGTAAGGCAAGTCCATGCCCTGGGAAGTCCATCCCGAATATATAATCATCTATCTCACTAGGGTTGTGTATAGACTCCGGAGGGACTCCTTCAGCCCAAGCGTAATATAAAGCCGATATAGCCTACTACAGGCGGGCAGTCCCGATCCATATAATAAATAAGCCTATAAGTCCTGCTGCAAGCGGGCAACCCTAATCCATATAATAATAAAGCTAATAAGGCATGTTGCGACTTGCAGCCCCGATCCAGAACAATAAAGCCTATTAGGCATGTTGCGGCGTGCAGCCCAATCCCATAATATATATATATATATATATATATATATATATATATATATATATATATATATATATATATATATATATATATATATATATGGCCTGCTACAGGCGGGCAGCCCCGATCCCATAAATATCCTCACAATGGATGACCATGACTGAGAATGAATGTACAGTTTAAAATAATTAATTTAACAGCAACACGACCCTAAAGCCACGTGGGGCCCATGTCTCGGAACCCGACAAAAGTTACAAAATTCAAAAGCCCATTCAACCACGAGTCTAACCATACCAATTTTACCAAATTCCGACATCAACTCGACCTCCAAATCCTCAAATCTTTTTTTCAAATCCCTAGATCCAAATCCAGCATTTACACCTCAAAATTATGTAATCTAGTCGGAGTATTCGATGATAATTCAATATTATGGAGTAGAAATGATCACAAGTGACTTACCTCAAGATTTCCCGTTATTTCTTGCTCAAATATCGCCCCAAGCCGTGTTCTTTCGTCCAAAAATGTTCAAATGAGCTAAAAAAAGAACTGCTCAATAAAAACACTATTTTGGACGCTAAAATCCCAATTCCCGTCGTTAAAAGTGCCAAATCTGGTCGCTAAAGGTGCGCACCACAACCTATTGCACCAGCAATATTTATTTTCACTAAACATGCTCTAACTCCATCATACGAACTCGGAATTCGATGATTCTTGTTCCTATGAGTCATAAATAATAATACGAACATAGTACTTCAATCAAAACTCAATTCGTAGCTCATTTGCTCAATGTGATACTAATTTTTCTCTTTAAACAATTAACTCATGTTTCGCACTAAAAACCCAAACGCGACTCTTGAACTATAATTCCTACTGATTAAATTAGACCAAACTTTCCAGATCATTCCTATAATTCATTATCAAACTCCAGAAAATCTCGAAATCGAATTTCGATCTCTAGCACTAAAAATGGACTTTTGGATCATTACATGCTTATGTTGAAAACATAAAACTCTTCCCCGACAACCTGTAGTGTATCAACCATAACTTCTCGTACCCAACTCCAACTGCCAAACGGTTTAAATTTTGGAAAACTAGATACAAAGTGCTATAACTTTCATTTTTGGATCATTGCCAAATTTCTTATAGATTACGAGATATAAGCTTCCAAAGTCAGTCATGTACAACAGAAATTTCTGCGATACACACTACTGTAGCAAAAAAATCAGCAGTTAAAATGGCCTAGAAATGGTCTGAAACCACTCCGAAACTCACTTGAGCCCCTCGGGACCCCGTCCGAACATACCAATATGTCTCAAATTATATTACGGACTTAGTCGATGCCTCAAATCACATCAAACAACACTATAACCACGAATCACATCCCAATTCAAGCCTAATGAAACTAAGAAATTCCAAATTGTACATTTGATGTTGAAACCTATCAAATCAACTCCAATTGACCTCAAATTTTGTACATAAGTCATAAATGACATAACGGAGTTGTTCCAATTTCCAGAATCGGATTTTGATCCCGATATCAAAAAATCAACTCCCCGATCAAACTTCCAAACATAAATTTCCTATTTTCATTATTTCACGCCTAATTTAGCTACGGACCTCAAAATAAATATTCGGACATACTCCAAAGTCTGAAATCACCATACGGAGCTATTGGAACCATCAGAATTCTATTACGGGGTCGTTTACACATAATTCACCATCCGATCAATTATTTCAACTTAAGCTTCCAAAACAAGAATTGTTTTTTCAATTAAATCCTGAATCATCCGAAAACCAAACTTGACCACCCTCTCAAGTCATAATACACATTTCAAAGTTGCTCAATACCTTAAGCCACCGAACGGAAAGCTAATTCTCAAAATGACAAGTCGGGTCGTTACAGTAATGTACTAAAAATAGAGCATTTTGGCCACACATCACTACCCCACACTTAAACGTTGCCCGTCCTCGAGTCAACCACCAATTCACACTAACCTTGAGCACTTTATTTTCTTTTAGCACATCCGAAGCACACCATACCTAGGACTATGATTGATAGCAACAAATAAACTTTAGCATATGCCTTCAACGCACACTTCCCTTTACTTTATTCCATACTTCAAAAATTTATTCAACAACAAGACAACATGCTCATAACAATCCTATCCTCACAAACTGACTCAATATCACAATGCATTCGTGGCTTGAACACTTAACATCATAGAGACATCTAATAACGTCATTTATCCCTTGCGAAACCATGTGCCCTCACCACATGAACATGAGAGTAAGTTGAATCCACACATTCGAATCAAATGCTCAAATATATTTTTTGAGGACTCACATATATCAAACAAATTCCTCACTCTCACACAGATGTCACATGCATGCACAAAGTACCATAGGCTTGCCCATTATGTAAACCTCCACTAATGTAGGCTTGCTCAATCTAAAATCAAGCAGGACTTTTCCATGGTTGTAACGTGGGTTAAGAGAAAGGTAAGATATATTTTGGATTAGTGGTTCATCCTCCCAAGAACGTTAACATATCACATAATAAACTTTAAGCGCAAATTCTTCAATCCACTTCAATTTCACAAATAAGATCACGCCCCAAAAATATTCCCTCTTCCATTAAGCACTACTTTACTTTATACCCCACTAATAAGAACAAGATAATAATTTATTCATCTATATTTTACTTTCTTTTCTTCTCTTTTTTTTTACTATCGTTTTTCCATTTTCAGTATCTGCTAGTGGTGTATTATTTTACAAAACATGTGCACACTTATTTCTTTCATTGGTTCCACTCGAAAGCCATCCCACACTTAGTCCTTACTTCTTCTAGCGCTCATTTCACAATTAAAGTGCTTTAAGAGTTAAAATGATCAAAATAATGTCAAATAAGAACAAAAGGGTATAGGCTCGTAATGTGGGTGTCAAATAAAAGTCTATAGGCTCAAAAAGGTTTACTAGGGATAGATTTTATTTATGGTAGACATTAAATTCAAAAAGATCAAAGAAAGCCTAAAATCATTTTTCAAACCAAGCAAGCCTAGAATTTTGCTTAAACTCACATGCCGTGCAAGTTCTAGGCTCAGTTACAGTGACATGGACTACACAAAAAGATCTCATCACACATGGCACATGATTCACTAAGGACGGTTCCATTCCGACTCTCAAACAATTGCAAGTATTCACGGAGATACAAATTATTAAGCATTAAGCCTAAAGTGAACACGAGCCAAGAAAATGAGACATAAGTGTCAATAGACATGCTATCTAACTCAACAAGGCATCATAAGCAACTTCAAACAATAGGGAAGGTAATACACATGCTAGAGCCTAAATATGCTACTATGAAACAAGCAAAAATGGTGCCTAGAAATTTCATCTTCCATCTTTTGTTCCCTAAATCATATTCTACTCCAAAAATAAAAAACTATGACCTAGTTCAAACTACATCCCATGGAAAATAACCGAGACAGAAAGAAAAACCACGGGGGATTATTACCACCTAAAAAAAAGTAAAGGACATGTTTTTTTGGATTTTTTCTGCTTTTCAATTTATTTATTTATTTATTTATTTTGGTCGGACTTTAAACCCTCAAGAAAATTGTCTAGGATATCAATCGTCGGGAAAAGTCCAATCTTTTTTTATTTTTCTAAAAAAGCATTATTTAATTAAACTAACACAACTAAAATAGCATAGAAAATCACCCAGTCAATCTCCTCACCCCACACTTAAAATTGTGCACTATCCCCAATGCACACCATACTAATAAGAGGGTAAACGAAACTTCCTGGTAGGCCAAAGGCCGAATGTCACGACCCAAAACCTCACCTGTCGCGATGGCACATATCTCAATACTAGGCAAGCCGATAATCTCAATAAACCATCATATCTTTGAAGTTTGAAAACATAATATTTGAATTTCCATAGAAAAATCTCACAAATTACTGACATAAGATACATTCCCAAAACCCGGTGTCACTGAGTACATGAGCATCTAATATGAATACAAAGTCTGACTGACAAAACACTGTCTGAAAGTATAGAATAGTACAATAACTAAAAGAAAGAGAGTGAAGGTCAGCGGACTCCAGGTAGCTACCTTGATAGTCTCCAACTGATAGCACTCTGAGATCTAACGGTCGTCGTCTCCGAAAGCACTTGGATCTACACATGAGGTGCAGAGTGTAGTATGAGTACAACCAACTCAATAAGTAACAAGACTAACCTCTAGGCTGAAAGTAGTGACGAGCTCTGCAGGTACAGTCCAGTATAAATAATAACAATACAGAAATGTAGGCATGCTTTCAATTTCAACAGTTGCTTTCAGTACAAATAAAACAGATAAATTCTAAACAATACAAGGAATATGACATCTCTGTATCTACATGACAATGTACATACTATATGTGATGCACCTTAGTGAAAACTCTGTGTACTCACAATCTAAAATACTCAATCACTCAGTATTGTATATGGCCAATCCAGCCCAGGGAAGATCCATCCCAAATATATATATGTATATCTATCAACTGACAGTATCCCAAATATATATGTATATCCATCAACTGACAGTCAGTCACTTAATACTGTATAAGGCCAATCCAGCCCAGGGGAAGATCCATCCCTGAATATCAATGATTCGGACAAGATCCATGTCCAGGGAAAATCCATCCCTCAATATAAATTCTTCCGGCAAGATCCATGCCTAGGGAAGATCCATCCCATATATATATATATATATATATATATATATATATATATATATATATATATATATATATATATATATATATATATATATATATATATATATACACACACTGTGGAGGTGCAGACTCCGGAGGAGCTCCTTCAGCCCAAGTGCTATAATAGCCAGATCCATGCATAAATAAATAAACATAACAATCACTCAGAATCTCTAGTCTCTCGGGCTCTCAATGACATGAAAAATAAACCCGAAATGATGATATGAAGTATCAATGAATGACAACATAGACTAAGATATGATATGCAAGTGATAGATGTGACTGAGTAAATAATTATAAATTTAAACAAATAATTCAATAGCAATACGACCCATGTGGGTCCCAAAATATATCGGCGCGTAGCCATATCATGATCTTTAATATGAGTCTCAGCTCAATTTCTCTAACACGTGGAGGATATGCGGATAATGACATTTATTTAATTATGCAACTCCACGGAATTAATTTAAGTCATAATTTTCATGATGCACGCCCACACGTTTGTCATCCAGCATGTGTGTCATCTCCAAACAATTCATACAACACGAAATTCAGGGATTTATACACTCAGAACCAAGTTTAGAAATGTTACTTACCTCAAACCGCGTAATTTCTTACTCCGTTATGCCCTTGCCTCGCGAATTGGTCTTCGAAAGTCTCGTATCTAGCCACAATTTATTCGATTTAGTCAATACAAATTATTGGAACTAAGTCCATAAGAAAATACTAATTTTCCAATAAAATCTGAAATTTAACTCAACAATATCTCGTGGGGCCTACATCTCGGAACAAAGGTTACGGGATATTAACGCCCATCCATCACGAGTCCAACCATACAAATTTCACCAAATTCCGTCATCAACTCGACCCTCAAATCTTCAATTAAAGTCTATGGAGATTTCTACCATTTTCAACCCAATCTTTGCCCATTTGAACTCAACAATCTTTCCACAAACCTTAATTGGTATGTGTATGTATTAATAATACTCTTACACTCAAGAATCATACTCCCAATCACCCATCTTTACCCAAACTCGAAATTGATGAATTGGGGGAAGAAATTCTTACCTCTTTGAAGCCCTAGCAAGATCCTTGTGAAATTTTCCAACCTTGAAGAAGAATTGATGGACAAATGACTAGGTCTTCTCCTTTTCTCTCTAAGATACTCTCACCTCTCTCTAAGAATATCAGATTTTTGCTCCAAAATAGCCCATTTGCCTCAATATATCGAAATAGGGTCGGGTCAAAAATTAGAAAAATTTAAGCCCGGCGCAGATCTGCAGTCGCATCTACGACCCGCATAATGGGTCGCAAAAAAGGCCCTCCAGAACTGGGCAACACTGTTTCAGTCTGCGGCCATTATGTGGTCCGCAGACTTGTTCTACGGTCAAATAATGCACCGTAAAACTGGTCTGCGATCGCATAATATGCCGCAAACCTGATCTCCAAACTCGCCTCACCTGCTTCACTATGCGGCCATTATGTCGTCCGCAAAATGATTCTGCGACCGCATAGTAGGCCACATAAATGACTTGTTTTTCCAGCAAAAATTGTCCTTAACTCCACGGCGCATTGTTCAACCCAAAAAGTCTGAGCCGCTGCTCGCAAGCTCGCCGCGAGAATTTTCTACAACCTTTGTACTAATTGATCTACCTCGGCACCACAAAACCTTAATTTCCTTAGCAAACATTCTCTGGGGTCATTACACATAAGTCAACATCCGGTCAACCTTTTTAACTTAAGTTCTAAACCTTGGAACTAAGTGTTCCAAATCATTCTAAAACCTCATTGGATCCGAACTAATCACCCTGACAAGTCACATAACAACAGTAAAGCATAAATTGAGCAGTAAATGGGGGAACAGGGTTGTAATACTCAAAATGACAGACCAGGTCGTTACATTCTACCCCTCTTAAATAAACGTTCGTCCTCGAACGGATTTAGAATTATACCTGGAGTCTAAACTAGGTGTGGATATTTGCTCTGCATCTCCCGCTAAGTCTCCCAAGTAGCTTCTCCGACTGGCTGGCCTCTCCACTACACTTTCACTGAAGCTATGTTCTTTGATCTCAACTTTCAAACCTGCCGGTCTAAAATGGCCACCGGCTCTATATCATAAGTCAAATTACCATCCAACTACACTGTGCTAAAATCCAAAATATGAGACGGATCCCCGACATACTTCCGGAGAATAGATAGATGAAACACTGGATGAACACTCGATAGACTAGGCGGAAATGCAAGTTCATAAGCCAACTCTCCAATCTTCTTAAGTATTTCAAAAGGCCCAATATATCGAGGGCTCAACTTGCCCTTATTCCCGAACCTCAACACACCCTTAATGGGCGAAATCTTGAGCAGAACCTTCTCCCCAATCATGTAAGCATCATCACGGACCTTCCGGTCGGCATAACTCTTCTGTCTAGATTGCGTCGTGCGAAGCCGCTCCTGGATCAATTTAACCTTCTCCGGAGCATCCTGAACCAAGTCAGTACACAATAGCCTAGTCTCACCCGGCTCAAATCAACCCACCGGAGACTGACATCGTCTCCCATATAAAGCCTCATACGGAGCCATCTGAATGCTCGATTGGTAGCTGTTATTGTAAGTAAACTCCGCGAGGGGCAGAAATTTATCCCAAGAACCCCCAAAGTCTACAACACAAGCGCGTAGCATATCTTCCAATATTTGAATAGCGTGCTAAGACTGTCCGTTTGAGGGTGAAATATTGTACTCAACTGAACATGTGTGCCCAATTCTCGTTGCAGTGCTCTCCAAAACTGTGATGTAAACTACGTGCCCCGATCCGAAATGATGGACACTGGCACCCCGTGTAGGCAAACAATCTCACGGATATAAATCTCAGCCAATCGCTCCGAAGAATAAGTAGTACCAATTGGAATAAAATGCGCGGACTTGATCAACCAATCTACAATCACCCAAATAGCGTCGAACTTTCTCAAAGTCCGTGGGAGCCCAACTACGAAGTCCATGGTAATACGCTCCCACTTCCATTTTGGAATTTAAAGTATCTGAAGCAATCCGCCCGGCCTTTGATGCTCACACTTCACTTGTTGACAATTTAAACACCGAGCTGCAAACCCAACTATATCTTTCTTCATTCACCTCCACCAATAGTGCTTCCTCAAATCATAATACATCTTCGCGGCATCTGGATGAATGGAGTACCGCGAACTGTGAGCCTCCTGGAGAATCAACTCATGCAAACCATCTACATTAGTCACACATAGCCTACCCTGCATCCGTAATACAATGTCATCCCCAATAGGGACTTCGTTAGCATCACCGTGCTGAACCGTCTCCCTAAGGACAAGTAGATGGGGGTCATCATACTGACGTTCTTTGATACGATCATAAAGAGAAGACTGATAAACCACACAAGCCAAAACTTGGCTCGACTCGGAAACATCCAATATGACAAATTGGTTGGCCAAGGCCTGAACCTCCAAGGCTAAAGGCTTCTCTACTACCAGTAAGTATGCTAAGCTGTCCAAACTCACCGCCTTATGACTCAAGGCATCGGCCACCATATTGGCCTTTCCGGGATGATAGAGAATGGTGATATCATAATCCTTAAGCAACTCCAACCACCTCCGCTGCCGGAAATTAAGATCCTTTTGTTTAAACAGATGTTGTAGACTCCGGTGATCGGTATATACCTCACAATGGACACCATACAAATAATGCCGCCAAATCTTCAAGGCATGAACAATAGCTGCTAACTTAAGGTCATGGACCGGATAATTCATCTCATGTACCTTTAATTGTCGGGACGCGTAGGCAATCACCATACCGTCTTGCATCAGCACTGCGCCGAGACCAATACGTGATGCATCACAATACACTGTATAAGACCCTGAACCTGTAGGCAACACCAATACTAGGGATGTAGTCAAATCTATCTTGAGCTTCTGAAAGCTCTCTTCACATTCATCCGACCATTTGAACGGAGCACCTTTCTGGGTCAATTTAGTCATAGGCGATGCAATAGACGAGAAATCCTCCACAAAGAGATGATAATAACCGGCCAAGCCGAGAAAACTTCGAATCTCTGTAGTTGAAGATGGCCTGGGCCAACTCTAAACTGCCTCTATTTTCTTCGGATCCACCTTAATTCCTTCACTAGACACTATGTGTCCTAAGAATGCCACCGAACTAAGCCAGAACTCACACTTAGAGAATTTGGCATACAGTCTCTCATCTCTCATCCTTTGTAATATAATACTCAAGTGTTGTGCATGCTCCTCCTGGCTACGTGAGTACACCAGGATATCATCAATAAATACTATGACGGATAAATCAAGATATGGCTAGAATACATGAATGTCACTAAATCAAGATATGGCTAGAATTCATCAAGTGCATAAATGATGTGGGGGCGTTGGTCAGCCCAAACGACATCACGAGAAATTCATAGTGACCATAACGAGTCCTGAATGTTATCTTTAGAATATACGAATCCCGAATTTTTAACTGGTGATACCCGGATCTCAAATCAATTTTGGAGAATACCCTCGCTCCCTGAAGCTGGTCAAATAAGTCATCAATATGAGGCAAAGGATACTTATTCTTGATTGTAACTTTATTTAGTTTCCTGTAATCGATGCACATCCGCATAGTACCATCTTTCTTTTTCACAAACAGAACCGGTGCACCCCAAGGAGACACACTAGGCCTAATAAACCCCTTATCAAGAAGTTCCTGAAGTTGCTCTTTCAATTCTTTCAATTCAACGGGTGCCATATGATATGGAGGAATAGAAATGGGCAGTGTACCCGACACCAAGTCAATACCGAAATCAATATCCCTGTCAGGTGGCATAACTGGCAGGTCTGCAGGAAATACATCCGGAAAGTCTCTCACTACCGATACTGAATCAATATTATGGGTATCTGCATCAATATTTCACACAAAGGACAAATATGACAAACACCCCCTCCCCACCATACGTTGGGCCTTCAAATAAGAAATTACCCTACTGGGAACATAATCTAGAGAACCTCTCCATTCGACCTTTGGCAACCCCGGCATTACCAACGTCACGATTTTTGCGTGACAGTCCAGAATAACATAGAATAGGGACAACCAATACATACCTAGGATTACATCGAAATCCACCATACTAAGAAATAATAGATCAACTCTAGTCTCTAGTCCCCCAATAGTTACCACACACGACCGATACACACGATCCACCATAATAGTATCGCCCACCGGCATAGATACACATATATGTGAAACTAAGGACTATTGATATTAGCTCAGGGACTTCGGTGCCTTAAGCGGAAGAGGGGATTTCTTTCTCTTTCTGGCTGCTACGCTCCTTCTATTTTTAGAATAGAGAAAGAGTCGAAACTAAGGGTACGCTCTCTAGAAGATTTGCTCGGAGCTTTTGTTTTTCACTTGGTCGCCTGGTATCTTGAAACCTCTTTGTCGAGCCATAACGGATTGATGTGGCGTAGCGGCAACTGGAATCGATCTGAATGAAGCTTATCTTAATAAGACTAATTGACTAAATTATTGAAGAAAAGCTTAAGATTAAGCATAGAAGTCGTTCTGTTAGTGCAATACGTCCGAAGGCTAATCCGGCAACTGCTGGCTAGAAGGCGAAAACTGCTTCATTTCCTCTCATCCTCCCCCAGTTTTGGTTCAGGAAAGTTTTTTTTTTTTTTAATAATGAATGGAGACCAGGAAGACAACTATTCTTTTGGACGAGAAGAGCGAGTCTCAGTCTGGGGTGAGACGGGCGGGGCATTTTCGGGGATTAGCCCGCTTCCCATTACTCAATAGGGCAATTCCTCGCACATAATTAAGGGAGCCATTGAAAGGTGACTAAAACACTAGAAAGCTCACGGGGAATATCTAAATAATGAGTAAAGTACAATGATGCATACGAATAAGTAGAACCAGGGTCAAATAATATAGATGTCTCCCTGTGGCGCACTGAGACAATACCTGTGATCACTGCATCTGAAGCAATAGCATCTGGTCTGGCAGGAAAAGCATAGAATCGGGCATGACTGCCACCTGATCGGCCTCCCCCTCATGGGTGACCCCTAGCTGACTGAGCCCCACCCCGAGCTGGCTAGCCAGGTGGTGGAGCAACTGGTACAGAAGTCGTAACATGACTCCTCTACTGAACTGGACCTCCCGTAAGGCGGGGACAATATCTCTTTATGTGGCCCAAGTATCCACACTCAAAGCAACCCCTCTCTGAAAAGGCCGGTAAGTTCTGAGGCATACCTTGAGAACCAGAATAACTACCAGAAGAACCTAGCACAGATGATCCCTAAACTGAGGGAGCACAGGGCGTACTCTGGGCTGGAAGTGCACTTAGAGATGATTGACCCTGATGAGAACTGTATGAACCATGGCTGGATGATGCACCACGGTGAACTGGAAAACCCGTTTGAGCGTGTGTGTAAGGACGACCCCTATTCTGACGCTCTGTCACGCCCCAAAATCGGGGAGCACGACCGGCACTCAACCAAGTGAACCCGACCGAGCAAGCCTGTTAGATTTACTTCTACCCAAACTCATCCATGAATAAGGATAATACATATATTCATTAATTAGACAATAAGGTGATCATGTCTACAATACCAATTCATTACCATTAGTTACTCCATTAATAAGTCTCAAAACACACACACACACCTTAATGGTTCAAAGTGTAACAAGTGATTTAATCACAACAACATTTGTTTAACATTCCCAATACCCATACATAACCCACACTTAGTATACGGAGCCTTTAAAATACCAAAGAGTACAATGATAGTGCCGGCAACAAGGCTCCGGCTATACCTCCAAATGTGATAACACATACGAAACAAAAGATGCACAACCCCGGAATGAGATAGGGCTCACCAATTTAGCTGGGAAGGATGAACACCGGTGTCACTGGGCAATATCCTCCATTGTGGAACCACCTGCATCCATTAAAGATGCAGCACCCCCGGCAAAAGGGACGTTAGTACACGTCGAATAGTACTAGTATGAAAATCAAACACCAATTTAATAAATCGGAAGTGTAATATGAATATGATAAATCATAACTTCGATAGAATAGAATAGATAGCCATTTAAACCAAAGCAAGCTTATCAAGAGCTGCCATTAACGTTTATAGAATTTAAGATAAGATCCCCTGTAACCATTTTCAAACAAAGCGGCCCCGCCGCCTCACCCCAATGTATGTAGGTAAAGGTGTAAGCACAATACCACATTTCCACTCAAACGGCCATGCCGCCTCACCCCAATATATGCGGGTGGAGGTGTAAACATAATATCAAATTTCCACTCAAGCGGCCCTTCCACCTCACCCTAATGTATGCGGGTGAAGGTGTAAACACTATACCCATTTTCACATAAAGCGGCCTCGCCGCCTCACCCCAATATATGCGGGTGGAAATTAATCAACGATACCAATACCTACACATAACGGCCATGCCGCCTCACCCCAACGATACCAATACCTACACAAAGCGGCCATGCCACCTCACCCCAATATATATAGGTGGGTGGTGGTGCAACAACAATACCAAAATCATACACAAAGCGGCATTGCCGCCTCACCCCAATGTATGTGGGTAGAGGTGTAATCCCAATCACAATCTCAACACGATTTGGCATAATAATTTCCCCATAAATCACGACTTGGAATTATAACATGTAGATACACAATACATAGTTTGGAACACGTCCTCAATTTGTAATGCAATATAATAAGAGCATTTAAAACACAAATTGAACATATATATTTTTCACAAAAACTTATTCGGAATACTTGATTTGTCATAAATATCTTAGGATTACAAGGATATTGGGATTCCAATTCTTAAAGAAGAGTTTAGCCAAAATACCTCAAATTCGTCCCTTAATGATACTACAACGATTCACTACACTAAGAAACTTCAATCTACAATAACAACATCCAATGTGACCGATATTAGTAACAAATTCCATAATTTAGGCCATTTAGGCATTTTATCAAACACCTAGTAGGCACGAATCTCTACCCCTCTTAACCATAGAATTAGTTCATCTAACTACTACCATTTACCAACAATTTATCCCACCATCATTCTTAAACAATTCATAACTTTTAACATCAGATACATGACCATCCATCCACACCCAACCAACAAACATTCCACCAAATAATTACCTTTCAATCTCTACAATGGTTATGTATTTAAATTGGGAACTTATGGCTTCCAATCACCATACCATAAGTTCCAATACTTAATTCATACTTATATTCCCATAATATATCCATACATGTAAGTCTAAGGGTGCAGGATTACCTTTTGGAAGAAATCTTGCAAAACCCTCATTTGAGTTCTTGAAGAAATTTCTTGAATATATATGTATTTTATGTGTAGATTTCATCAATACTAGTGTAGAAATGATGGAATTTCACACCAAGATAATGGGGATTGCTTACCTTGAATATGGGAGGAGTTGGTGGTCTTGAGAGAGTGGAGAAGAGCTCCCAAATCCGTCCAAGTGAAATTGGGGAAATGAACCCCCAAGGTGAGTACTTAAGGGAAAATCTTCAGGTAGGGGTAGCGTGCACGTTCCAGAGCCAAATGCCTATACTTCACTAGTTTTCAAAGTTGCTGAGAGGAATGACGTGCCACAATCTGCGCGTTGCACTATCCCTAGCACACTCCTAGTTATTTTCTTTTCGATTTCTTGCTTCTCCACTCACCCTCAATTGATACCCTGCTATGATATAGACCCGAATTGACTTCCAAACCTTCATATAAGTATGAAACCATGTTTACATAATAACATTCTTTCCATTTAATGTATCCAACTTGTTACACACAAATTCTTCCCATTCACAAAACTCCTTAATATGTTCCAACACACCTTAAACATATATTTTCATTTCAAAATGATATGGTTATATCCCATAGGTCTCCTTTAATACTCCAATACATTATTCCCAAATACCGTTGGCGCATATTTAAATCTTAAATCCTTAGGAAAGTTTAACGGGGCCCTACATTCTCCCCCGCTTAGGATCATTCGTCCTCGAATGAGGGTCATGATCCTCCATTAGCATCCAATGTGACCCAAATGTTACTTCGCACACCAACAATTCCAAAAATATGGCTAACTCCCTAAATTTCCTAACATTTCGCCAGAGTCTCCCCTATAACTGGGCCTATCTACCTGTCAGAGAATCCTAGAAACCAATCCTAACAATATATACATAATCGATGATGCAATATAACAAAAGAACAATACCAACCGTGGCATCATAAGCAATATATTAACCAGAAAAGGAACACCCTTAACATCAACTGTACAAATGATACATAATTCATAGAAGGTAGCTCTTAGAATTTTCATATAATACAACTTTATAAATACATGGCTATTCAAACAAATAAGGATACTTTTTCTTTATTTCTTCCTCGGATTCCCAAGTAGCCTCTTCAACCTGTTGGTTTCGCCATAGCATTTTCAAGGAGGCAATTTCTTTATTTCTCAACCTTCTGACTTGTCGATTAGTAATAGAAACTGGAATCTTTTCATAAGTCAATTTCTCATTAACCTCAATAGTCTCAACTGGAACAGTGAGTGTCGGGTCTCCAACTACTTTATTTAACATAGACACATGAAACACCGGATGCACTAATGACATTTCAGGCGGTAGCTCAAGTTTGTACGCCACCTTACCGATCTTCTGAATGATTTTGTACGGTCCGACATACCTCAGACTTAATTTCCCTTTCTTACCAAATCGCATTACACCTTTCATGGGGGAAACTATCAAGAATACCCAATCATCTTCTTTGAACTCCAAATCCCTATGACGAACATCCGATTATGACTTTTGATGACTCTGAGTAGTCTTCAATCGCTCCTTAATGATCTTAACTTTTTCCACAGCTTGATGCACGAGGTCTGGCCCTATCAATTCTGTTTTCCCAATTTCGAACCACCCAATGGGAGATCTACATCTCCTTCCAAATAAAGCCTCGAACGGTGCCATCTAAATGATAGCATGCTAACTATTATTGTAGGAAAATTCTATGAGTGGAAAATGATCATCCCAGCTACCTCCGAAGTCTAGAACAAAAGCGTGCAACATATCCTCAAGCGTATGATAGTCCGCTCTGCATGCCCGTCAGTCTGCGGGTGAAAGGTTGTACCAAGATTCACCTGAGTACCCAAACCTTGCTGAACTTTCTTCCAAAAATTAGCAGTGAATTGTGCTCCCCGATCAGAAATGATGGAAACTGGAGTGCCATGCAACCTGACTATTTCTTTGATATACAACTGAGCATATTATTCCGTTGCGTCGGTAGCCTTAACCGGCAAAAAAGTGAGCTGATTTCGTGAGTCGGTCCACAATCACCCAAATTGAGTCAAACCTGCGTGGATGGCACGGTAATCCTACCACAAAGTCCATATTAATCATTTCCCACTTCCACATTGGAATTTCAATGTTCTGTGCCAACCCACTGGTCGTTGGTGTTCGGCCTTTACTTGTTGAAAATTCGGACATCTTGCCACAAAGTCCGCCACATTCCTCTTCATGCATTCCACCAATAGACTTCCTTGAGATCATGATACATTTTTGTAGAGCTCAGGTGCACGGAATACCTAGAAGTGTGAGCTTCAGCCATAATTCTTTCCCGGAGACCATCCATATTTGGAAAACATAACCGCCCTTGGTACCTTAGCCTACCATCATCCAAGATGAGAGAAAAAGCCATAGTCTTATGTTTATGAATCCCCTCCTTCAATTGTACAAACAATGGATCGTTGTATTGCTTCTCTTTGACTTACACAACAAGCGATGATTCAACCCTATTTTGTACAATCACCCCTCCTTCACTAGAGTCAGCAAGACAAACTCCCAAACTAGCCAATCGATGAACTTCCTTGGCCAATGGACTTTGATATGCCTCCAAGTGTGCTAAACTACCCATAGATTTTTGGCTAAGAGCATCCGCCATAATATTGGCCTTTCCCGGGTGATATAGGATATCGATGTCGTATTCTTTGAGTAACTCAAGTCATCTTCTCTGCATCAGATTCAATTCCTTCTGTTTGAAAATATATTAAAGGATCTTATGGTCCGTGAATATATCCACATGGATCCCATAAAGGTAATGACGCTAAATCTTCAACACAAATACCACCGTTGCAAGTACTAAGTCATGTGTTGGATAATTCTTTTCATGATTCTTGAGTTGCCTAGAAGATAAGCTATCACCTTGCCATGTTGCATTAATATACACCCAAGCCCAATTCTTGAAGCATCACAATATACCACAAATCCATTTGCACCCTCTGGTAAGGTCAACACCAGTGTTGTAGTCAATCTTGATTTTAGCCCCTGGAAACTCCTTTCACAAGCATCTAACCATGGGAATTTAACTGCCTTCTGAGTCAATCTAGTCAACGGAGGGGCAAGGGTAGAAAACCCCTCCACAAATTTTCTATAATACCCAGCTAAGCCTAAGAAACTGCGAATCTCTGTTGGAGTTGTAGGCCTCAGACAATTCCTTACAGCCGCAATCTCTTAAGGATCAACCATAATTCCTTCACTAGAGACTACATGGCCTACGAATGTGACAGATTTAAGCCAAAATTCACACTTTGAAAACTTTGCATATAACTTGTGCTGATATAGGGTTTGCAGAACTACAATGAGATAATCGTCATGGTCCTCTTGATTGCGTGAATATACAAGGATATCGTCAATAAACACTATCACAAAGGAGTCAAGAAAAGGCTTGAAGACTCGATTCATAAGGTCCATGAAAGTTGCTGGGCATTTGTTAGCCCAAAAGATATTACCAAAAATTCAAAGTGCCCATATCGGGTTATAAAAGCGGTTTTCGGAACATCTTGCTCCCTGATCTTCAATTGGTGATATCCAAATCTTAAATCAATCTTGGAGAAGTACCTATCACCCTGAAATTGGTCAAACAAGTCATCTATCCTTGGAAGTGGGTACTTATTCTTGATTGTGACCTTGTTAAGTTGTCGATAGTCAATACACATTCTCAGTGACCCATCTTTCTTTATTACAAAAAGGACTGGTGCGCCCTAAGGCGACACACTTGGCCGGATGAAACCCCTTTCTAACAAATCTCTCAATTGTTCCTTTAGCTCCTTCAATTCTGTCGGTGCCATACTGTAGGGTGGAATAGATATAGGATGTGTGTCTAGCATCACATCAATCCCAAAATCAATCTCCCTGTCTGGTGGGATCCCAGGGAGTTCATTCGGAAAGACTCCCGGAAATTCATTCACAACAGGCACAGACTCAAGTGTAGGTGCCTCAACATCGCTGTCCGTAACCCGGACCAAATGGTAAATACACCCCTTGTTGATCATTTTCGTGGCCTTAAGGTAAGAAATAAGCCTACCTTTAGGCACTACTTCATCACCCATTGACTCAATAATTGGCTCATTTTGTAAATTTGAACCTAACAGTCCTAGTTCGGGAATCAAGTTTGGCAAAACAAGAATAAATCCAATCCATCCCCATTATCACATCAAAATCAACCATTCTCAATTCAATAAGATCGTCCACGGTGTCCCGACCACGTAACGTGACAACACAATCCCTATAAACCCGCACGGCCAAAATAGACTCACCAACCGGAGTAGATACAGAAAATGACTCATGAAGTTGTTCTGGTTCTATCCCAAATTCCATAGCAACATAAGGAGTGACATAAGACAAAGTGGAATCGAGATCAATAAGAGCATATACATCATGGGATTGGACAGACAATATACCTGTGACAACATCTGGAGAAGTCTCCGATTCCCGACGCCTCCGCATAGCATAAAATCTATTGTGTCCTCCCGAATTCTGTGCACTACCCCTAGCTGCACCACGCTCTGCGGGTGCTGGGGTGCCTCGAGATGGAGGTGCAGTGGATGTAGTAGCTGCAGAATTAGCTGGTTGCGCCGCACCTCTGCCCATATTTCAGCGGGTCGAGCGGCAATCCCTCTGAATGTGACCCCTCACACCACACCCATAGCATACAGGTAAGTCCATGAAGCAGGACCCAAAGTGCATCCTCCCACACTTAGGTCATGGGAGCCTCCACTGTTGAAACCTTCTGTTGGGCCGACCATGCTGGTGGGGTCCCCCATTATCCTGACTGGGTCTTGAGGAATGTGCACTCATCGAAGACTGAGCGAATGATTGAGATAGTCCTGATGACCCTAACCTGAATGCCGACCTATCACCACCACCCGAAGAACCACCAAAGTTTCCCGCACACCGGGCCTTGATGCTACTCTGACGCTCCATTCTATTCTTCAATTTGCGGGTCTTTGTGGCTTGAGAAAATGCCACCATCTTACCATAGTTCATATCAGAATTCAAGGCAGCTATAGAGGCCACATTAATAACCAAGGGGCTAAGGCCCTGTATAAACTGGTGCACTCTAGCCTCTATAGTGGGCAACATGTGAATAGCATACTTGGACAGGCGCGCAAACTCCATATGATACTCCCACACATTCATACTACCCTGCTTCAGGCTTTCAAACTCAGCGGCACGGGCTGCCTTAGTTTTGGCAGGCAAGAAATGATCTATAAAGGCATATGTGAACTCACCCCACCTTACCAGAGGGTTTCCCTACTCACGAGATTCCTCCCAAAACTCAAACCAAGAAAGGCCGCCCCTTTCATGCAGTAGGAGGCCAACTCTACTCCCTCCGTCTCTGTAGCATGCATAACCCGGAGAATTGTGTGCATCTCATCAATGAAGTCCTGGAGGTCCTCCTCGGGATCAGTACCCGTAAACACTGGAGGATCTAACTGAAGAAACTTTTTCACCCTGGAACTAGCATATTCCCCTGGCTGACTGGAAGAAGTAGGACCAACACTCGTTCTCTGGGCCTGATAAGCCACTATCTGTGTCAACATCTGTATGGCTCCCCTAAGATCAACATCAGACATGCGGAACAATCTTTGGCCAGTTCTTGCCTTCTTCTTAGGTGCCATGTACTGAAAATTATAGTAACGCACAAGTTAAAGGAGGAACAATCTTACAATCAGCTTTATCGCACGATCGAGAACAAGAAAGAAAGGTATTATTCCTAAATACCCAAATAGCATCCTAATTATAGAAGTGGTCGATGACACACCGATAAGAAAGACTCTACTAGGCACGGATCCGAGACATCCTAGGACACTTTAAAACCTTAGGCTCTGATACCAAGTTTGTCACGCCCCAGAATCGGAGAGCACGACCGGCGCTCAACCGAGTGAACCCGATCGAGCAAGCCTGTTAGATTTTCTTCTACCGAAACTCATCCATGAATAAGTATAATACATATTTTTGTTAATTAGACAATAAGGTGATCATGTCTACAATACCAATTCATTACCATTAGTTACTCCATTAATGAGTCCCAAAACACACACACACACCCCTTAATGGTTCAAAGTGTAACAAGTGATTTAATCACAACAACACTTGTTTAACATTCCTAATACCCATACACAACCCACATTTAGTCTACGGAGCCTTTAAAATACCAAAGCGTACAATGAGAGTGTCGGCAACAATGCTCCGACTATACCTCAAAATGTGATAACACATACGAAACAAAAGATGCACAACCCCGGAATGAGATGGGGCTCACCAAGTCAGCTGGGAAGGATGAACACCGCTATCACTGGCCAATATCCTCCGATATGGAACCATATGCATCCATTAAAGATGCAGCGCCCACAGTAAAAGGGACGTTAGTACATGTTGAATAGTACTAGTATGAAAATCAAACACCAATTTAAGAAATCGGAAGTACAATATGAATATGATAAATCATAACGTCGATAGAATAGCATAGATACCCGTTTAAACCAAAGCAAGCTTATTAAGAGTTGCCATTAACATTTATAGAATTTAAGATGAGATCCCCTGTAACCATTTTCACACAAAGCGGCCCCACCGCCTCACCCCAATATATGTAGGTGGAGGTGTAAGCACAATACCAAATTTCCACTCAAGTGGCCCTGCCGCCTCACCGTAATATATGTGAGTGGAGGTGTAAACACAATATCAAATTTTCACTCAAGCGGCTCTACCACCTCACCCCAATGTATGCGGGTGGAGGTGTAAACATAATATCAAATTTCCACTCAAGCGGCCCTTCCACCTCACCCCAATGTATGCGGGTGAAGGTGTAAACACTATACATTTTCACATAAAGCGGCCTCGCCGCCTCACCCTAATATATGTGGGTGGAAATTAATCAACGATACCAATACTTACACATAACGGCCATGCCGCCTCACCCCAATATATATAGGTGGGTGGTGGTGCAACAACAATACCAAATTTATACACAAAGCGGTATTTCCTCCTAACCCCAATGTATGCGGGTGGAGGTGTAATCCCAATCACAATCTCAACACGATTTGGCATAATAATTTCCCCATAAATCACGACTTGGAATTATAACATGTAGATACACAATCCATAGTTTGGAACACATCCTCAATTTATAATGCAATATAATAAGAGCATTTAAAACACAAATTGAACATATATATTTTTCACAAAACTTATTCGGAATACTTGATTTGTCATAAATATCTTAGAATTACAAGGATATTGGGATTCCAATTCTTAAAGAAGAGTTTAGCCAAAATACCTCAAATTCATCCCTTAATGATACTACAACGATCCACTACACTAAGAAACTTCAATCTACAATAACAACATCCAATGTGACCAATATTAGTAACAAATTCCATAATTTAGGCCATTTAGACATTTTATCAAACACCTAGTAGGCACGAATCTCTACCCCTCTTAACCATAGAATTAGTTCATCTAACTACTACCATTTACCAATAATTTATCCGACCATCATTCTTAAACAATTCATAACTTTCAACATCAGATACATGACAATCCATCCACACCCAACCAACAAAAATTCCACCAAATAATTACCTTTCAATCTCTACAATGGTTATGTATTTAAATTGGAAACTTATGGCTTCCAATCACCATACCATAAGTTCCAATACTTAATTCATACTTATATTCCCATAATATATCCATACATGTAAGTCTAAGGGTGCAGGATTACCTTTTGGAAGAAATCTTGCAAAACCCTCATTTGAGTTCTTGAAGAAATTTCTTGAAGATTTATGTATTTTATGTGTAGATTTCATCAATACTAGTGTAGAAATGATGGAATTTCACACCAAGATAATGGGGATTGCTTACCTTGAATATGGGAGGAGTTGGTGGTCTTGAGAGAGTGGAGAAGAGCTCCCAAATCCGTCCAAGTGAAATTGGGGAAATGAACCCCCAAGGTGAGTACTTAAGGGAAAATCTTCAGGTAGGGGTAGCGTGCACGTGCCTGAGCCAAATGCCTATACTTCACTAGTTTTCAAAGTTTCTGAGAGGGCTAGCATGCCACAATCTGCGCGTTGCACTATCCCTAGCACACTCCTAGTTATTTTCTTTTCGATTTTTTGCTTCTCCACTCACCCTCAATTGATACCCTGCTATGATATAGACCCGAATTGACTTCCAAACCTTCATATAAGTATGAAACCATGTTTACATAATAACATTCTTTCCATTTAATGTATCCAACTTGTTACACACAAATTCTTCCCATTCACAAAACTCCTTAATATGTTGCAACACACCTTAAACATATATTTTCATTTCAAAATGATGTGGTTATATCCCATGGGTCTCCTTTAATACTCGAATACATTATTCCCAAATACCGTTGGCGCATATTTAAATCTTAAATCCTTAGAAAAGTTTAACGGGGCCCTACATTCTCCCCCGCTTAGGATCATTCGTCCTCGAATGAGGGTCATGATCCTCCATTAGCATCCAATGTGACCCAAATGTTACTTCACACACCAACAATTCCAAAAATTTGGCTAACTCCCTAAATTACCTAACATTTCGCCAGAGTCTCCCCTATAACTGGGCCTATCTACCTGTCAGAGAATCCTAGAAACCAATCCTAACAATATATACATAATCGATGATGCAATATAACACAAGAACAATACCAACCGTGGCATCTTAAGCAATATATTAACCAGAAAAGGAACACCCTTAACATGAACTGTACAAATGATACATAATTCATAGAAGGTAGCTCTTAGAATTTTCATATAATACAACTTTATAAATACATGGCTATTCAAACAAATAAGGATACTTTTTCTTTATTTCTTCCTCGGATTCCCAAGTAGCCTCTTCAACCTGTTGGTTTCGCCATAGCATTTTCAAGGAGGCAATTTCTTTATTTCTCAACCTTTGGACTTGTCGATCAGTAATAGAAACTGGAATCTCTTCATAAGTCAATTTCTCACTAACCTCAATAGTCTCAACTGGAACAGTGAGTGTCGGGTCTCCAACTACTTTCTTTAACATAGACACATGAAACAACGGATGCACTAATGAAAATTCGTTGGAATTTCTACATTGGAATTTCTACCACAAAGTCCATATTAATCATTTCCACAAAGTCCTACCACAAAGTTCACATTAATCATTTCCACAAATTCGTTGAAAATCCTACCACAAAGTCCATATTAATCATTTTCCACTTCCACATTGGAATTTCTATGTTCTGTGCCAACCCACTGGTCATTGGTGTTCGGCCTTTACTTGTTGAAAATTCGGACATCTTGCCACAAAGTCCGCCACATTCCTCTTCATGCATTCCCCCAATAGACTTCCTTGAGATCATGATACATTTTTGTAGAGCCCGGGTGCACGGAATACCTAAAAGTGTGAGCTTTAGTCATAATTCTTTCCCGGAGACCATCCATATTTGGAACACATAACCGCCCTTGGTACCTTAGCCTACCATCATCCAAGCCGAGAGAAAAAGCCATAGTCTTATGTTTATGAATCCCCTCCTTCAATTGTACAAACAATGGATCGTTGTATTGCTTCTCTTTGACTTCCACAACAAGCGATGATTCAACCCTATTTTGTACAATCACCCCTCCTTCACTAGAGTCGGCAAGACAAACTCCCAAACTAGCCAATCGATGAACTTCCTTGGCCAATGGCCTTTGATATGCCTCCAAGTGTGCTAAACTACCCATAGATTTTTGGCTAAGAACATCTGCCACAACATTGGCCTTTCCCGGGTGATATAGGATACCGATGTCATATTCTTTGAGTAACTCAAGCCATCTTCTCTGCATCAGATTCAATTCCTTCTGTTTGAAAATATATTGAAGGCTCTTATGGTCCGTGAATATATCCACATGGTCCCATAAAGGTAATGACGCCAAATCTTCAACGCAAATACCACCGTTGCAAGTACTAAGTCATGTGTTGGATAATTCTTTTCGTGATTCTTGAGTTGCCTAGAAGCATAATCTATCACCTTGCCATGTTGCATTAATACACACCCAAGCCCAATTCTTGAAGCATCACAATATACCACAAATCCATTTGCACCCTCTGGTAAGGTCAACACCAGTGTTATAGTCAATCTTGATTTCAGCTCCTGGAAACTCCTTTCACAAGCATCTAACCATGGGAATTTAACTGCCTTCTGAGTCAATCTAGTCAACGGAGGGGCAAGGGTAGAAAACCCCTCCACAAATTTACTATAATACCCAGCTAAGCCTAAGAAACTGCGAATCTCTGTTGGAGTTGCAGGCCTCGGACAATTCCTTACAGCCGCAATCTCTTGAGGATCAACCATAATTCCTTCACTAGAGACTACATGACCTACGAATGTGACAGATTTAAGCCAAAATTCACACTTCAAAAACTTTGCATATAACTTGTGCTGATATAGTGTTTGCAGAACTACCCTGAGATAATCGTCATGGTCCTCTCGATTATGTGAATATACAAGGATATCGTCAATAAACACTATCACAAAGGAGTCAAGAAAAGGCTTGAAGACTCGATTCATAAGGTCCATGAAAGTTGTTGGGCATTTGTCAGCCCAGAAGACATTACCAAAAATTCAAAGTGCCCATATCGGGTTCTAAAAGCGATTTTCGGAACATCTTGCTCCCTGATCTTCAATTAGTGATATCCGAATCTTAAATCAATCTTGGAGAAGTACCTAGCACCCTGCAATTTGTCAAACAAGTCATCTATCCTTGGAAGTGGGTACTTATTCTTGATTGTGACCTTGTTAAGCTATCGATAGTCAATACACATTCTCAATGACCCATCTTTCTTTATTACAAAAAGGACTGGTGCGCCCCAAGGCGATACACTTGGCCGGATGAAACCCTTTTCCAACAAATCTCTCAATTGTTCCTTTAGCTCCTTCAATTCTGTCGGTGCCATTCTGTAGGGTGGAATAGATATAGGATGCGTTTCTAGCATCACATCAATGCTAAAA
Organism: Nicotiana tabacum; assembly: GCF_000715075.1. Classification (NCBI taxonomy): domain Eukaryota; kingdom Viridiplantae; phylum Streptophyta; class Magnoliopsida; order Solanales; family Solanaceae; genus Nicotiana; species Nicotiana tabacum. The sequence goes on from NC_134098.1 coordinate 130,633,890, forward strand.
TCAATCTCCCTGTCTGGTGGGATCCCAGGGAGTTCATCCGGAAAGACTCCCGGAAATTCATTCACAACAGGCACAGACTCAAGTGTAGGTGCCTCAGCATCGCTGTCCATAACCCGGACCAAATGGTAAATACACCCCTTGTTGATCATTTTCGTGGCCTTAAGGTAAGAAATAAGCCTACCCTTAGGCACTACTTCATCACCATTCGACTCAATAACTGGCTCATTTTGGAAATTTGAACCTAACAGTCCTAGTTCGGGAATCAAGTTTGGCAAAACAAGAATAAATCCAATCCATCCCCATTATCACATCAAAATCAACCATTCTCAATTCAATAATATCAGCCATGGTGTCCCGACCACGTAACGTGACAACACAATCCCTATAAACCCGCACGGCCAAAATAGACTCACCAACCGGAGTAGATACAGAAAATGACTCATGAAGTTGTTCTGGTTCTATCCCAAATTCCATAGCAACATAATGAGTAACATATGACAAAGTGGAATCGAGATCAATAAGAGCATATACATCAAGGGATTGAACAGACAATATACCTGTGACAACATCTGGAGAAGTCTCTGATTCCCGACGCCTCCGCATAGCATAAAATCTATTGTGTCCTCCCGAATTCTGTGCACTACCCCTAGCTGCACCACGCTCTGCGGGTGCTGGGGTGCCTCGAGATGGAGGTGCAGTGGATGTAGTAGCTGCAGAATTAGCTGGTTGCGCCGCACCTCTGCCCATATTTCAGCGGGTCGAGCGGCAATCCCTCTGAATGTGACCCCTCACACCACACCCATAGCATACAGGTAAGTCCATGAAGCAGGACCCAAAGTGCATCCTCCCACACTTAGGTCATGGGAGCCTCCACTGTTGAAACCTTCTGTTGGGCCGACCATGCTGGTGGGGTCCCCCATTATCCTGACTGGGTCTTGAGGAATGTGCACTCATCGAAGACTGAGCGAATGATTGAGATGGTCCTGATGACCCTAACCTGAATGCAGACCTATCACTACCACCCGAAGAACCACCAAAGTTTCCCGCGCACCGGGCCTTGATGCTAGTCTGACGCTCCATTCTATTCTTCAATTTGTAGGTCTTTGTGGCCTGAGTAAATGCCACCATCTTACCATAGTTCATATCAGAATTCAAGGCAGCTATAGAGGCCACATTAATAACCAAGGGGCTAAGGCCCTGTATAAACTGGTGCACTCTAGCCTCTATAGTGGGCAACATGTGAATAGCATACTTGGACAGGCGCGCAAACTCCATACGATACTCCCACACATTCATACTACCCTGCTTCAGGCTTTCAAACTCAGCGGCACGGGCTGCCTTAGTTTCGGCAGGCAAAAAATGATCCATAAAGGCATCTGTGAACTTACCCCACCTTACTGGAGGGTTTCCCTACTCACAAGATTCCTCCCACAACTCAAACCAAGAATAGGCCACCCCTTTCATGCAGTAGGAGGCCAACTCTACTCCCTCCGTCTCTGTAGCATGCATAACCCGGAGAATCATCTGCATCTCATCAATGAAGTCCTGGGGTCCTCCTCGGGATTAGTACCCGTAAACACTGGAGGATCTAACTGAAGAAACTTGTTCACCCAGGAACTAGCATATTCCCCTGGCTGACTGGAAGAAGTAGGACCAACACTCGTTCTCTGGGCTTGAGAAGCCACTATCTGTGTCAACATCTGTATGGCTCCCCTAAGATCAACATCAGACACACCAGAATCGAAAGCTGGAACTAGAGATGGAACTGGAATATCAATTGGAGGAACTGTTGCACCTTCAGTAGGTGTAGGGATAGGTGCGGTCTGATCAGTTGTTGTAGAATTAGGCAGTGTAGTAACTGGGGAATATCCTCACCCCTCGTGTTCTCACCCGCATCATCAAATATAGGATCAACTTCCACTCCCGGGGTGACATTGGCTCTTTGGCCAGTTCTTGCCTTCTTCTTAGGTGCCATGTACTGAAAATTATAGTAACGCGCGAGTTAAAGGAGGAACAATCTTACAATCAGCTTTATCGCACGATCGAGAACAAGAAAGAAAGGTATTATTCCTAAATACCTAAATAGCATCCTAATTATAGAAGTGGTCGATGACACACCGATAAGAAAGACTCTACTAGACACGGATCCGAGACATCCTAGGACACTTTAAAACCTTAGGCTCTGATACCAAGTTTGTCACGCCCCAGAATCGGGGAGCGCGACCGGCGCTCAACCGAGTGAACCCGGCCGAGCAAGCCTGTTAGATTTTCTTCTACCCAAACTCATCCATGAATAAGTATAATACATATTTTCATTAATTAGACAATAAGGTGATCATGTCTACAATAACAATTCATTACCATTAGTTACTCCATTAATAAGTCTCAAAACACACACACACCTTAATGGTTCAAAGAGTAGCAAGTGATTTAATCACAACAACACTTGTTTAACATTCCCAATACCCATACACAACCCACACTTAGTCTACGGAGCCTTTAAAATACCAAAGCGTACAATGAGAGTGTCGGCAAAAAGGCTCCGACTATACCTCAAAATGTGATAACACATACGAAACAAAATATGCACAACCCCGGAATGAGATGGGGCTCACCAAGTCAGCTAGGAAGGATGAACACAGCTATCACTGGCCAATATCCTCCAATGTGGAACCATATTCATCCATTAAAGATGCAGTGCCCACAGTAAAAGGGACGTTATTACATGTTGAATAGTACTAGTATGAAAATCAAACACCAATTTAAGAAATCGGAAGTACAATATGAATATGATAAATCATAACGTCGATAGAATAGCATAGATACCCGTTTAAACCAAAGCAAGCTTATCAAGAGTTGCCATTAACATTTATAGAATTTAAGATGAGATCCCCTGTAACCATTTTCACACAAAGCGGCCCCACCGCCTCACCCTAATGTGTGTAGGTGGAGGTGTAAGCACAATACCAAATTTCCACTCAAGCGGCCTTGCCGCCTCACCGTAATATATGTGAGTGGGGGTGTAAACACAATATCAAATTTTCACTCAAGCGGCTCTACCACCTCACCCCAATGTATGCGGGTGTAGGTGTAAACACAATACCTATTTTCACACAAAGCGGCCTCGCCGCCTCACCCAAATATATGCGGGTGGAAATTCATCAACGATACCAATACCTACACATAGCAGCCATGCCGCCTCACCCCAATATATAACCAATCACAATCTCAACACGATTTGGCATAATAATTTCCCCATAAATCACGACTTGGAATTATAACATGTAGATACACAATCCATAGTTTGGAACACGTCCTCAATTTATAATGCAATATAACAAGAGCATTTGAAACATGCATTGAACATATATCTTTGTCACACCAACTTATTCGAAATACTTGATTTGTCATAAATATCTTGGAACTTACAAGGATATTGGGGTTCCAATTCTTAAAGAAGAGTTTAGCCAACATACCTCAAATTCGTCCCTTAATGATACTACAATGATCCACTGCACTAAGCAACTTCAATATACAATAAAAACATCCAATGGGACCAATATTAGTAACAAATACCATAATTTAGGCCATTTAGACATTTTATCAAACACTTGATAGGCATGAGTCTCTACCCCTCTTAACCATAGAATTAGTTCATCTAACTACTACCATGTACCAACAATTTATCCCACCATCATTCTTAAAGAATTCATAACTTTCAACATCACATACATGACCATCCATCCACACCCAACCAACAAACATTCCATCAAATAATCGCCTTTCAATCTCTACAATGGTTATGTATTTAAATTGGGAAATTATGGGTTCCAATCACCATACCATAAGTTCCAATACTTAATTCATAATCATATTCCCATAATATATCTATACATGTAAGTCTAAGGGTGTAGGATTACCTTTTGGAAGAAATCTTGCAAAACCCTCCTTTGAGTTCTTGAAGAAATTTCTTGAACATCTATGTATTTTATGTGTAGATTTCATCAATACTAGTGTAGAAATGATGGAATTTCACACCAAGATAATGGGAATTGCTTAACTTGAAGATGGGAGGAGTTTGTGGTCTTGAGAGAGTGCATAAGAGCTCCCAAATCCGTCCAAGTGAAATGCGGGAAATGAACCCCCAAGGTGAGTACTTAAGGGAATATCTTCAGGTAGAGGTAGCGTGCCCGTGCCAGCGCCAAATGCCTATACCTCACTGGTTTTCAAAGTTGCTTATTGGGCTGGCGTGCCATAATCCGCGCGTTGCACTATCCCTAGCATGCTCCCAGTTATTTTCTTTTCGATTTCTTGCTTCTCCACTCACCCTCAATTGATACCTTGCTATGATATAGACCTGAATTGACTTCCAAACCTTCATATAAGTATGAAACCATGTTTACATAATAACATTCTTTCCATTTAATATATCCAACTTGTTACACATAAATTCTTCCTATTCACAAAACTCCTTAATATGTTCCAACACACCTTAAACATATATTTTCATTTCAAAATGATTTGGTTATATCCCATAGGTCTCCTTTAATACTCGAATACGTTATTCCCAAATACCGTTGGCACATATTTAAATCTTAAATCCTTAGGAAAGTTTAATGGGGCCTTACAACTGCCCTCCAGAAGGTACCCTATCAGAGCTGCCCGAACCTCGAGGTCTCTTGGCCTCCCTCTCACCACGCTCCTGGCTATGGACCACCTCTATCTGCCGAGCAATGTCAAATACCTCATCAAAAGTAGCACCAGATATCCTCTCCCTAGTCATAAGCAACTGCAGCTGATACGTGAGGCTATCAATGAACCTCCTAATCCTCTCTGTATTAGTGGAAACCAACCAAACTGCATGGCGGGACAACTCAAAAAATCTCATCTCGTACTACGTCACAAACATGCCATCCTTACGTAACTGCTCAAACTGCATGCGCAGCTTCTCTTTGCGAGTCTGTAGCACAAACTTCTCCAAAAAGAGAATGGAGAACTCCTACCATGTAAGTGGTGCTGCACTGACCGGTATGCGCCTCTCATAAGCCTCCCACCATCTGAAGGCAGCCCCAGAAAATTGAAAAGTAGTGAACGAGACTCCACTAGTCTCCAGAATACCCATTGTCAGAAGCATCCGCTGGCACTTATCCAGGAAACCCTGAGCATCCTCTGACTCAGCACTGCTAAATGATGGAGGTTAAAGGCTCCAAAATCTCTCAAGTCTCTTCTGCTCATCATCTACTATAACGGGGACTACCGGGGCCTGAGTAGCTGCAGCCGGCTGGGCTGGTAGTGCCCCCGATATCTAAAGTCCCTGCACTACCTGATCTAGAGTATGGGTAATAGGGGTATGAGTACCTCCCCCGGCCTGACAAGTGGCAGGTGCGGCCTGAGCCGAAATCACCTGAGCAAGGCTAGAGCAAACTGTCAATATTTGAGCCAAAGCCTCCTGTAGGCCGGGAATCTCAATGGGCATAGTTGTTGCCTGAGCTGGTCCCGCCGGCTCAACTACATCTGGAATCTGCTCTTGAGTTGGAGCAACTGGTGGTGCTACAGGTGCTTCACTAACTGTTTTATGAACGACACCTCGACCTCGACCTCTACCTCGACCCCGGCCTCTACCACAGCCCCGGCCTCCCGCGACCCTAACTAGTGGAACTGGTGGCTGACCGTATGATCCAGTAATACATATCCTCACCATCTGTGAGAGAATAGAATAACAGAAATTTAGTTTCCAGAATCAACAAATTCGCACGAGAGAATGCAAGAAGGTGAAATTTTCCTAAGGTTTCGGCAGCCTCTCGAAGATAAGTACATACGCCTCCGTACCGATCCACAAGACTCTACTAAACCTGCTCATGACTCGTGAGACCTATGTAACCTAGGCTCTAATACCAACTTGCCACGACCCAAAATCTCACCTGTCGAGATGGCGCCTATCTCAATACTAGGCAAGCCGACAATCTCAATAAACCACCATATCTTTGAAGTTTGAAAATATAATATTTGAATTTCCATAGAAAAATCTCGCAAATTACTGACATAAAATACATTCCCAAAATTCGGTGTCACTGAGTACATGAGCATCTAATATAAATACAAAGTCTAACTGACAAAACACTGTCTGAAAGTATAGAATAGTACAATAACTGAAAGAAAGAGAGTGAAGGTCAGCGGACTCCAGGCATCTACCTTGATAGTCTCCAACTGATAGCACTCTGAGATCTAACGGTCGCCGTGTCCGAAATCACCTGAATCTGCATGCGAGGTGAAGAGTGTATTATGAGTACAACCAACTAAATAAGTAACAAGACTAACCTCTGGGCTGAAAGTAGTGACGAGCTCCACAGGTACAGTCTAGTATAAATAATAACAATACAGAAATGTAGACATGCTTTCAAGTTCAACAGTTGCTTTTAGTACAAATAAAACAGATCAATTCTGAACAATACGAGGAATATGACATCTATGTATCTACATGCCAATGTACATATTGTATGTGATGCACCTTAGTGAAAACTCTGTGTACTTACAATCTAAAATACTCAATCACTCAGTACTGTATATAGCCAATCCAGCCGAGGGAAGATCCATCCCAAATATATATGTATATCCATCAACTGATAGTCAGTCACTCAGTACTGTATAAGGCCAATCCAGCCCAGGGGAAGATCCATCCCCAAATATTAATGATTCGGACAAGATCCATGTCCAGAAAAAATCCATCCCTCAATATAAATGCTTCGGGCAAGATCCATGCCCAGGGAAGATCCATCCCTCAATATATATATATCTATGGCAAGATCCATTCCATATATATCAACTACATATATATATATATATATATATATCAACTACGCTCACTGTGGGGGTGCAGACTCCGAAGGGGATCTTTCAGCCCAAGCGCTATAATAACCAGATCCAGGCATAAATAAATAAACATAACTATCACTCAGAACCTCCAGTCTCTCGGGCTCTCAATGACATGAAAAATCAACCCGAAATGATGATATGAAGTATCAATGAATGACAACAGAGACTGAGATATGATATGCAAGTGATAGAAGTGACTGAATACAAAATTATAAATTTAAACAACTAATTCAACAGCAATACGACCCATGTGGGTCCCAAAATATATCGGCGCGTAGACAAATCATGATCTTTAACACGAGTCTCAACTCAATTTCTCTAACACGTGGAGGATATGCGGATAATGACATTTGTTTAATTATGCAACTCCACGGAATCAATTTAAGTCACAATTTTCCTGATGTACGCCCACACGTCCATCGCCCAGCATGTGAACAATTCATACAACATGAAATTCAGGGATTTATACCCTCAGAACCAAGTTTAGAAATGTTACTTACCTCAAACCGCGTAATTTCTTACTCTGCTATGCCCTTGCCTTGCGAATTGATCTCCTAAAGTCTTGTATCTAGCCACAATTCATTCGATTCAGTCAATACAAATTATTGGAAATTAATTCCATAAGAAAATATTGATTTTCCAATAAAATCCAAAATTTAACTCAAAAATCGTCTGTGGGGCCCACATCTCGGAACTCGACAAAAGTTACGGAATATGGATGCCCAGCCATCCACGAGTCCAACCATAAAAATTGCACCAAATTTTGTCATCAACTCGACCATCAAATCTTCAATTAAAATCTTTGAAGATTTATACCATTTTCAACCCAATCTTTACCCATTTGAACTCAACAACCTTTCCACAAACCTTATTGGTGCGTGTATGTATTAATAATACTCTTACACTCAAGAATCATACTCTAAATCACCCATCTTTACCCAAACTCGAAATTGAAGAATTGGGGGAAGAAATTCTTACCTCTTTGAAGCCCTAGCAAGATCCTTGTGAAATCTTCCAACCTTGAACAAGAATTGATGGAAAAATTACTAGGTCTTCTCTTTCTCACTCTAAGATACTCTCACCTCTCTCTAAAAATATTAGATTTTTTCTCCAAAAGAGCTCATTTGCCTCAATATATCGAAATAGGGTCGGGTCAAAAATTAGAAAAATTGAAGCCCGATGCAGATCGGCGGTCGCATATGCGACCACATAATACTTCTGGGGCCCGCATAATGGGTCGCAAAAAGGCCCTCCAGAACTGGGCAACACTGTTTCATTATGCGGTTTGCATACCTGTTCTGTGATCGCATAATGCACCGCAGAACTGGTCTGCGATCACATAATGTGCCGCAAACCTGATCTCCAAACTCGCCTCACCTGCTTCACTCTACATCTATTATGCGGTCCGCAGAGTGATTCTGCGACCGCATAGTGGGCCGCAGAAATGAATTTTTTTCCGGCAAAAATTCTCCTTTACTCCCCGGCACATTGTTCAACCCAAAAAGTCTGAGCCACTGCTCGCAAGCTCTCCGCGAGAAATTTCTACAACCTTTGTAATAATTGATCTATCTCGGCACCACAAAACCTTAATTCCTTAGTAAAAATTCTCTGTGGTAATTACACATAAGTCAACATCCGGTCAACCTTTTCAACTTAAGTTCTAAACCTTGGAACTAAGTATTCCAAATCATTCCAAAACCTCATCGGACCCGAACTAATTACCCCGGCAAGTCACATAACAACTGTAAAGCATAAATTTAGTAAATGGGGGAATGGGGTTGCAATAATCAAAACCATCGGTCGGGTCGTTACACCGAATCACTAGCAGCTTATGGGGTACTCAAACTTCTCCCAGGCATGGTCCTTTATGCGGGTACCTCACACTTAGTTCCAACCATCTGGTTTGTTGTTGCATCCTTCCAATAGATTTGTTTTCTATGCTCTTAGAAAATCAAAAATTGACTCTACAAAAATAATACAATTAAAAAAAAATAAAAAAGAAAAGAAAAGAAAGTAGTAAAGCTGGATTGCCTCCCAACAACCGCTTGATTTAACGTCATGGCATGACGTGAATCACTTTCTGCCTCCACTCCGAACTTATGAATTGGACCCCAAGTTTTGATTCTGCTCTATGATCATGCTCTTGGGGCGATACAAATTATTACGAGCTAAAAATTAAATGACTCTTTATGCACTTTTTGGCTGTTAACTGAGGACTGTTACTTTGCCTAGACGGCCTTCAAAATTTGAGAATATAGCGCTCATCTACCTCTTCCTTTGACTCATGTATTGGCTCATACAAATCAATTTCCATTTCACCATCTGAACATAATGTAAAGAAGTGTTTGGAATGAGGTCCAACACGCTCAAATACATGAACTTCAAGATTTTTAACCTCATCAACACCAATCACACTAGAGTCAACTAAATTTGTATCTTCAACGTCCCTGGTTGACTCTAGTATTACTTCTTCAATATCAGCATCCTCAAATTCTAGTTGGTTAGATTGTTAGTGTTCTACTCTTACCTACTCCATTAGAACCCCAATTTTCGTATCTAATTCATGCTCTTCTTGGCTACTATCCTAACATTGGCTTGTTGAGCATTAAATGCTTCAACCAATTGACTCACGTGTGCCTCTAGGTTGCGAATCATAGCATCTTGCCTTTGTATGTGTAGTTGTTTCTTATTATTTTATTCCACGAGGTATTGTAGCATATTCATGATATCTTTCAGGTCATCATCCCTAGGTTTTTTGTTCCTATTAACATTACAAGAAAAAGTAAAACCATCAAAGTAAGGGGCTGGGGAGGATAAGAAATATAAATACAACCATGAAAGTGACTATCTTGACCACCACACATATCACACACATTCCACACATAAGATTGAGTTGGTATACATAACTCGCTCTCGGGAATATTTTGATAATTTTTTCATGAGTGGTCTCCTCCACTATATGCATAAGGAGGATCAAAAGTAAAATTACCAACATCAAAACTCTCATAATTCCAAGATGTCATGTCTCTCAAATCAAAAATAAAAATTAAAAAAAAAAATCAAATACTAAAACAACAAAATAATAGTTCAAACTTGAAACCTAGCAATATGTACAACTACAACCACATTGTTAGTTCCCTGGAAACCACGCCAAAATTTGATCACGCCCAACTCTAGTCCTAAAAGGGATAAGCATTCGCTGCAAATACAATCTGGTCTAAAAGTCTGGAGTCGAATCCCACAAAGAACTAAGGATTCTCTATAATTGTTAAGTATCACTAAGAAGACAAGTTCGAATAATTTCTAAATTGTAAATATAAAGATTCTTGTGTTAAAATAATTAACTAACAAATTAAAGGAGTGAATTAACAACTAAAGATACTAAGGGTTGGAGACATGATTAAGGAGGTCTAGAGTTATGATTTTCCCAATTGTCGAAATCCTTCCCGCTACGTCTTCTATAATTTTGCCTAAGTATTATCTACCAATCGTGAGTACTTCAGGTATCGTAATTCTCTATCGAGCAACTACCACAATTTACTAGACGTATTCTCTCGAACTACGCTAGCTGACACTAATTTACCGCTCACTACGATCGCACCAAGGTTTCGTTATCTCTAATACCGCTTTTAAACCCTCTGTATTGATCTCTCAAATACGTTAAGAGTGGTGTTGTTCAACAACTACCAAAATATGTACTCTCTCTCGAGCAATATACATACTAAATAGGCACAGTCAATTGATGGTCATTCAATCAATAACAATAAATGCGTAGTAGAACAAGTAGAGAAATCCAATACCTCAATTATATAAAAACATCACAAAAATTTATCCTACAAAAGGTTCCATCAAATTCCTAGATAACAAATTAGCTATTCATAATAGTATGCAAAAGTACACTACTAGAATTCATAACCAATAATAGAAATAGGAAGAAGGAAGTGAAAAACTCGTAGAAGAATTCTCCGCCTAGCGTGTTCTTGCCTCCTTGTGTCAAATTTCCTCTCCAAAAACGTCTTTTTTTTGTCGAATCTGCTATAAAAACGTCCCTTCTTAGATATGTTTAGGGAGCATTTATAGGCTAGGGTTGAAGTCCTTGAGTCCAATCCGGGTCGGAGTCTTTTAATTCACGTACTTTTGATTACCGGGCTATAGACCTTGCGAGGCCAAGCTTATAGCGCGGTCAGCCTGGCTACAGAGATGGCTACGCCTGGCCTGTAGAGCGGTCAAGCTGGCTATAGAGCTGGCTTTACTTGGTCTATAGCATGGTAAGGCAGGCTATAGAGCTGGCTTTACTTGGTCTGTAGCACGGTGTGGGTACTTGATGCGTTTGTGCTCTTTTCTTGCATTTTTGTCCTTTTTTGTGCAACTTTCATTCGTCTTTGTCTTCCAATGCTCCTACACATAAAACAACATAATATAGATCAAACGTCTCACAATTAACCACTAAACTAACAACATGTAAGGCGAGTAATGTACTAAAAATATAGTATTTTGGCTGCACATCAATGCTCTAACTAGGAAATTTGTGTTCTAGATCATAGAAAGAAGCTAAGGTCAATGTATACATGTATAATTATCAGCTATTTGTACTTAGAACGCTCTATTACTCCTTTATAAATAAGTTGGTTAGCAAGCAGCGTTAGTGATAGAAATTAAGAGTCCACCAAATAATATAGAGAACCAAGTTTTCTATTTGTTCCCATAGTAAAAAGACACAAAGCTAATAACACAAGATGTTTACATAGAAAACTCCTTGCTCAAGGGATTAAAACTCATGAGCTACCAGAGTGGGATTTCCAACTTCACTAAACCGAGCAACTTCAGATTACAACCTATTGCAACACAGGAATTAACCTCTTAATCACTCATCTCTCACAATAACTCTATTATTAGCCCTTTGCACTAATTGTATTACAAAACAACAAATCTTGATTAACTCTAGTCAAGAAACCAAAACAACAAAAGTTAAAATATGTCCTATAATAGCATTTCTTGAAAGTAGTATAGGATTACAAATAAAGAATAAATTAACAAAGACTCAACAAACCTAAGGACTTAAGACATTTCAATATCAGGATCTGGTGCTTTAATTTGTAGCAGTTTTGTTCTTGAGAGAACCTTGAGAGCAGTGGCAGCTAGCACTTGAATGAATGTGATTTTTAGATTGTCAAGTGTTACAACAAACCTTGTAACATGTTGTTTATATATGAGAGAGCATGTGAGAATAGATAGGGACATTTCATCTTTTAGTTTAGCCTCTAGCAAGCAGTGGTTGTGCCGTTGCATTGCTGCCAGTCGGTACAGTGAGGCAGTTTTTACTGTTGTAGTTGACTGTACGACGGCTAAGGAATTGATCACATCTAGTCCCTATCTGGTTCCTCGAGAATATTTGACCTGGCGGCAAAACACGAAGTAACATATCTTATCAAGGCCAAAGGAATTGATCACAATTAGTTCCTATCTGGTTCCTCGAGAATGTTTGGCAAATCATCAAAAATACGAAATAGCATAACTTATCAATTAGTGTAAAAATAAGAACTTCCAGGTTTTTGTTGTTGTTGAGACGAATGAATTGTCCTCTCACGTAACCTAGTCATCAGTTTAATTAATTTTAAATCTGATAAGTTTAATAAATCAATGCGGTCGTTGATCTTATAATTTTCAATCTTAACAACGAAAGACGTTTTAGTTATTTTGATGTCAATGAAGATTTAGACTAAAATCTAAATCATATATTTCAGATTATTGTACATTCTTTTTATCTTGGGAAGTAGCTATCGTATCTAATTTCTCAACCTAATCTCAAAAATTTACCCCGATCCTCCTCATTTTCATGACTATTTCAAATGGATAGCTGATGTAAGTCCCAGGTTAATAAAATTTAGTCTTTGTAGTTGTTCAAGGAAGCTTCAATATAGTAATATTCAAGTGTTTTAAAAATTTACCCATTGATGACTTGGTAATGCAGAAGCCTAATCCACAATTTGTTTAGAGAAAATTGTCGACCAATTCAAACAAATATCCATCTATAAATACGTCGTTCTTTCTTGTTATGTTTGTCAAAAACAAATATCATTTACATTGTTTCATAAGATAGTTAATTTCTAGTAGCAATGGCTCTCAATTCATTTGTGTTGACCATTACCTCAATGGCTGTGCTATCTTCAATAAGTCATGCATTTGATCCTAGTCCTCTGCAGCATATTTGTGTGTTGCTGTTGATGACTCCAAAGCTGCTGGTAAAATAATCAAATTACCAAATTACAATCATGATCTTCACAGTTTTCTATGAAGTTTATTTTTGTACTTCATCTATCCTTTTTGGTAAGAAAAGATACCACGCCGGTAGCCATTCTAGAGGACTGCTATAAGTGTGTCTTGAATTTTTTCAGTTCAGGAAGTTAAGATTTTTAATTCAAATTTTCAGGACAAAATAAGTACTGACTAATCCCTAAATATCAGCCCTAAAAATGGCTATTTGTATACTCCTCCCTCTTGTTTTTTACCTTTTCTTTAATTAAAGCTTCTTTTTGCAGTTTTTGTGAACGGAAAAAATTGCAAGGATCCAAAGCAGGTTTTGGCAAATGATTTTTTTAGATCAGGTCTAAACATACCTAGAAATACTTCAAATCAACTTGGATCAACTGTAACTAATGTGAACATCAACAATCTGGACTCAACACTATGGACATTTCGTTAGCTCGTATCGATTATGCACCATATGATCTCAACCCACCTCATATACACCCCCGAGGAACTAAGCTTATTACTTGTCTTAAGGGCAAACTCTACGTTGGTTTTGTCCTTTCAAACCCTGGTCCAAATATGAAGAACAAGTTGTTAACCAAGATTCTAAAACCTGGAGATGTGTTTGTTTTCCCAATAGGTATGATTCATTTTCAGTTGAATGTGGGAAAGACTAAAGCTGTTGCAATGTCTGGACTCAGTAGTCAAGATGCAGGAGTCATCACTATAGCAAATGCAGTTTTTGGCTCAGATCCACCAATCAATCCTTATGTTCTCACAAAAGCATTCCAAGTTGAAAAGAAAGTCGTGGATTATCTTCAATCACAATTCTGGTGGGATAACAACTAAAACAACAACAACAACAACCCAGTATAATTCCACTAGTGAGGTTTGGGGAGGGTAGTGTATTGCAGACCTTACCCCTACCTGGGGTAGAGAGGTTGTTTCCAATAGAAACTCGGCTCCCTCCCTCCAAGAGGTGCTCACCACTAGAGCAACTCACTCTTGTCGGGACAACAACTAAAACATTATATCAAAAATATATTGATCTAAAAATAATTATGCTTCTCTGAACTACTGCTTGTATCACATAAATAAGTAGCCGAGGTTTGCCTCTCCATTTTAGTGTAATGTATTGGATGGGGATATGTTATGGCTTATTATGGAATAAAAATAAGTTTATTGTTTGTGATATTTCATCCCTCTTTTTTGGGACAAGCCTTGTAGAATATTAGTATCCATTTTAATTCTATGCATAAAGAAAGGCTACTTTATTTCTCAAAATCCGTATATGTTTATAGCTTTAAGTTGTACGTATTGATATTGCAATTTTGTTACACAGTCAGATCATTTAAAAGGTAATTATATGTATATCTCTATACGATAAACAATAACTTGTAACTTACATCCTTAAAGAGAGCATCAGCATATATATACATGCTTCAAATGATTCCATTTCCACCTCTACTTTTAATTTTTCGGTTCTAGTCCACTTAATAATTGGTACCCCAAATTCTTAAAATATATTCGCCAGTGGATCATTGATTTCATTTCAGCCAGCTATGAACCTTGAATAGTACAAGTAGATTAAAAAAATGTATGAATCCATAAATCACACCCTAATATTTTATAATTTCCAAAAGACTAATGATTAACACTCAAGATTATCTTTTCTATAGTTTAATAATCAAAATCAATTTTAAAGAATGCTTCTATATATCAATCTTTATATTCTAGTTAAATATGATCTCCACTTTATCTTTTGAGATCAATAAGTAGCTAAGGGAAAATAAAACTCCCTTGCTATCATAAACAGGCCTAGACTAGTTTTTCGAATGTATATATCCTCATAATTAATGTTTCCGATCTATTATTCATAGAAGTATATATCAAATAGAAAACTGTAGATAGACTGAAATTAGTTGGTTTTGCAGTGCTAGGTGCTTTTTAGGTGTATCAATTTTATTTATCTATGGTAAAATTTTACAAAAAATTATGATAAAAGCATTTTACTTTTTTAATAGACTTGCACAACGTGAATTCAAATAATTAGTCGGACATGTAAATTTCAAATAACAATTTGTTAAACAAGACATGAGCCAGCCCCAGCTACCAAGATAGCATCAGCGTACAGTTCCGAATAATTCTACGTCCACCTTTAATTATTTGGTTATTGTCCACTTGCATGGTACCTGAATTTCCTAAAATATAACAGTGGGATTATTTGATTCCATCCAGCCCTACCTGGTAAAATTCAAGAATATATTTATCCCATAAAAACAAATAATAATTTATAATTTCCAAAAGAATAAGGCAAGATCATCCCTCAATCTCTAAATTAAACTAGGTAATTATAAAGAAAAGGTTGACAAAAAAAAAAAAAAAACATATCTATGTCACAAGTGGGACAATATTTTTATTCTTTAAGACCCATGTATAATATAAAAATACAAAGGGCACAGAGCTCAGAATTTGTACATTAATTACTTCCATTAACTACCATAGCTAGGGTAAAAGAGCACACATTCCATAGATGAACATAATTTGTTCAAATGGCCACAGAAGAAGCTAATGAGCAATCAATTCCCAACGCTTCATATGATGTTTTTTTGAGTTTCAAAAGTGAAGATACAGGTAAAAATTTCACGGATCACCTCTCCACATCTTTAAACCAAGCCGGATTTCGCACGTTCAAAGGTGGTGATAATGAATCCAGAAGTAGTGAAGAAGCTGATCGTAGCAGTTCAGAGTTTGCTAAAGCAATTCAAGAATCAAAGATTTCTATCATTGTATTCTCACAAAACTATGCATCTTCCAGTTGGTGCCTAGATCAACTTGTCACAATTCTTGAACTTAAAATGAAGTTTGCATGTATGTTTACCCGAAAAATCGGATAACGTTGAATTTAAGTATGGTTCTAAGGGTAAGCAGATTCCTTTGATCTGAATATAACAATACACCTGTTTATGAGATAAAATAGGGAATGATGAAACAAAGATACTTAGTGAGCTTTAGAAAGGTAAACACAATAAATTCTTAACTCCCAGGGGAGATGTCTTCTATTACAATCTATTTTTTCTTTTATAGCCAAGGATCACTACTTTATCATTAGCAGCGTAATGGAATAATATTACTAGTGGAGGACCCATGATGGTGTGTCTCCTCCTTAATTCCCGCCAAGATTCTCTCCTTTAGTGCGGTTGTAACAGCTTTTTGTCTGTGAGCTCGATACAGACTCGAGCTCGGTGTCGGATCGGAACCTTGGCCTTGGTTTCGAGCTTGGTGATCGATGTTCGGGACCAGTACCGGTCGACGTTACCTTGGTCGATTTGGATGCCCCAAGCTCGACGCCCCCGTCTCGGAATTCGATCGGGTTCTCCATGAAGATACCCCTTGACTGAGATGCCATCCTCGATCGATCTTCATGATCGAGGACCGGTTTTAACCGTATACAGATAGCCCCCTCGTTTCTTAGAAAGGAGATGACGAGAAACGATATGATTTCCCTAAGGTTCGACCGAATCAACGATGATATTCTATCGACTTTGATTATGACGTGCGTGATTGCTGTCCCATCGATTTGGTTTTATCGAGGCATTTAATGTGTGTCAGTCGGTGGTCGGCCACCGCCAGAAACGAATCGCCATGCCTTATAAATAGTTTTCCCATATAATGTTTTCTATTTTTGTGCTTCCCCTTTTCTTAAATTCCCTTTGAATATTCTCTACTTCGTTGATATAGCACCGCTTATACCAGAGTTTCGGTGTTGTCCCCTCTTTCACCTTCCTTTGCGACTTTTCTTCTCATATTGATGGCGAAAATTTCAAAAATCGTACCTCACAAGGAGAAAGCTTCCTCCTCACGGCCGTGTGACGATAAGGCGCCGACGGAGCCATCCGTTCAAGATTATATTCCCGGCCCGTGTTTTTTAAAAACTGATTTCAGGGTGGAGAACCCTTCGTCCGTTCCGGGTCGGTGTGAGCACGTATCGATGTATATGTGCTCTATAGCGGAGGTTCACCTTGAGTCCGTCAGAAAAGACTGCGGCTGGGGTTCCGAGGTTGTGTTACAAATCCCATCCTCCGATGAGAGCGTCACTACCTACGTAGAGGGATTTTTAAGCGTTTACACCTATCCCTTTACGTTGGGAGCTGTCGATCCCGTGATTTTTGATTTCTGCAGGCGGTATCAAGTCACCCTCGGCCAAATTCATCCTTCCTTATGGCATATAGTCATCTTATTGCGTTTCTTCTCTACCAAAGCCGGAGGGTTGGATTTTTCTTTGAACCACCTTATACGACTGTATCGGCCTCAGATTTATCGTGGACTAATTAGGCTACATCGTCGAGCATCGAAGGCTTTGATATCGAGCATCGATGAAGATAAGGATCGAGGTTGGATGGGTCGATATATTCGAGTGAAGACTCGTGACCTTATCCTGGAGGAAAAAATGTCGTTTCCTGAGGCATGGAATTTTGACCGTAAGTGATTCTTGTTTGCTTTTCATGTCTTTTTTTGTTTTTGTTAATATTATTTTCTGATGTCCAGCTGCACCTTGAATGCCACAAGCTGTGCCTGATCTCGAGGATTGGATTCGAAAATAAGCCTCGACTTCATCCTATGCCGAGCGCGCTTGGCGTGATTTGGCTAAAGGTAGATGGGAGGCCAAAAATCATGGTGAGGTTTGGTTCCTGTTTCCCTCGAGGTATATTCTGCGTTCATTTCGTTATTGATTTTTCCTTCGTATATAAGTGTAACTAGGGATGCCGTTTTGAGGCCTTCGAGCGGTGATGAAGGAAATAAATCCCCGGTCCTGGAACAGGGAAATGAAAAGAAACGAAGGGTTTCCTCTCGGCCAGAGGACCTTAAGCCCAAAACTCGAAAGGTGAGGAGAAAAACCATTGCCCTTTCGATTGACTCGGTCCAACGGCTGAGGGAGGAAGAAGAAAAAGAAGATAGCTCCTCGGCTTTGGTAGTTCGACCTACGGAGGCAGTCGAGGTTGCTCGAGCTGCTGAGCCGATGGCGGCCATGCCCATCGGGGTTGGTTCCGAAGACCTAAGTCTCGATCGGAGTACTCCGAGTGATTTGCTTGGGGTAATGGCGATGGATCATTCACCTTCTCTTCCATCTTTTTCTGAGGAGACGCTGAAGGAGGCTCGAGAGATGGAGGCTCCCGATATTGGTGCTGGCTCAGGTGCAGCGGATCCTTTTAAGGATTGTTTTACTGGTGTTGATGATAGTTCTGATATCGGTGATGCTTCTCTTTTGTTAGAGGAAGCTCAGCGTTTTATTACTCGGGTAATGATTCTTCCATACTTGGCTTCTTTGTTCTTTTCCACACTTGATGGTTCCGATATCGGTGATCCTTCTTTGTTTTATTGGTGTTGATGACAGTTTCTAACTGTGCAGGCCATCGGTAGGTTTTGAGTTGATCTTAGCCAGTGCGAGGTCGAACTCCGGAAGGTCCTAGGTGAAAGAGATGACCTTCGGCTTCTTTGTAGCAAAAAGGAGGAGGTTATAAAGGATCTTCAAGCGGATTTGGCTAAGGTTCGTGAAGAAAGGGTCGAGCTCGATCAGCAGGTGAGCCTCGTTCTGTTAAAGTATGGATTCGCCTCGACTGTGGAAGTTAACCATTCGTTGTCTCAGTTACAGCAAAAGATCGAGAAGATCGGGCTACTCTGAGAGGAGGTGGATCAAATCCGGGCCGAATGCAACCGGTGGAAGGAGACTATTGACCGTCTGGCAGCGGAGAAAGAAACCATCTTAACAAAGTTATTATCGGCCGACGTTCAGCTTCGAAACTTCAAGCAAAAGGTGTCGGTTCAGGCTAAGAAAATCGATGAGCTTGAGATACGACTTGCTGAGGCTAAGGCGGAGGTTGAGTCGTCGAAAGTTTTGGCGGATAAGTCTATTGTTGTATATCGAGCTGACGCTGAGGCCGCTCAGGTGGAGGCCCGGGAAGCTGCGAAGATTGCCGATGCTCGAGCTCATTAGGTTGCCGAACTTGTTAAGTGTAGATCTCGGAGGCAGACTCTCGAGGAGATACATGCTCGAGGTTTCGACCTTACCGATGAGGTAAGAAAGGCAAAAGAGCTTGAAGCGGAGGCTGAAGCCTTGGCTTCTGATGATGATGACGATGATGGTAGCAAAAGCGGGTCCGAGGGTAGGGAAGACCCCGACCCAGAAGCTTAGAGTCTAACTCTCCATATCTGTAAATTAATTACGTAGGCAATTTTGTATATATAACAAGGTCGATTTTGATCGATCAGATTTGGAGTGACGTTTTGCTTGTTGAGTTGATGATAGTGTGGTGGTTAACGTAAACTCTGAGTAAACGCAGCTTTTTCAATGTTTCAAACTTGATTGGGCCCTCATTCGAACTCAGCAGCCCGTAGGTTTTAACATTCGAACTCGATATAGAAGTAGCCCGTGGGCTTTAATATTCGAGGGTTTATTTCGAACTCGAGATAATGTGGTAGCCCGTAGGCTTAATATTCGAGTGATTATTTCGAACTCGAGAAAATGCGGAAGCCCGTAGGCTTAATATTCGAGTGATTATTTCGAACTCGATGTTGAAGTAGCCCGTAGGCTCGACGGTCGACTGAGTATTTCGAACTCGATATAAGAGTAGCCCGTGGGCTTTAATATTCGAGTGTTTATTTCGAACTCGAGATAATGTGGTAGCCCGTAGGCCTAATATTCGAGTGATTATTTCGAACTTAAGAAAATGTGGAAGCCCGTAGGCTTAATATTCGAGTAATTATTTCGAACTCGATATAGAAGTAGCCCGTGGGCTTAATATTCGAGTGTTTATTTCGAACTCGATATGCCCGCAGGCTGGTTGCATAATAAATCTCAAGTCATTGTACATCTGTATTAGCATCGTTCATTTTGACCATTTTGGCTCTTACAATTTTTCTTCTAAGGGTCGAAAGCCTCGGTTACTGTTTTAAAAGCGCAGCACAATCGATGGTTGCCTCATTAAAAACCTTGCGCAAATACCCATTTGGGAAAAAATCGGTCTAAGAAAAAAAGAGTGCAACACGTGCTTTTGAGTAATAGAATACTTCTGTTCTTTGTTCGAACTTCTGTGCGGGATAGTTGAATGAATATGGGAAAGTTCGGAGTTTAGCAGTAGTACCGTTTTAGATGTGATACATTCCAACTGCTTGATAGCTGTTTGCCGTTTATGATGCCGAGCCTGTACGATCCTTTCCCAAAGTTTTCGAGCACCTGGTATGGTCCTTCCCAATTTGGTCCTAGTTTTCCTTCATTTGGATTCCGAGTATTGATGGTGACTTTCCTTAACACCAAGTCCCCTGGCTTGAAGTGGCAAAGTTTAGTTCTTCGATTGTAATACCTTTCGATTTGTTACTTTTGTGCGGCCAACCGGATGAGGGTAGCTTCTCGTCCTTCGTCCGATAATTCAAGGCTGGTGTTCATGGCCTCGTTATTTGATTCTTCCGTCGTGAATCGAAATCTGGTACTAAGCTCTCCGACTTCGACTGGTATCAATGCCTCAGAGCCATATACTAAGGAGAATGGGGTCGCCCCTGTACTGGATTTCGATGTTGTTCGGTATGCCCAAAGGACTTCGAGCAGGATTTATCTCCATTTTCCCTTAGCGTCGTTCAATCTCTTCTTCAGGTTTTGAAGAATAGTTTTGTTTGTTGATTCGGCTTGTCCGTTTCTGCTTGGGTGGTACGGGGTTGCTAGTATCCTTCTTATTTTGTGGTCTTCGAAGAATTTTGTGATTTTGTTGCCAATGAATTGCTTCCCATTATCACATACTATTTCGGATGGTATCCCGAATCATCAGATGATATGATCCCACAAAAAGTCGATAACCTCTTTTTCTCTTACTTTCTCGAACGCCTGCGCTTCAACCCATTTAGAAAAATAGTCAGTCATAAACAAAATAAATTTGGCTTTACCTGGGGTCTATGGTAGGGGGTCGACGATGTCCATTCCCCATTTCATGAATGGCCATGAGGATAGGACCGAGTGAAGTTGTTCTCCGGGCTGATGGATCATTGGAGCAAACCTTTGACATTTATCGCATTTTCGAACAAATTCTTTTGCGTCTTTGCCCATATCGATCCAATAATACCCTGCTCTGATCACTTTTCGAACTAACATATCGGCACCGGAGTGATTGCCACAGGTGCCCTCGTGTACTTCCCGGAGGATGTAATTGGTATCTCCCGGACCTATGCATACCGCCATCGGTCCATCGAATGTTCTTCGGTATAACGCTCCATCCGCAGTCAAACTAAATCGAGCAGTTTTAGTTCGAAGGGTCATGGATTCTTTGTGGTCAGAAGGGAGCTTTCCGTTTTTAAATATTCAATATACTTGTTTCTCCAATCCCAGGTTAAGCTAGTAGAATTTATTTCGGCGTGCCCTTCTTCGATTACAGATCTTGAAAGTTGAACGACAGTTTCCGAGTTCAAATCATTCACCTCTACCGATGATCCCAAATTAGCAAGCGCATCGGCCTCGTTATTCTGTTCTCGTGGAACATGTCGTAGACTCCATTGTTTGAAATGGTTCAAAGTAATAAGCAGTTTGTCCAAATACCTTTGCATTCTGCCTTCTCGGACTTCGAAGGTTTTGTTTACTTGACTCACCACCAGCAAAGAGTCGCAATTTGCCTCAACGACCTCCGCTCCCAAATTTCTAGCTAGCTCGAGACCTGCAATTATGGCTTCATACTCGGCCTCGTTGTTAGTTAACCTGATAGTTTTAATAGCTTGCCTAATAATGTTACCCGTGGGAGATTTTAAAACTATGCCTAGCCCGGACCCCTTTACGTTCGAAGCTCCATCCGTAAAGAGGATCCATGCCCTCGTCGATAAATTTGATTTTAATAGTAATTCTTTTTCGACTTCAGGTATGAGGGTCGGTATGAAATCGGCCATGAAGTCTGCTAAAATTTGGGACTTGATGGCCGTTCGAGGTTGATATTCGATATCATACCCACTGAGTTCGATGGCCTATTTGGCCAATCGGCCCGATAGTTCAGGCCTATGTAAAATACTACGAAGTGGGCAGGTGGTTAATACGCTTATGGGGTGGCATTGGAAGTACGGTCGTAACTTCCTAGAGGCTCTAATCAGCGCAAGCGCTAATTTTTCCAAGTGCGGATATCTAGTTTCCGCTTCCCCCAAGGTCCGACTTACGTAGTAAACAGGAAATTGCGTACCTTCCTCTTCTCGAACAAGGACATTGCTTATGGCGACTTCTGATACTGCCAAGTACAGGTAAAGTCTTTCGTCGGTTTTTGGAGTGTGCAGCAGTGGTGGGTTCGATAGATATCTTTTCAGTTCTTGTAATGCTAGTTGGCATTCCGGTGTCCAAGCGAAGTCGTTCTTCTTTTTGAGGAGAGAGAAAAATTTATGGCTCCGATCTGATGATCTCGAAATGAATCGGCCTAAGGCTGCTATTCTTCCTGTTAACCTTTGCAGAGCTTTCACGCTGTTCACGATGGTGATGTCTTCAATGGCCTTGATTTTGTCTGGGTTAATCTCGATTCCCCGATTTGACACCATGAAGCCGAGGAACTTACCCGAGCCGACTCCGAAAGCACATTTTTCGGGTTTGAGCCTCATGTTGTATTTCCTCAGAATATCGAATGTTTCCTGCAAATGGGTCAAATGGTCCTCTGCGCGCAGGGACTTGACTAGCATGTCATCAATATAGACTTCCATTGATTTACCTATTTGTTCTTCGAACATTCTATTTACTAGACGTTGATAGGTAGCTCCTGCATTTTTTAGCCCGAAGGGCATTACGTTATAATAATATGTTCCATATCTGGTCACAAACGAAGTCTTTTCCTGGTCTTTCGGGTTCATCTGGATTTGGTTATATCTGGAATAGGCATCGAGAAAAGTGAGGATCTTGTGGCCGGCCGTGGCATCGATCAAGTGATCGATGTTGGGCAGTGGATAAGAATCTTTGGGGCATGCTTTGTTCAAGTCCTTGTAGTCTATACACATTCTAAGTTTATTTCCCTTTTTAGGTACTACGACCACATTGGACAACCATTCGGGATATTTTACCTCTCTAATGGATCCTATTTTGAGCAATTTAGTTACCTCATCTTTTATGAATGCATGCTTCACCTCCGATTGGGGTCTTCTTTTTTGCTTCACCGGTCTGAATCTAGGGGACACACTTAGTCGATGTGTCGTTATGTCCGGCGGGATTCCTGTTATATCTAAATGGGACCAAGCAAAGCAATCGATGTTATCGATAAGAAATTAAATGATTTTCTTCCTGAGTTCGGGGCTCAAACCTCTTCCCAGGTATACCTTTCGTTCGGGCCAGTGTTCGATCAAATTGATTTGCTCCAATTCCTCAATAGTTGATTTGGTGGCATCGGAGTCATCGGGGGTCACGAGGGATTGAGGGATCCACTGATCATTATCTTCTTCGATGCCCTGCTTATCTGGCTAGGTCGAGTTTGATGTCTTTGGTTGCTATTTGGCGTTCCGGTCTTCGACTGTGCCTCCTTTTGAACCCGATCCATTCACCGGCGAAGACGAAGATGTTGGTTTTGCCTCCTCGACGGAGAACATTTCCTTTGCGGCTGGTTGTTCTCCGTACACTATTTTGACACCTGTCGGTGTTGGGAATTTGAGGACCTGGTGTAGGGTCGAAGGTACTGCTCTCATGTTGTGGATCCACGGCCTTCCGAAAAGGGCGTTATATCTCATATCGCCTTCGATCACGTGAAACTTTGTTTCCTGAATTGTTCCGGCGACGTTTATCGGTAGGGTTATCTCGCCTTTGTTGGTTTCGCATGCCATATTGAATCCGTTTAAAACCAAAGTTGCGGACATGACCCAATTTTGTAGGCCGAGCTGTTGTACGACCTTCGATCTGATGATATTGGCCGAGCTACCTGGATCAATTAATACACGCTTAATTTTAATTTTATTCACGAGTACGGATATTACCAGTGCATCGTTATGGGGTTGGATGATTCCCTCTGCGTCTTCATCATTGAACGATAAAGTCCTTGAGGGAGTATAATCTTGAATTCGAGATCTCTTTTCCCTCACAATCGACGTTTTAGCGCGTTTGAGCATAAGTCCCTGAGGGGTATCGACGCCGCCGATGATCATGTGAATGATGTGCTATGGTTCTTCTTCTTCGTTTTGCTTGCCGAAGTCCTTGTTTTTAAAATGGTTCTTCGCCCTATCACTCAAAAATTCCCTAAGGTGCCCTTTGTTGAACAAGCGGGCTACTTCCTCTCTTAATTGTCTGCATTCTTCCGTTTTGTGACCATGGGTGCCATGATACTCGCATATTTGATTGGGATTCCTTTGGGCCGGATCGGTCTACATGGGTCGAGGCCATCTGGTATCTTTGATGCGTCTGATAGCCGATACGATGGCGGATGCATGGATGTTGAAGTTATATTCCGATAATCGAGGAACTTCTATAGGATCGGCATATTTATCAAAGCCTCTCTTGCTCATAAGTCCCCGAGAATTTTGCCCTTGATCGTGCCTGCGGTTATTCCTAACTGTCTCATGTGCCGAACCGTGGTTCATCCGATCTGTGAAGTACGGCTGGTATCGATCTCTGTTTGACCTTTGTTCTCTGTTGGTTTCCTTCAAAATTTTAGTGGTTGCGCGGTTCTGACGCGTGGGTTCATACGGAAATCCCAATTGATCATCCTCGACCCTGATTTTTGATTGATACCGATTGTGTATATCCGCCCAAGTTTATTGCAGGGTATTCGATCAAGCTTTATTTCAGTCGACGTGACACTGTCGAACTCAGTCCGTTCAACCCTTGGGTGAAAGCTTGTACGGCCCAGTCGTCTGTGACTGGTGGCAAATCCATGCGTTCCATTTGAAACCGGGATACGAATTCCCTCAGTATTTCGTCACCCCTTTGTTTTACGTTGAATAGATCCAATTTCCTCGTTGCGACCTTTATGGCACCGGCATGTGCTTTTACGAACGAATCTGCTAACATGGCAAAAGAATCGATAGAATTTGGTGGCAAGTTGTGATACCAGATCATTGCTCCTTTTGCGAGGGTCTCTCCGAACTTTTTCAATAATACGGACTCGATCTCCTCGTCTTCCAAATCGTTGCCTTTGATGTCACATGTATAGGAGGTAAGATGTTCGTTAGGATCGGTCATACCGTTATATTTGGGAATTACGGGCATACGGAACTTTTTTGGGATCGATTTTGGGGCCGTGCTCGATGGAAGAGGCTTTTGTATGAACTTCTTCGAATCCAGCCCTTTCATCATGGGCGGAGCCCCCGGGATCTGATCGATCCTAGCATCATACGTTTCGAATTTTTTGTCATTGGCTTCGACTCGTTTTATGAGTTCCTCGAGCAGTTTAGCAATTTCAGGAGCGGCTCCTGATTCTCGCTCGTTCGATTTCATTGTGTCGGGCTCCGTTCTGGGGGTTACTTCTCGAAGAAGTGGATTGGAGTTTGGATTACTTTGCATATGAGTTTGGCTCTGCAACTGAGCTATCGCTACTTGTTGGGCTTGTAGCATTTCGAAAATCATACGCAAGCTGACCCCGATTTCTCCCGTGCTGTGGGTGTCTCGGGCTATGGGTCGAGCGCCACCCTGAATGCTTCTTTCCTACCCGGAACGCTGATTCGCTTCTAGAGCTATTCGTGAATTGATATCTACTGGTACTTCGACTTGAATTTCGGGTTCCTCGATTCGAGCCTCGTTGTCGTTGTTGGGTAGCCTCTCGGCCATGGGCACCAAGTTGTTGGTTTCATCCTGAAGGCCAGCTTCGAGGTCGATTGGTAGAGCCATTGCTGGTATCAAGTTGCAAGCTGGAGTGTACTGTATATTTGTATCAAATTATCACTTGTTATCCTTAGCCCCACGGTGGGCGCCAAACTGTTTACCCGAAAAATCGGATAACATTGAATTTAAGTATGGTTCTAAGGGTAAGCAGATTCCTTTGATCTGAATATAACAATACACCTGTTTATGAGATAAAATAGGGAATGATGAAACAAAGATACTTAGTGAGCTTTAGAAAGGTAAACACAATGAATTCTTAACTCCCAGGGGAGATGTCTTCTATTACAATCTATTTTTTCCTTTTATAGCCAAGGATCACTACTTTATCATTAGCAGCGTAATGGAATAATATTACTAGTGGAGGACCCATGATGGTGTGTCTCCTCCTTAATTCCCGCCAAGATTCTCTCCTTTAGTGCAGTTGTAACAGTTTTTTGTCTGTGAGCTCGATACAGACTCGAGCTCGGTGTCGGATCGGAACCTTGGCCTTGGTTTCGAGCTTGGTGATCGATGTTCGGGACCAGTACCGGTCGACGTTACCTTGGTCGATTCGGACGCCCCAAGCTCGACGCCCCCGTCTCGGAATTCGATCGGATTCTCCATGAAGATACCCTTGACTGAGATGCCATCCTCGATCAGCCTATCAGATTGCAGATGGCTAAGGAGACTGAGAGTGAGATTTCTTTTCAGGCGGATGCTAATATCGCCAGACGAGTCAAAATGGTTCTTACTCAG
The DNA here is from genome assembly GCF_000715075.1 of Nicotiana tabacum. Classification (NCBI taxonomy): domain Eukaryota; kingdom Viridiplantae; phylum Streptophyta; class Magnoliopsida; order Solanales; family Solanaceae; genus Nicotiana; species Nicotiana tabacum. The sequence continues at coordinate 130,660,552 of NC_134098.1, forward strand.
GGAGGTCAGGGGTCTGACAAGAGACCTCGTCATTCCGGTGAGTTCAGTGATGCCTCATCTAGAGGCAGGAGTACTTTTGGTGGAGGCGATCCTCCCAGACCGTTTTATTCAGCGCTCCAGGCATCCCACGGTGCCTCAAGTGGTCGTGGTCCTCATATGCATTATTCCGACCAGCTAGCCTACAGTGCACCACCAGCTCCTATTAGTGCACCTCCACTCCAGAGTTATCAGGGTGGTTATTCGAGTCGACATGGTCAATTTGAGGGTCAGCAGTCACAGCAGCCGAGGTTATGTTATACTTGTGGTGATACGAGGCACCTTGCTAGATTTTTCCCTCGGGCAACGGGTAGCTCACAGCATCAGAGTTCTCAGTTTTTTTCTTATATTGTCTCATTCCTATGCCTAATTGCTATGTGGTGTACTAATGTTGTTCAATTTATCGTTCTTATCATGTTTACAGATTTTCTGGTGATAATTGAGTTTTTATTTCAAAGTTGAGATTGATGTTATGGAACCAAATATTGAAGTAAGGTTTGTACTTGTTATTCTCTCTCCCTGTTGTTATTTATGCATTGCATTATGGTAAGAGAGAGTGTTAATGCACGAAGGGTGATGTTGTGCCATATTGTGAGTGTTAATACACAAAGGGTGATGTCGTGCCATATTGTGAGTGTTAATGCACGAAGGGTGATGCCGTGCCATATTGTGAGTGTTAATGCACGAAGGGTGATGTCGTACTGTTTCTATTAATTTTATGGTGAGATTGAGAGTAAAAGCACGAAGGGTGATGTCGTGCATTTTTCCTTACTGTATTCACTATTCATGTTGATTCCTGGTATATTGACTACTCCGGTGATCATTATGTTGTAGTTCTTTATCTTGCATTCCCCTCAGTATGTTCCCCTTCCGACATTTCCTGTTTAGTTCTTCATTTCTGTTATTTGTATATACACTGTAAAATTGTACAGGTTGATTTGTAGGTGCCTTGCCTTAGCCTCGTCACTACTTCATCGAGGTTAGGCTCGACACTTACCAGTGCATGGGGTCGGTTGTACTGATACTGCACTCTGAACTTTCTGTACAGATTTTGATACCGGCTCGGGTTGATCGAGATTTTTGCTATTGGTCCACTGTCCGGAGCCTCAAGGTAGATATGTCGGCGTTCACAGATCTTGAAGTCCTCGTCTATCTTTTCTGCTCTACTGTTTCTTTCATACAGACAGTTGTATTTCTTTCAGACTATTACTTGTAGTAAATTCTAGAATGCTCGTGAGTTGTGACTCCAGATCCGGGTGGCAGTAATTAATACAGATTTATGATATTCTGCACTTATTATATTTCATCTTAGTTAATTATTGTTAATTACTGAATGGGAATAAGGAATTGGTTTAATGATTCTCTAATGTTGGCTTACCTAGCAAGTGAAATATTAGGCGTCATCACGGTCTCGTCGGTGGGATATTTCGGGTCGTGACAGTTGGTATCAGAGAACTAGGTTGCCTAGGTCTCACGATTCACGAGAAATCTTAGTAGAGTCTGGAGGATCGGTACGGAGACGTTTGTGCTTATCTTTCAGAGGCTATGAAGTTTAGGAACAAGTTTCACTTATATTCTTCTTTGTCGTGCAAATTTGGTTTCTCAATACTGATTGAACTCTTCTACTCTTATTCTCTCACAGATGGCGAGAACACGCACCGCTTCCTCAGTTGAGCAGCAGCCAGAGCCTCCACTGACAGCTCCTACGCGGGGCAGAGGTCGAGGCCGAGTCTGTGCCAGAGGCTGAGGCAGGGACAGCGCTCAGCCTAGGGCCCGAGCAGCAGCCCCAGCAGTGGAGCCTCAGATAGAGCTTGACGAGGAGGTTCCATCCCAGAGTGTTCCTACCGGCCAAGCTCAGGTTCCGGGGGAGTTCATTGCCACCCCAGTACTTCAGGACACTTTGGTCCGTTTGGTGGGCATTATGGAGAGTGTGGCCCAGACTGGCGCATTTCCCATGGCACCAGCAGTCTCTCTGGCTGGAGGAGGAGCCCATACTTCCACCACTCCCGCTCCGGAGCAGATAACTCCCCAGTATCAGGCTCCAGCAGCTCATCCAGTCGGATTAGTTCAGACGGTTATTGCGGCACAGGTCGGAGATGGACCAGCTATGTCTTCTGAGGCTTTATGGAGATTGGACAGGTTTACCAAGCTCTTTCCTGTTCACTTCAGTGGTTCTGCTTCAGAGGATCCCCAGGAGTATCTTGACAGCTGCCACGAGGTTCTACGAAACATGGGTATAATGGAGACCAATGGGGTCGATTTTGCTGCATTTCAGATGACTGGTTCCGCCAAGAAATGGTAGAGAGATTTCTTGTTGACCAGACCAGTTGGGTCGCCAGCTCTTACTTGGGATCGGTTCTCTCAGCTCTTCATAGAGAAGTCTCTGCCTATCACATTGAGAGAGGAGCATCGCCGTCAGTTTGAGCGTCTCCAACAGGGTAGTATGACTGTTACTCAGTATGAGACCCGTTTTGTGGATTTGGCCCGTCATGCCATTCTTCTACTTCCCACCGAGAGAGAGAGGGTGAGGAGGTTTATTGATGGACTTGATCAGCCTATTAGATTGTAGATGGCTAAGGAGACTGAGAGTGAGATTTCTTTTCAGGCGGCTGCTAATATCGCCAGACGAGTCGAAATGGTTCTTACTCAGGGAGGTCAGGGGTCTGACAAGAGACCTCGTCATTCCGGTGAGTTCAGTGGTGCCTCATCTAGAGGCAGGAGTACTTTTGGTAGAGGCGATCCTCCCAGGCCGTTTCATTCAGCGCTCCAGGCATCCCACGGTGCCTCAAGTGGTCGTGGCCCTCATATGCATTATTCCGACCAGCTAGCCTACAGTGCACCACCAGCTCTTATTAGTGCACCTCCACTTCAGAGTTATCAGGGTGGTTATTCGGGTCGACATGGTCAATTTGAGGGTCAGCAGTCACAGCAACCGAGGTTATGTTATACTTGTGGTGATACGAGGCAGATTGCTAGATTTTGCCCTCGGGCAACGGGCAGCTCACAGCATCAGAGTTCTCGTGTCATGGTTCCGGCACCAGTTGTTGCACCACCTGCTCAGCCAGCCAGAGGTAGGGGTCAGCACCTAGAGGTAGAGGCCAGACTGTTAGAGGTGGAGGTCAGGCCGTTAGAGGTGGAGACCAGCAAGTTAGAGGCCATCCCAGGGACGTAGTTAAGGGTGGTGGGCCCCAGCCCCGGTGTTATGCTTTCCCAGCCATGCCTGAGGCTGATTCATCTGATGATGTTATCACAGGTATTGTTTCAGTTTGCAGTAGAGATGCTTTAGTTCTATTTGATCCGGGATCTACTTACTCTTATGTGTCATCCTATTTTGCTTCCTATTTGGTTGTGCCCCGTGATTCTTTGAGTGCTCCTGTGTATGTGTCCACACCAGTGGGAGATGCTATTGTTGTAGATCGTGTTTATCGTTCGTGTGTGGTCACCTTTGGGAATCTTGAGACTCGTGTAGATCTTCTACTTCTTGACATGGTTGATTTTGATGTCATACTGGTTATGGATTGACTGTCACCTTATCATGCTATATTAGATTGTCATGCCAAGACACTAACCTTAGCCTTGCAGGGGTTGCTTCGATTAGAGTGGAGAGGGAATCTTGGCCATTCTTCCAGCAAGGTTATCTCTTATATGAAGGCTCGGCATATGGTCGAGAAGGGTTATCTAGCTTATTTGGCTTATGTCCGCGATTCTAGTGCGAAGGTTCCTTCCACAGATTCGGTGCCGGTTGTTCGTGAGTTTCCAGAGGTGTTTCCTGCAGACCTGCCGGGGATGCCACCCGACAGGGATATTGATTTCTGCATTGATTTAGCTCTGGGCACTCAGCCTATTTCCATTCCGCCATATCGCATGGCCCTGCCAAAGTTGAAAGAATTGAAGGAGCAGTTGCAAGATTTGCTTGATAAGGGCTTCATTAGACATAGTATCTCGCCCTGGGGTGCACCCGTGTTGTTTTTGAAGAAGAAAGATGGATCGATGAGGATGTGTATAGATTATCGGCAGTTGAACAAAGTCACTATCAAGAACAAGTATCCATTGCTGAGGATTAATGATTTAATTGATCAGCTTCAGGGTGCCAAGGTGTTTTCAAAGATTGATTTGAGATATGGCTACCATTATTTGAGGATTAAGGCATCCGATGTTCCTAAGACGGCTTTTCGGACTCTGTATGGGCATTCTGAGTTTCTAGTGATGTCATTTGGGCTCACAAATGCTCCAGCAGCATTCATAGATTTGATGAATCGGGTGTTCAAGCCCTACTTGGATTCCTTTGTGGTTGTGTTTATTGATGATATCTTGATCTACTTCCACAGTCGAGAGGAGCATGAGCAGCACCTTCAGATCGTTCTTCAAACTCTGGAAGGCAGCCAGTTATATGCTAAGTTCTCAAAATGCGAGTTTTGGTTGAGTTCAGTTGCTTTCTTGGGTCACGTTGTATCAGCAGAGGGTATTCAGGTAGATCCTAAGAAGATTGAGGCAGTTCAGAACTGTCTTAGATCCGCATCAGCTACAGAGATCCGTAGTTTCCTGGGTTTGGCAGGCTATTACCGTCGATTTGTGGAGGGATTTTCATCCATAGCAGCCCCGTTGACCAGATTGACCCAGAAGGGTGCCCCGTTCAGGTGGTCATATGAGTGTGAAGCGAGCTTTCAGAAGCTTAAGACAGCTTTGACTACGGCACCAGTATTGGTATTACCCACAGGTTCAGGATTTTATACAGTATATTGTGACGCATCTCGTATTGGTCTAGGTGCGGTGTTGATGCAGGGTGGAAAGGTTATTGCGTATGCTTCGCGGCAGCTGAAGGTTTATTAGAAGAATTACCCTGTTCATGATCTAGAGATGGCAGTCATTGTTCACGCGCTGAAGATTTTGAGGCATTATCTTTAGGCGTGCCATGTGAGGTATTCACTGATCATCGGTGCTTGCAGTATTTGTTCAAGCAGAAGGAACTAAATGTGAGGCAAAGGAGGTGGCTGGAGCTATTGAAAGACTATGATATCACTATATTGTACCATCCGGAAAAGGCTAATGTGGTGGCCGATGCATTGAGTATATTCCAGTTGGTGAGAGACCACTAGCATTGGAGGTTCATGCCTTGGCCAACCAGTTCGTGAGGTTAGATGTTTATGAGCCCAGTCGCGTTCTAGCTTGTATAGTTACTCGGTCTTCTTTGTTTGAGTGTATCAGAGATCGGCAGGATGACGATCCTTATTTACTTGTCCTTAGAGACACAGTTCAGCACGGTGGTGCCAAGAAGGTTACTGTTGGAGATGACGGAGTTTTGAGGATGCAGGGTCGTATTTGTGTGCCTAATGTGGATGGACTTCATGAGTTGATCCTTGAGGAGTCCCACAGTTCCCGGTATTCTATTCATCCGGGCGCCGCCAAGATGTATCAGGACTTGATACAGCATTATTGGTAGAGGCGAATAAAGAAGGACATAGTTGCCTATGTAGCTCGGTACCTAAATTGCCAGCATATAACGATGGTGCATTTACAATTGTTAGTATACGTAACTTAAATCTCTAACTCACTGTCTCAGATATTGTACCACCGTGGTGTTTTCTCCACTTTTTTGCCTGGAGAAAGCATACCCAATTGGTTCAGCTACAAATTCATTGATGCAGCAGATGTATATTGCACCCTACCAAATGTTGATAACCATAAAGTAATAAGTGGTTTGAGCATTTTCTTTGGGTACACATGTCCGGAAGCATACACCAACGTTGGATTGTACGACGGACCAGCCATTTGGTTAAGAAATCAGACAAAAGACATAAACTGGGCTCTTTATCCTGCTTGGTTTGGCCTTCCAGAGGATGAAATTAGTGGGATGATGTGGTTAAGTTATTGGAAAGTTGAGACTTTATTTAAACAAGGAGATGTCATTGAGGTTATGGGGTCTCCTCAGTTTGCTGCATTTAAGGAGCTTGGTGTTAAAATCTTTTACCTCGACGAGCAAACACAGAATATTTCTGATTCTAATGTGTGTAAAAGTAGCAACTCATTTGAAGATATTCTGAGGAACCACTTTAGTGATGAAGAACGTACTTACTACATTTGCACTTGAGATTTGCGATTGTCTGTATTTGATTAATCAATGCACTTGAAAAATTCTTGTATGAGATAAGAAGTAGAAGCAAATTCAGAATCTAGAACCAGGTTCAGAATGAGTGTAATATAGATCTTTTTTATTCTTAACTTTCTTACATGGTGTGGTGGTGATTAACACGAAATGATTAATTTATGTTTCTCTAACACAACTGCAATCAAAGTTCCTGGAAAAGGACTCCTAACATCATACATTAATATATTTCTATCGGCATTACCAAGAAATGGTGCAGTAAGATAGCAAGTATCTGAAATTTACAACGGAAATACTCAATAGGAGACACAGAAATAGAGATTGGAACTTGTGTCTTCCGCCTCATCCTTCACTTCCTCCTCCAACTCGCTTTTGTCAACCAATACTAGGACAACAGATTAGTGAACATAAATATAACTCGGACATTTATATTGTACCTAGGTAGTTTCTATACAAAGTTAAAGGCACACTTCAACAACAACAACAACAACAAACACAGTATAATCCCACATAGTGTGGGTCTGGGGAGGGTAACGTATATGCGGCCTTACCCCTAACTTGTTGAGATAGAGAGGCTATCTCCAATAAACCCTCGGCTCATGAAAGCATCACATTAATGAAGAGAAAAATAATAAGCGCAACAACAGGAAACTATGTAAAAGCAGCATAAATAACAATTAGATAATAAGATACCGAAATGACTGAAACAAACATGTAGTCATAGAAATATAATAACAACTAACTCAACATACTTCATCCCTTAGAATTTTTAACTCCATTGAAGCACATCTTTTTCAGCTTAAACAGCAAAAATCTAATTTTGGAAGTGTGAGTGCCAGAGTTTTTGGACTTGGAGTAGTTTCCCAACGAAACAACTGTTTTGCTATGAATGAAAACGTAGATTATGTCGTGTTTTGTATCGCCCCCCTCTAGCATTCTGGTGGTTTGCAATCGGAGATTGTAGGTCAAAACTCCTCTGTGTATACTAATGATCAACTCCCCATTTAGTATGCCAATGGGTTTTACATATGGATTCCAAGGACTAAAAATGTAGGACACAGGATGAAATCTTACATCATCAATGCGGATTGTCCTACTTAGACTCCAGTTGTAGTCGTCTTAGAGCTCCCATATATCTATTGTTGCCTCACCCAAGCTAGAAAATGCAAACTTGAAGAATAACACTTGACCTACCATCTCAAATAGGTGCATATGAGCATGTATACCTCGAGAAAGGTGGCCGCCACATTCTTCGCCTGGATGAGATGTGATATGAAAATTCTCCTTTTCAATGTCAAATACCATTATAGATGTTTTGCTAAGAACATGACAAGTATCACAATCACAACAACAGAATCTGTCAGCCATCCAATATATAGCTTTCTTTGTCCATGTTGGAGATCCCATTGATCTAGGCGCTATATGGGGGACGACATCACAAACCTTTTCCCATCTTGTTTCTGCTTCGATAGGATCCAAATAATCAGATAGCAATAAGCTAAGTCTAAGTATCTTGAATTCTACAAAACGGGGTGATTTTGTATTAACATATATCTAGATGGCATAATATTCCTTGGTCACTGGATGGAAAAAGAGTGTCTAGATTTGACCGAACGGGAGATCAAAGGTAACTAGTTCTTGAATGATAGGGTTTAGGATATAGTAGGAATAATCTTCGATAAAAAAGAGCAAATCATGGTAGGAAAAGAGAAGGTCACTGTGATGACCCAAAAGGTCATCTTATGTTTTACAATTCGAATTTGCACTCTTAAGCATTAAAATTTTTATTTTTTTATCCTCCTCGATTTGTGTGCGCAGTCCGGGCAGGTTTCCGGAAAGCTTCTATGTTGAAAATTGATAGAAATAAGAATTTATGCCTTAAAAGTTGATTTTAGTTGATTTCGGTCAGTATTTTTGATAAACGGGTCCGGATCTATATTTTAACGGTCCCGATGGGTCCTTATCGAATTATGGAACCTGGGTGTATGCCCGAAATCGAATTCGGAGGTCCCTAGCTCAAGTTATGAATTTTTGATAAAAATTAAAAATCTGAAAATTAATTATTTTTAAGAAATGATTGATGTTTGGCATTGCTAGTGCCGAGTCCGTATTCTGGTTCCGGAGCCCGGTACAGGTTCATTATGATATTTAAGACTTGTCTGTGAAATTTGGTGAGAAACGGAGTTGATTTGACGTGATTCGGACGTCCAGCTGAGAAGATATGAATTTTAAAGTGTTCTTGAGAATTTTATTTGATTTGGTGCTAAATTCGTAGTTCTAGGTATTATTTTGGCAATTTGATCGCGCGAGTAAGTTCGTATGATGTTTTTAGACTTGTGTGCATATTTGGTTTGGAGCCCCGAGGGCTCGGGTGAGTTTCTGATAGGCCACGGGATGTTTTGGACTTTGAAATTTTGGTTTTTTCTGTAGAGCCTGGGTTCTGGCATGTCTTTCTTCGCACTCGCGAACGCGAAGAGTAATTGATGAGGCAGGGATTTCTTCTTCGCGAATGCGAAGGCTTGGTCGCGAACGCGAAGCGATGGGGGAGTTAACCCTTCGCGAATGCGACAATCCCATCGCGAATGCGTAGTGTTAGGCACTGGGGAGGTGGAGTCAGCCTTTTCTTCATCGCGAATGCGAACACTGTCTCGCGAACGTGAAGACCAGGGAAGGGTAGCCTATGCAAACGCGAGCACTGTCTCGCGAACGCGAAGGCTTGGCAGCCTATACACTTCGCGAACGCGACAGTGCTCTCGCGAACGCGATGAACACAGTCGTCCAGCACTTAACAGAATCCAAACATGGGATTTAGCCAAAAATTCATTTTTCTCAAAAACCATACGGTGTGAGGCAATTTTTTAAGAGTTATTTCTTCCCCAAAGTGTTGGTAAGTGATTCTAAACCATTTTCTTTCAATTACCCATTACATTTCTTGAATTTTCAACCTAAAATGTAGAGTTTTCATGGTAGAATTAGGGGTTAGGGTAGAAACTAAGGATTTCTGGAATTTGGGGATTTAGACCTCAATTTGAGGTCGGATTCCAAAACCAATTATATATTCAGGCTCGGGGATGAATGGGTAAATGGATTTTGGTCCGAACCTCGGGTTTTGACCAAGCAGGCCCGAGGTCGATTTTTTGACTTTTTGGAGAAAAATTTGAGAAAATTTAACTTACGCAATATAATTGATTCCTTTAGCAATATTTGATATTATTGAGTCATTTTTGAATAGATGTGAGTGATTTGGAGGTGAATTCCAAAGGAAAAGCTGTGATTGAGAGTTAAGTGGCCTTCGGAGCGAGGTAAATGTTGGGTCTAACCCTGACTTGAGGGAATTAGGAACCGTAGATTACTTGCTAAGTGAAATTCATGTGAGCGGCGTATATGTGAGGGGATGAGTACTTATGCACCGCCAATTTACTTGTTTTCCATGTTTCTCAATTTTTTTCTTATATTGTCTCATTCCTATGCCTAATTGCTATGTGGTATACTAGTGTTGTTCAATTTATCGCTCTTATCATGTTTACGGATTTTCTGGTGATAATTGAGTTTTTATTTCAAAGTTGAGATTGATGTTATGGAACAAAATATTGAAGTAAGGTTTGTACTTGTTATTCTCTCTCCCTATTGTTATTTATGCATTGCATTATGGTAAGGGAGAGTGTTAATGAACGAAGGGTGATGCCGTGCTATATTGTGAGTGTTAATGCACGAAGGGTGATGCCGTGCCATATTGTGAGCGTTAATGCACGAAGGGTGATGTCGTGCCATATTGTGAGTGTTAATCACGAAGGGTGATGCCGTGTCATATTGTGAGTGTTAATGCACGAAGGGTGATGCCGTGCCGTTTCTATTAATTTTATGGTGAGATTGAGAGTAAAATCACGAAGGGCAATGTCGTATATTTTTCCTTACTGTATTCACTATTCTTATTGATTCTTGGTATATTGACTACTCCGGTGATCATTCTGTTGTAGTTCTTTATCTTGCATTCCCCTAAGTATGTTCCCCTCCCGACATTTCCTGTTTAGTTTTTCATTTCTGTTATTTCTATATACATTGTTAAATTGTACAGGTTGATTTGTAGGTGCCTTGCCTTAGCCTCGTCACTACTTCATCGAGGTTAGGCTCGACACTTACCAGTACATGGGGTCGGTTGTACTGATACTGCACTCTGCACTTTCTGTGCAGATTTTGATACCGGCTCGGGTTGATCGAGATTTTTGCTATTGGTCCACTGTCCAGATCCTCAAGGTAGATATGTCGGCGTTCACAGACCTTGAAGTCCCCGTCTATCTTTTATGTTCTACTGTTTCTTTCATTCAGACAGTTGTATTTCATTCAGACTATTACTTGTAGTAAATTCTAGAATGCTCGTGAATTGTGACTCCAGATACGGGTGGCAGTAATTAATACAGATTTATGATATTCTGAACTTATTATATTTCATCTTAGCAAATATTTGTTAATTACTGAATGTGAATAAGGAATTGGTTTAATGATTCTCTAACTTTAGCTTGCCTAGCAAGTGAAATGTTAGTCGCCATCACGGTCCCGTCGGTGGGAAATTTCGGGTCGTGACAGTTGGTATCAGAGCACTAGGTTGCCTAGGTCTCACGATTCACGAGCAAGCTTAGTAGAGTCTAGAGGATCGGTACGGAGACGTCTATGCTTATCTTCCAGAGACTATGAAGTTTAGGAACAAGTTTTACTTTTATTCTTCTATGTCGTGCGAATTTGCTTTCTCAATACAGATTGAACTCTTCCACTCTTATTCTCTTGCATATGGCGAGAACACGCACCGCTTCCTCAGCTGAGCAGCAGCCAGAGCCTCCAGTGACAGCTCCTACGTGGGGCTGAGGTCGAGGCCGAGTCTATGCCAAAGGCTGAGGCAGGGGCAGGGCTCAGCCTAGGGCCCGAGCAGCAGCCCCAGCAATGGAGCTTCAGATAGAACTTAACGAGGAGGTTCCATCCCAGAGTGTTCCTACCGGACCAGCTCAGGTTCCGGGGGAGTTCATTGCCACCCCAGTACTTTAGGACGCTTTGGTCCATTTGGTGGGCCTTATGGAGAGTGTGGCCCAGACTGGCGCATTTCCCATGGCACCAGCAGTCTCTCTGGCTGGAGGAGGAGCCCATACTTCCACCACTCCCCCTCCAGAGCAGATAACTCCCCAGTATCAGGCTCCAGCAGCTCATCCAGTCGGATTAGTTCAGACGGTTATTGCGGCACAGGTCGGAGATGGACCAGCTATGTCTTCTGAGACTTTATGGAGATTGGACAGGTTTACCAAGCTCTTTCCTGTTCACTTCAGTGGTGCTGCTTCAGAGGATCCCCAGGAGTATCTTGACAGCTGCCACGAGGTTCTACGAAACATGGGTATAATGGAGACCAATGGGGTCGATTTTGCTGCATTTCAGATGACTGGTTCCGCCAAAAAAATGGTAGAGAGATTACTTGTTGACCAGTCCAGTTTGGTCGCCTGCTCTTACTTGGGACCGGTTCTCTCAGCTCTTCATAGAGAAGTTTCTGCCTATCACATTGAGAGAGGAGCGTCGCCGTCAGTTTGAGCGTCTCCAGCAGGGTAGTATGACTGTTACTCAGTATGAGACCCGTTTTGTGGATTTGGCCCGTCATGCCATTCTTCTACTTCCCATCGAGAGAGAGAGGGTGAGGAGGTTTATTGATGGACTTGATCAGCCTATCAGATTGCAGATGGCTAAGGAGACTGAGAGTGAGATTTCTTTTCAGGCGGATGCTAATATCGCCAGACGAGTCGAAATGGTTCTTACTCAGGGAGGTCAGGGGTCTGACAAGAGACCTCGTCATTCCGGTGAGTTCAGTGATGCCTCATCTAGAGGCAGGAGTACTTTTGGTGGAGGTGATCCTCCCAGGCCGTTTTATTCAGCGCTCCAGGCATCCCACGGTGCCTCAAGTGGTCGTGGTCCTCATATGCATTATTCCGACCAGCTAGCCTACAGTGCACCACCAGCTCCTATTAGTGCACCTCCACTCCAGAGTTATCAGGGTGGTTATTTGAGTCGACATGGTCAATTTGAGGGTCAGCAGTCACAGCAGCCGAGGTTATGTTATACTTGTGGTGATACGAGGCACCTTGCTAGATTTTTCCGTCGGGCAACGGGCAGCTCACAGCATCAGAGTTCTCAGTTTTTTTCTTATATTGTCTCATTCCTATGCCTAATTGCTATGTGGTGTACTAATGTTGTTCAATTTATCGTTCTTAACATGTTTACAGATTTTCTGGTGATAATTGAGTTTTTATTTCAAAGTTGAGATTGATGTTATGGAACCAAATGTTGAAGTAAGGTTTGTACTTGTTATTCTCTCTCCCTGTTGTTATTTATGCATTGCATTATGGTAAGGGAGAGTGTTAATGCACGAAGGGTGATGTTGTGCCATATTGTGAGTGTTAATACACGAAGGGTGATGTCGTGCCATATTGTGAGTATTAATGCACGAAGGGTGATGCCGTGCCATATTGTGAGTGTTAATGCACGAAGGGTGATGTCGTACCATTTCTATTAATTTTATGGTGAGATTGAGAGTAAAAGCACGAAGGGTGATGTCGTGCATTTTTCCTTACTGTATTCACTATTCATGTTGATTCCTGGTATATTGACTACTCCGGTGATCATTATATTGTAGTTCTTTATCTTGCATTCCCCTCAGTATGTTCCCCTTCCGACATTTCCTGTTTAGTTCTTCATTTCTGTTATTTGTATATACACTGTAAAATTGTACAGGTTGATTTGTAGGTGCCTTACCTTAGCCTCGTCACTACTTCGTCGAGGTTAGGATCGACACTTACCAGTGCATGGGGTCGGTTGAACTGATACTGCACTCTACACTTTCTGTATAGATTTTGATACCGGCTCGGGTTGATCGAGATTTTTGCTATTGGTCCACTGTCCGGAGCCTCAAGGTAGATATGTCAGCGTTCACAGATCTTGAAGTCCTCGTCTATCTTTTCTGCTCTACTGTTTCTTTCATACAGACAGTTGTATTTCTTTCAGACTATTACTTGTAGTAAATTCTAGAATGCTCGTGAGTTGTGACTCCAGATCCGGGAGGCAGTAATTAATACAGATTTATGATATTCTGCACTTATTATATTTCATCTTAGTTAATTATTGTTAATTACTGAATGGGAATAAGGAATTGGTTTAATGATTCTCTAATGTTGGCTTACCTAGCAAGTGAAATATTAGGCGTCATCACGGTCTCGTCGGTGGGATATTTCGGGTCGTGACAGTTGGTATCAGAGAACTAGGTTGCCTAGGTCTCACGATTCACGAGAAATCTTAGTAGAGTCTGGAGGATCGGTACGGAGACGTTTGTGCTTATCTTCCAGAGGCTATGAAGTTTAGGAACAAGTTTCACTTATATTCTTCTTTGTCGTGCAAATTTGGTTTCTCAATACTGATTGAACTCTTCTACTCTTATTCTCTCACAGATGGCGAGAACACGCACCGCTTCCTCAGTTGAGCAGCAGCCAGAGCCTCCACTGACAGCTCCTACGCGGGGCAGAGGTCGAGGCCGAGTCTGTGCCAGAGGCTGAGGCAGGGACAGGGCTCAGCCTAGGGCCCGAGCAGCAGCCCCAGCAGTGGAGCCTCAGATAGAGCTTGACGAGGAGGTTCCATCCCAGAGTGTTCCTACCGGACCAGCTCAGGTTCCGGGGGAGTTCATTGCCACCCCAGTACTTCAGGATGCTTTGGTCCGTTTGGTGGGCCTTATGGAGAGTGTGGCCTAGACTGGCGCATTTCCCATGGCACCAGCAGTCTCTCTGGCTGGAGGAGGAGCCCATACTTCCACCACTCCCGCTCCGGAGCAGATAACTCCCCAGTATCAGGCTCCAGCAGCTCATCCAGTCAGATTAGTTCAGACGGTTTTTGCGGCACAGGTCGGAGATGGACCAGCTATGTCTTCTGAGGCTTTATGGAGATTGGACAGGTTTACCAAGCTCTTTCCTGTTCACTTCAGTAGTTCTGCTTCAGAGGATCCCCAGGAGTAACTTGATAGCTGCCACGAGGTTCTACGAAACATGGGTATAATGGAGATCAATGGGGTCAATTTTGCTGCATTTCAGATGAATAGTTCCGCCAAGAAATGGTAGAGAGATTACTTGTTGACCAGACCAGTTGGGTCGCCTGCTCTTACTTGGGATCGGTTCTCTCAGCTCTTCATAGAAAAGTTTCTACCTATCACATTGAGAGAGGAGCGTCGCCGTCAGTTTGAGCGTCTCCAACAGGGTAGTATGACTGTTACTCAGTATGAGACCCATTTTGTGGATTTGGCCCGTCATGCCATTCTTCTACTTCCCACCGAGAGAGAGAGGGTGAGGAGGTTTATTGATGGACTTGATCAGCCTATTAGATTGTAGATGGCTAAGGAGACTGAGAGTGAGATTTCTTTTCAGGCGGCTGCTAATATCGCCAGACGAGTCGAAATGGTTCTTACTCAGGGAGGTCAGGGGTCTGACAAGAGACCTCATCATTCCGGTGAGTTCAGTGGTGCCTCATCTAGAGGCAGGAGTACTTTTGGTAGAGGCGATCCTCCCAGGCCGTTTCATTCAGCGCTCCAGGCATCCCACGGTGCCTCAAGTGGTCGTGGCCCTCATATGCATTATTCCGACCAGCTAGCATACAGTGCACCACCAGCTCTTATTAGTGCACCTCCACTCCAGAGTTATCAGGGTGGTTATTCGGGTCGACATGGTCAATTTGAGGGTCAGCAGTCACAGCAACCGAGGTTATGTTATACTTGTGGTGATACGAGGCACATTGCTAGATTTTGCCCTCGGGCAACGGGCAGCTCACAGCATCAGAGTTCTCGTGTCATGGTTCTGGCACCAGTTGTTGCACCACCTGCTCAGCCAGCCAGAGGTAGGGGTCAGCACCTAGAGGTAGAGGCCAGACTGTTAGAGGTGGAGGTCAGGCCGTTAGAGGTGGAGACCAGCAAGTTAGAGGCCATCCCAGGGATGTAGTTAAGGGTGGTGGGCCCCAGCTCCGGTGTTATGCTTTCCCAGCCATGCCTGAGGCTGATTCATCTGATGATGTTATCACAGGTATTGTTTCAGTTTGCAGTAGAGATGCTTTAGTTCTATTTGATCCGGGATCTACTTACTCTTATGTGTCATCCTATTTTGCTTCCTATTTGGTTGTGCCCCGTGATTCTTTGAGTGCTCCTGTGTATGTGTCCACACCAGTGGGAGATGCTATTGTTGTAGATCGTGTTTATCGTTCGTGTGTGGTCACCTTTGGGAATCTTGAGACTCGTGTAGATCTTCTACTTCTTGATATGGTTGATTTTGATGTCATACTGATTATGGATTGACTGTCACCTTATCATGCTATATTAGATTGTCATGCCAAGACACTAACCTTAGCCTTGCAGGGGTTGCTTCGATTAGAGTGGAGAGGGAATCTTGGCCATTCTTCCAGCAAGGTTATCTCTTATGTGAAGGCTCGGCATATGGTCGAGAAGGGTTATCTAGCTTATTTGGCTTATGTCCGCGATTCTAGTGCGAAGGTTCCTTCCACAGATTCGGTGCCGGTTGTTCGTGAGTTTCCAGAGGTGTTTCCTGCAGACCTGCCGGGGATGCCACCTGACAGGGATATTGATTTCTGCATTGATTTAGCTCTGGGCACTCAGCCTATTTCCATTCCGCCATATCGCATGGCCCTGCCAAAGTTGAAAGAATTGAAGGAGCAGTTGCAAGATTTGCTTGATAAGGGCTTCATTAGACATAGTATCTCGCCCTGGGGTGCACCCGTGTTGTTTTTGAAGAAGAAAGATGGATCGATGAGGATGTGTATAGATTATCGGCAGTTGAACAAAGTCACTATCAAGAACAAGTATCCATTGCTGAGGATTAATGATTTAATTGATCAGCTTCAGGATGCCAAGGTGTTTTCAAAGATTGATTTGAGATATGGCTACCATCATTTGAGGATTAGGGAATCCGATGTTCCTAAGACGGCTTTTCGGAATCTATATGGGCATTCTTAGTTTCTAGTGATGTCATTTGGGCTCACAAATGCTCCAGCAGCATTCATAGATTTGATGAATAGGGTGTTCAAGCCCTACTTGGATTCCTTTGTGGTTGTGTTTATTGATGATATCTTGATCTACTCCCACAGTCGAGAGGAGCATGAGCAGCACCTTCAGATCGTTCTTCAAACTCTGGAAGGCAGCCAGTTATATGCTAAGTTCTCAAAATGCGAGTTTTGGTTGAGTTCAGTTGCTTTCTTGGGTCACGTTGTATCAGCAGAGGGTATTCAGGTAGATCCTAAGAAGATTGAGGCAGTTCAGAACTGGCTTATATCCCTATCAGCTACAGAGATCCGTAGTTTCCTGGGTTTGGCGGGCTATTACCGTCAATTTGTGGAGGGATTTTCATCCATAGCAGCCCCGTTGACCAGATTGACCCAGAAGGGTGCCCCGTTCAGGTGGTCAGATGAGTGTGAAGCGAGCTTTCAGAAGCTTAAGACAGCTTTGACTACGGCACCAGTATTGGTATTACCCACAGGTTCAGGATTTTATACAGTATATTGTGACGCATCTCGTATTGGTCTAGGTGCGGTGTTGATGCAGGGTGGAAAGGTTATTGCGTATGCTTCGCGGCAGCTGAAGGTTTATTAGAAGAATTACCCTGTTCATGATCTAGAGATGGCAGTCATTGTTCACGCGCTGAAGATTTTGAGGCATTATCTTTACGGCGTGCCATGTGAGGTATTCACTGATCATCGGTGCTTGCAGTATTTGTTCAAGCAGAAGGAACTAAATGTGAGGCAAAGGAGGTGGGTGGAGCTATTGAAAGACTATGATATCACTATATTGTACCATCCGGAAAAGGCCAATGTGGTGGCCGATGCATTGAGTATATTCCAGTTGGTGAGAGACTACTAGCATTGGAGGTTCATGCCCTGGCCAACCAGTTCGTGAGGTTAGATGTTTATGAGCCCAGTCGCATTCTAGCTTGTATAGTTACTCGGTCTTCTTTGTTTGAGCGTATCAGAGATCGGCAGGATGACGATCCTTATTTACTTGTCCTTAGAGACACAGTTCAGCACGGTGGTGCCAAGAAGGTTACTGTTGGAGATGACGGAGTTTTGAGGATGCAGGGTCGTATTTGTGTGCCTAATGTGGATGGACTTCATGAGTTGATCCTTGAGGAGTCCCACAGTTCCCGGTATTCTATTCATCCGGGCGCCGCCAAGATGTATCAGGACTTGATACAGCATTATTGGTGGAGGCGAATGAAGAAGGACATAGTTGCCTATGCAGCTCGGTACCTAAATTGCCAGCATATAACGATGGTGCATTTACAATTGTTAGTATACATAACTTAAATCTCTAACTCACTGTCTTAGATATTGTACCACCATGGTGTTTTCTCCACTTTTTTGCCTGGAGAAAGCGTACTCAATTGGTTCAGCTACAAATTCATTGATGCAGCAGATGTATATTGCACCCTACCAAATGTTGATAACCATAAAGTAATAAGTGGTTTGAGCATTTGCTTTGTGTACACATGTCCGGAAGCATACACCAACGTTGGATTGTACGACGGACCAGCCATTTGGTTAAGAAATCAGACAAAAGACATAAACTGGGCTCTTTATCCTGCTTGGTTTGGCCTTCCAGAGGATGAAATTAGTGGGATGATGTGGTTAAGTTATTGGAAAGTTGAGACTTTGTTTCAACAAGGAGATGTCATTGAGGTTATGGGGTCTCCTCAGTTTGCTGCATTTAAGGAGCTTGGTGTTAAAATCTTTTACCTCGACGACCAAACACAGAATATTTCTGATTCTAATGTGTGTAAAAGTAGCAACTCGTTTGAAGATATTCTGAGGAACCACTTTAGTGATGAAGAACGTACTTACTACATTTGCACTTGAGATTTGCGATTGTCTGTATTTGATTAATCAATGCACTTGAAAAATTCTTGTATGAGATAAGAAGTAGAAGCAAATTCAGAATCTAGAACCAGGTTCAGAATGAGTGTAATATAGATCTTTTTTATTCTTAACTTTCTTACATGGTGTGGTGGTGATTAACACGAAATGATTAATTTGTGTTTCTCTAACACAACTGCAATCAAAGTTCCTGGAAAAGGACTCCTAACATCATACATTAATATATTTCTATCAGCATTACCAAGAAATGGTGCAGTAAGATAGCAAGTACCTGAAATTTACAACGGCAATACTCAATAGGATTCACAGAAATAGAGATTGGAACTTGTGTCTTCCGCCTCATCCTTCACTTCCTCCTCCAACTCGCTTTTGTCAACCAATACTAGGACAACAGATTAGTGAACATAAATATAACTCGGACATTTATATTGTACCTAGGTAGTTTCTATACAAAGTTAAAGGCACACTTCAACAACAACAACAACAACAAACACAGTATAATCCCACATAGTGTGGGTCTGGGGAGGGTAACGTATATGCGGCCTTACCCCTACCTTGTTGAGATAGAGAGGCTATCTCCAATAAACCCTCGGCTCATGAAAGCATCACATTAATGAAGAGAAAAATAATAAGCGCAACAACGGAAAACTATGTAAAAGCAGCATAAATAACAATTAGATAATAAGATACCGAAATGACTGAAACAAACATGTAGTCATAGAAATATAATAACAACTAACTCAACATACTTCATCCCTTAGAATTTTTAACTCCATTGAAGCACATCTTTTTCAGCTTAAACAGCAAAAATCTAATTTTGGAAGTGTGAGTGCCAGAGTTTTTGGACTTGGAGTAGTTTCCCAGCGAAACAACTGTTTTGCTATGAATGAAAACGTAGATTATGTCGTGTTTTGTATCGCCCCCCTCTAGCATTCTGGTGGTTTGCAATCGGAGATTGTAGGCCAAAACTCCTCTGTGTATACTAATGATCAACTCCCCATTTAGTATGCCAATGGGTTTTACATATGGATTCCAAGGACTAAAAATGTAGGACACAGGATGAAATCTTACATCATCAATGCGGATTGTCCTACTTAGACTCCAGTTGTAGTCGTCTTAGAGCTCCCATATATCTATTGTTGCCTCACCCAAGCTAGAAAATGCAAACTTGAAGAATAACACTTGACCTACCATCTCAAATAGGTGCATATGAGCATGTATACCTCGAGAAAGGTGGCCGCCACATTCTTCGCCTGGATGAGATGTGATATGAAAATTCTCCTTTTCAATGTCAAATACCATTATAGATGTTTTGCTAAGAACATGACAAGTATCACAATCACAACAACAGAATCTGTCAGCCATCCAATATATAGCTTTCTTTGTCCATGTTGGAGATCCCATTGATCTAGGCGCTATATGGGGGACGACATCACAAACCTTTTCCCATCTTGTTTCTGCTTCGATAGGATCCAAATAATCAGATAGCAATAAGCTAAGTCTAAGTATCTTGAATTCTACAAAACGGGGTGATTTTGTATTAACATATATCTAGATGGCATAATATTCCTTGGTCACTGGATGGAAAAAGAGTGTCTAGATTTGACCGAACGGGAGATCAAAGGTAACTATTTCTTGAATGATAGGGTTTAGGATATAGTAGGAATAATCTTCGATAAAAAAGAGCAAATCATGGTAGGAAAAGAGAAGGTCACTGTGATGACCCAAAAGGTCATCTTATGTTTTACAATTCGAATTTGCACTCTTAAGCATTAAAATTTTTATTTTTTTATCCTCCTCGATTTGTGTGCGCAGTCCGGGCAGGTTTCCGGAAAGCTTCTATGTTGAAAATTGATAGAAATAAGAATTTATGCCTTAAAAGTTGATTTTAGTTGATTTCGGTCAATATTTTTGATAAACGGGTCCGGATCTATATTTTAACGGTCCCGATGGGTCCTTATCGAATTATGGAACCTGGGTGTATGCCCGAAATCGAATTCGGAGGTCCCTAGCTCAAGTTATGAATTTTTGATAAAAATTAAAAATCTGAAAATTAATTATTTTTAAGAAATGATTGATGTTTGGCATTGCTAGTGCCGAGTCCGTATTCTGGTTCCGGAGCCCGGTACAGGTTCATTATGATATTTAAGACTTGTCTGTGAAATTTGGTGAGAAACGGAGTTGATTTGACGTGATTCGGACGTCCAGCTGAGAAGATATGAATTTTAAAGTGTTCTTGAGAATTTTATTTGATTTGGTGCTAAATTCGAAGTTCTAGGTATTATTTTGGCAATTTGATCGCGCGAGTAAGTTCGTATGATGTTTTTAGACTTGTGTGCATATTTGGTTTGGAGCCTCGAGGGCTCGGGTGAGTTTCTGATAGGCCACGGGATGTTTTGGACTTTGAAAATCTGGTTTTTTCTGTAGATTCTGGGTTCTGGCATGTCCTTCTTCGCGTTCGCGAAGGTCCTCTCGCGAACGCGAAGAGTAACTGATGAGGCAGGGATTTCTTCTTCGCGAATGCGAAGGCTTGGTCGCGAACGCGAAGCGATGGGGGAGTTACCCTTCGCGAACGCGACAATCCCATCGCGAATGCGTAGTGTTAGGCACTGGGGAGGGGGAGTCAGCCTTTTCTTCATCGCGAATGCGAACACTGTCTCGCGAACGCGAAGACCAGGGAAGGGTAGCCTATGCGAACGCGAGCACTGTCTCGCGAACGCGAAGGCTTGGCAGCCTATACACTTCGCGAACGCGACAGTGCTCTCGCGAACGCGATGAACACAGTCGTCCAGCACTTAACAGAATCCAAACATGGGATTTAGCCAAAAATTCATTTTTCTCAAAAACCATACGGTGTGAGGCGATTTTTTAAGAGTCATTTCTTCCCCAAAGTGTTGGTAAGTGATTCTAAACCATTTTCTTTCAATCACCTATTACATTTCTTGAATTTTCAACCTAAAATGTAGAGTTTTCATGGTAGGGGTTAGGGTAGAAACTAAGGATTTCGGGAATTTAGGGATTTAGACCTCAATTTGAGGTTGGATTCCAAAACCAATTATATATTCGGGCTCGGGGATGAATGGGTAAATGGATTTTGGTCCGAACCTCGGGTTTTGACCAAGCGGGCCCGGGGTCGATTTTTCGACTTTTTAGAGAAAAAATTGGGAAATTTTAACTTACGCAATATAATTGATTCCTTTAGCAATATTTGATATTATTGAGTCATTTTTGAATAGATGTGAGTGATTTGGAGGTGAATTCCAAAGGAAAAGCTGTGATTGAGAGTTAAGTGGCCTTCGGAGCGAGGTAAATGTTGGGTCTAACCCTGACTTGAGGGAATTAGGAACCTTAGATTACTTGCTAAGTGAAATTCATGTGAGCGGCGTATATGTGAGGTGACGAGTACTTATGCACTGCCAATTTACTTGTTTTCCATGTTTCTCAATTTTTTTCTTATATTGTCTCATTCCTATGCCTAATTGCTATGTGGTATACTAGTGTTGTTCAATTTATCGCTCTTATCATGTTTACGAATTTTCTGGTGATAATTGAGTTTTTATTTCAAAGTTGAGATTGATGTTATGGAACCAAATATTGAAGTAAGGTTTGTACTTGTTATTCTCTCTCCCTATTGTTATTTATGCATTGCATTATGGTAAGGGAGAGTGTTAATGAACGAAGGGTGATGCCGTGCCATATTGTGAGTGTTAATGCACGAAGGGTGATGCCATGCCATATTGTGAGTGTTAATGCACGAAGGGTGATGTCGTGCCATATTGTGAGTGTTAATGCACGAAAGCTGATGCCGTGTCATATTGTGAGTGTTAATGCACGAAGGGTGATGCCGTGCCATTTTTATTAATTTTATGGTGAGATTGAGAGTAAAATCACGAAGGGTAATGTCGTACATTTTTCCTTACTGTATTCACTATTCTTGTTGATTCTTGGTATATTGACTACTCCGGTGATCATTCTGTTGTAGTTCTTTATCATGCATTCCCCTAAGTATGTTCCCCTCCCGACATTTCTTGTTTAGTTTTTCATTTCTGTTATTTGTATATACATTGTTAAATTGTACAAGTTGATTTGTAGGTGCTTTGCCTTAGCCTCGTCACTACTTCATCGAGGTTAGGCTCGACACTTACCAGTACATGGGGTCGGTTGTACTGATACTGCAGTCTGCACTTTCTGTGCAGATTTTGATACCGGCTCGGGTTGATCGAGATTTTTGCTATTGGTCCACTGTCCGGATCCTCAGGGTAGATATGTCGGCGTTCACAGACCTTGAAGTCCCCGTCTATCTTTTATGTTCTATTGTTTCTTTCATTCAGACAGTTGTATTTCATTCAGACTATTACTTGTAGTAAATTCTAGAATGCTCGTGAATTGTGACTCCAGATACGGGTGGCAGTAATTAATACAGATTTATGATATTCTGAACTTATTATATTTCATCTTATCAAATATTTGTTAATTACTGAATGTGAATAAGGAATTGGTTTAATGATTCTCTAACTTTAGCTTGCCTAGCAAGTGAAATGTTTGTCGCCATCACGGTCCCGTCGGTGGGAAATTTCGGGTCATGACAGTTGGTATCAGAGCACTAGGTTGACTAGGTCTCACGATTCACGAGCAAGCTTAGTAGAGTCTGGAGGATCGGTACGGAGACGTCTATGCTTATCTTCCAGAGACTATGAAGTTTAGGAACAAGTTTTACTTCTATTCTTCTATGTCGTGCGAATTTGCTTTCTCAATACTGATTGAACTCTTCTACTCTTATTCTCTTGCATATGGCGAGAACACGCACCTCTTCCTCAGCTGAGCAGCAGCCAGAGCCTCCAGTGACAGCTCCTACGCGGGGCTGAGGTCGAGGCCGAGTCTATGCCAGAGGCTGAGGCAGGGGCAGGGCTCAGCCTAGGGCCCGAGCAGCAGCCCCAGCAATGGAGCTTCAGATAGAACTTGACGAGGAGGTTCCATCCCAGAGTGTTCCTACCGGACCAGCTCAGGTTCCGGGGGAGTTCATTTCCACCCCAGTACTTTAGGACGCTTTGGTCCATTTGGTGGGCCTTATGGAGAGTGTGGCCCAGACTGGCGCATTTCCCATGGCACCAGCAGTCTCTCTGGCTAGAGGAGGAGCCCATACTTCCACCACTCCCCCTCCGGAGCAGATAACTCCCCAGTATCAGGCTCCAGTAGCTCATCCAGTCGGATTAGTTCAGACGGTTATTGCGGCACAGGTCGGAGATGGACCAGCTATGTCTTCTGAGGCTTTATGGAGATTGGATAGGTTTACCAAGCTCTTTCCTGTTCACTTCAGTGGTGCTGCTTCAGAGGATCCCCAGGAGTATCTTGATAGCTACCACGAGGTTCTACGAAACATGGGTATAATGGAGACCAATGGGGTGGATTTTGCTGCATTTCAGATGACTGGTTCCGCCAAAAAAATGGTAGAGAGATTACTTGTTGACCAGACCAGTTTGGTCGCCTGCTCTTACTTGGGACCGGTTCTCTCAGCTCTTCATAGAGAAGTTTCTGCCTATCACATTGAGAGAGGAGCGTCGCCGTCAGTTTGAGCGTCTCCAGCAGGGTAGTATCACTGTTACTCAGTATGAGACCCGTTTTGTGGATTTGGCCCGTCATGCCATTCTTCTACTTCCCACCGAGAGAGAGAGGGTGAGGAGGTTTATTGATGGACTTGATCAGCCTATCAGATTGCAGATGGCTAAGGAGACTGAGAGTGAGATTTCTTTTCAGGCGGATGCTAATATCGCCAGACGAGTCGAAATGGTTCTTACTCAGGGAGGTCAGGGGTCTGACAAGAGACCTCGTCATTCCGGTGAGTTCAGTGATGCCTCATCTAGAGGCAGGAGTACTTTTGGTGGAGGTGATCCTCCCAGGCCGTTTTATTCAGCGCTCCAGGCATCCCACGGTGCCTCAAGTGGTCGTGGTCCTCATATGCATTATTCCGACCAGCTAGCCTACAGTGCACCACCAGCTCCTATTAGTGCACCTCCACTCCAGAGTTATCAGGGTGGTTATTCGAGTCGACATGGTCAATTTGTGGGTCAGCAGTCACAGCAGCCGAGGTTATGTTATACTTGTGGTGATACGAGGCACCTTGCTAGATTTTTCCCTCGGGCAACGGGCAGCTCACAGCATCAGAGTTCTCAGTTTTTTTCTTATATTGTCTCATTCCTATGCCTAATTGCTATGTGGTGTACTAATGTTGTTCAATTTATCGTTCTTATCATGTTTATAGATTTTCTGGTGATAATTGAGTTTTTATTTCAAAGTTGAGATTGATGTTATGGAACCAAATATTGAAGTAAGGTTTGTACTTGTTATTCTCTCTCCCTGTTGTTATTTATGCATTGCATTATGGTAAGGGAGAGTGTTAATGCACGAAGGGTGATGTTGTGCCATATTGTGAGTGTTAATACACGAAGGGTGATGTCGTGCCATATTGTGAGTATTAATGCACGAAGGGTGATGCCGTGCCATATTGTGAGTGTTAATGCACGAAGGGTTATGTCGTACCATTTCTATTAATTTTATGGTGAGATTGAGAGTAAAAGCATGAAGGGTGATGTCGTTCATTTTTCCTTACTGTATTCACTATTCATGTTGATTCCTGGTATATTGACTACTCCGGTGATCATTATGTTGTAGTTCTTTATCTTGCATTCCCCTCAGTATGTTCCCCTTCCGACATTTCCTGTTTAGTTCTTCATTTCTGTTATTTGTATATACACTGTAAAATTGTACAGGTTGATTTGTAGGTGCCTTGCCTTAGCCTCGTCACTACTTCATCGAGGTTAGGCTCGACACTTACCAGTGCATGGGGTCGGTTGTACTGATACTGCACTCTGAACTTTCTGTACAGATTTTGATACCGGCTCGGGTTGATCGAGATTTTTGCTATTGGTCCACTGTCCGGAGCCTCAAGGTAGATATGTCGGCGTTCACAGATCTTGAAGTCCTCGTCTATCTTTTCTGCTCTACTGTTTCTTTCATACAGACAGTTGTATTTCTTTCAGACTATTACTTGTAGTAAATTCTAGAATGCTCGTGAATTGTGACTCCAGATCCGGGTGGCAGTAATTAATACAGATTTATGATATTCTGCACTTATTATATTTCATCTTAGTTAATTATTGTTAATTACTGAATGGGAATAAGGAATTGGTTTAATGATTCTCTAATGTTGGCTTACCTAGCAAGTGAAATATTAGGCGTCATCACGGTCTCGTCGGTGGGATATTTCGGGTCGTGACAGTTGGTATCAGAGAACTAGGTTGCCTAGGTCTCACGATTCACGAGAAATCTTAGTAGAGTCTGGAGGATCAGTACGGAGACGTTTGTGCTTATCTTCCAGAGGCTATGAAGTTTAGGAACAAGTTTCACTTATATTCTTCTTTGTCGTGCAAATTTGGTTTCTCAATACTGATTGAACTCTTCTACTCTTATTCTCTCACAGATGGCGAGAACACGCACCGCTTCCTCAGTTGAGCAGTAGCCAGAGCCTCCACTGACAGCTCCTACGCGGGGCAGAGGTCGAGGCCGAGTCTGTGCCAGAGGCTGAGGCAGGGACAGGGCTCAGCCTAGGGCCCGAGCAGCAGCCCCAGCAGTGGAGCCTCAGATAGAGCTTGACGAGGAGGTTCCATCCCAGAGTGTTCCTACCGGACCAACTCAGGTTCCGGGGGAGTTCATTGCCACCCCAGTACTTCAGGACGCTTTGGTCCGTTTGGTGGGCCTTATGGAGAGTGTGGCCTAGACTGGCGCATTTCCCATGGCACCAGCAGTCTCTCTGGCTGGAGGAGGAGCCCATACTTCCACCACTCCCGCTCCGGAGCAGATAACTCCCCAGTATCAGGCTCCAGCAGCTCATCCAGTCGGATTAGTTCAGACGGTTATTGCGGCACAGGTCGGAGATGGACCAGCTATGTCTTCTGAGGCTTTATGGAGATTGGACAGGTTTACCAAGCTCTTTCTTGTTCACTTTAGTGGTTCTGCTTCAGAGGATCCCCAGGAGTATCTTGACAGCTGCCACGAGGTTCTATGAAACATGGGTATAATGGAGACCAATGGGGTCGATTTTGCTGCATTTCAGATGACTGGTTCCGCCAAGAAATGGTAGAGAGATTTCTTGTTGACCAGACCAGTTGGGTCGCCTGCTCTTACTTGGGATCGGTTCTCTCAGCTCTTCATAGAGAAGTTTCTACCTATCACATTGAGAGAGGAGCATCGCCGTCAGTTTGAGCGTCTCCAACAGGGTAGTATGACTGTTACTCAGTATGAGACCCGTTTTGTGGATTTGGCCCGTCATGCCATTCTTCTACTTCCCACCGAGAGAGAGAGGGTGAGGAGGTTTATTGATGGACTTGATCAGCCTATTAGATTGTAGATGGCTAAGGAGACTGAGAGTGAGATTTCTTTTCAGGCGGCTGCTAATATCGCCAGACGAGTCGAAATGGTTCTTACTCAGGGAGGTCAGGGGTCTGACAAGAGACCTCGTCATTCCGGTGAGTTCAGTGGTGCCTCATCTAGAGGCAGGAGTACTTTTGGTAGAGGCGATCCTCCCAGGCCGTTTCATTCAGCGCTCCAGGCATCCCACGGTGCCTCAAGTAGTCATGGCCCTCATATGCATTATTCCGACCAGCTAGCCTACAGTGCACCACCAGCTCTTATTAGTGCACCTCTACTCCAGAGTTATCAGGGTGGTTATTCGGGTCGACATGGTCAATTTGAGGGTCAGCAGTCACAGCAACCGAGGTTATGTTATACTTGTGGTGATACGAGGCACATTGCTAGATTTTGCCCTCGGGCAACGGGCAGCTCACAGCATCAGAGTTCTCGTGTCATGGTTCCGGCACCAGTTGTTGCACCACCTGCTCAGCCAGCCAGAGGTAGGGGTCAGCACCTAGAGGTAGAGGCCAGACTGTTAGAGGTGGAGGTCAGGCCGTTAGAGGTGGAGACCAGCAAATTAGAGGCCATCCCAGGGACGTAGTTAAGGGTGGTGGGCCCCAGCCCCGGTGTTATGCTTTCCCAGCCATGCCTGAGGCTGATTCATCTGATGATGTTATCACAGGTATTGTTTCAGTTTGCAGTAGAGATGCTTTAGTTCTATTTGATCCGGGATCTACTTACTCTTATGTGTCATCCTATTTTGCTTCCTATTTGGTTGTGCCCCGTGATTCTTTGAGTGCTCCTGTGTATGTGTCCACACCAGTGGGAGATGCTATTGTTGTAGATCGTGTTTATCGTTCGTGTGTGGTCACCTTTAGGAATCTTGAGACTCATGTAGATCTTCTACTTCTTGACATGGTTGATTTTGATGTCATACTGGTTATGGATTGACTGTCACCTTATCATGCTATATTAGATTGTCATGCCAAGACACTAACCTTAGCCTTGCAGGGGTTGCTTCGATTAGAGTGGAGAGGGAATCTTGGCCATTCTTCCAGCAAGGTTATCTCTTATATGAAGGCTCGGCATATGGTCGAGAAGGGTTATCTAGCTTATTTGGCTTATGTCCGTGATTCTAGTGCGAAGGTTCCTTCCACAGATTCGGTGCCGGTTGTTCGTGAGTTTCCAGAGGTGTTTCCTGCAGACCTGCCGGGGATGCCACCCGACAGGGATATTGATTTCTGCATTGATTTAGCTCTGGGCACTCAGCCTATTTCCATTCCGCCATATTGCATGGCCCTGCCAAAGTTGAAAGAATTGAAGGAGCAGTTGCAAGATTTGCTTGATAAGGGCTTCATTAGACCTAGTATCTCGCCCTGGGGTGCACCCGTGTTGTTTTTGAAGAAGAAAGATGGATCGATGAGGATGTGTATAGATTATCGGCAGTTGAACAAAGTCACTATCAAGAACAAGTATCCATTGCTGAGGATTAATGATTTAATTGATCAGCTTCAGGGTGCCAAGGTGTTTTCAAAGATTGATTTGAGATATGGCTACCATCATTTGAGGATTAGGGCATCCGATGTTCCTAAGACGGCTTTTCGGACTCTGTATGGGCATTCTGAGTTTCTAGTGATGTCATTTGGGCTCACAAATGCTCCAGCAGCATTCATAGATTTGATGAATCGGGTGTTCAAGCCCTACTTGGATTCCTTTGTGGTTGTGTTTATTGATGATATCTTGATCTACTCCCACAGTCGAGAGGAGCATAAGCAGCACCTTCAGATCGTTCTTCAAACTCTGGAAGGCAGCCAGTTATATGCTAAGTTCTCAAAATGCGAGTTTTGGTTGAGTTCAGTTGCTTTCTTGGGTCACGTTGTATCAGCAGAGGGTATTCAGGTAGATCCTAAGAAGATTGAGGCAGTTTAGAACTGGCTTAGATCCGCATCAGCTACAGAGATCCGTAGTTTCCTGGGTTTGGCGGGCTATTACCGTCGATTTGTGGAGGGATTTTCATCCATAGCAGCCCCGTTGACCAGATTGACCCAGAAGGGTGCCCCGTTCAGGTGGTCAGATGAGTGTGAAGCGAGCTTTCAGAAGCTTAAGACAGCTTTGACTACGGCACCAGTATTGGTATTACCCACAGGTTCAGGATTTTATACAGTATATTGTGACGCATCTCGTATTGGTCTAGGTGCGGTGTTGATGCAGGGTGGAAAGGTTATTGCGTATGCTTCGCGGCAGCTGAAGGTTTATTAGAAGAATTACCCTGTTCATGATCTAGAGATGGCAGTCATTGTTCACGCGCTGAAGATTTTGAGGCATTATCTTTACGGCGTGCCATGTGAGGTATTCACTGATCATCGGTGCTTGCAGTATTTGTTCAAGCAGAAGGAACTAAATGTGAGGCAAAGGAGGTGGGTGGAGCTATTGAAAGACTATGATATCACTATATTGTACCATCCGGAAAAGGCCAATGTGGTGGCCGATGCATTGAGTATATTCCAGTTGGTGAGAGACCACTAGCATTGGAGGTTCATGCCCTGGCCAACCAGTTCATGAGGTTAGATGTTTATGAGCCCAGTCGCGTTCTAGCTTGTATAGTTACTCGGTCTTCTTTGTTTGAGCGTATCAGAGATCGGCAGGATGACGATCCTTATTTACTTGTCCTTAGAGACACAGTTCAGCACGGTGGTGCCAAGAAGGTTACTGTTGGAGATGACGGAGTTTTGAGGATGCAGGGTCGTATTTGTGTGCCTAATGTGGATGGACTTCATGAGTTGATCCTTGAGGAGTCCCACAGTTCCCAGTATGCTATTCATCCGGGCGCCGCCAAGATGTATCAGGACTTGATACAGCATTATTGGTGGAGGCGAATGAAGAAGGACATAGTTGCCTATGTAGCTCGGTACCTAAATTGCCAGTATGTAAAGTGTGAGCATCAGAGACCTGGTGGTTAACTTCAGAGGTTAGATATTCCTGAGTGGAAGTGGTAGCGTATCACTATGGATTTTGTTGTTGGACTCCCACGGACTCAGAGGAAGTTCAATGCAGTTTGGGTTATTGTAGGCAGGCTGACTAAGTCAGCGCATTTCATTCTTGTGGCAGTTACTTATTCCTCGGAGCGGTTGGCAGAGATTTACATTCGTGAGATCGTCCGTCTTCACGGTGTGCCCGTGTCTATCATTTATGATCGAGGTACGCAGTTTACCTCGCACTTTTGGAGGGCAGTTCAGCGTGAGTTGGGTACGTGGGTTGAGTTAAGCACAATATTTTATCCTCAAACGGACGGGCAGTCCGAGCGTACTATTCAGATCTTGGAGGATATGCTCTGCGCTTGTGTTATAGACTTCGGAAGATCGTGGGATCAATTCTTGCCCCTTGCAGAGTTCGCCTATAACAACAGCTACCAGTCGAGCATTCAGATGGCTCCCTATGAGGCATTATATGGTAGGCGGTGTCGGTCGCCAGTTGGGTGGTTCGAGCCGGGAGAGGCTCGGTTGTTGGGCACAGACTTAGTACAGGATGCCTTGGATAAGGTCAAGATTATTCAGGATTAACTTCGCACAGCTCAGTCCAGCCAGAAGAGTTATGCCGACCGTAGAGTTCGTGATGTTGCATTCATGGTCGGAGAGAGTGTTACTTCGGGTATCACCCATGAAGGGTGTAATGAGGTTCGATAAGAAGGGCAAGTTGAGCCCTAGGTATATCGGACCTTTTGAGATTCTGGAGAGAGTGGGAGAGGTGGCTTACAGGCTTACGTTGCCACCTAGTTTAGTAGTTGTTCATCCGGTATTCCATGTGTCCATGCTTCGAAAGTATCACGGTGATCCATCCCATTTGTTAGATTTCATCTTTGTCTAGTTGAACAAGGATTTGACTTACGAGGAGGAGCCGGTGGCAATTCTAGCCCGACAAGTTCGCCAGTTGAGATCACAGAGTTACCCTTCAGTTCAAGTGTAGTGGAGAGGTCAGCCTATTGAGGCAGCTACTTGGGAGTCCGAGTCCGATATGCGAGGTAGATATCCCCACCTTTTCACCAGCCCAAGTACTTTTCTATATCCGTTCGAGGACAAACAGTTGTTTTAGAGGTGGAGAATGTGATGACCCAAAAGGTCATCTTATGTTTTAGAACTCGAATATGCGCTCCTAAGCCTTAAAATCTCTTTTTTTTTACCCTCTTTGATTTGCGTGCGCAGTCCGGGCAGGTTTTCGGAAAACTTCTATGTTTCCGGGGAGTCAGCATTTTCTTCATCGCGAACGCGAACATTGTCTCGCGAACACGAAGACCAGGGAAGGGTAACCTATGCGAACGCAAGCATTGTCTCGCGAATGCGAAGGCTTGGCAGCCTATACTCTTCGCGAACGCGACAGTGCTCTCGTGAACGCGACGAACACTATCGCCCAGCACTTAACAGAATTCAAACACGGGATTTAGCCAAAAAATCATTTTTCTCATAAATCAAACGGTGTGAGGCGATTTTCTAAGAGTCATTTCTTTCCCAAAGTGTTGGTAAGTGATTCTAAACCATTTTCAACCTAAAATCTAGAGTTTTCATGGTAGAATTAGGGGTTAGGGTAGAAAGACTAGAAACTGGGGATTTCGGAAATTTGGGGATTTAGACCTCAATTTGAGGTCGGATTCCAAAATCAATTATATATTCAGGCTCGGGGATGAATGGGTAAATGAATTTTGGACCGAACCTCGGGTTTTGACCAAGCGGGCTCGGGGTCGATTTTTCGACTTTTTGGAGGAAAATTTGGGAAAATTTAACTTACACAATATAATTGATTCCTTTAGTAATATTTGATATTATTTAGTCATTTTTGAATAGATACGAGTAGTTTGGAGGTGAATTCCAAAGGAAAAGCTGTGATTGAGAATTAAGTGGCCTTCGGAGCGAGGTAAATGTTGTGTCTAACCCTGACTTGAGGGAATTAGGAACCTTAGATTACTTGCTAAGTGAAATTCATGTGAGCGGCGTATATGTGAGGTGATGAGTACTTATGCGCCGCCAATTTACCTGTTTTCCATGTTTCTTAGTTTTTTCTTATATTGTCTCATTCCTATACCTAATTTCTATATGGTATACTAGTGTTGTTCAATTTATCGTTCTTATCATATTTATAGATTTTCTGGTGATAATTGAGTTTTTATTTCAAAGTTGAGATTGATGTTATGGAACCAAATATTAAAGTAAGGTGTGTACTTGTTATTCTCTCTCGCTGTTGTTATTTATGCATTGTATTATGGTAAGGGGGAGTGTTAATGCACGAAGGGTGATGCCGTGCCATATTATGAGTGTTAATGTACGAAGGGTGAAGTCGTGCCATATTGTGAATGTTAATGCACGAAGGGTGATGCCGTGCCATATTGTGAGTGTTAATGCACGAAGGGTGATGTCGTGCCATATCGTGAGTGTTAATGCACGAAGGGTGATGCCGTGCCGTTTCTATTAATTTTATGGTGAGATTGAGAGTAAAAGCACGAAGGGTAATGCCGTGCATTTTTTCTTACTGTATTTACTATTTTTGTTGATTCCTGGTATATTGACTGCTCCGGTGATCATTCTATTGTAGTTCTTTATCTTGCATTCCCTTAAGTATGTTCCCCTCCCGACATTTCCTGTTTAGTTCTTCATTTCTGTTATTTGTATATACACTATTAAATTGTACAGGTTGATTTGTAGGTGCCTTGCCTTAGCCTCGCCACTACTTCGTAAAGGTTAGGCTCGACACTTACCAGTACATGGGGTCAGTTGTACTGATACTGCACTCTGCACTTTCTATGTAGATTTTGATAGCGGCTCGGGTTGATCGAGATTTTTACTATTGGTCCACTGTCCGGATCCTCAAGGTAGATCTGTCGGCGTTCACAGACCTTGAAGTCCCCGTCTATCTTTTATGTTCTACTGTTTCTTTCATTCAGACAGTTGTATTTCTTTTAGACTATTACTTGTAGTAAATTCTAGAATGCTCGTGAATTGTGACTTCAGATCCGGTGGCAGTAATTAATACAGATTTATGATATTCTACACTTATTATATTTCATCTTAGTTAATTATTGTTAATTACTAAATGGGAATAAGGAATTGGTTTAATGATTCTCTAACGTTGGCTTGCCTAGCAAGTGAAATGTTATGCGCCATCACGGTTCCGTCGGTGAAAAATTTCGGATCGTGACAGTCAGACACGTCATAAATTTGATCACCCGATAGCGTTGAACTCGCTGAAATTTGTTTACTACTTCTCTTCTTCTCGAGAAATAGGAGTTTCATCTCATAGCCATTACGGAGTTCTAACATAATATTGAACTCCAGCACACCAAAAGTTCCAGCATAATATGTTGGATTATGGAACTCCTGCATATAAACTCCCCGAATATTATGTTGAAACTTCAGCACACGAAAGTTTCAGCACATTATGTTGGAAGCTCATATGTAAAATAAATTCGAACTCCAGCATATTATGCTGGAATATTTCCGGAATTGTAAGGGTGTTTTTGTTCGGATTTTATCTTTACATGAAATATTGGCTAAATTTTAATTACTTTTGAAATTGTGATTATTTTTTAATTACCAGCAGTAAATTTGACTAATTTTTATTTTTTTTCAATTGAAAGGGGATGATGAATAAAAAGGATAAAATATCTGACCCGCTAATTTGACGCTCCCATAGCTAATTTGGAACTTGGACAGATCAAAAGACTATTTGACTAAGAATGAAAAGAAACAGCTATTTCGACTAGCTTTTTCTTTTTACCCATTCTTAAATTATTATTACTTTCTGTTTTTTTCGAGTAGGATATTAAATTATACTCTTTCAGTCCTTCGCAAAATCTAGTCTCCCGTTTGCAAAATGTTGTTCAATATAGTTTATAGGGGAAAAAACACTTATTAAAAAAAATAACGACAAACAACACTAGCATATATGAATTGAAATTAGGAAAACGAAAATGGCAGAAGAAAAATTGAAAGGATTTACAATGAATCGACAATTCAAAATAATATTTGTACAATCAAAATATTTATAAGAAAATACATGCAAATTTTTCTAGTAAATATGGAGTAATTAATAACTGGTAGCTAAAATATTACTATCACATATCAAATTATACCGAAAGCTAGTGTGTTTTCATTGTTGGTGTATATATATATATTAATAAATCTAAAAAGATAACGGTGACTAATTTTCTGGACTTGATACATAATCAAACCCCAGAGAAATAGATACAAAAATGAAGCAAGCCTCTTGCTACTGTTATAAAATAAAGACTATAAAGTAAAGACAAGTATAGAGAGAAACTAATATATTATTCAAATTTCAAACTTATGTACATAATGAACTGAATTCTCCTCTATTTATAGAAAAAAGGAAGATGTTGTATAAGCTGCTACTGCAAGCTGCTGTGTAAGCTGCTGTGTAAGCTGTTGGTAAGCTGCTACTCTGAGTTGTTGTGCCAGATATAGATAATCTTCTATCATGGGTAATATTTATCCATAACGGAGTACCGAAAGGATAAGCTTCTTCAGGAGGCTTATTTCCAATAGAGTACTAAATAGATAAACATATTTACGATGGAGTCTCATATGGATAAGCTTCTTCAGGAAGCTTATTTACAACGGAGTACTAAATGAACATCCATAATATAATATATTTATAACACTTCCCCTTGGATATTCATTAAAAGATAATGTGACTCATTAAAACCTTACTAGGAAAAAAAATATGTGGGAAAAAATCTCAGTGAAGGAAAAAGAGTACACATATTTAGTAATACGCATTGCTAGCTGCCTCATTAAAAACCTTATAATGAAAACCCTGCGGGAAAAAACCTTAGTAAGGAAAAAAGAGTACATCGCGTATTTTACTCCCCCTCATGAAAACTTTGTTTCAAATATTTAAGTCTCCGCATTCCAATCTTGTATACCATCTTCTCAAAAGTTGAAGTTGGTAAAGATTTAGTGAATAAATCTGCCGGATTATCACTTGAACGGATTTGTTGCACATCAATGTCACTATTTTTCTGAAGATCGTGTGTGTAGAATAATTTTGGTGAAATGTGCTTCGTTCTATCTCCTTTTTATAAATCCTCCCTTCAATTGGACTATGCATGCAGCATTATCTTCATATAAAATTGTGGGTCTTTTCTCACATTCCAAACCATATTTTTCTCGGTGCATTCCCTACTTGCTTCATGAATAGCTATTATTTCAGCATAATTTGAAGAAGTAGCAACAATAGATTGCTTTGTGGAGCGCCATGATATGATAGTACCTCCACATGTAAACACGTACCCGGTTTGAGATCTAGCTTTATGGGGATCAGATAAATAACCTGTATTTGCATAACCAACAAGATCTGCACTATCTTTGTTAGCATAAAATAAACCCATATCAAGAGTTCCCTTTAAATATCGCAATATATGCTTAATCCCATTCCAATGTCTCCGTGTAGGAGAAGAACTATATCTTGCAAGTAAATTAACAGAAAATGTTATGTCAGGCCTTGTAGCATTAGCAAGATACATTAATGCACCAATTACACTGAGATAGGGTACTTCGGGACCAAGGAGTTCCTCATCCTCTTCTGGAGGTCGGAACAAATCATTATTCACTTCAAGTGATCGAACAACCATTAGTGTACTCAATGGGTGCACTTTGTCCATGTAAAAGCGTTTTAAGACCCTTTCTGTATAGACAGATTGATGGATAAAGATCTCGTCTGCTAAATGTTCAATTTGCATACCAAGAAAAAGTTTTGTCTTTCCAAGATCTTTCATCTCAAATTCTTTCTTAAGATATTCAATTTCCTTTTGAAGCTCTTCTGAAGTTCCAACAAGATTTATGTCATCAACATAAACAGCAAGTATAACAAATTCTGAAGCCATTATCTTTATAAAAATACATGGACAAATAACATCATTTATGTAACCCTCTTTCAGCAAATATTTACTGAGGCGTTTATACCACATGCACCCAGATTGATTTAAACCGTACAAAGATTTTTGTAATCTGATTGAGTACATTTTCCGAGATTTTGAATATGCTTCAGGCATTTTAAATCCTTCAGGGATTTTCATGTAAATTTCATTATCAAGTGACCCATACAAATAAAATGTAACCACATCCATTAGATGTATTTCAAGCCTTTCACGTAAGGCTAAACTGATGAGATATCGAAATGTTATGGCATCCATAACTGGTGAATATGTTTCTTCATAATCAACTCCAGGTCGTTATGAGAATCCTTGTGTAACAAGGCGAGCCTTCTATCTTTAAACTTCATTTTTATCATTCTTTTTTCGCACAAAAACCCATTTATGACCAACTGGCTTTATACCAACAGGTATTTGGACTACTGGTCCAAAGACCTCTCTTTTAGAAAGTGACTTCAATTCCGATTGAATTGACTTTTGCCATTTTGGCCAATCAGATCTTTGTCGACATTCTTCGACAGATCGGGGTTCAAGATTCTCACTATCTTGCATAATGTTAAGTGCAACATTATATGCAAAAATATTATCCACCACTATTTCAGATCCATTTAAATTAATTCCATCACCAGTAGAATTTATTAAAAGTTCCTCACTCACTTGAGTCTCAGGTTCATTGATTTCTTTAGGAATCTCAGAACTAATCAGATCTTGGGTCTCTTGAGGAGATCCCTTCATAATATCATTTTGATCATTTGTCAATTTTCTTTTTCTAGGATTTCGATCCTTAGAACCCAAAGGTCAACCACGCTTCAGGTGTGCTTTAGGTTCACTAGCTCTCATGCTAGTAGATGGTCCTGCTGGGACATCAATTCGAATAAGCACATTCTCTGCAGGGATATGCGACTTAGTTATCCTTTTCAAATCAGTAAATGTGTCTGGCATTTGATTTGCTATATTCTGTAAATGGATGATCTTCTGGACCTCCTGATTACATATAGGGGTACGTGGATCAAAGTGAGATAATGATGAAACTTTCCACACAATTTCTCTTTTGATTTCCTTTTTCTCTCCCCCTAATTGTGGGAAATTTGTTTCATCAAATCGACAATCTGCAAATTGAGCAGTAAATAAATCTCTCGTCAATGGTTCAAAATAGCGAATAATAGAGGGTGATTCAAACCCAATATATATTCCTAACCTTCGTTGGGGCTCATCTTACTGCGCTGTGGTGGTGCTACTGGCACATATACAGCACATCCAAAAATTCGTAGATGGGCAATATTTGGTTCATGACCAAAAACTAATTGTGACAGAGAATATTTATTATAATGTGTTGGTCTGAGACGGATAAGTGATGCTGTGTGCAAGATAGCATGGCCCCAAACAGTATTGGGCAATTTTATTTTCATAAGTAGTGGTCTTGCTATCAATTGCAGTCGTTTAATAAATGACTAGGCAAGGCCATTTTGAGTATGAACATAAGCTACAGGATGTTCAACTTTTATTCCAACTGATAGGCAGTAATTATCAAAAGCTTGAGATGAGAATTCTCTAGCATTATCAAGGCGAATAGCCTTTATAGGATAATCTGGGAGTTGTGCCCTTAATCGAATTATTTGGGCTAATAACTTTGCAAATGCCAGGTTGCGAGATGATAGTAGGCATACATGAGACCATCTTGAAGATGCATCTATTAGGACCATAAAATATCTAAATAGCCCACTTGGTGGGTGAATAGGTCCACATATATCCCCATGCATACATTCTAAAAAGGCAGGAGACTCAATCCAACCTTCATTGGTGATGGTCTAGTGATCATTTTGCCTTGATAACAAGCATCACAAGAAAATTCATCATTTGTAAGAATCTCCAGTTTCTTTAATGGATGCCCTCTCGAATTTTCAGTAATTTGTCTCATCATTATTGATCCAGGATGGCCCAAACGGCCATGCCAAAGAACAAAAGTATTTGAATCAGTAAACTTCTGGTTTACGATAGAGTGTGCTTCAACTGTACTAATATTTGAATAGTATAAGCCAGAAGATAAAGTTGGTAACTTTTCTACAATGCATTTCTAACCAGATAAATATCCGACCTTTATTTTGATGTTTTTCCATGATTATTTTTGTTGGTTATCATTTCTATCCGTATTTGGATTGTAAAAATTAGGGTTTTGAGCCCCAAGTTATGAGATGGTAAATCCTTGATTTGAGCGTCAATTCATGGGCAACATTGGATGATTTTTGGAATATAAACTATATAAGTTATGCGTAATAATTATTTTCGATAATTTTCGAAATCCAGGCACGTGAGCCCGAGGGTTGACTTTATTGACTTTTCGAGCGGAGTTGGGAATCATTATAAATTGTTAAATTATAAGCATTGGAGTATATTTTGATTGATTTTCACGTTGTTTGACTAGTTTCAGAATGGTTGGATTTGAGTTGAGGTGTTAGAGAGGTGTTGGAGCCGGTTATGGAATTTCGTAGCGAGATAAGTCTCCTTTCTAATCTTGTGATGGGGAAACTACCCCCTAGGCAATGTAATTGTTATGTGCTACTAGTTATGGGTGCTACGTACGCACGAGGTGAATATTCTTTGTAATACAAAGATATTCCAC
Source organism: Nicotiana tabacum (assembly GCF_000715075.1). Classification (NCBI taxonomy): domain Eukaryota; kingdom Viridiplantae; phylum Streptophyta; class Magnoliopsida; order Solanales; family Solanaceae; genus Nicotiana; species Nicotiana tabacum. The sequence continues at coordinate 130,698,592 of NC_134098.1, forward strand.
GTTTATTTCATCTATTGTCTCAACATGATACCCATTTCGGCGGATATCTATAAAACTCAACAAGTTTCTTCAGGACTTCGAGGAGAACAATGCATTGTCAATAATAAGTTTTGTTCCCTTAGACAGAAATACAGTAGCTCTTCCGGAGCCTTCAATTAAACTTATATTACCAGAAATTGTTGAAACATTTGCTTTTTCCTTATGCAAATAAGAAAAGTATTTCTGATCTTTGAATATGGCATGAGTTGGTCCACTATCAATTACACAAATATCTTCATGATTGGTCTTTGATCCAAACATAATTTGAGGATTATCCATTGATGTGTGGCTATAATTCCATAGTTTCGTACATTATGTGCCTTGCATTTTACATGATTTAATGATAAATTACACTTTATTTATGCATAATGGAGTCTATTTTATGTGTAGGTGAATTGGAGATGAAAGTAGAGCAAAATGGATACTTAAACGTTGAAAGTGTGCTCGAGAACAGTGAAAAGGAGAGACCTGGCGAGGCCAGCCAAAGGCCATGCTGGACCAGGCTTTAGCCTGGCGAGGCCAGCCAAATTCCAGTCGTTAGGCTGGCGACGCCAGGCCTGAGGCCAAGTCCAATCCGACTTTTGAAGACTTAATTCGTTCCGGGTTTGACTAAGACTCGGCCCACACGTTTAGGATTTCTTCTACACATATAAATAGACCTAAAAACATCACTTGGAGGGGGGGTTTCAGCAGCCACGTTTTTGGGCAGCTAGAGGCAAGAAGAGCTGGTGGAATCACCCCTTGGAGTTAGAATCATTATTTCTACATCTTTTCATCTTTACTCTCTATTTTAATTATGCAAAATATTTGGGATATTGTTACTATGAGTATGAGTAGCTAACTTCCTAATCTAGGGTTTTGATGAAACCTATTGAAGGATAATTTTATTGTTACGTTAATATAGATTTGTCGTAGTATTTTCTCTATTTGTTGAACTATATTATTCTTGTGATTGATTGAAAGGCCCTCAATTAGCTGTGCCTATTTAGTATGTATTACTCGGGAGAGAGTGAATATTTAAGTAGTTGTTGAACAACATCACTCCTAAACGTATATGAGGGATCAATACTGAGGTTTAAAGGTGGGATTAGGGATAATGAAACCTTGGTGCGATCTGAGTGAGTTGTACTTAATGCCAACTAGCATAATTTGGGAGAATATGTCTAGTAAATTATGGTAATTACTCGGGAGAGAGTTACGATAGTTAGAGTGCTCATGGTCGATAGAGAAGACTTAGGCAAATTTATAGGAAACGTAGCGGAAAGGATTCCGACAATTGGGGAAATCATAACTCTATACCTCCTTAGTCTTGTCTAGAATTTCATCCATGTTAGTTGATAATTTTACTGCTTTATAATATTTTCTAGTTAATTAGTAGAAATAAAAATCAAATCTTTATAACTAGAAAATTACTTGAACTTGTGTTTCTTTGCAATATTGAACAGTTGTAGCTAAGCCTTAGTTCTCTGTGGGATTCGACTCCGAACTTGTAAACCGGATTATATTTGCAACGACCGCTTAGTCCTTTTTATAAGGCATAGTTGGGCGTGATCATCCATATTTTTTAAAATGACATAAACAAAATAAATATGATAGTAAACATCATTTTCAAAGCATAACTTTTATTTATGTACAATAATTACATAACTATACTATCTATTACAAACAACAAAATTAAAATATTTACATTTCTACAGATTCACTACCGATCACATGACTTATTTTTCCTTCTGGGAGTGCAAAATAATAAGCTACATCCAAATGCATGAAGTTTAAATTATTTTCAGAAATAAAATTTGCTTCAGCATTTTTCTCTGTCTTCTTCAGGGAGACTTGATGCAGCTCAACCAAGTGCTTTGGCGTACGACATGTACGTGACCAGTGCCCTTTTCCTCCACATCTATAGCATGCATTTTTTGGCTTTGCTGCTTGCATCGCTTCATGCTTTTGTTCCTTCCTTTTCCACTGCTGGTGGTGAGGAGGGTTCTTTGGTGCATTGTTATTACCACGATTAGAGTTTCCTCCCCGACCACGGCCATGACCACGACTGGGGCCACGTCCTCTTCCACGCTTAGCTTGGTGGAAGTTCGTCTCATTCACTTCAGGGAATGGACAAGAACCAGTAGGTCGGCTTTCATGATTTTTCATTAATAGCCCATTATGTTGCTCGGCTACAAGAAGATGTGAGATAAGTTCAGAATACTTTTTGAATCCCATCTCTCGATATTGCTGTTGCAGGAGCATATTCGAGGCATGAAAAGTGGTGAAAGTTTTCTCCAACATATCATGATCAGTAATATTATCACCGCATAGTTTCAATTGGGAAATAATTCTGAACATAGCAGAATTATACTCACTGATAGATTTAAAATCTTGTAGCCTTAGATGAGTCCAATCATAGCGTGCCTGTGGAAGAACGACCATTTTCAGGTGGTCATATCTATTTTTTAAATTATTCCACGGTATGACTGGATCTTTAACAGTAAGATATTCCATTTTCAAGCCCTCATCAAGGTGATGTCGTAGGAATATCATTGCTTTGGCACGGTCTTGGTTTGATGCCTGATTTTTATCTTTGATGATGTCTGCCAGACCCATCGCATCAAGATGAATTTCGGCATCAAGCACCCAAGACATGTAACTTTTGCCCGATATATCCAGGGCTACAAACTCAAGTTTAGAAAGATTTGACATTATTTAGAAAAAGAAAGTTCGTACCTCTGATACTTTCAAAGTATTTTCTCGAGATGGCAGAGTCTCGTGCTGATAACGTGTTATAAAATAAAGACTATAAAGTAAAGACAAGTATAGGGAGAAACTAATATATTATTCAAACTTCAAACTTATGTACATAATGAACTGAATTCTCCTCTCTTTATAGAAGAAAGGAAGCTGTTGTGTAAGCTGCTACTGCAAACTGCTACTGCAAGTTGCTTGTAAGCTGCTACTCTAAGTTGTTGTGCTAGATATATATAATCTTCTACCATGGGTAATATTTATCCATAACAGAGTACCGAAAGGATAAGCTTCTTCAGGAGGCTTATTTCCAATAGAGTACTAAATAGATAAACATATTTACAACGGAATCTCGTATGGATAAGTTTCTTCATGAAACTTATTTACAACAGAGTACTAAATGAACATTAATAATATAATATATTTATAATAGCTACAACAATTGTACTTACAAAAAGCTAAAATATTTTATGACGTCAACCTAAGGAAAAAAAAAAAACATTATTGCAAATCCATAAAGTTGTCATTTTCTAACAACTGCCTTCACTTTTTTATTCAATCAGATCGCCAAAGTTGGAAATAGATGGCTCCTTAATTAAGAAAATATTCCTGCCTGTAATATTGTTTTGTTCCTTCCCTTTGAATCAATAATTGTTTCATGTAGCTAGAGCTTTGTTGAATTGGGTATGGAGCAAGCTATACCCTCGTTGCCTTCTATTTCTAGATGTTCATATCATGTATTCTTGAGTTTCAGAGCCAAAGACACTGGCAAGACTTTCACTGACCATCTCCATAGAAATTTGGTGAGAGCTGGGTTTCATGTATTCAAATGTGATGACGATGATTATGACGGTGAAAAGGAGAAAAAAGAGGACTTGAAGTCAAAATTGCAGAAGGCAATAGAGCAATCGAAGATGTCAGTGATTGTATTGTCCCAAAACTACGCATCATCGGAAAAGTATCTTGATTTGCTTGTCATGATTTTGGAGCAAAAGAGGAATTTTGGGCACATAGTTTTGCCTGTCTTCTTTCACGTGGATCCTTCTGATGTTAGGAAGCTAAAGGGAAGTTTTGGTCAGCCCTTTTCTGTAAATGGTGAGAGTCAAAAGTTAAGAGATTGGAGAAATGCTCTCAAGGAAGTTGCTGATTTGGGAGGGATGCCCTTGCAAAATCAAGCTGATGGGTAACTATTTCCCCTCAACTTCTGTTACAAATAGTATCTTTGATTCTCCATTACATGCCTCTTGCAAGTGGTCAAGATTTTTTCTTTTGTACTAAAGTCAGTAATTTTATCAAAATTAACCAAGAAAAGTAGAACATACAAAGTTCATTAGTTGTTTTTTAGGTATTCTAAATTTTAATTTTGACTTTTTTCTGTGTATTCCGTCTTATGCGGTAAATACTTACCTGCACCGAGTGTTTACCCCAAACCAATTCAACTTCAAACAGACATTAATTAATCATGATAAGTGATAGAAGTGAATGTGCAAACACATGTCATGTTTCTATTGATTTAGTGTAAACGCTCGGTCCGCAGGGATGGAGCCAATGAAGAAGTTACGGGTTCATCTGAACCCAGGAGCTTCGGCTTAGGCTCTGTAGAAGTGTTAAAAATTTGACTAACTAAGTGTAAAAAATAGAGTATGAACCCATTAAATTAGACACGATGTGGTAAAGTTCCGATTTTGAACCCATAAAGTTCAAATCTTGAATCCGCCCCTGCCGGTGCGGGTAAGTTTTTATACTGATCCAGTAAGGGTGGAAATCTTGGAGCATATGATCTATACTCTACAACTTGAGAATCAATGTTAGAGTGAAATTTATTATATACATCTAGGTTAAATATGTTGATTATAACATACACAATCCTTAATGATTGCGATAATTAGGCATCTAGGTAATTAGGGAAATCTCCTTATTTCATGCGCTTAAACACTTCTTTATCATGATCTCTTTAATGTTTATTACCACCAGTTCAGTAAAAGTTTCCTTTTTTCTCGTGTTTCATTATGTTGATCAGGACTTGTCAAAAAAAGGAAAAAGTTGAACAATAGCTAAATTGTTTTTTGTAGAACTGATGGCTGGTGGCATCAGTATGTTGTTGAAATACGGAGGCGCTGTGTCCTTCTAATGCCCCTTCATATTATTAGATTAAAGTCTTTAGGTCTTTGTAATCCTGAAGATTATAAATTCTTCATCTGTATGTATTTCAGTATTTATCTTTTTTCAATTTTATAGAGTACTTCTCTATAACATATTTCTGTTTCCCATCACCCTATGTTTGTTTAGCTCTTCAATTCAGATTTTAATGGCCTTCACATTTTAATCGGAACTTGTAGACATGAGTCAAAGTTCATTGAGAATATTGTTGAAGTGATTGCAAGCAAGCTACGTCCCAGAGCCTTAAACAATGCTCCTTACCTCATCGAAATCAGTTATCGGGCTGAAGATATTATCTTGTGGTTACAAGATAGATCAACTAATGTAGGGCTATATGTGATCTGTGGGATTGGTGGAATTGGGAAGACAACCCTTGCCAAATTTGCCTATAACTCAAGTGCAAGATCATTTGAAGGAAGCAGCTTTCTTGCAAACATCAGTGAAACTGCAAAACAATGTAATGGCTTAGTTCGTCTGCAGAAGCAAGTTTTTTATGATATTGTTGGAAACAAAGAGAGGATATCCAATGCTGATGAAGGAATTATGATGATTGAAGATGCCCTACGCTATAAACAAATTCTTCTTGTGCTTGATGATATTGATGAAGTTGACCAGATAGATACAATTTTAGGAATGAGAGAATGGCTTAATCCTGCTAGTAAAATCATTATAACAACGAGGCATGAGTCATTGCTAAAGCCTTCTGTACCTCACAAGGTACTTAAAGTAGAAGCCTTGAATAAAATGGATTCCCTAAAGCTTTTTAGCTTGCATGCCTTCGGAGAAGATCATCCTTTGGAAATTTATCTTGAGCTCTCAAAACGGGTTGTTATTCAATGTGCAGGACTTCCTTTAGCTCTTCGTGTTTTAGGTTCAGCTCTGTCGGGTAGAAGACCAGAAATATGGGGAAGTGCATTAGAAAAGCTGGAAACAATCCCCGATGGTCATGTCATTGAAAAACTTAAAGTGAGTTTTTACTCTCTAGAAGATGACCATGACAAAAATATATTCCTTCATATAGCTCTTTTCTTTCTTGGGATGGATAGAGACGACTCCGTCAGAATACTGAATGGATGTGGTTTTCACACAATAATTGGAATGCAAAACCTCATTGATAGAAGTCTTTTGACAATCAATGACCTAAATAAGTTGGAGATGCATCAGTTGCTTCGAGACCTTGGGAGAGATATCGTTCGTAGGGAATCGCAGGATCCTGGAAAACGCAATAGACTTTGGAATAACAAGGATTCTTTCAGAGTGTTGAACGATAAGACTGTAAGACATTTAGTATGTGTGTTCTGCCCGTCATTGCCCTTCTTTGATGTGCCATACCCTCGCAATTTATTTTTTTCTTTCCAAATTTCCTGTTAGGGCACTGAAAGGATTGAAGGGATCAGCCTTGACATACCTATGTTGATGGAAGATAAATCAGCCAAAAGATTTTTCAATGGCTCGAAAAGCCGCTTCCTAAAAGATCATGTAGAGAACTGTGCAGATCATAATGTTTCGCTGCAACAGCCCTCTTCTGGCTTTTATTCATGGCCTTCAATCGACACTTCATCAAGAAACTCAAACTACAGCATAGGAACTGATGCATTTACGATAATGCGAAACCTAAGGGTGCTCAAACTAAATGATGTGAACCTCAATGGATGCTACAAAGAATTTCCCAAGAGATTAAAATGGTTGTCTTGGCGTAAATGCCCTTTAAAATCCGTACCTGGTGACCTTTCCTGGGAAAGCCTTGTTTGTATTGACATGCGGTACAGCAATTTACAACAAACATGGAGTGAAACTGAGGTATAAATCATCTTTTCTTTTCCTTTTTTTTTTTTTCTTTCTCTTTCAGTAGTTTTCTTGGCTTAATGAAGATAGTAAATTTAGAAAAAGAAATTAATTCAATGCTTTTCTTCAATCAGTTTTTGAGATTTCTCAGGATTCTCAACCTTAGTCATTCTTGGGAACTTACCAGAACACCGAGCTTCGCTGGAATGCCCCGACTTGAGAAACTAATTCTTAAAGATTGTATTAAACTGGTTGATATTGATGAAACTATTGGTTGCCTCCAAGAAATCACCCTACTGAATCTGAAAGACTGCAAGAGCATCAGAAAGCTGCCAAGAAATATCGGCAAACTTAAAACTCTTAAGACACTTGATATATCCTTTTGCTCAAGCCTGGAGTGGCTGCCAATGGAGCTTAACATGATAGATTCTTTGAAAGTTCTAAGAGCTGATGGAATTGGTCTAAACCAAATACTCTGTACCACCACCGAGTGGAAATCATTACAGGCATTATTTTCATCTTGGATACCAAAGCCAAGAAACTCTCCTGAAATATCATGGGCCTTTTTACCAAGCTCTTTGGTGAGCTTGAGTCTTGTGAGTTGCAGGCTGTCTGATGAATGTTTTCCCCAGAAGTTTAGCAATCTTCCGCTGCTCCAAGAACTGGATCTAAGTGAAAATTCAATTAGCTGCCTCCCAGAGTGGGTCAAGAGTCTCCCTCAGCTCCAAAACCTCAGTGTCAAGTCCTGTAAGATGCTCAAATCACTTACTGAGATGCCAATTAGCATTTCAGAACTGTCCATAGATAGTTGCTCATCCTTAGAGATGATGGCATACCAATCATTGCTATCGAAATATCCAATCCTGGGTCACGATTACAATTGTGACAGTCTAGTCATGATGCAGGGGAATTTTAAGTTAGAAACTCTAGAAAATGCTGACCCGCAGATGCTTAAATGTTTTGGTCTGAATGTTGAAACTATGGAAAATGCTATGGTGAAAATGGACCTCTTTTCGAGTTACAAGATGAGAATGCTTCCGTTGCAGGTTCTTGTCTCACGCTCTCCCTATGATTACCCCATCTATGTTTACAGTTGATCCTTAACCGTTGATTTCTGTGACTGAAACAGGGCTTATACGAGCAAGGAATCTTTAGTACATTTCTTCCGGGAAACAAAGTACCTAGCTGGTTCACAAAGTTAAAAAATTTGAATTCAGTAAGTTTTACCATATCTCAACCTCTCAACAATATCCAAGGCCTATCCATAGCCATTGTGTATACAAGTTATGAAAGTCAAGAGGACGAGTTCTCAAGAGCTTACTGGCGTACACACCAGAATATCGTACATAATAGGACTAAAGATCTGAAGTGGATCCACATTCCAAGAGTTTTCGGTGTGCCAGAAGGTAATGAAGAAATAACATGGTTAAGTCACTGGAAATTTGGAGACCTGCTAGAAGATGGAGATGATATTTCTATTTTAGTTAGTTTGAATAGCCTGAAGGTAAAGGAACTTGGCGTCGACCTTGTTTGTAACGAGCAAGAGCAGAGTGACCCATCAAACTGCAATGATGCAAGCCAAGTTCCCAACAACAACAATAAACCCAGTATAATCTCACAAGTGGGGTCCGGGGAGGGTAGTATGTACGCAGCCTTATCCCTCCCTACCTTGTGAAGGTAGAGATGCAAACCAAGTTCCCATCTTTGCTAATGATAATGTTCTTGGAGATGTATCACAGCGCGGTAAAGTGTTTAAAATAGGGAGGTGATATACTTGATTAGTTATGGTAATTGGTAAGATATTGACATGACAAAAACCAATAGTATGTTGAAATTGTATATTATGTTGAGAGTTGAGTGCACCCCTAGAGAATGTTGATATTAATTCTAGAAATTCATTAACCATTCTTTAATTAACATAGGAGAGTAAATGCTTGATTTTAAAATACAAGAATTGTAATTGCAGCTGAATTTAAAATAATATTATAGGGCGTTAGAGTAATTTAATCTTCTTTAACAAATTACATTTAAAGACAAAACTTAATTAATTTAACTAACGGGTGTATATGGGGGGAAAAAAGGGTATAGAATTAAAAAAACTGACTTTAATAATTTAAACGGATTATAGTAAAAGCATACTAACATATTAATGATTATATTTGAAATTCAAATTAAATAGAGACTGGAACAGAGACTTGATCGGACTAAAATATTGTGGCAGAGATATGTACCACCATTTTTTCCTAAAAGGAACCTCTTTGAAATGGTATCTTGAAAGAGATACACTACTAGAAGAAGATGAGAAAGGATAGAGAAGTCAAAGGGAGGGAGAGAGGGTAACGTATGAACGAAAAAGCTTCTGAAAAGGAGAGATATTTTCCTGAAAAGTGGGTGGGCATCCTTTCAGAAAAATGGATTTTCATTTCTCCTTTTCGGTTAGCTACTTAGTATGAATCACACATAGGCGATCTCAAAGAATATAATATTTTTCTAGTTTGGGTAAATCCGAAATTCGAATTTTTTGAATTTTTTGTCTAGATTTTCGGGTTATGAATTTAATTTTTTAATTTTTTGGATATTGGATTTGGTACTTTGAATTTTTGGATATCCAAAAATCCGAATTTCTTATACTTTATATTTAGTCTATCTCCATTATCCATATGTCAATGGTAATAAGTTCAATACCCTACCCATTAGATATTATCTTATATATTCAATATTATTTACTAAGTTAACGTGAGAGTACTTTCTATTTGGACATGGTTTTAATATTTCTACTTCTTATCGGCGTATTAATGTCTCTATTGTATTTTTTTTTTAATAATAATTTCATTACTTGAATACTTCATTTGGATAATTGCGTTAAGAATGAGGAAATTTTCAGGCAATTTAACATGAGTACTTCATTTGAATATTCATTTTTGTAAAAAGAAGAAATATCTACCAAAATATCCAAACCGATTAATTCAAGACCGAACTTAAAAAATTCGATCCAATCTGAACTTATTTGGATTGAATTTGGATTGTCATTTCTTCAATCCGAAAATCAAAAATCCAAATCTAAATTTTCATATGCAATCCGAATTGCCCGAATGCCATCCTACTGAAAAGGTCATTGAATTTTAACTTCATTAAATTAGGAGGGTAGTGATTAACTCAGTATGTTAAAAGTGTTTACTTCAAGTAACAAATATATAGGTGTTCAGCTGAATATGGATGTGAGGGGTCATAGCATGCAAAATCAGAAGACTCAATCATAATTAGGTGTTCAGCTGAAAATGGATTATATGGTTAGTGGGTAAATTTCTTCAAACTCCAGGACTTTCTGTTATGAGGAAAAAATCAGTTTAATCTTTTCTTTTTCCTACTGTAACCAAAAAGTATGACCTTGTTTCGCTATTATCGTTAGAGTTTAAACTTTTTACACACATACAATGTTAATCTTGTTTTACACTATTAAATAATTATCCAGGCCTATCCAAATATTTAAACTTAAAATAGTCGATGGATATATAACATATGAATAATCTATGTATATTGGCTAAAAAGTAAATAATGAATTCGACCGGCTATTTGTTCAAAGATCCTCCTCTTTTCCACACTATTTTTAGCGATGACATTTGTCTTGTTTTTTGGACTGATAAAGATTAAATTAGGACCAAGTTTTAGAGATCACGAGCTATTCATATCTTAATTTCTTTAACGAATGTCAATAAGTATATTAAGCACTAATTTGCAAAATCTTGTATACTTCCCCAACCCAAACTGTATTTTTTTTTCCTGAATAATAAAAGGCAAAAACAATATCCCGGAAAAAAATAAATGGGAGATATTGAACATGTGAAAGCTTTTTTTTTTATGTGAAAGCTATTGAAAAATCAGCAACTTTGTTTCTTTATGCTTCCATAATTTAATATACCCGAGTCCTATACTTTGTTATTTACACTTCGAGACTTTTCCTTGTCTCCCGCTGAAATGACATTACAAATAATTAGATTCCCTCGGCTGAATACATTTTTACAGTACCTTAAGAAATACATTTTTATAACAAAAAGAGAAAGACAACATTTGTTTTCTTATTAATTTGATACACCATTATGAGAAGTAGTGATGTTCAGTGTGCTAGTGCAAATGATTGATGCAACTTGAGAGTTAAAATGAATCAACAATTTTTGCTAATATAATATTGTTAGTCCTTGAAAACAGATACCAAGGGATTATACAGTACTAAAAGAGGTCCATTTCAGGAGACAAATTAATTAAAAATGCTAGGTGCTTCAAAAGAATAAGAATTCATATGAAAATTGTCTGCCCAAATACTTATAAATTCAACTTTGTACTTTTTTTACTCTAAGAACTTGGCCAAACAGGCTAAAGAGAAGGCGAGAAGGCCTTTTAGGTGTTCCGTCATTTTTTTAATATAACTATTAATTAAAGTAAAAGGAGCAGCGTTTTTAAAGGAATATTGGTGACATAGTCCATTTGGAGTTTGAACTGTCAGATCAAAAATTTAATCCAAGTTGGGTAATTCCTCTTTTTTTCTATTAACTTTGTTGGCGTTTGGCCATAAATTTTCAAAATTATTTTTAAAAATTTGATTTAGGTGAAATTTGATTTGAAGATGAAAATCTGTTTGGAAATAATTTTTCAAACATATTTCACTTTTTTTTTTGAAAAAAATATGAAATATGACTTATATCCATAAGTTCTAAAAACTATCAAATACCCAACAATACTAAACAAACAAACTTGTTAATCTTGTATATGCAGAACCTTCATCGATACCATTCATTCAGAAATCATAGTCCTGAACATAGATAAGTTTGGCACAAAATTATCATTTTTATAATGAACTACATAATACACTATCCTAAAATCATAACATGATATTTTAATATCAACCGCTAATAATACAATTACTAGCTACTATAATTCGTTAAATTGCAATAATATTACAAGATCCATCAGTCCAAAAGAAAATGATAGTAATTAGCTGGTGGATTAGTTGGGTCATAATAGATTGTGAACTTTTTTATAAAATACAAAAGTTTGGGATAATTTTTAAAATTGTTAAAAAAAACACGAGTAATATTTTGTGCCAAAAACAGGTCTAGAGCTAGTTTTGAAATTTGAAAATTTTGTTTTCCCAAAACATGGAATTTTGATAATATGTATTCATTATTGGGTAAAACGCATTTAGTAAATAAATTTCAATTAACGTTTTACACTTTGAATTTGACAGCGTTTACTATTGAATTTTGAAATTTGCCCAAAATGCTGAGAATGTCTCAAAAGCAACTTTAGCGTTTGGTCGAGAGTTTTCCTATGAAAAAGGAAGTTTAAGAGACTTTCGAAAATTGTTTGTTTGAGCCAAAAAATATAAAAAAATCATTAAATTTTGCAAAAAACAAGTCAAACAACCAGGGTTGCAGCTAAAACTCAAAAGTTGAATAACATTTTCGAGGATAAAGTTAGATGTGTTTTACCTTTACGGGCCCGTTTTGCCATTAAAAAGATTTTTTTTTTTCGAATTTTTTTTTACTTTTTTTCGGAATAGCGTTTGAACATGCAAATTTTAATTTTTCACTTGAAACTAAATTTCAAAATTTTTCGGAATTTGAAAAAATTCAAAAAAACTTATTTTCAAAAATTTCATTCAAAGCACTCGCAAATATTTAAAAACAATTTCAAATTGTATTCATGTCCAAACACAACTCTAATGTTCAAATAACATTTTCAACTTAAATAAATTTCACAATTCTTATGTCCAAACGCCCGCTAAATATTTTATGAAGTATTTTCCACATATATAGCTAGCTATCTATCCTTCTACTATCAAGCCATTCAAAGCTAGTGGTCCTAAATTTTTTGGTTTAATCATTAAAGCAAATAGATCCATAGCTTCTTATCAATTTACTTGAGCGTTGGTCAACATTACTGCCAAAATCAATTAAAATATCTACTCCTAGTATGGTATGTGACAACATTTGGGCAGAGCATTTCATGCTCATACTAGTTTGTATCTAGAAGAGAGGGCACTAGGTACCATAATTTGTGATAGAAAATATTTCTAGGAAATTCTTTAATATCATAATTTAGTAAAAGGATAATTCCAGAAGCCTCAACTCAAGAATAATAGTATTTGTTTTTACGTATTTTTTATTAATGTAAATAAAAGACAATTTGATAAATTTGTTCTTTTCTAAAGTATTAAATTCTCTATATTAATAATTCTTTTTAAAGTAAATAATTACTACTCGGCAATACATCCATTTGTGGAAATGTCCGTCTAGCTATAATACACCAGCGTCCAAGTAAGGCCATTGATTGACTAATTACTGTATTAATTAAACTTAATGCACTATTTCATTGAAAAGCTATAAAGAAAAGAATGAGGGAGATATCTGTGGTTAAATTACTACTCAAAGACACATTAATTCCTCAAAAGGTCGGGCTTCAGCGAATTAACTGCCGGTTCGATTCGAGTTGAAAACCGTTAAACTTTGTCTTTCAAATTCGGGAGGTCAGGTTATTGTTTACCAGAAGGTCCAGTGTTCGATCCTGCAGCGCTACGCTTTTCCTTGCTTTTGGGCAGTTTCTCGCATTATGCTTGAATGGGCCTCAGCACCTGTTTTTACTTCAACTTAAAACTTAATTCAAAGTTAGTTTGTTGTCCTCTCACTGATTTCCAGTAAAACATGCAAGAATATTTGCTGAAATGATTTATTATTTTGTAGTTTACTTTAGTTTGGTCTATATTGAAACGTTTATTTGTCCTATATTGTCTTCTTGTTTTATATTATTACTAGTTTCTTGAACACGTGCGCGTGCTCCATGTAATTAATATAAAATAATATATTAAAAGATATGTGTGATAAGATGCACGAAGTGTTAAAATAAAAAATACAAGGTCAAATTAACTTAATTGTTAAACAAAAACGATTAGTTATATTTAGTTAGATAGATACAATGTATACATATAAGCACAAACCAACATAAACTTATGTAGCACTTTGACTCGTCCATTGTACATCACGCATCAAAAATATTTACAAAAAATGCTTTATAGGAGATACAAATGCAAAGTTTTGAAGATAATTTTGCTTCGTATATGTAGGACGTCAATATAGAATGCGTCGAACACCTAATCTAATTTTTAAGTATTGTATGGGTCAAAACTTACCTTTGACATGATTAAACTATATTGGCATTAAGAAGGCCCTCATGGGCTGCTACGTGTCACTAGTACGACTTCGACAAAGGTCTGACGGAGGTCGAAGTGGTCCCTTAAAAGATGAAGGGCAAAGCCGATGAAGTTGTTGAAGATCAAGGTCGAGGAGTGAGCGGAGATCAAGGCCGAAGTCGAGCACTCATCGTAGACAGAGTGAATAACGGCTAGTTTTAGGATAAGACATCAAAAGAGAATATTCTAGTGGATATTCTCTGTACTTGTATAGGGTTTTTAGGTATATGTTCCCTATAAATAGAAAGAGACACAAGGATAGGGGACATACGATATTCACTTGTAAGAAAAACACATTAACTTTCTATAGAGAATCTGGTTTTATTGCAAACATACAACAAATACCTTTTTCTTAAGATTCTTGCCAAACTTTTCCACTTGATCCAAGAACATCCTGAATATTCGAAGGCTCATCAATTGTTCATCATTGTCAGAAGGAATATCGATAGAACTCACCCTTTTTCGGGTGACTCGCACGTTCTTACTTACTTAAATGTCATTCATTACTATTTATTGTTATTTAACGATATCCCCTCTTTTTGGGTCATTGAATCTTGTTAGTTGTGTCCACATTTACTGTCATTCGGATAATATACATATTGCCTAACCACAAAATCAGTTAACATATCTTTTGGATATTAATATTGGCTAAGATTGAATCTATTTTATTAAATCTAATTATTTAAACCTAAATCCAAATTTTGGATCAAACAAATATACTATAGAAAAAGAATTTATTTCTCGTGAAGTCTAATTTCAGGTGAAAATCGCTATTTTGAAGAGGATTCGGAATGCGTAAAAAATGTAGCTAAATGAAATGCCAAAAGTTTGTCTCCAATTAAAGTCTGCACCTTCCGCAGTTATTTGGAGGCCAGAAAAAAATAGGTTAATAAGGAGAAGAAAAGAATTCTAATAAGAAGAAGAGGGACCAATTTGATCAGTAGCAAAAATCAATAGGAGAAAATTAAAGATTACATACATTCGACAACAATATATTTTCGGCACCATTAATCATTAGTGTTGAAGCTACACCATTTCAAATACTAAACAAATAAAGTTTAACAAAATAGAAACACAAAAAAAACATATATATTTGAGTAATTACACAAAATATTAAGAAAATAGTTTGATGACTTCTATAAACAATGCTGAGCAAAAGATTCAGCAATTTCTAAGAATAATTTTTAACAATAAAGGAAAAAAGATTTAGGTTCGATCTACTTTTGTAATGCAATTCAAATAATTTCTTATAATTTAGGGATTTTTTCCTTCCTATATAATATTTGAAACTTATTTACTAAAATTGTCCTAATTTTGTATATTACCCACACTAAACAATGATTACATACAAATTATATACATCCACTTTAAAAAGCTCCCAATCCATTATTAGTGCCTTAAATTAGGGGATTATTTGCTTGGAAAAAGGCATAACTGAAGGGAACAATTGTATTAACCATGTTTGAGTATCTGATGGTGGCAATAGCATGTCCCGTCATCGAAAAAGTGTAGGCCCGAAGTATATAATCCTAGATCGTGCTGAGTTATTGGAATTGCTTGAGTGATTGGCAAGATTGGCTTGAACATCAAGTAGGTTATGAGCCTCGGAACGATAAACTTTAGCTACAAAATACCTGAACCAGTCACAAATTAAATTTGGTATTGAACTCTTTGAAGGTGATTGGCTTTTTCATTGAATGGCTCTGTTGAAGCATTGTACTACTATCCAACGTTGGATGAAATGAGTTGGATGAAAATCCTCCTAGACGATGAGTAGTAAAGAGTTTTTAGTATTCAGGTGTTTGACTCAACACCATTGACAGCCATTAAAAAGTTTTAAAGTTTTGAATTCGAATTTGGATTTTCAAAAACCATTATTTATTTGGATTGGGTGTTGTTGCAAATAATTGAGAATATTGTTTGGAGTTTATATCTCAATTTTGAGGGTGTTTGGTGAATATTAGATTTGATTTTGGCTGAATATCAGATTGAAACTCGAAGAAGAAGAAGAAGAAGAAGAAGAAGAAGAAGAAAAGAAGAAGAAGAAGAAGAAGAAGAAGAAGACATGACATATCATATACTTACGAAATTGTAGTAAAGTTGTAGTATAATTATATGTAAATTGTATTCTGTTATAGTTATATATATTTTTTATTTGAATGTTGTATGAAAGTTGAAAAATAGTTGTATAATGTATGAATCGTTGTATAAAATTTGTATTTAAGTTATCAATACTATCTTTTTACATAAAGTTATTGATATGTATCAAAATTTGTCCAAAGATTTTACGAGGTTAATAACTATCGTGCGGGGCTAGTAAAGTATTATGCTTCACTTGATTAGTTAACTTACCCAATACACTAATCCATGACAAATTAACGAAACTTATTTAAATCAACACTAAAATGGATACATCGTACTTACAATTAATATTATACAATTTGATGGTACAACAACATACAAATTTAAAAATAAATTTCGTATAAATTTAATACAAATTGATATATCTACAACAACATACATACTAAAAATATATTTCATACAACTAATTATATAGTATACACTTATTTACAACTTATCTATAACTTTCTTATATTATTTTTACCCAGTTAAAATACATCTTCGACATCATACATCATAAATATAATTTTCATACAAATTTTATACAATATGTCTTTTTGTATATTTTGTATCTGATTTGTATATATTTTATATGTGGTGTGTGTTTCTTCCTCTCTAAAATTCCAATCAAAACTTTCTCTCTTAATACAATTTTGATACATATCAATAACTTTATGTAAACAGATTGTATTGATAACTTAAATACAAATTTTATACAACGATTCATATATTATACAACTATTTTTCAACTTTCATACAACATTCAAATATATATATATATATATATATATATATATATATATATATATATATATATATATATATATATATATATATATATATATATATATATACAATTTACATATAATTATACTACAACTTTACTACAATTTCGTAAGTATATTGTATATCATGTGTTCTTCTTCTTCTTCTTCTTCTTCTTCTTCTTCTTCTTCTTCTTCAAGTATAATCTTTACCAAACACCCTCAAAATTGAGATATAAACTCCAAACAATATTCTCAATTGTTTGCAACAACACCCAATCCAAACAAATAATGATTTTTGAAAACCCAAATTCGAATTCAAAGCTTCAAAGCTTTTTAATGGTTGTCAATGGTGGAGAGTCAAACACCTTTAAAATTTATTGATTGACAATTTTAATTTGAATACCAATTATTCAACATGAAAGGAAATTGCTTAGTTTAAACTCTATAGTAAAACGATTGAAATCCATTGATGAATTCCATTAAAAATATATACAACATGAAAGGATAAAAAATAGAGGACATTAGAGGAAGAAAAATTGGGGAAAGAACAAAGAATGAGAGACTGAGAGACTGAGAGTGACGGAGAGCGGGAGAGAAAGAGCACAGGAGAGAGAGAGACGGAGAGAAAGAGCGCCGGAGGGAGAGCGCATGAGGGAGAGAGAATAAGGATGTGAAATAATTGATTCTTTATTCAATTCCTAATATAAAGGGATACTCATTTAAATCCTAAAATGTATATAATTGGTAAATTGTATATGCCTATGTAATTAAATTGAAACTTGAGTAGGGAGAGTAATAAAGTTTCAAATAGTGTATATGAAGTAAAAATCCAATTAAGAAATATGAAGGCTGAGCGCGTGCCCTTGGAAACAATGTCTTTTATATATTTGATTACTGGAAAAAATAGCAAAGACAGCATTATAATTTTTGTAACAAAGATCAAGAATCATATGATCAAATGATAAACCGGATCGTCGCAAAAGATCTTCATAAACAAAAATATTCTTTACACAAAAAACAAATCAAGAAACATAATAAAAATTATTAACTACACCAGTTAGGAGCCATGATGAAGCTGACAATTAATTAAATTTTCTTCCTACTTCGGCGTCCCAAAAACTTAGTCCACCTTTTAGCTTTTTAGTACCATAAAATACTGTCCAGATTAATCAGTTACATTAAAATTTCAAAACATAATCCAACTACCCTATATAAAGAAATAGTTGGAAGGAATAAATAAAAGAAGGTATGGTATTAACAGAACACTTGTAAAAAGTAACATGAAAGAAAAAGATGCACCTTATTTGAAATTTGTAGATGAGTTATGTATGTCGAAGATGAAGTAATTCTAATTAGGAACTAAAAGGCTTAGAGTAATACCCTTTCTTCAAGGAGTTGAAAGGGTGCAACGTACACATTTATCATTTACTGTAGTTATCTTTCACACTATTGTAGATTATAGTACACACTGTTATTTATTGAAAGCTAAATTTACTTTTTAGTACAAAAATAATACATTCAAATAAAGGAATAAATGGTCTTTCATTTTTTGTGGGATATTTTAGTAATTCACTTTTGACTTTGGATTTCACACTTATAATAAAGTATGATGATATGATGATTATTTGGCTTATAAGCTCTCTTTATCTAATTATTTGTATTAGTTTAGTTTATTTCTAAACTCTTTCATTATGATTTTTTTTCTTGTAAACAATAACTATGTTTTTGTTATGAAACAAGGAAAAAAAATCAGATTTTTTATATGATGCCGAGTTTAATATACTTTTAATTTGTTAACCAAGCTTAAAATTTTTAAAGAAAAAATTATCAAATAAAGTAGATAAATTATCTTAAAGATAAATTTAAATAGATTTTATAATTCTATTTTAAACAAATGCACTACTTGTTTAAAAAAAAAAAACGCTGGCTTAAAAATGATGGCTTCATTTTGAGGTGGAAAATAAAAAGAAAAAAATAGAGTAGCTAGCAAATCTAGCTTATTATGCTTGATGTTGATTTTATGTCGGCTATTGTCGTGTCAATCTGAACCGTTTATATAAAATTCTGGGTCAGCAATTGCTCATATTAGTCGGTGTATCTAGGAAAAGAGGGCACCGTAATTTGTGATCTATAAATTCTTTAATCTCATAATTTAGTAAATTAACTTTAATATCGTGTGTTTTTACAATAGCATCCCTATGTTTACCTATTTATATCTCAGCTTCACCATGCTTCTCTTTTATCGTTTTCATCCATATAAAATTTATACTTGTTAATAGCTTTAAAATTTTGCAGTTTGAGTTAAGTTTAGTGCTATTTGTACATCATGCCCCTTTACAATTTATATTTAGGAAAAATGACCTTTTTAGATCTCTTATGTGTAAAATACAAATCTATTGTTGAAGAGTTAGTGGTATCTCAAAAGGGTATGTCCATCATTTTACTTTGGAAAAACTTTTCTTCTATGAAATATTATTTTTCTATTTACTTATTATTTAGTAAATTATTTTTCATACAAAATATAGTTAAACTAGCTGTTTTCTAGCCGTTAGAGCAACACTTATATAAATATGGTCTTTGGAGAGCTAAAGTGTAACGACCCGACCGTTCGTTTAGAGTATTTATGCTCCTTTCAACTATTTGAACTCTTGAATAGTTTCATATGATGCATTATGACGTGTGTGAATCGTTGGTTTTGGTTTTAAGGTGTTTCAGAATTAGTTCGGAAGAATGAATTTCATGTTTGAAGCTTTAAGTTGGAAGAGTTGACCAAGTTTGTGTCACGACCCGAAATTCTCACCTTCAGGATCGTGATGGCGCCTAACATTTCACTTACTAGGCAAGCCAACGTTAAAATAATCTTAACTATTTTAAAGCAAATTTAATTAAATAAAAGTCAGATTACTGAAATAAAGTGCGGAAGACCATAAAACCAAATTATCAAAATACGTCCCCGAATCTGGTGTCACAAGTACACGAGCTACTAGGATAATACAAATAAAGGTCTGAATAAAATTCAAGCCGTTTGAAAGATAAGACACAACTAAGATAAGATAGAGGGGGACTTCAGAACTGCGGACGATGTGCAGTTATACCTCAAGTCTCCTCTGGGTAATTGAATCCAAGCAAGTCTATCGTATGCCGCTCGAACCAACTCCAAAATCTGCACAAGAAGTGCAGAGTGTAGTATCAGTACAACCGACCCCATATACTAGTAAGTGCCGAACCTAACCTCGACGAAGTAGTGACGAGGCTATGACAAGACACGTATGTAAACCACATGTACAAGTATATACAAATACAAAGTAACAATAATACAAAAAATAATAATTTATAAATTGGGAGGGAACATGTGAAGGGGATTGATATAATAATTTCAGCAGGAGAATTATCACTTAGCAGCCAAATAATTCCTCAACAATAAAATGAGCAATTGATGCTATGAAAATGGCACGGCATCACCCTTCGTGCTTTTACTCTCATTTGGCACGGCATCACCCTTCGTGCTTTTACACTTTCTGAAAATGACACGGCATCACCATTCGTACTTTTACACTCACAAATGGTACGGTAACACCCTTCGTGCTTTTACACTCACAAATGGCACGATAACACCCGTCGTGCTTTTACACTCTTTCTTACCATGACAATGATATTATAAATAATAAAAATAGCACGGCATCAGCCTTCGTGCTTTTACACTCTTCCTTACCATGAAAATAATAATTTAAATTTGGAAGAGTATTTAAATGCGGGGATATACACTTATCAATCAATTCAATACCAGAATACCGATTTCACCTTATAAAATATTCAACAATAATTAAATGAATAATAATTTCAGTAATAATGATCAAATAATCAATAATAAACTTAAACAAGAATATCTTAATTAAATAGTCAATTATTCACAATAAACAAATTCCACCTGCATGCTTTGACTCAACCACAACGCATAAGTACTCGTTACCTCACATATACGTTGTACCCGCACATTAAATCACGTAGCAAATAGACAAATAAGTCTTACTTCCTCAAGTAAAGGTTAACCACAACACTTACCTCGCTTCGCAACCAAATTCAAGATTCCAATAAACCTTTGCTTCGCGAATTCGTGTCCGAAATCCTCAAATATAGTCATAAACAATTCAATATACTCAATACAAATCGTAGGAATTAATTCCATATGAATTTACTAATTTTCCGAATTAAAATTCGAAATTCATCTAAAAAATTATTAGTGGGGCCCACATCGCGAATCTCGAAAAAACTTACGAAATCCGAACACCCGTTCCGAGACGAGTCCAGCCATACAAAAATTACCAAATGCCAATGTCAAATGGGCCTTCAAATCTTAATTTTTTATTTTTTGAAAAGTTTTACAAAAATTCCAATTTCTTCCATCTAAATCGAAAATAAATGATGAATATAGATATGGATTTATGAAATATAATTACTTTTGGTTATAAAATACTTACCCAATTCAAAGTCGTGAAATCCCCCTTTGAAATTGCCTAAATCCGTGCTTGAAATGTCTAAAAATGAGAAAAATCTCGAACTCTTCAATTTATACACTGCCCAGAAATTTTCGCTTCAGCGATGGACTTGACCGCGCTTGCGGTCTCTCTTATGCGGAAGCAAATACGCATTTGCGCTGCATTCCGCTTGCGATCGAAGGGTCCGCTTCTACGGACGCGCGAGTGCGTTCCGGTTCCGCACCTGCGGCTCTTTGCCCAGCTTGCCCAGGCCGCTTTTGCGAGGGATTTCTCGCTTCTGCGGAGTTGCTTCTACGGCCAAGGCTTCGCATAAGGGAAGGCTCCAGAAGCAGCAAAATTCCAGATTTTGCTTAAGTCCAATTTTTGTTCTAATTTCGATTCGAATCACACTCGGGGTACTCGGGACCCCGTCCGAATATACCAACAAGTCCCATAACATAATATGGACTTATCCGGGGTCTCATATCATGTCAAACAACACTGAAATTACAATTCACACCTCGATTCGAACTTTTGAGTTTTCAAACTTTTAAATTTACAAATCTTGTGCCGAAACATGTTAAATGAATCCAGAATGACTTTAAATTTGACACACAAATCATAAATGACATAACTGAGCTATTTCAATTTTCAGAATCAGATTCCGGCCCCGATATCAAAAAGTCAACTCTGTGGTCAAACTTAAAAAAATTTAGCCTTTAAATTTCTAATTTCCGTTAAATGGTCATAACATGAGTTAGGAACCTCCAAATTATATTTCGGACATAATCCCAAGTTTCAAATCACGATACGGATCTATCGGAACTGTCAAAATACTGATCCGGATCCGTTTGCTCAAAATATTTACCAAAGTCAACTCAGTTGAGTTTTAAGGCTCTATTTCACATTTTAATTAATTTTTCATATAAATATTTTTCGAAAAATTATATGGACTGCGCACGCAAGTCGAAGAATAATAAATAGTACTTTTCGAGGGTCTTAGAATATAGAATTAATTATTAAATTTAAAGATGACCTTTTGGGTCATCATAATTTGACTTTTTAGTATTCGACCTCATATCAGAGTTTTGATGATTTCGTTAAGTCCGGATGGTGATTTTGGACTTGGGCGTATGCTCAGAATTTCATTTGGATATTTCTAGAAGGTTTCGACACCAATTGGCAAAAGTTGGAAATTGAGGGTTTATAATGTTCATAAGTTTGACCGGGAGTTGACTTTGATGATATCAAGTTCGGATCGTGGTTCCGAAAATTTCAGTAGTTTCGTTATATCATTTTATGATATTTGTGAAAAAATTGAAGTCATTCCGGATTGATTTGATACGTTTCGGCACGAGTTTTGGAAGTTGGAAGATTCAAAATTCATTAAGTTCGGTTTGAGGTGTGATTCATAATTTTTATGTTGTTAGGTGTGATTTAAGGCCTCAAGTAGGTCTGTGTTATGTTACGGGACTTGTTGGTATATTTGGACGGGGTCTCGAGCGGCTCGTGTGTGTTTCGTGGTGAGTTTTGAACAAGTTTGGGCATTTAAGCACTTTGATGATATCCTGGAGCAGTTGAAGTGCGGAGGGCACATTTTTGGAGTGCGGATGTGCAACCGCAAACCCCCAAAGTGCAGAGGCAATGGAAAATATGCGGACCGCAGTTGAAAATGTGCAGACCGCAGAAATCCTCCTGCGGCCACAGAAAGGGGAATCTACAGGTTTGATGGTGTGATTTCGGAAGCTCATATCTTTTTAATCTATAAGGAATTTGGAGATGATCTAAAAATTAAAGTTGTAGTTCTTTGAATCTAGTTTCTAGAAAGTTAAACCATTCATCATTTGGAAATTTTTAGCGAAAGTTATGGTCAATTCACTGAAGCTTGATAGTGCAGTGGCTGCTGAAGTGCGACCGCATAATCCGGATCGCGGCCGCGGAACTTGGAATGTGCGGACCGCACAAAAAATGTGCGGTCAGCACAATGGGAGATCATATTGTTTTACTTTATAAACGAGGATTAGAGCATTATTTCATATTTGGACTTTTGGTGCTCGGTTTGTGGCGATGTTTTGTGGAATTTTCAAGAAATTTATTGGGGTAAGTAATTCTAACTCGGATTTGGTTAATATACATAAATATATCATTATTTTCATCATTTAATTAGTATTTTGAGATGAAAATTTTGAAAAAATTGTTGAAATTTCATAAAACGAATTTTTGGGATTTGAATATCGATTCGGAGTCGGATTTGAGTGAAACTAGTATGGTTGGAGTCGTAATTGAATGGGTTATCGGATTTTGTGAGTTTCGTCGGATTTCGAGACGTGAGATCCACTGCCGACGTTTCGAGCAGAGTTGGATATTTTTATAAATTATTAAATTATAAGCATTGGGGTATATTTTGATAAATTTGGACGTTGATTGACTAGTTTCGAATCGTTTGGCTTGGAATTGAGGAGATAGGAAGGCGTTCAGAGGTTGATACGCACGAAAATTCAGCTTGCTCGACATTGGATTCGACTTGTTCGAGGTAAGTAACATTTCTAAACTTGGTTCTGAGGGTATGAATCCCCGAATTTTGTGTTCTATCAATTGTTGGAGGTGATGCACATGCTAGGTGACAAGCGTGTGGGCGTGCACCACAGAAATGATGACTTAAATAAATTATGTGGAGTTGTAAAAATTAAAGAATCATGTCATTATTCGCATATCCTCCACGTACTAGAGAAACTGAGCTGAGACTCGTATTAAAGATCATGTTTAGGCTACGTGCCAATACTTTGGGACCCATAGGGTCGTGTTGCTGTTGAATTTAATTATTTTAAATGTATATTTCATACTTAGTCATGTTCATCCACTGTGAGGATATTTATGGGATCGGGGCTGCCCGCCTACAGCAGGCCATATCGGCTTTATATATTTTATTATTATATGGATCGGGGCTGCACGCCTGCAACATGCTATATCGACTTTATATATTTTATTATTATATGGATCAGGGTTGCCCGCCTGTAGCATGCCATATCAAATTAGTATCATTTTAACTATGAAGTTGAGTAAAAGTCACATCAAATATTATCCGCACTCAATAGCATTGGTTTAAATCATATATTTATCTTAAAAAATTTATTTGATACGTATAAATTATTAATCTAAAATTTAATAATTTAAAAATGCTAAAATTTCAAACTCATACACTTCAAACCTTAAATTATCTTATCAATGTATCCCTTCCTAATGTGACCTTAACTCTACTTTCTAAAACAGTGATGAAGTCCATAAGCTAGTTGGGTTTCAAGACACCTGTACATAGGGGGTGTCAATGGTTCGGTTCGTCCGGTTATTTTATAAAATTTGTATCATATCAATTTTTTGGTTATTCTATTATGTATAACCAAAATTATACTTTTCGAAACCGTCCCAATCATGTCGGTTTCTCTTCGGTATCAGTACAATTCGGTTAATTTTTGATATTTTTTAAAATATCATGTAAAAATCACTATAAGAAGTAGAATGACATAACATACATATTCTTATAGGACTTAGCAAAATTCTCTAGACAATTTTACTGTTTAAATGGTGATGAATTAAAAAAATATAAAAGATGGCCAGAGTACATATCCATCAACTACTCTACAGCGGTGTAAAAGAAACTAAGCAAAGATAAAAAAAAAATGATAAATCACACGAGTAGAACAATTTTAACTAAGTTGGGACTCATGAATAAAGTCTATAGAAGATTAAATATTCAAAAAGATAAATCTAAATTATACAAAGGAAACATATTCAATACATTGTAGTTTGCTACACATAACCGCTAGAATACTTTGTGTCTTGCCAGTGAATATGTTAGAAATAATTTAGTTTCGATAGGAGTAGCATATTAGATTTAGGAATTAGGATTTTGATTTTAATTACTTGTTGACTTGTAACAATTTTCATAATTCCTAGGCCCAGGGGGAAATTTAATTATTATTTTTAAACTTAACATATATATTTTTCACATGTAAATTTATTCGGTACGGTTCGGTATTTTTTCGGTTTATTTTCATAAAATAATAAACCTACCCTAATTATCGGTACAATTATAGATTTATATAAAAACTTACGATTTTATTAATAAAAATCTAAAAATCGATTTGATACGGTTCGTTCGGTTTAGTCGATTTTCAAATATTCATTTACACCCTACTTGTACACACAAGAAAAAAAACAAATATTTCTGTGGCGAAGTTTAGTTTGCGTCCGAATTTTTGACAAGGCTACTTTTGCTGCTTGTTAAGAATCTTAAGATTTCAGTGTGTATGAGAATGTTGGTGCTGAAAGAGGAAACATATTAAAGAGAGTATCCAATTTCCATCCTTGTCATCTCCTTCGAGTATGCAATATAGAGCACATTTACATACTTTTAGTTTCCTAACGAATTTAGTACTCCTAATATGACAAACAAGCCAAAGAAAATAAAAAGAGAAGGTAAATGAGAACAGATACGGCAAAAAGAGGAACGTGAATTTTTTTTTTTTTAAAGTGCTCCATTTTGTTCATTTTACGTGATGAAATTTAAGAAAAAAACAAAAACAAACATTGAAACTCGTAATCTTTAAACGTGGCATAATATTTATTAGCTATAAAACTTATAATATTAAATATATCATAATATTTGTGTGAATATAAAAAATTTATTAAGATAAAGTGAGATAATCAAAGTTAAATTATTCAAAATTAATAAATTATTAAACTAAACAATTTTTTTTTTAAAAATCACATAAAAGGATGAAGGGAGTATTTCTTTTCCCCGGGAAATAAAGGAAAAGAAAAAGCAAAAGAATACTCGGAAATGTATGGTCAAAAAAGGCCCTCGGCGTTACTCGTGAAGATTCAACAATGTGGAAGTTGGAACCGACAAAATGATATTTTATTAATTTAAGACTAAGTTCTGTATTGGGAAAAGTAATTCAGATAATGCATGCATTAATATATTTATCAAAAATTTGGATTAAAAAAGGCATTGTTCTTACTAGTGTTTTAAAATGTGTGGGCGTAAGGCGAGGCGTTTTACATATGCTTCAGCGAGGCATAAGCCCTGAGGCACGGGGCATAAGCCACATAAGTATTTAATTTTTAATATTTTATAAAATAATATAATGACAGTTAATATTTATAAACATGTAAAATTACATAAAAATTGAAGAAAACTATATATATGTGCGCTTATATATGTGTGCTCCATCCCCACAAAAAACTAATCAAAATAATATATTATACTTTACTTACAAGCACAAGTAATTTGAGTCTAAAAGAATAAAGTTTTCTATATGGGGGAACAAAAATGATGATTAACCTGCAATTTGAACTTTGAATTTGCTGTTATGAAGAAAAAATGTAGTTCTCTTTGTATTTGTAAAAAAAATTAAATATTCGTTGCTTTTGGGAAATATTAGCAGACTAGCGGACAAGATAAAAAATTGAGAAAATTATGAATTAGAGCTTAAATCAATAAAAAAGGTCTTTACTTTTAAATTTAATACTTTTGAGTTCCTTTTTAAACCTTTTGAGTAATTATCAAACTGACTTTTGAGATTTTTGGTATTATATGAAGGACTAATTCAACAAATTTTGTTTTAATTTGAAAAAGTCTCTGGGGCTTACTCCTTACTAAAAAACGCGTCCCGAACGCCCGGGCGTACGCCCCAAATTGCGGGGCGTACGCCTCCTGAGACTTTCGCCCCACACCATCGCCCCGGGGCTCGCCCAAGAAACGCCTTTTAAAACAGAGTATTTAACATCTCTTTTTCCTCATTTTGAAAAGAACGTTCCACGGCGTCCTAAACGAAATTGAAATGTTTCCAAATACAGTCACACCGAATCTAGTTTTTTCTCAGAATCGATTTTTAATGTTATATTTTATCTTTATATAGTAACTTTCTACTTATAACAGTAACAATTATCTTTATGACAATACGTTTTTTTATAAAATTACCTCTATATAACAGTCATGTAGATTTTCTAAGATTATTATTAATAATAATTCTAAATATTTTAATCAAATATTTTATAACTTTAATTTAAAACTTATAATAGAAATATATATGTTAAAGATAATAGTACACTCCATGAAAATATGCACATTATTATTATGTTTTTTTAAAGATCTTCAAATGATATATTTTTAATTAGAAAAATGCCAAAAGATACTTAAAAGATTTATTTATACTTTTTGAAGATATATATATCATTCTTTTTTATTTGAAGATGTATACATGATATATTTTATATTGGACAAATGACAATAATATGTAAACGTAATATATTCATATTTTTTAAAGATATGCACATCATAATTTTTTATTCGAAAAGATTTGCACGTGATACTCTTTGGATGTTTAAATATTTGAGTGAGTTTCTCTTAGTGCATAGGTAATGAAATTTGAAGAACACACTAAAGTTATTCGTTTAGAAAATTCAAGCTATTCTTTTAATTTTTTTCATGTCATATGGGTCTAAACGCCAAGCTATTCCTTTGGAAACTAAGGTAGCATTGTGCCAATACAAAAAAGATAATCCTACCATCATTCATGAATAATTAAAGGAGAAATTTTCACTTACTAGTCGTCATACAGTCACCGACATTCTTAGCAAGAAGAATAAGTATATAGAGGCGGCTAAGCAAGCATAAGTTGTTCAAAGGCATGTACACAGCCAAAAGTTGTTCAGAAGTTTTTGAATAATTTTTGTCTATAACAACCAAAATATATTCAAACACTAAATGTTATTATAGGTGTATAAAAGTCATTCACTATAAAAGTCAAAAAATTTCAGAACAAATGATGATATTATAGAGATGTTTGACTGTACTATAATGTAATATCTGTAGATAATTTATACAGCTGATTCGACTTATTCAAACTTAGTACTTGTAACTGATTGAATCATATCATATAATTTTAATGCTAACTTGCTTCCCTCGCGTCTACAGTTGAAAACGATGTTTAACTATCTACATCGTTATTTATCATGCATTGATCTTTCCAAGCAGACCAAATCAAACCTCAAACATAACCATATTTTTCAAACTTAAATTTATTTTATCAATATAATAACAATAATATGTCAATCCCAAACAAGTTAGGGTGATCTAATGACTTTTTTAGCGGTCATATCGCTCGACGGTCATATCACTCGACTTAAGACTATTTCCGTACACAATTAAACAAAAAAGTAACATTGAAAGTTTTCATGTCTTCTACTTATAGATATTTATATGACCGAAAGACTTCTAAAAAAGTAGTAAAAGATATAAATACACACATATATATATATATATATATTATTAATATGACAAAAATAAGCATGTATACTATCGTTTGATAAATTAATTTTAAACGTAGTACCATTACGATAATGCTCACAAAAGCATTTTACAATAAAGCTACCAAAATTATTATATCAAACGTAAGTATTTTTGCATAATATGTGGAGTAAGGAATTAATTGTTTTGCATGCCTACCGAGAGAGATTCCAAGCAATACCTAAACTCTAGAGAGAAGTTTGGCATCTCAACCTAGAAGGTGTTTGGGTAAATTTAAAAGCGAATCAATCCGGGTTTTGAGCATCTTTTGCTTATTTTGGTGTTTGGTGAGTGGTGACATTGATTTTTTTTTTTTTTTAAACATTCTTCTTCAATTTCAAGTTATGCGAAACATGTTTGACTGAGCACGTAGTTTAAGAAAAAATAAAGATTTTTAGAATTTGTGATCCTAAACAAGTCAAAAAGAACTCTAGAGTATTTGTGTGATTATAAAAGCTTCTTATTAAGGGTATATTTAGAAGTTTAAGCTAAATTATTCTAAATTTAGAAAGGGATAATTTATTTTAGAACAGATCAAAAAGGAAATAGATTCAAATAAAATGGGATTGATGGGTAGTACTTTAAACCATTCAAAACAAGCCAAAAATGCTAGAAACTGAGAGTAGAGAGGCCTTCACTTTTAAAATTTCTGTGAGAATATTTTGCATTATTTACCTACAAACTCTAGTCAAATTACTAATTCTTACTATATCTTAACAACTTTAAGAGTATTTTAACAGAAATCAAACATACTAACTACCTATATTTAGTTTCAACAATAACTGCTTATTATTAGTCCAGCCACTTAATTAAACATGATTCCAAGCACTTGAAGACTATGATTTTTCTTAGCCAAACGGGCTTACAAGTGAAAGGAAAATCACTCCACCATACGTTTAGAGTACAAGGTGTTTTTTTTTGTGGTGCACGAGTAAAAACTTATTATATACGTTATTGTTGGAGATTATTATTATTTAATATTTGTTAGTTTATTTAATTTATATTTAATTAAAATTTGTAGTCAGAATTATATAGAAATACTTTTTAAATTTTTTAATTAAAATAAATTTTATAATATTATAAAAAGATGTGTGAGAAATTATTATAGAGAGCAGATAATTTTCCTTCAGTTACTCAAAATACTCCAATATATATGGGAAGTTTCAGCTAACTTTCTCCAACACACAGTCACACACACTCAGGTCCCCTATTCAACGTTTCACATTCCCCGAAACACACACAGAGAGAGCTGCTTCAAACGAAATTCATTTCTCCGAAAAATGGCGGTGAATGGACTGTGTGCGTCAACCGAAGATTTCCTGAAACGGTGCGAGCAGTCCGGCGATGCTGCTTACAGTACCCTCCGATCACTCCTTGAGCGACTGGAGGATCCGGTTACCCGGAAAGAGGCTCGAGTCTTCCTCGCTCTTCTTCAGAAACGCTTTGCTATTAAAGAAGCCTCCGATCAATGCCTTCAAACTTATCATTTCCAAATTCAAGATATTGTCCTTGAGCAATATGAAGGTCCTCTCCTTTTCTCCCTTTCGTATTGATCAAATTTTTTATCTACTTTTGATTCTCACATTTGCTTGTATAATTTTTTTTTAATAATATACGTGGATGTCTACGTACGTGATGATACGAGGATTGTACAGTTGTGAAAAAGCAGATGGATCAATTTTTTATTCCTCATAATATTTCGTCGTTTTTCCCGTTTTAAATCTGTAGCCTCTTCGTCAGAATTGTCGCTTCTATAATTGGTCAAAAATGAGGTTCATGAGCTATTACTTGCTTTGTCCAAAATTGTTTGGTACTATTACTATGTGTATAGTTACAGTATTTCTCTTTGACTATAATTTTTTCAAACAATTCTGGAATTTATACTTACCGTATTTTATGTAAATTTTAAATATGTATCAAAATTCGGTTGCTCTTTTAGGAAGGAGGAAATAGTACAGTTTAAGATTATCATGGAGTAATTTTTCTATGAATGACTTGTATTTAAAAGTAAAAAAATGTTTACTGATGGTGAGTTTTAGGTTCAGCAATTTTTATTTTGTTTTTAAGGAAAAAGAGTTGTTCAAACGGAGCGAAGATTCATATAGCCGACCCGACTAGCTTGGGAACGAGGATACTTATTGTTATTGTTGTTGATTTAAGAAATAAGAGGTATTTAAATGGAGTGAAGATTCATATAGCCGATCTGGCTAGCTTGAGAACGAGGATAGTTATTGGTTGTTGTTGTTGATCTAAGGAATAAGAGTTAAGATATGAGAGCCGAAAGGGGATGTGAAGAAGGGGGAGAGGACTCACAGTTCCTGGTTTCATCCATCAGGTACACTAGGAAATGTGAAGGGACATGTTAGGTGGATCTTGATTTATCAATGATGCCTTTTTGTATATTCTACTGCAAAACAAAGGATTGGCTTAAATGTAAACCTTGTTGAAGCAAGCTGTTCCTTTCTTAAACCAAGGAGATGAATATTAGGAGGATCATCTTCTATAGGTGTTCCATTAGACTTTTTGGAAACTTAAATTCGGCAAGTTAAGCTTGTATTCAGAATGTGTACACTGAGCATAAAGTCGTTCAGCAGAAGGGGTATCTCAAGTATGGAATAAAACTCTGGATCCTTTCATTCCAACTTCCAAACTCTGTGCGTGTTCACTCTTTCCACAGCCTCTGTAACTTTCTCATAGTTTTTACTTTAGTTGTTCTAATGCCATTCAGAGATATTGCCCTAGAAAAAAGATAAACAAAAATTAATTTTGTTGAGAGACTGCTTCTCTTATACGCCTGTCTGTTTATTTTTTGTAGGTTTCCAGAAGCGAAAGAAATTGACAATGATTGTCATCCCCAGTATTTTTATCCCAGAGGATTGGTCCTTCACCTTTTATGAGGGACTAAATAGACACCCTGATTCCATCTTCCAGGACAAGACAGTTGCCGAGCTGGGATGTGGAAATGGATGGATATCCATTGCCATTGCCGAGAAATGGCTACCATCAAAGGTGTGCTTATCAATAACCGTATTTTAGAATTCCTCTTGCAATTTTGAGATACAGGAAATGATGCTTTTGTTTAGGTTATTGCTTACAAATACCTTTTACTTTAATATTGTTTTGCAGGTATATGGGCTTGATATAAATCCAAGAGCAGTAAAGATCTCGTGGATAAATTTGTACTTGAATGCTCTGGATGACAATGGCGAACCAATATATGATGAAGAAAAGAAAACACTACTAGATAGGGTAGAGTTTCACGAGTCTGATCTGCTAGCTTACTGCAAAGATAATCACATCGAACTTGAAAGAATTGTTGGATGCATACCACAGGTATTGCTACAACTAGCATGCCATATTATGGTTATCTACACAATTTCCACTGTGCCTCTTTAATCTCAACGGAAATCTAGAGATTATGAGTATGTTTTGGTCATTTGATGGAAGTGTATGGTCACGTATTCTGATTTTTATGCATTTTTCTTGGATGCAGATTCTTAATCCAAATCCAGATGCAATGTCCAAGTTGATTACTGAAAATGCTAGTGAAGAATTTCTGCATTCATTAAGCAATTATTGTGCGCTTCAGGTTGGCATTGATTGATAGAAAATTCCCTTGCGTCTTTCCATGCTGAAACTGTTTTTATTAAATCTTTTTTTAAAAATCATGTCTAGGGCTTTGTTGAAGATCAGTTTGGCTTGGGGCTTATTGCAAGGGCAGTTGAAGAAGGTATTTCTGTCATAAAGCCATTGGGCATTATGATCTTCAACATGGGAGGCCGTCCTGGGCAAGGTGTTTGCAAACGGTTATTTGAGCGCCGTGGTCTTCGTGTTAACAAGCTCTGGCAAACTAAAATTCTTCAGGTGAGTGAATTCTCTTTTATTGAGATAACAGTTACAACAGACTATGCCTCTAAACAGTAGGTTAATGCAGGCAGCTGACACTGATATATCAGCTCTAGTTGAAATTGAAAAGAGTAGCATGCACCGGTTTGAATTTTTCATGGGACTTGTTGGAGATCAGCCAATATGTGCTCGAACAGCATGGGCTTATGGCAAGGCTGGTGGTCGTATCTCTCATGCTTTATCTGTGTACAGCTGTCAACTTCGTCAGCCAAATCAGGTAGCTGTAAAGGGCTTACATATGTTCAAATCTGGTAATTGAAATTGAGGATATACAACTCAGAGCATTGCAAATAGGCGTAAAACTGGTTCTGCTGAATTGACAGGTCAGAAAGATATTTGAGTTCATAAAAAATGGATTCCATGATATCAGTAATTCTCTGGATTTGTCATTTGAGGATGATGCAGTAGCAGATGAAAAGATCCCTTTCCTAGCTTATCTTGCTAGTGTGCTTAAGGAGAACTCTGTTTTCCCATATGAATCACCAGCAGGAAGTAGATGGTTCCGCAATCTGATTGCTGGCTTTATGAAAACATACCACCATTTTCCTCTTACTGCCGACGTAAGATTGTTTAACTTTGTTATTTTTCTTGATGCAAGATTCTTTTGCTAAAGTATTGGAGTTTAAGAAGGATTGCTGCCTGATACGGCCTTGTAGAGAACGCCATGTGTGGATATGGAGTGTGTTATGTGAATGTTAGCATATAGTTTCCACTGAAACAGTCATAGGCTTATCACCTACGTCCATAATTGTCATATTTCTCTCTGAAGTAATCTAGAAAAGCAAGTTATTTGAGTTTTCCTGCTCAATGTTTTCACCAACACGAGTTAGCCGTGCAAAGTTGCAATTTTTCGGTGTGAAATGCAAGTTATGCACTGAATGCTGTAGTTTTCATGGAAAGGCATCAAGGGGAACTGTAAGGTCTATGGAAAATGTAATGCAACTAATAATTTGCTTAGTCGCTGCAAGCCATGTAACTAGGATTATCCGATAAGTCGTGCAACAGACACATCTTTAAAAAAGTATCTTAAGATTTCAGTTTTTAAGAATTGGGCTGGGGGCTTAAGTGGAAGCATCTTTTCAGGATTGGTTTCTGCAAAAGTATAATTGCATTTATTATGTGTTCTAACATGGGCTTCTCCATTTTATGACAGAATGTCGTTGTCTTTCCTTCAAGGGCTGTGGCTATAGAGAATCTGTTGCGGTTATTCTTGCCACATCTAGCAATTGTTGATGAGCAACTGTCAAGACACCTGCCTAGGCAATGGCTGACATCATTAAAGATTGAGGTACTTGCTCTCCATCTCCGTTGAATATAATCCTTACCATTTTTTCTAAAAGATCATGTAATTTCACTAGCCTGATGAACTTATGCATAGTTCTCTATGAATACCAAGTTTACTAGTGTTTTAACTTTTAATAGTACGCGCAGTGAGTACTTGAAGGGGTATGTTGATTCATCTTTCATGAGCATTGTTATAGGTTTATTGGTCATTTTTAACAATTTTGAAATCTCGCTTTCATGCAGAAAAGTCAAACTGATAGTAGTTCAGAAGATAACATCACTGTTATTGAAGCTCCACGCCAATCTGATTCGATGGTTGAACTGATAAAGAAGTTGAAGCCTCAAGTCGTAGTTACTGGGATGGCGCAATTTGAATCAGTTACTAGTTCTTCTTTTGAGTACCTACTTGACACCACAAGGGAAATTGGATGTCGTCTGTTTGTAGACATATCCGACCAATTTGAGCTATCCAGCCTCCCCAAATCTAATGGGGTCCTGAAATTCCTTGCTAGAACTACTCTTCCCTCACATGCAGCAATTATTTGTGGCTTAGTGAAGAATCAGGTAGGTTTATATTTCCGCTTAATTATTGCTAGAGCATTACTAAAAGATTTCTAGGTCCTGTTTTATCATTCGTTTCTAAGTTACTTGGCGGGTTTAGTTAGCTAGCTTCATAATCGTAATCTCTTTCTTTGTTCAGGTATATTCAGATCTGGAAGTAGCTTTCGTCATATCAGAAGACAAAACTATCTGTAAAGCATTATCCAAAACCATGGAACTACTACAAGGAAATACTGCTCTTATAAGCCAATATTATTATGGCTGTCTTTTCCACGAGCTCCTAGCTTTTCAGCTTGCTGATCGACATCCACCTGCTGAGGTTAGTAGTTCGGCTCTTTTATGATTGCCTAATGGAAAAAGCTCATTAGCCTTTGCTCACCACTGCTATCGCCACTGGATGTAAGTTAAGTTTAGTTTTAACTATAGCACTTTAAGGTTTTCATCACTGGTATAAGATCTAATCTGGATTTTCTGAAAATGTAAATAAATCAGGAAAGTGAAGAAAAGAGAAAAGAAGAGAAGACCTGCTTTTTAACTTTGAGTATCTCAATATTACACTCATTTTTCTGGATCGTATAAAGCTGGCAGTTTGGCTTTTCTTTTTCCATGTCTTTAGCCATATTAAATTCTCTAGAGAGAAAATTCTTATGAATATGGAAATTTCTTGCTTTCCAAATGGACTGCATTTATAATGACTAAAACCCCCAAATTCCATCGAAACAAGCGCCAAAATTGACATGATTTCAGGATGTAGAATCTATACTTAATCACCATTGGCAGGGCTACTAGGACTTGGGTCAATCTATTGGGTGGGGCATCAAATCCTAACACTAATTAAGCTAATAATTGAATAATCAGTAGTAATAGAAGGAATGTACCAACAACAAGATATTCTAAATCTTGAGATGTGTGCACTTTCCTACTTTTTAGTTGCACAAGTCTCTTTAACTCTGCTTATATTAGCTGCTTAATTTGAGCACTATGTACTAAAAGTTACCTTCTATACATTCTCCCAGAGGGTAGCCGAGAAGTTGAAAGCATCCAAGATGATTGGCTTTCCTAGCTCTGTCTCCTCAGTACTCAATCATGCAGAGTTATCTGTTACTGATTCAGACAATACTCTGATTCACATGGATGTAGATCAAAGCTTTTTACCTATACCAACTCCTGTCAAGGCAGCCATTTTTGAGAGTTTTGTGAGACAGAACATTGCAGAGTCAGAAATTGATGTGACAAGCAACATTAGACAGCTAATGGAGAGTAGTTATGGTTTCCCAACGAACAGCAAGGCAGAATTTATATATGCTGACTGCCCTCTAGCTCTTTTTAGTAAATTGGTACTTTGTTGCATCCATGAAGGTGGGACTCTATGCTTCCCAGCTGGCTCAAATGGTAGTTATGTGTCTGCTGCTGAATTTGTGAAAGCAAATATAGCATATATAGCTACAAGTCCAGAGGAAGGGTTTAAATTGACACAGAAAACAGTTGAAAGTTTTTTGAAGACCGTCAACAAACCTTGGATTTATATTTCTGGACCAACTGTCAACCCTACTGGGCAGCTTTACCTCAACGAAGAGATAAAGAATATATTAACTGTGTGCGCAAAGTTTGGGGCAAGGGTCATAATTGATACTTCATTTTCTGGTGTGGAGTTCAACTCCAAGGGTTGGGATGGCTGGAATTTGGAGGACACTCTAGCAAAACTAAGATCTCAGAACCAGTCATTCTGTGTTACTTTGCTTGGAGGATTGTATCTGAAGATGCTTACAGCTGGAATTAATTTTGGATTTCTGCTTCTAGACCATCCTGCTTTAATTGATGCATTCCACAGTTTTCCAGGTTTGAGCAAGCCTCACAGCACTATCAAATACCAAGTAAAGAAGCTGTTGGATCAACGAGAACAAACAGCAGAACTTTCCAATGCAGTCTCAGAGCAGGAAAGTATTCTGGCTAGTCGATATAAGCTCTTGAAAAAGGTATTTTTTTTTCCTCGAAAGGCTAATTCACATCTATAGATGTTTATTATCACTTCATCTTCTGGTTATTTCTGCACCCGCATTCGAACTTTAGTCATTTGTCATTGTGATTACGTTCATGGCTGCATTAAGTAATCATCTTGACTAATAAGCAGTTTATTAGAGTCACTGTGTAGACCATTTTCTCTACATTATGGATTAGGCGTTTCACAAATTGCTCATATGCTGTTGTGGCCAAACCATGCGTCTGACTTCTAAAATATTCGCATGATCTCTTTCTTACCATTTGAAGAAAATTGAAATCGTATTTAGCCTCCATATATGAATTTGTTATAAATGGCTTCCAAGATGGTAATTCTTGACTATAGTTCTCTCATACAAATGTCCTGATTTATGTGTAACAGACCCTTGAAAGTTGTGGTTGGGATGTGCTTGAGGCTCATTCTGGCGTTTCAGTGGTGGCAAAGCCATCTACCTATCTCGGGAAGACAGTTAAAATCAGCAACGATTCATCTTCATGGGAAGGAAAACTTGATGACACAAATATCAGAGAAGCCATGCTTAAGACCACTGGTTTGTGCATCAATAGCTCTTCGTGGACCGGAATTCCTGGTTACTGTCGCTTCACTATCGCCCTGGAAGATGGTGATTTCGAGCGTGCATTAACTTGCATCGTTAAATTTAGAGATATGGTTGGTAAATGAAAGACACTGTAGCCAAGATAGTCTAGCACGCCTTTCTCTCTTTTTGCTGTGTTTCACAAGGCTGTGAAATATAAGCTCCATTTCCTGTGAGCAAGAACACCTTT
Source organism: Nicotiana tabacum (assembly GCF_000715075.1). Lineage (NCBI taxonomy): Eukaryota > Viridiplantae > Streptophyta > Magnoliopsida > Solanales > Solanaceae > Nicotiana > Nicotiana tabacum. The sequence continues at coordinate 130,735,804 of NC_134098.1, forward strand.
ACCACCTGTTTTGCTGCAACTTGGTCATTCTCTAACGCATTTGTATACAAAAATCTTTTTTTATGTTTTTGAATTCTTTTGTTGGAATTACATTTGTTCCTTTACCAACCTTATTATTGGCGTGTAGGGAAGAGGTATAAGAAAGAGAAAAAAAAAATCATGTGGAACTTGATAATTAGAAATCGTACAGTTAGTTTAAAATTAACAAGTTGCAATTTGAATCCCGATGTTTTCATTCGGATGATTTAAATGTCATTTTGGATTATCCGCCAATTATAGATTGCTTTACCCCAATTTGTTTTTCCATTTCTTTTCAAAGTAGAAAAGTGCTCATTGGATGAGACTCACTATTGGAGAGATTACAGATAAAAAAACTTAATTTTAAATCTAACGCCACAAATTACCCTCAAGAAGAGATATAAAAACAAATAAAATCACTATGATTTAAATCATGTATTCCTAATCCTACCGATACGAAATTAGTATCTCAGATTGCCGTAGTAGATTATCTGCACGTCTGATTTCTAATATTTGGTGATATCTTTATTTATACCGACTGTTTTTGCCTCTTCGATGATCTATATTAATGGTAGAACAATTAGTCTACAACCAAATTCCAATGATGTGTAAATACATAGGTAAACAAATAAAAAATAATTTGCAAGAAGAGAAAGAAGAAGGATCTTTTTCTTGGCACCCAACCAAACATAACTGAAAATAGAAGACCAAAATTGCAACTAAGGAACAAATTCTGCGAGATTTCTGGTAGCATGAAATGGATGGTCAAAATTACAACTCACAAAATCATGGACTACTAGTCCAACGTGTCTAACGCTTGTTCTCATATTACTTCCCTCTTATTTGGAGAGTTGGAGTTGGTTCACTACTCTAAAATATGATAACCTGAGGAAAAAACCAATTTTTTTTCCTTTGTTTTCTGAACCTTGAATATTCATAATGGCACTTCAGCTGCAGCTTCAGCCAACTATAAAAAATGGAGTTTTTCAGTACCCTTCTGCAATTAGACCTTTTGGTAATAGAAAAAAAGTTTCTTTTCAAGCACAAGCCACTCCTACAAGAACCCAGGTACACTTTCTTTGGTCAATCCCAGCCAATTATGTTTTTCGTAGTACATTTATGATACTGAATTAATATAAAGATTGAATGGTGTATCAGAGGATAATGGAAGGAATTGCAGTAAGTGGGGAGGTTGGTGGAGCTGGTGGTGCATACTCATATAGTGCATTAAAAAGATTGGACCAGCTATGGTCTAAAATTTGCTCTTCTTCAACAGGTAAATAAATGTACTTTCAAAAAAACATACCTTTATTCTATTGGAGGAAATGGATAGTGGCACTTAATTTTCCTGTTTGTAGTAGTTGTTGAAGAACCCCAGAAGGTGGTTTCCTCTGTCCCTGGATCATACAAAGATTCTGAGCATGTTGGAAATTTGGATGAAATGTTTGATGTCATTGTTTGTGGAGGTACTTTGGGAATCTTCATTGCCACAGCATTAAGTTCCAAAGGTTTTCGAGTTGGAGTCGTGGAAAGGAATGTTTTAAAAGGGGTAATGTATTATACTCATTGCCTTAGTGGGATTCAGTTATGTTATTTAGAACTAGTCATCTACTTAGGAGTCCAATAATGCTCGACTTTTTTGGGAAATTGATGAACAGAGGGAGCAAGAGTGGAATATATCAAGGAGAGAGCTATTGGAACTTGTTGAAGTTGGCATTTTAACTGAAGATGACGTTGAAGAGGCTACTGCTGCCAGTTTCAACCCTGTATGTTCTCTATCCTAGCATAGTGTTATATTTGTGCATAAAATAAGCCTAATTTTGCTAATAACGATTTTGCCTTGACCAGTGTGGACCTACTAATTTTTGTTTGGAAGGCCTATAGAGAACGAAACCTTTTTTTCCTTTTGTGAATGGACTTTTGGGGTGAGGATAGATAGAGCAAAAGAGGGAAAAGTTAAACATCTTAACAATACTATAGCTCAAGTGTATAATTTTGAAATGACTTCTGGGATCTGTTTCCTACTAAGGGTCCTCTACTGTTTTCTAGGCATCGTTACTTATTCTCTTTTGGCTTCTGTGTCACTTTGCAGAATAGATGTGGATTTGAAGGGAAGGGAGACATTTGGGTCCAGGACATTCTCAATCTTGGTGTTTCGTAAGTCTGTTTTCCTCTCTGAATCAGCATGCAGCCAAAGTTCATAACTGTAAAGTTTTACTGTGATTGCTACATAAGAACATCAAAACCCTTCTTCTTTTTCATGTTGCATGTAAGTTAATACATGATACTCATCCATCAGCACTATGAGAACTCAAGCATCAGGTGAAATGTAAATGATCACACATAAGCTTTAACATGAAACTGAGATAGATTTCATATCAGCTATCTTGATTGTTTTGTAAAATTTGCAAAATTATAAAGCCAAAAAAAAACCTGAAACAAACAGATGCATTATGCAGATAGAACCAAAATGGAGGATTTTCTGAAAGCTTCTTGTCTATTATTTTTTATCCTGATATAGTTATATTGATAGAATTCTTGGAAACACATTGAGTTATGCAGTTATACTGCTCCTATCCGGGCGCATCCTTCAATATCCAACTATCCAATCTTCTCGAAAGATGTATTAGCCCTATTCTTTCGTCGAACAGAAGCAGGATCAGAACAAACTGCCAATTAGGAAGCCACAAGAGCAGGCCGTACACACAAGAATCTGATTGCATCATACTGATGAAAGCAACCAACTAAGTTTAATTAACATAATGTTTTGAACTTCAAATGGTGGAAAATTGCAGATATAGCCTTTTCTGAAGATATATAGGCAGTCTGTAAGCAAATTTAACAACAAAATAGGTCCTGCTTGTTTAGGGTTCCCACATCACTTCCTATTATAGGATTCGAATAGAACAAAATGGACAGTGAGGATTTATATAACCGACAGCTTGGGATTGAGTAATAGTTATTGTTGTTGTTGTTTTTCGTACTCTCAATGTTATGGAAGATGGAGAATCAGCTATCTTCTACCCTCAATGAAGTGAAGTACTCTGTTGTCGTATGCTGCATCTGAACATCATGCGAGTTTTTATTATTATAGTTTAGATGATTTTTCAGTCACATATAATTTCTTTCTTTAACTTTTGTAAAAACCTAGCTCAAGATCATAATGTTCTTTTATATTTATCTGTTCGTAGGCCAGTAAAGCTTGTGGAGATTATGAAAAAGCGTTTCAATTCCCTTGGAGGTGTCACATTTGAAGGTTACAGTGTCTCTAGCATATCCGTGTATGAGGACTCCGCAGTATGCTTACTTACTCATAGATGTGGCTATTTAAGGATGCACTTTATCACTTAGTAGCATTCTAGGTTAGGCAGAAAAAGAAATGTATTTTGTTATTTGATTTTTAATTTGGGCATTGGGTTTTGCCTTAATTAAATTTGTGCTTAACCTCAAATGACTTGTGTTTGATTTGGCCAACCTACCAACTGCAAGAATGAAGAGGCTGAGATAAAAAGACCCCAAAATCCTAAATACAAGTACAGAATTTTTCCAACATAAAAAACACAAGATTCTAGAATTCTTTCGGAGAGAAAAATTTGGAGGTAGTACTTAAGTCACAAAGAGTTATGAAGATTAGCTGAAGGATAGTATGATATCTGGGTTTCTTTCAGTCAAAGGGTTTCAAATTAATGTCAAAAGAATGTTGCAAATGCTGTCAGCTATCTTTCTGTTACTATTGAATTCATACTAGATGAGTAAGGTTCATCCAGATTTTGCTCTTACTTTTCTTCTTGCAGGTCTTGCAACTAAAGGAGGGAAAGACTATATTCTCGCGTCTCATCATTGATGCAATGGGAAATTTTTCTCCTATTGTAAAGCAGGTGCAGAATCGTTTTGTTAAAGCATACAACTATAACTGTTTCTAACGGTGAAGAAATGATTCTGGTATCACATGATGTAAAGGTCAGGAGAGGTAAGCCACAGTTAAGGGCCGGTTATGTTGCATCACAATGATACTGTTGGACCAGAAGATGGTAGACTAAAACAGCTCTCCTATTATTCCAACTTAATTTCCCAAAAATATCACGTATTCTAGGATTACTTGGACCTCGTAATCCTTACTCCGACGCTTTTGATAAAAGTCTTCTATATCTCACTAATCTTCTATATCTCACTAACTTTCTCTTAGATTCTTTTATTAGTTCATTTCCTAATGTCTTGAACTGGCTCTTATGATTGAAAATTGCTTTAGATTAGATGTGGAAGGAAACCAGATGGTATGTGCCTTGTGGTTGGAACTTGCTGCCGTGGTTTTAAGGAGAACTCTACAAGTGATGTCATATTTAGCAGTGCTTCCATTAAAGAAACAAGCCAGTCAGTAGTCCAATATTTCTGGGAGGTAAAATGATCAAAGTAATTGGAAATCATGCAATGTGAACCGCTAAGATGCTTTAAAATATCTTGCACATCATAATTTGGAAAATTTTTGTGCTTAGCAAATAACAATTTTCTCATGATCTTCAGGCATTTCCTGCCGGCTCGGGTACTAGGGACCGAACCACTTATATGTTCACTTATGTTGATCCTCAACCCGGATCTCCACAGCTGGAGGAGTTACTAGAAGATTACTGGGATTTGATGCCAAAGTACCAGGTAAACTTTGGAGTATGCTATTTAAGGCTTATGTCTGGCATACTTCTGCTTTCCTCTTTTTCTTACTCTGGAAGATTTAGCTTGTTGATATTCCTTGCAACCGATTTTCTTCAGAAGAAAATTAACCCCTGAAAGATCTGATGTCGGTTAAAAATATCAACCAAGGGACTCATATTATTGCTTTTGTTGTTTGGATTAGCTGTGTAGGTTCAGTGCTTTGGATTTTGACAGTAACTGCTATCTTGTTGTATAAACTGCTGTTTCTCCTTAGTGATCTATTCAACTGCTAATTTCTTCCATTTTTGAACTTGTAGGGCGTGTCTTTCGATGATCTGGAAATCTTGAGGATAATATATGGCATTTTCCCAACGTATAGAGACAGGTAACCATTAACTTTAAGTTCTGTGCTTAGGACATGATTTATATCCATAAGATGCTGTTGTTGTTTCACTTGCCACCTAACTTAATTTGTTTTTCCTTCGATAATTGAATAACTGTAGCGTCCTTTTTATGCAACAAAATGAGAGTTGCATCATTTCCTCACTGCTCAAATATATACAACTCCTTGCATTTTGATACATGACTTTTGGTATATTTATAAGCCAGGAGTTATTATAAAAAAAGTTCTTGGTCGCTTTACTTTCTTACTATTCTGATAATTCTGTTCCCTTTCATTTTGATGGCAGTCCATTGCCAGCAGCTTTTGATCGTATTTTACAGGTGTTTCATCAAACCCTTTAAAGCCATGATACATTGCAATTACATATCAACAGAATACATGAGTTTGAATCTCTACAGTTTGGGGATGCTAGCGGCATACAGTCACCAGTTTCTTTTGGTGGTTTTGGGAGTTTGACTAGGCACTTGGGGAGATTGACTACTGGTAAAAGTTTATCTTATCTTACCTCAATCTATAACATCTTGCTAATATATGAAACCTTCTTTCAAGAAGAAAAGACTAATAACGCATATGTCAACCAGCTTTCCTCTTCTAGATATTTGACCAGTTTAATTCAACAAAATGTGTTAGGTTGGTGCTTTGAGGTTTGTAGATCTTAGGACTGCACGTTTCTTTTTCTGAAGTTGTTTTTCTCTATGCTTTATTTGATTCCCTTGTTTTTTCGTTTTCATCCATGATAGAGGGATGGAGAATGCAATAAAACTGTCGATTAAACACTAGTTGAAGCAAAAAGAAGGTTTCCAAGGAAATGGAAAATCATTAGCTATAATACGAGGGGAGAGATTATACTGGTACTTGTCAGCTGCTTTTTATCTGGCATTGCCAGAATGTTTCAAATGCACTACAGCTAATCAATTACTATCAATTTAGCTGTGTCCTGTTATCAGTGACCCATCCTAATGGACTACCAGCCTTCGAATAAATCTTGAAACGTACTTGGCATTTTAGGCACTAGCTGAAAGAAAATTAAGATTGCAGATTTCTTGTGCTGCTTAATTTTGATCATTACATGCTTTAGCTGTTATCGACATCCTCTCCTTAACTTTTAACAAGCAAATGAGCGTGTGCATAATAGGTATATTCCTGCTTGGAAAAAGAATATGGCTTCTAGTGCACTGATATTTTTGGTCTTTTCCTTTGGGTACAAGGTATATATGAAGCACTTGAAGGCAATTTTCTAGACTCCAGAAGCTTGTCCTTGTTGAATCCTTACATGGTGAGTTTTCAGCTGATGCATTAACACTTGAATAACTCTACTATCACCATACTTATGTATTATGTTCTGCAGCCGAACTTGAGTTCTTCCTGGTTATTTCAAAGGGCAATGTCAGCAAAGAAACAGTCCAATGTTCCACCAGATTTCGTCAATGAACTTCTTTTTGCCAATTTCATGAGTATGCAGGTATGCCATCATCATTTGGTAAGGTGTTGAATGCTTTAACATTTTTAGTATAGGATTTTGAGTTCTTTACCCTTATCTTGTTGTCGTCTACTTGCAGAAACTAGGGGATCCTGTCTTGAGACCTTTTCTTCAGGTGAGTTCTCTTATTGTGGTATACGGTTTCTATATCTAGAACTAATTTCCTTTCATCTCAATTGATATAGGATGTTATACAGTTTGGACCTCTTGTGAAAACATTAGGCCTTGTAATGTTAACGAGACCTCAGATTATTCCATCAATATTCAAGCAGGTAAATATATGGCTACCTTTTTTCATTACTCATTTTTGCACCCGCACCTTGCTCCTTTTCTTCTATTGTTAATGTCATATCCTTCAAGATACGAGTTTCCTAATGGCTTGACTGGGGTGCTCTCCATAAAGTCCAATGCAACAGCCACCATTTTATGGCTGTTAGATTGTGACAACGAGTTGTACGTCAAATAGTGCTACACACCAAATTATATTCATCTTCTGAATTACTCGCTCTATTAGTTCCCAACAAGTTTTTCTTTCTTCACATTTATCTAACATCCTTAATTGATACAGGAATTATAAATCCACGAAAAGCATGTAATAACTGAACTACACATTTTTAATGTTCCTGCAGTAAAATATGTTTATAGTTTGTGGCATTGTTTTAAGCATCAAATTGCTTGTGCATGTTGGCCAAAGGCATTATAGATAAAATCACTTAGAAAATACTTCTTCTTCCTTTTTTAGGCTGGTGAGAGTAAAAGGGAGTGGTGTTGCAAAGTTGAGATTGTTATGTTTCACAAGAACCTTATAAAACTTAACAAGCTGCAATTTCTCCTTCTGGTCTGACTTTGAGTATCACAAATTCAGAGAGGACACAGAATTAGATCTGTCATCTAAATAGATCAATACGAGTCATTTCACTCTGTAGCATCTGTACTATTCTGATATATCTAAATGTGTAAACGCTGTGCTGCATCTTAGTGAGGAAGACTAAACTCCAGATGATTTTTCAGGTTGGAATTCCTGTGCTTGTTGACTGGTCTGGACATTTTTTCATGTTGGGATACTATACATTTCTCTCTACCTTCGTCGACCCTGCAATTAGGTAATGAGCTTTTGTAACACACAGTTCCGTTTTGTGCTTGATATTTGCATTGTCACTAGATATCGTAGTCACTGACAACTATCATTCTATATTAGGCCATTGATAGGTTCATTTCCAGCCAAGGTGAGATACGAATGGAAGCGCCGACTTGAGGCTTGGCAATATGGAGCTGGTTTAGACTACAAACTGAGTCCTCCTGGAGCTCATGAGACAGCTATAACATCAGATCCTAGTAAAGAAACTCTTACTACAAATAACAAAACTGCAAAATATTAGCAGTTGTATAGTATGAAATGCAAATGCTATAACCAGCTACGGAAGCCAATGATTCAGGTCTCACACTACCTTTATTATACTAGTAAATACCATCATTTTTTTGCCCACTTTGTTTAGTGAGGTTTGCTTTTATATTTTTGGAAATATTAATTCTTAAACCTTTAGTAATGCCTCATTAATTTCAGATATAACTGATTAATGAAGTTTGACCTTTAGTTCCCAACTGAATGGTTGAGGTATAAGAGTGACAACCTAGAGATCTGAGGTTCAAATTTACTGACACTTGTATGAATGCGTTTACGCTAGTCTTATTGGAGAGGTTTATGGCTCACTTGCACTTGTGGTTGTAGTACGCTGCTATTAGTTCGGACACCACTATCATTAAAGAAATTTCATTTTGTCATTTACCTAGTGTCTTGGCATGTATAGTGAATATAGTGAAATGAAACTTGTATTGGGGAGACATTAATGAATATTACACAATTCTTGGATAAGTGAGTCTGATAAAATCATGAATAGGGTTGGTCCATAAGATTTGATGATCTTCGGATAACCAAATTGCAGATGTATAACCAAATTTAGAATTATAGAAAGTTAAAAATATACTATTTGCTAGTTTATGTTTGTGGTGCTTGATAGCTAAAACATATACGATTATATTTGGTTTCCATATAGAATCTTTCTCAGATAATCATCATTTTATTAGTACAGACTTTTGCCAGGAGACGGTGAAGATTTGTTAGTTGGGAAGATATTGGTTAACAAAATGGAGTTTGTTTTCCTAATAGACAAAAATCATGTAGCCTATGAAAGATATTAAGACATTTATTTAATTTTTTCAGTATACCAAAAAAAAAAAACTAGTTGTAAGTTTTAATTTTTAAATGATTAAGTTGCGAAATTATCTTTTACTGGATTATTTAAATTTAAAAGGACCTATAATAATTCGACATGAACGGATTAGGCAATACTCAAAAATGGCACGTTATTATTTGTAAGGTCACTACAACTCCAAGAGATAAAACTTAACTTTAAGAGGGCATTAATCATTTGACATGGATTGAGCACGTAATCTGTACACGTGGCACATAATTATTGGTCAGATGACTACAACTCTTGAATTCTTACTTCTCTCAGCCTCTTGAATGATCGAGAATAGTCAAGCCATGCAAATTCCTGCTCCAGAAACTTGTAGACCAATCCTAGAATTTTCCTGAACCACACTCTGCCTCTGTTTCAACATCTATATAAGCAGCAACTATGCGATTCTTATAATCAGCAAAAAATCTCACTGAAAATACATCGTCAAAATAGTGGATACTTATAAAATCCGTTCAAATATCTAAGCTATACAATACAACAGAAAATGGAGAAAGCAAAAGTTCTTGTTTTAACAATGGTGATAGCCTTTTTACCCTCACAAACCCAAGCTTCAATGCCATACACACGCCCATTCTGGGACTTAATGTTCCCACAAGAAGACCCTTTCAAAATACTTGAACAAACCCCACTTGCAATTCCTAAGGGAATTGATCAAACAATCGCTTTAGCTCGTTCAGATTGGAAAGAAACAGCAAAAGAACATATAATTTCTCTTGACATTCCAGGGATGAAAAAGGAGGATATTAAAATAGAGGTTGAAGAAAACAGAGTGTTGAGAATTAGTGGGGAAAGGAAAACAGAGGAGGAAGTTGAAGGTGAAAAATGGCACAGAGCTGAGAGAACTTCTGGAAAGTTCTGGAGACAATTTAGGCTTCCTAAAAATGCTGATTTGGAACAAATCAAAGCTCATTTGGAGAATGGAGTGTTGAATATTACTGTCCCAAAATTGGCTGAGGAGGAGAAGAAGCAGCCTAAGGTGATTAGTATTTCTGAACAAAGGAATGCTGCTGCTGGTGGTGAAGATATTAAAGCTACTAAAGCTGCAATGTAAAGAAGTGCACATGTGATATTTTGTCTGTGATCTTTTTATTTTAAATCACCTGTGTTGTTGTGAGTTAATTAAGTTTAATTTGTGTTACTTAATGTTATGTTGCAAGAAACTTATGTAATGTAACCATTTTCTGTATGTAATTTAGTGTCATGCGAAAAACATGATTAGTGTAATGGATTATGTAAATTAATGTTCAGTTTCATTTTGAAAATCACATGTGAATATTGATTTCTTTGACTCGTTAATAAGATTCAACTTCATTTTATACGGTTAAGATGGAGGCGAACACCCATCAATATCATAGCATCATCCTATTCTTTTTCCTTTCCTTTTCCATTTCCTCCCTTGATATAATAAAAAAAGATGTACCAAAAAAACTATCTACTTTTTGATAGGTTATCCCCTATACATATAATTCTCTTATTCTTCAACTAACTTTGTATTAATATTAATTTTTCTTTTTTCAAGTTCTAAACTCACAAATGAAAATTAAACCTTACTCTTAGTAAGTTGAGTTCATAGTGTAACATAACTACGTAGTCGAAGTACCTTATAAACCAAATGATCGAAAATCTAATTTGAAAGTTATTAACTCGTTATATATAGATAGGGAATTGCAAATTTAAAATTATTAAAACATCTCAAGATTCGGGGTATTATTTGTTTGAATGAGTAACCTTTTTTTCTCGTGCAAAAAAAAAAAAAAATTTTATTTTGCCATTTTAATACTTTTACTGTCACAAAAAAAGTTCACGATCCAAAAACATAAATTCAACACATTTAATTCTTTACTACGTCTTTTAATTCAGTAATAAAAGTTTAAAAATAAATTTAGAAGTATTACAAACAAAATATTTAAGAAAAAATCGGACTTTGTGTCCTAGCAGAGATAAAGATAGATTAGTTTCTACAAAGCATACTACTATGCGTTTGTAATGATTTAGCAAAAAGTGGTAACCTAAATGTTCTTAGTAACTTTACTACCTCTATTACTAATGAAATGCTACTCCCAATATTATGAATAAAACTTCCTTTTAGCCAAAAAATAAAATAAAATAAAAATTCACATGCTTTAGAGTATCTAATTTATTGTAAATTAGAACGTAATTAGTTTGTGAATAAATATTTTTATATTTTAGAAATCATATACCAAAAAGTACTAAATCATAAATTTTAATAAAAAATATTTGAAATATATTTAAGAAATAATTTATTTTTTCCGAACAACCACAACTAAGGACCTGTGTGTACGTAGATATTTTTTTTCCTTTTTCGATTTAAAAAAAAAAATACTTATTTATGAAATTTTACAAGTTTTTGAAATTTTTCGAAACTGAAATTTTCAAAAATCAAAAATTAGTTTTGATCACTTTTTTGAAATTTTCTATCTCTCCACTCAAGCATTATAATATTTTTTCGTGAAATCCATATCTAAACATAATTTCAATTCCAAATATACTATTTTTCAATTAACTCCAAATAATACTTTTTTTTAATCTTTTTAGAAACTACCATTTTTATGTCCAAACGCCTATTGAGAACAGTGATCTTTTCAACGGCGTCGCATCGCGACACACAAGTATCCTATTTTATAGCAATACATTCTGCAGAACTATCTTCGGGAAGCTGAAGTAAAAATTTAAACATGGCGGAAACCGTAACCCTAGATTCCACTACCCATCCACCTCAACTTCCCGACGAAAATCCCACCGGAAACGATGACGAAGACATGCTCGACGCCCCTAAATCCACTAAAAGTTCCGATTCGGATTCCGACTCCGATTCCGACTCAGAGGATGACGCACAGCAAAATCTACAAATTCAAGCTCTACAAACTGAGCTTTTAAATAACCCTTCCAATTACGATGCTCATGTTCAAGTATTTCTCTCTCTCACTCTATGTTCATTCACAAATTAGTAGGAAGAAATATATGTTCCATGGAGAATATTTTGCGAATCATTATCTATTGGAGTAACAGATAATCGTACAAGGTGTAAGATAAGGTATAAGGATAGTATTTTGATGACATTTTTGAGTACGGGATTGACAATAATGCCTAGACCCCAGGGCTTAGTTCAAGTGGCAAAGGTTGAGGGACTTGTGACTTACGTCACAGGTTCAAGCTCTGGGCCATGCGAAATAAGGTGTTTAAGTGGAGAAGGGTAGAGCGGCAGGCCCACTACTCCTTTCGAATGGTCCTAAAGGTTGGACTAGACAGTTTCTCAATAATCAAAAAAATAGATAAATGATTATGTCCAGGTGATCACTGAAATAAGTGATATGAGTAAGAGTTGAGATATTGGTAAAGAAAAATGAATTCTGTCCAAGTGCGAAAAGTCATTTAACCATTTTGGTGGTAACATATTCTTTTCATAGACTAAGGTAACTTTTCGTGGAGAACATTTTCCTCTGTACAAAACACACCATGAATGCTCACTAAAACTATTGGTTTACCTTTTTCTATGAGGTTAAATGATTTTTCATTTTGGAAGCGATTATCAGTTGGAGCTGTTTTCTGTATTTTCTGTAGTATGTGTGTTTGTCTGTTTAGAGATTGATGATACGATGTTTTTTTGTGTCTGTGTAGTACATAAAAGCTTTAAGGAAGCAAGGGGATATAGAGAAGCTTAGACAAGCAAGGGAAGCCATGAATACTATTTTTCCTTTGAGTTCTGAGATGTGGCAGGAGTGGACTAAAGACGAGACATCTCTTTCTTCGGGGTATCGCTTTTCATTTTTTCTACTGTATTTATTTCTTATTTAAATTCTTTTTCTTTTTTGTTTAATAATGGATGTTGTTTGATGATTTACAGATTATCTGTACGATATTGAGGCATACTTAGTCTTTAGGTTCTTCGTGATAGAAAGGCAGTAGATAAGCATGAAAGATGGTATAGGTTAGGGCCATAGAAAGGCTAGGAAAGGACAATACATAAGATTTATGTGGAACTTATTCTGTATGTTTTACATTGTATTGCTCTCCTATAGAGACTTGTGCTCCTGTATGCTCAGTTGGATCTCTAATTAGTAAGGGAGCGGAGGAAATAAAAAGCAGGACGTTTGTTCTGTAAATTTTGTATTTTCCTTTCCCAAATAATACTTATCCAACTGCTACATTTTATTGTTCTCTCATTTCCACTTTACTGTGAACAAGACTGAAGTTGAGGGAAGATCCAAATTCGTTTGGAGATCTCTATTTCCCAAGCTAAAATAGAGAACACATAGTACATAATCTTCTTTGAACAGGGTTTTTCTTTTTTCCGTTTAACAAGTTGACTCGACCTTCTGAAAAAAGTTGATTTGACACCATGTTGAGATCATGTAACCATCCTGCTCGCTATTCTCCACTTTGGCGATGCATGCTTGCTGAGACGATCCTCTCTATAGCTTGCATGACCTGTTCTGATTAATTTGTAACTTTTCTTACATGTTATCTGAAGAATGTCTATGTACCAGTCTGCACTTTAAGATAAGATGAGAGAAAAAAATAAAAGAAACAGACATAGATGAAGAGGGCATCTCATTTCTTGTTGTATGTTTGTTCACTCACTTTGACTTTATTATTATTGTTGTTGTTGATTTCTGAATAGCTTATTATTGAAGTTCAAGAGAGAGAAGTCATTAATGGCATCAACTTTAACATCCTTACTGAAGAAATTAACGACTGGAGAGTTCTAATCTTTAAAACAAAGGGAGTGCAGAGTGGATAAAGAACTAGGGGAAAATGGAAAGTATTTATGATTTTCCAATCTGCAACAGATCTTTATTTACTAGAGAAACTTCTTTAGATTTGGAGTTAACGAATTAGCTTTAGTATATGAGCCATAGTTGAAAAAGGATGGGGAGGAGATTTTGACAAAGAATGGAGAAACTCCATGGGAGGGTGAAGACAAATGGAGTAGAACGTTTTATGGCGTAATGCTCAAATCTGACCTTTTCTCTTACAGATTTAGATGTTAGAAAAAATGATGGGTTTGCTTGTACAGGCTGATATATATGTAAATGACATTGAGTTTATTCTGACACTATTCATGTAATATGATAATTTTTGAGACACACAGAGATTCCCTTGATTTGTTCATTCGTGTATATATTTTGCCTGTTTAGCTCTATGACACATAATGAAATAGAAAAAAAAAACCACTTTTGCTGCCTTCTTATATTTTTATTTGCATGTTTGTTTTGCAGACCCGAGGCTCTCCCTGCAATTGAGAAGCTATTTGAGCATGGGGTGTCTGACTATCTTGTAAGTAGTGTGTTAATGTCACTGTGAATTAAAAGCGTGAAAAGAATTTAAGGTGCAAGCCAGGATCTGGTTCTAGATTGAAAACACTAATGCTTTCTGTTGTATGTGCTATATGCAAGATGGCTCACTGGGAGATCCAAAATATAATTGCTTTGTCCGTGCCTAGTGACTTTAAGATAAGCTTAATCTTTGTTGAACGTGCCCTGTTTATTGTTTAAGAGTTGCCTTGCCTTTATTGAAATGACTTTGATGGAAAATCTCAAGGATATAGTTGTCAAATATTTCTTTGTATTGCAAAAGACGCAAAAGATAACAGAAGCCTGCCCTTGGTAAAGTAGAACGGTAGAAGGGTCTGTTGGAAATCTTTCTCAGATACCTTAATAATCCTTTTCATTGTGCTGCTTCATAGTAGGATGGTTATGTGAAGGACTTCCAATATTTCTACATTATTTCAAAGTTGTCTAAATCTCATGCTGCTATTAGAATTTAGAACAACTTTATTGACGGAAATCGTATTAAAGAAGTAATAATTCGAAGTCGTTTTTTGCTTATGAAGAATTTTTGGAAAAGAAACTTATCTTTGATATTCTGGAAATATCTGCATGACAAGAATTGTCCTAATATGCCCCCAAGGCTTTGGTATGGTGCTAATAGCGCAGTGCATATATGTGGGCTAGGCGCACGTCACGGGTTGGATCTTTGCCATAGACAAAAGCCTGGTAGTTAAGTGGAGAAGGGTAGAGGATGGGTCCATTCACCGAGCTTCAAATCGTGCGCCACTGGCCTTTGGGGATTTCTCGGTTATCAATTAGATGGAATTTTTTTTAATCCTAAATATTTTTTTTATGTGAAAAATTAACACAATTACTGCTTTTATGAGTTGAAATGGGCCAACAATAATAAAATTATTACCTTATCAGAAAAAAACGAGGACAATGAAATGGGTTTTGCTTGAATCAAAATAAATGTATTGATTGTTTTTCGCTTGATGCAGTCTGTTGCTTTGTGGTGTGACTACTTAAGTTTTGTTCAAGAGCATGACCAATCAGTCCGTACACGTTCCGTCGGTGGAATTTCAAAGGCAAGAAATCTCTTTGAGCGTGCCCTTGTAGCTGCCGGTTTGCATGTTACTGAAGGCAGCAGGATATGGGAATTATACAGGGAATTCGAACAAGATGTTTTCCTCACAATTGATGAAACTGATGCGGACGTAAGAGCTTGACAATTTCCTTTCTTTCCTTTTATGTGCGTCGTTGTCTCTTTAGCCGTTTCTTAAGCTATAGTAGAGCTAGCCCTATCTAGTTTGAGATTAAGGCGTTGTTGTTGGTATTAATAACGAGCGCAGTTCTTTCCTTAGCCCTTGTTTTCTTTTAAGGTTGTGTACCTCTCCAGATGTGAGGAAAAGGGAGCATTTCTCTTTCCTTAAGGTCGTTATCACTATGCACCCCCTCTTTGTTTTTCCTGCAAGCATACAACATGTCTTTGTTCATATTTCCCTGCTCATATCACGAGTCATGTTCTTGAGGAGCTTGCTGCCATTCATCTAATAGGGCTTCTTCCAAATCACTGTTTCTGAGAGTTTACGGGCTTTTAATGTTCCCCCTCTGAATTAAGAATGTGCTAATAAAAAATGCTGCTGAGCCATGTTGTTCTTCCTCTGAACCAGTTATCACTCCCCACTCCAAAAATGGGTTAAACTTGTGTCGTGGTTTGACTCTCAAGAAATCATGAACAGATGTAAAGAAGAGGTGTATCTTAACTTTTACCATTTCAAAAAAAAAAAGAAAAAAAGAGAAAAGGTGTTTCTCAAATCTTCGGTTGCTTTTACTGGTTCATGGGACTGATACAGCTTAATATTGGAGTTCCCTTTATATAGCATACTTCAACAACTGGTAGCAGGTTGAAATGCCGTATACTTATATACGGGGAAAGCCTATTTTCGTTATTGAATGAAGGCGGAGAAAAAGAAAGCACATATTGGTTCATGGGACTGATACGGCTTAATATTGGAGTTCCCTTTATATAGCATACTTCAACAACTGGTAGCAGGTTGAAATGTCGTATATAAGTATACGGGAAAAGCCTATTTTCGTTATTGAATGAAGGCCGAGAAAAAGAAAGCACATATTGAGTTGTTCCCTCTTGTGTTATGAGTTCGCATAATATTCCATTCAGTGTAGTTATTTGGTTGAGTTGATGTCGAGAAACTATCTATTTTTAGTAACTTCAGTTAGTTAGGTTTTGACTCGAATGTTAGGTCAGAGGTATTGGTCTCACAAAGATGCCTCTGCCTTCTAGTACTAGTACCTTTGCTGAAAATCAAAGAATGTTGGGTCTAGAACTTAGAACTTTCCTCAATTGATATCCTGTTCTGTATTCTCGTGTAATACGATTGCTATATGACGTTGGTATTCGGTTACTATATTGGACAATGTTCAAAATGATAACTTGATCTGTATCTATTTCCCACATTTTATAGTTGATATTTGCTATTGGATGTTTGCTTCATTGTGATGTAGTTGAGAGAGAAGCAGGTCCAGCGTATTAGGAATTTATTCCATCGCCAGTTGTCTGTCCCTCTTGCTGATCTAAGTTCAACTCTTCACACATACAAGGCTTGGGAAGCAAAACAGGGAGCCGATCTTGATGCAGACTCCAGTAACTTGGATGGGCTTTCGCCACATGTTGCCTCTTCATATCAGAAGGCCCTCGACATGATGAATGCCAGGACTCATCTTGAGAATCAAATATCTTGTAAAGTTGCACCTGAATCGGAAAGGCTTCAAAACTTTATGGTGCATATCCTGATACTCTCGTGTATATTTTTGAAACAGGACTCAAAAATGATTGTTTGACAATGATAGTCACACTTCAACAATAGGTATTAAAATTGGATGGCCCGCAAATTGTCGTAGTATCACGGAATCATGACTAAATTGATACGTCTGCTATCATGACTTAGTAAAGGTACATTGTGTGCGAGAAGCCGAGAATAAGATTGTGTCACATATGAGTAACTTATACTGTTACGGTCTAGAATCATGAACAGGCTTTTTGGTTGGTTGGATTATTTTACCTTAGTGTACCTAAAATTAACAGAAAGAAAAAACTGTTGAAATTAGGCA
This sequence comes from Nicotiana tabacum, assembly GCF_000715075.1. Lineage (NCBI taxonomy): Eukaryota > Viridiplantae > Streptophyta > Magnoliopsida > Solanales > Solanaceae > Nicotiana > Nicotiana tabacum. The sequence continues at coordinate 130,753,036 of NC_134098.1, forward strand.
ATCCTGCGTGAGATGAACCCAAATTTTAACCACTTAAGTACAATATAACTCCTTCTGTGCTATTAAGGACTTGATCAATTTACCAGATATTTTAGACTCAATTATCTGTTAAGAATTCTACGCGTGGTGTTTTCCTGCAGGCTTACTTAAAATTTGAGCAATCATTGGGGGATCCATCGAGGATACAGATCTTATATGAGCGTGCCATAACTGAATTTCCTATATCTAGTGAACTCTGGCTTGATTATACTCACTACATGGATAAAACCTTGAAGGTTTGTTCTCCGGATTTTTAACTAATTTCTCATTTCTTGATTGTGATGAAAACTGATTAAGTTATGTGCCTTTCTTTGCAGACCTCCAGTCTTGTTCGGGACATTTACAAAAGGGCGACAAGGAACTGTCCCTGGGTTGGAGACCTGTGGGTGCGATACTTGCTGTCTCTTGAACGCAGTCGTGCTTCTGAGGAAGAGCTATCTGCTGTATGTCTCCATTCTTGACTTTGCTGGATATTCAATCACTGAATTTTATTCTGATTTTAAGTGTCATCTTTTACCAGAATTTCAAGCTGGAATGGTACGTTCCTTTATGCTTTGGACTTATCTGCTGAAGATCCGGCATTGACTGTCTGTCCTTTATTAATGCATGTTTTAAGTGCTTTCTGACAAAATCCCTCATTGTCAAAAGAATTGGATATTTGACACCCGATTGTTTGCTATATATTCCCCAACTTGCTTGGAGTTGAGGTGTAATAGTAGTTGTTGTGTATCGTTTCCTATATTTTCTTATAACTGTGTTATTGCTATTTTGATTTCTGTCAAATTGTTCTTTTCCTTTTTCTTTTTCTTTTTTGGTATTAGACAATGATATCTTTTTTACGTGAAACTTAATGAGAAGAATTTAGCGCCTTAGTTTCCATTCTGTAATAGCACATGTATCAGTATTTGTGGTGACTGTCAGGATTCTTATTCAATTTTTTGTCATTGTTCCAGGTTTTCGAGAAGGCCCTACAGTGCACTTTCTCAAGCTTTGAAGAGGTTAGGACATATCTGCCTTTTATTGTTATTAGTAGTCAAATTTTTCTCCGCCCATTCCTGTGCAGTATGTTTACTATGTTATGGTGCAAAACTACGTAGGTCTTCTGGTGCATCCTTTGGATTGTTCCTTTACTTCTATTGCCTGTTATTGAGGTGATGCAATATTAGATTTAACTACTGCTGACAATTTGCTGTTAATTTTGAATTGCAACTTAGTATTTGATAGAACTTCAAAATGAATAAAAGATTCACTGTATGCCAACATATGCAAATTTCAGTAATGAAATTTGCTCTATGTTCTCTTCATCAGGCACTTATTAGGGTGGTGCGATTTATTATTTCTTTGCTGAAGCCAAATTTTAGCTTTAGGACAATGCAATTGCTGCAATGAAGTCTGATGCTCATGGAAGTTTGTCAGTGACCTGTTCGTCCAAAATATACGTCGTAGAGAACTAGCAGAAGTTAACTCATCCTGTTGTCTCTTGATCAATGAAACTTTTATTTGTTAGGAAGCGCATTGATGAGAATACTTGTTGGTTGCTGTATCCCGTGGTCTCCTTTTGAGATTTAAGAGAGAATGCCCACTTCTGAAAACAAGGAAAATTCGTAGATATTTCTGCAAATTAAGTTGCTATATCTTAGGATTGATTTTATAGAGTTGGTTCTAACCTTTAGCTGCATTGTGTTTTAGGGACTAAATGCACAGTTCATTAGATTATAAATCTATTTATGTTTGTTGCAGTATCTTGATGTATTTCTCACAAGAGTTGATGGCTTAAGGCGGAGGTTGTCTTCGTTGGAATCTGGGCCTGAAAGCAGCGACTTAGATTATATAATTATACGGGAAACTTTTCAGGTACACTTTCAAATTACTGAAGAATTTTGACCCCCTCTTGGTGTTTACCCTTGCCCTGGATTTCAGTTTTAGCTTTTGTTTGCTTTGCTGTTGATTCTTGCCTTCAAAGGACTTAACACAACAGCTATATCTGATTTTTTAATAAGGTATATAAGTTTATTAATGATGGTAAAATATCCTGTATACAAGCAGTAAACCAAAAGGGTAAATTGGTTAATGAAAGCATGAAGGGTTAAACAGGCTCTTTCTAGTTTCTACAGCAAGAACAACCAACTATGCTTGGTTTATGAACCTCAATGGTGGTGCTTTTGTATTCTCAACTCCCCATCTGTGTAAGCTTTAAATAGATCCAATGCTTGGTTCAATTTTTTTTTAATCATTAAAAAGAAGGGTTGGCTCAACTTGATATTTTTGCAAATGGCATGTAGTGATGTCCACTATCACACTATCACAGTTGACTGCTTAATTAACAATTTTGTGTGTCCAAGAATTAGTCTTGACACGATTCTTAATGTTTCTTGCAATACTTTTGAATTTGTCTGTTAATCCTTCTTCTATTGTCTCCTATTCTTTTCTTTGGACTACCACAATTTCTGATATTTGGAAGTGTGACATGACTTGCTATACATCCACATTTCAGCTTGACTATTGTGTTTCCGATTTTTCCACCTCAATGGATTCTCAATTTCCTAATTTCAAGCTTCGCCTGCTCATCTCCTTGCCAGTATTATAGAACTCAAAATAGTTAACATGACATTCTTCTGCACTTTCTTATCACTAAAATATTCAACATTTAATTTTGGTCTCACCTGTCCCCTGATGAAATTAAGAGTTTCGCATTAACTCTATCTCAATAGTCATGTTAGGCCAAATGCAGTTTGATTTGTAATTGAAACTTTTTATACCATTCACCATCTTAATTGTGCAATCATCCTTGATATTCATTCAAGTCTTTCTGATCAGTTATAAGAAATAACTCCTTTTCTACATAACCCAACATTGAAACCTTTTTTTTGGGTAAAGAAACCCACAGTGTAACTAAAGGTAGTCTCTTTACTTTTCTTCCAGCGTGCATCAGATTATTTGTCTCCACATCTGAAGAATACAGAAAGTTTATTGCGGATGTACAGATATTGGACCCGCTTAGAATCAACTCTGGGGAAAGATTCAGCTGCAGCTCGTGGTGTCTGGGAGAGCCTGCTTAAAATCAGGTTTTCATTAGATGTTCCCTTGTTCCATTTAGAGACATCAACATGCTTAAATTTAATGTTTTGATCCAAGTTTCTTCCTTGTATTTTCTTTGTTATAATGTGGCTTGTTTTGCAGCGGATCTACGCTAGAGGCGTGGCAAGGATACATAGCTATGGAAGTTGAGATGGGTAATATTAATGAAGCACGATCCCTCTTTAAGAGATGCTACAGTAAACGATTTCCTGGGACTGGCTCCGAGGTATCTTCTTGTAACAAAATCACTTAGATCATGCTGTCAAATTCTATCTCCTATTAGGACTATCACCTCTAGCTTGTTGGTTGTGAAACTGTTGAACCATCTGCTAACAGTACCTATAACATGTGCACTTAATTTTCCTCAAACTACATCACACATCATCTCTTGGTTCAGTTGAATCTGATCCTTCTGTACTTTAGCAAAGAGTTCCTTTAGGGCTAGGGAAAATTTTCAGTTATGATCTTATTAATTTTATATTTTTGGAACAGTCAATTTGGAAACAAATTTGGGGCCATGAAAAGTAACTTTTATCTGCAATACTTTGTGTATTTGAGGTACGCAAGTTTTTTTGTGCTTTGAAGCATGATTTTTGTCACATCAGCCCAATCCAATAAAGTCTCTTAAGAGAAGAAATGTGCACCTTATACCCGAGAAACACCTCTTAACTAATTAAGTACCATCGATTATGCTATTAGTGTGGAAACTTTAAGAATGAAAATATGCCAGAAATCTTTTTGGTTTCAAGCAGTTTTTTAATAATTTGGTAAAAATGGGAGCAAAATCAAGAAGATTCTCGCTGGATGCTTTATTTGGCTCCAGTTTGTGCTATCCTCTATGCGATCTGTTATATTTTATCTTTTACTGGATCGTCCTTTGCAGCCTAAGTTGCTATTCATTTTGAATTAGATGATACCTTCTTCTAAAAAACAGAATCATTCAGGACATATGCAATTCATGGATTCGCTTCGAGAGAGAGTATGGTGCACTTGAAGACTTTGACCTTGCCGTTAAAAAGGTAATGCAGTTTAATGTCATTGCTGCTAGAGTTCGCTCATAAGTGTGTTAATTCGTGCTTCAGTTGAAAGTAAGATGGATGATACAGGGAGCAGTCCTTTATGTGCTATAGAAAAATATTTCATATCTCTCTGATGCATTCTAATTACTCAAGATTAGTAATTATGCTAACTCTGTTCCATGAGCAATATAAAGAAAGTTAGAAATTTAGTTATCTTCCTAATGTTGCCTAAAGCCTCATAGCTTGTGTCAGTGACGGAATTATGATTTTTACTTTTTGGTGCAGTCACATTTTTTAGTAAGAAAGACATTTTTGATGGAGCTACTCTTTTTGTGGTTTTTTTGGGTGCATATGTTATTCCTTTTCTGATGTGAGAATTATCTGTTCCCAAGTATCTTATTGGTGGATTTTGAGTAAGAATTTTATTTCTGATGGATCTGCTTCTCCTTTCTCCAATTGTCTCAGGTCACTCCTCGCCTTGAAGAACTGCAGTTATTCAAGTTACAAGAAGCTAAGAACATTGGTCTGCCAGCAGATGATAGAGACAATTCCTCGAGGAAAAATGTGCGTGAAAAGAGGAAGCCAGTATCAAATTTAATTGAAGAACAATCTCCTGCTAAACGTCACAAAGATAAGGCTAAGAATGTTAAGATCACTTACGAAGATGGTAAAGGCCAAGCTAAAGACTCAGTGAAGGTAAATAATACAAATCCAGATGTGGATGCCAGCAAACCAGCGAGTGGAAGCAAAAAAGAAAACAAAGATGTTTCTTCCGGAAAACCAAAGCAGTATAATGACCAGTGTACTGCATTTGTATCTAATCTTAACCTCAAGGTAAGTTGTATGTTGGTGTTTCTTGAAGTTTAAATACTCCTGAATGAAATTACTTGCTTTAGCGGAATTCAGTTACTTGGTTGTTTGTTACTGAGACAGGCAACGTATGACGACCTACGCAGATTCTTCAGTGATGTCGGAGGAGTGGTTGCTATACGAATATTAAATGACAAGTTCACTGGAAAGTCAAGGGTATCTCTCTTTCTCTAGACATACACACATCAACAGATTTAGTTTATCCTTTGTATATGAGCAGACACCATCTCTTAATTGTAATCTTTTGCCTGCATTCGCTGGATGCTTTTAATGAATTCTCCTTACTTCAAAAAAAAAAACAGATTTAGTTTATCCTTACCTGCTTAGTCTCAACACTGTTGTGTTAAAAGTACCTTCTCTTTTGCTAACATTATTAGAAACACTTACCCTCTAGTTTTTATTATGAGACCGAGACAAGTTTTGATGATCATTGAAAGTTCCCCTTGTATTTGTATTTTTATTTTTATTTTCCGCTACTCCCTGGTTCCTATTTTATGAGATATTTTATTATCTGGCAAGTCAAACAGTTTTTCTTTAATTTTTGCGAACAATTTTACCCTTATTTAAAATTTCTAAACATTGTGCATTCTGAAACTTATATAAAAGTTCTTAATATGTGAATATTTTTTGCAAAAAGTCAAGGAGTCAATGTCTAAAATAAGAACGTGAAAATTAGATGTATGACTTACTTCGGCCCCTGCCATTTAATTTTGGGGGTGGGGGGGTGGGGGGAAGATACAATTTTTTTTTACGGATAAGAATAAAGAAAGAAAGGAGGAGCAGAATTGTCATTTGAGACCCATATTTAGTCACCTGCATTGGGTTGGAATGCACAAACATCGAGCTAAGTGAACAGCTTGTATGGACACAGCTTGAACCTCCAGCAATTTGAAGTTTCATGATCCACTGAGAATGCAATCATCAGAATCAATTAAATGAATCTGACTAGATCGTTGACCTAGATTGCTCAATGGGTTATTACAATTGATTAGTTTTTTGAAGTTCTTGAAATTCATGGACTTGTGCATAGAATTGAACATATCTTATCTATATTAGATGTGATGTCATAATTGTTTTCTTTCTTGGACGTGTTAAGGGATTGGCTTATGTGGATTTCTCGGATGACAAACACCTGGCTGCAGCCGTGGCAAAAAACAAGCAGACCTTGCTTGGGAAGAGATTGAGCATTGCTAAGTCAGATCCCAAAGGCAGAAAAAAAGGAAGCGATTCTCACAGTGTGTCTTCAAGACAAGGTATCACACTATGTCTTGCTTCAGTTGTTTTCACTGGTTTTGCACATTCTTATTAGTTCCGTTCTCTACCTTAATGTCATTGCTTCATAGATACCTCTTCATTTCGTGCCAACGCTTGGATAAGACAACTGATGTGTAACACAGTGAAGAAATGCTTATTGATGCAAAGATTATTCCTTTTTGGTGCATACTTGCCAGTGCAATTTCAATTTTCAAGGACACGAAGGTTCCTCCCCCCACAACCCACCCCCTCTTTCTGGTTTCCTCTGCTGGTGCTTGAATACATTTTCAAGTATGGACTTTTAATCTTTCTCCCTTTTTGGAAGCTCTTGTTGCCTTGTTCTCTCCTCTTTTTGGGTTTCCTTGGTCTTTCTGCTGTGTGCTTTGATATCTAGTTCTGATATCTTCTACCATCACTTCTATGTTTTGGCTTGTGCAATGGCTCACTATTTTGCAGCTTTTATTGGTATTTAGCACCCGATGTAGCTTACTGCAGAATGAACTACATTATAGCAATGTTCATTGCTCTGCATGTTTTATGTCTTTCTTTTTAAAATGCTCTTCATGTGTTACGAATCTTGGTGAAGCTAGTCAGCATTTCTATTAATTGCATATTTTTGTCTATTGTCTCACTGCGACCACATGCTGATGGGGTTAAAATGGCAGGTGAAGGTGCTGAGCAAACTACTGAGAGTTCAAAATCAGGTGCCAAGGATTCTGCTGAAGGTTCTAAGGAGGGCAAGGGGCATCAGGGGCAACCTTCCAGTCATCAGCGGGCATCTAATATCCAGCTCAAAGGTAAGAATACGTTCGCAGTGCCCAGAACTGTCAGGCCCCTTGGTTGGGTTGACAAAGATAAACCCATATCAGAAGAAACTGATGCTGCGGAAGATGAAATTCCTAAATCCAATGATGAATTTCGGAAAATGTTCATCAAATCTTGACATAACTAGAAAGGTAAAAAATCACCTAAATATAGTTGTGTATGTCGTGATTAGGATGCCAACTTTAGTAAGCTCTCTATAGAGTTGTGTATCACCGTTTTTTTAAGCTGTTATGAGTATATTATGAAGTTGAAAGTTTGTGATCTGCCAGCCAGTTCTAAATTCAACATTTTTGAAGGTTCATGATTGAGTTTATGACCGGTGGATGTTAGGCCACAGTTATGTGGAAATCCTTTGACGGTTGGATCCTGAAGCGCAGTAAATTAATGTTTGTGTTATAGTAAAATCCTGGTTTTGTAATTGCTCATAAAATTGTCTTGAGACATAATTCTGAAAGTTTCCATAGTTAAACAGGGGCCGCTAAGAGCAGTTCATCAACACTCAGTGTTTGCACTAAATAACAAACATATTTCACCATAAAACTGAATTTACAAAATATGTTAAAATGTTTACTTTTATGTAAATATATTTCTTAATCATGATTAACTGATGTTGTATAGTGTAAACAATGAATTCCTCGAAGCTTATTGCCACTTTGGAAGTTTGGGTAGCGTTCTGGAGCTCTTTTCGAACTGGCATTGCTTTGCTAATTTGCTAACTATAGATGTGGAAAAATAGAGCATAGATTTTCAAAAAAGGTTTCGTATCAAATTAAGAAATCGTAACATTTGCCATTCCCGTTCTTTACGTTTCAAAAACCTTTCACTTTAGACTGTTGGGTGACAGGAGAAGAAATTATTGAGTGGGGCAGAGGTTTTGATCATCAAAACAGAAAACTATGTGAAACATGACAAGTCTACGGAAGTTGCAGTTGCAGGGATACCATGTCTAATCTGAAACTGTGGTGGTTTTCTTACACGACAAAAACAAATCTGACATTTGGAGTAACCAATGCACATCAACATAATCGTATGAAAACAGGGCCTTAGAATGACTTCTCTGACCAAAGTTAAATGTTTTAGAGGACCACGCTGGTGTTACCCTTAAATGGTGCGAACTTATATGAATACAACATATTTCCAAAACGCATTTAATCTTCATATAAAAAGTTTAATTGGAACCCGAGGCGGACCTCTGCGGTAAAGAGAGGGGTCACCCGCACCCGCAAAATTCGGCAAAGTTTTTATTTATACATGTATATATCTTTACAAAATAGTAATATATTAGTAGTAGCATCTTATATATAGAGCAAATTTTGGTTGAATACAAAAATGCACCAGCGACCTTCAAATTCTAGCTCCACTCCTGAATTTGGACCCCACACCAACAACACCTCGTCAAAATCGCTATAGGCAAATTATCTAATGAGATTATGTTACCATTTGCCACAATGATCACAGCATAATAACATTATTTAAGAGTTTATCAGTCATTTACTTGTGGTTTTTTCATAAAGTTCTATACGTTAAGTGTTTCCCTGTGCTGATTTTATGTGTACTTGTGTAGTAGTGATTTTCTTCGTAAACACAAAAAACAGTCGATCGATTGAACTTTGTACGATGGGATTGAATAGTTTCAAAAGTTTAACAGAGCATACACATATATACTCTCAGCTCTCAGCCCCGTAATTATTTAAGCTGTGCAAAGTGCAAAGACATATTAAAAAAAGCCATAGTAGAAAAGTTTGTTTTCTGAGGCTGTAGGCAATTCCCATGCGGGCAAAAGCGATGTTTATATGCAAAGATCAGCGTGCATTCAATATTTACTTTTAAGAAAAGAAAAGAAAACACTCTACATGTTTAATTATCACTTTCTTTCTGTAATATGGCAAAATTTTCATGACATAATATCCATTATAATAAATTTGTGGTTCATGACATTTGCCATGACATAATATCTATTATTAGGCCACGGATTTCTTGCTATAAATAGAGGAGTTTCTCCTCATTTGAAAACACACCAATTCAAGAGCTTTTCACTCTTGTCTTTCTTTCTCCTCCTTTATTTCATTATAGAGTATTTTGTAAGAGAGTGAGTGTTGGGAAACACTTGTGTGAACCATTTCTTTGGAGTGATCTTGTGAGGTTATTCTCTTGGGGTATTTGGGATTAATTAGAGTATTTACTCTAATTTTGCACTCTCTTTTGTACTCTTGTTGGTATAGTAAAATTGCTCCTCTCCGCTTGTGGACGTAGGTCACCTTGACCGAACCACGTTAAATTTGTGTCTTCTTTATATTCTTTAATTGCCGTTATTATCAACTTCCATTGTCTTTGTTATTGTCATTATACCGTTGTTTGGCTAAATTCCGCACTACCCGGGTTCCCGATCCTAACAAATTGGTATCAAAGCCAGATCTAACCGGGTTAGTTTAAATAGCCAAAATGACTCTAACAAAGTTTTATGTTGAGAAATTTGACCGAAGTGTAAACACGGAATGTGGCAATTAAAGACGGAAGCTATCCTAATTCAGGATTGCTTAGATTTGGCATTGCAAGGAAAGGAGAAGATGCCGGATAAAATGATGGACGAGGAGTTTGCCGTCATAGACAAAAAGGCAAAAGCAAGTATTATTTTAAATCTTTCAAACGAGGTTTTGCATGAAGTTGCAGCAGAAAGCTCAGTCAAAGGCATATGGGAAAAGCTTAAAACCTTATATATGAAAAGAACAGTAGAAAACATGCTTTACCTAAAGCAAAAACTCTACACTTTTCGTATGGCTGAAGGTACCTCTATACTTACTCATCTTGATACTTTTGATTCTCCTCTTATGGATTTAAGTAACATACATGCTGAAATCAAAGATGAGGATCAAGCTGTGTTATTGCTTGTTTCCTTACCCCAGTCGTTTAAACATATAAGAGATACTATACTTTATGGAAAGGATAATATCTCTTATAAAGATATCAAATCTATTTTGAAATCAAAAGAACAAATAGATAGAGATATTACTGGGGAAACTAGTGGGAACCAAGGGGAAGACTTATTCATAAGAGGTAGATCCAATAAGAAATATTCAAGTAGTGAGAAACCTAAATCAAGGTCAAAATCCAGATACAGAAATGTCATGTGCAAATATTGTCATAAGAAATGTCACATTATTTCTGAATGCTTTAAATTGAAAAACAAAAAAAAGCATATAGAAAAGAAAAATGAGCACAAAAATACTGACACTGCCGAAGCAAGTGTAGTTGCTGATGAGACTGAGGGAACTATTTTTTTAGCAACTAATAATAGTTTTAAATCTAACAATGAGTGGATTTTAGATTCGGGTTGTTCTTATCATATGTGTTCCAGTCGGGATGTATTTACCACATATGAATCTATTGGAGGTGGAGTTGTCTTGATGGGCAACGATGCTGCCTACAAAGTTATTGGAAAAGGTACAATCCGAATAAAAAATGCACAATGGTGTGGTGAGAACTCTCATCGATGTTAGACATGTTCCTGACTTGAAGAAAAATTTTATCTCTTTGGGCACTCTAGAATCTCTTGGGTGCAAATACACAGGTGAAGGTGGAGTTCTGAAAATTTCTCATGGTGCTCTTGTGATCATGAAAGCATGCAGATCTGGTACGTTGTATACTCTTTTGGGATCTACTGTTACAGGTGTTGTTGCAGTTTTAATATCAGATAAATCAGATTCTGACATCACCAAATTATGACATATGCGATTGGGGCATATGAGTGAAACAGGTCTTTCCATCCTCAGCAAAAGAGGTCTCTTATGTGGCCAAAGTACCGAAAATATGGAGTTTTGTGAACATTGTGTGTTCGGAAAATAGAAAAGAGTCAGCTTCAAATCTCCAGCGATTCATAGAACAAAAGGTACTTTGGATTACATTCATTCAGATCTTTGGGGTCCTTCACGTACCCCATCAAAAGGTGATGCCATGTATATGTTAACTTTCATTGATGATTATTCAAGAAAAGTTTGGGTTTATTTCCTGAAAAATAAAAGTGATATTTTCTTAAATTTTAAACAATGGAAAATTTTGATTGAGAAGCAAACATGAAAACAGGTTAAGCGGCTTAGAACAGATAATGACTTGGAGTTTTGTAATGATGAATTCAACGAATTTTGCAAGAATGAAGGAATTGCTCGACATCGTACTGTGAGAATGACACCTCAGCAAAATGGTGTGGCAGAAATGATGAATAGAACTCTTTTAGAAAGGGCTCGTTATATGATTTCAAATGCTGGGTTGACAAACGCCTTTTGGGCAGAAGCTATCTCTACAACTTGTTATATTGTCAACCGAGCTCCTTCTGCACCTTTGAACTTTAAAACTCCAGAGGAAGTGTGGTCAGGTACTCCTGCTAATTATTCTGATTTAAAGATATTTGGTTGCCCAACATACATGCATGTAATTGATGAAAAATTAGAGCCAAGGGCTAAAAAGTGCATTTTCCTTGGGTATGCATCTAGGGTGAAAGGATACCGACTATGGTATCCTGATCCCATGGCACCAAAATTTATAATTAGCAGAGATGTAACCTTTGATGAATTCTCTATGTTACATTCTAGAAAAGAGTCTTCTAGTTCTTGTGATACAGATAAAGGAAAGTGTACACAGAACCAAGTGGAGATTGAGGTTGGCATTCCTTCTGAGCCAAGCTCATCAACTTTGGAGCAAAATACAGTTGAAACTCTTGAAGTTGAGACAAAAGCTGAAATTTCTAAACTTGAGACTCCTGAAGTTGAACTAGAAGAAGATGAGTATTCTATAGCCAAATATAGACCAAGAAGAGAAGGTAAACAACCATTAAGGTTTGGAGATTATGTTGCATTTGCTTTTTCAGTTTCACAGGAAACTGAAGAAATTGGAGAACCATCAAAATATTCAGAAGTAGTTTCTGGTGCTGACTCAGCCAAGTGGCTGATTGCAATGAATGAAGAAATTGAGTCTCTCCACAAGAATGGTACTTGGTCTCTTATGAAGGCGCCATCAGGAAAAAGAATTATTGGTTGCAAATGGGTATTCAAGAAAAAGGATGGCATTCTAGGGGTTGAAGATGCGAGGTATAAGGCACGATTAGTTTCAAAGAGCTATAGTCAGGTACAAGGCGCTGATTTTAATGATATTTTTTCACCTGTTATTAAACATAGCTCTATTCGTGTCTTGCTTGCCTTCGTTGCCATGTATGATTTAGAATTAGAACAACTTGATTTTAAGACAACTTTCTTACATGGCGAACTTGAGGAACAAATATACATGCATCAACCCGAAGGATTTGAAATTAAAGAAAAAGAAGATCATGTTTGCTTGTTGAAGAAATCCTTGTACGGATTAAAGCAGTCTCCAAGACAATGGTATAAAAGATTTGATTCCTTTATGTTGGGTCATGGTTATTCGAGGAGCATGTATGATAGTTGTATTTACTTCCGGAAGTTAAATGATGGTTCATTTGTGTACCTGTTATTATATGTTGATGACATGCTCATTGCTGCTAAGGATTTAACAGAAATTCACAATTTGAAAAGTCAGCTGAAAAGTGAATTTGAGATGAAAGATTTAGGAGCAGCTAAGAAAATCCTTGGCATGGAGATCAAAAGAGATCGAAAAGCCAACAGGCTATTTCTGACCCAAAAGAAGTACTTGGAGAAAGTCTTGGAGAGGTTTGGCATGAAAGATGCTAAACCAGTTAGTACCCCTCTTGTTGCTCATTTTAAGTTATCAGCTGCTCAGTTCCCGCAGTCAAAGGAAGAAGAGAGGTACATGGCACAGGTTCCTTATTCCAGTGCAGTCGGCAGTATTATATATGCAATGGTTTGTATACGTCTAGACATTTCACAAGCAGTGAGCGTGGTAAGTCGGTATATGGCTTGCCTTGGTAAAGCACATTGACATGCTGTGAAATGGATTCTCAGATACTTGCGAGGTACTTCAAACACATGTTTGGAGTTTGGGAGAAATACTAACACTTTGGTTGGTTTTGTAGACTCAGATTATGCAGGTGATCTTGACAAAAGTAGATCACTGACAGGCTATGTATTTTACATCGGTGGTTGCGCTATTAGTTGGAAAGCTACATTACAACATGTAGTAGCTTTATCTACTACCGAAGCAGAATATATGGCAGTGACCGAGGCGATCAAAGAAGCTTTATGGTTGAAGGGTCTATTTGCGGAACTCAGTTTACACCAAGGTGGTATTACCATTTTCTGTGATAGTCAAAGTGCCATTCACTTGACTAAAAATCAAATGTATCATGCGAGTACGAAGCACATTGATATAAAGTATCATTTCATTCGAGAAACCATTGTTGAAAGAAAAGTCTCTATTCAGAAGATCAACACTAGAGACAATCCTACTGACATGTTCACAAAACCTCTTCCAGTGTCCAAGTTCAAGCTTTGCCTGAACTTGATTGGCATTTATGAAGAATGATTTTGCCCATTGGGGTTTTTGTGGAGAAGGTGGAGCAAATTTACTATATATAAGCGAAAATTAGGTCAACGTGGAGATTTGTAATATGGCCAAATTTTCATGACATTTGCCATGACATAATATCCATTATTAGGCCAAGGATTTCTTGCTATAAATAGAGGAGTTTCTCCTCATTTGAAAACACACCAATTCAAGAGCTTTTCACTCTTGTCTTTCTTTCTCCTCCTTTATTTCATTATAGAGTATTTTGTAAGAGAGTGAGTGTTGGAAAATACTTGTGTGAACCATTTCTTTGGAGTGATCTTGTGAGGTTATTCTCTTGGGGTATTTGGGATTAATTAGAGTATTTACTCTAATTTTGTACTCTCTTTTTTACTCTTGTTGGTATAGTGAAATTGCTCCTCTCGCGTGTGGACGTAGGTCACCTTGACCGAACCACGTTAAATTTGTGTCTTCTTTATATTCTTTAATTGCCGTTATTATCAACTTTCATTGTCTTTGTTATTATCATTATACCGTTGTTTGGCTAAATTTCGCACTACCTGGGTTCCCGATCCTAACACTTACCTTATAATTTCCTTCCCTATTTTCCCTTTCCGTATTCCCAGTGTAATAAAAAAAATTAAAGAAAAAAGTTCATGTATAAGACCGGTGTGTGTATATATATATACACACACATTTATTCTAAAAGAATATTTTCTTCTTTGAATAGTTTAATTCATGCATTGTTAATACAGTATTTTTATTTTACACTTTATTCCTTATAAAATAATACATAAATTCCTACATAACATAATGCCGGTACTATTTAATACCGTCAACCAAACACTACATTAGTTATTTATGCCTTTTATTTTTCTTATACGTCAAACTAAACGTTGTATTATTGTATGAATGATTTTATGCTAGGATTAACTATCTTAAACCATCGACCAATGATGGATGTAGCCCTGGTGCTATGGTTCAACATAATATTTTTGATACGAAACATAGATATGTATATGAAAAACAATAATAATTTTATAAATATTAAATTTTGAATGCATAATTTTAAATTAACGAGCTGAGTATTAAATTTTTTAAAGATTGAAGTCATTAACTTAAAATTTAACATTGTCTCTCCCATCAACCAAGCGACCCCAAATTTGTGCATGTTTAAGTCTAAAGAAAAGTGTTCTGGTATTGATATGAGTACATTTTGGTGTAAAAGAAAAGTAGTAGAAGTTTGAGTCTTTTACTCCGTGCAATTACTTGAAGTGCGTAAGTTAATCCAAACATCATAATTATAATTTCTTTTCTTAAAAAAAAAAAAGAAGTTTGTAGTTGAAGGCTATGATCAGACCGCATCCGTCAAAAAAGAGAAATATAAGAGCACAACTCAGACTCAGTAGTATTCTCTTCTAACTTGTACTATTCTACTTGATGTTTTTACAAACATATACATTGTCAGTAAATAAGAATTTAAACTGTTTACTCAAATACTACATGTTAAAGTGTGGACCAATCATCTGAAAGTGCTTGAGAATTAGAATCTCCAAAGTCTTTTTTGTTTTCTCAATAACTGCAGATTATAAAAGCTGGTTCAGAATATTTACTTTTTAATCCAGCTTTTTTTTTTTTTTTTGTCTTTTCAACATATGGACCATTGAGCATGTACTATTTAGAATAAAGGAGCTTATAGCATGTAAAAAAGGATTTGAAGAAGTAAAGCAAAGAGCATGCAAATATTCTCTATTTTTTGTTATCTATAATGAAAATTTATCGTATTTTAACCACATTGAGGTTCTTCTGAGCAATCTCGTATTGAAATGTGTGCACATGGTTCTGTCACTGAGTAAAGTTTCTTATTCTTAAAGTGATGTACTAAAAGCATGGTATTCTACTTAAGAATGTAATGTGACATATATATATATATATATATATATATATATATATATATATATATATATAGTGCTAATTGCTATGTATTAGGCTCAAATTCATGTGGGCAATTTAACTAGATTTCTTCGTATCGTTGTTCTTCATTTACTCCAACTCCAAGTATGTGTTGTCGGATTACAATGGATTGTTGCAGTGGTAGAAGGTGTTTTTTATGTGTTCGGAAGGTCACGAGTTCAAGTTATAAAAACTAAGTCTTGAAAAATCAAATTAAAGCTACTTACAATATAGTATAACGTGGTCCGATCCTTTCTTAGAGCCATGCATGTCAAAAACATAGTGCATCAAACTTTCTTTTTTAAATTTGTTATTTTGCCGATTACAGATTAAACAACTATAACGGAATTAGCTTCGTAAAGAGAAACAAGAATAATATCGATCGACCTATTAATTAATTAGTTCTATGCAGAGCATTATATTCAAAACTTTTATGTATTTTGAGGCTTCAATATTATGAGGGTGTTTGGCTAAGCTTATAAGCTGGTCAAACTGGCTTATAAGCACCTTTTGGCTTATTTATGCGTTTGGTAAACACTCAAAGTGCTTATAAGCCAAGTGCTTATAAGCTAAAATCAGCCATAAATCATAAGCCGGTCACCCCCAACTTATGGCTTTTCAACTTATAAGCACTTTTAGTTTGACCAACACTTTTACTAGTTTATCCTTAATAATATTTTCTAATTCACAAAATACTTTTCCCAAAATAAATTTCTTAACTTTCTCTTCATTCCATATTCGTTATTAATTCTTTTCTTTACAAAGAAATTTTTAATTTATAATCTTTTGAAAAAGATTCAAGGGTATTTTAGTTATTTTAACAAAAGAATAGCTTATCAGCATTTTTTAATCAAACACATCAACTGCTTATTATCAGTTTCAGCACTTCTATCCAAACATGTAAATGCTTATTTTAAAAATCAGTTTCAGTATTTAAAAAAACTTTTCAGCACTACAAGCTTATAAGCTATTTACAATCAGCTAATCCAAACGGGCTCTATGTCATTAGCGCTGATTTGGCCCTCGAAAGCAATGATCACTTTTAGCCCGTAAAATTTGTATATTTTTTATATATAATATACATCTATATATATATAAAACAAATATGAAGTATACATTTTTCGATTATTATTTTCATAGCGATTATACGGTGTCATTTTCCATTGAAATATTGGTTTACTATTACCATGCATGTGTTTTTTATCTTGCTATATTGGTTGTTTTGATGTTTCTACTGTTAATCTTTGATTGAACAGTAAATGAATATCTTATACCCTTTGGTATTAGGAAGAACTATTTCACTCTCTCTCTGCCCCTTAGGTTCAGAGCTCAGACTCACCGAATCATCACATAATCTCTACATCTTATATATTTTGGATATATATCGAAAATTCACAATAAGGCACCAAAACTGAATTAATGCTATTTAATTAATATTCTTCAAATTCTCAAACATCATTATCTAAAAGAATTCAACTCCACATTGTCGCTTCTTCCTCATTATCTTCAAATATTTTTTTCCTTATCAAATTCTCAAAACTTCAAATTACAAGGGGCATTGGGAGTTGGGACAGTGAAACTTTGAAATTTTCACTAAGGAGATTCAAAATATAAAGAACTAAACACAAAAAAAGTTAAGAATATTCAACATCTTTTATATACATAAAACATAATTTTGATATCATATATATACAATGTAATTTTCAGACGAAAAAGATTGGCATGAATCCCTTACGTTGCTAGCTCCACCCATGCAAGGGGTGGTCAGGGGCGAAACTGCGTATGACCAAGGGTGATCAAATGAACACTCTTCGCAGAAAAATTATACTATATATATGGTAAAATATTATTTATTAGTGCTAAAAAACACGACTTTGAACATGCCTGCATAGCCCTCTGGCAAATGGTGTTTTGAACACTCTTATTGAATTTCCTGGCCTCACTGCCGAAGGTGGCGGGGTAAGAGAATTGTTGTACGATACCAATGGATATGTTGTGTAAAAGAAAAGATAGTCTTTATAAAATGTAGTTGCTTTGAATCTCATGCCTTGCCTTGAAGAAGAATATAAATTAATGTCTCGTCTGGTGTGTGCATGTGGCTTTTCTGAATCTAAGTCCGATCCAGACAAAATTTTAAAGCCAAAAGAATGTTCTCAAATTAACGGCTACTCGATCTTTAATTTGCTTTTTATTTTCTTGTTTTGTTTTCAACCTTTTCAAATTTTCAAAAGAAGAAAAAGGGAGACATTGCTTATGCCTTGTCCATATCATTGCACAATCCCCTCTCTCAATTAATAACAGCTTGAAATTGACGTATGATTCCCCCTACATATGCATTTTCTCAACAAAGGCGCTACGTCTTATTTTTGCTATCATTGTTTTTTCATGATGGAGTATATGAAGTTAATTCTATTTATTTGATCTGTATGTAAATTAAGGACCCGTTTGGTCATAGATTTTGTCAAAATAAACTTGGATTTTATTTGGCAAACACATGTTTGGCCATATATTTTGCCTACATTTTGGCCAAGTCCCAAATCCCAAAACCAGCTCAATAACTGATTTTGGGCCAAAATATCACTATTATATTTTTTAAAAATTGTCCCAAACTTTTGTATTTTATAAAAGAGTCCACCATTTATTATTTTGTAACGATGTTGTTTCGTCTTCTCGGTCATCTGATAGTGTATCATGTAGTTCATTATAAAAATAATAATTTTGTATCAAATTTATTTATGTTCAGGACTATGGTTTGCGATAATATAATGAATGTTATTGATAATGGTACTGTTGGGTATTTGTGATAATTTTTGAAACTTGTGGGTATAAGTCATGTTTCATGTTTTTCCAAACCAAACTTCACCCAAATCAGATTTTTCAGAATAAATTTGGGAATCTATGGCCAAACGTTAGCTAAATCTCACAAAATAGTTGGTCACATTTCACCTGGGCGTTTTAACTAGCTTATTTGACGTTCTGGTCAGTTTTTTAGCAGATCGTTTATCGGAAACAACCCCTCTATCTTTCCAGGGTAGAGGTAAAGTTTGCGTATATACTACCCTCTCAAGATTCCGCTTGTAAGATTTCACTGAATTTGTTGTTGGTGTTGTTGCACTTGACTCTTCGGTCAGATTTAGTGGATCTTTTATACAATACTGTAGTATATATTTTCTCAGTGACCAATTTAGTACAATAAATTTTAAGTGACAAAATCAGTTTATTGACTTTTTTTTAAAAAAAAAAATCGTAAAATTATTTTGCCATGCTTATATGCATGCAGTATTAAAATCTTGAATTCTTAATGCACATGATCTCATATACACATGAAGTTGCATAAGTGTAAAGTGTGGTAAAATGATGATAGTGTGGCAGCTTTCGAAAACCCTATACTATGACTAGAAGCAAAGCAATGGTACATATATATAACTATTGAATCCTAAGATATTTCTGTTAGTTCCGTCAATATTACTGTATTTGTAAATAATAATTTTATAAAATATAAGTTATCGTAATGAAACTGTAATTAATTCGAGCCCACTGAATTCACAGTGTTTATTTCCTCCCAAGGTAACCAAGGTAATGGATTATTTCCTCCCAGGATAGAACGAATCACACACTGGTGTAGCGGTACTTCAATTTTGTGTCTTGTGTATTGTGTGTGTCTTTCTTCAACAGCTGCTGCACATATATATAGCAGCCAGTGTTGATTTGGTCCAAAAAATTAATCAATCAATCGTTTGACCGAAGTCGTAGCCGTAGCCGAAGCCAAGCCGAGCGAGCGACGACGGCGCGAGACTTGCTTTCTTCTTAACTCTTTAAGAGCTACAAGAAGAGCAAATATATATATACCTACCAAAAATCTTTTCCTCTTCCAATATGAGACAATGTCTCATTGTCAAGAGGGGGAAACTTAAAATTTTACTCAAAAATTTTATTTTCCCTCCATTTTCCATTCACCCTCATTTTAAGACTATTTCATCCTAAAAACAAAAAAACCTCAACAACCCCATGGAATTGAAAGCTGTAGAGCTTATATATAATTTATTATGTTTGTCATCATATAGCTTCTATATCTGTGGAAGTATATGAACTTGAGCCCACGTTACAATATATCCATTTTATTAAACATACAGAGAAAGGAAACGATAAGTGAAATAATAATGAATATGAAGTTAGAAAACAAGGACTGATACTCCAATAACGTGCTAATGGGGTTCACTGTTTCTGCTGTAGCATTTTCATGTTTATGTACATAAAACCCATATGTTTGAGTATTTCTCAAACAAATTAAGCCAAACCTCAAATTAAACATAGTCGACTATTGGGTTTTAGTCTACCTGTAATTAAAATTCTAGCTCTGTCTCTGACATCAAAGGTCCTTTTTCCTATCTTGAGATATATGTAATTTACTTATGTTATGCAATAACAGAACCATCGGAGCACGAGGAGAAGCAGTAAATCAAAGATTTTATATATCCTTTCTACGTATACTGAAGCAAAAATGATTATAAGGCTTTTATTTCTTGTTTCGCGGTGGAAGCGTAAAGAAAGAGGAAAAATCGAAGCTACTTATGTGTATTTTAAATTTAAAACATTAGCGTGTATTTACATGAAACAAGAAGAAAATAAATAAGATGGGTACTTCCTTTCTTATCACACTATATATTAGTACAATTTAAGCGGTTATTGCAAGTTATTATTATTTATATTTAATGTTAATATCTTATCATGCCTGCTATAAAGAATTATACATATTATATAAGATAATTTTAACATAATGATAATAAAAATTTATATGTTGTCAAGATCACAAATTAACTAAATACTATTTCAAGTAGATGATATATTGTTAGAGCTATTTTATTTTTAAGCTGTAGTTACTAATACAACCTTTTGTTAGCTAAGGTCAACTTATTCTTGAACCAAAATATTTAAGGATTGAAAAGAGTTCCATTCCTTAATTTTCTCCTTAATAATTTGAATTAAAATTAAAATTAAATAGTACTGATTAAGAAAAGGTGATATTTCAAGCAAAATGGTAAATTTTCAAAATTTTCATATATAATAAATTAAATGTGTATTTATTGCTATTACTTATAGAGTTAGCATGAGCAGTAAGCAAGAAGCCAATAGGGGTTATGATAAGAAAATATAGATATGCTGTATGAGTCTCAGTATCTGACAATTGCAATTATCTGTGTGATAACTATGGTCAAACACACTTTTAAAAACAAAAGGAAGCATGAAATAATTTTCCTTTTGAAGTTAAAAAAAGAAAAGAAGTGGGAAAAGAGAAAGGACTTGCGTAGGTGAAATGATTGGCTTGCTAAAAGAAGCTTTATATATTTATCATAAATTCTACTAATAACAAATTTGTGGAAAGGTTGTCTGAGATTATTAGTACTAAAAGCAGATGATAAGTAAGATCTAGGAATTTGGTTTTGCTCATATATTATATAATCAAAAAGTTGATCTTCTTTTAAAGTGAATTTCGAGGGCTAAAGTTTTAGTCTATCTTACAAAATATTGTGGGATCAAATAATCATTTTGCTTGAACCTAAGCTAGCTAGCAAATAGCCTTTCTTGTAATACTCTTAGGGATCAGAAAAACTGTCTAGGCGGATTCAATTTTTTTTAAATCAAAGGTGCTTTACTATCTTTAATTTAAAAATTGCTACTTTGACTGGTTTTTAATTAAAATATTTACATAATTATTAATTTTTCTATATAAATAATAGCGTTTGTCTTCAAATGCAATGAGTGCTTATCCGCCATTGAGAAGAAGTTATGTTTCTTCGCCAATATAGTCAAGTTTAACTTTGTAAATTAATCCACCCTTATTCTTACCTTACAAGCTTAAATTTTTATGAAGCATGAATTTCTGCGAGGACAGCAACTGATCGATTTAGCAAAAATTAGTACAGCAGTAAAAGATTTTTGTACTCCCTCTGTTCACTTTTACTGCAATTGCATACTAAAAATAGATTTTCATATTTATTTGTCACTTTACGCTTATCAAGATAAGACAATTTTTTTTTCTTGTTATACGCAAAGTATTTATTACTCATTTCAAATCATTTTATCAAATCCAATAAAATATGCATAAATTAATATGAGTATCATGATAAATTATGCACTTCATTTATTATTTCTTAAGGGGCGTAAAAAGTCAAAATGTGCCATATAAAAGAGAATGGAGGGAGTAGTTATTTAGTGCAGTTGGTTTTGCAAAAATACATGTAATAAATGCTTGCATTAAAACGTTTAACAAAAACATTACTAATAGTGAATTACTCGAGAAACAATAACATTGAAGGATCGTTCAAATTCTTAAATGACAAAAAAGCTAGGCGTTCGAATGTTGACTGTCACTACCAAAACTGGGACATTTGCACAAATGGCCTTTTTGGTGCTCCCTTTCTTACCTTCTTGTTTTCCTCAGCTTCCCTCGTTGCTTCCTCCCTTGTATAGAATTTTTCCATATCAATTTTACGTATGTCACCTCTTTAGAATGCAACCTTTTTACTTGCTAGTCTACTATTGACTACTAGTTTCTCATAAGATAGATTTTCATCTAGCTGCATAGAGTATAGTCGGTATATTAAGGTAAGTTATCTATATCATACCCCTTAGGGTACTTCAAACTCTACGTGAATGTTAAATACCTTATGCATCAGGCTGCTCTTTTGTTTTTTGCATAGTTGGCATCATGCACGTGATAGGATGAATTTAACATATACTTTAATAACATAAATACATGAAATACCGAATATAGAAGCACAACTTTTCAACTTTCCTAGATATTAAAAAGGTTTCACATATATCAATATCTATTCCAATTCTACAAAGTTAAGACTACATCTATTTAGTCACAAGATGGTACCATTAGAAATAACTGCATATATCTGTAAATTGCACAAATGGATGATTCTACTAGAATTTGTAAGAAAAGTCTAATTAATGATACAATTATAAAAACACAAGGAAAGTGTGAGATAACAATGACCAAAATAAATACACAGATTATTAGGGGCTGGCAGTGATTGAGATAGATGGACAATTTTTTTCAGAATCTTGAAATTTGTGATCAAAGTTGTATGTGTACTGTAATGTAATGTATTCTATCTACCCCCATTTATTATTCATGTGGCCCTGCTTTCTTACAGCACCATAATAATTAACCCAACTTCCTTTCTACTCAATACTCACTCAGTCCTTTACCCTTCACACCCCCCACTCAAAACCACTCTATTTGGAATGTTGAACAAATCCTTTTTTGGTATCAGAAGATGAAATACCAGAAATAGTCATCTATTTTTACATTTATATTTAATGAAATTTGAAAAAGCAATTATTACATCTCTTCTGTCAGCAACAGTAAATATTTTGTAGTAGTACATGTCTACGAAGAACTAACAAATATTTAGGGAAAAATCCGATTTCTTTTGCTTTTTTGGGTTGACTAATTCATAGGGTAAAATAATGGAGAAAAAGAGAAAGGGAGAGAGGGAAGTTTACCATTGCGCGCAAAGTGTTCACCACAGAGTATTCACCCGAAGGGCAGAGGCTGTGACAGAGACGGTAGCGAATGTGGGTTTCCCATCTTACCAAAAAAAAAAAAAAAAAAAGAGAGAAAGGGAGGATGGAATCATATGGATTAGCTACAATAGACAAGAGAAGTGAAGACAAGAAATTTAAAGTGTCTTTAAACAGAGTAGTGGATTTGGAATAAATAAAGGAAAGGATAATGAAGAATATTTCAACGTCCTTTTTTTGGATAACTTAGTAAAGAAAAGGGTGTATAATTTGATTGCAGAATTTTCTACATTTGATTCTTTATTTATTTTTTAAAATCCAAATAAAAAAAGTTTGCAAGGAATATCCTAGTATTTACAACTTTTGATTTTTGAAAATACTGTCAAAGGGGTCTTTTAATACCATGAAAGGGGTCCAGATAAATTACTGATTATATTTGCTTTTTATATATATATATATATATATATATATATATATATATATATATATATATATATATATATATACTTACTTTTGAAAACAATAACTAAGACGAACTATAAATTAGACAAATTAAGAAATCAAACCTTATCTCCGCCTCTAATTACATTTTCTTCTCTTAAGTATGTACTAGTTGTTGAGATTAAAAGATTGGTGAATAGGAAATGGAGGGAAGAAAGTGAAGGGAAAGTGAGCTCCCTTTTGCTTTGGAAATAACAAGTGTCCCTCATTGGTGGTGGAAAGAAAATTGAATATGCTTATATTGAGAAAGCACTTCCCTTAGTGTTAAATGAGTTGGAAAGAAAGTAAACATTGCGTCGGTTTTGGTTAAAGATTGATTGATTAACCTTTTTGGACAAAATTTCTTTCAATTATTTAATTAATTAATTAACGAAAAATCAACCTGGAATAACCCAAGACCCGCGACGCGGCCCGGTTCGTTTCTTTCCCGGATTATTTTAAATTAATTTCCCGGAATATTTTGAATGGGAATCATTCTCACCTCTTCCAACAACCATGGCTATTTCTAAAAGGTTGTAAACTTTTCAGAAATAGTGCCAGAAAATGGCTATAAATATGCCTTGATCCCATAATCTTTCCTTACGAAATTTTTTGATCTTTTTCTTCTTCTTCTGCACGAAATTTTTCAGTGTGTTTTACAACCATTAAGTGGTTCGAAGTTCACCAGAGTTTTTGGTACCAATACATTGGTGAGTTAAGTCGTTCTATCCTGGGAGGATAATATTCCAATACATCGGGTACTTGAGAGGAATAATTTTCTTAAGGACATACTGTGCATTCAGTAGGCTCGATTTCATTCCAAAATATATTTTCAGATTATGTTTCTAATTATTTAAATTTCTGCTATACAACTATTTTTTTGTTTCTGTTTTTTATTTCAGAAAACTTGTTGTTTCATATATCTTATAGTATTACACTTTGACTAACAATCTTAAGAAAATTATTAATATACGGTAATCTATATTCTGCTTTGGAGATTAAAACCTTTGTGGTTTTCTACTCCGCCTAAATTTTTCTATTTCTGATTTGAAGATATAAAAACTTTATCGGAGTATTAAAATTCAGAAACAATTTGAAGAACATAAAAACTTCATCGTTTTTTGTGCAACAATATATACAAAACTTCGATTTTTGTTTATTAAACATACTGTTTATTGTTCTATTTTCTGTCATTAATTGAACTCTTCTATTGTGGACAATGAGAAATGGCAATTGATAATGAAAATTCTTCTACGACTGTTGCGGCAACGACGATAGTCTCGTCAAGCGAATTGCTGTACCACCGGCCGAAAAAACGGGGAGATGTTCTAGAGCCAACTTCAAAGGATGGCAGCAAAGCGTGTTCTTTTAGCTTACCACACTTGGTATGCAGAAGTTCACCAGTGAAGGCCCTCTATTGTATGTCGCCGACATGCCATACAATGAGAAGTTTATGATTGTTGAGGCGTGGAAACATATAGATTTTTTTTGCAAAGGTTACATCCTAAGTGCTTTGGAGGATGACTTATACAATGTCTACAGTGCTACGAATACTTCGAAAGAATTATGGGATGCATTTGCGAAGAAGTACAAGACTGATGATGCATGCTTGAAAAAGTTTGTGGTTGCCAAGTTTCTAGACTATAAAATGATAGACAACAAAACCGTTGGATCCCAAGTTCAAGAGCTTCAACTTATTTTTCACGACCTTATTGTTGAAGGTATGATAGTGAATGAAGCATTTCAAGTGGCCGCAATGATGGAAAACTTGCCTCCTTCATGGAGAGGTTTCAAAAACTATCTAAAGCACAAGCGCAAAGAAATAAAGTTGAAAGATCTTGTGGTTCGTCTCAAGATTGAGGAAGATAACAAAACAGCCGAGAAGAAGTCTCGTGGAAATTTAACGATTATGAGAGCTAATATCATTGAGGAGACTGCTCCAAAAAGTAAGAAGAGGAAGAGGTCTTCTGGACATACTAAGGAGCAGAACAAGAAGAAATTCAAGGGCAACTGCTACAATTGTGGAAAAGCTTGTCACAAAGCCCCTGATTGTCATCTCCCGAAAAAGGACAAGAAAACGGGATAGGCCAACTTAGTGGAGAAAAATGATGACATGATCTGTGTGCAATGCTTTCGGAATGTAACTTAGTTGGAAATCCGAAGGAGTGGTGGATTGACTCTGGATCCACTCGACATGTTTGTGCTGCCAAAGAAGCATTTGCAACTTACTCTACTGCTGGTCCCGCAGAAGAGCTTTCTATGGAAAATACTGCAACAACCAAGATTGGGGGTTATGGGAAGATAATCCTGAAGATGACTTCCGGCAAGGCGTTAATGCTTAACAACGTTCTTCATATTCCTACTATTAGGAAAAATTTAGTTTCAACTTCTTTACTTGTTAAGAATGGATTCAAATGTGTATTTGTATTTGACAAAGTTGTTGTAAGCAAGAATGATATGTATGTTGGAAAGAGATACCTCACATAGGGCCTTTTCAAACTCAATATAATGGGTGTTGACAGCCTCTTCTTATTTATTGGAGTCAAAGATTTGTGGCATATTCGTTTAGGACATATCAATTACAAAACCTTGCATAAGTTAATTAATTTAGAAGTATTACCTAAATTCGAGTGTAATAAATTAAAATATCAATTATATGTTAAATCTAAGTTTGTAAAATATCCTTATAAGTCTGTTGAAAGGAATTCAAATCCGTTAGGCTTAATTCATACTAACATTTGTGATATGAAGTCAATACCATCTCGTAGTGGAAAAAGTATTTTATAACTTTTATTGACGATTGTACTCGATATTATTATATTTATTTGCTTAATAGTAAGGATGAAGCTATTGAAATATTTAAGCAATACAAGAATTAAGTGGAGAATCAATTGAATAAGAAGATTAAAATGATTAGAAGTGATGGGGGTGGAGAATACGAATCTCTGTTTGCAAAAATATGTTTGGAATATAGAATTATCCATCAAACTACTGCCCCTACACACCTCAATCCAATGGAATTACGGAAAGGTTCAATCGGACATTAAAGGAAATGATGAATGGCTTATTAATAAGTTCCGGCTTACCACAGAATTTGTATGTGTATGTGTGTGGGGAAGGGGGGAGGGAGGCTATCCTTACAGCTAACCGAATACTCAATAGAGTACCCCACATCAAAACACCATCTATTTCATATGAAAAATTGAAAGGAAGAAAACCCACTTGAAATATTTCAAAGTGTGGAGGTGTTTAGCAAAGATACAAGTACATTTACCCAAAAGGGTAAAGATCGAACTAAAAACTGTGGATTGTATTTTTAATGGATATGCTACAAATAACAAAGCATGTCAATTTTTGGTTCATAAATCTGATAATCCCGAAATTCATGTTAATACGACAATTGAATCAGACAATGTTGAATTCTTTGAAAGCATCTATCCGTATAAAACTGAATACGAGTCGTTAAGTGAAAGACATAAATGACCACAGGAAGAACCAAAGGAAAATACTCCAAGTGAAGAGGATCTGAGGCGTAGCAAACCTCAAAGAACATCTACTTCCTTTGGACCAGATTTTGTGACATTCTTATGTCAATCTTCTGATGGCACTATTGACAAATATAAGGCAAGACTTGTTGTCAAAGGTTATAGACAAAAGGAAGGCCTTGATTACTTTGAGACTTACTCGCCAGTAACGAGGATAACATCTATTAGTGTGTTAGTGGTACTGGGCTATGTATGGTCTTGAAATCCATCAAATGGATATTAAAACAACTTTCTTAAATGGAAAATTGGAGGAAGAGATTTACATGGAACAATCTAAGGGTTTTTTGTTTCCGGGTAAAGAAAAAAAAGTGTGCAAACTTGTTAAGTCACTTTATGGACTCAAACAAGCACCCAAACAATGGCATGCCAAATTTGACAAAACAATGTTAGCAAGTGGGTTTAAAATCAACGAGTGTGACATATGTGTTTACATTAAAAATACTCCGAGATATGAAGTCATTGTTTGTTTATATGTTGATGACATGTTGATAATGAGCAAACATATGGTAGATATAAATGCTACTAAGTGCATGTTGGCTAGCAAATTCGACATGAAAGACTTAGGAGTTGCTGATGTGATCTTAGGAATCATAATTCACAAGACTCCACAGGGTCTAACATTATCACAGTCTCACTACATTGAAAAAATATTTGACAAGTTCAAGTATTTGGATTTCAAGATTGCCAAGACTCCAATTGACGTGAGTTATGCACTTTAAAAGAATGAAGGTGAACGTGACTCACAACTGGACTATGTAAGAGTATTGGGAAGTTTGATGTATATCGTGAATTGTACACGACCGTATATAGCATGTGCTATTAGCAAACTGAATCGGTTTACAAGTAATCCCAATCAAATACATTGGATGGCAATGAAACGTGTTTTGGGGTATCTGAAACATACCCAATACTATGCTATACATTATAACAAATATCCCTCCCTGATTGAGGGATATAGTGATGCAAATTGGATCTCCGGATCATCTGAAGTTAAATCCTCGAGTGGATATATTTTTACAATTGGTGGTGGAGCAGCGTCTTTAAAATCACCCAAACAAACGTGCATCGCCCGTTCTATAATGGAATCTGAATTCATAGCTTTAGACAAGGCCGGTGAAGAAGTTGGATGGCTCCGGAATATCTTGGAAGATATTCCATTTTGGCCCAAACCTTTAGCACCTATATGTATACATTGTGATAGTCAAGCGGCAATAGGCAGGGTAGGGAGCGTTATGTATAACGGAAAATCTCGTCAGATACGACGGAGGCACAATACCATTAGACAATTACTCTCTAGTGGTGTTATCACGATTGACTATGTAAAGTCAAGAGATAACATGTCGGATCCACTTACAAAGGTCCTATCTAGAGAGGCAGTTGAAAGATCATGGAAGAGAATGAGGTTAAGGCCTATGACAAATCATCATGGCAGTAACTCTACCTAGAAGACTAGAGATCCCAAGAGTTAGGTTCAAAGAGATCAAACAAAGTTATGAATGACGGTTCAACATTGTCAAATAACTCAACCCATTCTCGTGATGAAGACAATGTTCAGATATCGGGGTAAAACATTAAAGCTTTTTGATGAGTCAATAATGCTTAAAGCTTTTTAATGATTTGCAAAGTCTGGCAGAAAATGACCAGATAGTGTGTCTATAGGACTACACGTTTAGAAATCACCTATGTGAGTGTGAAGTGTAAGCCACTTCAAGGGGAATGAAATTAAAAGCCCATCCTCTAAGCACTCATGAAACTAGGCGGTGTTCATGGCTGAAACGAACACAACCGTGAGAACCATAGATGGTTAAGGGTTGATTGTGTGATTTATGTTGTCTAGGTATACAACAAAGCTCGACGGTTCAAAGATATCAAATCTACAGATTGACCGAGTATATCCGATATAAGTTCACTAAGGAAAGTTCAAAGGGAAACCTACTTATCCAGATGCAATTAATAATTACATGTAAATCACACACTCGTCCGTGTATTCTTTTGTCTTATAGCCATTTTCCATTCATGTGGGGGATTATTGGGATTAAAAGATTGATGAATGGAAAATAGAGGGAAGAAAATGAGCTCCCCTTTGCTTTGAAAAAAGCAAGTGTCCCTCATTGGTGGTGGAAAGAAAAGTGAATGTATTTATATTGATAAAACACTTCCCTTGGTGTTAAATGGGATGGAAAGAAAGTAAGTCTCGCGTCGTCGTCGTCGCTCGACTTCGGCTTCGGATTTGGTCAAAGATTGATTGATTAATCTTTTTGGACAAAATATCTTTCAATTAATTAATAAATTAATTAAATTAATTAACAAAAAATTAACCCAGAATAACCAGGACCCGCGACGCGACCCTGTTCGTTTCTTTCCCGAATTATTTTAAATTAATTTCTCAAAATATTTTAAATGGCAATCGTTCCCGCCTGTTCCAACTACCATGGTTGTTTCTGAAAGGTTACAAACTTTTCAGAAACAGTGCCAGAAAAATGCTATAAATATGCCTTGATCCCAGAATCTTTCCTTACGAAATTTTCTGATCTTCTTCTTCTTCTGTACGAAATTTTCTAGTGTGTTTTACAACCATTAAGTGGTTCAAAATTCACTAGAGTTTTTGGTACCAATACACTGGTGAGTTAAGTCGTTCTATCCTAAGAGGATAATATTCCAAAACCTCGGGTACTTGAGAGGAATAATTTTCTTAAGGACATACTGTGCATTCAGTGGGCTCGATTTCATTCCGAAATATATTTTCAGATTCTCTTTCTCATTATTTAAATTTTTGTTATACTACTATTTTTCTGTTTCTGTTTTTTTGTTTTAGAAAACTTGTTGTTTCATATATTTTATATTACAGTTTGACTAACATTAGTTAATACTAATGGACTAAGGCTACTAACAAGGATCTCGGGTTCGAGCTTTTGGGTATGGAGTCGCCTTTATTATGGAGCGCTTTACCCCCAATGTGGAATTTTGAGGCGCGAATTCAGATTCAGTCGGGCCTCAATGTGGGTACCGGCAGAAACCGGGTGGAAAACCCAAAAAAAATGGACGAAGGCTGTGATAAATTGACCTACATAAAAATTGACGTCTAAACTTCATATTTAACAAAGGATTGCTTGTGTCCCTCATTTTTCTCTCTAAAGATGGTACCTAAATTTTGAAAGTAATTCCTTTGGCTCTAATCTTTAGGAAACAAAGTATAGGCGGAGTATATTTTTCTTAAATTTGTCCGATTTTTTTATTAGATAAACTAGTATTAGCATCCATGTCAAATATTTGAGTTATTTGAATTATATATATCTTATTTTTTATGTCTTTCTTTATTTTGTTACAAAAATAATAATTTATTTCACTATAAAAGGATGAGTTTTAATAAAAATTGTCTACATAAGAACTTTATTTATATTTTTAGTCTTTGATTGAATTTATTTCATATTTTTCTTTTGGTTTTATCTAATCAACCTAAATAGGTACTCACCCAACCACTTAAATTAAAAAATTGAAGGGTGTATAATTTATATATAATCCATATATAATATGTGTATAAGCGTGTGTTCTCGGTATATCATCTATGTATATTAGCTATATGAAGTAAACAATAAATCTGGCCGGATATTTATGTAAATATTCCATAAGATTTCGGTTTCTTGATTTTATCCATGATATGACTTCTATTATAATAATTTTAAAAACTCTCTACTAAAATTCAAAAATATCTTATAGTTTTATTCTTAAAATTAAATTATATTTTAAAATATAATCCCATTTCGAATACTTTGTTTACATTTTAAAAAAAATTGTTTATGTCATACCAATTATTTTTTAAAAAAATATACTTTTTTATCCCGCTTGAAAATCGCTATAGAAAGTATCAATTAGAAACCAATATCCCTCTCGTTGAATTCGAGAAAAAAATATCTTTCACATAATCTAATGATTCAAAACTAATATTCTTCAACAAAAAAAATATTATACCCTTATTATGTTGGATTGACTGCAGCTAAATGAAGAGATTTCAGCTTATACCCTTAAATTCCTAGAAGGTGCTAAATTGAAATTAATGATAGCGATTGTATAGCCAAAGTAGCGTTATTTTTTTTTTATGTCCATTTATACAAATTGACTTTTCAAAGTAACATTCTTCAAAAAGAAAAAGAAAAATATTTTTTTTAATATTGACTAATTTTTGTAATGTTTCTTTCTCCAGCATGTAGGTTTACTTCATTATATATGTAAGTAAACTTTTATTCGATTTTTAAAATCCTTTTTGTTAACTGGATAAACGTAGACGTGTAACCTATATATTACATTTATTTTAAAAGAAATTCGCTTTATTCAAATCTAGCTATAGTGTTTTAAAGAACTATAAGTATAGGGTTTTAAATGTGAAAGAGTTTTATAGTTATATGGAGTAGTTTTTTTTTCTATTTTTTGCTAGAGCCGAAGTAGTATTTAAATAATTAGATAAGATAACAAAAATTCCTAACATGATTGTATATGATCATTAACCGAATTAAGTATGATAACATGGTAATAAAAGATAAATTTTTTTAATTCAAATTTAAAAACTTTATCTATAAATTCAAAATATCCTTTAATTCATATTCAGTTTTTTTAGATATATATGTATTTGACTAACATAGTCAAATATAGAATAAAGTTACCATATGCTATTGACATTTATTAGCTTGTCATTTGGCTTAACCACAATGTCAATTATATATGGTAACATTATTCCTTTAATATATATACTAGTATTAATACCCTCGCGATGCGCGGACACAAACCATGTCAAATTATGATGTAGATTGTTTGAATCATGTGCAAATAACTTTAAAATATAAACCTCTCATATAAAAATTATATAATCATTAGATATTAATTAAGAAGCAAGATATAAAATTATTGTTCAAATCTCGTAGTGGACAACCTATTTTTTATTTCATTTGTAGCAACCTAACCCCTTGACTTTAGTACTTGCATTTCGTTTCTTTATCAATATTATAGAATACTAAACATGTCATGTTGTAATCTGCCTTGTTTGAGCATATTAGATCATATTATTTTAACAAAAATTTTACTATCACTCTCTTTTTATATGAAAGTCAAATATGTCTTATTCATCATATCATTTTTATGCAAATTCTTTTTCTTTTTGTTCTTTACTTACAATTATTGTATTATTTATTATTTAACATTATAATACTATCATATAATCTTTTATTAGCTTAATAATTAAATTAATGTCATCCTTTTAATAGTCTTTAATAAATACACATTTTTTATTCTTAAAATTTAATATATTTTTATGTTTGTATCCTCTTATTCAGAATTTTTTAATCATTTAAATCTATTAGTAGTATTTTTAAATATAATTTAATTATTTAATTTATTTTAAATTAATTTAAATTGTAAGTATTCTCACACTAACTTTATTTTTTTAATACATTTTTCTCCCTACTATAAATTCAGCCACACCACAGTGAACCCGAAGAGATCTTCTTTTAGATGCGGGACGAAATCCGACAGCCAATTGCTGGCTCTGAATAACCAACCGAGCAATAAGCTCAATTCTTCCATAACATAAGGGGGCAAGCTTGCGCACAATTTTAATTAGTTTCTATATTAATAATATCATATTTTTAAGGGGGGCAAACCTGCAACCAAAATAATATCATATTTTATTTTAAATATTAACTTTGAATTAGTCTAAAATATTAATACATAAGTTCTTTGATTATTATGTTCCAAATGTATTGAGTTTTCTTATAATTATTTTTGTATTAGATGTAGTTAAATTTTTTTTCTTTTTTAGTTTTAAGATACAAATTTAATTTTTATTAGTAAAATAACCTACATTAAAAATTTATTTGGTTTTTTAATTTTTATTTTAATCATAGAAAAATATTTTCTTAATTGTTTGAACACATTGTATCTAAATATTGTATTAATATTTTCACTGTCATTTTATTTCTTTACGTAATATTTTCAAAAATAATAAAAAATATATAAAATAAAAAAATCTCATCTCAAATTCAAATAATTATTATCATTCTATTTTCTAAAGTGGACCGTAGTTTTAAAAAATTATGTTATACTTTCAAACTTAAACTAACTACACTAAGTTCAGATATTAATCATAAAACAATATTTGCTTAGTTGTTTGAACATATTATATATGTAATGACCCAACCGGTCATTTTGACTTTTAAAACCTCGTTCTCCTAAATAAAATTTCCCGTATGTGCTTTTATAAATTTATGACTTGCGGGGATAGTTGATTCATGATTTGAAAGTGTTCGGGTTGAAATCGGAACACTTGATTCCTTAAGTTGGCATTAAAATGCTAACTTTGACTTCGGTCAACATTTTGAGAAAACGACCCCGGAATAGATTTTTGATGATTCCAACAGCTCTGTATGGTATTTTGGACTTAGGAGCATGTTCGGAATTTTATTTAAAAATTCGTAGTTAAATTAGGCTTGAAATGGCTAAAATAGGAATTTAAGTTTGGAAGTTTGACCGGGGAGTTGATTTTTTGATATCGGGGTCGAAATTTATTTCATAAAATTTTCACAGCTCCGTTATGTCGTTTATGACTTGTGAGCAAAATTTGAGGTCAATCAGACTTGATTTGATAGGTTTCGACGTCGTTTGTAGGAATTGAAAGTTTCAAAGTTCATCAAGCTTGAATTGGGGTGTGATTTTAGTGTTGTTTGACGTGATTTGAGGTTTCAAATAAGTTCGTATGATGTTTTAGGACTTGTTGGTATATTTGGTTGAGGTCCCGAGGGTCTCGGGTGAGTTTCGGATGGTTAACAAATCAAAAGTTAGACTTAAAAAGCTGTTGCAATTTTCTTCTGCTCGAAATGCAGAAATTGAAGCCCAGAAATCGAGCCGATATATCGAGCCCAGGGTCGAAGGCTAGAATCGAAGCCAAGGACGAGGCTCAGGATCGAAGCCATGATCGAAGGCCTAGCTCGAGGGCCATGATCGAAGGCAAGGCTCGAGGGTTATGACCGAGGCCAGGATCAAGGACTATGACCGAGGCCAGGATCGAGGGCCATAAAGATTAAAGCCATGATCAATATCCAGGATCGATGGCTGCCTCGGCAGTTTATAAAACTGGGAATTTCGTCCCATTTGCCATTTTTGACGAACTTGAGCTTGAGCAGAAGCGATTTTTGGCAGTTTTTTAAGGAAAAACAATTGGGTAAGTGTTTCCAACTCGGATTTGGTCAATATACACGAATATATCATTGTTTTTACCATTTAATTAGTTTATTGAGATGGAAATTTGGAAAAATTTTAGAAATCTCATAAAAATAAATTTTTGAGATTTCGGCGTCGATTCGGAGTCGGATTTGAGTGAAACTAGTATGGTTGGACTCGTAATTGAGCGGGTTGTTGGATTTTGTAAGTTTCGCCGGTTTCCGAGATGTGAGCCCCACGGGCAATTTTTGAACTAATTTCGGATTTTTATTGAAAGAAATATAGTATTTTCTTATGGAATTGATTCTATAATTTTTGTTGACTGTATCGCATTAATTATGACTAGATACGAGTTGATCGGCATCGAAAAGTCGAGGAAAAGGTATACTACGTGA
The DNA here is from genome assembly GCF_000715075.1 of Nicotiana tabacum. NCBI lineage: Eukaryota > Viridiplantae > Streptophyta > Magnoliopsida > Solanales > Solanaceae > Nicotiana > Nicotiana tabacum. The sequence goes on from NC_134098.1 coordinate 130,787,668, forward strand.
TTAAATTGGAGCAAGTCGAGGTAAGTGACTTGTCTAACCTTGTGTGGGAGAAATTTTCCCTAGGATTGGTATTAATGTGAAAGATTATGCCTTTAAGTTGTGTAATTCGCTGTTGCATATTAATTAAATAATTTTACCTTATTATATTCTTCATCATTAATTTAAATATTTATATTTTAAATTTGCTTGACCTTTTCCTGCTAATTATTTTACCTGTTTAGTTGAAACTTGGTTTCTTTTATTCTGTGCATTATTGGAAGGTTGATTTTCTTTAAATTAAATATTATTAATATGAATTATGTGACATTTTAAATTTGGTATTGAAGCAACATATTAAAATTTTAAAATATTATTTTGTTGAGTTATTTATTCCCGAATATTTTTGTGAGATTTTCGTACTCATTGTGATGGAGTCGTGAGCTCTTATTTATGGAAAAAAATATTATTGTTGATTTATTTTGGCAAATTAAAATATTTGGGTACTTGAGGTGCAAATTGTGATATATTATGATATTGATACGCATGCGGTGGTATAAGGTTTGGGTGTTGAAGCACATGCGGTGAGATAAGGATTGCTTGATACGCGTGGCTAGTAGGGAAAACTACTAGAAGTCATGCGGTGTGATAAGGATGGCTAAAACGCGGGATGCTATTTCGGAAAAAATATTTTCTTTAAAATAAATTGTGAAGGCACCCGCGGTGATATAAGAAAAATGAGATATTGTGAATTTAATTATGATTTGGGACTACGAGGCGGTACCTCGGTAGTACCCTTGTTGATATTAATTTATGGTCGCAGTTGCCTTTGATTATTGTTGTGATTTTTTTAAAGTTGAAAATAATTCTGTTTTGTTTTCACAAGTTATAAAATGCCATTATTTGGTGTAATTAAATGGTGACATACTAGTTGATTCATTTTCATTGTTATTTTATATTATTATATTATTAACCATTTTACCGTGCCATTATTTATTTTCCAGTAGGGCCTGACCTGACCTCGTCACTACTCTACCGAGGTTAGGCTTGGCACTTAGTGGGTATCGCTGTGGTGTACTCATACTACGCTTCGGCATATCTTTTTGTGCAGATCCAGGTATATCGTATTAAACCAGGCATCAGTAAACTAGTTGTACGAGGAGACTTCGAGGTATATCTGCCAGCATCCGCAGAATCCGGAGTCCCCTTCTATCTTACTATGTTGTCTTCCTTATTTGTTTTAGACTCTGATGTTTAGAGACGTAGAGAATAAATTCTTAGAAGCTTGTGATTTATTTCTACCGGGTTTTGAGAGTTGTAATTGTTTGAATTGTAGTTTATTTATTTCAGATATTTATTATTATTATTCTGAATTGATAGGCTTACCTAGTCTTAGAGACTAGGTGCCATCACGACCTCCTACAGAGGGAATTTGGGGTCGTGACAAGTTGGTATCAGAGCTCTAGGTTCATAGGTGTTATGAGTCACAAGCAGGTTTAGTAGAGTCTTGCGGATCAGTACGGAGACGCCTGTACTTATCTCCAGGAGGCTATTGAACTGTTAGGAAAATATTCACTTCTTTGATTCCTTATCGTGCGCAATTGTTGACTTCAAAGTTCTAAATCATTATCTTTTTATTCTCTCACAGATAGTGAGGACACACACAACTGGATCCGATTATCACACACCCGCGCCCCCTGTTGGAGCCGCAAGAGGCCGGGGTCGGGGCAAAGGCCGAGGAAGATCACATGGTGCAGCCAGAGCACCTGCACGAGCTGCTGCACCAGAGCCACCAGTAGCTCCAGTTTGAGAGGAGGCACCTGAGATGCTTGTTACTACTCCTGAACTTCAGGAGACTCTTGCCCAGCTTTTGAGCGTGTTTGGCACTCTAGCTCAGGCAAGGTTAATTCCACTTGCTCCTGCCACATCTCAGGCCGGGGGAGGAGCACAGACTCCCGCCGCCGGTACTCCAGAGCCACAGGCCCAAGTTGACCATGCCCCTGAGGTTATACCAGTGCATCCAGTTATCCCAATTCGGCCTGAGATTAGGACAACAGTTTCAGAGGGGGAGCAGCTCAGGCTCGAGAGGTACAAGAAGTACCACCCTCCCACTTTCAGCGATTTAGCTTTGGAGGATGCTCAGGGTTTTCTGGAGGAATGTCATTGTATCCTTTGTACTATGAGTATTGTGGATTCCAATGGGGTTTCTTTCACGACATTCTAGTTTAGAGGAGCAACCTACCAGTGGTGGCAGGCATATGAGTTGGATAGTCCCGCTGAGGTATCTTCACTCAAGTGGACTCAATTTTCAGATATGTTCTTAAGGGAGTATGTTCCTCAGAGTCTTAGAGATGCATGGCGCGTAGAGTTTGAGCATCTGCGCCAGGGTTCTATGACCGTGTCAGAATATGCGGTCCGATTCAGTGATTTGGCTAGGCATGTACCAGCCTTAGTTGCTATTGTTCGAGAGCGAGTTCACAGATTTATTGAGGGTATTCACCCTAGTATCAGATTCAGTATGGCCCGAGAGCTAGATATGGACATCACATACCAACATGTGGTGTCAATTGCTAGGAGATTGGAAGGTATGCGGACTCGGGAGAGGGAAGAGAGGGAAGCTAAGAGACCCTGAGATTCTGGCACATATAATAATTCTCGTGCCCCAATTGCAGCCCGTCATGGTAGAGGTTATGTGAGCCGTCCTATTCATTCAGCACTTCCAGCTTCCAGTGGTATTCAGGCTACTCCAAGACCTCAGGTTCCATATTATGCACCGCCAGTGTCTATTGTACCTCTTTTACGGGGTGCTTTCAACGGGCAGTCTAGTCGATCAGGCCCGAGACAGTCCCAGCACCCACATCCTCTAAGGGCTTGTTTTGAGTGTGGTGACACTCATCATATAGTGAGGGATTGCCCCAGATTTAGGAGGGGTGCACCTCCACAGATTTCTCAGGCCCCACCTATTCCACAGGGCCCTCAGGCTTCTCTGGCCATGATTACTGCACCAGTTGCCACTCCACCTGCACAGCTAGCTAGAGGTGGAGGTCGGGCAGGTAGAGGTCTCCCTAGAGGGGGAGGCCAGGCCAGATATTATGCTCTTCCTGCTAGGACAGATGTCGTTGCATCCGATTCTGTTATCACAGGTATTATTATGGTCTGTCATAGAGATGCATCAGTCTTATTTGATCCAGGCTCCACTTATTCTTATGTGTAATCTTATTTTGCCCCGTATTTGGGCGTATCACGTGATTACTTGAGTTCTTCTGTTTATGTATCTACACCCGTAGGTGAATCTATTATTGTGGACCGCGTGTATCGATCGTGTTTAATTGTTATCAGTGGTTTTGAGACCAGAGCTGATTTATTATTGCTCAGTATGGTGGATTTCGATATTATTTTGGGTATGGACTAGTTGTCGCCCTATCACGCTATTCTTGATTTTTACGCTAAAACGGTGACGTTGGCTAAGCTAGGTCTATCGCGGCTAGAGTGGAAAGGTACCTCAGATCATGTTCCTAGTAGGGTTGTTTCATTTCTTAAAGCTCAACGAATGGTTGAGAAGGGGTGTGATGCGTATCTGGCCTATGTGAGAGATGTTAGTATTGATACTCCTACTGTGGAGTCAGTTCCTGTAGTAAGGAATTTTCCTGATGTATTTCCAGCGGATCTTCCGGGTATGCCACCCGACAAGGATATTGACTTTGGCATTGATTTGTTATCGGACACTCAGCCCATTTCTACTCCACCATATCGTATGGCCCCAGCAGAGTTGAAAGAATTAAAAGAACAGTTACATAAATTGCTTGATAAGGGCTTTATTCGGCCTAGTGTATCGCCTTGGGATGCTCCTGTCTTATTTGTAAAGAAGAATGATGGTTCAATGTGGATGTGTATTGATTACCGCCAGCTGAACAAGGTTACAGTGAAGAACAAGTATCCATTGCCATGTATTGATGACCTGTTTGATCAGCTTCAGGGTTCCAGAGTGTTCTCTAAGATCGACTTGCGTTCAGGCAATCATCAGTTGAAGATTCGGGAGCCAGATATATCGAAGACTGCTTTTAGGACCAGATATGGTCACTATGAGTTTCTTGTTATGTCTTTTGGGCTGAACAACGCCCCATCAGCATTTATGCACTTAATGAATAGTGTATTTCAGCCCTATCTTGATTCTTTCGTCATTGTGTTTATTGACGACATTCTAGTGTATTCCCGGAGTCTGGAAGATCATGAACATCACCTGAGGACTGTGCTTCAGACCTTGAGAGAAAAGAAGTTATATGCAAAATTTTCAAAGTGTGAATTCTGGCTTGATTCAGTGGGATTTTTGGGTCATATAGTTTCGTGTGAGGGGATCAAGGTAGATCTGAAGAAGATTGAGGCAGTGCAGAGTTGGTCAAGACCGTCCTCAGCTACGGAGATCCGGAGTTTCCTTGGTCTGGCAGGGTATTATCGCCGATTTGTAGAGGGTTTCTCTTCTATTGCTGCATCTATGACCAAATTAACCCAGAAGGGTGCTCCGTTCAGGTGGACAGAGGAATATGAGGAGAGCTTCCAAAAGCTCAAGACAGCTTTGACTACAGCCCCAGTGTTGGTATTACCTACAAGTTCACGGTCTTATACGATGTATTGTGATGCGTCGCGTATTGGCTTCAGCGCAGTGTTGATGCAAGACGGTAGGGTGATTGCATACGCGTCCAGACAGTTAAAGATACATGAGAAGAATTATCCGGTCCACGACCTTGAGTTAGCAACTATTGTTCATGCCTTGAAGATTTCGCTGCATTATTTGAACGGTATCTATTGTGAGGTCTACACCGATCACCAGAGTCTACAACATCTGTTTAAATAGAAGGATCTTAATTTGTGGCAGCGGAGATGGTTGGAGTTGCTTAAGGATTATGATATCACCATTCTCTATCATCCCGGGAAGGCCAATGTAGTGGTCGATGCCTTGAGTCGTAAGGCGGAGAGTTTGGACATCTTAGCATATTTACTGGTAGCAGAGAGGCCTTTAGCCTTGGATGTTCAGGACTTGGCCAATCAGTTTGTCAGGTTGGATATTTTCGAGCCGAGCCGAGTTTTGGCTTGTGTGGTTTCTCAGTCTTCTCTTTATGATCGTATCAGACAGCATCAGTATGATGACCCCCATCTGCTATTCCTTAAGGATACAGTTCAGCATGGTGATGCCAAGGAAGTCACTATGGGATATGACGATGTACTATGGATGCAGGACAGGCTATGTGTGCCTAATGTAGATGGTTTACGTGAGTTGATTCTCCAAGAGGTTCCCAGTTTGCGGTACTCAATTCATCCGGGTGCTGCAAAGATGTATCAGGACTTGAGACAGCACTATTGGTGGAGGCGGATGAATAAAGACATAGTGGAGTATGTAGCTCGGTGTCTAAATTGTCAACAGGTGAAATATGAGCTTCAGCGACCAGGTGGATTGCTTCAGAAGTTAGATATTCCAGAATGGAAATGGGAGCGGATCACTATGGATTTCGTTATTGGGCTCCCACGGACTCAGAGGAAGTTCGATGTTGTTTGGGTGATTGTGGATAGGTTGACCAAGTCAGCTAATTTCGTTCCTGTAATGACAACCTACTCTTCCGAGCAGTTGGCTCGAATCTATATTCGCGAGATTGTCAGACTTCACGGCATACCGGTATCTACCATCTCTGACCGGGGTACGCAGTTTACATCATGGTTATGGAGGGCTGTACAACGTGAGTTAGGTACTTGGGTAGACTTGAGTACACCATTTCACGCTCAAATGGACCGGAAGTCCGAATGCACTATTCAGACACTATAGGATATGCTTCATACGTGTGTGATATATTTTGGGGGTGCTTGGGATCAGTTCTTACCACTTGCGGAGTTTGCTTACAACAACAGTTACCAGTCGAGCATTCAGATGGCTCCATATGAAGCCTTGTACGGTATGTGGTGCCGGTCTTCAGTGGGTTGGTTCGAACCAAGAGAGGCTAGGCTATTGGGTACAAACTTGGTTCAGGATGCCTTGGAGAAGGTTAAATTGATTCAGGATCGACTTCATACAGCCCAATCTAGACAGAAGAGTTATGTGAATCGGAAGGTTCGTGATGTTGCATTCATGGTTGGTGAGCGGGTCATGCGTCGGGTTTCGCCAATGAAGGGTGTGATGAGGTTCGGGAAGAAGGGCAAGTTAAGCCCTAGGTATATTGGGACTTTTGAGATTCTTGAAAGAGTTAGAGAGGTGGCTTATAGACTTGCAGTACCACCTAGTCTCTCTGCAGTTCTTCCGGTATTCCATGTTTCTATGCTCCGGAAGTATCACGGCGATCCGTCTCATGTGTTAGACTTCAGTTCAGTTTAGTTGGACAAGGATCTATCTTATGTTGAGGAACCAATGGCTATTTTAGATGGGCAAGTTCAGAAGTTGAGGTCAAAGAACATTGCTTCCGTGAAAGTTCAGTGGAGGGGTCATCCAGTCGAGGAGGCGACTTGGGAAACCAAGCATAATATACGCAGCTGTTATCCTCATCTTTTCACCACTCCAAGTATAATTTTAAATCCATTCAAGGACGAACGATTGTTTAAGAGGTGGAGAATGTAATGACTCAATCGGTCATTTTGACTTTTAGAATCACGTTCCCCTAAATAAAACTCCCCATATGTGCTTTTATAAATTTATGACTTGCAGGGATGGTTGGTTTGGTATTTGGAAGTGTTTAGGTTGAAATCGGAACACTTGGTTCCTTAAGTTGGCCTTAAAATGTTAAGTTTGACTTCGGTCAACATTTTGAGAAAACGACACCGTAATAGAATTTTGATGATTCCAACAGCTCTGTATGGTAATTTTGGACTTAGGAGCGTGTTCGAAATTTTATTTGGAAGTCCGTAGTTAAATTAGGCTTAAAATGGCTAAAATAGGAATTTAAGTTTGGAAGTTTGACCGTGGAGTTGACCTTTTGATATCGGGGTCGGAATCCAGTTCTGAAAATTTTCACAACTCCATTATGTCATTTATGTCTTGTGTGCAAAATTTGAGGTCAATCGGACTTGATTTTATAGGTTCTGGCGTCGTTTGTAGAAATTGAAAGTTTCAAAGTTCATTAAGCTTGAATTGGGGTGTGATTTGTGATTTTATTGTTGTTTGACGTGATATGAGATTTCAAATAAGTTCGTATAATATTTTAGGACTTGTTGGTGTGTTTGGTTGAGGTCCCGAGGGCCTCGGGTGAGTTTCGGATGGTTAACGGATCAAAAGTTGGACTTAAAAAGCTGTTGCAATTTTCTTCTATTGGAAATGGTGAAATCGAAGCCCAGAAATTGAGCCCAGATATCGAGCCCAGGGTCGAAGCCAGGGACAAGGCTCAGGGTCGAAGCCATGATCGAAGGCCCAGCTCGAGGGCCATGATCGAAGACAAGGCTCGAGGGTTATGAACGAGGTCAGGATTGAAGGCCCAGGATCGAGGGCTATGACCAAGGCCAGGATCGAGGGACATAAATATTGAAGCCATGATCGATACCCAGGATGTCACGACCCCAAATTCCCTCTGTAAGATGTCGTGATGGCACCTAGTCTCTAAGACTAGGTAAACATATCAATGCGGAGTAATAATAAATATCTGAAATAAATAAACTACAATTCAATAGAATTTTAACTCCCCAAATCCAGTAGAAATAAGTCACAGGCTTTTAGGAATTAATCTCCATGTCTCTATACATCAAAGTCTAAAACAAATAAGGGAGACAACATAGTAAGATAGAAGAGGACTCCAGAGTCTGCGGACGCTGGCAGATATACCTCGAAGTCTCCTCGTACAGTTAGTTTACTGATGCCTGGTCTGATAAGATGTACCTGGATCTGCACAAAAAGATGTGCAGAAGCGTAGTATGAGTACACCATAGCGGTACCCAGTAAGTGCCAAGCCTAACCTCGGTAGAGTAGTGACGAGGTCAGGTCAGGCCCTACTGGAGAATAAATAATGACATGGTAAAACGTTTAAACAATATAATAAGATAAAATGACAATGGAAATGAATCAAGTAGTATGTCACATTTAATTACACCAAATAATGCCAATTAATATCTCGTGAAAACAAAACAAAATCAAAGGCAACTGCGGCCATAAATCAATATCAACAAGGGCACTCCCGAGGTACCGCCTCGTAGTCCCAAATCATAAATAAATTCACAATATCGCATTTCCTTATCTCACCGCGGGAGCCTTCACAATTTATTTGAAAGAAAATATAGTTTCCGAAATAGCATCCCGCGTTTTAGCCATCCTTATCACACCGCATGACTTCTAGTAGTTCCCCCTACTAGCCACGCGTATCAAGCCACCCTTATCTTACTGCATGTGTTTCAATACCCAGACCTTATACCACCGCATGTGTATCAATATCACAATATATCACAATTTGCACCTCAAGTGCTCAAATAATTTAACTTGCCAAAATAATTTAACAACAATATTTTTTCACAATAACGAGCTCACGGCTCATGCCAAAATAAATCATCAATAATATTTTTTCACAATAAAGAGCTCACGGCTCCATCACAATGAGTACGAAAATATTACAAAAATATTCAGGAAAATAATATTTCAAAATCTTTAATACGTTGCTTCAATCAAGTTTAAAAATGTCAAATACTTCATATTAATAATATTTAATTTAAAAACAATCAACCTTCAAATAATGCACAGAATAAAAGAAACCAAGTTTCAACTAAACAGGTAAAACAATTAGTAGGAAAAAGTCAAACAAATTTAAAATATATATCTCAAATCAATGATGAAGAATATAACAAGATAAAATAATTTAATAAATACGCAATAGTGATCTATACAATTTAAAAATATAATCTTTCACATTTAGCCCGTGTACACATTCCTCGTATACACGACTTTCAACATATTTTAATAATCACATCAATACCAATCCTAGGGGAAATTTTTCCCACACAAGGTTAGACAAGTCGCTTACCTCGGCTTGCTCCAATTTAACCAAGTATTATGCTTTTTCTCGATTTTTTGACTCCAATCGACTCGTATCTAGTCATAATTAATTCGATACAGTCAACAAAAATTATAGGAATCAATTTCATAAGAAAATACTACATTTTTCAATAAAATTTTAAATTAGCTCAAAAATTGCCCATGGGGCCCACATCTCGGAATCCGGCGAAACTCACAAAATCCGATAACCCATTCAATTACGAGCCCAACCATACCAGTTTTACTCAAATCTGACTCTGTATCGACACCGAAATCTCAAAAATTCGTTTCTATGAGATTTCTAAAAGTTTCTCAAATTTCTATCTCAAAACACTAATTAAATGGTGAAAACAATGATATATTCGTGTATATTGACCAAATTCGAGTTAGAATCACTTACCCCCAATATTTTTCCTTGAAAATATATCAAAATCGCCTCTCCTCAAGCTCCAATTCGTCAAAAATGGCAAATGGGATGAAGTCCCCTGTTTTTACAACTTATAGATCTGTCAGGGAGCCCAATTTGTTAGGGAGTCCGATTTTGATAGGGAGTCCGATTTTGATAGGGAGTCTAATTTTGACAGGGAGTCTGATTTGACATGGAGTCCGATTTTGATAGGCACCCCGATTTTGATAGGCAACCCTATTTTTGATAGGCATCCCGATTTTGACAGTCAGTCCGATTTTGACAGTCAGCTCGATTTTGACAGCATTTCTAGCAGAAAAATTGCAGCAGCTAATTCCTACTTTTGATCCGTTAACCATCCGAAACTCACCCGAGGCTGTCGGGACCTCAACCCAATACACCAACAAGTTTTAAAACATCATACGAACTTATTTGAAATCTCAAATCAAATCAAACAAAACTAAAATCACAAATCACACCCCAATTCAAGCTTAATGAAACTCAACAATTTCCAACTTCTGCATTCGATGTCGAAACCTATCAAATCAAGTCCGATTGACCTCAAATTTTGCACACAAGTCATAAATGACATAACGGAGCTGTGAAAATTTTCAGAACTGGATTCCGACCCCGATATTAAAAAGTCAACTCCCCGGTCAAACTTCCAAACTTAAATTCCCATTTTAGCCATTTCAAACCTAATTTCACTATGGACTTCTAAATAAAATTTCGATCACGCTCCTAAGTCCAAAATCACCATACGAAGCTATTGGAATCATCAAAATTCTATTTCGGGGTCGTTTGTATATAATTCAACATTCGATCACTATTTGAACTTAAACTTTTAATTTTTCATCAAAATTCCATATCTCGGGTTAGGGACCTCGGAATTTGATTTTGGGCATACGCCCATGTCCCAAATCACGATACGAACTTACCAGAACTGTCAAAACACTGATCCGAGTCTGTTTGCTCTAAATGTTGACCAAACTAAACTCAATTGAGTTTTAAAGGTCTAATTCACATTTTAATCCATTTTTCACTTAAAAACTTTCCAGAAATTTTTACGAACTGCGCATGCAAGTTGAGGAATGATAAATAGTATTTTTTGAGGTCTTAGAATACATAATTAATTATTAAATTTAAAGATGATATTTTGGGTCATCACACTGAATCGATGGCTGCCTCGGCAGTTTATAAAATTGGGGATTTCGTCTAATTTGCCATTTTTGATGAACTTGAGCTTGAGCAGAAGCGATATTTGGCAGATTTTGAAGGAAAAATAATTGGGTATGTGATTCTAACTCGGATTTGGTCAATATACACGAATATATCATTGTTTTCTCTATTTAATTAGTTTATTGAGATGGAAATTTGGGAAAATTTTAGAAATCTCATAAAAACGAATTTTTGAGATTTCGGCGTCGATTCAGAGTCGGATTTGAGTGAAACTGGTATGGTTGGACTCTTAATTGAATGGGTTGTAGAATTTTGTAAGCTTAGCCAGTTTCCGAAATGTGGACCCCACGAGCAATTTTTGGACAAATTTCGAATTTTTATTGAAACAAATGTAGTATTTCTTATGGAATTGATTCTATAACTTTTGTTGACTGTATCGCATTAATTATAACTAGATACGAGTCGATCGGCATCAGAAAGTCGAGGAAAAGACATACTACGTGATTAAATTGGAGCAAATCGAGGTAAGTGACTTGTCTAACCTTGTGTGAAAAAAATTTCCTCTAGGATTTGTATTAATGTGAAAATTGAAATATGTTGAAAGTCGTGTACATGAGGTGAAAGTCGTGTACATGAGCCCCACGGGCAATTTTTGAACTAATTTCGGATTTTTATTGAAAGAAATATAGTATTTTCTTATGGAATTGATTCTATAATTTTTGTTGACTGTATCGCATTAATTATGACTAGATACGAGTTGATCGGCATCGAAAAGTCGAGGAAAAGGTATACTACGTGATTAAATTGGAGCAAGTCGAGGTAAGTGACTTGTCTAACCTTGTGTGGGAGAAATTTCCCCTAGGATTGGTATTAATGTGAAAGATTATGCCTTTAAGTTGTGTAATTCGTTGTTGCATATTAATTAAATAATTTTACCTTGTTATATTCTTTATCATTGATTTAAATGTTTATATTTTAAATTTGGTTGACCTTTTCCTGCTAATTGTTTTACCTGTTTAGTTGAAACTTGGTTTCTTTTATTCTGTGCATTATTGGAAGGTTGATTTTCTTTAAATTAAATATTATTAATATGAATTATGTGACATTTTAAATTTGGTATTGAAGCAACATATTAAAATTTTAAAATATTATTTTGTTGAGTTATTTATTCCCGAATATTTTTGTGAGATTTTAGTACTCATTGTGATGGAGTCGTGAGCTCTTATTTATGGAAAAAAATATTATTGTTGATTTATTTTGGCAAATTGAAATATTTGGGTACTTGAGGTGCAAATTGTGATATATTATGATATTGATACGCATGCGGTGGTATAAGGTTTGGGTGTTGAAGCACATGCGGTGAGATAAGGATTGCTTGATACGCGTGGCTAGTAGGAAAAACTACTAGAAGTCATGCGGTGTGATAAGGATGGCTAAAACGCGGGATGCTATTTCGGAAAAAATATTTTCTTTAAAATAAATTGTGAAGGCACCCGCGGTGATATAAGAAAAATGAGATATTGTGAATTTAATTATGATTTGGGACTACGAGGCGGTACCTCGGTAGTACCCTTGTTGATATTAATTTATGGTCGCAGTTGCCTTTGATTATTGTTGTGATTTTTTTAAAGTTGAAAACAATTCTGTTTTGTTTTCACAAGTTATAAAATGCCATTATTTGGTGTAATTAAATGGTGACATACTAGTTGATTCATTTTCATTGTTATTTTATATTATTATATTATTAACCATTTTACCGTGCCATTATTTATTTTCCAGTAGGGCCTGACCTGACCTCGTCACTACTCTACCGAGGTTAGGCTTGGCACTTAGTGGGTACCGCTGTGGTGTACTCATACTACGCTTCGGCATATCTTTTTGTGCAGATCCAGGTATATCGTATTAAATCAGGCATCAGTAAACTAGTTGTACGAGGAGACTTCGAGGTATATCTGCCAGCATCCGCAGAATCCGGAGTCCCCTTCTAACTTACTATGTTGTCTTCCTTATTTGTTTTAGACTCTGATGTTTAGAGACGTAGAGAATAAATTCTTAGAATCTTGTGATTTATTTCTACCGGGTTTTGGGAGTTGTAATTGTTTGAATTGTAGTTTATTTATTTCAGATATTTATTATTATTATTCTGAATTGATAGGCTTACCTAGTCTTAGAGACTAGGTGCCATCACGACCTCCTACAGAGGGAATTTGGGGTCGTGACAATATATCTAAAGGTTGTAGTAGTATTTTCACTGTCATTTTATTCCTTTACGTAAATTTTCTTTCATTTTTAGTTTTAAGATTAAAATTTAATTTTTAATATTCATTAATAAAATTACCTATATTAAAATTACCTATATTAGAAATTTATTTTGTATTGTTTTTAAAAAAAACAATTATCAATGTTTTAGTTTTCATAAATAAGCCTTAAATTTCGTGGCATTATCCATAGTTTGAGCATTCTCATCATAATTTTAAGAAATTTCTAATTTCATATTCACATAATCTTTCCCTTTCATTTCTAATAGTAAAATTTTAATAATTTTCTTTAATTTTGCTATTTTTTAATCTAATATTGTCACGACCCAATTTCACCTATAGGTCGTGATGGCGCCTAACACTGCGGCTAGGCAAGCCAACTTAATAAATTAAGTATTCATTGACAAAATTTTAAGCCAAGAGAAATAACAAAACCCAAATTCTACCAATGTGTATGCCAAGACCTGGTGTCACAAGTGTATGAGCATCTAGTAGATTATACAAAACCTCAAATACTGTCTGAAATAAAAATAGACAGAATGAAAAATACAAAGAGAGACACTAGTAGCTGTAGAACGGATTAGAGAAATAGCTCACCACTATGCCCCTGGATAACGTGGGTGTAAGACGATAGGTATCCCACTAGTACTTGCCTCAGTTCATGCACAAAAAGTGCAGCAAGTATTGTATAAGTACGTAAATAATGTGTACCCACTAATTATCAAGCCTAATCTCGAAATGGTAGAGACGAGATGGCCGACTTTGACACTCACTATGGGTCAATAATAATAATTGAAATACAACTAGAATATTTAAATCATCATGATTTAGAGAATTTAAAACAATTTATTTAATCAACGAAAATAATTAAATTCCTTCAAATACAACAATTCTCAATATATTAATTAAATTCCTTAAATTCGAATAAATTCTAATTTATCAATTAAATATCATTTACCGGAATAACAATTAATTCTTTAACAAGCAAGAATAATAATTCATTAAATTTCAAGGATTTTTCAATTTATCAATTAGCTTCGCAAGGTGAAACAATGTCACGACCCAAAATCCCACCACAGACGTCGTGATGGCACCTAGTCTCTAAGACTAGGCAAGCCGATTTCTATCACATTTTGAAGCAATTTTTTTAATTAAATAAGTAACCAAAACTAACAGCGGAATAAATATGAATATACAACCTCCGAAGACTGGTAGTACTGAGTCACGAACTCTAACTGAATAAATGGAATGATCACGATGAACGAATATACAATATTGTTTGATTAAAAATTAACAGTACAATGAAATGAAAAGACTCCAAGGGATTGCGACGACCAAGCAGCTCTACCTTGAATCCTTACGATCCCGCTTTTACTCTGCTCAAGTCTGATATCTCTAATACCTAGTTCTGCACAAAAATGTGCAGAAGTGTAGTATGAGTACACCACGATCGGTACCCAGTAAGTATCAAGACTAACTTCAATGGAGTAGAGACGAGGTACAGTCAAGACACTCACTAGTCTAATAACCTGTGCAATATAGCATGCAAAAATAATAGAAAATAAATAGCAGTAATAGCAACATCAATCAACTAGTGATTTAAACAGCAAGGTAACGGGAACACCATAAATATTGCTCAAACGAGTAATAAATACAGGTACAGCCAATTAATTAGGTCTTTCAGAATATACATCTTTTATCTAAGTTATTCAATAAAAATCTCTGGAATATAATCATTTTCAATAAATATATTTCCGAATGTAATTCTTTCAAGTAAATATCTTTCGAATATAATTCTTTCAAGTAAATATCTTTCGAATGTAATTCTTTCAAGTAAATATCTTTCAAATATACTTCTTTCAAGTAAATATCTTTATAATATAATTATTTCAAATAAATATCTTTCTAATATAATTCTTTCGAATAAATATCTTTCAAATATACTTTTCTCAAGTAAATATCTTTATAATATAATTATTTCAAATAAATATCTTTCTAATATAATTCTTTCAAATAAAAGTCACCATGTGACGCCTCATTTAACTTTCCTGGCGTGAGGAATACATTCAACATATCACATCAAATGGCACGGCAATACCTTCGTGCACTTAGCTCATTCTCACCCAATATATATATATTTGATTCAAATCAATTGGCACGGCAACACCCTTCGTGCATTTATATCTTCCTCACTGTGCATACATATAATAGTACTAACTAGGTGGGAGAAATGCCAATAATAATAAAAGAAATAAAGTGGAGGCACACATGAAGCAACAACGACTACAAGTGACACAGAAAATATAGGTGCACATTAATATCTCAAAATAAAGGCATGAATGTATATACAACAAAACGATATCACAATATAATGTATGTCTCTCGCCCTCGCCTGCACGGAAACACTCTTCGTGCCATTAATATATGATAACATAAAAATAATTGCACGGCATTACCCTTCGTGATTTTACTCTCATCCTCACCTGATAATATAAATGAAATAGCACGGCATCACCCTTCGTGCTTTACACTCTCAATGGCAAGGTATCACCCTTCATGCTTTACACTCTCAAATGCCACTGCATCACCCTTCGTGCTTTACACTCTCAAATGGCACGGCATCACCCTTCGTTCTTTACACTATTCCTTACCAAGCACATGTATATCATTAACAAGCAAGGTAGGAAGCATAAATAACATCAAGGAGAGTGTTTAAACCACAACACAATACAACAATTCATATCGCAATTTTCACTTACCACAACCAAATTCCAAATATATAGTAGAATCAATAAATTTGTCAACAAATAGCCCAAGGCTCCACACAACGTATAATAAACCTCAAAACAATCAACAAAGGTGAAAAATACTGAGTATAGGGCAACGCCTTCATTATTCCAAATTCTTGATAATTATATTAACTCCTCAATTTAAACTTATTAATAAATATTTGCAGATAAGGATTCCATCATGGATTTAATTCCAAGAAAATATCAAATCAATAAACACACGGAATTCACGTAAAATCCAAGTGACAATAACACTAAATTTATTATATAAAATACAAATTTGACAAATAAGGAACGGGGCGTGATAATTTAAGGATTTACTAATGCCAACAATTATCTAATTTAATACATAAGAATGCCTAAAACTTTAAACCAACAAAATTTGAACATATAAGCCCGAGTACGTACTCGTCACATCGCGTACTCGGCTTCACATTTCACAAATGGCACATAAGACTTGATGCCTAAGGGGTAATTCCCCCACTCGAGGTTAAGCAAGACACTTACCTTTTTGAAGCTGTACCGATATTCCAAAATCGCATCCTTTCTTGAATTGACCTCCAGACCACCCAAATCTATCCAAATTAATTGTATTACTCCATTAAAATTCATCGAAAATAATTCCGGATAATAATACATCGACTTAAAAATTTATTCCAAAAAAGTCAACAAAACTCAATGCGGGACCCGCTCCTTGGAACCCGATATAATTTTTATGAAATCCGAACACCCATTCCGATACGAGTTCAACCATATCAATTTTATCAAATTACGATAACAACTCGATCTCCAAATCTTAAATTTTCGGTTTTGGAAGATTTTGCAAAAATCTTGATTTCTTCCATTTAAATCCAAAGTAAATGATGAATATAACCATATAATCATGAAGTATAATCACTTTAGGATATAGAACACTTACCCCAATCCATATGGTGAAAATCGCCTCAAAACTCGCTTCAATCCGAGCTCCATAGCTCCAAATATGTTAAAATGGCTGAAATCTCGAAATATAGCTACTGCCCAGATATTTACTCTTCGCGATCGCGGAAAATGCTTCACGATCGCGAAGCACAAAATATTTCAGCCCCAAAATTGCTCTTCGCGATCGCGAAGACAAACTCCTCAACTCTTCCGGACAACCTCTAGTATAATGGTCATAACGTTTTGTACAAAACTCCAAATGATGAATGGTTTATCGTTTTGAAAATTAGATTCCAAGAACTATAACTTTCATTTATTTCTCATCTCCCAATTCCTCAAATATTTCTAGATATAAGCTTCCAAAGTCATCCCTATGCAACAGAGATTTCCAAACTCTTCGCGGATAGCCTATAGTATATTTATCATAACTTTTTGTACACAACTCCAAATGATAAATGGTTTATATTTCTGAAAACTAGACGCAAATAGCTACAACTTTCATTTTTGAATCATCTCCAAATTTTGAACTTTCAAATTCTATATCTTGTGCCGAAACACATCAAATTAATTCGGAACGACTTCAAATTTTGCACATAAGTCATAATTGACATAACGAAGCTATTCAAATTTCCACAATCAGATTTCGACCTCGATATCAAAAAGTCAACCCTCCGGTCAAACTTTTTAAAAATTCGACTTTCGCCATTTCAAGTTTAATTCCACTACGGACCTCCCATTAATTTTTCGGACACACTCCGAAGTCCAAAATCACCCAACGGAGCTAACGGAACTCCATTCCGTAGTCGTCTTCACACATTTCCGACTATGGTCAAAATCCTAAGACTTAAGCTTCCATTTTAGGGACCAAGTGTCCCAAATCACCCTGAGTCATCTGGTAACTGAATGCAACCGCGCACGCAAGTCAATACACATAATATGAAGCTGCTCAAGACCTTAAGTCGTTGAACGAGGCGTTAATTCTTAAAACGACAAGTCGGGTCGTTACAAATAAACTGTTAAAGTATCGTGTAATTATTATTATTGTTATTAAGCACGATTTCTATCGAGGACGTACAGCCCGATATAGAGTATCATGTACACTGCCGAGGGACGTGCGCGCGATCCATAGATATATCTATCCTGCCGAGGCGTTCGGCCCACTCCACAAGAAAGGAGGACATTTTCTTATGTACCTCCAGAAGGAGAGTATATTTATTATGAGATAAATTCGGGAGGAAGAACAATTTCTTTTAACAATTAATTGATTTAAACAGAAAATCAAGCATATGAGATTTTCATCCTTTAATATCTTTATCTAACAATTCACAATATATTCATATATATCAATTTAATATTAATAAATCAGGAAATACAATTTACACAAATAATTCATGTTTTGAGTACTAAACTACTCGTACTTTAGCATTTATAGTAGCTACGTACGGACTCTCGTCACCTTGGGCATACGTAGCCCCCGTAATTAGCAACAATTATTAAATTTAATCCCTATGGATTAATTTTTCCCTCACAAGATTAGACAAAAAACTTACCTCGTCTCAAAGTTCACTTTTCGCTTATCGCGTCACGTAAAATTCTCGATTCAATGCCGAAAAATCCGAAACTATCCAAAAGTTATATAAAATAATTAATATATATTCAATAATTCGAAATTCATCTATTAATTAAATTACTCTATCCAAAATAGTAAAATTCTTAAAATTCACCCCGGGCCCACGTGCCCGGATTCCGAAAATTTTTGGATGAAACGTTACCCATAATCTCAAGAACTCAAATATATAATTTCTACCTAATTTCATAAATATTTTCGAGGTTAAAATCTCACTTTTATAAAAACCTAGGTTTTTCACCTAAACCCTTGATTTCTAAGATTTACTAGTTATAATCTACTCATAATCTATGTATTTAACTCAAAGGATGTAGAATTAACTTACCTCAAAGATGTTAGTTGAAATCTCCTCTCAAAAAGCTCCAAAATCGCCCAAGAATGAAAGAAAATTGGCAAAAATGGTGAATTCCCGTTCTTTTAAGCTTTTTGTCAATCAGGTCTTTCGCACCTGCGGAAGTTGGAACGCACACGCGGCTTCGCAACTGCAGAAAAATCCTCGCAGGTGCGAGTTTCACTTGCCTGGCCAGTTCTCACATTTGCGCACAAAACTTCACACCTGTGCGTTTGCAGGTGCGCAAATTATTCGCATCTGCGGTGGATTGCCCCTTCCCTTTTCCTCTTATGTGCTCAAAATCTCGCATATGCGAGTGCCGCGCCTGCGAGCTTATGTCGCATCTGCGAATGTCGCACCTGCGACTGGCCAAGCGCAGGTGCGATTCTCATGGTAGCTGGGAGCTTCAGTTTTGGCTCCCAACTTCCAACTTGGTCCGAGCCTCGTCCGATAGACCCTCGGGGTCCCCGGGACCCCGCCCGAACATACCAACAGGTTTGAAATCAAAAAACGGACTTGCTCAAACTCTCGGAACGTGTAAAACATCATCAAATCTAAGAATCATACCCTAAACCAAACTGATTCAAACTTAAGAATTTCAAGTTCTTTAATTTACTTCAAATGCGCCGAAATATACTTAAACTACTCGGAATGACAAGATATTTTGCGTGCAAGTCTTAAATCACTATACGAAACTATTCCCAAACTCGGAATTTCAAACGGACTTCAATTACTAAAAATCCTACTCCAAACCAAATTTAAAGAAGTTTAAACCTTCAAATAGTTGATTTCTTTACTATTAAGCGTCAAAACGCTCCCGGGTTATCCAAAACCCGATTCGGATATACGCCCAAGTCCAAAATCATCATACGAACCTATCAGAACCGTCAAATCCTGATTTCGGGGTTATTTTCTCAAAATGTTGACCGAAGTCAAACTTGGCCTTTTAAGGCTAACTTAAGGAACCAAGTGTTTCGATTTCAACCCAAACGCTTCAAAAAAAAAAAAAAAAAAAACCTACGTACCTAGGGCTTTGATACCAACTTGTCACTGACCAAATTTTTCTCTATTGGATGTCGTGATGGAACCTAGTCTCTAAGAGTAGGTAAGCCTAACATTCAGGTAGAATTTAACTGTGAAAATGATAAAAACTTTCAAATAACTCAACAACTAACATAAAAGAACTCTCCAATCTCCATGTGATTTCTACCACCTGCTGGTATGGAGTATCAGTCTCCAACTATCGAGCCATGCTGAATCTAATACCATAGTTGAGCCTCTTGATAAATCGATGAACTCGATCTCTAATTGTGTAAACCAAGGCAGGTGCATATCTGGACAACTCACTAAACTTCAGAACATACTCTGATACGATCATAGAACCCTGGCACAACTGCTCAAACTGCTCGCGCCATGTATCCCAAAGGCTTCGGGGAACAAAATCTCAATAACATCTCTAAAAATTGAGCCCATGTGAGTGAAGCTGCCTCGGTTGGGCTAGCCTCCTCCCAAGCCTGCCAAGACTAGTATGCTAGTCTCGATAGCTAGAAAGAAGTGAAAGAACCCCCGCTCGTCTTCACTATACCCATGTTATGGAGAATACAGTGGCACTTTTCCAGAAAGCCTTATGCGTCCTCTGTAGCTAGGCCACTGAAAGAAGAAGGATGGTATTTTTTGTACCACTCGAGCCTGAGCTACTCCTCCTTAGAAGTTGATGCCCTAACCTCGGCCTGAACTAGGACAACAAGTTGTACTTGTATAACTTATGGGACCTGCTCAACATGGAATCACTGCTCTGGGGTACGGGCCGCTGGAGTTTGCGCTCCTACCCTAGCCTGAGATGTTGCTGTTGGAAGTGGAATCAACCCCGCCTGAGCTAGATTACCAAATATGCTCAAGAATTGGGCGAGCGTCTCTTGAAGTGCAGGGGTAGCAACAAGCACCACAAGTGCTTCCTCCCAACTGAAGCTACCGGTGGCTCCTCTGTCGTAGCTCGTGCAGCTGCTCTGGCTACACTACATGCCCCTCCTTATCCTCTCCCGGACCCTAACTGCGGCCCCAGCCCCGCCCTCTTGCGGCTCTATCAGGGGCACAATATCTGATCGTCGGATCCAGCGGTGGATGTCCTCACCATCTATGAGAGAATAGAAAGACATAGATTTAGAAATCTAAAGTCAAGAAATTCGCATGAGAAGGGATCAAATAAGTGAAATTTCCTAACAGTTCCATAGCCTCTCGAAGATAAATACAAAAGTTTCTGTACCGATCCGTGAGATTCTACTATTCCTGCTTTTGACACGTAAAACCTATGTACCTAGGGCTTTGAAACCAACTTGTCACTGACCAAATTTTCCTCTGTAGGATGTCGTAATGGAACCTAGTCTCTAAGAGTAGGTAAGCCTAACATTCAGGCAGAATTTAACTGAGAAAATGATAAAAACTTTCAAATAACTCAACAACTAATATAAAAGAACTCTACAACTCAACAGAATAAAACTCCCAACATCGGGTCCCAAGCTCTACAACAGTATACTAAATATCCCCATACAACATTATCTATAAAAGGGGAAAATGAAATAGAACTAGGTAGAGGGTGACTCCGAGGGCCCACAGACGCCGGCGGGTATACCTTGAAGTCTCCATATCTAAACTCTACTCACTGGTGCCTAGGCTGGTAAGGCTACCTGGATCTGCATAAAAGGATGTGCAAAAGTGTAGAATGAGTAGACTACAACGGTACCCAATAAGTGCTAACCTCGGTAGAGTAGTGATGAGGTCAGGTCAACACCCTACTAGAATAAATAAGAAAATTGAACAGGTATATGATAGCGTGATAATGATAAACAACAAAAATGAAACAATGAAGAAAATATACCAAGAATAGATACACTGAATTAAGGCAATTAAGGCATCACGTAAGTAAACAATGAATAATATGACAAGGAAACAAAGCAACAAACACACAAGTGATATAATTGAATGGTATTAGCAAGCATCACTACCGAGGTACTTCCTCACAGTCTCATATCACAAAACAAATCATAATCATTCCTTATATCACCGCGGGAGCTTTGCATTTAGTTTTGAAAATAATTTTTTCGAAGTAGCTTCCCGTGTTTTAGCCCACCTTATCACACCGCGTGGCTTAAAGAAGTTCCTCTACTACCAACAAGCATATCAAGACCACCTTATCTCACCACATGCATTTCGACCCCAATCCTTAATCCACCACATGCGTATCAATATCACAACATATAACTTTCTGGTGGACACCACTATATCCACCAGAATCTCAATGACTCTTGGCCTCCCTGTCATGTCTCCTGGCCTTGCAAACCCTCCAATCTCCATGTGATTTCTACCACCTGCTGGTATGGAGTATCAGTCTCCAACTATCAAGCCATGCTGAATCTAATACCATAGTTGAGCCTCTTGATAAATCGACGGACTCGATCTCTAATTGTGTAAACCAAGGCAGGTGCATATCTGGACAACTCACTAAACTTCAGAACATACTCTGATACGATCATAGAACCCTGGCACAACTTCTCAAACTGCTCGCGCCATGTATCCCAAAGGCTTCGGGGAACAAAATCTCAATAACATCTCTAAAAATTGAGACCATGTGAGTGAAGCTGCCTCGGTTGGGCTAGCCTCCTCCCAAGCCCGCCAAGACTAGTATGCTAGTCCCGATAGCTAGAAAGAAGTGAAAGAACCCCCGCTCGTCTTCACTATACGTATGTTATGGAGAATACAGTGGCACTTTTCCAGAAAGCCTTATGCGTCCTCTGTAGCTAGGCCACTGAAAGAAGGAGGATGGTATTTTTTGTACCACTCGAGCCTGAGCTACTCCTCCTTAGAAGTTGATGTCCTAACCTCGGCCTGAACTAGGACAACCAACTGCACTTGTATAACTTATGGGACCTGCTCAACATGGAATCACTGCTCTGGGGTACGGGCCGCTGGAGTTTGCGCTCCTACCCTAGCCTGAGATGTTGCCGTTGCAAGTGGAATCAACCCCGCCTGAGCTAGATTACCAAATATGCTCAAGAATTGGGCGAGCATCTCTTGAAGTGCAGGGGTAGCAACAAGCACCACAAGTGCCTACCTCCCAACGGAAGCTACCGGTGGCTCCTCTGTCGTAGCTCGTGCAGCTGCTCTGGCTACACTACATGCCCCTCCTTGTCCTCTCCCGGACCCTGACCGCGGCACCAGCCCCGGCCTCTCGCGGCTCTATCAGGGGGCACAATATCTGATAGTCGGATCCAGCGGTGGATGTCCTCACCATCTATGAGAGAATAGAAAGACATAGATTTAGAAATCTAAAGTCAAGAAATTCGCATGATTAGGGATCAAATAAGTGAAGTTTCCTAACAGTTCCATAGCCTCTCGAAGATAAATACAAAAGTTTCTGTACCGATCCGTGAGATTCTACTATTCCTGATTTTGACACGTAAAAAAAAAAATAAAAAAAAAATTATCTAACAATTCACAATATATTCATATATATCAATTTAATATTAATAAATTAGGGAATACAATTTACACAAGTAATTCATGCTTTGAATCCTAAACTACCCGGACTTTAGCATTTATAGTAGCTACGCACGGACTCTCGTCACCTCATGCGTACGTAGCCCCCGCAATTAGCAACAATTATTCAATTTAATCCCTATGGGGTAATTTTCCCCTCACAAGATTAGACAAGAGACTTACCTCGTCTCAAAGTCCACTTTCCGATTATCGCGTCGCGTAAAATTCTCGATTCAATGCCGAAAAATCCGAAACTATCCAAAAGTTATATAAAATAGTTAATATATGTTCAATAATTCGAAATTAATCTATTAATTAAATTACTCTATCCAAAATAGTAAAATTCTTAATATTCATCCCGAGTCCACTTGCCCGGATTTCGAAAATTTTCGGATAAAAATGTTACCCATAATCTCAAGAACTCAAATATATAATTTCTACCCAATTCCATAACTATTTTCGTGGTTAAAATCTCACTTTTATAAAAATTTAGGTTTTTCACCTAAACCCTTGATTTCTAAGATTTACTAGCTATAATCTATGTATTTAACTCAAAGGGTGTAGAATTAATTTACGTCAAAGTTGTTAGTTGAAATCTCCTCTCAAAAAGTTCTAAAATCGCCCAAGAATGGAAGAAAATAGGCAAAAATGGTGAATTCCCGTTCTTTTAAGCTTTCTGCTAAACAGGTCTTTCGCACCTGCGAAAGTTGGAACGCACCTGCGGCTCCGCACCTGCGGAAAAATCCTCGCAGGTGCGAGTTTCACTTGCCTGGCCAACTCTCGCATTTGAACACAAAGCTTCGCACCTGCGCGTTCGCAGGTGCGCAAATCGTCCGCATCTGCGGTGGATTGCCCCTTCCCTTTTCCGCTTTTCCGCTCAAAATCTCGCATATGCGAGTGCTGCGCCTGCGAGCTTCTGTCGCATCTGCGAATGTCGCACCTGCGACTGGCCAAGCGCAGGTGCGATTCTGACAGTAGCTGGGAGCTTCAGTTTTGGCTCCCAAGTTCCAACATGGTCCGAGCCTCGTCCGATTGACACTCGGGGTCTCCGGGACCCCATCCGAACATACCAACAGGTTTGAAATCATAAAACGGACTTGCTCGAACTCTCGTAAAGTGTAAAACATCATCAAATCTAAGAATCATACCCTAAACCAAACTGATTCAAACTTAAGAATTTCAAGTTCTTCAATTTACTTCCAATGCGCCGAAATATACTTAAACTACTCGGAATGACACGAAATTTTGCGTGCAAGTCTTAAATCACTATAAGGAACTATTCCCAAACTCGGAATTTCAAACGGACTTCAATTACTAAAAATCCCACTCCAAACTAAATTTAAAGAAGTTTAAACCTTCAAATAGTTGATTTCTTTACTCTTTAGCATCAAAATGCTCCTGAGTTATTCAAAATCCGATTCGGATATACGCCCAAGTCCAAAATCATCATACGAACCTATCAGAACCGTCAAATCCTGATTCCAGGTCATTTTTTCAAAATGTTGACCGAAGTCAAACTTGGCCTTTTAAGGCTAACTTAAGGAGCCAAGTGTTCCGATTTCAACCCAAACGCTTCCAAATCCCGAACCAACCATCCCCGCAAGTCATAAATTAATAAAAGCATGTTCGGGGAGTTTTATTTTAGGGAATGAGCTTCCAAAAGTCAAAATGACCGGTTGGGTCATTACAAATATGTAGTATTATTACGTTTTCTGTGGTTTTTCATTAATTTATAACTTTATTTTATATAATTATTAATTACTATTATCTAGTATAATACAGATAAATATATAATTTTTTAATCATAAAATAAATATTTTTTTTGTTTTAAAAATTGCTCTAAGCTTTTAAAATATTTAAATTTGTTAATAATATTTTTAAGTATTGTATATTTACTTTATTTTGTTTTCTAAACTTATGATTTATAAGTATCCTCACATTATCTCTAATTTATTTTTTATTATTAAATATTTTTAGTTTTTGGTTTTATCTATTAGACTTGAGTGACGTGGACTTATCCATATTATGACCTTTCTTATCATAATATATAAATATTTATCATCTCAAATATAAATAAGTTTTACCCTTTTTTCTCTATGATAAAAATATGATTTTTTTTTTATTTTTTCTCTATTTATTCAATATTTTTGCTATTATATTATTTAATACCTAATATTATTACATTTTCATGTGGCTTTTAATTAGCTTGTTTGAATTTAATATCTATTTCTACCACACTCATTCTAATATAATTTAGATAAAAATTAAAGAATTATTTCAAGAATAATTTTGACTTTATTTTTCATATTCCAAAATATGATTTTTCTTATCATATTTCAAAAAATAAATGTCATCTCAAGTTCAAATAACTCTTTCTATTTTCTAAATTAGACCTCATTTTCAAACAATTATGTTATGCGTTCAAACTTAAATTAACCGCACTCAATTCATATATTAATCATAAAAAATATTTTCTTAGTTGTTTGAACATACAATATCTAAATGTTGTAGTAATATTTGCGTATAAAATACCCGTTTGCCCGATTTATCAATATTAATATGATTTTATTATTTTTATTATTAAAATATTTTTATTGATTATTTAATTTTTTTCTTACCTTATAAATAATTTGTATATTTTATGTAAGATCTTATTTTGCTGATTGATTTTTTTATTTTTTAAAGACAATAACCCTTTAATATCTTAAGTAAATGTTAGTTTTATTTTATATTTTAACTTACTCCAAAGTATAAATAGTCATAGGTTATCTCAATTTACATTTATATATTATAGTTTTTTAATTAATTTTTTTACCTCCATATTTCTAGCTAACATAGAAGAAAGTCTAGGAGTGGGTCAATATATAGATATACATATAGATATAGATATAGATATAGATATAGATATATATACAAATATAAATATAAATATGAATATAGATATATATATATTAGATTTGTCTAAGATCTATTTAGATTATGTATAAGATTCATTCAACTACTTCCATTAATTATGTTTTCATTTACAATTTCTAATTATTAATGTTATCCTAAAATTGCCAAATGGTTTCATTTTAGATTGGCACTTGGCTTAACCACAATGCATATTATCCTCCTTTTAATATATATATTAAAAACTTTATCTATAAATTCAAAATATCTTTTAATTCATATTTAGTTTTTTTTAGATATATATGTATTTGACTAACATAGTCAAATATAGAATAAAGTTATCATATACTATTGGCATTTCTTAGCTTGCCACTTGGCTTAACCACAATGTCAATTATATATGGTAACTTTATTCCTTTAATATATATATTCCTTTAATATATATATAGATATAGATATAAAAACTTAATCTATAAATTCAAAATATCCTTTAATTCATATTCAGTTTTTTTTAGATATATATGTATTTGACTAACATAGTCAAATATAGAATAAAGTTACCATATACTATTGGCATTTATTAGCTTGTCACTTGGCTTAACCACAATGCCAATTATATATATGGCAACTTTAGTCCTTTAATATATATATATATAGATTTAGATTACATAAGTCATAAATGTTATAACATGTACCGTTTAATAATATTATTGGCACTTTAAAAAATAGAAACTTGAGAATTAAGAAGCAAAAGAGAGTACAATAGAAAAAGGAAATGAAAATGAAAATTAATTAAAGAGGAGTGGATTGTCTTCGAAACTCAGACTTTTTAACCCGTGCAATTGTCTGTGTTGGTGAGGTTGCGTGTTTGAAAGAAGAAGGTGATGGACTCTGAACAAAATGCAGTAGTCCTTTTGTTTTATAGTATTCCACAAGGAAATCACTATCTTTTTCTGTATTTTCTTTTCATTTCAATCTGATTATATATTAGTAATAATAAAAAATAATTTAATTGATTGACAGTGTAATTTTTTTAATGTTAGTATATTTTAACAGGTTGTAGAATGTTAGTATATTTTAACAGGTTGTAGAAAAAAATTATTTTATTTTAATAAAAACATTCAATATAATTAACTTTTATTTAGACTAATCAGACCATAAACGAAAATCGGACATAGGGGTTAAAAAAAGGTTCTATCGCTTGATCAGGTCCCTCTGATTTAGTGATCATTCAATGAACTTTGACTCTAATTTCAGAAATATAAAATCGTCTCTTTGGTGGTTAGTTGAGCCTACCAAAATACATTTATTTGTACATTGCTATGTCGGGGCAGGTTTGCCATTCTCTTTTCAACCAAAGAATAAAGAAAATAGAACTGCGAACTGCACAGAATAAACATTAAATGAAACTCATTAATTTTGAAATCTTTTAGCAATTCACTTTTTGTACTACTGCCCTAAATAAATAAATAAAATGCACACCAATTTCAGTTTTCTTGTTTTAATTTCGTATAGTTTTGAGGTCGATATATACACTAGAATCATAGGGCAAAATTAAAACAAAAAAAATAATATGTTGACGACATAATATCATTGTCTTAAAAGATCCTCGTAAAAATAGGCGAAGGTTTTACTTTTTCTCCCTAATGATTCAAATATTATTTCAGCACTAAGTTTGTTTATGAAGAGCTTCATGCACGTGAAATGGTGATTTTTCTTATACTAATTACACATAAAAGTTGATTTCCTTTTCACTGTTAATTAAATGGTTTATTAATACTACATAATTGCTTCCACGATACGTGCTAGATTCTCTCCTTTTACAAAAAAATAAAAATAAAAAAATAAATATTACCGATTTATGCTTTTATAATAGGGTGTTAATGTCATTAAGATTCACATGAGTTGCATGCGTGTTGGGATCTTTGGTCAAAGCTAGTCTTAAAGAGAGTAGTTTTACATTAATAATAAATGTAACTAAATCACGAGTGGCATAATGAGCCACATAAAGACTATGTTGCTTACTATATTTCATGCATTTGCTTTGCTATCCATAAATACAGTCTTATCAACCTGTCATCACTTTTCAAAGTTTTTAATTTATACACATTGGTAATGTAAATTGTTTTATACTATTAGTTTATATTTATGTGTTGTAATATGCTATTTACTTTCTCCGGTTCATAATAAGTAATTTTTTATTTTTTGACACACCCCTTAAGAAAATACGAACTCTTAGAGAAAAAAAGGTGTGTTCACTAAATTACCTTTAATTAATTGTTACCTTGACACATTGGGATATGTAAATAAGAAATAATTTTAAATAAATAAAATTAATTTCTTCTTGATTATGTAAAAATACACTTATTTTGGACCAAAATAAAAATGTCAAAAAGTCATTTATTATGGACCGGAGGAAGTATCATGTTTATAGGTCATAATGCATGTTTCTCATTTGAAAGTTACATGTACCTAACTAAGTGACTTGATAGTATAAAAATAATTATTAATGTCAGCATATATTAGTTAAACTCTTGTTCAAAATGAATTTAGGTTATACATACGGATAATGTAAAAAAAAAAATTAACACTATTAATACATAACTTAACATGTGATAGTAAGTTAGTATCATTTTTAATAAGCTACCTACTAGTAATATTTATGATAAAAATTTACCCATTGCACTTTATAATGTATAAATAGTTGTTATACTGTTTAAGCAAAAAAACTTAGAACTCTTTAAAAATAATTAGATAAAACACTCAGCACCTTTAGCCCCGACTCACAGATATTTCTTCAATTTTTCTAGTTTCCTGTAAGATAGCCAATAGCTTCCTCTAAATAACAAATACAACAACAACTCAGTATAATCTCACTAGTGGAGTCTGGGGAGGGTAGTGTGTACGCAGACCTTACCCCTACCCTGGGATAGAGAGGTTGTTTCTGATAGACCCTCGGCTTCCTCCCTCCAAGAACTCCTCACCTCTAAATAACAAATACAGTAACAATAATAATATATCCGACATAATGCCATAAACAGAATCTGAGGAGGGTACTAAGTACGAAGTCTTAATCCTATTTTGTGCAGGTAAAAAGACCGTTTCCGATTGACATTCTGCTCAAAGAAAACATGTAGAAGTGCTTACAACAACAACAACAACAAATCTAGTGTGATCTCATAAATGGAGTTTGGGGAGTGTAGTATGTACACACACACCTTACTCTTTAAAGATAGAGAGACTGTTTTCGACGTAGAAGTGCTTCCTCTAAGCAAATGAATTTTATAACCCGAAAAAAAAAAAGAGGCTAAAAGCATCCATCTAACAAATTTTATACACCGTTTCAATTATTATTTAATGTGTATTTCACAAATATATTATGGTTGTGAGTTGGTTTGATTTTGAAACTCACCTCAAAGTAAAAGTTATATCACATATGGAAAGAATTGAAGGGTGCAATTTTGAGGCAAAGAGAAATGTCCTCCATCACCTCTTGCTTGCCCTAATCTAGCAGTTTAGATCTATGTATATGTTCAAAGAATTTTTCTTTCCAACCAAAATATGTTTTTTAAAAGAAAAGGGAGAAGGAGGAGATTGCTTGTAACACAGTTTATTTCTGTAAAATTAATTTGTAGGACAATTTCTTTTATTTTTTTCTTTAATCAAAGAACTCTTTATTGGATTCTCTATCTCTCTCTTCCCTTCCTTTATCCTCCTCACTCTGACACACTGCACTCTCTATATGGCGTAAGTTTGGTGCCTGATAGTGCAAGCTAAGCAAGCACCCCACTTTTAATTTTTGCCCTTTTTTTGTTTTCCAGAAATATTTTATCTCCTTTGTGTTTAACCAAAAAGAGAGGAAAAGAAAAAATAAACTTCATAGTGCTCTCCTCTGCTTGTAGTAAAATATACATTTATATTAATTCCATCCGATATTTAGCAACTATTTTTTGTCCGGTTAATTCAAATTCGCGGGAAAAACTCTAATTTTGAGGTAAAACGTTTCATGTCAAAGACGACTTTATTCCAAGAACTTGAATATGATATATTTAATTAAGGATGAAAAGATACTTACCAAACTCCATTATAACCATTGAAGGTGTATTAAAACAATGACTTAAGTTATATATACTTAAAGTATAAATTCTTTTTACATGATATATCGATTAGGATAATTTAATTTAATATAACAAGTTATTCACTACTTGTTTATATATTTATTCGTCAATGTTCATCAGGAAATTTACTTGAAATTACTACCTTATGAATATAAAATTGATTGTTATACAAAAAAAATTGGTTATTCTATTTTATTTCTTTTGTCTCTCTCCCCTCTTATTGGGTCCTCACTACTTCTATAAGCTTATGTTTAGTGCTTCACTAGGAAAACCCACTGCAAAACACTCTTTCCCTTTGTCTCTTCATCCCATTCCTTTCTTTTTGTCTCTCTTTTTCTTCTTCTTCACCTCTTAGTACAATATATTATTCCAAATTAACTCCATTTCCTAGACAAAAGAAAAGAAGAGAAATTATTCAATCTTGATCATTTTGCAGTTTTATCTTTTGCTTTGTAAGCTGCTGTCTTAAATTCAAAAGCTAAAGAATCTCAATTTGGTAACCCTCTCAAATTTCCATCTCCACTCTCCTTCTCTATACAATCTTTTTTTACTTAGAAAAAAAAAAAAGAACATTACTGAATTGCTAGTATAGTAACTAGCTAGCTTTATTTTCATGCCATATTGACTTCCATTTTCCTTCTTCATTTGCAGTTCTAATTTCTTTCAACTATTATTGTCTTTTTCAGGAGAACAGTTTTGGAAGTGTTTAACCCTTTTCTCTCTTTCTTCTTCACTTTCAAGAATACACTTCATTTGCTCATTTTTGTTCACTGTCAAAGGAAGTCTTATTCATCTCTCATTTCTTCTTTGGGTCCAAAGTCAGACTATTTTTAGTTGAAGAAATTAACTACATTTAAGAACTAAAAATTAGCATGATCCTAGTACTCCAAGTACTTTCTTTATTCTGCATTTCTATAATAAAATGGTGAAAAAATAATTCCGTTGATGATGCATGAAAAAAGAAGAAGAGGATAATGGAGTCAATAATGCATTATTTCCTAGTTGTGTAGCTTCTGGTTTCAAAAAGAGTGGACAATCGTGAAGATCTCCTAGGTTTATGTTTTTTTTTTGTTTTACTTTCTATTCTTTTTTAGTTGAAGTCAGCCACAACTTTCAATTTAATCATTTACTCTAGCTATCTTCTAATTAATAAGTTCCTATCCTGTCCCTTACCCTTTTGGTCTACCCAAAAATATTAAAAACAAGGAGTTAGTGGAATTTAAGGCACTTTGAAAGAGGTTAGAAATGGAACTTCCAATTCAAGAGGAGGAAATGCCAATGCCAATTAACAGCACATATGTTGGAGGAGGAGAAGGACATGGTCATGGCCACATAATACATCATGATCCTACACCAGTACCCAACAATACTAATCACATTATACCTTCTTCAGTAGCAAATTCCATCAATGGCCCTCCCATTGAAGCAACACCAGTATCAGCAGACCATCATGTACCTTACAAGAAGATTGTCAGGTAACGTTAAATTGTGGGACCATCTCATTTAAAAGTTTAAATGAATGACACACTTCTAATTAAATTATTTTGCTCTAATATTATGTTGAATTGTGTGATTATTTCGTCTAAATACTAAAATATAAAAAAAAGGCAGTCCGATGCACTATGCTCCTGCTATGCATGGTGTTCGGGAAATGCCGGACCACAAGGGTCTATTGTACTCGGCCTTAATTACCCTGCATTTCTGCGAGACGTTGTTTTCACGGCTCGAACCTGAGAACTCTTGGTCATATGACATCAACTTTACCAGTCCGGGGAAGGGCCTGGTCATAAAGGGTCTATTGTACTCAGTTTTACCTTGCATTTCTGCAAGAGGCCATTTCCACGGCTCAAACCCGTGACACTGTGGTCATATGATATCTACTTTACCAATTACGCCAAGGCTCGCATAATCTAATTATATCATTTCCATAGGTACAAAGAATGCCTCAAGAACCATGCAGCTGCAATGGGTGGCAATGCAACTGATGGATGTGGTGAGTTTATGCCAAGTGGTGAAGAAGGTACAATTGAAGCACTCATTTGTTCAGCTTGCAATTGTCATAGAAATTTCCACAGAAAAGAGATGGAAGGTGAGCAGCAACTTCTTCAACTACCACCTTCCTCTTGTGATTACTATAATCTCAACAGGGGAGGAAAAAAAGTTTATTTAGGACACTCACACAACCATCACAAAGGCCTTTTGGGACCTGAACCATTTGGAACTATAATCCCTTCTAGAGCAGCAGCACCACATCATCATCAGATGATAATGTCATATAATAATATGGGGTCACTTCCTTCTGAGTCAGAAGAGCATGAAGATATTAATGGTGGTGGTGGGGTTATGGCTATGGCTATGGCTAGGCCATTACATCATCATAATCAGATAGTGAAGAAAAGGTTTAGAACAAAATTTACTCAAGAACAGAAGGAGAAAATGTTCAACTTTGCAGAGAAAGTTGGCTGGAAAATACAAAAACAAGAGGAAACTGTGGTGCAACAATTCTGTCAAGAACTTGGAATTAAAAGAAGAGTACTTAAAGTTTGGATGCACAACAATAAGCACAGTCTTGC
The DNA here is from genome assembly GCF_000715075.1 of Nicotiana tabacum. NCBI lineage: Eukaryota > Viridiplantae > Streptophyta > Magnoliopsida > Solanales > Solanaceae > Nicotiana > Nicotiana tabacum. Next base: position 130,820,260 of record NC_134098.1, read on the forward strand.
CAAGAAAAACTCCAACAGTACCATTCCTCAAAATCAAGTTTAATTATCCATTGTTTTTTTTTTTTTGGGGTGTAACTCTTTTATGTCTGAATTTTATATTTATGGGGTATGGTCATTTCAAGAATTAGCATAATATTTAAAAATAATACTTACTTTGGTATGTAATATAGTAACTACTAGCTAGGGCATGTGGGAATTGGACTGGTGTAGCTTCTACTTATTGGTTGGATTTTGCTTCACTAATTAATATCTCCAGTGCAGACTGGATTTATTTATATTTATATACATCCTTTTGATGGATTTCTTGGGATGACTATTTTAATAATCAGTGCAGTTTATGAGTCAATTTTATAGTATTGCATTTGGCCCCAAACACTAGAATATAGCAAAGGTCTTCCATTAATTTGAGTAGGAAAAACATATGTTCGTACGGAGGGTACTTGTGTGAGCTTCCAAAGCAAAACAGCAATCCCTAAAAAAAGGGGAATTAATCGGACCCCAAAAAAGTAAAAGGAAAAAAAAAAAGAAATTGAACTTAAAAGTACTCGTAAAATCTTGAGAAAAAAATTAGAAATAGTCAAATTTACAACTGATAGTTATTTCACAGTTTCAAAAGTAATCGAAATTTAGGTAATTTTTTAATGTAAAGATAAAATCAGAACAAAAACTGGAGTTTGAATTTTTTACATATGAGATTCTAGTATAATGTGCTGGAATTTCATAATGTGCAGGAGTTCCAACTTAATATGTTGTAAGTTTATATGGATGAGCTTCATAATCCAACATATTATGCTCGAACTTTTCGTGTGCTGAAGTTTCAATATAATATACTGGAAGTTTATACATAGGAGCACCATAGTCCAGCATATTATGCTAGAACTTTCGTGTTTCAGCAAAATAGTGGCTATTTTTCAATAACTTTACAAATAATGGCTAATTTTTTAATTATCAATCCGAAAACTGGCTAGCATGTGCTATTTTTACTAAGATCTTTTAATCCCCCAACCCCCAAACCAATGTAGGGATAAATTGGGAGCTTCAAAAAATAATTTTCTTCTTAAACAAATTTAAACAACTTTCTTCAAAATTATAGTTGTGCGCGTTCTTCTTCAAAAGTAGTTCTCCGAAAAGTAGACCAAATCAAAAATCCAATTTGAGACAAAATGTTTAATATGATACTCTAAATATCTTACTTTTAATAACTAAATATCTACTAATAAAACTTTATTCACTAAATAATCTCATCATTATTTAATCTCTATATTATAATCCTCGCATTAAGAAGTGGCCTACAAATGAACCTGGCTGCCGGATTTTCTGTTATTTCTGCATTAAAACAGATGCAGATATGAAAACAACTCATACAACAAGCTAGCGCAGAATTGTTCACTTCCCAAAATGCTGAAATATATTGAAGTATTGAACTCTCTACCAATTGTTCTCTTTTAATTTTGGGTTTTCTAAACTCTACATGTGAAATTATAAGGCCATTAAAGTCTCAGACCGACAAACAACTATATATATTGCCAAGGTAAGACTTAAAGTAGTAAAAGTTACAAATATATGGACCGTGAACATAGGGCTGTATTTTGTCCCGGGCCCGGGCCTTAGTGGGCCTAACGGGCCGGGCCTCGCGGTCCCGGGCTTCGTGGTCCCGGGCTCTGGCGGTCCCGGGCCTGGCGGTCCCGGTCTTCGTGGGCCTAATGGGTGGAACCGGCCCGTGACGGGCCTAAGCCCACATGGTCCTGTGCTTAACGGGCCGGGCTCGTGGGCTTCGCGGGCCTAGCGGGTTTTTTTTTTTTTTTTAAAGACAATTTCTTGTAGTATCATGGCTATATTAATATGTAGTATATATGTATATCTAATTATTAAAGTGCTTGACGAAAAAGAAAATAACAAAACAATAGTAAAACACTAAATTGTCATGCATAAATATCACTTCTTGATATTATATTGTATCTTATGTATATATATTCTCTTATATATTTTCTTTTAGTATATATATTGTATCTTATGTATATATTGTAGCTTATAAATATATTTTCTTGTAGTATATATATTGTATATTATGTATATATTGTAGCATAATATATTTTCTTGTAGTATATTATATTGTATCTTATGTATATATATTCTCTTATATATTTTCTTGTAGTATATATATTGTATATTATGTATATATTGTAGCATAATATATTTTCTTGTAGTATATATATTGTATCTTATGTATATATATTCTCTTATATATTTTCTTGTAGTATATATATTGTATATTATGTATATATTGTAGCTTATAAATATATTTTCTTGTAGTATATATATTGTATATTATGTATATATTGTAGCATAATATATTTGCTTGTAGTATATTATATTGTATCTTATGTATATATATTCTCTTATATATTTGCTTGTAGTATATTATATTGTATCTTATGTATATATATTCTCTTATATATTTTCTTGTAGTATATATATTGTATCTTATGTATATATTGTAGCTTATAAATATATTTTCTTGTAGTATATATATTGTATATTATGTATATATTGTAGCATAATATATTTTCTTGTAGTATATTATATTGTATCTTATGTATATATATTCTCTTATATATTTTCTTGTAGTATATATATTGTATATTATGTATATATTGTAGCATAATATATTTTCTTGTAGTATATTATATTGTATCTTATGTATATATATTCTCTTATATATTTTCTTGTAGTATATATATTGTATCTTATGTATATATTGTATCTTATAAATATATTTTCTTGTAGTATATATATTGTATATTATGTATATATTGTAGCATATAAATAATTCTAAGTATAGACAAAGAAATATTGCGAAAAGAAGCTCATGGGTAGAAGCAATAAATTTTATTACCAAAAAATGACATATCTTTCTTAGTCATCCTTCCCCCAATGGAATGAGCACAACAAGGTACTAATACCACCATTAGAAGGAAAAAAACTAAGGAAGATGTGCCAAAATACAAGTTACATATTATTCTATGTATTATCTCTAACAAATCTCATAAATCCTTCAAGGTTCGGAGGAGGTTGCGTTGGTGGTGGTGGAAAAGAAGCTTGTTCATCACCACTTCCGGGCGAAGCCGAATCCTCCGTAAGTTCCGCTATCATTTCTTCATAAGCTTCATCTATCGCCGGTTGTGCTTCTGCAATTCCAAAGTTTCTTCTTTCCGAGCGGATCCAATCTCTAAACAATACTGATTTTTCCAAGCTATCCCTCATAGACGCTCTATGATCACCTATTTGCAGTCTTGCTTGACTGAAAGCGCTCTCTGATGCAACAGTTGAAGCTTGAATTGATAAAATATCCCGAGCCATCCTTGCAAGAACAGGAAAATGTTTTTCCCTTGCCTTCCACCATTCCAAAAGATCAAAAGAGCCGTCTGGATTCTCCTTTTCAAGTCCCTGAGACAAATAAACTTGAAGCTCATTTAGATGTGAAGTTTCATCATAATTTTCACCTTGAGACCCCCTGAACTCCGTCCAAGATTTAAGAGCTTTTAAGCCCGCAACTCTTTTAGAGGATTGTGAGCTAGACGAAGTAGGGGTTGGAATAGTTGGCCTAGCATGCTCTAAGGCAAGTTGATAAGCATTATAAACTGTTTGAGCGTTAATCTTAATTGAAGCTTTTGCATCTGCAAGTGTCGCAATTTCCTCATTTGAAAGATCTAAAGCCTTATAAATATTTGAATACCAAAAATGAGGACCTCCCAATTTCATTGTAGGATTTAGCATTGCAGCAAGACCATAAATAGGAGGGATAGGAAAAAAATATTTTTTAAACTTTTGTTTCATTTCATTTATAGCAAGTTCATAAATATCCCCACCCTCACTAAATTCAACAAACAAATCAGATAGTGCTGCAATATAAACTAAACAGTTTGAAATAGTAGGATAATATTGCCCAGAAAATGCATTTGTTGCAATTTGAAAATGTTCTAAAAAATCTAAAAGAATTTTAACATTAGTCCAATCTTGAGTGGTAAGCATTTCATCATCATCTTCACCACCTACCCGAGAATTAAACGTTGCATTAATTGGGTTTCTATATTCATATGCTACTACTAAACTTTCGTACATACAATTCCATCTAGTCGGGCAAGGTTTAGGAACCTTTCTTTCTCTAAGGCCATATTCATCACATTTTTTAAAATACTCTCTAAGTCTACTTCTACGGTTTGAATAAAAAAGCCAATTAAGAGCCATTCTAACCTTTTCAATTTCTATGTTTAATATTCGCATACCATCACCGACAATTAAATGATAAATATGACAAATACATCTAACATGGAAAATATTAGTAAATGCAGGATTTAGTGTTGTTGTAAGCATGCCTATAGCACTGGTGTTACTAGAAGCATTATCCATTGAAATTGCCATTATTTTATCGCTAAAGCAAAAATATCTACAAATATCTGCAACAGTGTTAGCTATAAATTTACCTGTGTGACGCGAATTAATTATTCTATATGCAATTATGCGTTTTTGCATTATCCATTCTTCATCTATCCAATGACTTGTAACAGTTAGGTAATCACAATCATTACCACTTCTACCAATATCAGTAGTAATAGAAATCCGATTAGGTATATGAGTAAATAAATAACGCAAATATTGTTCATATTCATGTTTGAATTTATAAATATCACTCTTAACTGTTGCGCGAGGCCAACCTTTATAAGTAGGATTAAACACTCTTCTAATATAATGAACCCAATTAGGATTAGAAGCAAAAGTATAAGGTAAGCACATAACAGTAATCATCTTTGCTAATTCTTCACGATCTCTATTTGGATCGTAATATAAAATACCTCCAGTGACAGTGTTAATTCCTGGTTGAACTAGATTTGAACCTGTACTAGGGTTAATCGCAGAATCTACACTTGTCCCCTCTAGATGCGCTTTCATTTGAAAAAATCTAGCCTTATCTCTAGGGTGTGTTTTTATGTGCCTAGTCAAACTACCTGTGCCGCTACGGTCTCCTACATATTTATGCGACATTAATTTCCCACAAGTTTTACACTTAGCCTTATTTTTTTCTCTTACTTGAGTAAAAAAATTCCAAACTAATGATGTTTCTAAGCGTTTAGCAGGTTCTCTATTAAAAGTAGGAGTTTCTACAGGTGGGTCGACCGGTGCATCACTTGGGTTATTAAGAGGACTAGTAGGTGTATCATCTAAATCCGGTGCTTGAGTTTCATCATCATCCTCATTTTCCTCATTATTTTCTAAGATGGTTTCATTAGGATAAAGAGCATTCATAATTTCATCATCTAATCTATCACCTGGTGCAACATTATGATAAAATTCACTATCGGTAAATTGAAAACAAGGGTGATCACTATCAAGAATTACGGAAGGAGGAGGACGTCTAGGTTGGCGACTACTTTCAACTTGCTTATCTTTTCTAGGTCGGGGAGCCGGGGGAAGGGTAGTTGGTTGGCCACTACTTTCACCGGTTTTATCTTTTCCTTTACCAAACATTTTTTTCAAAGTAAATGCCATATTAATTATAATTATGCAAACTAAACCACACAAAAATATATTATAAAAACGTAAGAGTTGAAACGAGTTTACCGGATTGCCGAACAACTTCTTGAAAATTGAAAATCGTTGAACACTTGAAAACTTCAATTCAACAACTTCACAATTTTTCACGAAATTTCAACAATAAATTAAGTAATTGTAGTAGAGAGATTGAGAGAGATTGAGAGATATTGAGAGATATTGATGAATTGGTGAATAAAAATGAAAGAATGAGGGGGTATTTATAGTTGAGAAATGGGGAAAAGTGTAATTATATAAAGTTTGGGGTTAAAATAAAGTTTGGGGGCCAAATGGCCATTTTTTTAACTTAAAAAACGGTCATATTTTCAGCCCAAACGGCTAGATTTTAAATATGGCCGTTTGATTTTTTTTTTTTTTTTTTTTTTTTTTTTAAAATAGCCGTTGGGCCCGCCAGGCCCGCCAGGACCGGCCCAGGCCCGCCTGCCGGTCCCGGGCCAAACGGTCCCGGGCTCGTGGGCTCAACCATGGAGACCAGCCCGTGACGGGCTCAGAGGCCCACCAAGACCGGCCCACCCAGGACCGGCCCACCAGGCCCACCAGGCCCGTTAGGACCGCGGGCCCGGTCCGGTCCGGTTCAGGCCCGGCCCACCGAGCAGCATTACGTGAACATGAATATTATTGCAGCTGAAATGAAAATGTTTGATTTCCAGCTAGAGAGTTGAGAGTGTGACCACATATGAAACTTGCATTCTTGGCATATGCTTGTGGTCCATTTTAGAAAATTCCAGATTGGTTTGACTTCCATTTTTTTGGATCTCAACCAAGACCTGAATATATATCATCATATAAGATGTATGAATTAGTTAGAATCCAATAATCAAAACGATTGCACTCTCTCATGTTTCCACCAAACAATTGTTCCTTGAGTAAAGAGGTAGAGAAAGAAAAAGGAGTAGCAATAATCGGAGGGATTACATTACATCATCTGAAAATAATAAAGTGGATAAAAGAGGAAAGATGATTCCAGATCTCAGTAGAATAAAGCTTCGTTCTTCTGCAAATTCAACTCCAAATATTATGTATGCAGAATGTCAACACATGGGAAGTCCTCATTGGACCAAGTCACAACTTGTCTACATCACTTCCCTTGGGCGCAACCCCTTTGCCGGACCCTGCATGAATGCGGGATGTCTTGTGCACCGAACTGCCCTTTCTTACTTATAAGTCCAAAGCTGTGAATACACAGGATTAAGAAGTGATTATAATATCTTCTAGCCATGCAAAAATGTAAAATGGTTAATAATATTATAGTCCAACTCTTCCAATCTCACAAATATGCTGTAATTAAACCTGCTCAAGCATACAAAGTGATTTATACGTACCAGGCCGAGTCTGTTGATTAAAAACAATAATTTTTGCATAGTGAACGTATTAAAAGTTTATAAGATAAGTTTGTTGAAAATCAACACATCTCTTAGTTTTCGAAGATATCGCATGACACTACAAGAAAAAAGGTCTTTACCGAAGGGATATTCGATCGTTATAAGACTAAATCCGGTCGTTATTAGTCAATTACGACCAAAACAATTCCGGTCATCACCGGTCGTTAAAGGCTCCGACGTTAAAAGTAAACGACCGGATTCTAATCCGGTCGTTAATGACCCTTTAGCGACAACAAGAAATTCGGTCGTTATACCTTCTTTTAGCGATCAAATTTCCCTTTGCTAATTATCATTTCCAGTCGTTACAAAATGCTTTTAGCAACCGAAATTCCTTTCACTAATTGTATGCTTCTTTCAATAACAATACTTCAATGACCAAATTTTCCTTCGTCAAATCTTAGATTTTAATAAATATAATTAGATAATATTTATATTTTTTCCCTACGGTTACCAAATGGCAATCATAATTTCAAATGTAGATACATAAAAAATTGTCAATACTCATATAAAACATCATTGTTAATTACAAAGAACTAAAACATCACATAACAAAAAGTACATCCATTCGAATTGCATGACTTGTTTTTTGCAACTCCTAAGAAAAGAGAAAATTAAATTATACTTTAGTTGAACAATCTTCTTGATAGTGTGATACGAGCAACCAACTTCTACCATTGTCTACTTAGTAGGTGAAAATTTTCCATCATTCATGGCTCTATATCTGCAGAATCAATAACAAATGATTAGCTGACAGGAACTCCATCACAGATCCTGCAATTCAAATTAAGAACTTCCTTCAATACCTAGTGATGCCTTGTAGTCTTACTGTTGCCTATGTAAAACTAGTGTAAAAGAATATATATAGAGCTAACTAATAGTTTAATTGAAATAAAAAATAGTTAAAAAAAGGTCATAAATACAGGCAATTCCATTCCACTTGAGTTCAGAAAAGATACAAAATCTCTACCGATGAGTTTCCTAATTTACTCGCAAATAAATGCAATCTCAGTTTCGATGACTTTCTATACTAAGGATATTGCATTCCGATGACAACAATATTCACTTTTGTAATATGACCACAGAAGACATCAAGGACTTGAAAAGATTCCTAGAAAGCATCTCGAAACTACATGTTCTGACCATTACTTAAAAAACACAATTTGAAGGAAGAAAAGAGATCATGAAAGACATAGAGTGTTCTTCTACTTCAACAATAACCAATAACTAATAACCAGTTACAAGAATACATAGCTTAGCATTCTTTTTTTCCCCCTATTATATTCTTCTATTATAAAGCAACACCATTAGGTCATAGCTGGTTTTGGCATCACCTTATCTCCCTCATCTTTCCATACAAATATTAGACGCCTATTTGCTCCACTCTCATTTCTATTTCAGACTGGTGTATAACTAGATACATTTTCTATAAAGTATTACAACATGGCAGAATTTTTCCATCAAATACAACCAATAAGTAAGCAGTAATTTGCTAAATTTTCTTCTCTCTAACTCAAAAAACTTAACACTGAAAAACAAACAGATTCTCAGATGTAGAAATAAAAAATATAGAGAAATAAATATGAGAATGAAATAGCAGAAAGGAAAAAACAGAGATAACAATTTGTAGTTGGTGGCTGCAATAGGGATTGAACTGGAACAGGAAATACTTTAGGCAGAGTAGGTTTTTCTTTTCTTAACAGATAAAAGAAAATTTGTAGCAACAAAAGGTACCGCTCCAATTTCTATTGTAGCTTACTCATCCAATCTCTTTAACGCCTCCAAATAATAGAATCAAGAAGGGATTGGGGGGGTGGGGGAGGGGGGAAGGGGGATACACGATTGTGTATAATATCTTGGAAATAAGAATCTCTCGATGTTCATTCTTTCCTACCATCAGGATTAAAATTAGTATAATTATGAATCTATATCTCCAACAGCAATACCAACAAACATCATTGGAGGGGATGGGGAGGGGGGAATGCTATTGATATCTCATTGCTGAAAGTATACTCAAGTTTCATACCGATCGAAAAAGAAGTATACTCATGTTTCAGTAAATTCCCGGAAATCCATGAATTTTCCAAGTAAATGAAGACTCAAATTCTAATAAATTATGAAGATGAAGAGAAGAGAAGAGAGAAAACCTTTATTTGAACTTTAAAGTATTTGGCTAACAATATAAGTACTCATTATATAGGAGTTTTGAGCTACATGAAATACAGACAAGTTTCTTAACTCTTGAGATTCTTTCATTGATTGTTTCCTAACACTTGAGATTCTTTCTTTGATTGTTTCCCAACACTTGAGATTCTTAATTATGAAACAATGATTAACATAGAGTACAGTTGACTAATATAATTATTAAGAATATTCTATATTATCCTTAATGATTCTCTTCAACACGCTCCGAAAGTCAAAATAGAAAAACAATTGAAGTTTGTATATTTTGAAAACAAGAACATTCAAAAAGAATTACCGGAGTGGCAAATAATTGTCTGAATAGCCTATTTGTAGCCGAATAATGAACAGTCATCGAAAAGAATAAATGTGCTGAAAATATTTCCACAGGATGTTTACTTACCTAGGATCATAATACAGAGATTTCTATGAGATGAATCACAATACACCACAAAAAAGAGAACTCCAAATTAAATAAATCTTTAAAACTATATATAATACCCTCATGATTTAATATTCTTATAAAATATTTTATTTTTATATACTAAACCAAGTCGCCTTTCTTTAAGAGTTATTTTTTTCATTTTAGATGATCATATCCAGATAACATGTAGAATACATGTGCAATTTTTACACCATACCTTCAAATTTGAGGATTCTAGCGAAAGTGATACATGTTCCAATAGCTTCAACATGACTATCGGTCATCCAATGGGAATAAGGACTGATCCTCCGTGATTAATAGAGTCCAAAGCACATGAACATATAAAAGATACCTTTTTCATCTCTTCTGAGTACTCATCTGAATCAAGCCAGGACTCAGTTATTGTTTTCCAACAACTATCAGTATCACTGCACATGTTCCAAGTTTCAAAGATCATTACTCCCCCTTCCAAAAAATATGTAAATGATACGGAGGAAGATGAATAAAGGATGGATCAGAAGATGGATGGAGAACAAGAGAAGATAAGCTTTAAAAGGAAAAAATCGCATCTTATCTCACCTATGCATCCCGTACAGCTTCAGTTATATGTATAATATTTCAGAATAATACAAAAGGAATGTACCTTGGATAGGAACTGGCAGTAGCAGGAGGGAAATCATTCTTTTCACTATCAATATCATTGGAGGCTGTGAAGTCTCGATATAATAGAACATCACTTCCTTCAAGAGCTTTGCAATCAACTAGATGCAGTTGTTGATGCAAAAACTCACAAAGAGCATTAAACAAGAAGGTTTGCACTTCTTAAATAGGTCTAGAGGAACGAGCATCCTTTTTGTTTACTGCAATAACAAAGGTAACATATGCTCATATCTTTCTTCATCAGCTCTATGTTTTTATATTGCTCACTAACAGAACATATCTATAAAGAATATATACATAATTAATCGTATACAAATTATTTTATGATGAAAGCATAAAATAAAAGCACAATTATCATAATGAACACTTAATGAAATTATTATGTCTAATTTCAACACTACATTACATTAAGTTTGGCTAACAGAAGATCCTTGAATTATAATCTCGTAAACTTACAAAATTTTGTGAGAATGCAAAACACTATCGAGTGTCAACAGTATATTATACTAATACCACATCATTTTTATCGCTTGCCAACACCATTCGAGTCATCAGAGTAGTATCATGGTATGATTTCCCTGATATTGCTAAGAGCATATTTCTTTGTGATTGACAATATTAAGCATATTATTAAATAAATACTCATACGGTTAATGAAGAATATTACCCCCAAATTCCGAAATGATTTTTTTCCTTTCTCGAGATAAATACAGTGAACTTATAGGTGACACTACCAGCAAGAATATCTTCGGTAAACCCAATAAGTTTAAAGTAATAAAAGTTTTAATATAAAAAAAGACGAACAATAAATCAAAGGATTTACTACTACAAACTGATCGGTGAAAGTAATTATATAATTAGAAAATATGTAATTCTAAGTAGAACACCAATATACTTGATAAATACTATCACAAAGAGAGATAATTGGAACAATAATACTATCATAAATATAGATAATTGGAACAATAATATTATCACAAATAGAGATAATCGGAGCAGTAAAACAATACCCAATTCCACAATAATTATAACTGAAAGTTTAGATATTAGCAGAAACTTACCTTGAGGAGAAGGAGAAACCCTAAGAGCACTTTAACAGAAGCGGCAGATCAGCTACAGAGGAGTCCAATCCATCTATTATTTTTTGTCAAGTGCTCTAAGCTTTATAACTGTAAGTTTTGTGATCACTACAGAACATGATATTTGTTTTCTTCTATCGGGGGTGGCGAATTGGGGAAAACTACAATAGAGAGAACATGAGGGTATTTTTCTTTTATTTAGCGGTTGGGGGTTTGGGGGTGTGGGTGGGCGCATGGAGAGTTGGGAAAAATAAGAGGGAAATCTTAGCGCCCTTTTTTATTAATTTATTTAGTTTAACGACCGGATATTATGCTTTTTAAGGACCGGATCTTATCCCCTCGTTAATATCGAACTAAAAATCAACTTTAACAACCGAAAAAAAATGTGGTCACTAAAAGTTCACTTATAACGACCGAATTCACATTCCTTCGTTAGGAAATGGTCGTTAAAAGTTATTTTTCTTGTAGTGTGAGTTAGATAGTTCGCCCCTAAGATTACATTTGCTGATTCCTTTTTATATCTAAATTACTAACATTATTATCAATCTTTAATGTAGTTCTCATTATCCGCTTACTCTATTGACATCCCTGTTCAATACTATGTATTTTATACAAGTCAATAGTCATTATCTCCACAACCATCAATAGTTGCGACGCTCGACGTACAAAAAATTATTTTTATCACTCGCGATGTACAGATGCTCCATAAATAGTATGTCGGATTCACTGTTTACTTTTTCTAACCTATATACATAAACTATACATTGATTATACACGATTGTACACATATTATATATGAATTATACATATATTAACATCTATCTGCTATTTTTAGTTTAAGCATTTGGGTGGACGGCTATTTTGGTTAATTCTTCTATTTGTTTCTAGGGTGAAGAAAACAATCTCTTCGTCATAAATGCAGAAATTTTTAAGGGATCTTTACATAAATAGCTAGCCAATATTAATTGTTTACTTTTTCTAGCCATATACATAGATTATGCGTTGATTATACACATTATACACATGTAATACATAAATTATGCATATTATATACTCACCGGCTATTTTTAGTTTAAGTGTTAGGATGAGCGGCTATTTGGGTTAATATTTCAATTTTTTTTAATCTGGACTAAATAAAAGCCCATATAAGTTCTATTCTAACGAGTAAAAATAGCACGGGTTAGCTAGTTTTCGGACTGGTAATTCAAAAATAGCCAGAGTTTGCAAAATTATTGAAAAATAACTATTATTTTACTGCAATACGGATCGGTCCAGCATAATATACTGAAAATTGGTGCACCTGTGTATGAACTTCCAGCATATTATGCTGGAACTCCAACACACGGAAAGTTCTAGCATAATATACTGGAGATTGGAGCACATGTCTATGAACTTCCAGCATATTATGCTGGACCGGTATATTATACTAAAAATCTAGTATATTATGCTGGAATATATTCCGAATTTTGAACAGTATTTTTGTTCAGATTTATCTTTACATAAAAAGTGGCTAAATTTTGATTATTTTTTAAATTGTGACTATTTTTTAATTACCACTTATAAATCTGGCTATTTTTAAATTTATGTTCATAAAACAAATTGGGCCTAGAATCAGGTTTTGGGGGCATTTGCACAGACATTCACTTTTAACGCTATTCTTTAAAATATTGTCAAATATTAGAAATTAGTGCAATTTTAGCCATAATGAAACTTTAAACCAATGGTCTGAAGTTTAGATACAACTCTACGAAATAAATCTGAAGTTCAGCCCAGTAGGGTTCTTGTTGTTATAAATGAGATGAATGCATGTGAGTGGTAGGAATTTATTTGTCATTTAACGTACTTTGTATTCATGTACTCAATTAATAAGTATATTAACTTATAACTTTTGAATGTATTTGTACCTTTATAAATAGGAAACTTTTGACTCTATGAACAACACACCAAGAAAAGAAATAACAAAATCATTCTCCCTCATATATATTTTGTCTCCATTAGTATATTATTCTATTATGCTCTTATTTCTTAACACGTTATCATCACTAGGTTCTAACCAACTGAGGTTATCTGCTCCGTCCGAATTTTATCTTCTTCCTAAAAGAGGTAGTCAGTTTCTTTTCCGATTCAGGTATACATTCATATGTTTATAACGTTTCTATTAGGATCTTCTTTAACCTGTAATTTAATTACCATATGCATAACTTATTTTGAATATGATTATAATAATTGCATTGGTATGAAAACAATAACTCTCGGTTAAATTGTTATTTCATTATATAAACTACGAAAAAGTTTAATCCTACACATAAATAAATAAGTATTAAAATTAAATTACAATATTTAGACTAATTAAGCCCACATCCAATTATTCTAACAAAATATGCATTTAGAAGTAATTCTTGCAAAATTTTCAAAAGGTTTAAATGTGTCTTCAATAAATTTATCACCTAAGTGTACAAAGTAATTAATGACTTTAAAATTAACGACTGAACTATTAGATGAATCCTATTGAATGTTGAAACTTGTCAGAATTAATATCATCTAGTTTTATGCCTACTTAGCTTATTGAAACGTATTCTAAGTAGAACAAAATTATACTAGTACATATTAATTCAATTTATTTATTCTATAGAAATATACTTACATGTCTAAAGTTTTTGTGGGTAATATTGAACACTAATTTATCATCGCATTGCACATAATTATTTGTTTAATAATTTTACATATAGAATATTAATACACGATTATGTACTGCATTGAATTGATAATAATTCTTGTCATTCTAATTCACTTATTTCTATGATAGTTTTCACTATATCGAATTTGTCAAAGCTTGAATTTATGGCACTTGGCATATCTGGGAATAATTATTTGCCATAGGTACTTGATGCTGAAATTTACCTTGACGCTAAAGGTCTTGGTGACACTATTAAAGAAGGAAATGAAGCATCAAGTCAGGATAAGGCGAAAGCCATGATTTTCCTTCGTCATCATCTCGATAAAAGGTTAAAAAGTGAATATTTAACCTTGAAAGATCCATTTCAATTATAGACTAGTTTGAAGGAACAATATGACCACCTAAAGGCCACGGTATTGCCAAGAGCTCGTCGTGAGTGGATGCACTTACGGCTACAAGATTATAAGACCATAAGTGAATATAATTCTGCTGTATATAGAATAATTTCCCGGCTAAAATTATGTATGGAACCTATGAATGATGAGGACATGATGAAAAAGACTCTTTCCACTTTTCATGCCTCAAATATGGTGTTACATCAGCAATACCGTAAAAGGGGCTTTGAGAAATATTCTGAGTTAATTTTATGCCTTTTGGTGGTTGAACAACATAATGCCCTTTTAATGAAAAATCATGAAGTTCGCCCCACTGGATCAGCTCCATTTCCAGAAGCGAATCTGGGAATGATAGATCCAAAGTTTGAAAAAAGACAATAATTATCGTGGCCGTATAAATATACGTGGGCGTGGCAAGGGGCGCAATAATAATCGTCATGGTGGTGGTCGTTATAAATAAGAGAACAATAAGGGTTCTCAGAATAATCCTTTAAAAGGCAAAGGTAATGTTTGCCACCGATGTAGTATGAAATATCATTGGGCACGAATTTGTCGTACACCTGAACATTTTGTCAAACTTTATCAAGCATCTATAAAAGGGAAACAAAATAAAGTTGAGACTCACTTGACTTTTCAAAATGACGTTGAGGCGGGCCCTATGAATAATCATGATAAATATGAAGCAAACCTTGCCTATAAAGATAATATTTTTGAAGGCCTTGTAGATATTACTCATTTAGAAACTGGAGACTTATTTGAAAATCATAACTGAAGACTTATTATTGGGAAAAATTATAAGAATAAATATATTTCTTTTTATGATGTTCATATTTTGAATAAAACTTTTATGTTGTCAGTATTTAATTTCATAAATGTAGTTTCTTTTGTTCTTAAATTTTTTAATATTACTTATGATGTATTTTTCTTCTTCTTGAAGAATATGAAAATTTTTCAGTCTTTAGTTGGCCTTATGAATAATAAAGAAGAAATACGTCTTCTGGATAGTGCTACGATGCACACCATATTAAAAGATAAGAGATATTTCTCTTATTTAATTACGAAATAAGCCAATATCATAACAATATCTGGTAGTACAAAATTAATTGAGGGCTCTGGAAGAGCGACTGTATTACTACCGGGAGGAACTATATTGGCTGTCAATGATGTATTATATTGTAGTAGGTCTCAAAGAAACTTGTTGAGTTTCAAAGATATTCGCCAAATGACTATCATATTGACACCACCAATGAAGGAAATGTTGAATGCCTTTATATTACTACAATAAAAGCGAAAAAGAAGTATGCGCTTGAAAATCTTTCCGCATTTTCCTCCGGATTATACTACACTAAGATTAGTTTAGTTGAATCACATGCCATAATAAACAAGGAGTTTACTAATGATTTTATTATTTGGCATGACCGGTTGGACCATCCTGGTTATAATATGATGCGCAAAATAATTGAGAATTTACATGGTCATTCATTGAAGAACCACAAGATTCTTCAAACTAAAGAATTCTCTTGTGCTGCATGTTCTCAAGAAAAACTGATTATTAGACCATCAGTAATTAAAGTTGGAGTTGAATCTCCTGCATTTTTGGAGCGTATAAAGGGTGATATATGTGGACCCATACACCTTCCATGTGGACCATTCAGATATTATATGGTTTTGATAGATGCATCTACAAGATGGTCACACGTGTGCTTGTTATCAACCCGCAATTTGGCCTTTGCGATGTTACTAGCTCAATTAATAAGATTAAGAGCACAGTTTCTAGATTATACAATTAAGACACTTCATCTTGATAATGCTGGTGAATTTACGTCCCAGGTCTTTAATGATTATTGCATATCAACTGGGATAACAATTGAGCATCCAGTTGCTCACGTTCATACTCAAAATGGTCTAGCGGGATCATTGATCAAACGCCTCAAATTAATTGCTAGACCAATGCTTATGAGAACAAAACTTTCCATTTCGGCATGCGGCCATGCTATTTTGCATGCAACAGCTCTTGTGCGGATCAGACCCACAAGTTATCATAAAGTCTCCCCAATACAATTGGCTTTTGGTCAGGAGCTAAATATTTTCCATCTTAAAATATTTGGATGTGCAGTATATGTTTCAATTGTTCCACCACAACCCACAAAAATGTGACCCCAAATAAGATTGGGGATATATGTTGGGTACGAATCTCCTTCTATTATAAAATATTTGGAACCTATAACTGGAGATTTATTTACGACAAGATTTGTTGATTTTCATTTTAATGAATCAGTAGACCCAATATTAGGGGGAGAAAATAAGCAGATGCAAAAGGAGATAGATTTGAATGCATTATCACTCTCTCATTTAGATCCTCGAACAAATCAATGTGAACCCGAGGTTCAAAAAATAATTTATTTGTAAAATATTGCAAATCAACTACTTGATGCATTCACTAACCTACCAAGGGTGACTAAGTCACATATTCCAGCTGCTAATGCTCTTATTCGAATTGATGTCTCGGTTGGATAATCTTTAAATGCAAATGAATCTAAGCCACGCTTGAAACGTGGTAGACCAATTGGTTCCAAAGATAAAAATCCTCGAAAGAGAAAAGGAGCAAATGATCTAGGAGATCATAATATGGAGGTAATTGCTCAAAAAGATCCTTGTGACATAACAAATGATAAGACCCCAGAGGAGGTCCAGGTACCTGAAAATAATAAGAATAAAGAGATCTCAATAAGTTATGCCTCTACGGCAAAAAGGTGGAACCGAAATAATATTATTGTCGACAACATTTTTGCTTATAATGTTGCTGTTGAAATAATGCAACAAGATAAGAATATTGAACCAAGATCTATCGATGAGTGTAGATAGAGAAATGATTGGCAAAAATAGAAAGACACTGTCTAGGCATAATTAACGTCACTTGAAAAATGTGAAGTATTCAGACGTATAGTCCGAACACCTGAAGGAATAAAGCCAGTGGGATACAAATGGGGTTTTGTGTGAAAACGAAATGATAAAAATGAAGTCGTTAGATATAAAGCACGACTTGTGGCACAAGGATTTTCGCAAAGACCTGGCATTGATTATATGGAGATATATTCTCTTGTGGTGGATGCAATCACTTTCAGGTATCTTATAAATTTGGCAGTCCATGAAAAACTTGATATGCGTCTAATGGATATTGTCACAACCTATTTGTATGGCACATTAGATAACGAAATTTATATGAAAATCCCTGAAGGGCTCAAAGTTCCTGAAACTAATAAAAGTTTTCGAGAAACTTGTTCAACAAAGCTTTAAAAATTCTTATATAGATTGAAACAATCAGGGCGAATGTTGTATAATCGCATGAGTGAGTATTTGCTGAAAGAAGGGTATAAGAATGATTCAATTTGTCCTTGTGTATTTATAAGAAGGTCTGGATCTAAATTTGTTATAATCGTTGTGTATGTTGATGATCTAAATATCATTGGAACTCCCGAGGAACCTCCAAAAGCAGTAGACTGTTTGAAGAAAGAATTTGAAATGAAATATCTTGGAAAGACAAAATTTTGTCTTGGTCTACAAATTGAGCATATGAAAGATGGAATTTTTGTCCATCAATCAACTTATACCGAAAAGATCCTAAAGCATTTTATATGGATAAAGCACATCCATTGATCACTTGATATAAATAAAGATCTATTTCGACCTCATAAAAATGACGGAGAGCTTCTTGGTGATGAAACTCCATATCTTAGTGCAATTGGGGCACTAATGTATCTTGCAAATAATACTCGACTAGATATAACTTTTCTAGTAAGTTTATTAGCAAGATTTAGTTCCTTTCCAACAATAAGACACTGAAATGGTGTTAGACATATTTTTAGATACCTCTGAGGGACTATTGATATGGGATTATTTTATTCTTATGAATCTGATTCAAAGTTGATTGGTTATGCAGATGCAGGTTATTTGTTTGACTCACATAAAGCCCGATCTCAAACATGCTATCTATTTACTTGTAAGGGTACAACTATTTCACGGCGTTCAACAAAATAAACTTTAGCTGCTACATCTTCCAATCATGCAAAGATAATAGTTATTCATGAAGCTAGTCGATAATGTATATGGTTGAGATCAGTGACTCAACATATTCAACAATTGTGTGGTTTTTCTTTAAAAATGAAGATTCCAACGATATTGTATGAAGACAATGCTACTTGCATAGCCTAACTTAAAGGAGGATATATCAAAGAGGACATAACAAAACACATTTCACCAAAGTTCTTTTTTCACACACGATCTTCAGCAAAATGATGAGATAGATGCTCAACAAATCCGTTCAAGTGACAATCTAGCAGATTTATTCACTAAGGCATTGCCAACATCAACATTTGAGAAGCTGAGACATAAGATTGGAATGCGTCGTCTCTGAGATATCAAATAAAGCTTTCATCAGGGGGAGTATAATATTTGTTGTACTCTTTTTTCCTTAACCAAGGTTTTGTCCCAATTGAATTTTCCTGGCAAGGTTTTTAATGAGGCAGCACTCAATGCGTATTACAAGATATGTGCATTTTTTTTCCTTCGTTAGGCTTTTTTCCCACTGGGTTTTCCTAGTAAGATTTTAACGAGGCACATTATCTTTTAAATGGACATCCAAGGGGGTGTTATAAATGATATGAATGCATGTGAGTGAGAGGAATGCATTTGTTTGTCCATTTAACTTATTTTGTATTCATGTACTCAATTAAGAAGTACATTAACTTATAACCTTTGAATGTATTTGTACCTTTATAAATAGGGAACTTTTGACCCTATGAACAACACACCAAGAAAAGAAATAACAAATCATTCTTCCTCATATATATTTTATCTCCATTAATATATTGTTCTATTGTGCTCTAATTTCTTTAACACTTGTGCCGTTTTTTCTTTTCTTTTTCTTTTAGGTTTGCAACATTTCTTAAAATTTGACTACATTTTAAATACGGTGTGGCTACCTGATGTAAATAATCCCAAGTGGGGCGGGTATCGAGTGCCCCATTTTCTTCCACAACTTCTCCGCACCAATTCGCTCTCAATTGCAAAACCTCCATTGAAATGCTCGTGACTGAGCTCAGAAGAACCAAAGAAGAAGGCGAAGAAGGCTTAACAAATGTCTGCCATATACAGATACAAATCAAAGCTCCATAATTTCACTTTCAGAACATCTCTTTTTTATCTATCATCTTCCAAATTCCATTCCTCCACTTCTTCTTCTCTCAAACCCAAACCAAAACCCGCGCTCTTCTTCAACTCATTCCAAGGTTCTAGAATAAGTTTAGGGTTTAAATTCCAAGGTTCTAGACTAGGGTTAGGGTTTAGGCATAAATGGGAAGGAAGCTCCGACAACTACGATCATATAAAAGCAGAGGTGAACTGCCCGCGTTGTTCGAAGTTGATGACGGTGCTATTCTCCAACCGGCCGTTGTCGATCACCGCCGGCGAGACAGGAATTTATCAGGCGGTGAATTTGTGTCCTCATTGCCGGACGGCGTTTTACTTTAGGCCGTTTAAGTTGGAGCCTTTGCACGGGAGTTTCATTGAGATTGGGAGAGTTAAAGAGAGAGAGAATGATGGTGATATGGTGGGGAGTTGTGGGAAGAATGATGGTAAAATTTGGGAAAAGTTGAGGTCTTATAGTGGGACTAGTGGTGGAGTTGATGATGCTGGTGGGCAGCGTAGTTGTGATACTGAAATGGAGAACGATACGATGGTGAAAAAAGAAGAAGGGTGTGGTGAAGGAGGAGGGTGGGGAGGTGCTAATTTGGGGATAGAGTTGCCTACACCAAAGGAGATATGTAAAGGACTTGATCAGTTTGTTGTTGGTCAAGAGAGAGCCAAGAAGGTAGGCAATCTTTTTTCTGCTTTTGCTATGGTTGGATTTTTTTTTTTTGGCTAATGTAGATAATTGGAGTAATGAAGTGTGGTTAGACATAAGGGATCATATTTGGCAAGGTTAGTTACTTAATTCTTCCCTTTGGTTGGGGGTGAGAAAAGCCTGGGGATTCAATTTAGTTCCTACTGACTTGATAATACTTCATTTTGCAGGTGCTTTCTGTTGCGGTTTACAACCATTATAAACGAATATACCATTCCTCTTTGTATAAAAAGTGAGTAAATATGAGCTGTTAAATGACATATCATCCAGCTAAAATGTGCTGAACTTGTGAAGTTGTCTTGCCTTAGTGGAAAGTCTGATCCTATCATTGGCCATTCCATCTAGAAACTTGTTTATGTTTTGTTTGTCTCGAACAATATCAATTATCAAGACTTTGACTTCTCCTTAGATGCTGTAATTTTCTTGCCAGAAACCTGCTCATGATGCTTTTCAAAGTTGAAAAAATCCCTTTCGTGTTCATGAAATGTAAAAGGACTTTGCAGCCACTTAATAGGATTCGATTCAAGCGCGAGAGGGAATAGTAACTAAAGGGTGACCAAGAATCCAATGTATCAAATTGATAATGTCGCATAGAACACTTTCAGAGGCCAGATTAGACTATGATCATATTCATTTGAAGACAAACGAGCATAAAGATTTTTTTTCTAATCTTTACGAAAAAGACAAGATTTATTTAATAAGTGATAAAGTACAAAGATGAAGAAACGAAATCTTTCAACATAGAGATGCCATGAGAACAGACATGCTTCCTCCACTTTGATGGTGGTTTTCTTCTTTGGCAATGTCTAATTCTGGTACAAACATGCAAGAGAGGAGTTTCAGGGTACTATTTCAGTGTTTTAGCATCATAATGGACCATGTTGATTATTGCGCAACTATGGATGTAGTTACCTTAATTATTGGCAGATGTGATTGTGTACAGGGATCCTCCTTTTTTGTGTCCAACACTAGCTTAGGTTGGCTATTTCACCTTTGAATGACTTTTCCTTACTTATGATGGGAAAAAAGATTTTAAGTATAAGATGAAAATTTTAAAACAAGCAGAATAGTGTGCTTTGGGAGAAAAGGCATTGTAAATTTTATTTGTTTTGGTCACTGATTACCGATTTTAATGTCAGGTCAGATTCAGATTCCAGTAAAGTTAGAGATGACCTGGAAATGTTTGATAATGATTCCGTCGAGTTAGAGAAGAGCAATGTTTTATTGATGGGCCCCACTGGCTCAGGTATGATATCTGATTCTAGTTTGAGGAGTGTTTGAGGAATAGCCTCTCATTCCTAGTTTCTTTTTGGTGCACCCATGAAGTTTCATTTTGTATAGAAGATTAGGTGCTTGTTCGTAGAGAACATATTGTGTTCTACATTCTCTACTTTTTGGTATGTACTGCTAGTACACCGGAAATGTTCCCATTATTAGTAAAATTATATTACCTTATTAAAAGAAATGATATATGGTCGTCTATCCATAAGAATTGTAGTTTCAGACTTTCAGTAGACTTTATTGGTCGTTGTGTTCTAACTTGTGTTTTCTGTGAATGAAAGGACAGGGAAGACATTACTTGCGAAGACGCTAGCTCGTCTCATCAATGTTCCTTTTGTAATCGCGGACGCAACAACTTTAACACAGGCAGGTTTGCAATAATTTTTTCGCTTCAACTTGATTCAATGCTATTTCATTTTTCCTTTGTTCCTGAAATAGCTCTAGGTTGTGTACTTTTCCACTTATAAGGAACTCAAAAATAAAAAATAAAAGATGACTGCGGCATACTTTGAAATTGTTCCTTTCTCCACTTAAATACCAGGTTCTTGTCTTTGGCAACATTTGAACCCCTAACGTGCGCTTAATCCACACCTCGCAAATGCGCTCTTACCATTAGACCAAAGCCCTGGGGGGCTGACACTTTGAAGTAATTCAATGATTTGAGTTTTTTACATGATAGGACTAATCTGGCACATTCCATAAGAAGATTAAACGAGGAGGATAAAATAGTACAGCTCTCTTTTATTGTTATTCATTTGTTATTGACCAAAGACAAACTTACCATTTTTTTGTTTTCGAAACAACCAAACAACTGAAGCTTCAACTGCTGGTGATCAAATATCTAAGTCTGTCTACTTTCCTCTCAAGATTATCTCCTAAACTTTGAACTGGGGGAACATACATCGTTTTAGAAGTCAAAGAGGCTCTTATTAACTGTAGCACCAAGTGCGTGCTTGCAGTATGCAGTACAAAGCAAACACTTAGCTCACTTATCTCACATGGAGTGAGATAAGGAAATCAATGAATCTGCATCTCCTGTACATCTACATTGTTATGGTTGGTTTAAATAGAAATAGAGAAGGTTTAGCTCACATGGAAGAGAATGTGAATAAAGAAGTAGATAGAGGTTTTGCTTAACCAAACACAAGTAAGAAGTTCGTCAGTCCTTCCTCCGATGCCTCTGGTTCATCCTTCTTCATTTCATTATTTTGTTGTGTTATTCTGTTCATAGGCCCAAGCTCACTAAAAAGCTAATAAAGATACATCTGTTTCCATCTATCTGAATGTTGCACACATGTCTAATTCATTATTGATCTGAAAGTGGTCGAAAATTATATTTGTCCTTGCATTTTAAAAGATATGAGTCTGGTTGTGGAGTTGATTGAATTTTACTTCTGCTTATTCTTGCCGTACCATTGAGCTCTGGTGACCTATGTTTTCTGAGTCTAATTGGTTCTTATAATTGTGGACCATCTTTAAGTAAACCTGCTTCTCCAAGGAGGTGAAATGAATTTGTAGTTTATTTTACCTTTTATTAGTAATATCAATAGCATGCAAATAATAAGCATTTATCCATCTTCTCTCTGTAGGCTGGTTATGTTGGCGAGGATGTGGAATCTGTATTGTACAAATTACTCGAGGTAGGCATGATAATTTAATAGCGTTTGAAAATAACTTCATTCAATTCATGCCCGGTCTGCTCAGTTAGCTCATCTTATTTACAGCCCTTCAAATCAGAGTTGGTGAAATTAGGAGTTTAGATCAGAAAATGGTCTGACGCCTGTACTTGTTTGATTTAATTAAACAAGAGGGATATGATCCAAAATGTTTAGTTTTCTTGTTTCCAGCAATATTGCAAAAGATAGGGGCGAGTGGCACAAAATTCAACTATGTTCTGAATATCAATTCTATCAATAGATAACGTTTTTACCTTGTGCAAGCTTTTCAATGTACTTTTTTGACTTCAGTGTTTCTAATATACCTATGGTCAGTCATCCTCTGAGTAAAAATCTTGATGGCTTCTCTTTGGGTACTACTGCTTGTGATTCTTTTGTGTTGATTTTGCAATTTCGTTTCACATTGTTGATGATAACACTTACATTTCCTCTTTTATGTTTCATATCTGTCTATCTATCTCTGATATATGCATGATGATATATTGTTTGTGCACCTGATATATATTCCACATTTGGGCTCCAGCTTTCTATCTTGACGTAGTTTCTCTTTTGTAATCTGCTTCACTTTTGCACTATCAGCAGTGTAGTTAGTCAACTATAAATTTTTGGTGTTTGTTTTCAGGCTGCTGACTTCAATGTTGAAGCAGCTCAGCAAGGGGTTGTCTACATAGATGAAGTTGATAAAATAACTAAAAAGGTCCAGAAACGATTATTTACTTTATGAGTTTGGATAATTGATTTTAAAGTAATCACTCTCATCAGTCATCTGTGTAGGCTGAGAGCCTGAACGTCGGCAGAGAT
The DNA here is from genome assembly GCF_000715075.1 of Nicotiana tabacum. NCBI lineage: Eukaryota > Viridiplantae > Streptophyta > Magnoliopsida > Solanales > Solanaceae > Nicotiana > Nicotiana tabacum. Next base: position 130,844,325 of record NC_134098.1, read on the forward strand.
GTATCTGGGGAGGGAGTCCAACAGGCGCTGCTGAAGATGCTTGAAGGAACTGTGAGTATTTATTGCAAATTGTTTCATCTGTTCGTTTCAATTTCCTAATACTCTTTCGAAAATGCTTACAGATTCATGCCTGTAGTTCCTTGACTTCAAAGATGTTCTCTTTTGAAGCATTTTCAGATATCAATAGTCTCAGTTGCTCAGATTATCTTAATTTCTTGTTCAGATTGTAAGTGTACCTGACAATAGAGCACGGAAGCAGCCACGTGGCGATACTATTCAGGTTTACTGAATCTAGTAAAGCCTTTCTATCTACTTTTTCTTTTCTAAAAATTGCTGGCTAACAGTTTTTTGGGAAAAAATACTACTGGCTTTTTGGATGGTAATATAGTTTACTAATTTAAAATCAATTTGCTTAAGTTGGCCTTGGGAAAAATCTTTACTGGAATGTTTGTTTGGCCATGGAAATCAAAAGGTCAGAGTCAGACAGTAACCTATTCAACAAAAAGAAACAGGATGTCTTCAGTTAAACTACACATATTTTTGGAGGGTGGAAGTCGAGTCAAATACTGATTTATATGTCTTGCAGCAATCACTATGAAAGATGTAATGTTGTATCGAGATGGACGCTACTTGTTAAATGCCTCATCACTGTTCTTTCCAGATGCTGATTGCTTTTTATATTTTACCATATACTAATTTGCAGATAGATACTAAAGACATTCTTTTTATCTGCGGTGGAGCTTTTGTTGGTTTAGAGAAGACAATTTCAGAAAGGTATTTCTGTCAAACTCAACTAAATTCATGAATCACATTTAGGTTAAGTGATATATTATGGTCATCTTATCATTCCATTACTCCCAGACGACAAGATTCTTCAATTGGATTTGGAGCACCTGTCCGAACTAACATGAGAGTTGGTGGTCTAACTGATGCCGTAGTCACGTCATCACTGTTGGAATCTGTGAGGAGATCCCTGTGACTCTTGAGCGTAGTTTCCTTTTCTGAATCTAATGATTGCTTGACTCTTTATTCTCGTGAAATTTTCGAAGCCAAATGCATTGGAAGCATTTGTTTGACACTGCTTTCTGTATCTAGGTAGAAAGTGACGATCTCACAGCATATGGACTCATACCTGAATTTGTGGGGCGGTTTCCAGTTTTAGTGAGTTTATCTTCACTGGATGAGGATCAGCTTGTTCAGGTTTGTTTAATCTTTTTGCATTTGGCATTGTGGTATCTAGTTTCACGTTCTCCTGCTTTAATCGGCCTTTTGGTGACTCAACCTGACTCGGGAGGTTGATGACCAACTTAAAAACAGTCAAATGATGATGAATCCTCATAGTAATACATGTATTGAAGATGTTCTAATGAAATGGGTTCGGCCAGAGTGGAATTGCACTCCGATTAGGTTGAGGTTTAAGTTTGATTGATTGATTGAATGGGGTTTGTGGGAGTTTTACGTTTTGTTTTAGGTGCTACCGCGGACTCTTAGCAGACTTTAAGAAGGGAAGAATAATAAACTCCATGTGTTCTGTTAAAGGTACTCTCTTCCGATATTGCCTTTTCTCTCTTTCTTTAATCCTTTTTCCCATGATGACATCAGTTAAAATCATGAACTTCTCTTTCTGTGCCTTTGGACTTAGAGCTTGGGCCGCCACCGCCGCCTGCCAACCATTACATTATTAAACTTCTTCAAATAATCCTCCAGTCCTTTCAGATTCTTTGCATTTATAGTCTACATCAAAAATTCTATCGAACTTGTTGCTATTTAATTCAAATATCTAATCTAAGTACCTTTAACATGGTTAAATGCTGTAATCTTACAATAGTAGGTTAAAACTTGGATAGAGAAACCAACCAACTGAAAAAATGAAAAATGCATAGCTGTATATGTTTGTAAACATCACCTAAACCTGCTGTGAGAAGACATTTTTAATTTCAATATGCATGCATTTGGAAATTATGTTGTTTATGCCTTTTGGACTGCCATGGAAAGGAGAAAAAACTATAGGCTGCTTAAAGATGAAAGAAAATATTTGAAGTTGATTTTCTCTTTTGCTATTCACCTTTCATATTGTTTCTTACTTCCTTTTCTTCCTTTTGGTTGTGGATTTTTATTTCTGCAGGTTCTCACAGAACCCAAAAATGCTCTTTGCAAGCAGTACAAGCAGATGTTCAACTTGAATAATGTAAGGTTTTAGCTCAGTGCTGTTTAGCTCCTCCAACGTATAATACTTCATTCTGATGCACTGGATCAAAATCAGTCAATTTACTGTGAAGTAATTTGTTTTGATGTTACAGGTCAAATTACAGTTTACCGAGAATGCACTTCGACTTATTGCCAAGAAAGCCATAGCCAAAAACACTGGTGCACGTGGTTTAAGATCTATATTAGAAAGTATTCTAACCGAAGCCATGTTTGAGGTATTGCATGGCACCGCCACTGTTTTGTTTTTTGGCGTTAATTCTGGAAGAGCTTGGAAAAATATCTCACTATTTTACTCTTATCACAATGAGGCTACTCAAGGGATGAGAAATATCACATAATTGTTTGAAAGTAGGAACATTTTGAGCCATTTGATGAGTTCCGTGTTCAAAACGTTTCCTGATTTTCTGATAAGCCCTTTGTTTCATATCTGTGGATTATTGTGCTAAGACATTTCATACTTGGAGCCTGTTTGCTGGTGTGGTAGCCTTTGAATTACCTGCTTTAATTATTACTATTTAAATTTTACTTGAGCATTCCATGAGTGGTTGGCATAACTATATTATAAAGAACTTATCTCTCAAATTACAAGATTAACCTAAACATAATATTTAGTGTCTTTCGGAATTGTCTAACTTTAGGCGCAACACTGGTTTCAAAAGCTTCTATCAAAGTGCTTTTCCTCTCAAACCTTGCTTGACTATGTCTTTTCCTCTCAAACGCATCACATTCCCAAACGGTGCCTCAGTGAAACTTTGTTTTCTTTGTCTGCCTCTGATTTTAATGCAGCCTGTCCATTTAAAGATCGACATCTTTACATAGCTCTTGAATCCGTGTGCTTTTTTCGGCCACATGGCACTTAGAGGATCCTTTGTACAAGTCACAACTGTTCTCATAAACCATATCTTGGAATATTGTGCACAGGTTCCTGGAAGCAAGCCAGGCGAGGACTCTGTAGAGGTTGTCTTGGTTGATGAAGAGGCTGTCGGAACAGCTGATATATCTGGATGTGGAGCAAAAGTTCTTCATCGTAGCAGTGGGCTGGAGCATGCTTCTCGTCCTGTAGGATCAACAGTGACAATGGTATGTCTCCTTTTATCAGCCCGTCGCATTATATATCTGATTATCTGCTGAGGTGTAGTTCCTGCCAATTATAGAAATGTTTGTCTAGGATTGACCATAATAACTAGAAATAAACATGCGGTCAATAAAGTGGGAGGAGAACCATGGGTCTAAGGTTCAAATCCTTAACTTTTAGGTGTTGTTTGGTTGATTGTGTGGTATAACCGTATAAGTGTATAATTAATACCAGCATAAAATCCTGCATGAAATAATATGAAGTTTGGTTGGTTGCATAAGAAAAAATATGTGCGGTCATTATTTAATGCAACGTTTGGTTGGCGGTATCAAATAATATCTGCACCAAGTTATGCGGGAATCTATATATTGTTTTATGCAGGGCAGCAGGAGAGAATGTAAAATAAAAATACTTGCATTAGCATACGAGAGTCGGACTATCTAAAGACGAAAATTCCCTTAGAGTAAGTAATTATTGTATAACAATAATCTCTTCGTATTGATCACCTCATAACAATCCATTTGTTAATAATCAACACATAAACAATCCCCGCATTAAGTTCATTACTTTCAACAAGAAAAACAATTTCTGCATAAGTAGTTGGTGAACCAAAATGACCCCTTATTGAATTAGTGGAACGCAACAAGTTTGAGATTGAGGCATAGTTGTTACGTAACACACCCAAAAAAAAGAAGAGAAAAAGGGTGTTGTCGTCGTTGTTGTATTTCTTCTTGAAATAGTCTTGTTAGAAAGAAGGAAATAGTCAGGTTTACCATTTTCTTTCTCCGATGTTTGAGACAGTTTGGAGTGGTTTTTCATTTTTTTTTTCTTTTGGTGATGTTAAACTCTGTGACTTGTGACCATGGTGAGAATGGTCACAAGTCAGTTATTTACCCCTTCTCAAAAAAATTGCACTATGACTAGTGACCATTCTCACCATGGTAGATTGTCTAGTAACAAGCTTGACAATTTTCCTCTACTTCAATGATAGATCTTAGAATGAGCTCACAATCTTGTCTGTGTGCTATTGCCTTTAACTATTACCGTATATTGCAATTCTGCAAAGTTTCGAGTTACCTTTATGTTATCCTTAACAAAACTTGAGGACTAGTAATATAACATGTTAACCTTCCAAACCAAAAAATAAAAAACAAAACTTGAGGACCATGGGGAGCATAACTACAATACCATGTCAAAGTCGAGTTCACCAATTAAAATAGATCTGACTGTCTGTGTGAATGAGACAAGAGTGGGTTGCTCTAGAGGTGAGCACCCTCCACTTCCAACCAAGAGGTTGTGAGTTCGAGTTACCCCAAGAGCAAGGTGGGGAGTTCTTGGAGGGAGGGAGCCGAGGGTCTATCGGAAACAGCCTCTCTACCCTAGGGTAGGGGTAAGGTCTGCGTACACACTACCCTCCCCACACCCCACTAGTGGGATTATACTAGGTTGTTGTTGTTGTTGTTGTTGTACTGTCTGTGTGAACGCCTTCCACCTTCATTCTTCAACATTCAAGTATGGAATTGAGAGACGAATGATTTGCGTTGATGTTTATTTGTTTTGTGACTTTGTCTTATAAGAAAAGAGTATTTACTAAAGATCCTTGACATTAAAACATGAGTTTTCCGGACCAAAATAATGAGATGTTGCTTTGTCTAAATCACTAGTGAGTGACTACCTGTCCTCCATCATACTGTTGATCTTTCTTTTCGTATATAAGGATTTTCTTTTCTATCAGGAGCATTATAATGATTGTCAGTTGCTGTATAGATTTGTATACACATACTGAATCTTGGCCAAAAAGTAGAGAAATGTGTCAATCAAACTGTTTGCACAAGATTTTCCACCTTCTCTAGAAGGATTGCTAAGTGATTTATTGAGTGATTTAGCCTATTTTTTCAGGAAAAGAAGATAGCAACAAAAGAAGACTTGGGCTCGGAGTTTGAGGCTCCATCAAGAGCCTTGAGCTTGTAATTTCAGGGGTCTGTTTCTTTTCAGTTTTCTTTTTCTCTGTGTCAATTCTTGTATATAAAGTAATTAAACATGCAAAGCCTAGTTGGGCTTCCTTGTTCTAAAGAGAGGGCTTTTGTAAACCTAGATATTTTTTTTTTCGAACCCCAACTGAGTTTATATAAGTTCGGCACAGCCTCTTCCCCTGGATACCCGGCTTTAATCCTTTTTGACATTCAGGAAGATGCTAAAACTGATGCAGTTCTGTTGTCTTTCTTGTTAGAGGTTCTGGTTGAAAGCGCGAGTTTGCTTAATTTTAATTTGAAACAGTGTTAAGGGGATGATATCTCTTCCTTGTACAAATTAATTTGAAACAGTGTTAAGGGGATGATATCTCTTCCTTGTATTTTGTATATCGGATGAACTAGAGTTTCCAGTATCTTGTAATGGTGAGGTGAGTCTTTGATATCCTCGCCCCTCCTTTTTCCTTTCCTGTGAAGCAATAAGAGAGTAGGGATCACCAAGTTCCACAAGGCACAAAGAAGCATATAATTCCCCATCCCGAGTATGGAAAATCCTGGCACATGCATGTGTCACGACCCAAATCGGAGGGCTGCGATGGGCATCCGGTGCCTTACTCAACCGAGTACCAATGTAACATATCTTATCACACAATGTGGCGGAATGGCCATCATGAGATAACTGGAATACAACATAAGGGATTACTAGACATAGTACGATCCAACATGAAATAGAAACTTATACAAATGACATACGGGCCAATAAGGCCGACATGATCATTTGTACACTCAAAACATAGGCTGATAAAGTCATACAAGTATCCATATACATGACATCTGTCTACAAGCCTCTAACAGTACATAAACGTCATAAAGGTCGGGACAAGGCCCCGCCATATTAATCAATTTATGTCCAAATCATACTGGCCAAGTAGGCAACTCCGGAGCAAGTGGAGTGCACCAACACCTTTCGTTGAGCGGATAGCCTACTAGGAGGACTATCATCCTGTCTATCGGGACCTGCGGGCATGAAACGCAGCGTCCCCAGGCAAAAAGGGAAGTCAATAAAAATAAAGTACCGAGTATGTAAGACATGAAAGAAACATGGTGTAAAGAACTCAACATGTAAGTCTGAATATCTCTGTGAATAACTTTTATAATGTCATGCATATGCGTGTAAATGCCATACCATGCCTAGGTATATGAGTACATAACATCATCAAGCCTCTAACGGCATCCCATCATATCATCTCGGCCTCTGTGGGCGAAATCATTAACGTATACCAGCTGATCAGGTGGTGGTGCGTATATAACGCCGTAACCTTTCCCCATATCCCATATACATATAATATACGCGTATATAACGCCATCTGATCATGGGTCAATGTACATGTATAAATAAATGCAATGCATAATGAAGTGAGTCAATAAGATCTCTCAGATAAACTTTATCAACTTACGTATTTTTCTAAGACCCGCAAACAGATGGTATAATAAGAGGACACATGGGGAATCAAGAACATAGGCACTCCTAGTACTTCTATGAATAGAGGCATTTATGAAAGTTGTGCGTTTGCTCGTTTCGTTTGTATCATATGGACCACGCAAAAAAGGAAAGAAGAGATAACCTTAACATACCATTGTCGTTTACTTAACCTCACGACGTTGGTTCATCCAGTTAGTACTTCAATCTACAACAAACGATAAGGGAGCATTGTTAAGCTTACAGAAGCTAGAATTCAACACAAATGAGCGACTAGCTCGTCTACAAGTATTTGGACAGAACCTCCCTTATTCTTTTCCTTTCCTTAAATCAAACAACAAGACCAACATGTCTAAAATATCAACAAACATATTATATCAATATCCAACCTTATATCCATCGCAATACATCACCAAAGCAGTCCACACAATTTCATACAACAACCAAGTGCTACTTTGCGCTTTTCCATCCCTATAACTTAGCTAAAACTTGAATACACTTCAATAATGACAACCAAAATATACTTAGGTTATACATACTGATTTTTAAGCCACAACACCACATAAAAACGAACTCATAACAGTCCACAAACTACAACAATTGAAAATTGATTTTCAGATTATTACTTCATTAATTCTTACTCCCACAACTTAGTTAAAGCGCCAATAAGATTAAACACAACATGTCCAAGACAATACTCTTATGTGATAGCCATATAATTATATGAAACTACTCCAAACAGTCCATAATATCACAACAACTTCAACTTAATTTCCAGCCCCTACTTCACAAGTCCTTCACCAAACATCCTAGCTATAACTTACATAAACTCAAATATATAAAGGAGGGGGGATTTTCTTACCTATATCAAATCTTGTAGGGATGAAACGATGGTAGTATATTTCCCTTGATGGTCATTAACTTGCTTCTCATCAGATCCTTCAAGATTGGAAATTACCCTTTAACTTGAATTGAAAGAAGAAGAAGATTATCAATAACTTCTTGAGAGTTTGTAGTAGGTCAATTTGGGAGATAATTTTGTGGCTATCTTTATGTTTCTACTACTTGGATATTATGAGGATATGTGACTTGATCCAGCCCCTAAAAGGGCCCTCTTGGGTAATCTACATATGTCCATTTAGGTGGACTAATTTGGGGCTTCCCTTTTAGCAAGTAGGTGACACACCTACTTGTCACCTGCTTGGTTAATAAATAGGTGTCACATTCTGCCCTTATTCACTTAGACACGTATCTTACCCTTATTTAATAGTCACGACATGTGTTAAGTATCTCAAGCTAGTAGGACGGGTAAGCAAGTAGCTCAAACAAGTATCTCGATAAGCAAGCAGCCATATTTTATGTATCTATTGTCTCATTTGTTTTTTTCAAGTCTCATTCAACTTAACTTACTTAAGACTTCGATAAACCTTCCTTATCCTCGTAGAGGCATTTCATTCCTTCTGAGCTTACGTCAACCGACTTACGACGTACTTTTATGTACAAAAACATAGGGTGTAGCATCATTCCCCCCATTTGGAACATTCGTCCTCGAATGTTAGTTGATGCGCTTATCAGCTCATAATCCAAAAATACTTTAATACTATCCTTGCCACCAAGGCAACTGTTCTGTGAATAAATTCAAAGGCAAGGGCATTCCCCCCTTTAGGCCTCTTTCTCACACCATGACCTGTGGTCGGAATTCTTCCAATCTCATAATTGTTTCTACCTTCTGTCATGTAGCATGTGCGAATATGTCCGTGTACGCATGCCTACGCGACTCTTCTCTCCTTTTTCCTCCAGCTTTTAGCCAATCTCTAGGCCTCACATTGTGAGATGTAGTGACGTTCTTGGTTTGGTTCTTTATCGAACTTACGACTATTGTTATATTCTATTTCCTAGATTTAGAACTTTTTCCCATCCATTGTTGATTCACCTTAATTTTGATCTACAATCCACCAGTAATAACTTGAAACTTCTTACGTAATACATTGTCACTAGGGCTCACGTCTTATCTGCGAACATATGAAGTTATTTGCCTGATCCTCCTTAGGGATTATACTATACTTCAATAATTGTATTTCATAATTTCATAACACTATATATTTTTCTTATGTTATTTTGGAACCTCAAGCGAGATATCATGTTGCCTCTAACTCTTCTTTACTCTCATAACTAGACCTCTCGGTACCTGAAAACCATAGGCTAGTAGATATGTCACTGACGACACCGCTATCATTCCTTGATACTGAATCCCCGTGCTTCTAGCCCTCTATCTGAAGTACGGACTATTCACAACCTTCTGCACGTGAGTATCTCGTACCTTCTTTACCTTTTACCTTACATACCTTAAAATCTTGTATCGTATCTTCCATCTCTTTCGTAACCTCTCTTCCACATAGGTATCATTCACATCCACAACTTGAAGCTCAACTATAATACTTGCACTTCTGGTGCATATATAATCCGATGGAAGCTTCATACTGACTTCCTATGAGGCTGGTACTCTTCTAACTGGCTTTATCATAGAGCCGTTATAGAAAATGGCTTATGTACTATCTCTCTTGTACCTCTGATATTAAGAGTGATTCTGCAATGGTTTCAATCACGATTTCTATAATTATCTAGGTCCAATAATCAGACTCCTGATTTACTTAGGTGATGTAACTCTTTAGATTCCTCTTCTCTCTCAGCCTTTATGTAGGCTTAAGCTATCTTCTGATATGTGGCTCAGTGTATTAGTTATTACTTTAGCCTTTCATGGACGCTGTGAAATATCCATGATATATTATTCTAACTATTCAATCTTTTGTATATGACCCGGGCTCAATTCTTTCTTTTAACTTATATCATAGTCTTTTACGGCTATATGAATGTCAACATATATGATGCTTCGAGAATACACCAAAATCTTAAATGCGTTTATAACGTAACTAACTCTGGGTCATTGATAAAATAATTCCTTTCGTTCCTTCTCAGCTTTCTTTAAATATAAGCAATTACTTTTCCTGGTCATTTTGCTACATGTTGCATGAATAATTGGTTTATCTTAGTGCCCGCAAATACTAGAATTCCATGTAACTCATATGATCTCAAATGTCACTTTTGGATTTATTTTTTTTTCACTTCCCATTCATTAGCCATTGTAGGTGCCACTTTTTTATGGAGTGCATACAATGCTGTAGTGAGACTGTTTTTACATGACCAATTCTTCTTCAAGTTACTATGCTTAGCTTGAAGCCTTCTTATTTCCTCAGCTAGTCTCTCATTGTAGTACTTAGGGAGGACCTTCTGACTCTTGTAAAACTGTGAACTTATTACATCGTATACTCGACGGAATTTTTTGATGTTCTTCCTCGCCTATAATTATCCTTAGTTACTTACCTACACGCCCGTGTGCTTGTAGGGTTGCTTCTGAATTGATATTTTGACTGTCTTCCCAGTGGCACTCTCTTTTATTTCCGTAACACCAGTACGATACCTTTAACTACCCCAACTCTTATCTGAATAATTCTAAAGGATTAAAATGTCATAACTGCGAGACTGAATTCACCATATTGGTTTTCACTATGTTTATCTTGCACACTCTGCTGATTTATCTGTATCCTCTTGTCTAGCTATAACTAGGCTCTTCCTGAATCAACTACTAACTACTCGTTGGTCCATTCTCATATCTATATTCCGCGTAATCTCTCTTGGGTTATGTCATTTGTTTTAACTTACCTCTCGCACTGGCTCTTTATGTATCAATTATTCATTCATACTTATTTTTCAATAACATCCTAGTCGGGAACCTTTATTACCTTTCCCTGTCGTCGTGCTTGCGTAATGTTCCGGAGTCGTAACCTATCTATGGGATTTGGATAACTGCAATCTCATCCCTTTCTCATTTTTATCGCATTCTTCCTTTACTATTCCATAGTTCCCTAAACCATATAACTCCCACTTAATACCATATCACTCCTACTTAATACCATATCACTCCATCTTTCCCCCTCACTTTTTTTTTGGCGTCTTTTCACATATTCACTTACTCTTACTCGCCTTGTGGTAATCCTTCTATATCAAGGATAATGAAATTTCTTACTCACGAGGGTGACACGTAGTGTAAGTAGCACACTTAGTCCCTTAAGCTTAATTCTGCTCACAATGCTTGCTTTAGGGAAGTGTTTTCCTGAATGAACTTTAAAGGTTATTCTTTTGTTGTCCATTCTATTATTGCTGGAACGGTATCTCTGAAATTCTCACGATGCCGAATATTATAAAATCCTTCGAAAATGTCATCTAATGCTAACAATCCATCCACCATTTTGGGTTACTCTAACCCCAGTTGGATCTTGATACCATGTCCTTCTCTTAAACTATATATGTTGGCTCCCATGGAGCATAACTAAGATGGGTGTGCCAATTGTACATACCTCTGTTACAATTAAAGGTAACTCAAAATGCTTATATTTCTCTGCCTGAATTGTAAATATTGATAATCTTCACTAATTGGGTACCTCGTACCCTTCTTCACCTTGCTTCTTTTATTTGTTGAAACTTGTATCTACCTTCTGATTCTCTCGTTGCTTTAAACCATATGGGTGGATAGATATTCATGCCTTAGGTCTCTTTATCAAGAAGCTTACACATCTTAGTGCACACATGATCTACTGAAGATCTCACATTTACTCATCATAAGCTTGATGCAAAATCGAGTTTCTCTAACTCAACTCTTTTATACCCATAGTCAATATCTTATCAGTTGTCTTTCTAGATGTATGTATCATTGTATTACGAATAAAATAGAATTTAGGAGTTTGAATTCTTACAACTAAGCTCTACCACACGATCTAGAGTAAGAAGAAAGAGTGACAGTCCTAAATGCCATATAGCCTCATGTTTATAAGTGTGGTGCACAACACACCCATAAATAAGATTCTACTAGACACAGCTTGTAGACTCCCTAGGAAAGAACTACTCTGATACCACTTTTGTCACGACCCAAATCGGAGGGCCGCGACGGGTACCCGGTGCCTTACTCAACCGAGTACCAATGTAACATATCTTTCTTATCACACCATCATAGGTAAATGTGTCGGAAGGGCCATCATGAGATAACTGGAATAAAATATAAGGGAATACTAGGCATAGTACGACCCAACATGAAATAGAAACTTATACACATGACTTACGGGCCTATAAGGCCGACATGATCATTTGTACACTTAAAACATAGGCTGATAAAGTCATACAAGTATCCATATATATGACATCTGTCTACAAGCCTCTAAGAGTACATAAACGTCATAAAAGTCGGGACAAGGCTCCGCCATACCAATCAATCCATGTCCACCTCGTATACGCATCTCCCACTCATGTAGCAAACAATATCACTTAGTAGGAAAAATTCCCTCAATAAAGCTAGGCAAGACACTTACCTCATTTCGGAACAATCTCACAATCTAATATCGTCTCCCTTAGAAATACTCCTCAAAATGATCAAAACCTAGTCAAATATCATATAAGAAAATCAAACAATGGTAAAGGAAATATCCTCTATCAATAAATGTTCAATCTTTGCAATGAACAAGTATCCACTTCCACGCATTAACGATTTATTTGATCAACTTTAGGGTGATAGGTTTTTCTCAAAGATTGACTTAATTGGGGTACCACTAGTTAAAAATCAGAGCTTTAGAAATCCCCAAGACGGTTTTTAGAACTCGCTATGAGCATTATGAGTTTTTGGTGATGTCTTTTGGTTTGACAATTGCCCAGTAGCTTTCATGCATTTGATGAACAGTGTGTTCCACCATTATTTAGATTCTTTTGACATTGTGTTCATTGATAGTATTTGGTATATTCCCATAGTAAGGAGGAATACGAGCAGTATTTGAGGATTATGCTTTAGATTTTGAGCGAGAAGAAGTTTTTTTGCTAAGTTCTCCAAGTGTGAGTTTTGGTTGGACTCGGCGGTATTCTTGGGGCCACGTAGTGTCTAGTGATAGGATCAATGTGGATCCAAAGTGTAACAATCCGGCCAGTCGTTTTAAAAGGTGTAGCCCCATTTTCCCATTGACTGCTCATTATGTACTTTTATAACTGTTATGTGACTTGCCGGGGTAATTGGTTCGGGTCCGATGAGGTTTTTAGAATGAATTGGAACACTTAGTTCCAAACTTTAAAACTTAAGCTGAAAAGGTTGACTGGATGTTGACCTATGTGTAAACGAACTCGGAATAGAATTTTGATGATTCCAACAGCTCCGTATGGTGATTTTGGACTTAGGAGCATGATCGGAATTTTATTTGGAAGTCCGTAGTTAAATTAGGCTTGAAATGGCTAAAATAGGAATTTAAGTTTGTAAGTTTGACCAGGGAGTTGGTTTTTTTATATCGTGGTCGGATTTCGATTATGAAAATTTGAATACCTCCGTTATATCAATTGTGACTTGTGTGAAAAAATTGAGGTCAATCGGACGTGATTTGATAGGTTTCAGTGTCAGTTGTAGAATTTGGAAATTTCAAAGTTTATTAGACTTAAATCTACGTGTGATTCGTATTTTTTAGCATTGTTTGATGTGATTTGAAGGCTCAACTAAGTTCGCATGACGTTTTAGGACTTGTTGGTATATTTAGTTGAGGTTCTGGAGGCCTCGGGTGAGTTTCAGAGGATTAACGGATCGAATTCGTACTTTGAAGAAAATGTGAAGTTTCTGCCTTCTGGTGCAATCGCACCTACGGAACATGGCTCGTACGTGTGATCACGCAAACATCGCAGGTGTGCAGAGTCTGCAGAAGCGGACAGGAAACTCGCACAAGCGAGCTCACATGTGCAAGCTGGGACGCGCATAAGCGGAAGCTGAGCTGGTGAATGTGGAGCGCAGATGCGGACACGCACCTACGCGTGGGGGATCGCAGAAGCGATATTTTTCGCAGAAGTGGGGGAAAAATCCGCATGAGCGGTTGCGCAGAAGCCATTCAAATTTACGCAGGTGCGGAACCCCTGGGCAGTGTACAAAAATAGAGGGGTCCGTGATTTTCTCATTTTGGACATTCCAAACACGGGTTGAGGCAATTTTTGAGCGAGAAATCTTGAGGTAAGTCACTTGTGATCATTTCTACTCCATAATATTGAATAATCATCGAATAATCCGACTAGATTATGTGTTTTGAGGTGTAAATCGGGGATTTGAACCTAGGTATTTGAAAATAAGATTTGAGGATTTGAAGGCTGGATTGTTATCGAAATTTAGTAATTTTGGTATGGTTAGACTCGTGGTTGAATGGGCATTCATATTTCGTAACCTTTGCCGGATTTCGAAACGTGGGCCCTACTGGCGATTTTTGAGTTAATTTCGGATTTTATTAAAAAATATAGTATTTTCTTATGAAATTGATTCCTATAATTTTTGATGACTGTATCGAATTATTTTGGCTAGATTCGAGCCATTGAGAGTTGGATAATCGAGGAAAAGGCCTACTAGTAGATTAAATTGGAGCGAGCCGAGGTAAGTGACTTGTCTAACATTATGTGTGGGTAATTCCCCCTACGATTGGTATTGATGTGATAATTATAATGTGTTGAAAGTCATGTATACGAGGTGACGAGTGTGTACACAGGATAAATGTGAAATATTATATTTTTAAATTGTGTAGATCATTGTTGCATATTAATTAAAATATTTTATCTTGTTATATTTTTAATCATTGATCTGATTTTTATACTTTACATTTGTTTGACCTTTTCCTGCTAATTGTTTTACATATTTAGTTAAAACTTGGTTTCTTTTATTCTGTGCATTATTTGAAGGTTGAATTTCTTTAATTTAAATATTATTAATATAAAGTATTTGATATTTTAAATTTGGTACAGAGACAACATATTAAAAATTTTAAAATATTATTTTTGCTGAGTTATTTATTCCCGAATATTTTGTGAGATTTTTGTACTCATTGTGATTGAGCCATGAGCTCTCTATTGTGGAAAATATTGTTGATGTTGTTATTTTGGCAAATATAAATATTTGGACAATTGAGGTGCAAATTGTGATATTGATACGCATGTGGTGGTATAAGGTCTAGGTGTTGAAACGCATGCGGTGAGATAAGGGTGGCTTGATATGCGTGGCTAGTAGGGGAACTACTAGAAGTCATGTTATGTGATAATGGTGGCTAAAAAGCACGATGCTATTTCGGGAAAAATATTTTCTTTAAAAATTAAATGTGAAGGCTCCCGCGGTGATATAAGAAAATGAGATATTGTGAATTTATTTATGATTTGGGACTACGAGGGGTACCTCGGGAGTGCCCTTGTTGATATTCTTTTTGGCTGTATTTGCCTTTGGTTATTTTGGTAATTTCTTTAAAGTTGTAAATTTCTGTTTTCGTCCCGCTAGGTATTGTTTGCCTTTATTTTGTGTAATTAATTTTATTATTTCCAATAGGGCCTGACTTGATCTCGTCACTACTCTACCGAGGTTAGGCTTGGCACTTACTAGGTACTGCTGTGGTGTACTCATACTACGCTTCTGCACATCTTTTTGTGCAAATCCAGGTACATCCTACCAGCCCAGACATCAGTGAGCTACCTGTGTACGGAGACTTCGAGGTATATCGGCCAGTGTCCGCAGACTCCGGAGTCCCCTTCTATCCTTATTATGTTGCTTCCCTATTTTTCTTTTGACTCTGATATATAGAGACATTGAGGATAAATTCTTAGAAGCTTGTGACTTATTTCTACCATATTTTGGGAGTTGTAATTATGTGAATTGCAGATTTATTTATTTCATATTTCAATTGTTATTCCGCATTGATAGGCTTACATAGTCTTAGAGACTAGGTGTCATCACGATATCTTACGGAGGAAATTTGGAGTCGTGACAAGTTGGTATCAGAGCTCTAGGTTCATAGGTGTTATGAGTCACAAGCAGGTTTAGTAGAGTCTCGCGGATTAGTACAGAGATGTATGTACTTATCTTCGGGAGGCTATGGAACTGTTAGGAAATATTCAGTTATTTGATTCCTTATCGTGCGCATTTGTTGACTTCAAAATTTTAAATCATTGTATTTCTATTATATCACAGATGGTGAGGACACGCACAACTGGATTTGATGATCTGACACATGTGCCCCCTGTTGGAGCCGCAAGAGGCCGGGGTCGGGGCAGAGGCCGAGGAAGACCACGTGGTGCAGCCAGAGCACCTACACGAGCTGTTGCAGCAGAGACACCAGTAGCTCCAGTTGTAGAGCAGGCACCTGAGACGCCTGTTACTACCCCCGCACTTCAGGAGACTCTTGCCCAGTTTCTGACCATGTTTGGCACTCTAGCTCAGGCAGGCTTAATTCCACTTGCTCCTGCCACATCTCAGGCCGGGGGTGGGGCACAGGCTCCTGCCGCCCGTACCCTAGAGCCACGGTCCCAAGTTGACCATGCCCCGGAGGTTATACCAGTGCAGCCAACCCAGTTTGGCCTGAGGTTAGGATAACAGTTTCAGAGGGGGAACAGCTCAAGCTCGAGAGGTATAAGAAGTACCACCCTCCCACTTTTAGCGATTTGGCTTCAGAGGATACTCAGGGTTTTCTTGAGGAATGTCACTCTATCCTCCATACCATAGGTATTGTTGATTCTAATGGGGTTTCTTTCACGACATTCCAGCTTAGAGGAGCGGCCTACCAGTGGTGGCGGGCATATGAGTTGGATAGTCCGACTGAGGCAACTTCACTTACTTAGACTCAATTTTCTAATATGTTCTTGAGGGAATATGTTCCTCAGAGTCTTAAAGATGCATGGCGCGCAGAGTTTGAGCAGCTGCGCTAGGGTTCTATGACCGTGTCAGAGTATGCGGTCCGATTTAGGGATTTGGCTAGGCATGCACCAGCCTTAGTTGCTATTGTTCGAGAGCGGGTTCGCAAATTTATTGAGGGTCTTCAACCTAGTATCAGATTCAGTATGTCCCGAGAGCTAGAGATGGACATCACATACCAACATGTGGTGTCAATTGCTAGGAGATTGGAAGGTATGCGGATCCGGAAGAGGGAAGAGAGGAAGCTAAGAGACCCCAAAATTCTGGCACATATAATAATTCTCGTGCCCCAGCTACAGCCCGTCATGGTAGAGGCTATGTGAGTCGTCCTATTTATTCAGCAGTTCCAGCTTCCAACGGTATTTCGGCTACTCCCAGACCTCATGTTCCATATTATGCATCGCCAGTGTCTACTATACCTCCTGTACGGGGTGCTTTCAGCGGACAGTCTAGTCGATCAGGCCCGAGCCAGTCCCAGTGACCACGCCCTATGAAGGCTTGTTTTGAGTGTGGTGACACTCGTCATATAGTGAGGGATTTTTCAGATTTATGAGGGGTGCACCTCCACAGATTTCTCAGGCCCCACCCATTCCACAAGGCCCTCAGGCTTCTTAGGCCATGATTACTGCACCAGTTGCCACTCCACCTGCACAGCCAGCCAGATGTGGAGGTCGAACATGTAGAGGTCGCCCTAGAGGGGGAGGCCAGGCCAGATATTATGCCCTTCCTGCTAGGATGGAGGCAGTTGCATCCGATTCTGTCATCACAAGTATTATTTTGGTATGTCATAGAGATGCATCAGTCTTATTTGATCCAGGCTCCACTTACTCTTATGTGTCATCTTATTTTGCCATGTATTTGGGTGTATCTCGTGATTTCTTGAGTTGTTCTATTTATGTATCTACACCCATGAGTGAATTTATTATCGGGAATATCATGAGCAACACTTGAGGACTGTGCTTCAGACTTTGAGAGAAAAGAAGTTATATGCAAAGTTTTCAAAGTGTGAATTCTCGCTTGATTTAGTGGGATTTTTAGGTCATATAGTTTCGTGTGAGGGGATCAAGGTAGATCCGAAGAAGATTGAGGTAGTGCAGAGTTGGTCCAGACCGTCCTCAGTTACGGAAATCCGGAGTTTCCTTGGTTTGGCAGGGTATTATCGCCGATTTGTAAAGGGTTTCTCTTCTATTGCTGCATCTATGACCAAATTGACCCAGAAGGGTGCTCCGTTTAGGTGGACCGAGGAATGTGAGGAGAGCTTCCAAAAGCTCAAAACAACTTTAACTACAGCCCCAGTATTGGTATTACCTACATGTTCAGGGTCTTATACTGTGTATTGTGATGCGTCACGTATTGGTCTCGGCGCAGTGTTGATGCAAAAGGGTAGGGTGATTGCCTACACGTCCAAATAGTTAAAGGTACATGAGAAGAATTATCCGGTCCACAACCTTGAGTTAGCAGCTATTGTTCATGCCTTGAAGATTTGGCGACATTATTTGTACGGTGTCCATTGTGAGGTCTACACTGATCACCGGAGTCTACAACATCTGTTTAAATAGAAGGATCTTAATTTGCGGCAGCGGATATAGTTGGAGTTGCTTAAGGATTATGATATCACCATTCTCTATTATCCCGAGAAGGTCAATGTAGTGGTCGATGCCTTGAGTCGTAAGGCTGAGAGTTTGGGCAGCTTAACATATTTACCGGTAGCAGAGAGGCATTTAGCCTTGGATGTTTAGGCCTTGGCCAACCAGTTTGTTAGATTGGCTGTTTTCGAGCCGAGCCGAGTTTTGGCTTGTATGGTTTCTCAGTCTTCTCTTTATGATCGTATCAGGGAGAGTCAGTATGATGACCCCCATCTGTTTGTCCTTAAGGACACGGTTTAGCACGATGATGCCAAGAAAGTCACTATTGGAGATGACGATGTATTACGGATGCAGGGCAGGCTATGTGTACCTAATATAGATGGTTTGCGTGAGTTGATTCTCCAGGAGGCTCACAGTTCGCGATACTCTATTCATCCGGGAGCTGCAAAGATGTATCAGGACTTGAGACAACACTACTGGTGGAGGCGGATGAAGAAAGACATAGTAGAGTATGTAGCTCGTTGTCTAAATTGCCAACAGGTGAAGTATGAGCATCAATGGCCAGGTGGATTATTTCAGAAGTTAGAGATTCCAGAGTGGAAATGGGAGCAGATCACTATGGATTTGGTTGTTGGACTCCCACGGACTCATCGGACGTTCGATGCAGTCTGGGTGATTGTGGATAGGCTGACCAAGTCAGCTCATTTTATTCCTGTGATGACTACCTATTCTTCCGAGCGGTTGGCTCGAATTTATATCCGCGAGATCGTCAGACTTCATGGCGTACCGGTATCCATCATCTCTGACCGGGGTACACAATTTACATCACGGTTCTAGAGGGATGTATAGTAGGAGTTAGGTACTCGGGTTGAGTTGATCACATCATTTCACCCTTAGACGGACGGACAGTCCGAGCGCATTATTCAGATATTAGAGGATATGCTTCGCGCTTGTGTGATAGATTTTGGGGGTGCTTGGGATTAGTTCTTGCCACTTGAGGAGTTTGCTTACAACAACAGTTATTAGTCGAGCATTCAGATGGCGCTGTATGAGGCCTTATATGATAGGTGGTGCCGGTCCCCAGTGGGTTGGTTCGAACCGGGTGAAGCTAGACTATTGGGTACAAACTTGGTTCAAGATGCTTTGGAAAATGGTAAATTGATTCAGGATCGACTTCGTACAGCCCAATCTGGACAAAAGAGTTATGCGGATTGGAAGGTTCGTGATGTTGCATTCATGGTTGATAAGCGAGTCTTGCTCCATTTTTTGCCCATGAAGGGTGTTATGAGGTTTGGGAAGAAGGACAAGTTGAGCCCGAGATATATCGGACCTTTTGAGATTCTTGAAAGAATTGGAGAGGTGGCTTATAGACTTGCACTACCACCTAATCTCACTACAGTTCATCTGGTATTCCATGTTTCTATACTCCGAAAGTATCACGGTGACTCGGCTCATGTGTTGGATTTCAGCTCAGTCCAGCTAGACAAGGATCTATCTTATGTTGAGGAGCCAATATCTATTTTGGACAGGAAGGTTCGAAAGCTGAGGTCAAAGAACATTGCTTCCGTGAACGTTCAGTGGAGGGGTCGGCCGGTCGAGGAGGTAACTTGGGAGACCGAGCAGGATATGCGCAACTGTTATCCTCATCCTAAAAACAATTGAAGTGTAACTGTTACACAATACTTAGAAAAAATAAAAGTGTGATCACATGTAACGACCCGCCAATCATTTTAAAAGTTGTAGTCCCGTTTCCTCATTTACTGCTCATTTTGTACTTTAAAACTGTTATGTGACTTGCCAGAGAAATTGGTTCGGGTCCGATGAGGTTTTTTTAGAATGAATTGGAACACTTAGTTCCAAAGTTTAAAACTTAAGTTAAAAAGGTTGGTTGGATGTCGACCTATGTGTAAATGACCCCGGAATAGAATTTTGATAATTCCAACAGCTCCGTATGGTGATTTTGGACTTAGAAGAGTGATCGAAAATTTATTTGTAAGTCCGTAGTTAAATTAGGCTTGAAATAGCTAAAATAGGAATTTAAGTTTGGAAGTTTGATCGGGGAGTTGACTTTTTTATATCGGGGTTGAAATCTAATTCTGAAAATTTGAATACCTTCGTTATGTCATTTGTGACTTGTGTGCAAAATTTGAGGTCAATCGGACGTGATTTGACAGGTTTCGGCGTCAGTTGTAGAATTTAGAAATTTCAAAGTTCATTACGCTTGAATCTATGTGTGTGTCACGATCCAAACCGATGGACTGCGACGGCCACCCGGTGCCTTATTCAACCGAGTACCAATATTACATATTCTTCTTATCGTACACACATAAAAACAAGACTCTACTAGACATAACTTGTAGACCTACTAGGACAAAACTGCTCTGATATCACTTTTGTCACATAATATATATAAATATGCCACCTTTCAAAGTCACTTGAGTCATCAAATAGAACATATATTGATGCCAAGTTAAAGTTCCTTAAACTTTATCCAAAGACTTTTCAAATGAATTCTTTTAGTTGGTAAGCCCCACTTATAACTTTAATGCTTAGCAAGCCTTCTAATCCCAAAGTGTGACACTAACGTAGCATACATATTAGTCATACATCACTTTAGTTATTATGGTCCCATGTGGACAAAACAATTCTTACACTTATCCATATAAATTAATAATAACCAATTATTTCAAATCACTTAAAATGCTACTCACTTTTAACACACTTTATACACTCTACTATCATGGTCATGCGATACCTTGTGTGGCACTAGTCTATAAATATCGGGTATAATAGCCTGGACCGTATTTTATCCCAAATTGTCAAACTTCGACGGAACTCATTTCCGAACTTTCATCAATTTACTTATGGCGTACTTTTACGTACGAAAATATGGGGTGTAACAGTGTGATACGTGTTTTTAGCGTTGTTTGATGTGATTTGAAGACTCGACTAAGTTTGCATGATGTTTTAGTACTTGTTGGTATATTTGGTTGAGGTCCTGGGGGCCTCGGGTGAGTTTCAGAGAATTAACGGATCGAATTCGGACTTTGAAGAAAATCTGAAGTTTCTGCTTTCTGGTGCAATCACACCTGTGGAACTTGGCTCGCAGGTGCTAGCACGCAGAAGCGCAATGGACATCGCAAGTGCGCAGGGTCCACAGAAGCGGACAGGCAACTCGCACAAGCGAGCTCGCATGTGCGAGCTGAAACGCGCATAAGCGGAGGCGGGGCTGGTGAATGTGGAGCGCAGATGCGGACACGCACCTGCGCGTGGGGGATCACAGAAGCGATATTTTTCGTAGAAGCAGGGGAAAAATCCGCAGTAGCGGTTGCGTAGAAGCGGTTCAAATTTTCGCAGGTGCGAAACCCCTAGGCAGTGTACAAAAATAGAGGGGTCCGTGATTTTCTTATTTTTGGACATTCCAAACACGAGTTGAGGCAATGTTTGAGCGAGAAATCACGAGAAATCTTGAGGTAAGTCACTTGTGATCATTTCTACTCCACAATATTGAATTATCATCGAATAATCCGACTAGATTACATGTTTTGAGGTGTAAATCGGGGATTTGAATCTAGAGATTTGAAAATAAGATTTGAGGATTTGAAGGCCGGATTGTTATCGGAATTTAGTAATTTTGGTATGGTTAGACTCGTGGTTGAATGAGCATTCATATTTCGTAACTTTCGCCGGATTCCGAGACATGGGCCCCACGGGCAATTTTTGAGTTAATATCGGATTTTATTGAAACATGTAGCATTTTTTATGAAATTGATTCCTATAATTTTTGTTGACTGTATCGAATTATTTTGGCTAGATTCGAGCCATTGAGAGTTGGATAATCGAGGAAAAGGCCTACTAGTGGATTAAATTGGAGCGAGTCGAGGTAAGTGACTTGTCTAACATTGTGTGTGAGAAATTTTCCCTAGGATTGGTATTGATGTGATAATTGTAATGTGTTGAAAGTCGTGTACACGAGGTGACGAGTGTGTACACGTGCTAAATGTGGAAGATTATGTTTATAAATTGTGTAGATCATTGTTGCATATTAATTAAGTTATTTTATCTTATTATATTCTTCTTCATTGATCTGATTTTTATACTTTAAATTTGCTTGACCTTTTCCTGCTAATTGTTTTACTTGTTTAGTTGAAGCTTGGTTTATTTTATTTTGTGCATTATTTGAAAGTTGGATTTTTTAAATTTAAATATTATTAATATAAAGTATTTGATATTTTAAATTTGGTACGGAGGCAACGTATTAAAAATTTTGAAATATAATTTTTGCTGAGTTATTTATTTCCGAATATTTTGTGAGATTTTTGTACTCATTGTGATTGAGCCGTGAGCTCCTTGTTGTGAAAAATATTGTTGATGTTGCTATTTTGGCAAATATAAATATTTGGGCACTTGAGGTGCAAATTGTGATATTGATATGCATGCGGTGGTATAAGGTCTCAGTGTTGAAATGCATGCGGTGAGATGAGGGTGGCTTGATACGCATGGCTAGTAGGGGAACTACTAAAAGTCATGCATTGTGATAAGGGTGGCTAAAACACGGGATGCTATTTCAGGAAAAATATTTTCTTTAAAAATTAAATGTGAAGGCTCCCGTGATGATATAACGAAATGAGATATTGTGAATTTATTTATGATTTGGGACTACGAGGCGGTACCTCGGGAGTGCCCTTGTTGATATTCTTTATGGCTGCATTTGCCTTTGGTTATTTTGGTAATTTCTTTAAAGTTGTAAATTTCTGTTTTCGTCCCGCTAGGTATTGTTTGCCTTTATTATTTTATGTAATTAAATAGTGACATACTACTTGATTTATTTTTTGTTATTTTATTGTTATTATATTGTTAAATATTTTACTATGCCTTTTATTATTTCCAGTAGGGTCTGACTTGACCTCGTCACTACTCTATCGAGGTTAGGCTTGACACTTACTGGGTACCGTTGTGGTGTACTCATACTACACTTCTGCACATCTTTTTGTACAAATCTAGGTACATCCTACCAGCCCAGATATCAGTGAGCTACTTGTGTACGGAGACTTCGAGGTATATCTGTCAGCGTCCGCAGACTCCGGAGTCCACTTTTATCCTTATTATGTTGCTTCCTTATTTTTATTTTGACTCTGATATATAGAGACATTGAGAATAAATTCTTAGAAGCTTGTGACTTATTTTTATCGGGTTTTGGGAGTTGTAATTATGTGAATTGCAGATTTATTTATTTTATATTTTAATTGGTATTCCGCATTGATAGACTTACCTAGTCTTAGAGACTATGTGCCATCACGATATCCTACGGAGGGAATTTGGGGTCGTGACACAAAGAGAATTGAGGCAGTTCAAAGTTGGCCCAAACATTCTATCGCTACAGAGATCAAGAGTTTCTTAGTTTTGGCGGGCTACTATCGTCGCTTTGTAGAAGGATTTTCATCTATTGCAACTCCATTGACCAAGTTGACTCAGAAGGGCGCTCTGTTCATATGGGCTAACGAGTGTGAGAAGATCTTTCAGATGCTAAAGACTGTTTTGACTACTGCTCCAATTTTGTTACTGCCATCAGGGTTAGGAATATATACAGTTTATTGTGATACTTCACATGTTGGGCTTGGGTGTGTGTTGATGCAGGACGGTAGAGTGATTCTTTCAATTGACGGAGTCGGCATACATATCATGGCAGACTTATGAGGCAAGTACGCAAGTAGCCCAGTTGGCGCAATACCACTAACATGGTCCCAGTTCTCATATCTTTTCTTGGGAGAGTTTATCCCACAGACACGTAGGGATGAGTTGCACCGTGAGTTAGAGCATTTGCGCGAGGAGGGTATGACCGTGACCCAATATGCTTTGAAGTTTACAAAATTATCACACTGTACATCTCCTTTGTTTTTCTACCGAGAGGGAGCTAGAGAGTATTTGCAAATCCACAACACCAACACAAAAGTTGGACATAACATTCTCCAATCGTAATAGAAATCAACGCTCCTTTTATGAGATTAATCAAAGATGTGGCTGTGACAGTCAAGTTTATTCATGAAAGAATACTCGAGATCGAGCGTTTACCTTTTATTTTTTTTACTGAGCAATGAGTGCATGAGCTGAGTCCAAGTTTGCTTATAATAATCTTTCCCCATTTCACAAGAAGTTTCATTAACGACAATATGAAACTCATTTTAAGCAAGAAAAGAAGGTTCGATTTAACTTGCTATAATCTCAAGCAAAGGTATAAAACAATTACGTCATTGAATAAATTGAAGTACCTAAAAAAAAATGCAATGCAGCAGTATCACATACGTTCCTTATGAGTTTTCTTATTCTCGGCCTCGTGTCACATAAATATTTCATATATCAGTAATTTATAATGTTGTAAGTGACGTCATCTTAGCCCTTCACAACTTTTAATATGTTGTGAATAACTAACACCTGATTTCACCGGATTAGTTTAAAGATATTTTAAAAGATTTTATGTGGTTCTTTAACCGGACAATAACAAACTGAAGTTAATTATTTTAAGTAAAAGGCTTTCTATGTTCGGGAAGAATCAAGGTGGCAATAGCTATATGGTTTTCGATATCCACAAACATGATTAATTCAAATTCGTGTTGTATGACCCATTAAAGAAGGTATATTTCTTAAAATAGGAACTCATTATCTCAAACAAAAAGAAAAATACTTGAATAGTGATTAAAGGAGGTTTTAAAGTCCTATTGACACCAATTCATTTCCTCACACATTTTATATGAGCGTATATTTTATAGGATAAGTAAAATAAAAATATAGCGAGTAATTAATAAATGTATTTAATTTTTAAACAATGTTTTACCTTATAATGTTACTAAACAGCTAACTGCAAGTAAATAAGACTTGTTAATATACTTATAATGTAAATTTATTAGACTATATCTGCAAACTTAGATCTTTATAAATAACATGAAATACACAATTGATCCAAAAATGCTAGTAATAAAAATATAATTCGATGATCTATAAAAAAGCAAATGGAGAGGAGGTAGTCCAAAGAGCATTGCTATTGGTTAATTTTTTCTAAGTTCTTTTATTGGTAAAATTTACCATTTCTACATGTCGTGCTAGGAAAATCCCTGCGGTGAGAGAATTCATAAATTGAGATTGATGACGGGGCCCACTATTGGGTTCGGCAATTTCTTTTGTTCATGAATCATGGTTATCGGAAGCAGGGGCAGATTTACGTGAGCACAAGCGGTGATACGCTTTGTTGAAAATCTTAACTAATTATTTATACATAATCTAAATCAAGAAACATGAAAACAGTAAAATATAATAAAGTGACAACAATCACCACAAAGAGCTGAGCAGCTTATGCGGTTAGGGTCTGAGGATTTGTATTTGAGATCACAAGTTCGAACCTTCACAGCCTCATTTTATGTGTCTGTTTTAATATGTTTTTAACATACAGGGATGCTGCTTCTTCCTTTGTAAGTTGTGTTATTTTTATAAAAAATAATATTATTACAGTAATTTAATTATTTTTTCACATTTAAAATGGTGACACCGCTTATAAAATTTCTTGTGTATGCCCCTCATCGGAGGGTCGAGCATTCGAAAAATTTCGTGTGTATGCCCCTCATCGGAAGGTCGAGCATTCGAAAAATTTCTTGTGTATGCCCCTCATCGGAAGGTCGAGCATTCGAAAAATGAACGTGTCTCAGTCAACTGTGGTTGAGATCGTTGACATCAGACGTTACG
Source organism: Nicotiana tabacum (assembly GCF_000715075.1). Lineage (NCBI taxonomy): Eukaryota > Viridiplantae > Streptophyta > Magnoliopsida > Solanales > Solanaceae > Nicotiana > Nicotiana tabacum. The sequence continues at coordinate 130,870,165 of NC_134098.1, forward strand.
CGGAGGCGGTTATCACTGTCGAGAATCTCGCTCTCCACTACATAACCCATATTGTGCTAGCCCAAAATTCGGAGCAACAACGCTTCCCCACGACTATAAATGCCATCCTAACACTTCAAGAAATGATCAGCACATATGATAGAAAATTATGAGTGTTCTTCTTTACTAAATTTTGTCTTCAAACTTTGTTAAAATCATCTTAGAGTTTGTAATGATGTAGCCAATTTGGCTCATGAGGTGCCTCATCAAAAAAATATACGAGGGGTTAACCTCTTAAAGATTATCAAAGTACTGAACCAGTGGATTATAAATCATAGCTGAGCAAAATATCACAATATATTTTTAACATATAGGGATACTGCTTCTTCATTTGTAAGTTGTGTTATATTTTTTTTAAATATGATATTATTACAGTAATTTAATTATTTTTTCACGTTTAAAATGGTGACACCTCTTACAAAAATTTATGTGTACGCCCCTGATCGGAAGGTCGAGCATTCAAAAAATGAACTTGTACGTCCAAAGACTCAGTCAACTGCGCCTGAGATCGTTGGCATCAGACGTTACGCAGAGACAATTACCACTGTCGAGAATCTCACTCTCCACTACATAATTCCTGGCGTGTTAGCCCAAAACTTGAAGCGACAACGCTTTCCCACGATTATAAATGCCATCCTAACACTTCGAGAAATGATCATCGAAAGCAAAGACAAAAGCATACGATAGACAATTACTAAGTGTTCTTCTTTACTAAATTTTGTCTTCAAAATTTATTAAAATTATCTTAAAGTTTGTAATGATGTATTATCTCATTCATTATTTACGACTATCAATTTTCTTATTCAAAATTTGGATCAAATCGATTGGTAAATGCCTTAAAATATAAATTTAATTATTTCCTCCACAATCAGATTTTTGGTCAAACAGTCCTAAACCTTAATGAATCAAATATTAGACATCCGATTACCAAGTTTAATAGGGATCTGACAAAAAGAAAAATTAAATAGGGAACAATCACGATATATTGAATAACTTTGGGGACCAAAGTGACATTCAACTGCACCTGCAGGAATCATTCGTTTTGTCCAATTTTCCAGTTTATAAAAGGCATATATGGTCCTAGGGGTGAAGTAGCTTCTCAAGAAACACTACCTCACTCTAAAATTGACACTCCCAATATTATTGCCTCTACTCTCCGATATGCTCACATTCAATAGACATAACACCGTTTAGGGTTTATTAAAGTGAAAACTCGAACAAACAGATCGATAATATTTTTCTATATATAGCGATTCTTCTGCATCATCATACCGAGCTAGTCGCTGTTTGTGTGTGCGCGGTTGTGTGAGGCAATTGTTTTTCAAGTAAGCTTCCATTCCTTCATGGATTTTCATATAGTGATTTCATGATTTTCATATGATATATATCTACTGTGTTCTTAATTGCGTCTAAGGTTCTTTAGGGTTTTATATGGGAGAATTTGTTAGGGTAGTTGTCTTGCATTACTTTATGATATTTACTTCGATTTTCTTGCTTTTAATCCGCAATGCATGTGACATTGTTTTGCCTGAGTGGTTTATAATTGCTTTCAAGAATTTACACTGTCTTTTCGAATTTTCTGATCAAAAAAAGTTTACTATGCGTGGACTGTGCAGAATCAAGAATGTATGGGACCTATAGTTGTCTATGGACAGTGAACGTTTTGGTCGCTACTTTTAGGCTCTTTTCTAGGGTTTTTGTTGTTGTTGGAATCTATAATGGTGAAGTTCTTGGTTAATAAGATCAAGCCCCCAGGGCCTAGTTCAAGTTACAAAGGTTGAGGGACTTGGGACTTAGGTCACAAGTTTTAGCCCATAGCCATGCCAACTAAGCCTGGTATTTAAGTTGAGAGGGATAGAGTTTCGGAAGCTGCGATTGGTCCTAAGGGTCCCCGGACGGATTTCTTGGTCATTGCGAAAAAAAAATTCAAATAGATTTTTGGGTTATTTTTCGTTTTTATTTTCCCTTTTAACTCTGTCAAGAATTAAATGCCCTCTGTTATTTTCTGATTAGGATTGCATGTTTTTTAAGACAAATTTGTCCTTGGCCTAGAGTTGCTTCTTTTTTGCAAGCACTCTGCAAATATTTACAGATAACAGAAATCATTATGAAAATATGTTACATTCTATTAGTTGATCAGCAATAATATTTGGTCCTAGATAAAGGATAGATGTAACGAGAAGTTTCAATAAAATAAAATAATGGTGCTTAACATATTTTCCTTATTTTAAATATTTGATATGGTAAACCCCACCCTAAAGGCTTCCCTTCAGCCAACAGTGCCTTTTTTCACTGGGCCCATTGGTGATTTGAATAACCTCCAACTCATGGGTTGGAGGTGAAGGTTTCAGCCGATAAAGTACTACTACTATGCATAAGCTGAATGCTTGTATATATGTAAATGGAAAGTACAAGTAGGATGAAGATTCAATTGTACATCATAGGGATAACTGCAGAATTTTAGGGAGCAAATATTTCATGGTTGGAAGAGAAATCTTCTTGGGGATGGATGCGCAAATATGGTCATGTTTGCTTCATATCCATAGCTATGACGTATTATGAGAAAATTCTGTCATTTTACATCTATATAAGCTATCACGAGAGAGGTTGAGGTTCGAATGCTGTCAGCCTCTCTAAAATATTTCCTTCTAGTGCTGTTCTCTTTCTGACAACTGCAATTTTTCTTATAAAATAACATCTATATATTACGTAAATGGGTAATAAGCAAACCTATTTGTGGAACCCTATAGATATCACTGACATCCTGCATTGCCAGTTTAGTTCTAGAGATAGTAAACTCTTGGAATACAGACATTCAGGTAGAGTGAACTAGCTTGCTCTCCTTGAGTGTGTGCTGGTCAATAGCTTACCATATACTTTTGCCAGCATCGAGAATCCACACCTTATTCATCTAAAACATAATAAGATTGACAATTGTTATGTTATCTTGCTCTATAGTTAAGTAGGTAGAGTGGTTTGTTCAAGCAGTTATCAGAATCCAGCTATATTATGTGTAACTTTTCCTTTTTCTGTTTCCTCACTTTCAGAGCTTTTCCTTTTCTGCGATGAAATTTATTCAAAGATGTAGAACTTTTGACTAATGCATCCTTGTTGGTAAGACACTTATTATAGTTATTATACATTGAATTGAAGGTGCTAATTTGCACATGATTGTTTTCTGATCATCATCATCATCATTATTGCTACTTTAATTTCCATCTGCAACCAATTAAACTGCAATTGTTTCCTTCTGTTGTAGAAATTAAGCAAACCCATAGACTTTGGAGGTCCCAAAAATGGCAAATTTGACTATTACAAACATACTCGAGAAGGTAAACATTTCATGCTCTGGGTACTTTCTTTTGTGATCCATTTCTTATACTCATTTGGTTGGGATATTTATTTCCTGTTGCTCCATCCACATGTGCAATTTGACTTAGCTTGACTCTATTTTGCAGATGACGGGCAAGGACAAGGACTACAGATATATGGCGACTTCTGACTTGCTAAATGAGTTAAACAAGGAGGGGTTTAAGCTTGATGTTGAGCTTGAAGGGAAGTTATCAAGCACAGTTTTGCAGCAGCTTGATGATGCAGCCGGTGATGTTTCTGGATTGGCTGTGAAATGGTTTGACCTTTTCCCGTTTGTCGTTTCGTATAGTCGTGGTGCTGTTCCTGACTTGGACCGTAGGAGCTTCTAATTGACCTTACTAAACTGATTGTAATCTTTTTCATGTTATAGATCCTATTGCATAATCATCAAAGGTCTGTCAAATATTTCATTTTCCTTGTTGATGATTGTTTTGGCATTGAGACCAATTATGTTTATAATTGCACTATGCAATTTGTTTTATGTAATCCTCTTTGATGGGTTACTTTCTGAATATCTTTACATGAAACTAGATGCCTAATGCAAAAAAGGTAAAGTAGAGGTCATTTGAGAATTTTGATTGTGACCCCTTTTTCGTTAATTTTTAATCCAATATTATACTCTCTTGTGCTATACCTAGCAATTAGATGAATTCTGATCTCGTTTCATGTGATCCTTGGAAAAGACCTAAACCCTTTTCTTTTTACTACTACAACAACAAACCCGTGTAATTTCACAAGTGGGGTCTGGGGAGGGTAGTGTGTACGGCTGTATGCAACCTTACTCCTACCCTGTGAAGATAAAGAGGCAGTTTCCGGTAGACCCTCGGCTCAGGAAAAGCATAGTCACAACAATATGAACTAACTCTAGTCCAAGCTACCTTGAGATTGCCCTCCACTTCCTGTTTGTCATGCCCAGTCCTGATTATAGTGGTACTTGACTGCTAATTTGATATAACTAGTTCTATTTTCGGGATTTCACATTTTTTGTCTGACTTTGTAAAATTTATAATCTGTGTACTGATAAAAGAGAAAAGAATCAGAGAATACCTTTCGGTTAATATGTCAATACTTAATTTCTATCACATGTGTCATCTTGGTTTACAACATTGCTTAAGCCTGAGAAGATTGTACTGCACTCTGATCGTTGCTTTCTGACTACTTTTGTTTTTCCAGTCTTGCTCCATTGGCGAAGAAGGTTAGTGAGCAGCAAATTTTAGAGATGACTAATAGGCTTTGTGATAAACTTCTTAATGGAAAAGAACAACACCGGGATATTGCAAGCATAGCTTTGAAGACTATTGTTTCTGAAGTTCCTTCATCATCTATTGCTCAATCCGTCCTCGTCTCAATTTCACCAAAGTTAATAAAAGGGATCACTGCTCCAGTGAGTTGTGCAAAGCTAACTTTACTGTGGATTCTGTACATAATATCGTAACAGGGTTGTCATATCATTTGTAAGTTGGGTTTAGAAGATCGTTTCCAAGTGAAACAACTTGATGTTTGAAGTTGGACAATTTATCCTTTTTCATGTGTTTTTCTATATGGTTTTCATGAATATAAGAGTAGTGCCGCATGGTGGTTTCACCACATTAAACTTGTCTGAGCAAAAACACAGTACGGTCTCCTGAATTTGGTAACTGCATGGATAACTGGCTATCAATAGGTAATGTAGAGATTACCTTCTCTGAAATGAGATTGGATCGTTCAAATTTGGTGCTCTACATGATCTTGTTTTACTCTGGTGCATGGCAAGATTACAACATATACATCCCTATGGTGGATTTTGGATTTCTCCTTTTTAATTTTGAGACTTTCTGGTGTTAATTTCTTGATCCTGATTCAATTCATTCTTTTATTTTGGTTTTTGGTCCCAGTTGTTTTTGGACCGTCCCAGTTCTAGTTTCCTCATCAAGCCAATCGATTGCCTTCTTAGTTAACTGCAGTAGTAAGTGGAGAGGTCTAGGCAATTGGTGTGAACTAAACTAGTGATTAGTAACTGGTAAGAGGGGATAGGGAGGAGCTTTTGCACCTTCTTCTGTAGGACAGCTTTGGGGAGTTGAAATGGAAATTTTGCTTTTGAAAGTATTTCATTTCAGGAAGAGGAAACACATAAACAAACGGCTTTGATCTGCAAGTTGTTCTCTTACCTGTGAACCTGTCGCGATGATAGACTACTCAATGTTGCTTAATGTTTGGTTCTAATGAAGATTAAGCTAGTTTAAATGGGGAACCATTAATAAACGTACGAAATCTGCAAGTGCCTTCAAATGTCCATATTGGTTGTTTACTTGGTTTCAAATCTTTTTTGTTCACTGCTCTTTTCTATGAAATCAAAATTTTCTTCCATCATTCCAAGTGAAGGACGCGTTATGCTGTTCATTAACACAAGGCAGGATTAGATGAATTGTCAATGAATTCACAATTTGTTCCCAGCAAGCAATGTTGTCATTCTTCTGTATATTCTCTTATCAGCCTTTCATTTGGTGAACTCAAACACACACTCTTTACTATGTTTATTTGCTAATAATGCACGTATTTCTAGTTACTTTTTTTAATAATTCTTTCTATGATTGTCTCCTTTCCAGGGAATGAGCACTGAGATTAAGTGTGAATGTCTTGACATACTATGTGATGTTCTTCACAAGTACGGGAATCTGATGGCTTCTGATCATGAGGCATTGTTAACTTCGTTATTGCCCCAGTTGAGTTCCAATCAAGCCAGTGTCAGGAAGAAGACAGTCTCATGTATAGGTAACTTTGTTATCAATTCTTCTTTGATTGTATATGTTTTAAATTGTGAATGGTGAGTTTATCAACTTAAAACAGGGGTTGTTTGATGGCTTAGTCATAGGTGCTTTGGGGGGTAGTAATTGCAATTTCATTTCAGTCATGGAAACATGGGTTCATAAGACTTCTTAGACTATCATGTACTGTTGGACTATTGACCAATCTTTCAACTTTCCTGCAGTAAATTCAGTTTAACCTTTTTCCTATACAGCATCTTTATCTTCGAGTTTGTCTGATGATTTGCTGGCAAAGGCGACTGTTGAAGTTGTTCGCCTTTTGAGCCATAAGGGCTCAAAATCGGAGATGATACGAACTAACATTCAGATGATTGGGGCCTTAAGGTAGCAAATCCTGAATATAAATTGATGCTTTGCATTTTGTCCTCTCAAATGTTCTACATATAATTTTGATATACTTGATTAACTTTAGACAAATGCGTGAGGACAATTTACTTTTCTCTTGACAGTAGGTATAGTGGATACTCGATCAGCAGATTTCAACATATAATTTTGATATACTTGATTAACTTTAGACAAATGCGCGAGGACAATTTACTTTTCTCTTGACAGTAGGTATGGTGGATACTCGATCAGCAGATTTCACTCAAATTTCTTCACCCTGTTGGACTCTATGCTTGTCACTGTCATAGAGAACTGAAACACAGTTGAAAGCGAAAAGAATCCCGTTATCATTTGACATTATTTTTACAACTGGAATAGCAAACATAGGAAGACAAGAGAATTGAGTGAAAGTATTTGAATATTCAGTTTTTTTGGTCCCTCCGTGTACTGGAGATGCACATAATAGAAGGATAAAGCGAAGTAGGTTCAGTATGTAAACCATGGTTATTTGGCCTGGTTTTCTTGTTGGTTAGTAGAACTGCCTACTTGTATCAAATGAAACAAAAGAGGGTCAAGTGACTTGTATCTGGGTGCTCTCTGCTGGAGATGAGTGTTTTGTGTTTACACCTTTAAATAGAGAATTCTGGACTTAAGTAAACATGAAATGGAAAAGATCAAAGGTGTCAAACCTAGCTGTCAAACTGACACATGCATGCTCACCCCTGACTGTCTCTTTTCTATTTAAGATCCTCTATTTTTTGTCTTCTGAGATGGTTTGCTTCCTTTTGGAGACCCCTTCCTCCTTTATTATCTATCTATTTTGTTGACTAAATTTAACTAAGCTGTTAAACTGTGATTCCAGCCGTGCTGTTGGCTATCGTTTTGGTCCCCACCTCGGAGAGACAGTTCCAATGCTAATTAACTACTGTACAAGTGCATCTGAAAATGATGAGGAGCTTCGTGAATATAGTCTGCAGGTGTTATATTAATCGGTTGTCTTTTCTACTTTGTCCTTGTTACTTCCCCCTTGGATGCCTGGGTTTTGAAGTATTTTCATTTCCAGGCACTTGAGAGCTTTTTGCTAAGGTGTCCCCGGGATATTTCTTACTACTGTGATGAAATTTTGCACCTCACCCTGGAATATCTTAGCTATGACCCCAACTTCACCGACAATATGGAGGAAGATATTGATGAAGAAATTCTTGATGAAGAGGAAGATGAGTATGTTCACTTATGCTCTGGATTTTGCAAAGACCCAATAGGGTTATATTTGCTAATGTAATCACTTGTAAATTTTTTATCTAGCGAGAGTGCTAATGAATACACTGACGATGAAGATGTCAGTTGGAAGGTTAGAAGAGCTGCTGCCAAATGCTTAGCAGCATTGATAGTTACTCGGCCTGAGATGCTATCAAAGCTGTATGAGCAGGTATGACTAGGAAGTGTGACCTATTTTGGCCTTCTTACTTTAAGCTACTTTATATCTGAAGTTTTGTTATAGTGTTTAAACCTCTATTTATCATTAGATTACTTGAAGTGTGTTGCTCTGATGTAGCTCTGCATTCTTATTGCAGTTGAAATATTTCTAATACTATCCATTTGTCTCGTAATCATAATAAGCTAATATACCAACTCTAACCTTGTGCAGGCTTGTCCAAAGTTGATTGACAGGTTTAAAGAAAGAGAAGAGAATGTTAAGGTAAATTTCAGATGTACTTTGAACTTCCTAAGCGAGTTGGTTTTAATTTTCTAAATACTTGCTTAACAGATGGATGTGTTTAGTACATTCATTGAGCTGTTGCGACAAACGGGCAATGTAACAAAAGGACATACTGATCTGGATGAATCTAGGTAAGATCATCTCTTTGTTACTTTGAATGACCTTGCCTTATTTTGTTTATTCTGAAATCATTCTACTTCATCTGTGAAGACAGTTACTTTGGGAAACACTTTTTTCCTTCAGAAGACTAGAATATAAATATATGCAATTTTTAATGCGATCTTGAGCACAAACAGTTTAGTGCAGAAATAAAGCGATCAGCGAAAGTTGGGGATAACAATAGTTCTAATTTACTCATTAAGCAAAACCAACAAAAAATAAACATTGTCTGCAAAAGGAGATTGAGAATTTTCAAACAAAAGCCTTCTTATTCTTTAGTTGTGCTAGGCAGTTCTCATTCTCTACTTTTGAGGAAGTATGGACTCTTCATTTCAAAATAAGCTAAGACAGTATGGACCTAATCATTTGTAATAATGAGATATTGAGATTCCCATCTGGTATAACCTTTGTTTTCCTTCCTTCTGTTGTGGTATAACAACTGGTTTTTCTCCCCCTCTCAATGGACTGATTTCACTTCTTTTTACCACACCAAACATAACGTGGATTGGGAGATTCCTAATGCTTTACTCCTTACTGGCATAGCCAGTTTGATAGTATCGGCGATGCCAATATTTTTTTTGGATAAGTCAAATAAATTATGATTTCAATGGTAACTTCCATTGTATCATGCAGTCCTAGATGGCTATTGAAGCAAGAAGTGCCCAAGATTGTTAGATCTTTAAATAAGCAGCTTCGGGAAAAATCTGTGAAGACAAAGGTATGTGTCTACTGCTTACTGCCATCTTTGCTGCAGTCTATGTGTTGGCTTTACATTTCATGAGTCTTCCTCTTTTTAGGTTGGCGCCTTTTCAGTTTTGAAAGAACTTGTGGTCGTCCTTCCTGATTGCCTTGCAGAGCACATTGGATCCCTTATTCCTGGAATTGAGAAGGCATTATGTGTAAGTTGACTTTTCGCTGTTTGTGTTTGTACTTTATAATTCGAACTTTCTAGGTTCTTGCTTCTTTTTTTCCTATTAATGTTGTGATTGTTTTGTACAGGACAAGTCTTCCACATCAAATTTAAAGATTGAAGCTCTCATATTTACAAGATTAGTGTTGGCATCACATTCACCTCTTGTTTTCCACCCACATATTAAGGTAAGACATCTAGTTGCTTATCCGCTTAATATAATTGTAGTAAATGAAATACATACCTGGACTGGTGCAAACTAATAAAAGGTTGTTTCTTAGACGCTTGAAAATTTTATGGGAGTCCTACTTCTCTCGTAACAAAGTTAGAAGAGAACTTCGTTCCTTGATTGAGAAATGGTACTAATCATGCATAAATATGATCTTATACCCGGATTGGTGTGTACTTGTAGAACTGTGTCAAAGCTTGTAAATCTCTGGTTGACCTACTTTTCACATAGAAAATGAAAAATAAAATAAAATTTTACTCCTTGATTGAGAAATGGTACTCAGCAGGCATAATAAGATCAACGCAAGGAGCTCATGATATTAAAAAAGAAAAGATAGTCAACACTCAACAGGATTGTTAAGCAGAGTCGTATGGCTTCATTCCTTGACTGATCGATAATGAGATGATCTAATAATGTTATATTTCTTTCGTTGTATTGTGCAAAATCTCTCCTTTTTTTCCCTGTGATTGTGAAAATTTTCTATAATTAATTTTCTCTGTTACAGCCTTCGGATTTAAATGTTCTTATAGGAGCTATCATCTTAGTCTGTATGTCCAAGGATTTTTCTTTGACTATACTTTCTGTTGTGTTAACTAGGCTATATCTAGTCCTGTTATATCTGCTGTTGGTGAACGGTATTACAAGGTTACTGCAGATGCATTAAGAGTTTGTGGTGAGCTTGTGCGGGTATTACGGCCAAATATCGAGGTTAGATTTCCTTACTGTGCCAATCAACAACTTTTTAGCTGTCTGAAACACTGATGATGTTGCCTTTTAGGGTTCCGCTTTTGATTTCAAACCCTATGTTCATCCAATATATAATGCCATAATGGCGCGTTTGACAAACCAAGATCAGGATCAGGTTAGTTGCTTGCTTTTGAGAAATGAGAACTTTCTTATCTAAGTTGATGTTTATGTAACTGTCCTCGACTTCCAGGAGGTTAAGGAGTGTGCAATTTCTTGCATGGGGCGCGTAGTTTCAACATTTGGTGATCACCTGCAAGCTGAATTATCTGCATGTCTTCCAGTTCTCGTGGACCGAATGGGCAATGAAATAACTAGACTGACAGCTGTCAAGGTTTGTTTGTTTAGGAAATGAGCTCTATCTAAATATGTAGGATAGAAAGGGTACCACTTTAATTTTTTATTTCCTTTAAAATAATTCAAGAATTTTAATTATTATAACTCTTCACAAACTATAGCCTATAGGAGCAAAGAAAATGAACAATTAAGCTTTTTGCTCATGAGTTGGTATGACCAGAAAAGAGAAGTACCCCGTATGTAACACATAAAAGACTTCTCCTCCCCTCTACACTCACCATTTCCTAGGCAGGAGTAGGGGTAAGGTTTGCGTGCCCCAGACCCCACTTGTGGGATTTCATTGGGTTTGTTGTTGACCTTTGATCTTCGGTTACCTCCAACATTCTTGATCTTCCCATGGCAAGCGGTTAAAATTGCATGTTGGTTTGGTTACATTGATTTGTATTGGAATTTCCTAGAGTTCATCGCGTATTTGCATTTTGCAGGCTTTTGCTGTCATAGCTGCTTCTCCTTTGCACCTGGATCTTTCATGTGTCATCGAGCAAGTGATTTCTGAGTTAACCGCGTTCTTACGCAAGGTGAAACTAGATGTTCTCAAATGTTAACTTAGAAAAAATTTCACTGCATTTTATATTATGAAGTCTCAACAATTTTGCTACTTTTGGAGAGTAGGCCAATCGGGCTCTCAGACAAGCTACTCTAGGGACCTTGAACACCCTCATCGTAGCTTATGGTGATAAAATTGGATCTGCTGCTTATGAAGTTATTGTTATGGAACTTTCTACACTAATAAGGTTTGAGTTTATGATTAGTTTGGTTGAATAGTTTTCCCATGTTAGATGTTCCTACTACATTTCAGTCCTCGATTGTATCATCAATATATTCTGACTTTCTGAGTATCATTAACATCTTCTGACTTTCTGATTCTTTTGACTTTAGTGACTCAGACTTACACATGACGGCACTTGCGCTGGAGCTTTGCTGTACATTAATGGCTGACAGAAGGTCAAGCGCAAATGTGGGTTTGACTGTGAGAAACAAAGTTCTTCCTCAAGCCTTAACACTAGTGAGAAGTTCACTACTTCAGGGGCAAGCCCTTCTGGTACTTCCTTCTTTCTGTTAGTTTCCATTTTGATCTATTCTGTTTGCTTTACAACACACTTTTTTTTTTGTTGATAAAGACATTACTCACTTTTATTAACATGGCAGGCTCTTCAAAACTTCTTCGCTGCATTGGTTTCCTCTGCCAATACAAGCTTTGATACTCTGCTGGATTCTCTCCTTTCAACTGCTAAACCATCTCCCCAGTCTGGCGGTGTTACCAAACAAGCTTTATTTTCCATTGCTCAATGTGTGGCAGTTCTTTGTCTTGTCGCTGGTGATCAGAAGTGTTCTTCTACTGTAAACATGTTGACAGACAGCCTGAAAGATGATAGTAGTACTAATTCGGTAGGCCCTTTATTTGTTGTTTGTTTGTTTTTTATTTATTTATTTGTATTTTGGTTAAGTTGTTTGTTGATGTTGACTTGTGTGACAATCTCATCTAAAGGCTTGAGCAGTTAGAGATAGTCCACTTCTATAATTACCTAATTGCGTCAACACGCTGCTTCTCACCCTATTCTTTTTCATGGGGCAAGCACGTGAATTTTTTTTTGGTAGTGGGGGGCGGTGAGACATGAATCCAACACCTTTGCCTACTTGGATACCATTTTAAGAAAATACACTTTGGATCTAACTCAATCCCAAAAGTTAGCTCATGATGTGAGGATTACTCGAGACCATACAAGGAAACAATAACCCATTCTTTTACCAAGTATAACAGTCTAATCCACTAGTGATATTATTGTCCATTTTGTGTCAAAGCTTTGCGGGCTTTAAAACGTGTTTCTAGAGTTTCAAAGATTACTTCTTTATATAATACCTAGCATCTCTCCCATGTTTTGCCAATGTGAGGTTTTCTTAGGGTGTTACATACACCCCCAATGTTATCAAAGACGAAAAGCGCAAAAAAGCTCTAAGGTCTGATGGAGCTTTAAGCGCAAAGCGCAAATAAAGTATGAGCTTTAACGAAGAAAGGCGCAAATGGAGAAAAACTACAAATATGTATGTATAGTCCAAGACTAATAACTATAAGCATGAATACCAAATATATGGAGAAAGAAATTGAAGAAAATTTACGATAAAGTGTATATCAATTGTTTAATATCGCCTCTTCGAGATTACGCTCATTGGCAGGAAAAAGTATGCCTCAGAGCCTTCGGCCTTGATGAAAACAATGAAGCGCCCTCTAAGTGAGATGAAGTGCTCAAGATGTTTTGAGCCTCACTTCAGGGCTTAAGCAAGCCTTTAACAACACTAACACCCCCTATAGGGACTTAGTGTTCTTGCTGAGGTTTGCCCCACCATTGCTTGCTTAAGATTGCACTGGATTGACTCTGAAACGATGCAAAAATACTGGGTCTTGGCCCTAACTTAACCCAAAAGCTAGCTTATGAAGTGAGGTTGTCCAAGGCACCCCCATAAAAAACCAATAATATATATATATATATATATATATATATATATATATATATATATATATATATCCTCAACACAGCACATTCTAACAACCCCACACACCTAGGACTGAAGACAGAACAGTGGATATCAACAAGGGTGCCCAACATTAAGAAACACAATAACAGGGTTAGATCAGGCTCTGATGCTATGTTAAGAATGAACCTTGGTAAGCACTCAATGCCAGATAAAGTTTCTGAGCTTGAACTTCCTTTTGAGATAAACTGCGAGATAAGAAAATGAATCTGCCACCGAGCAGTGTAAATTTACGTGACACTGTTTCTTCTGCTTTCTTCAATTGGTTTTAATAACTGTAAGAGAACCCTGCTTTTCTGATTTCATTTATCCTTTGCAGGCCAAGCAACATCTTGCCTTGCTATGCTTAGGGGAAATTGGAAGAAGGAAGGACTTAAGTTCACATGCCCATATCGAAAATATTGTCATTGAGTCCTTCCAATCACCTTTTGAAGAGATAAAGTCAGCTGCCTCTTATGCTCTTGGAAACATTGCTGTGGGTAATCTACCGAAGTATTTACCCTTTATCTTAGACAAAATTGATAATCAGCAGAAGAAGCAGTACCTACTGCTCCATTCTTTGAAAGAGGTATCTGCATTTTGGATGATCTTTTATTTCAGGAATTCTTTTCCCTCTTAGGTAATTGCTTGATTTCTCGTCTTATATTGTAATATGTCCTTGGATAACAGGTCATAGTGAGACAGTCTGTAGATAATGCTGAATTCCAGGACTCAAGTGTGGATAAAATACTTAATTTGCTCTTTAATCATTGTGAAAGTGACGAAGAGGGTGTTCGGAATGTCGTAGCTGAGTGCCTGGGAAAAATTGCACTTATTGAACCTGGCAAACTCGTTCCAGCACTGAAGGTATGATTAATGATATTCTTAGCTGTAGATCATTTTTCTTTGGCCTTATTGTTCTGTCTGCAAAGTTTTTAACTTTATTTTTGGTGTAGGAGCGGATTAGTAACCCAGCTGCATTCACCAGAGCGACTGTCGTAATTGCTGTGAAATATTCCATAGTTGAGCGGCCAGAGAAGATAGATGAAATCTTGTCTCATGAAATTTCATCTTTCTTGATGCTTATTAAGGATAAAGACCGGGTATTCCTAACTTGATATTCAAGGATTTTTGCATTCCAGAAACAATTTTCTGTTGCCTCCCCCCACCCCCACCCCCCTTTTCAGTGGTTGTCTGTTAACTTTACGCTTATTGTGATTCATACTTCTCCTGTTCTCAGTCATATCTGCTGTAGTCTTTCATTATGTTCCACTAATTTAACTCTTCATCCCATGCTTTGTTGATTATGCAGCACGTTAGGCGTGCAGCTGTCCTGGCCTTGAGTACCGCAGCTCATAACAAGCCTAACCTGATAAAGGGCCTTCTACCTGAACTCCTGCCACTTCTATATGATCAGACAATAATTAAGGTGTCAAATATCTCTTTATAAATTAATTATTTTTTTTGCATTTTAGTTGATATTGTATTTAAAGGCACTTGAAACCACAACACCTTAATTTTGGCTACATGTGTTCGTACCTGAGTTTGGCACCATGTACAAACTTACATGCATAGTTTAACTCCGTCTCTTGGTTCTTTGAAATATGTATGTGATGCTTTGCTTGAGCAGTGGGCCCAAGGATAACACTCCATCCTGCTGAATATTCTTTTAGGAGGATAATTGGATGTAACTTATAAAGCAAGAATCTATAGTGCACTGATGAAGCACATCGTCATTTCTTTGTACTTTTACTTCTGTATTTTTACGTATTTGAAGCTAATCATCTGAGTCAGAGATTGAAATTTAGTCTTGGTTAGTGGATGGAATTTAGCGATAGGTTCGTTTCTTCTCCCCACAAGCAAAATGCCATCATATTTCACAATCTCCAGGTAATTGACCAAGACAACCGTTGGATGCTATCAGCATGCTACTAACATAACAGACTATCTAATGTACGTTGGTGTAAATTATTATGTTGAATACATATCCAATGTATGTTGGTGTAAATTAATTATATGAAAACTGTGCCCTCTCTACTTTCTCCAACCAAAAAAGAAAGTGTAGCCAGAGTGTTGTCAATAGGCCTATGGCCAATCTTTATGCACATTCTTGTGAACATGATTAACTTATGGCCTCCTGTTCATAAGGACTAGGATATGTTTGTACCCACTACCCATTTAAAGTCATATATAGTACGGTATTCACCTTATTAGAGGTTTGCTGCTTATGTTTAGCAGCCTCAATTGGCATCCCCTGTTGGTTTTTATACTGTTAAATTCAGAACTCTCCCTTCATCCGTGGACACTTATCTCACAGTTATCAGGAAAATAAGAACCAAGTGAACCTGTACTGATTCTATTGAAGGAAACTTCTAACTCGTATTATTTAGGACGGTATATGTGTATTTGCTGGCATGTAAAGTTGAATTAATTTTATGTGTCATTTTTGAAAGATAATTTAGGACACATCAGTTGTTCAAAATCGTGTGCTCTAATAGTTTTACTAATATCAGTTGATTGGTGTTGTTCTCCATCATGATTATGCTTCTTCCTTGTTGCAGAAAGAATTGATAAGGACGGTTGATCTAGGCCCCTTCAAGCATACAGTTGATGATGGACTTGAACTGAGAAAGGCAGCTTTTGAATGTGTAGACACTTTGTTGGACACATGTCTTGATCAAGTGAATCCCTCATCTTTCATTGTTCCATATCTTCAATCTGGTCTGGATGGTAAGCTGACAGCTTGTGATAGACCTGATTCTTTTTCTGTTATCTTTGTTTTTGTTTTGAAATGTGTTATTCTGGTTCTTGAATGTATATTTATATTGATGTCTGCTAGTTTTCCCTCTGTTTTCTTGGGGGTGGGGGTGGGGAGTGGGGTCATTTAGACAAGTCACTGCTCACATATAAGAATTTTGCTGCTGAACTGAGTCTTTTGCCTCCTCTTCCAGATCATTATGATGTTAAAATGCCATGCCACCTTATCCTTTCTAAACTTGCTGATAAGTGCCCTTCAGCGGTATTAGCAGGTACAACATATTTGCTGCTTTTTTCTAATGAACTAGTTTGCACTGTACTTCTTCAGAAGTTATCCTTACAATATTATTGCTTTGCAGTTCTGGATTCTTTGGTGGATCCTCTGCAGAAAACAATAAATTTCAGACCAAAACAGGATGCTGTCAAGCAAGAAGTTGATCGCAACGAAGACATGATTCGAAGTGCCCTTCGAGCAATTGCATCTTTAAATCGTATCAGGTGAGCATCTTCAGTGTCCTTTAAAATTATAACTACTTTGGTGAGCAGGTTACTGGAATTGAGAACCTACCGCCAAGAAATAAACATGTGAATTAAATTATGAATATAGGTGGATATTACCTTCTTATCCTTTTCATCAATGCTCTTGTTCACTCTGCTGAATGGATTATTGTAGCGTCAATTTTGGAATTTCATGACCAAAATGAAGTAATGTGTCATCGATATTGTACAAGTAGTAGCAAAAAAATTCAGATAGTGGAACTTTTACTCTCCTACTGCTGCGGTGATGCAAGTTCCATTCTGGCTTGATATGCGTATGCATGATAGACAAATATTCTTAATGCTATTTGATACTTCTCTCTTCCCATTTTCTCAATCTTGCTTTGCTTGACCTATGATGTATTCGCCTTTTCTCCCCATCCTTTGCAGTGGAGGAGACTACAGCCACAAGTTCAAGAATCTAATGGGTGAAATTGGGAAGTCACAGACACTCTGGGAGAAGTATTGTTCTATCAGGAATGAGTGACTTTCCCAGCCTTTTTTATCTTTTGGGCTGCAAGTGCAAGAGAGAACTTCCAAACAAGGTTCCTTAGATTTCAGTTGTACAAGTGGGACAAGTATAGTTTTACAGCAAGGAAAGTGAAATGGGGCATTTCTGATAGAAAATGGGCTCGCGGAGAAAGCATATAGGGATGCTAATTGAATCAATGCTACCATGGAATATTTAAAGCACTTTACCTTGTATAGGTTTGGTCTTAGCATTTTGGTTTGTCATATATGCAATGCACATTGTAATTTGGCTCCTTATTTTTGTCTAATTGGTTTTGGGTTCATGGATGTTCATTTGAGTTTTCTTGTGCGGAAGTCTATGAACCTATTCTAGAGTACTTCATGAGATATTTTCCCCTTTTTTGGTATTTACTTAAAGCACCTATTTGTTCAGGTTAAATACTGATAATTTTCTTTTTGGATTCTGTTGTTCTAATACTGTTGAATTTTTACTTAGGGAGTTGATAAAGCACCTGCTACTGTGTATTGTTATGTTTTCCCGCACAAGTGTTTTCAAGAAATATGAGGGGTTTAGTATATAGGAGTGTATTTGCAGTTAGAGTCATATTACAATGGTTTTTAATCTTAAATTAATTGTAATTTGAATTTGGTATCTTTGAGTGATCACTTGGAAGCATTGTCACAATTCTAATAACGAAATGGCGCAAGGAGTTTAGACAAGGATTCGATTCCCAAATTATTATATGTACCGAATTCGTTTTACTTTATATTTCTTAGTTGTAAATAGTTCAGACAATCAAGATTAACGTAAAATTGGTAATATCATCACCATCATACTATGCATACTGTCTTGCTCAATAAAATTTCGATCTTTACTAAATTTCTAGAAAGTAGAGTTGGGAAACTGACTATCCACACCTCATTTGACGATATGAGCATAACCCTTTGTTTCTTTTCTATAGCCAAATGTAGACTTTTGAATAAAATATGATAACAATACTTAACATATACTAAGGGAGTCAAAAGATAGAAATTACAGTCTTCATATTTAGTTGGATTAATGTCAGGATGTTTGTTATACAGAGATTTAAAACAAAAGAGGACGTTGGATTTTTTAAAATGACAAGGAGTACAAAAAGAAAGGGGTCGAAATGCTACCGTTTGAAATTTAAAAGGGTGCAGTGCAACTTTTTAATAAATATAGATACACATATGGGGAACCGCAGGCAAAGCGGCGGAACTGAAAATACCCGAAAGTAGGAATCAAATAGACCCGATTCTGATAAATCTTGTACCCTAGGTTCGAGGGTTTCTTCGACTAACTCTCTCCGGTGTACACCGGGAAATCGAATTTGTTACCGGGAAGTCCTAAAATTGGAAGTAGTTTGATAGAGAAAAAAAGAGAGAAGATGCAAAGCGGTGGAGATGAAGTTAGCATTGAAGAATTGGCTTCGAATCTTTCTACTTATAAAGAACAACTTCTGCAGGTATAAACCCTAATCTTATTCCCTCTGCGCTTTCTAAATTGTAATTTTAGTTTTTTGAATAATCTTTTTCCTTAATTTCATTTAAATATGCCATGTTCAGCTCAAAAGCACTTTACTGTATTGATTATCTTCAAGCTATTGTTTATATAAGCAAAATTCAGAGCTTGTGTGCGCATACACAATTGTATTGGTGTCGAGTTTTAATTTACAGGGAACATTCTGTCATGTCCTTGATAAGAAGATTAGTTTTAGTACGGGTACTAGAACAAAAAGGATTTTGGACGGGGTTGTCTTTTTCTTTTGCTTTTAAAAGATAAAATCCCTAGGTACTACTACTTTTCTGTTGTGTTATAAACTCAACTTTTTGAAGAACGGAATAGCACGACCAGGCTAGTTTTCTTTGCGTGAGTTGAAGGAGCTGCAAAAAATGATAAAGGTAATATACATATGGTTGCCAGCTTGGTGATCCAACCCATATAGATACCACAACTCATGCCCGTGGAACAATTCTTAAAGTCGCATCAAAATGATCTTTGTTTAAGGACAAATTCTCAACCAAAAAAAGGACCTTTGTTTAAGGACAATTTTATGTGATAGGAGGCATAAGAGGTAATTGTCCCAGTTGATGACTGGGCTGTGTCTGATTTTTGGTTGTATGATAGATATTAAGTCGACTTGGAAACATTAGAACATTACGAGATTTCACCGTATTTTAGAAGATTTGACTAGTGCTGTCTGAGGGTGGGACGAGAAGCGAAGTGAATGGTCCCTGTAGGTTTGGCTACAAAGGTTAATGAACTGGTAGCAGTGAAAACTATCAAATGTTATTGCGTTAGAAAGGCCAGGAAACTGGTTTTGCAACCACCAGGACTATACTGTGCAAAGAAGATGCTGATATGTCAATCCTAGTTGCACTTTCTTTCACTTTAAGTAAATCTCATATCTAAACTGTTGCAGCTCCTGCCCTTCAAATTTATAAATTTTCCTTTGCTTATATACCAGGTGCGACAACTGTTACGTGATGAACCACGCAACTCCGAATATGTGGACATGGAGAAAGAGCTTGTTGAGGTGACATTTTACCCTTTTTTTTAGTTCTCTACTTTTCCCCCTTCGTTTCTTTTTGTTAAGTGTTTTCTTAATGAAATCTCCCGTTAGCTTGTTACCACTATCGTTTTTCGTGAGATATTTATTAGTCTCTATGTCCACTAGCACAAAGGGGTAAGTCGTCTTCATAGTTAATTATTAGTTTTTCTATTCTGAATTAATTACTAGTATCTATTTCTTCTCTCTATTTCTTACACGAACATTATATTGCCGATAAACAAGCAGTGTGAAGGAACTATCCGTGACTGAAGAAACATAAGTTAATCATTTGGTTTTGAAGGTGAGGATTTTATTTTGATAGAGTAAATTACCTCAATGGTAGTGAGGGGTGTGGCGATTGTAAAATTTTGGAGCTAGCAACTTTCTCAAGGTGTCCATCACTTTCATGTCTTGATTCAATTGCAGGTCTGCGATATTTGATGGTGGCCAGCATACCTCTATCCCATGATTTCAGATGTCACTCTGTGAATCTAAGTTTGGAATTAAAAAATTAATTTGTTTCTTGGCTTGTGCTAAGCAAATAGTTCTAAACCAGGATAACTTTCTGAAATGCAGGTGATTGCCTTAACGGAAGAGCTCCTTGCAACTGCAAAACAAAGTGAAGATGGGATGGGTACCGGGACCAGTGCTGATGCATCTCATGGTTTTCACCATTCTGGGAATTCTAATGTGGTATATCCTAAAGATTATATTGTTAGAGTTATCGTCCTTTGGTGGATATTGCTCTCCCTATAATTCTTGAAAAGTGTTAGATTTTAATTGGAAAGGATGAAAATTAGCTTTGTGCAGTTAATGATGGTGTATCTAAATTGTTTTCTGGCTGATTTCTACCAAAGACAAAGTTCCCTTCCCCAATGTAAAATAGTAAAATTTGTTGGAATTCCCAACCACTATTTTGGTAAGGAAACCTTTGTGGATGTAATTTTGCAAGGCCTTTTTTTTGGGGGGGGGGGGTGTAAGTTTCTGATGGCAGGGGATCATAGTTCCTTCAGCTTTTTAAGGAATTGGAAGTTGCAAACAATAAGATGTTATCTTAAGGGAAGAAGACTGACATTATTGCTTCAATCATAGTATACTAGATTTATCCTTTTCTTCAACAACAGCAACCATGCTTCAACCCAAGCTATTTGGGGTCAGCTGTATGAATCCTCAATATCATAAATACTCTGTTGGGTCAACGTGGAATATTGGTTTTCTTTCCTTTTGATGGATTATAGATTTATCTACACAGTAAGCACGAGTAATTGCATCTTCATTCTTTTGTACGTGCGTATTACTGATTTTATCCTTTTTTGGTTAATGGCCGTAAATGTTTTGTTGAAAGGCTTCTCTCATTTCACTTTTCATCAATTTATGCACTATACCCCCACAGAGGTGTTCCAAAAAGGAAGAAAGAGAGACAGGGCTGGAACAAAGTCCTTTTTCTTATGTTTGGTTCCTAACATCCTCTTTCCGCAGGAATCAGGGTCAACATTGGACCATGCCGATAAGTTTCTTGTAGGCACTAAAGTACAAGCTGTTTGGAGTGAAGATGGGGAGTGGTGAGTAGAGACTTCTGTGGTGATTGCTCTTTTTTCTTTTCTGTTTTTCAATTTTTGAAGTTTTTATATTCTCTTCAATTATTCTTTACCTTTTCTTTCTCTTTCTTGTTGTTGATTTAGTTGATTTTTCAGGTATGATGCCACCATTCATGCACATACTCCAAATGGCTATTATGTTTGCTATGAGGACTGGGGTAACAAGGAAGAGGTATTGCCTTCTTTTTATGCTTTAATGGAAGTGTTTTGATTGGCTTTAAAGCTCTGCTTCAGTTTTTCTTTTATTTTTTCTTCTCTTTTAAATTCTTTTCCTTTGTCGTTTTTTGTCTAAATGATCTGTGATTTTGTTTGTCCTTCTAGCTAGGCTAGACCATATCTCTTTTCCAGCTTTTCTGTTGTCTTTAGTCTAAACCAAAGTGCCAACAAAGGAAAAAGGAATTAAATTTTATTAGTTTTAGTTCAATAACTTTAATTAATAAAATATATACTTATACATGACGTAATATATATATTTATTGGCTGTATCCTAACACCTTTATCTGCACTCGGATCCATAAACCCGGATCCTAAGTATTAAGTGATGAAGAATTCGACCTCTAGATCCGCACCCGTATACGGTACCCGCACCCAAGTCCGACCAACATAAATATGTTGACGGAAGTATGTAAACTTCACAAGAATCAGTCTGGTGATATGCTTATTCTACTTATTTAGTTGTTAATCGATAAAGAAACTGTGTTTGCAAGGGGGTTGTCCTGTTTGCCATTTGCTTGCCATTTGCTGAATTATCATACTTGGGAGGGATTTTTTCTAAATGTGATTATTTGTATTGAATTGGGGCAAGTTCAATGATATAGTTGTAGGCAAATTACCCCCTACACTTACTATATGAATTTAGAAATTCCCTGATCTGCCACATGGCATAGCAAGTGGTATTAAGTGCACTATGGCGTTTGAGAGAGCTCTCAAACAGCAAAAACAGGCCCCCAAATAAATATCCCCAACTGCTATAATCCCTTTTCTTCCTATTTTTAACGTCCTCCATTGGAGCCAAACTCAAGTTCATGCCTTTCCCTATAGTTCTTGATTTTCTTCTTTAATAATTAAATTACTTAGTCCTATTTTCAGATTTCTGTCCTATTTTTCTTCATCATACATCACATTAAAGATGAACATACTTTGTAGATGTGGGTATCCAACATGTTTAATTTTTTTTTGGTCAAATGCTAATCCCGACCGGAGATTTCTTGGATGGAGAAACTATAAAGTATGAATATAGTGAGATTAGTGCTATTTAGAAGGTTTAATTTTAGTATATTTTTGTTGGGTTTGTTATATATATTTTCTTCTTGTTTCTAATTTTCGTCCATTGTCACAGGTTAAAGGTCGATTAGCTTATAAATGTTTCGAGTGGTATGATCCATAATCTCCGGAACAAGCAAGCAACCACACTTGGAATCCTTTTCACTAGATTGGAAGCCACCCACACTGATTCAACTCCAAATCTAACTAAATAAAACTGGAAAATCACCTAAAACCGTTTATCATAAATTTCTACAATAGTACCCTAAGATTTCTAAGTAAATCGAAAGGAAATCTTAGGGAAAATGGGGGAAACATTAAGAGGATTTGAGAGAAAGTTCGAGAGAGAGAGAGTGGGGAGAGGAGTACTGACTTTTTTCTTTGGAGAAATATGATAAACTATTCCTAATGTTTTAATTTAATTCATTTTCTTTCTTTTGATTTATGTATATAAAATAAAATAATATTTTCTTTGTCCTACATGGAGTAAAATTTCCAACTTGGACAGCGCTTGTATGCACTGAATTAAGCTATACGAGCTCAGGGGGTTTCTAAACTCATATAATCAAGTGTAGGGAGGTAATTAGGACTGGGCATAGTTCAGGGAGGACACTCATAATCTGAGCCAAGTTTAAGGGTGGTTTAAGGTATTTTGCCTATTCATTTTTAACAATTTTTAAAAGCAGTTAAATAAGGAATGATAATGTTGTTTTTGTTGTTGTTGTTGTTGTTGTTGTTATTATTATTATTATTATTATTATTATTAGTAGTTTGTTATAAAAAGGCAGTTATTTGGTGATCAACCAAGGGTTAAAATCTCTCGTTGTCTTGAAAATTGAGCATAGGTATTGGGGACTGTTAATTTAACTATGTAATCACAAAGTAAGGATTGAGCTGTGTCAATTTTGCTTCTTTAGGTGTGTGCAGTTGTTGTGGTTGCCGACTTCCAGGTTCTACTGCCATCGTGACTGCTGCTTTTCATAAAGTCTGTTTTCGGGTTATGAATTTGGTTTAGTTCTCGTATTGAAACTAAGAAAGGATTGCTTCCCTTTTTGGTAATTCTTAATAGTTCTGTTCTAGCCTTCTAGGCCGCTCTGGATTATAGCATATTTTAAATTGCTGCTCTTGTTTTTCCTCTGATATACTAATGCAAAAGGACAATGTGTCAAGTATTAGTGTAGTAGTAGCGTGTTATAAGATTTGAAGAATAATCGTTTCAGTGTATTGCATACATGTATATATAGACGTTGAAATGAAAGTACAGTGAGATGTGTGTTAATGCCAATATCATACTGTCACACACACATAAATACACAGACACGGTTTTTGTGTGTGTGTGTGTGTGTGCATCTAAAGATGTTTGTGTACTTCCTGTTTTCTTTTTCTGTTACTTTTTGGTTCTACTTTTATTTTTATTCATTAAGTGTTGGAGTTATTTTAGATTAGTGTAACATCCACTTGTAATTTCAGGTGGATCATGCTAATATAAGACCACTTCAAGAGGGACCTGTCAACCCTTTGGTTGAAGCAGAAAAGATAGCTGAGGCCACAAAACAAGCTCTCAAACGAAAGATAGCTCAAGCTGCAGCTAGTGATGTCCAATCACGGAGTTTGCCAGCAAAGCTTCTCATTGATCCTAATGATCCAGAAGATGTGGTATGTTGAATGTTAATTTTAGGGTTGTCTGTTGTCTTTTGCCTAATAATTTACTTCAGAAATATGATTGGGGGTGAAGGTCTGAATCTTGGGTTGATAGATAGGACAGGCTGTTTGTTGGGATCTATTTTGCTTAAAGTAGGCCTAATTTTCTTGAGGTTAGCTCTGCACCATCTGCGGGCTGGGCTAGGTACTATAGTCTCAAAGCAGTTTCAAGTAGTCCAACATAATGAAAGTAAAAGTTAAAAGGCTTCATTAAAGCAGGGACTAATTGTCTTTTGTGCGTGGTGACTAATCCACCTTTACTTGCTTTCACCTCTTGCCTTCTGTTGTTTCTTTATTTGCAAAAAAATGTCTTTTTTATTTTATTTTCATCCCTGCTAATGACCTCATCTTTATTCTTCATAGAAAGCTGCCAAACGTAAAAAGATTCATGCTTTCAAGTCTAAGATGCGGATTGAGCAACTTGAGGTTGCTCAAAACAAGAGGCAAAACGCTTGGCAGCAATTTCAATCAACTAAAGGTCAGACTAAGAAGGTATGCTGGTCACTTATTCTCAGGTTGATAACCTCATGTATGAATCACAATTTAAAGAGATTGTGCCTACTGTATAATATGATGATTGCTCTTTCTATTGTATTTCTCACTTCTATCTTATCAAAAAAATTATATTTCTCACTAGAATCACATGCTTATGTTCATAAGCGACTGTATAATTTTACTTGTGTTTGTAAAAATCTGCATTTATTTGCAAAGTACTTCACATTGCTATTGGATATCTTATCCTGTAGTAGTCTTCGTTATTCATAGTCATGTTTGGTCTTAAAGTAGTAGCCAGATCTGCGTGGCACAACCACTTATATCATTTTATTATTTCTAAAGCCTTTTAAGCTGCTGATATCTTATGCATTGCTAATATTATTAATTGTATTTCAGGTGGGATTTTTCTCTGGTCGAAAGCGTGAGAGTATCTTCAAGTCTCCAGAAGATCCTCATGGTAAGGTTGGTGTAACCGGAAGTGGCAAAGGTTTGACAGATTTTCAGAGAAGGGAAAAACATTTGCATCTAAAAGGCGCAAATGCTGAGGCTTCTGATGAATAGATGCTGGTCCTCCCCATAGTTTTGCAAGACCATTGTCCATCTGCTGCCTAAGTTTAGAAGGTGTCCTACCTATATGTAAACAGATGTTCCTCCCCAATTTCGTTAACGTAATGCTGCATAGTAGGACTATAGTGTTTATTCTCTTTATATAAATCCTACGTTGGAAGAGCATGATTTTATGGATAAAAAATCAACCTCTGACGAATCTTAACTCTGATACCCCTTTGGATATATTCTTATCTACCTGGGCCTTGATTCTTCTTGAGCTATTTTGGACAGTCAGATGGCAGCTTGTAAGCTTTTATCTACTTCATCCATTAAGGAACTGTGGTCAATAGAACACACTTACATGGGAATGGTAGAGTAGAAAATGACTTCATAAAACGTACTTCCATCTACATCTAGGCTAGGTTTATCCATTCCATCAAAGAAAAGAGAACGATAGTAGTAATTGAAAGAATTAAGTCATATCAATAACCATAAATGATCCCTTATAGTAATATTGACTGCAAAACAATTAATCTATTTTATATATAATGATGGTATACATAATTTTTGCATTATCTGTATAATTTAATTAGTTGTAGATGATATCCGGCCTTATTTTTATAGGGTTATTAAGCCCATTTTTTATGAACCATCAACTGTAGTTATCTTTTTTATCACCAGGTTGTGTAAAAAAAGGTAAGACACTGTTACACTTCCGAACTTAAACTCATTCACATAATTGTCATGGCGGCGTCTTCAACAATAAGAGCTCGTTTTCCTCCTTGATTTCCAGTAAATTGTGCAGGTCAGCCTTGTATTTGCCGTTGAATATAAGTTGTTTCAGCAACTGATTCTACTCGACAAGTTCCTTTATTTCACAAGCTGTAAAATGCCCTTAATTTGATGGTGACACTTAATGCAATAAATCATATTATACTAAAAGTAGAAAGCTCCTAACGTCAAAGTTGTATTACCAAAATAGCCATAAAAATTAAATGCCAATTTTATCCTCAATAAAATATACTACTTTATAAAATTTCTGTACGAAAATGTAAATATAAAAGCTAGCCTAATAAATTCATTAAGCTACTAAACTTCTTTGCATGTGCAACGCATATGAGCACTGAAAATACAAAGACTAATAAAGTTACGTGGGTAAACATTGATTATTGCAATCTTTAAGGAATATAATTGCTAATTTAATATGATTATCGATGGTGAGTCATATAAAAAGTCTATCTTAAACTTTATACTCCCTCCGTTCACTTTTACTTGTTATGTATATTAAAAATTAGATTTTTATTTTTACTTGTCACTTTACGCGAGAAGACAAATTTTTTTCTCTGTTACACTCACAGTATTTATTACTCATTTCAAATTATTTTCTTAAATCCAATAAAATATGCATCAATTAATATGAGTATCATGGTAAATTATGTACTTCATTTATTATTTCTTAAGGAGCGTGAAAAGTTAAAACGTACCAAGTACAAGTGAACGGAGAGAGTATAATGAGGAAATAGAAGCTTAACAGACTCAAAATCTCTTCTCCTCCTCCATTCTTGAAACTACCTTCAGTGACGACCGTCTCCTCTTACAGGTTATCTGAATGCATGTTTTAGGATTGGTCTACAAGATACATATAGAGTGAAGAAAAGCCAATAATGTATGATTTCTGAATCTCCTTATAATTAAGTATTTTTAGCTCCTCACCGCATACAGGACCTCTCTTGCAAACTATAGCAGATTAACCCTCTGAAAACTGTACCTATTATAGATTTAAAAGTAATTTTTTAATTGATCAAATAAATTTAATTTTCAATAAATGATAAAAACAAGCAACAAAAAATAAAAATATTTTAGTTTACTATTTTTATGTTCAGATGTTAATTTTAGCTAAATCACTTATCTAAACCTTAGATTTCTTCATCTTATCTTTATTCATTTGTCTTTTTCCCCTCCTTTCTCAAAAAAAGTTTTAACATGTTTATGTATATGCAAAACGCATTCTTTAAGAGATCAATGAAAAATAAGATGAAATAAGTAAGTCAAAAGTATTAAGTCATCTCATAAATTCTAAAATAACAAAAATTCAAAAGAGAAATATATTGTGTATATATATATACTTCATATAATAATAGACAAGGGTACAACATGCAAGGCACGTTCCAGGACTAACTGTTGTACAAAAAGTAATATAAATTGTATTATTAAAAACTTTGGCCTATTCGATTGGTGAATACACGTAGATTCCACTTCTCTTTAGCAAACTCACGTGTAGCAATTATACAACATTAATTTGGGTCTTCTCTAATATTTTCTTTCACCTCCCCTGGGATTTTCCTTCGCTACTCCTTTCCTACTTGGAAGTACCATCTCTCCGTTTGGTGAGTTTTCCACATGTTTTCTGCGCTTATCTCTCTTCGTTAGTTTTTTAGTATCAAATGCTCTGTATTATGTGCTTTTAGTTTTACTATTGTATTCCTACACAACTAATGCATATATCCACGAATGTGTAAATATTGTATAAATTGCCTTCTCTTCCCTTTGGCTACTGATTCTCTTGCTTTGCTTTGGTAAGTGATATAATTATTTTCGCTTCTGTCATGGAGACTTTAGGAGTGCAAATAGTTATGGAGTCTATGCATATACTAATATATGATGTAAGTTAGCCGAGTTTCTATTACATTGAGATGTATGTTCTATGTGTGATTGAAAGATTATATCATTTCTTACAATCCTTCCTCCTAATTTCCTACACTAATGAGTGCCGACTTGACCTTCTATAGGAGGATGAGTTCAACCTTACATCTCTCTTGCTATTAGAATGTAATAGGTGTATGCTGCAATTTTGGAAACGACATGAGTGGTAATAGTTCCTACACGAGAGTGCTAATTTGGTTTCTTTATGTTTATCCGTGAACAATTTTTGCGTTTTCTACTCATGGTATTATTTATATTAGAAAAAGAAGTTTATTGTCTTGGGATTTTTCTCAATCATTTCCATATGAACCGAGTCTCTATTGGACCGTGCATGCCTAAATCTGATTTGAAATAGGATGGAAGTAGTTTGGTTGAGTATCAGAGTTTTGATTTTGAACAATTAGTGAAAGTATGCAGTGAAGTTCAGATATGACTTCGGTTTGTAATGTGCTCCTTTATCTTTTGGTATTTTGAGAATATTTTTAACTTCGAAGTTTTCACGACCCAAAATCCCATCACAGGCATCGCGATGGCACCTAATCTCTAAGACTAGGTAAGCCGATTACAATTATATTTCAAGCCATTTGTTTTAATTTTTTTTTATATACCAAGAGCGGAAATAATTACAAATATAACAACCTCCCAAGAATGATAGTACTGAGTCATGAATTCTAACTGAATACATAGAATGATCACGAGGACCGATATTGTTTGATTAAAAATTAACAGTACAATAAAATAAAAAGACTCAAAGGGACTGCGACGACCAAGTAGCTCTACCTTGAATTCTTACGGTCCCGCTTTAACTCTGCTCAAGTCCGATACCTCCAATACCTGGCTCTGCACAAAAATATGCAGAAGTGTAGTATGAGTACACCACGGTCGGTACCCAATAAGTATCACGACTAACCTCAGTGGAGTAGAGACGAGGTACAATCAAGACACTCACTAGTCTAATAACCTGTGCAATATAATATAGAAAATAATACCGGAAAATAACTAGCAATGATAACAAGAACATCATAATTATTGCTCAGACGAATAATAAATACAAATACACCCAATTAAATCAAATTCTTCAAATAAATGTCCTTCACATATAATTCTACCAAATAACTCTTTTTCAAATATAATTTTCCTCAAATAAATATCTTTCAAATACAATTCTTTCATATAATACTTTCTAAATAAAAATCCTTCCAAATAAATATTTTGAATATAATGCTTCAATTAAAAAGTCACCATGTGACACCCCATTTCATAATCATAAAAATACGGGTCTCAGCCCATTTTCATATTTTTCATAAACACGGGTCTCAGCCCATTTTTCATATCTCCACGGCACTTCGTGCCCATAATTAAATCATCAAATTTTTCCGGCATCTCGTGCCCTCATTTCATATCTCAACTGCACGGCCAACTTACGTGCCAATATCCTCAATGTATATAAGATCCACATGATCAATTTATTTTTCAATAAAGTAAGGTTAAAATCTTTAAATCAAGTAAGAAATCAATAAATGAATGAATTTATTTTAGGATCGTTTGGGTGAAGAAAATAATATTTTAATTAAAATAAAACATCAGATAAACTACTGATTTGGATATAAAATTTATTAAATTAAAACATACTAGAAATTTTCTTTTATTTAAAATAACTCAATCATAAAAAACAAGTAAAACCCAAAAATACAAATCCTTAAAGTCTCCTACGAAAAAGTCGAGTTCAACACAATACATCAAGAAATACAAAACACTTAATATTAAGTGAAATAATACATCACGGAAAACATAAGAATTTACAAATTTCGGAAAATTAAAATAACCAAAGGCAAGTGCAGCCATAGAGAAATATCAACAAAAGGGCACTCCCGAGGTACCGCCTCGTAGTCTCAAATCATAAATAAATTCACAATATCTCATTTCTTTATATCACCGTGGGAGCCTTCACATTTAATTTTTTAAAGAAATTATTTTTTCCGAAATAGCATCCCGCGTTTTTAGCCAACCTTATCACACCACATGATTTCTAGTAGTTCCTCTACTAGCTACGTGTTACAAGCCACCCTTATATCACCGCTTGCGTTTCAACACCCTGACCTTATATCACCGCATGACTTCTAGTAGTTCCCCTACTAGCCACGCGTTTCAAGCCACCCTTATCTCACCGCATGCGTATCAATATCATAATATTTCATAAATCGCACCTCAAGTGCCCAAATATCACAACATAATACAACTTGCACCTCAAGTGCCCAAATATTATAACATATCACAAATTGTACATCAAGTACTCAAATATTACAACATATCACAAATTGCACATAAAGTGCTCAAATCTTACAACATATCACAAATTGCACATCAAGTGCTCAAATATTACAACATATTACAAATTGCACATCAAGTGCTCAAATATTATAACTTTTCACAGAAATCAACAATACATTATTTTTTCACAATAAGGAGCCCACGACTCGATCATAATGTGTACAACATCTTAACAAAATGTTCGGGAGTGAACAACTCAACCGAATAATATTTCACAATTTGGCACTTTGCCTCAATATGATTCACGTCCTTTTTAATTCAATACCAAATTTTCAACAACGTGAATTGAAAAGTAATTCATCAAGGAACACCTCTTTTTAAATCACAACTTCAAGAAATAAATAGATTTATTCATCTTATTAACTAAATTTTCCATTTAAATTATCTATATGTAAAATCAATAATGAAAGTTTTTTTCATAAAAATGGCAACTCAAACAAACACAGAGTTCACGTAAAATTCAAGTGACAATCACACCAAATTATTATATAAAAATAACCTCGGCAAACAAGGAATGAGGCATGACAAATAAGGGAATTAATAAGTTACAACAAATTTTTAATTTAATACTTAAGGGCGTTTACGAATTTCAATCGATATAATATGCACATATAAACCAAGTACGTGCTCGTCATCTCGCGTATGGTTTTCAATTACACAATTTTCATATAAGACTCAATGCCTAAGGGGTAATTTCTCCCACTCAAGGTGTAATGACCCAACCAGTCATTTTAACTTTTAGAATCCTGTTTTCTAAAATAAAACTTTCAGTATGTGCTTGTAATGATTTATGACTTGCGGGGATGGTTGATTCGGGATTTGGAAGTGTTTGGGGTGAAACCGAAACACTTTGTTCCTTAAGTTGGCCTTAAAGTGCTAAGTTTGACTTCGGTGAACATTTTGAGAAAATGACCCCGAAATAGAATTTTGATGATTCCAACTGTTTCATATGGTGATTTTGGACTTAGGAGCCTATTCGGAACCTTATTTGGAAGTTCGTAGTTAAATTAGGCTTGAAATGGCTAAAAATAAGAATTTAAGTTTGGAAGTTTGACCGATGAGTTGACTTTTTGATACCGGAGTCGGAATCTAGTTTCGAAAATATTTATAGCTATGTTATGTCATTTATGACTTGTGTGTAAAATTTGAGGTCAATCGGAGTTGATTTTATAGGTTCCGACATCGAATGTAGAAGTTGAAAACTCTTAGTTTCATTAAACTTGAATTGGGGTATGATTCATGATTTTAGCGTTGTTTGATGTGATTTAGAGGTTTGAGTAAGTTCGTATGATATTTTAGGACTTGTTGGTATATTTGGTTGAGGTCCCGAGGGCCTCGGGTGAGTTTCAGATGGTTAACGGATCATAAGTTGGACTTAAAAAGCTGCTGCAATTTTTTCTTCTGCTGTATATTCTGGGCTGTGATCGAGCCCCAGATCAAATCCAGTTACCGAGCCCCAGATCGAACCCAGAAATCGAGCCCATGATCGAGGCCTGAGTCGAAGCCAGGGACGAGGCTCGGTATCAAAGCCACGATTGAAGGTCCAGCTCGAGGGCCATGATCGAAAGCAATGCTCAAGGGCCAGGATCAAGACCCAAGATCGAACTTGATCGAGGCCATGACCGAGTCCCAGGCTCGAGGCCTGATCGAGGCCATGACCGAAACCCATGCTCGAGGGCCACGATCGAGGCCCAATTTCCGAAGGCTGCCTGAGCAGTTTATAAAAGAGGACATTCATCTCATTTGCCATTTTTGACGAACTTGAGCTTGAGCAGAGCCGACTTTTGTCAGTTTTTCAAGGGCAAAACGTTGGGGTAAGTGATTCTAACTCGGATTTGGTCTACATATATAAGTATATCATTGTTTTCACCATAAATTAGTGTTTTGAGATTTAAATTATGGAAATTTTTATTAATCTCATAAAAATGATTTTTTTTGAGATTTCGGTATCGATTCGGAGTCGGATTTGAGTGAAACTTGTATGGTTGGACTCGTAATTGAATGGGTTATCGGATTTTGTAACTTTTTCCGAATTCCGAGACGTGGGCCCCACGGACAAAATTTTAATTAATTTCGGGATTTTTATTTAAAATGTAGTATTTTCTTATAGAATTGATTCCTACAATTTTTAGTGATTGTATCGAATTATTTTGGCTACATTCGAGCCAGACAGAGTTGGACAATAGTGGAAAAGGCCTTATAGTGGAATAAATTGGAGCAAGACGAGGTAAGTCTCTTGTCTAATCTTGTGAGGGGGAAATTACCTCATAGGTGATTAAAATTAAATAATTATTGCTAATTGTGGGGGCTACGTACACACGAGGTGATGAGAGTCCATGCGTAGCTACTATTAATGCTAAAGTCCGGGCAGTTTAGGACTCAAAGCATGCATTACTTATGTAAATAGTATTCTTTGATTAATTAATATTAATTGATATATATGAATATATTGTGAATTGTTAGATAAAGATATTAAAGGATGGAAATCTCATAGGCTTGATTTTCTGTTTAAATCAATTAATTGTTAAAAGAAATTATTCTCCTCCCGAATTTATCTTATAATAAATATACTCTCCTTTTGGAGGCACATAAGAAAATGTCCTCCTTTCTTGTGGAGCGGGCCGAACGCCTCGGCAGGATAGATGCATCTATGGACCGCGCCGCACGTCTCTTGACAGTGTACACGACACTCTGGATCGGGCCGTACGTCCTCGGCAGAAATCGTGCTTAATAATAATAATTACACGATACTTTAATAATTTATTTCAGCTTGTGAAGCTAATTAATAAATTGAAAAAAAATCTTTGGAATTTAATGAATTATTATTCTTGCTTGTTTAGGAATTAATTGTTTCTCCTGTAAATGAGATTTAATTGATAAATTGGAATTTATTTGAATTGAAGGAATTTAATTAATATATTGAGAATTGTTACATTTGAAGGAATTTGATTATTTCCGTTGATTAAATAAATTTTTGTAAATTCTGTAAATCATGCTGATTTAAAAATCCTAGTTTTATTTCAGTTATTATTATTGACCCATAGTGAGTGTCAAAGTCGGCCATCTCGTCTCTACCACTTCGAGATTAGGCTTGATACTTACTAGGTACACGTTGTTTACGTACTCATACTACACTTGTTGCACTTTTTGTGTAGGATCTGAGACAGGTACTAGTGGAGGACTTATCATCACATACCCACGTCATCCCGAGGCATAGTGGTGAGCTGTCTTTCTGAGCCGTTCTGCAGCTACCAGTGTCTCTTCTTATATTTACATTCTGTCTATTTCATTTCAAACAGTATTTGAAGTTTTGTATAATTTACTAGATGCTCATGCACTTGTGACACCAGGTCTTGGCACACACACATTGGTAGAGTTTGGGTTTATATTTTTTTGGTTTTAAATTTTATCAATGTATGCTTAATTTATTAGATGGCTTGCCTAGCTGTAGTGTTGGGCGCCATCACGACCTATAGGTGAAATTGGGTCGTGACAACATGGTATCAAAACACTAGGTTCACGTAGGTTTCATAAGTTATGAGAAGACCTAATAGAGTGTTACGGATCGGTACAGAGACGTGTGTACTTATCTTCGAGAGGCTATAGGGTGTTAGGAAATTACCTTTCTTCACATTCCATCGTGCAATTAATGTAGCACTAAAAACAAAAATCCTTCTCTTATTTTCTCACAGATGGTGAGAACGCGCTAGAATGAAGTTCCAGACCTGGGAAGAGCTACTCCCCCAGTTGCTAGAGGCCGAGGCAGAGGCCGAGGGAGGGCTCCAACCCATGGTAGAGGGCGAGGACGTCCCAGGACTATTACGGTTATGCCGCCAGTGGATCCAGCAGAGAATCCCATTATTGAAGAGTAGGGTGAGGTACCTGTGGCAGAGCCAGCTCCGGTGGACTTTACATCTGCACTGGGATTTCAGGATGTCATGGGTCGTATGCTATGATTCATGGACAATATGACTCAGGCCGGTTTATTTCTGGCAGACCCAGCCATATCTCAGGCGGGCGGGGGAGCACAGACCCCTACCGCGCAGGCTCATGGACAGGCAGCTGCTGTATATCAGACCCAGGGTGCACTACCCGTGGGTGCAGCCCAGCCAGTGGAAGCAGCTACACCTGAGCCCAGGCCAGCTGTAGCCGCCGATCCTCAGAAACTATTGGACAGATGGACTAGACTACATCCTCCTGTCTTCGGGGGTGAGCGACATGAGGATCCACAGGATTTCATTGATCGTTGCAGGGATAGACTGTACAACATGAGGATATTGGAATCCCATGGGGGTTGATTTCGCTACTTTTCAGCTAGAGGGTAGAGCCCGTAGATGGTGGCAGTCTTATGCTCTTGGCAGACCAGCAGATTCTCCTCTCATGACTTGGGACAGGTTCACCCGTATCTTCTTGGACAGGTATATTCCACCCTCCCAGAGGGAAGAGTTGCGGTTTCAGTTTGAGCAGCTCCAGCAGGGTCAGATGTTAGTGACTGATTATGAGGCGAGGTTTTCTGAATTATCTCTCCATGCACTAATGATACTCTCTACTGAGGCAGAGAGAGTGCAAAGGTTTGTAGCTGGTTTACATACTGGTATTCAGTCCACTATGGCTCGAGAGGTTGAGATGGGTACTTCTTATGAGCGAGTTATGGAGATAGCCCGGAGGATTGAAGGTGTACGTCAGCAGAGCCGAGAGCAGATTATGAGAGATAAGCGGTTCAGGTACTCTCGAGAGTTCAGAGGTGCTCCCTCCGGGGGCAGAGGTCAGTTCGTGAGGGGGCAGTCCAGCAGACCCCCATATCCAGCACCATCACCTCCTCAAGGTGCTCCAGTGCGACCTTATCTCAGTGTTATCCCAGAGAGTTCTTACCGCCCACCAGCTATTCAGGGTCTTCCCAGTGGGTATTCACGTCCCCAGGGCCAGACACTTAGTCAGCAGCCCATCGCACCGAAGAGTTGTTACGAGTGTAGGGATCCCAGTCACATGCGTAGGTTTTGCCCCAGGCTTCGGGGTAGACCAGTACAACAAGGTCAGCAGCCTATGCTTACCGGACCAGTTGCTCCACCAGTAGTCCGACCACCCAGAGGTGGAGGACAGGTGGGTAGGGGCCGTCCTAGAGGTAGAGGTCAGCCAGGCGGAGGCCAGACAATTGGCGCTCCAGCTTGGTTCTATGCTTTTCCGGCTAGACTAGATACAGAGGCCTCAGATGCCGTGATTACAGGTATTATTTCTGTTTGTGGCAAAGATTCCTCAGTATTATTTGATCCAGGATCTACGTATTCATATGTTTCATCTCTATTTGCTCCATTCTTGGGTGTTTCTCGTGAGTCCTTGAGTACTCCTGTTTATGTGTCCACTCCTGTGGGCGATTTTGTTATTGTGAACCGGATCTACCGGTCCTGTATTATTACATTCTGTGGTTATGAAACTAGAGCAGATCTCCTATTGCTTGAGATAACCGATTTTGAAATTATTCTGGGCATGGACTGGTTATCTCCATATCATGCTATTCTAGATTGTCATGCCAAGACTGTTACCTTGGCTATTCCAGCATTGCCTAAGCTGGAGTGGAAGGGTTCGCCTGTTAGTTCATTTAATCAAGTTATTTCTTTTATAAAGGCTCAACATATGGTTGAGAAGGGTTGTTTGGCTTATTTATCCTATGTTCGGGATACTACTGCAGAGACTCAGGCTATTGATTCAGTGCCTGTAGTTCGGGAGTTCCCAGATGTATTTCCATCAGATCTTCCAGGTATGCCACCTGATCGTGATATTGATTTCTGTATTGACTTGGCTTCAGATACCCAGCCTATATCTATCCCACCGTATCGTATGGCTCCGAAAGAGTTGAAAGAATTGAAAGAACAACTTGAAGAGTTACTAGCCAAAGGGTTCATCATACCGAGTGTATCGCCTTGGGGTGCACCAGTATTATTTGTGAAAAAGAAGGATGGAACAATGCGTATGTGTATTGTTTATCGCCAATTGAACAAAGTCACTATTAAGAACAAGTACCCGTTGCCGCGTATTGATGATCTATTTGACCAGTTGCAGGGTGCTAGGGTATTCTCTAAAATCGACTTGAGGTCGGGGTACCATCAGTTGAAGATTCGGGATTCGGATGTTCCGAAGACTGCTTTTCGGACTAGATATGGTCATTATGAGTTTCTGGTGATGTCCTTCGGTTTAACTAATGCCCTGACAGTGTTTATGGATCTGATGAACAGGGTATTCATGCCATATATTGATTTGTTTGTCATTGTCTTCATTGATGACATATTAATCTATTCACGTAGTAAGGAGGAACATGAGCAGCATATGCGAGTAGTGCTTCAGACATTGCGGGAACAAAAGCTATATGCTAAGTTCTCTAAATGTGAGTTTTGGCTAGAGTCTGTAGCATTTTTGGGACATATTGTATCGGGTGAAGGTATTAAAGTTGATCCCAAAAAGATTGAGGCAGTTCATAATTGGCATCGTCCCACTTCGGCGACTGAGATTAGGAGTTTTCTGGGTTTAGCAGGTTATTATCGTCGGTTCGTGGAAGGTTTTTCATCTATTGCAGCACATTTGACCAACTTAACCCAGAAGGGTGTTCAGTTCCGATGGTCCGATGATTGTGAGTCAAGCTTTCAGAAGCTCAAGACAGCACTGACTACAGCACCCGTGTTAGTGTTACCATCTGGTTCGGGAATATATACAGTGTATTGCGATGCGTCACGTGTTGGCTTGGGTTGTGTATTGATGCAGGAAAGGAGAGTTATTGCATTGCTTCACGTCAGCTGAATCCCCACGAGAAGAATTATCCAGTACATGATTTGGAGTTAGCTGCGATTGTTCACGCTCTAAAGATTTGGAGGCATTATCTTTATGGGGTGTCTTGTGAAGTTTACACTGATCGTCGCAGTTTGCAGCATTTGTTCATGCAGAGGGATCTAAATTTGAGGCAGCGCAGATGGCTGTAGTTACTAAAAGATTATGATATTACTATCTTGTATCATCCGGGAAAAGTAAATGTGGTTGCAGATGCCTTGAGCAGGAAGGCGGAGAGTATGGGTAGTTTGGCTTTCATTTCAGTAGAGGAAAGGCCATTAGCCTCGGATATTCAGTCCTTGGCTAACAAACTTGTGAGGCTGGATATTTCAGAGCCCAGCCGAGTTCTTGCATGTGTGGTGGCCCAATCTTCACTATTTGAGCAGATCAAGGCTCGCCAGTATGATGACCCATACTTGATGGTTCTTCGTGAAACGGTACTACGAGGTGGTGCCAAGGAAGTTACTATTAGAGTGGATGGTGTTCTGCGACTCCAGGATCGTCTATATGTTCCTAATGTGGATGGACTGAGGAAAAAGATCCTGGAAGAGGCACACAGTTCTCGATATTCTATTCATCCAGGTGCTACTAAGATGTATCGTAACTTGAGGCAATATTATTGGTGGCGACAAATGAAAAAGGACATAGTTGAGCATGTATCTACGTGTCTAAATTGCCAGCAAGTTAAATATGAGCACCAGAGGCCAGGTGGCCTACTTCAGCAGATGATTATACCAGAGTGGAAATGGGAACAGATTACTATGGACTTTGTAGTTGGGTTGCCGCGGACCTTGAGGAAGTTTGATGCAGTTGGGGTCATTGTTGACAGGTTGACTAAGTCGGCACATTTTATTCCTGTTGTGACTACGTATACTTCAGAAAGGTTGGCTCATATTTATATTTAGGAGATAGTTCGGTTGCACGGTGTGCCAATTTCCATCATATCAGATAGAGACCCTCAGTTTACTTCACATTTCTGGAGAGCAGTACATAGTGAATTAGGGACCCGTGTAGAGCTCAGCACAACCTTTCATCCGCAGATCGATGGACAGTCAGAGAGGACAATTCATATTTTGGAGGATATGCTCAGGGCATGTGTGATCGACTTTGGAGGTTAGTGGGATCGTTTCCTGCCTTTGGCCGAGTTTGCTTATAATAACAGTTACCAATCCAGCATCTAGATGGCTCCATTTGATGCTTTATATGGTCGGTGATGTCGTTCACCTATCGGATGGTTTGATCCAGGTGAGGCTAAATTATATGGTACCGATTTGGTAAGGGATGCCTTGGAAAAGGTAAAGTTGATTCAGGAGCGACTTCGTACAGCACAGTCCAGACAAAAGAGTTACGCGGATCAGAAAGCGCGTGATATATCATTTATGGTAGGTGAAAAAATTCTCTTGAAGGTTTCGCCGATGAAGGGAATTATGAGATTCGGGAAGAAGGGCAAGTTGAGCCCAAGGTTTATAGGCCTATTTGAGATGTTGAAACGAGTTGGGGAGGTTGCTTATGAACTTGCATTGCCGACCAGCCTATCGGGAATTCATCTGGTTTTCCACGTATCTATGCTCCGTAAGTATCATGCCGACCTATCACATGTGTTAGACTTTAGCACAGTTCAGCTAGATAATAGCTTGGGTTATGAAGAGGAGCGAATTGCCATTGTTGATAAACAGGTTTGCCAGTTGAGGTCTAAGAGGATTTCTGCAGTAAAAGTCCAGTGGAGGGGCCAACCAGTCGGGGAAGCGACTTGGGAGGCCGAGGAAGGCATACGGAGCAGATATCCACACTTATTTAGCACTCTAGGTACAATTCTAAACCCGTTCGACGAACGTTTGTTTAAGAGGTGGAGAATGTAATGACCCAACCGGTCATTTTAACTTTTAGAACCCCGTTCCCTAAAATAAAACTTCTCGTATGTGCTTGTAATGATTTATGACTTTCGGGGATGGTTGGTTCGGGATTTGGAAGTGTTTGGGGTGAAACCGGAATACTTGATTCCTTAAGTTGGCCTTAAAGTGCTAAGTTTGACTTTGGTCAACATTTTGAGATAACGACCCCGGAATAGAATTTTGATGATTCCAACAGCTCTGTATGGTGATTTAGGACTTAGGAGCGTGGTCGGAACCTTATTTTGAAGTCCGTAGTTAAATTAGGCTTGAAATGGCTAAAAACAAGAATTTAAGTTTGGAAGTTTGACCGATGAGTTGACTTTTTGATACCGGAGTCAGAATCCAGTTCCGGAAATTTTCATAGCTCCGTTATGCCATTTATGACTTGTGTGTAAAATTTGAGGTCAATCGGAGTTGATTTGATAGGTTCCGACATCGAATGTAGAAGTTGAAAACTCTTAGTTTCATTAAGCTTGAATTGGGGTATGATTCATAGTTTTAGCGTTGTTTGATGTGATTTAGAGGTTCGACTAAGTTTGTATGATATTTTAGGACTTGTTGGTATATTTGGTTGAGGTCCCGAGGGCCTCGGGTGAGTTTCGGATGGTTAACAGATCAAAAGTTGGACTTAAAAAGCTGCTGTAATTTTCCCTTCTGCTGTATATTCTGGGCTGTGATCGAGCCCCATCGAGCCCATGATCGAGGCCTGAGTCGAAGCCAGGTACGAGGCTCAGTATCAAAGCCATGATCGAAGGTCCAGCTCGAGGGCCATGATCGAAGGCAATGCTCGAGGGCCAGGATCAAGACCCAAGATCGAACTTGATCGAGGCCATGACCGAGTCCCAGGCTCGAGGCCTGATCGAGGCCATGATCGAAACCCAGGCTCGAGGGCCACGATCGAAGCCACGATCGAGGTCCAATTTTCGAAGGCTGCCTGGGCAGTTTATAAAAGAGGACATTCGTCCCATTTGCCATTTTTGACGAACTTGAGTTTGAGCAGAGGCGACTTTTGTCAGGTTTTCAAGGAAAAACGTTGGGGTAAGTGATTCTAACTCGGATTTGGTCTACATATATAAGTATATCATTGTTTTCACCATAAATTAGTGTTTTAAGATTAAAATTTGGAAAAATTTTATTAATCTCATAGAAACGAATTTTTTTGAGATTTCAGTATCGATTCAGAGTCAGATTTGAGTGAAATTGGTATGGTTGGACTCGTAATTGAATGGGTTATCGGATTTCGTAAATTTTGCCGGATTCCGAGACGTGGGCCCCACGGATGAATTTTTAATTAATTTCGGAATTTTTATTAAAAATGTAGTATTTTCTTATAGAATTGATTCCTATAATTTTTAGTGATTGTATCGAATTATTTTGGCTAGATTCGAGCCAGACAGAGTTGGATAATCGTGGAAAAGGCCTTATAGTGGAATAAATTGGAGCAAGACGAGGTAAATCTCTTGTCTAATCTTGTGAGGGGGGAAATTACCTCATAGGTGATTAAAATTAAATAATTGTTGCTAATTGTGGGGGCTACGTACGCACGGAACTGTTAATGCTAAAGTCCGAGTAGTTTAGGACTCAAAACATGCATTACTTGTGTAAATAGTATTCTTTGATTAATTAATATTAATTGATATATATGAATATATTGTGAATTATTAGATAAAGATATTAAAGGATGAAAATCTCATAGGCTTGATTTTCTGTTTAAATTAATTAATTATTAAAAAAAATTGTTCTCCTCCCGAATTTATCTTATAATAAATATACTCTCCTTCCGGAGGCACATAAGAAAATGTCCTCCTTTCTTGTGGAGCGGGCCGAACGTCTCGGCAGGATAGATGCATCTATGAATCGCGCCGCACATCCCTCGGCAGTGTACACGACACTCTGGATCGGGCCGTACGTCCTCGACAGAAATCGTGCTTGATAATAATAATTACACGATACTTTAATAATTTATTTCAGCTTGTGAAGCTAATTAATAAATTGAAAAAAACAAATCTTTGGAATTTAATGAATTATTATTCTTGCTTGTTTAGGAATTAATTGTTACTCCTGTAAATGAGATTTAATTGATAAATTAGAATTTATTTGAATTGAAGGAATTTAATTAATATATTGAGAATTGTTACATTTGAAGGGATTTGATTATTTCCGCTGATTAAATAAATTTTTGTAAATCATGTTGATTTAAAAATGCTAGTTTTATTTCAGTTATTATTATTAACCCATAGTGAGTGTCAAAGTCGGCCATCTCATCTCTACCACTTCGAGATTAGGCTTGATACTTACTGGGTACACGTTGTTTACGTACTTATACTATGTTTGCTGCACTTTTTGTGCAGGACCTGAGACAGGTACTAGTGGAGGACCTATCATCACATACCCACGTCATCCCGAGGCATAGTGGTGAGCTGCCTTTCTGAGCCGTTCTGCAGCTACCAGTGTCTCTTCTTATATTTACATTCTGTCTATTTCATTTCAGACAGTATTTGGAGTTTTGTATAATCTACTAGATGCTCATGCACTTATGACACCAGGTCTTGGCACACACACATTGGTAGAGTTTGGGTTTATATTTTCTTGGTTTTAAATTTTATCAATGTATGCTTAATTTATTAGATGGCTTACCTAGCTGTAGTGTTAGACGCCATCACGACCTATAGGTGAAATTGGGTAGTGACACAAGGTTAGGCAAGATACTTACCTTTTTGAAGTTATGCCGATATTCCAAAATAGCCGTCTTGCTTGAATAAATCCTCCGGATAGCTCAAATCTATTCAAATTCATTGAATTTAGTCAATACTAATTATAAGAATTAATTCCATATGAAAATACTAATTTTCCAACAAAATCCGAAATTTGACTCAAAAATCGCCCGTGGGGTCCACATCTAGGAATCCGACGAAACTCACAAAATCCGACAACCCATTCAATTACGAGTTCACCCATACCAATTTTATCAAATTTCAATAAAAACTCGACCTCCAAATCTTAAATTTTTATTTTTGAAAGATTTTGCAAAAATCTAGATTTTTCTTCCATAAATTCACGGATTCATGATGTAAATGAGTATGGAATCATGAAATATAATCGATATAGGATAAGGAACACTTACCCCAATATTTTTTCGTGAAAATCGCCCAAACATCGCCCAAGAACCGTGCTCCAAAAATTCAAAACGAAATGAAGGAAATGACCATTTTTGGTCCTTAAGTTTCTGCCCATCCGTCACTAAAAGTTCATTTTCCGTCACTAAAAGTCCAAAACTTGCTTGGACTAGCCTTTATTCAATCGATCATAACTTTATATACAAATATCCAAATGATTAATGGTTTAACTTTATGGAAACTAGAATCAAAAGACTACAACTTTCATGTTTTGAAAAGTTTTTCGATTCCTTATGAATTGCGAGATATAAGCTTCTAAAGTCGGCTCCACGCATCAGAAATTTCTGGTGAAACTGCTATACATTTCTTCATTCAATCCATAATAACTTTCTGTACAAATGTTCAAATAATGAATGGTTTAACTTTATGGAAACTAGAATCAAGGGGCTACAACTTTGACGTTTTAAACATTTACAAATTTCTTATAGATTGCGAGATATAAGCTTCCAAATTTAGCTCCACGCATCAGAAATATCTGGCAAAACTGCTCTACCAGCATTCATTCAATCCATCATAACTTTCTATACAAATATCTAAATAATGAATTATTTAACTTTCTAGAAACTATAAACAAAGGGCTACAACTTTGAAGTTTAAAACATTTTCAGATTCCTTATATATATATAATCTTCCAAAGTTGGCTCCACGCACCAGAAATATCTAGTGAACAGCTCTGCAACAGAAATTTCCAGCAACCCTCTTTGTCCGAAATCTATTCCGTTTACCTTCCGAAATCTACCCGAGGCCCTCGGGACCTTAACCAATTATACCAACATGTCTCAAAATATAATACGAACTTAGGCGAGGCTTCAAACTACATCAAACAACATCAAAACGATGAATCGCACCTCAAATCAAAATCTATGAACTTTGAACTTTCAAATTCTATATCTTGTGCCGAAACACATCAAATCAATTCGGAATGACTTCAAAGTTTGTACACAAATCATAAATGACATAACGGACCTATTCTAATTTCCATAATCGGATTCCGACCGCGATATCAAAAAGTCAACCCCCCGATCAAACTTCCCAAAAATTCAACTTTTGGCATTTCAAGCCTAATTCTATTACATACCTCCAAATAATTTTTCGGACACGCTCCTAAGTCCAAAATTATCATACGGAGCTATTGACATCATTAAAATTCTATTCCGGAGTCGTTTGCTCAAAAGTCAACTCTCCGGTCAACTCTTTCCTTTTAAACTCCTAATTAAGGATTGTTTCTTTTAATAATTCTGAATCTTCCGAAAAATCAAACTCGACCGTACCCGTGGATCATAATACTTATTACGAAGTTTCTCGAGACCTTAAATCGCTGAACGGGACGTTAAATCTTAAAACGACAAATCGAGTCGTTGCATATGTAGTACATTAGTTGCACTTCCTAAGTAGTTGGACTATATGTATTTTTCCATGGGAATAGGTGATGTGTGGCACGCCTCAATTTTGTAGTAGGTTCTCTTTCATTGCTTAGAAATATCTAAATTAGTATGCGCTGAGCAAAATCCAACACTGTGCAGTTAAATATAGTATCAAACTATAAATATGCTTGTGTTTCTCTATTTGTGAGGTAAAATTCATTCTTGTTCTAACTTCTTATGCTTCAGAACAAAGGGAGAGTTAAACAATTTACTTGGTAAGTATGGATAATGTGAATGAAAATGCGGTTTCATCAGGATTACTTATCTTAAGTCTTAATTGCCACTAGATTTGTATAAAATCTAGATTAGTTTAACCTTTCTCCACCTATGAAGGAATGCACCATATTGGTATCATACTCATCTATAGTACGAAACATACATAATTTTTATAGTTTTGACAGGATCAAGGTCCCCAAACAGTGAACATCAAATTTTTGTACAAATGCTTATTTAGATGTCTCAATTGGACAACATGCACATATGACTAAAGAATCTGAAATTGAGAGAATCATCCTTATAAGTTGTAAAATCCTTCAAGTCTATTGACTTTCTGCTAACTCTGCCCTACTACATGGTTCTTTATTTTGCAGTAAATTGAAGGCCACTGGGACTGTCTTTAAATGAAGAATAAGGGGGAAAAACTCAAATTGTAATTGCCCCTGATTCCAGTAGGGTAACATATCAAACCCCCGCCCCCCAATATTAATCAAGAACGTGAAAATAAAGACACTTCCTTTATCTCTATAAAGATTGACAACAAGTAGGATTCACAAATAATTTAGCATCTTGATCAAATCAAATAAGCTAATGAATACACCATTTGATAACAAGGAAATGACCAGTCATATATTTTAGAAATCTCTTTCTTTCTAGCTAATTTTAGTGGGTCTTGAAATTTTTTGTTGTGTAAGAGAGACGATAATATATAAAATTGGGTA
Organism: Nicotiana tabacum; assembly: GCF_000715075.1. Lineage (NCBI taxonomy): Eukaryota > Viridiplantae > Streptophyta > Magnoliopsida > Solanales > Solanaceae > Nicotiana > Nicotiana tabacum. The sequence continues at coordinate 130,914,558 of NC_134098.1, forward strand.
AGTTTAACAATTGCTAATGTTGTTTGCACTAAGTTAAGTTCAATGCACATTAATTGTTTTTAGATAAATCTTTCTTTGAAAGCAATTAATTTTATTCAAGTCAATATATACCTTTCCAATTATTTATTCCTAAGCGAATCTATCCTAATTTTAGGTGTGGCAATAGTTGGGGAACCCGTGAGGAATACTTTGAGACCAAATATATTAAATAATTAGCATTTGTCTTCAAGACGACTACAAATTGAACTAAATCATCTATGTCTTGTGTCTTTTTTGCACAAAGAAGATAGCTTGTCAATGTTATGTTTGGCATAAGCTCTTATATTGTTTGTTCTCCCATTTGGTCTTTCTGAGTGAGAGTTTGGAACTTAAAGTAACATCTGCTTGTAGAGTTACGATTCTTAGTTCATGTTGTAGTTAAGCTATCCTCTCATTAAGTAACTCTTTTGTACAGTAGTTTCTTTGAGTTGTTTCTCCTTTTGTTCAGTATATCAATCATTTAGGTGAGGCGCATGGTATTTTGAAGGAGAAGAATGATGGAAGTTTTCCCATTTCCTATTTTTCTATACCCTATCATTGTACATTCATCAAGAGTTCACCTCCCAAGGTGCCGATGAAGTTTTTGCCTTTGGCATCGAGTGGAAGTGGACACTATTGATGTATGTACTCATTTTAGATGAAACTCTGAAATATACTATATATATATATATATTAAAGGAATAAAGTTACCATATATAATTGGCATTGTAGTGTCACGACCCGAAATTTTCACCTTCGGACCGTGATGGCGCCTAACATTTCACTTGCTAGGCAAGCCAACGTTAGAATAATATTAACCATTTCTAAATAATTTTTAAATTTATTAATAATAAAAAAATAAATACAGAATTAAGGTCTAAAATATAGTGAATAATCCATAAAAATAACGATGTCTAAATACCATCCCAGAATTTGGTGTCACAAGTGCACGAGCTTCTAGAATAATACAAATAAAGGCTTGAATAAAATAAAACTGTCTGAAAATAAACACACAACTAAAGTAAAATAGACGGGGACTTCAGAACTGCGGACGCCATGCAGTTATATCTCAAGTCTCCTCTGATAGCTGAAATCCGAGCAAGTCTATGGTGCGCCGCTGGGACCAACTCCGAAATCTACACAAGAAGTGCAGAGTGTAGTATCAGTACAACCGACCCCATGTACTGATAAGTGCTGAGCCTAACCTCGACAAAGTAGTGACGAGGCTAAAGCGGGATCACTTACATTAACATGTACGCAATATTAGTAACAACAACAAATAATAGAAATAAATTGGGTAACTCATTTATAATAATTGAAGCCAACTCAACAGTCATAACCGATTATCATTACCATCAATTCTGTTGCAGCGTGCAACCCGCTCTCACAATATATTCACATTCAATTCTGTTGCAGCATGCAACCCGCTCTCACAATATATTCACATTCAATTCTGTTGCAGTGTGCAACCTGCGCTCACAATATATTCATTTTCAATCCTCTCATATAATTATTTTTAATCAAGTATATATATTGACTTTTAAATAAGTCTATTGCGGCGTGCAATCCGATTCCCCAAATATTGACTTTTAATAAGTCTGTTGCAGCGTGCAACCCGATCCTCCAATATGGACTTTTTAATAAGTCTGTTGCGGCGTGCAACCCGATCCTCCAATATATCCATTTCAATCAATTCTGTTACGGCGTGCAACCCGATCCTCCAATATATCCATTTACCAATTCTCATAAAAGAAATTTCTCCAATAAATGCAATAATTAATATAAAATTATAAAGCAACAAGCATACAATAATTATAAAACAAACAATGACAATTAGCAAATTATTATGGAAATCAGGGAGAAAATAGACAGTTTAATATTTAATATGCTAAATGTCAAATAACAATTAAGACACATAATTCAAATAGCATGTAACAATTAAAGCAGGAATTCAAGAATTAATATTTGACAAAGAATAGGAGAGAAATAATTATTATAATAATTAATTCATGATTTAAAATGATTTATGATTTTTCAAGTAATTATGCAAATAATTAATTTGATGACGTATAGACACTCGTCACCTCGCCTATACGTCGTTCACATGCATTTCACATAACAAATAGTTTAAGGGTTCTATTCTCTCAAGCCAAGGTTAACCATGTCACTTACCTCGCTTTGCAAATTCCAATCAATTACTCGACTACAAATTTTCCTTTTAAATTTATCTTCAAAAGCTTCAAATCTATTCATAAACAATTCAATATACTCAATACGAATCATAGGAATTAATTCCATATGAATTTACTAATTTTTCGGATAAAAATCCAAAATTTATTAAAATATTCGACAGTGGGACCCATGTCTTAAATCTCAGAAAAGCTTACAAAATACGAACACCCATTCCGAGACGAGTCCAACCATACAAAAATTATCCAATTCCGATGTCAAATGGACCTTCAAATCTAAATTTTTTATTTTTGGAAAGTTTTACAAAAAATTTAATTTCTTCCATCTAAATCTGAAACAAAGGTTAAATATAGACATGGATTCATGAAATATAATCACTTTTGGTTATAGAACACTTACCCAATTCAATGTCGTGAAAAACTCCTTCAAATCACCCAAAATCCTAGGTTTTAAGACCCAAACGAAATGAAGAAAAATGAACATTTTCGATTCTTATGTTTCTGTAAATTTTCCGCTTCTATGACGAAATTATCGCATCTGCGACGTCGCTTTTGCGACTGAAAACACCGCTTCTGCGAAGAAGGGCTGGCTAGGCGAAGCCTCGCATTTGCGGAGGAAAATGCGCATCTGCGCTGCAATCCGCTTCTGCGGCCAATGCTTCGCAGAAGCGAAGGCACCAGAAGCAACAAACTTTCAGATTTTGCTTAAGTCCAATTCTTGTTCCGATTTTGATTCGAATCACACTCGGGGTACTCGGGACCCTGTCCGAATATATTAACAAGTCCCGTAATATAATACGGAATTACTCAGGGGTCTAAAATCACGTCAAACAATGTTGAAATTACAATTCACACCCCGATTAGAACTTTGAGTTTTAAACTTTTAAATTTGTAAATCTCATGCCAAAATATATTAAATGAATCCGGAATGACTTCAAATTTGGCACACAAGTCATAAATGACATAACAAAGCTTTTCAAATTTACAGAATCGGATTCCGTCTCCAATATCAAAAAGTCAACCCCGTGGTCAAACTTGGAAATCTTTAGCCTTTAAATTACTAGTTTCCGTTAAATGGTCATAACTTGAGCTAGGGACCTCCAAATTAAATTCTAGGCATACGTCCAAGTCTCGAATCACGATATGGACCTACCGGAACTGTCAAAATACTGACCCGGGTCCGTTTGCTCAAATTGTTGACCAAAGTCAACTTAATTGAGTTTTAAGGCTCTATTTCCCATTTTAATCCATTTTTCACATAAAAACTTTCCGAAAAATTTTACGGACTGCGCACGCAAGTCGAAGAATGATAAATAGTAATTTTCGAGGTCTTAGAACACATAATTACTTAATAAATTTAAAGATGACATTTTGGGCCATCACATTCTCTACCTCTTAAACAAACGTTCGTCCTCGAATGGAGTTAGAAAAAGTACCTAAGCTGGAGAAAAGGTATGGATATTTACTCAACATGTCCGGCTTGGACTCCCAGGTAGATGCCTCTACCGGCTGACCTCTCCATTGTACTCGAACTGAAGGATAACTCTTAGACCTCAACTGTCGGACCTGCCGGGCTAGAATAGCCACCGGCTCCTCCTCGTAAGTCAAATCTTTGTCCAATTGGACTGAACTGAAATCTAGCACATGGGACGGATCACCATGATATTTTCAGAGCATAGATAAATGGAACACCGGATGAACCACTGATAAATTAGGTGGTAATGCAAGCCTGTAGACTACTTCACCCACCCTTTCAAGAATTTCAAAGGGTCCGATATACCTTGGGCTCAACTTGCCCTTCCTTCCGAACCTCATTACACCTTTCATAGGTGAAAACTGGAGTAATATTCTTTCTCCGACCATGAATGCAATATCACGAACTTTACAGTCGGCATAACTCTTTTGCCTAGACTGAGCTGTGCGAAGTCGATCCTGAATAATCTTGACCTTATCCAAGGCATCCTGTACCAAATCGGTACCCAATAACCGAGCCTCTCCCGGTTCAAACTAGCCAACTGGCGAACGATATCGCCTTCCGTATAATGCCTCATATAGAGCCATATGAATGCTCGACTGGTAGCTATTATTATAAGTAAACTCCGCAAGTGGAAAGAAATGATCCCAAGAAACTCCAAAGTCTATAACACAAGCACGAAGCATATCTTCCAATATCTGAATAGTGTGCTCTGACTGTCCGTCTGTCTGTGGATGAAATGCTGTACTCAACTCCACCCGCATGCCTAACTCACACTGTACAACCCTCCAAAAATATGAGATAAACTGCGTACCTCGATCTGAAATAATAGACATGGGCACATCGTGAAGGCGGACAATCTCACGAATGTAAATTTCAGCTAACCTGTCTGAAGAATAAATAATTGCCACTGGAATGAAATGTGCTGACTTGGTCAACCTGTCCATAATGACCCAAACTGCGTCAAATTTTCTCTGAGTCCGTGGGAGCCCAACAACAAAATCCATAGTGATACGCTCCCACTTCCACTTAGGAATTTCTAACTTCTGAAGAAAACCACCAGGTCTCTGATGCTTGTACTTAACTTGCTGACAATTCAGACACCGAGCTACATATGCAACTATATCCTTTTTCATTATCCTCCACCAATAATGTTGCCGCAAACCTTGATACATTTTGGGGGTACCTGGATGAATAGAAGACCTAGAACTGTGTGCCTCTTCAAGAATTAATTCACGAAGCCCATCCACATTAGGCACGCAAATATGACCCTGCATTCACAGAACTCCATCTTTCCCCACAATAAACTGTTTGGCATCACCGTTCCGCACCGTGTCCTTAAGGACAAGTAAATATGGATCATCATACAGCCTCTCTCTGATGCGCTCATATAAAGAAGATCGAGCGACTGTGCAAGCTAGAACCCTACTGGGTTCTGAAATAATTAACCTAACAAACTGATTAGCCAAAGTCTTAACATTTGTAGCTAATGGCCTCTCACCAACCGGAATATACACAAAACTGCCCATACTCATAGCCTTTCTACTCAAAGCATTGGCCACCACAGTGGCCTTTCCGGGGTGATACAAAATGGTGATATCATTGTCTTTCAACAACTCCAACCATCTTCTCTACCTCGAATTAAGTTCTTTTTGTTTGAACAGGTACTGAAGGATGCGATGATCAGTAAATACCTCACACGAGACACCGTAGAGGTAATGCCTCAAAATCTTTAGCGCATGAGCAATGGCTGCCAGATCTAAGTCATGAACATGATAATTCTTCTCGTGAACTTTCAACTGCCGTGACGCATATGCAATCACCTTGCCATCTTGTATTGATACTGCACCAAGCCCAATGTGAGATGCGTTATAATATACCGTATACGATCCTGAACCTGTGGGTAATACCAACACTGGCACCGTAGTCAAAGCAGTCTTGAGCTTCTGAAAGCTCAACTCACACTCGTTTGACCATCTGAATGGGACATGTAACGACCCGACTTGTCATTTTCAGAATTTATGCCCCGTTCAGTGACTTAAGGTCTCGGGCAGCTTCGCAATATGTATTATAACCTGCGGGTGTGGTCGAGTTTGATATACTAAAGATTTGGAATTTAATTAAATAAACAATCCTTAATTTGAAGCTTAAATGGAAAGAGTTGACCGGAGAGTTGACTTTTGAGAAAACGACTCCAGAATGAAATTTTGATGATGTCAATAGCTCCTTATGGTGATTTTGGACTTAGGAGCATGTCGGGAAAATTATTTGGAGGTTTGTAGTGGAATTAAGCTTGAAATGCCGAAAGTTGAATTTTTGGGAAGTTTGACCGGGGGGTTGACTTTTTGATATCGGGGTCGAAATATTATTCTGAAAATTTGAATAGATTTGTTATGTCATTTATGACTTGTGTGCAAAATTTGAATTCATTCCGGATTGATTTGATATGTTTCGGCACAAGATATAGAATTTGAAAGTTCAAAGTTCATAGATTTTGATTTGAGGTGCGATTCATCGTTTTGATATTGTTTGATATGATTTGAGGCCTCGAGTAGGTCCGCGTTATGTTATGAAACTTGTTGGTATGTTCGGACGGGGTCCCGAGGGCCTCGGGTGAGTTTCAAATTCCTAACGGATCGAATTTGGATTTGGAAGAGGAGCTGAAGCAGCTGGGCTGCTAGTGTGATCGTACCTGCGGGAAAAAGGGCCGCAGGTGCGAGCTCGCGGATGCAAGAAATGAGTCACGGAAGCGAAAAATTCATGGGCTGGCCAGGAACCGCGAGTGCGAAAAATTGGCCGCGGATGCGAAGGCCGCGAGTGCGAAAAATTGGTCGCGGATGCGAACGCCGCAAGTGCGAAAAATTGGCCGTGGATGCGAAAACCCCTGGGCCATACAAAAACAGAGGGGTTCCGAGCTTTTGCCATTTTTGGGCATTTCAAGCTCGGGTTGGGCGATATTTGAGCAAGGTTTTCACGGGAAAACTTGAGGTAAGTCCCTTGTGATTATTTATACTCCATAATATTGAATTATCATAGAATAATCCGATTAGATTACATGTTTTTGAGGTATAAATCGGGGGTTTGAACTTAGGGATTTGAAAACGAAAAATTAAGATTTAGAGGTCGAGTTGCTATTGGAATTCGATAAAATTGGTATGATTGAACTCGTATCGAAATGGGTGTTCGGATTTTATAAAAATTTTGTCGGGTTCCGAGGGGCGGGCCCCGCATTGACTTTTATTGACTTTTTGGAATAAAATTTAAGTCGACGTATTATTATCCGAAATTTGTTTTCGATGAATTTTAATGAAGTTATACAACTGATAGATTTGAGATGTCCGTAGGTCAATTCAAGCTAGAAGGTTATTTTGGAATATCGGCCTAACTTCAAAAAGGTAAGTGTCTTGCTTAACCTCGAGTGGGGGAATTACCCCTTAGGCATTGAGTCTTATGTGCAATTTATGTAATTAAAAATCATTTACGCGAGGTGACGAGTACGTACTTGGCTTATATGTATAAAGTTTATTGAGTTAAAGTCCTGATTATATTGTGTGGTAAATTGGGTAATTGTTGGTATATATTTAATCAACTAATTGTCGTGCCTAAATACTTACTTGAATTGTTGAATATTCCTCGTAATTTCTCAACCTCAAAAGGAGTTTAGATAACCTATATCCTAGTTTACTTGCCATTATTTGAAATTATTTGACTCGTGTTGGCTTCTTATTGTTGACTTGAATATTGTGGAATCGTTGCTACATTTTGTTTTGGTTTCCTATGTTAAGCTGTTCTCCTTGTGCCTAGCATTCTGTACTGTGGTTATTCCTTGTGAATGAGTTCTACCGTTCTTTGTGATTTGAGTTCTTGAGCTTATTTGTTTGCCGTCCTGTGCATCTCTGTCATTGTTACTTTTGTACTTGATGTGGTGATGTACGAGGTTTCTGTCGTGTTATAGTTGTTATCTCTGTTGTTTTCGCTGCATATTTAAATTGGGACTACAGACGTATTACGGGAGATCCCCTAGCACTGCATATTTAAATTGGGACTACGGACGTATTTCGGGAGATCCCCCTATCTTGCATATTTATTTTGGAACTACGGACGTATTCCGGGAGATCCCCCTATCTTGCATATTTATTTTGGGACTACGGACGTATTCCGGGAGATCCCCCAGCACTGCATATTTATTTTGGGACTACAGACGTATTCCGGGAGATACCCCTCGTACTGCATAATTAATTCGGGACTACGGGACGGTATCCCGGTAGATTCCCATATGGTTATATCTGTGTTCGGAGCTACTAATCTTCAATGCTTAGGTGTCACAGGGTGACTTATACTCGAAGGATATTACTTGAAAAGTTTATATTTGAAAAATATTTATATTGAAGGAACTATTTTTGAAGGATATTTATTTGAATGGGGTTATACTTGAAAAGTATTTATCTTGAAGAACTATGTTTGAAGGCTAATTATTTGAAAAGTTTATATTTGAAAGGTTTTGATCATGAAATAATTGTATTTGAAAGATATTTATTTTCAGAAATTATATTTGAAAAGATTTATTGAAAGAATTATATTTGAAAAAAAAATAAAGAATTGTATTTGAAAGATATTTATTTGAGGAAATTATATTTGAAAAGATTTACTGAAAGAATTATATTTGAAAAAAAATAAAATAATTATTTGAGAAAATTATATTTGAAAGAGAGTTATCTGGAAGAATTATATGTGAAAGACATTTATTTGAAGGACTTGATTTAATTGGATGTAATTGTGTTTATTAATTGTTGAGTGATATTAATGGTATTCTTGTTATTTGTTGTACATATCACTAGTTGTTTTATCATGCCCTTATTATTATTTGTTTCCTATTATTTTGTATATTATATTGCACAAGTTATTAGATTAGTGAGTGTCTTGACTGTACCTCATCTCTACTCCATTGAGGTTAATCTTGATACTTACTAGGTACCGACCGTGGTGTACTCATATTACACTTCTGCACATTTTTGTGCAGAGCTAGGTATTGGAGATATTGGATTTGAGAAGAGTTAAAGCGGGATCGTAAGGACTCAAGGTAGAGCTGCTTGGTCGTCGCAGTCCCTTGGAGTCTTTTTATTTCATTGTACTGTTAATTTTAATCAAACAGTATTGTATATTCGGTCCTCGTGATCATTCCATGTCTTCAGTTAGAGTCTTGGGAGGTTGTGTATTGTAATTATTTCCGCTGTTAGATTTTAATAAATAAATAAAAACAAATGGCTTCAAAATGTAATAGAAATCGGCTTACCTAGTCTTAGAGACTAGGTGCCATCATGACGCCTGTGGTGGGATATTTGGTCGTGACAAGTTGGTATCAGAGCTCTAGGTTCATAGGTTCTACGAGTCACGAACGAGTCTAGTAGAGTCTTGCGGATCGGTACAGAGACGTCTGTACTTATCTTTGAGAGGCTACAGAACTGTTAGGAAATTTCCATTTCTTTCATTCTTGTCATGCGGAATTTGTTGAATTTGGAATTTGAACCTTTGTATCTCCATTCTCTCACAGATAGTGAGGACACGTGTTACTGGGTTAGGTGAGCAGGTGTCCGCACATAATGCTAGGGCTGCAAGAGGTCGGGACCGAGTTAGAGGCCGAGGAAGGGCACGTGCTACGACTAGAGCACATGTCAGAACAACAGTTGAGGAGCCACCAGTAGCTCCAGTTGGGGGACAGGTACCAGAAGCACCTGTTGTTACCCCCGGACTTCAGGAGACTTTGGCACAGTTCCTGAGTATGTTTGGTACATTAACTCAGGCAGGATTGATCTCTGTTGCACCAAAACATTCTGCAGATTGGGGGAGTAGCTCAGACTCCTACCACAACTCCAGAGCAGCTGGTTCACGTTAGTCAGGTTCCGGGTGTAGTATCGGAACAACCTGTTATTCCGGTTCAGCCTGAGGTCAGGCCCGAGGCATCAACTTGAAAGGTTTAAGAAATACGATCCACCAACTTTCAGTGGCACAGCTACACAAGATGCCCAAGAATTTCTAGGAAATTGTCACTGTATTCTCCGCACCATGGGTATTGTGGAGGTGAGTGGAGTTGCCTTTATTATATTTCAACTATTAGGCGCAGCGTATCGGTGGTGGCAAATCTATGAAGAAGGTAGACCAGCCGATGCCACACCACCAACTTAGGCTCAATTTTCGGAAATATTCTTGAAAGAGTTTGTTCCCCAGACTCTTAGAGATGCGTGGCGCACAGAGTTTGAACGGTTACGTCAGGGCACTATGACAGTGTCAGAATATGCTATCAGGTTCAGTGAGTTAGCCCATCATGCACCTATCTTAGTTCCTACAATCAGAGAACGGGTCCGCAGATTCATTGAGAGGCTCGATTATGATATTAAAATATGCATGGCTCAAGAATTGCAAACTGATGCTTCATTTCAACAAGTAGTGGAGATTGCAAGGAAGATTGAGGGTGTTTTAGCCGAGGAAAGGGAGCCTAAAAAGGCCAAAAGGTCTGGAAGATCTGGAGGGTTCAATGGATTTTACTCTTTAGCAATAACCCATTATAGCCGAGGCTCGAGCAATCGGTCAGCTCAGTCCGCACTTCAGATTACTCGGAGTGCTCCAGTGTACGGTTCACCACCGACAAGATTCTAATAGTGGTTATTCCAGTTATCCGGTACAGACTTAGTACGAGCAGCGGTGACCTCAGAGGGGTTGTCATGAGTGTGGTGATACTAGGCATATCATGAGAGATTGTCCCAGACTTGGGAGGAGTGGATTTCATCAGAACACTCTAGCTAAAAGCTTTATTCCAGTTGATACTCCACATGCACAGTCAGCTAGAGGTGGAGGACATGCGGGTAGTGGGCACCTAAGAGGTGGAGGCCCGACCCGTTGATTTAATCATTATGATTTGGCTAAGGCCAATACACCAGATGGTGTCGTTGCAGGTACAATCCTGATTTTTATTATAAAAGGATATTTTCCTTAATTTGATTCGGTTCTGAATAAAGAGGCGAGTCCTCCTATTATGCTCCACTTATGGTGAGCTTCGTAAATTTGTGACCCACTTATAATGTTGGGAGATTTAAAGATGTGAGTCTGTGTCTGTCATTTTATTTCTGTACACCATTGAGGGCTATAAGTCCAAAAATAATTTTTATTATTCATTACAGTGGGTTTAATGTGTTTCGGAATAATTCATTCCAATTTTTATGAATTATACGCCCTACCGGTATGAGGGTTCATTATATGTTGTGAAAATTATTTATGAAATGTATTGAAAGGAAGAAATAAAGGAAATTGAAAATTTCAGTTGGCACAATGTGCAACATAATTGTGATTCGGATTTGAGGACGAGATCCTCGCATTTTTACATGATGTGAAATATTTAAATTGGGTTGCAAGCCGCGATGGAAGTTATATAAGGACGAGGTCCTTGTGGTGAAATGTTTATGAGTTTAAAATTATCCCTCTGTGAAATTAATTTGTATAATAATATTAATAGGGAGTCATGCCTGTTAGGCTTATTTGATAATTCTTGTGTATTTTGTTTTTCTGTTTATATTCAGCCATTTTCGTGCTGTAAATATTGAGTTTTAGCCTATGAGGTGAGTGCCCAGGTGACGTTAAATGTGACTCATTAATCCTAGTAAGTAATCATGAGGTCTTCATGCCTCACATTCCGTTGTCAGCATTGTGAAAATTCAAAATGAGGTGGTGGTTAATATGAGATTAATTGATGATGCTGGAACTAATTATGAACATCTTTTTAGACCAGAGATATGGTGATGAGCATACATATGATGTGCTTCATGTCCTGATATCATTATGGTAATGCAGTGCTTGTGATGCCGAGATTAATGTTATTGATATATACCCTGTGGTATTTTGTTGGGTGGTGGATATGTTGTTAGGAGTTGTTTGGGTGTTACTCTGGCAGGTGGATAGGCCCAATTACAGGGGAGACTCTGCCGAAATTTGTTTTAAAAAAATAATTTGGGAGTTAGAAAAAAAATAATTTGGGAGATTGAGTTGTGCGAAAGAAGAGATAAGTTATGTTGTGTATTTGAGGGCGAATAATCCTAAGAGGGGAAGAATGAAATACCCTAGAAAAGTTGTTGTGTGCATAGGCATAGTTGCTATAGCCAGTTGAGACTAATACCGTGCGTCAGAGTGAAAATCAGGTATTTTGGAAATGAATGGAGAGTTAGGGATTTTTGCTCTAAAGCTTATAAAAATGGAGAAAAGAAATAATCTCAATTGAGATGGTGTTGTCGGACCCGTGTTAAAATACGGGAATGTAGAATCACCCACAAGTATGTGTGCAAGAATTTACTCATTAATTTAAAGTCCTCAGAAAGATTCTTAGCACGTTCGAGGACGAACGTTTGTTTAAGAGGTGGAGAATGTAACGACCCGACTTGTCGTTTTAAGAATTTACGCCCCGTTCAATGACTTAAGGTCTCGGGCAGCTTCGCAATATGTATTATGACCTGCGGATGTAGTCGAGTTTGATATACTAAAGATTTGGAATTTAATTAAACGAACAATCCTTAATTTGAAGCTTAAATGGAAAGAGTTGATCAGAGAGTTGACTTTTGACAAAACGACTCCAGAATGAAATTTTGATGATGTCAATAGCTCTGTATGGTATTTTGGACTTAGGAGCGTGTCGGGAAAATTATTTGGAGGTCTGTAGTGGAATTAAGCTTGAAATGCCGAAAGTTGAATTTTTGGGAAGTTTGACCGGGGGGTTGACTTTTTGATATCGGGGTCGAAATATTATTTTAAAAATTTGAATAGCTTTGTTATGTCATTTATGTCTTGTGTGCAAAATTGAAAGTCATTCCGGATTGATTTGATATGTTTCGGCACAAGATATAGAATTTGAAAGTTCAAAGTTCATAGATTTTGATTTGAGGTGCGATTCATCGTTTTGATGTTGTTTGATATGATTTGAGGCCTCGAGTAGGTCTGTGTTATGTTATGGAACTTGTTAGTGTGTTCGGACGGGGTCCCGAGGGCCTCGGGTGAGTTTTGGATGCTTAACAGATCAAATTTGGATTTGGAGGAGGAGCTGAAGCAGCTGGGCTGCAGGTGTGATCGCACCTGCGCGAAAAAGGGCCGCAGGTGCGAGCTCGCGGATGATAGAAATGAGTCGCGGAAGCAGAAAATTCATGGGTGGCCAGGCACCACGGGTGCGAAAAATTGGCCGCGGATGCGAAGGCCGCGAGTGCGAAAAATTGGCCGCGGATGCGAAGGCCGCGAGTGCAAAAAATTTGCCACGGATGCGAAGGCCGTGGCTGAAAAATATTTACCGCAGGTGCGAAGCTGCAGGTGCGAAGAAATCACCGCGGATGCGAAAACCCCTGGGCAATACACAAACAGAGGGGTTCCGAGCTTTTGCCATTTTTGGGCATTTCAAGCTCGGGTTGGGCGATTTTTGAGCAAGGTTTTCGCGGAAAAACTTGAGGTAAGTCCCTTGTGATCATTTCTACTCTATAATATTGAATTATCATCGAATAATCCAATTAGATTACATGTTTTTGAGGTGTAAATCGGGGGTTTGAACTTAGGGATTTGAAAATAAAAAATTAAGATTTGGAGGTCGAGTTGTTATTGGAATTCGATAAAATTGGTATGGTTGAACTCGTATCGGAATGGGTGTTCGGATTTCATGAAAATTTTGTCGGGTTCCGAGGGGTATTCCCCGCGTTGACTTTTGTTGACTTTTTAGAATAAAATTTAAGTCGACGTTTTATTATCCGGAATTTGTTTCTGATGAATTTTAATGAAGTTATACAACTGATTTGGAAGAAGGCTATTTGAGATGTCCGTAGGTCAATTCAAGCAAGAAGGCTATTTTTGAATATCGGCCTAACTTCAAAAAGGTAAGTGTCTTGCTTAACCTCGAGTGGGGGAATTATAGGCATTGAGTCTTATGTGCAATTTGTGTAATTGAAAACCATTTACGCGAGGTGACGAGTACGTACTTGGCTTATATGTGTAGAGTTTATTGAGTTAAAGTCCTGATCATATTATGTGGTAGATTTGGTAATTGTTGGTATATATTTAATCAACTAATTGTCGTGCCTAAATACTTACTTGAATTGTTGAATATTCCTCGTAATTTCTCAACCTCAAAAAGAGTTTAGATAACCTATATCCTAGTTTACTTGCCATTATTTGAAATTATTTGACTCGTGTTGGCTTCTTATTGTTGACTTGAATATTGTGGAATCGTCGCTACATTTTATTTTGTTTTCCCTTGTTAAATTGTTCTCCTTGTGCCTAGCATTCTTTACAGTGGTTATTCCTTGTGAATGAGTTCTACCGTTCTTGTGATTTAAGTTCTTGAGTTGATTTGTTCGCCGTACTTTGCATCTTTGTCATTGTTGCTTTTGTACTTGCTGTGGTGATGTACGAGGTTTCTGTCATGTTATAGTTGTTATCTCTGTTATTTGCGCTGCATACTTAAATTGGGACTACGAACGTATTCCGGGAGATCCCCCAGCACTGCATATTTAAATTGGGACTACAGACGTATTTCGGGAAATTTCCCTGTCTTGCATATTTATTTTGGGACTACAGACGTATTCCGGGAGATCCTCTAGCACTGCATATTTAAATTGGGACTACGGACGTATTCCGGGAGATCCCCCTATCTTGCATATTTATTTTGGGACTACGAACGTATTCCGGGAGATCCCCCAGCACTGCATATTTATTTTGGGACTACGGACGTATTCCGGGAGATCCCCCTCGTACTGCATAATTATTTCGGGACTACGGGACGGTATCCCGATAGATTCTCCTGTGGTTATATCTGTGTTCGGAGTTGCTAATCTTCCATGCTTAGGTGTCACAGGGTGACTTATACTCGAAGGATATTACTTGAAAAGTTTATATTTGAAAAGTATTTATCTTGAAGGAACTATTTTTGAATGATATTTATTTGAAAGGGGTTATACTTGAAAAGTATTTGTCTTCAAAGAACTATGTTTGAAGGCTAATTATTTGAAAAGTTTATATTTGAAAGGTTTTTATCTTGAAAGAATTGTATTTGAAAGATATTTATTTGCAGAAATTAAATTTGAAAAGATTTATTGAAAGAATTATATTTGAAAAAAATAATAAAGAATTGTATTTGAAAGATATTTATTTGAGGAAATTATATTTGAAAAGATTTACTGAAAGAATTATATTTGAAAATAATAATAATAATTATTTGAGAAAATTATATTCGAAAGAGAGTTATCTGGAAGAATTATATGTGAAAGACATTTATTTGAAGGACTTGATTTAATTGGGTGTAATTATGTTTATTAATTATTGAGTGATATTAATGGTATTCTTGTTAGCTGTTGTACATATCACTGGTTATTTTATCCTGTTCTTATTATTATTTGTTTCCTATTATTTTGTATATTATATTGCACAGGTTATTAGACTAGTGAGTATCTTGACTGTACCTCGTCTCTACTCCATTGAGGTTAGTCTTGATACTTACTGGGTACCGACCGTGGTGTACTCATACTACACTTCTGCACATTTTTGTGCAGAGCCAGGTATTGGAGATATCGGATTTGAGAAGAGTTAAAGCGGGATCGTAAGGACTCAAGGTAGAGCTACTTGGTCGTCGCAGTCCCTTGGAGTCTTTTCATTTCATTGTACTATTAATTTTAATCAAACAGTATTTTATATTCGGTCCTAGTGATTATTCCATGTATTCAGTTAGAGTTCGTGATTCAGTACTACCAGTCTTGGGAGGTTGTGTATTGTAATTATTTCCGCTGTTAGATTTTAATAAATAAATAAATAAAAAAGGCTTCAAAATGTAATAGAAATCGGCTTACCTAGTTTTAGAGACTAGGTGCCATCACGACGCCTGTGGTGGGATTTTGGGTCGTGACAGGACACCTTTCTGGGTCAATCTGGTCAATGGGCTTGCTATAGCTGAAAACCCTTCCACGAACCGACGATAATAACCTGCTAAACTCAGGAAACTCCGGATTTCTGTAACTGAAGTAGGTCTAGGCCAAAACTGAACAGCCTCAATCTTCTTAGGATCAACCTTTATGCCTTCTGCCGATACAACATGCCCCCAAAAGGCAACTGAGTCTAACCAAAACTCGCATTTTGAAAACTTGGCATATAACTAATTTTTCTTCAAAGTGTGAAGCACACTTCGAAGATGCTGCTCATGCTCCTCTCGACTGCTGGAGTAAATCAAGATATCATCAATGAATACAACCACAAAAGAGTCCAAATAAGGCTTGAACACTCGATTCATCAAATCCATAAATACTGCTGGGGCATTTGTCAACCCAAATGACATCACTAGGAATTCTGAATGCCCATACCAAGTCCGGAAAGCTGTTTTAGGGACATCAGATGCCCTAATCTTCAACTGATGGTAACTAGACCTCAAATCAATCTTCGAAAATACCTTGGCATCCTAAAGCTGATCAAATAAGTCATCAATTCTTGGCAGCAGATATTTGTTTTTGATAGTGGCCTTGTTCAACTGCCGATAATCTATACACATACGCATAAAGCCATCTTTCTTCTTTACATATAATACTGGTGCACCCCAGGGCGAGAAACTGGGTCTAATGAATCCCTGATCAAGCAAGTTTTGTAACTGCTCTTTCAATTCTTTTAACTCTGGCGGGGCCATACGCTATGGTTGAATAGAAATGGGCTTAGTGCCCGGAGCCAAATCAATACAGAAGTCAATGTCTCTGTCGGGTGGCATCCCCGACAAATCTGCAGGAAATACTCCTGGAAATTAACGAACAACTGGTACTGAGTGCATAGAAGGAACATCCGCACTGGGATTGCGAATATAAGCCAAATAGGCTGGACACCCTTTCTCTACCATATGCCGAGCTTTCATATAAGAAATATTCTTGCTGGCAGAATGACCAGGAGTTCCGTTCCACTCCAACCGAGGTAACCCCAGTATGGCTAGGAGCACTGTCTTGGCATGACAGTCCAATATAGTATGATAAGGTGACAGCCAATCCATACCCAAGTTGACATCAAAATCTACCATATCAAGAAGTAGAAGATCCACACTAGTCTCAAGATTATCAATAGTAATCACACACGAACGATAGACATGATCTACTACAACAGAGTCTCCCACCGGTGTAGATACACACACAGAAGCACTTAGAGAATTACAAGGCACAACCAGATATGAAGCAAAATAGGAGGATATATAGGAATAAGTAGATCTAGGATCAAATAGAACTGAAGCATCTCTATGGCAAAGTGGAATAATACCTGTGATCACAGCATCAGATGACTCGGCCTCAGGCCTTGCTGGAAAAGCATAGAATCGGGGCAGAGCCCCACCACTCTGAATTGCGTCCCTGGGACGACCTTTAACTGGCTGGCCTCCACCTCTAACGGTCTGACCTCCACCTCCAATGGCCTGACCTCCACCTCTAATGGCCTGACCTTCACCTCTAGCTGCCTAATCCCTACCTCTAGCTGGCTGAGCAGGCGGTGAAGCAATCGGTGCCGGTATAATGGCACGAGAATCTTGCCGAGATCTATTACTCGCCAATCTAGGGCAATACCTCCTGATGTGACCAATGTTTCCACACTCATAACACCCATCCTAATGCCGTGGCTGCTGAAGTTGAAGCTGACCCAAATGGGCCGGATAACCGCTGTAGTAACTCTGGAGTGGTGATGCACTGATAGGAGCTGAATGTGCACTGAATGCTGGCTGCCCAGAGTAAGGCATAATAGGACCGTAACTTCCTGAAGCACCGAGAGATGCATGAAGTGCTGAATGAAACGGTCTGGGAGGATGACCCCTACCAAAATTACCCCTGCCTCCAGAGGAGGCACCACTGAAACCACCGAACTGATGAGGCTTCTTATCAGACCTCTGTCCTCTCTCCTGTGCAAGAACCATCTCGATCCTCCTCGCGACATTAGCAGTCGCCTGAAAAGAAATCTCACTTCCGGTCTCCTTGGCCATCTGAAGCCTGATAGGGTGAGTGAGTCCTTTAATAAACCTCCTCACTCTCTCCCCCTCAGTAGGTAGTAAAAGGAGAGCATGATGGGCCAAATCCACAAAACGGGACTCATACTGAGTAACAGTCATACTGCCCTGCTGTAGACGCTCAAATTGCTTGCGGAATTCCTCTATCAGTGTGATAGGAAGGAACTTCTCCAGAAATAGCTGAGAGAACTGCTCCCAGGTAAGTGCAGGCGATCCAACTAGTCTAGTCAATGTATAATCTCTCCACCATCTCTTGGCGGAACACGTCATCTAAAATACAACAAAATCAACTTTATTGGTCTCAACTATACCCATGTTCCGCAGCACCTCGTGGCAACGCTCAAGATAATCCTATGGGTCCTCATAAGGTGTACCACTGAAGTGAACTGGAAAGAGCTTAGTAAACTTATCCAGTCTCAATAAGGCCTCAAAATACATGGCGGTCCTATCACCAGTCTATGCCGCAACAAATGGCTGAACTACCCCAACTGGCGGGGCTGCTGGAGCCTGATTCTAGGGAGCCATCTTCTCTAGAGCGGGAGTAGTGGGAGTTTATGCTCCTCCCCCAGCCCGTGAGATGGCTGGTGCCACTGAAAATGTACCATTCTGGGCCACGCCCTCCCTAAAACTTACCAGACGGACTAGAGAATCCTGAAGTACTGGAGTGGCTATGAATCCTTTCGGGACCCGAAATGGTCCAACTGGTACATTCTGAACTGGAACCTCCTCTTGAAGGTCCATCTGAGGTTCTTCAACAAGTGCAGCTGCTCGAGCTATGGACTGAGCTCTATCTCGGCCTCTTCTTCGGCCTCTAGCACGACCTCGGCCTTGACCTCTACCCCTCGCCATAGTTGCCACCGGGGTGCTGGTCCCTGTCCAACGGTAGAGGTATTACGTGTTCTCACCATCTACGAGAGAATAAGAGTAGAATGGTTCAATCATCGATGATAGAATATAATCGCACGACAGAATAAGAAAGAAGTGATATTGTTCCTAAACTTCATAGCCTTTGAGGGATAAGTACAGACGTCTCTATACCGATCCTTCAGACTCTACTAAGCTTGCTTGTGACTAGTGAGACGATGTATCCTAGCGCTCTGATACCAACTGTCACGACCCGAAATTCCCACCTTCGGACCGTGATGGCGCCTAACATTTCACTTGCTAGGCAAGCCAACGTTAGAATAATATTAATCATTTCTAAATAATTTTTAAATTTATTAATAACAAAGAAATAAATGCGGAAGTAAGGTCTGAAATATAGTGAATAATCCATAAAAATAACGGTGTCTAAATACCATCCCTGAATTTGGTGTCACAAGTGCACGAGCTTCTAGAATAATAAAAATAAGGGCCTGAATAAAATAAAGATGTATGGAAATAAACACACAACTAAAGTAAAATAGACGGGGACTTCAAAATTGCGGACGCCATGCAGTTATACCTCAAGTCTCCTCTGGTAGCTGAAATCCGAGCAAGTCTATGGTGCGCCGTTGGGACCAACTCCAAAATCTGCACAAGAAGTGCAGAGTGTAGTATCAGTACAACCGGCCCCTGTACTGGTAAGTGCTGAGTCTAACCTCGACGAAGTAGTGACGAGGCTAAGGCAGGTCACTTACATTAAACTGTACGCAATATTAGTAACAACAACAAATAATAGAAATAAATCGGGTAACTCATTTATAATAATTGAAGCCAACTCAGCAGTCATAACCAATTATCATTTCCATCAATTCTATTGCAGCGTGCAACCCGCTCTAACAATTTATTTACATTCAATTCTATTGCAACGTGCAACCCGTTCTCACAATATCTTCACATTCAACTCTGTTGCAGCGTGCAACCCGCGCTCACAATATAGTCATTTTCAATCCTCTCATATAATTATTTTTAATCAAGTATATATATTGATTTTTAAATAAGTCTATTGCGGCGTGCAATCCGATCCCCCAAATATTGACTTTTAATAAGTCTACTGCGGCGTATAACCCGATCCTCCAATATGGACTTTTTAATAAGTCTATTGCGGTGTGCAACCCGATCCTCCAATATATCCATTTACCAATTCTTATAGAAGAAATTTTCCCAATAAATACAATAATTAATATAAAATTATAAGACAACAAGTATACAATAATTATGATTTAATTATGAAACAAACAATGATAATTATCAAATTATTATGGAAATCAGGGAGAAAATAGGCAGTTTAATATTTAATATGCTAAATGTCAAATAACAATTAAGACACATAATTCAAATAGCATATAACAATTAATGCAGGAATTCAAGAATTAATATTTGACAAAGAATATGAGAGAAATAATTATTATAATAATTAATTCATGATTTAAAATAATTTAAGATTTTTTAAGTAATTAAACAAATAATTAATTTGACGACGTATAGACATTCGTCACCTCGTCTATACGTCGTTCACATGTATTTCACATAACAAATTGTTTAAGGGTTCTATTCCCTCAAGTCAAGGTTAACCACGATACTTACCTCTTTTTACAAATTCCAATCAATTACTCGACCACAACTTTTACTTTTAAATTTATCTCCAAAAGCTTCAAATCTATTCATAAACAATTCAATATACTCAATACAAATCATAGGAATCAATTCCATATGAATTTACTAATTTTCCGGATAAAAATTTGAAATTTATTAAAATATTCGACAGTGGGACCCATATCTCAAATCTTGAAAAAACTTACAAAATACGAATACCCATTCCGAGACGAGTCCAACCATACAAAAATTATCCAATTCCGATGTCAAATGGACCTTCTAATCTAAATTTTTCGTTTTTGGAAATGTTTACAAAAAATTCAATTTCTTCCATCTAAATCCGAAATAAAGGATGAATATAGACATGGATTCATAAAATATCAGCACTTTTGGTTATAGAACACTTACCCAATTCAAAGTCGTGATAATATCTTTCAAATCGCCCAAAATTCGAGGTTTTAAGACCCAAACAAAATGAAGAAAAATGGACATTTTTGATTCTTATGTTTATGTAAATTTTCCGCTTTTGCGACGAAATTGTCGCATCTGCGACGTCGCTTTTGCGACTGAACCGCTTCTGTGAAGAAGGACTGGCAAGGCGAAGCCTCGCATCTGCGGAGGAAAATGCGCATCTGCGCTGCAATCCACTTCTGCGATCGCAGAGTCCGCTTCTGCGGACGCGTGGGTGCGTTCAACTTTCCGCACCTGCGGCTTTTTGCCCAGCTTGTCCAGGACCCTTCTGCGAGGAATTTCTCGCTTTTGCGGAGCCGCTTCTGCGGCCAAGTCTTCGCAAAAGCGAAGGCACCAGAAGCAGCAGACTTACAGATTTTGCTTAAGTCCAATTCTTGTTCCGATTTTGATTTGAATCACACTTGGGGTACTCGGGACCCCGTCCGAATATACCAACAAGTCCCGTAACATAATACGGACTTACTCGGGATCTAAAATCACGTCAAACAACGCTAAAATTATAATTCACACCCCGATTCGAACTTTGAGTTTTGAACTTTTAAATTTGCAAATCCCGTGCCAAAACATATTAAATGAATCAAGAATGACTTCAAATTTGGCACACAAGTCATAAATGACGTAACAAAGCTTTTCTTATTTCCAGAATCAGATTCCGGCTCCGATATCAAAAAGTCAACCCCGTGGTCAAACTTGGAAATCTTTAGCCTTTAAATTACTAGTTTCTGTTAAATGGTCATAACTTGAGCTAGAGACCTCCAAATTAAATTTCGGGCATATTCCCAAGTCCCGAATCACGATACGGACCTACCAAAACTGTCAAAATACTGATCTGGGTCCGTTTGCTCAAAATGTTGACCAAAGTCAACTCAATTGAGTTTTAAGGCTCTATTTTCCATTTTAATCTATTCACATAAAAACTCTCCGAAAATTTTTACGGACTATGCATGCAAGTCGAGGAATAATAAATAGTAATTTTTGAGGTCTTAAAATACAGAATTACTTATTAAATTTAAAGATGATATTTTGAGTCATCATAGGTTAAGCCAAGTGGCAAGCTAATAAATGCCAATAATAAATGGTAACTTTATTCTATATATATATATATATATACATATAAAGTGCAATTTTTATTTATAGATAAAATTTTTAAATTTGAATGAAAATAAAAAATAAATTTATCTTTTGGTATCATACTTAATTCGGTTAATGATCATATGCAATCACGTTAGTAACTTTTGTTATCTTTTCTAATTATTTAAATACTACTTGGCCTCTGCCAAAAAAAAATTATAATAATAAAACTACTCCATATAACTATAAAACTCTTTCACATCTAAAACCATATAATTTAAGCTCTTTAAAATACTATAGCTAGATTTGAATAAAGGGAATTTATTTTAAAATAAATATAATATATAGTGTACACGTCTATGTTTATGCAGATAACAAAAAGGAGTTTAAAAATCAAATAAAAGTTTACTTACATGTATAATGAAGTAAACCTATATGCTAGAGAAAGAAACATCACAAAAATCAATCAATATTCAAAAAAAGTTATTTTTTTTTCATTTTAAAGAATGTTTGTTTGACAAGTCAATTTGTATAAATAGACATCAAACAAATAGCTAAACTTTGGCTATACAATTGTTATAATTAATTTCAATTTAGCACCTTCTGGGAATTGAAGGATATAAACTAAAATCTCTCCATTTATGTGATGACCCAAAAGATCATCTTATGTTTTAAAACTCGAATCTGCGCTCTTAAGCCTTATAAATCTCATTTTTACCCTCCTCGATTTGCGTGCGCAGTCCGGGCATGTTTATGGAAAGCTTTTATGTTTAAAATTGATGAACATAAGAATTTATGCCTTAAAAGTTAATTTTAATTGACTCCGGTCAATACTTTTGGTAAACGGGCCCGAATCCGTGTTTTGATGGTCCCGGTGGATCCGTATCGAATTATGGGACCTGGACGTATGCCCGGAATCGAATTCGGAGGTCCTTAGCTCAAGTTGTGAATTTTTGATGAAAATTAAAAGTTTAAAAATTAATTGTTTTTAAGAATTGATTGATGTTTGGCATTGTTAATGCCGAGTCCGTATTCTAGTTCCGGAGCCCGGTACAGGTTCATTATGATATTTTAGACTTGTCTGTGACATTTGGTGAGAAACAGAGTTGATTTGACGTGATTCAGACGTCCAGTTGAGAATATATGAATTTTAAAGTGTTCTTGAGAATTTTATTTGATTTTGATGCTAAATCCGTAGTTTTAGGTGTTATTATGGTGATTTTATCGCACGATCAAGTCCGTAAGATGTTGTTATACTTGTGCGCATGTTTGGTTTGGACCCCCGAAGGCTCGGGAGAGTTTCCGATAGGCAACGGAGTGATTTGCACTTAGAAAATTTGAGATTTTTGCTGCAACAGCTGTTCTGGTGTGCCCTTCTTCGCGTTCGCGTAGGTAGTGTCGCAAATGCTAAAGGTAAAATGGGGGCAGGGGAATTTTCTTCTTCGCGAATGCGAAGGACTGGTCGCGAACGCGAAGCATTAGGGGTGGTACCCTTCGCGAACGCGATAGTTTAAGGGACCTGTGGGAGGGGAGTCATGTTCTTCTACGCGAACGCGTCCATTGGGTCGCGAAAGCGAAGGATTTCGGGTAGCTGCCTTACGCGAACGCGTATAAGGACTCGCGAACGCGAAGGCCTTAGGCCGCGGTGTATCGCGATCGCGACAGGCCTCTCGCGAACGCAATGAAGGCATGTTCAGTGATTTAAAACAGACTTCAAAGATGGGATTTACTGAAAATTTCACATTTTCTTCACTTGAACTCAACCTTGGGCGATTTTTAAAGTGGGAATTCAACACCAAATCATAGGTTTGTGTTATTAAACTCATTCCTTTCAATTTCCATCAACACCCACTAGATTTCTAGGCCTAAATCTTGTTCTTTAAGGGTAGAAATTAGGGATTTTAGGAGAATTGGGGATTTTGTAAATTTGGGAATTTAGACCTCGATTTGGGGTCGGATTCTGGAACTAATGACATATTCGGGTTCAGGGGTGAATGGGTAAACGGAGTTTGGTCCGAACCTCGAGTTTGGACCAAGTGGGCCCGGGTCGGTTTTTGACTTTTGTTTTGAGAAAATTTGGGAAATCTGTAATTATTCATTAAAGTTGATTCCTTTAGCGATAATTGATGGTATTAAGCTATTTGTGACTAGATACGAGTGAGTTGGAGGTGAATTCTAAGGGAAAAGCGGTACTTGAGCAGTGAGTGGCCTGCGAATCGAGGTAAGTGTTGTGTCTAACTTTGGCTTGAGGGAATATGTATTATGTGTTTATTTGCTACGTGTTTGGTAGTTAAATACGATGTATAGGTGAGGTGACGAGCATCTATGCGTCGTTGTCGAGTCATAGCATGCGAGTGAAATTCTATTATTGTCTATTTTATAGCCTTAAATTCTACTATCCATGTTTAGCGGGTTATTTGAAATGTTGGGTGATTTATACCTAGTTTCACTGAGATTTGGTCAATTTCGAATATTGATTCAAGGTTGAGGTTACATTGTGCTATTGATTATGGGTAAAATACTGGTTTCTTTGTGATACTCCTATCTATCCGTTGTTATTGATTCTGTGATTTGTGAGGAGGAGTGTAAAGCACGAAGGGTGGTGCCATGCATGCATTATTTATATTGTGAGGAAGAGTGTAGAGCACGAAGGGTGATGCCTTGCCGTGATTTGTTAGTGATAAAGCACGAAGGGTGATGTCGTGTATATTCTGAGAGGTTTAATGCACGAATGGTGATGCCTTGCCGTTCTATTTATTTATTTGGTGAGGTTGAGAGTAAAAGCACGAAGGGTGATGCCGTGCAGTTTTCCCCCACTGTATATTGAATTCCCCCACTGTATGTCCCCTTCCCATTATTTCTGCGTTATTTCTTTATTTACTGTTGTTGCCACTAGCATGATTATACTGTTCAGGTTATATGTGGGTGTCTTGTCATAGCCTCATCACTACTTCACCGAGGTTAGGCTCGACACTTACTAGTACATGGAGTCGGTTGTACTGATGTTGCATTCTGCACTTTCTGTGCAGATTTTGATACCGACTCGGGTTGATCGAGATTTTTCTATTGGTCCACTGTCCGTAGACTCAAGGTAGATCTGTCGGCATTCACAGACCTTGAAGTCACCGTCTATCTTTTCTGTTCTACTGTTTCTTTCATTCAAATAGTTGTATTTCTTTTAGACTATTACTTGTAGTAAATTCTAGAATGCTCGTGAATTGTGACTCCAGATCCGGGTGGTAGTAATTAATATAATTTTATAATATTCCACACTTATTATATTTCATCTTAGTTAATTATTGTTATTTACTGAATGGAAATAAGGAATTGGTTAAATGATTCTCTAACATTGGCTTGCCTAGCAAGTGAAATGTTAGGCGCCATCACGGTTCTGTTGGTGGAAAATTTTGAGTCGTGACAGTTGGTAACAGAGCCCTAGGTTGCCTAGGTCTCATGATTCACAGGCAAGCTTTGTAGAATCTGGAGGATCGGTATGGAGATGTCTGTGCTTATCTTCTAGAGGATACGAAGTTTAGGAACAAGTTTCACTTCTATTCTTCTCTGTCGTGCGATTTTGCTTTCTCAATACTGATTGAACTCTTCTACTCTTATTCTCTCGCAGATGGCGAGAACACGTATCGCTTCCTCAGCTGAGCAGCAGCCAGAGCCTCCAGTGGTAGCTCCTACGCGGGGCAGAGGTCGAGGCCGAGGCAGGGGCAGGGCTTAACCTAGAGCTCGAGTAGCAGCCCCAGCAGTGGAGCCTCAGATAGAGCTTGACGTGGAGGTTCCAGCCCAGACTGTTCCTGCCGGACCAGCTCAGGTTTCGGAGGGGTTCATTGCCACCCCAGTACTTCAGGACGCTTTAGTCCATTTGGTGGGCCTTATGGAGAGTGTGGCCCAGACTGGCGCATTTCCCATGGAACCAGCCGTCTCTCAGGCTGGAGGAGGAGCCCAGACTCCCACCACTCCCGCTCCGGAGAAGGTAGCTCCCCAGTATCTGGCTCCAGCAGCTCATCCAGTCAGATTAGTTCAGCCGATTATTGCGGCACAAGTCGGAGATGGGCCAGCTATGTCTTCTGAGGCTTTATGGAGATTGGACAGGTTTATCAAGCTCTTTCCTATTCACTTTAGTGGTGCTCCTTCAGAGGATCCCCAGGAGTATCTTGACAGCTGTCACGAGGTTCTACAAAATATGGGTATAGTGGAGACCAATGGGGTCGATTTTGCTGCATTTCAGATGACTGGTTCCGCCAAGAAATGGTGGAGAGATTACTTGTTGACCAGACCTGCTGGGTCACTTGCTCTTACTTGGGACCAGTTCTCTCAGATCTTCATAGAGAAGTTCTGCCTATCACATTGAGAGAGGAGCATCGCCATCAGTTTGAGCGTCTCCAGCAGGGCAGTATGACTGTTACTCAGTATGAGACCCGTTTTGTGGATTTGGCCTGTCATGCTATTCTTCTGCTTCCCACTGAGAGAGAGAGGGTGAGGAGGTTTATTGATGGGCTTGCTCAGCCTATCAGATTGTAGATGGCTAAGGAGATTGGGAGTGAGATTTCTTTTCAAGCGGCTGCTAATGTCGCGAGACAAGTCGAAATGGTTCTTACTCAGGGAGGTCAGGGGTCTGACAAGAGACCTCATCATTCCGGTGAGTTCAGTGGTGCCTCATCTAGAGGCAAGAGTACTTTTGGTAGAGGCCATCCTCCCAGGCCGTTTCATTCAGTGCTCCAGGCATCCCACGGTGCCTCAGGTGGTCGTGGCCCTCAGATGCATTATTCCGACCAGCTAGCCTATAGTGCACCACCAGCTCCTATTAGTTTACCTCCACTCCAGAGTTATCAGGGTGGTTATTCAGGTCGACATGGTCAGTTTCAGGGTTAGCAGTCATAGCAGCCGAGGTTATGTTATCCTTGTGGTGATCCGAGGCATATTGCTAGATTTGGCCCTTGGGCAATGGGCAGCTCACAACATCAGAGTTCTTGTGACATGGTTCCGGCACCAGTTGCTACACCGCCTGCTCAGCCAGTCAGAGGCAGGGGTCAGGCAGCCAGAGGTAGAGGCTAGACTGTTAGAGGTGGAGGTCAGGCCATTAGAGGTAGAGACCAGCCAGTTAGAGGCCGTCCGAGGGACATAGTTCAGGGTGGTGGGGCCCAGCCCCGGTGTTATGCTTTCCTAGCCAGGCCTGAGGCTGAATCATCTGACGCTGTTATCGCAGGTACTATTTCAGTTTGCAGTAGAGATGCTTCAGTTCTATTTGATTCGGGATCTACTTACTCCTATGTGTCATCCTATTTTGCTTCCTATCTGGTTGTGCCCCGTGATTCTTTGAGTTCTCCTTTGTATGTGTCCATACCAGTGGGAGATGCTATTATTGTAGATCGTGTTTATCGTTCGTGTGTGGTCACCATTGGGAGTCTTGAGACTCGTGTAGATCTTCTACTTCTCGACATGGTTGATTTTGATGCCATACTGGGTATGGATTGGCTGTCACCTTATCATGCTATATTATATTGTCACGCCAAGATGGTGACCTTAGTCTTGCAGGGGTTTCCTCGATTAGAGTGGAGAGGGAATCTTGGCCATTCTGCCAGCAGGGTTATCTCTTATGTGAAAGGCTCGGCGTATGATCGAGAATGGGTGTCTAGCTTATTTGGCTTATGTCTGCGATTCTAGTGTGGAGGTTCTTTCCATGGATTCAGTGTGGGTTATTCGTGAGTTTCCAGATGTGTTTTCTGCAGACCTGCCGGGGGTGCCACCCGACAGGGATATTGATTTCTGCATTGATTTGGCTTCGGGCACTCAACTCATTTCCATTCTGCCATACCGCATGGCCCCGCTAGAGTTGAAAGAATTGAAGGAGCAGTTGCAAGATTTGCTTGATAAGGTCTTCATTAGACCTAGTGTCTCGCCCTGGGGTGCACCCGTGTTGTTTGTGAAGAAGAAAGATGGATCGATGAGGATGTGTATAGATTATCGGCAGTTGAACAAAGTCACCATCAAGAACAAGTATCCATTGCCGAGGATTGATAATTTATTTGATCAGCTTCAGGGTGCCAAGGTGTTTTCAAAGATTTATTTGAGATCTGGCTACCATCAGTTGAGGATTAGGGCATCCGATGTTCTTAAGACAGCTTTTCGGACTCGGTATGGGCATTATGTGTTTCTAGTGATGTCATTTGGGCTGACAAATGCCCCAACAACATTCATGGATTTGATGAACCGGTTGTTCAAACCCTAATTGGATTCCTTTGTGGTTGTGTTTATTGATGATATCTTGATCTGCTCCCACAGTCGAGAGGAGCATGAGCAGCACCTTCGGATCGTTCTTCAGACCTTGAAAGATAGCCAGTTATATGCTAAGTTCTCAAAATATGAGTTTTGGTTGAGTTCAGTTGCTTTATTGGGTCACGTTGTATCAGCAAAGGGTATTCAGGTGGATCCTAAGAAGATTGAGGCAATCCAGAACTGGCCTAGACCCACATCAGCTACAGAGATCCGTAGTTTCCTGGGTTTGGCGGGCTATTACCATCGATTTGTGGAGGGGTTTTCATCCATAGCAGCTTTGTTGACCAGATTAACCCAGAAGGGTGCCCCGTTCAGGTGGTCAGATGAGTGTGAAGCGAGCTTTCAGAAGCTTAAGACTACTTTGACTACGGCACCGGTATTGGTGTTACCCATAGGTTCAGGATCTTATATAGTATATTGTGACGCATCCCGTATTGGTCTGGGTGCGGTATTGATACAGGGTGGAAAGGTTATTGCATATGCTTCGTGGCAGCTGAAGGTTCACGAGAAGAATTACCCTGTTCATGATCTAGAGCTGGCAACCATTGTTCACGCGCTAAAGATTTGGAGGCACTATCTTTGCGGCATGCCATGTGAGGTATTCACTGATCATCAGAGCTTGCAGTATTTGTTCAAGCAGAAGGAACTCAATTTGAGGCACATAAGGTGGTTGGAGCTATTGAAAGACTATGATATCACCATATTGTATCATCCCGTGAAGGCCAATGTGGTGGCCGATGCTTTTAGAAAATTAGCTAGTATGGGTACCCTTGCATATATTCCAGTTGGTGAGAGACCGCTTGCATTGGATGTTCAGGCCTTGGCCAACTAGTTCGTGAGGTTGGATATTTCTGAGCCCAACTGTGTTCTAGCTTGTACAGTTACTCGGTCTTCCTTGTTTGAGTGCATAAGAGATCGGCAAGATGACGATCCTCATTTACTTGTCCTTAGAGACACAGTGTGGCACGGTGGTGCCAAGCATGTTACTGTTGGAGATGACGGAGTTTTGAGGATGCAGGGTCGTATTTGTGTGCCTAATGTGGATGGGCTTCGTGAGTTGATCCTTGAGGAGGCTCACAGTTCTCGGTATTCTACTCACCCGGGCACTACCAAGATGTACTAGGACCTGCGGCAGCATTATTGGTGGATAAGTATGAAGAAAGACATAGTTGCATATGTAGCTCGGTGTCTAAATTGTCAGCAAGTAAAGTACGAGCATCAGAGACCTGGTGGTTTGCTTCAGAAGATAGAGATTCCTGAGTGGAAGTGGGAGCGTATCACTATGAATTTTGTTGTTGGACTTCCACAGACTCAGAGGAAGTTCGATGCAGTTTGGGCCATTGTGGACAGTCTGACCAAGTCAGCGCACTTTATTCCTATGGCAGTTACCTATTCTTCGGAGCGGTTGGCAGAGATTTACATTCGTGAGATTGTCCGTCTTCACGGTGTGCTCGTGACTATTATATCTGACCGAGGTACATAGTTCACCTCGCACTTCTGGAGGGCACTACATCGTGAGTTGGGTGTGCGGGTTGAGTTGAGCACAACATTCCATCCTCAGACGGACGGGCAGTCCGAGCGCACTATTTAGATGTTGGAGGATATGCTCCGCACATGTGTTATAGACTTCGGAGGATCGTGGGATCAGTTCTTGCCCCTTGCAGAGTTCGCCTACAACAACAGCTACCAGTCGAGCATTCAGATGGCTCCTTATGAGGCATTATATGGTAGGCAGTGCCGGTCGCTAGTTGGGTGGTTCAAGCCGGGAGAGGCTCGATTGTTGGGCACAGACTTAGTACAAGATGCCTTGGATAAGGTCAAGATTATTCAGGATCGACTTCCCACAGCTCAGTCCAAGCAGAAGAGTTATGCCGACTGTAGAGTTCGTGATGTTGCTTTCATGGTCGAAGAGAGAGTATTACTTCGGGTATCACCCATGAAGGGTGTAATGAGGTTTGTAAAGAAGGGCAAGTTGAGCCCTAGGTATATCGGACCTTTTGAGATTCTGGAGAGAGTGGGAGAGGTGGCTTACAGGCTTGTGTTGCCACCTAGTTTAGCAGTTGTTCATCCGGTATTCCATGTGTCCATGCTTCGAAAGTATCATGGCAATCCGTCTCATGTGTTAGATTTCAGCTCTGTCTAGTTGGACAAGGATTTGACTTACGAGGAGGAGCCGGTGGCAATTCTAGCCCGACAAGTTCTCCATATGAGATCAAAGAGTTACCCTTTAGTTCGAGTGCAGTGAAGAGGTCAGCCTATTGAGGCAGGTACTTAGGAGTCCGAGTTTGATATGTGGAGTAGATATCCCCACCGTTTCACCAGCCCAGGTACTTTTCTATGTTCGTTCGAGGACGAACAATTGTTTTAGAGGTGGAGAATGTGATGACCCAAAAGGTAATCTTATGTTTTAGAACTCGAATTTGCGCTCTTAAGCCTTAAAAATCTCATTTTTATCCTCCTCGATTTGCGTGCGCAGTCCGGGCATGTTTCCGGAAAGCTTTTATGTTGAAAATTGATGAAAATAAGAATTTATACCTTAAAAGTTAATTTTAGTTGACTTCGGTCAACCATTTTGGTAAACGACCCCGGATTCGTGTTTTGACGGTCCTAGTGGGTCCGTATCAAAATATGAGACCTGGGCGTATGCTCGGAATCGAATTCGGAGGTCCCTAGATCAAGTTATGAATTTTTTATGAAAATTAAAAGTCTAAAAATTAATTATTTTTAAGAATTGATTGATGTTTGGCATTGTTAGTGCCGGGTCTGTATTTTGGTTCCAGAGCCCAGTACAAGTTCATTATGATATTTAAGACTTGTCTGTGAATTTGGTGAGAAACGAAATTGATTTGATGTGATTCGGACGTCCAGTTGAGAAGATATGAATTTCAAAATGTTCTTGAGAATTTCATTTGATTTTGATGCTAAATCCGTAGTTTTAGGTGTTATTTTGGGGATTTGATCACACGAGCAAGTCCGTATGATATTGTTAGACTTGTGCGCATGTTTGGTTTGGAGCCCCGAGGGCTCGGGAGAGTTTTGGATAGGCTACAGGGTGATTTTCACTTAGAAACTTTGAGATTTTTGCTGCAGCAGATATTCTGGTGTGCCCTTCTTCATGTTCGCGTAGGTAGTGTCGCAAACGCGAAAGGTGAAACGGGGGCAGGGGAATTTTCTTCTTCTCGAACGCGAAGGACTGGTCGCGAACGCGAAGCATTGTGGGTGGTACCATTCACGAACGCGATAGTTTAAGGGACCTGGGGGAGGGGAGTCATATTCTTCTACGCGAATGTGTCCATTGGGTCGCGAACGCGAAGGCTTGGGGGGAGATTCCTTATGCGAACGCGTAGAAAGACTTGCGAATGCGAAGGCCTTAGGCCGTTGTGCATCCCGAACGCGACAAGCCTCTTGTGAACGCGATGAAGGCCTGTCCAGTGTTTTAAAACAGACTTCAAAGATGGGATTTGCTTAAAATTTCACATTTTCTTCACTTGAACTCAACCTTGGGAGATTTTTGAAGTGGGAATTCAACACCAAATCATAGGTTTGTGTTCTTAAACTCATTCCTTTCAATTTCCATCAACACCCACTAGATATCTAGGCCTAAATCTTGTTCTTTAAGGGTAGAAATTAGGGATTTTAGGAGAATTGGGGATTCTGTAAATTTGGAAATTTAGAAATCGATTTGGGGTTGGATTCCGGAACTAATAACATATTCGAGCTCGGGGTGAATGGGTAAACGGAGTTTGGCCCGAACCTCGAGTTTGGACCAAGCGGGTCTGGGGTCGGTTTTTGACTTTTTTTGAGAAGATTTGGGAAATCTGTAATTATTCATTAAAGTTGATTCCTTTAGCGATAATTGATGGTATTAAGCTATTTGTGACTAGATACGAGTGAGTTGGAGGTGAATTCTAAGAGAAAAGTGGTACTTGAGCAGTGAGTGGCCTGCGAATCGAGGTTAGTGTCATGTCTAACTTTGGCTTGAGGGAATAGGTATTATGTGTTTATTTGCTACGTGTTTGGTAGTGAAATACGATGTTTAGGTGAGGTGACGAGCATCTATGCGTCGTTGTTGAGTCATAACATGCAAGTGAAATTCTATTCTTATCTATTTTGTAGCCTTAAATTCTACTATCCATGCTTAGCGGGTTATTTGAAATGTTGGGTGACTTATACCTGGTTTTACTGAGATTTGGTAACTTTCGAATATTGATTCAAGGTTGAGGTTACATTGTACTATTGATTATGGGTAAAATAGTGGTTTCTTTGTGATACTCCTATCTATCCGTTGTTATTGATTCTGTGATTTGTGAGGAGGAGTGTAAAGCACGAAGGGTGATGCCGTGCATGCATTATTTATATTGTGAGAAAGCATGTAGAGCACGAAGGGTGATGCCGTGCCGTGATTTGTGAGTGATAAAGAACGAAGGGTGATCCCGTGTATATTATGAGAGGTTTAATGCACGAAGGGTGATGTCGTGTCGTTCTATTTATTTATTTGGTGATGTTGAGAGTAAAAGCACGAAGGGTGATGCCGTGCATTTTTCCTTTGCTATTTTATTTGCTCAATTCGTTTAAGGATTTTCGGTTTAATTTTATCTTTTCATTATTCTCACTCTTTATATTGGATTCCCCCACTGTATGTCCCCTTCCCATTAATTTTGCGTTATTTCTTTATTTACTGTTGTTGCCACTAGCATGATTATACTATTCAGGTTATATGTGGGTGTCTTGTCCTAGCCTCGTCACTACTTCGCCGAGGTTAGGCTCGACACTTACCAGCACATGAGGTCGGTTGTACTGATGCTGCACTCTGCACTTTCTGTGCAGATTTTGATACTGGCTCGGGTTGATCGAGATTTATCTATTAGTCCGCTGCCCGGAGACTCAAGGTAGATCTGTCGGCGTTCACAGTCCTTGAAGTCCCCGTCTATCTTTTCTGTTCTACTATTTCTTTCATTTAGACAGTTGTATTTCTTTCAGACTATTACTTGTAGTAAATTCTAGAATGCTCGTGAATTGTGACTCCAGATCCGGGTGGTAGTAATTAACGCAGTTTTATAATATTCCACACTTATTATATTTCATCTTAGTTAATTATTATTATTTACTAAATGGAAATAAGGAATTGGTTTAGTAATTCTCTAACATTGGCTTGCCTAGCAAGTGAAATGTTAGGCGCCATCACGGTCCCGTCGGTGGGAAATTTTGGGTCGTGACAATTTAGCTGTAGTTAAGCCAACATTGCAAGAGTATAATACTTTTTTCGTTGAAGAATATTAGTTGTGAATCATTAGATTATATAAAAGGCTTTTTTCCTTGAATTTCAACAAGAGGGATATTAGTTTCTAATTGATAGTTTCTATATCGATTTTCAAGTGTAACAAAATATATATTTAAAAAAAATAAAATTGGTATGACGTGAATTTGTTTTTAAAAAACATTAAATAAATTATTTCGAAATGAGATTATTTTTTAAAATATAAATATAATTTTAAAAATAAAAGGATAAGATATTTTTGAATTTTAGTAGAGTGTTTTTAAAATTAATATAATAGAAGTCATATCATGGATAAAATCAAGTAACCAAGATCTTATGGAATATTTACATAAATATCTGGCCAGATTTATATTTTACTTTTTATAGCTGATATACATAGATGATATACCGACAACACGTAATTATACACATATTACATATGAATTATATATAAATTACATATCCTTCAATTTTTTAATTTAAATAGTTGGGTGAGCACCTATTTAGGTTGATTAGATAAAGCAAAAAGAAAAATATGAAAGAATTTCAACCAAAGATTAAAAATATAAATAAATTTCTTATGTAGACAATTTCTATTATAACTCATCCTTTTATAGTGAAATAAATTAATTTTTGTAACACAAGAAAGAAAAACATAAAAAATAAGATAAAAGAAAATAAATTGAGAAAAAATTAGATGGGAAATCTAAATACCATAAATAAGAGATGACAACGAATTTCTTCTTCTGCTTCATCTCTGTTGAGTATATAAATTTTGGAAGTTGATCTCATCGATTTCAAATATATATTTCTTTCAACTCAAATACATAGATTATAAGATAAGAATTTTTTAATTTACATTGTGTGTCGTTTTTCAAAAATCACTATTAGTAACAAACTGATATGATATTCAAATCTGAATTTAAATGCAATTTGAATAGTTTGTATTGAGGTTAAGCCAAGTATGGTGTCCAGAAAAGAATAAAGTTACCACATACTATTGGCATTGTGGTTAAGCCAAGTGGCAAGCTAATAAATACCAATAATATATGGTAACTTTAGTCTATATTTGGCCATAACTTTAATTTATAGATAAAGTTTTTAAACTTGAATTAAAATAAAAAATAAATTTATTTTTTATTATCATACTTAATTCAGTTAATGATCATATGCAATCATATCAAGAACTTTTGTTATCTTTTCTAATTATTTAAATACTAATTCGCTTCTGGCAAAAAAACAATTACTCCATATAACGATCAAACTCTTTCACATCTAAAATCCTATAATAATAGTTCTTTAAAATACAATACCTAGATTTGAATAAAGTGAATTTCTTTTAAAATAAATATAATATATAGTGTACACGTCTATGTTTATCCAGATAATAAAAAAGAATTTAAAAGTCGAGTAAAAGTTTACTTACATATATAATGAAGTAAACCTACATGCTAGAGAGAGAAACATCAAAAAAATCAGTCAATATTCAAAAAAGGTTTTTCTTTTCTTTTTGAAGAATGTTTGTTTGACGAGTCAATTTGTATAAATGGACATCAAACAAATAGCAAAACTTTGGCTATACAATTGCTATCATTAATTTCAATTTAGCACCTTCTAGGAATTGAATGATATAAACTAAAATCTCTCCATTTAGCTGCAGTCAAGCCAATATTGCAAGGGTATAATATTTTTTTCGTTGAAGAATATTAGTTGTGAATCATTAGATTATATAAAAGATTTTTTCCTCGAATTTCAAAAAGAGGGATATTAGTTTCTAATTGATAGTTTCTATATCGATTTTCAAGTGTAACAAAATATATATTTAAAAAATATAAAATTGGTATGACGTGAATGTTTTTAAAAAAAGATTAAATAAATTATTTCGAAATGAGATTATTTTTTAAAATATAAATAATTTTAAAAATAAAAGGATAAGATATTTTTGAATTTTACTAGAGTGTTTTTAAAATTAATATAATAGAAGTCATATCATAGATAAAATCAAGTAACCAAGATCTTATGGAATATTTACATAAATATCGGGCCAGATTTATATTTTACTTTTTATAGCTGATAGACATAGATGATATACCGACAACACATGATTATACACATATTACATATGAATTATATATAAATTACATATCCTTCAATTTTTTAATTTAATTAGTTGGGTGAGCACCTATTTAGGTTGATTAGATAAAGCAAAAAGAAAAATATAAAAGAATTTCAACCAAAGACTAAAAATATAAATAAATTTCTTATGTAGACAATTTCTATTAGAACTCATCCCTTTTATAGTGAAATAAATTAAGTTTTATAACACAATAAAGAAAAACATGAAAAATAAGATAAAAGAAAATAAATTTAGAAAACATTAGATGGGAAATGTAAATACCAAAAATAAGAGATGACAACGAATTTCTTCTTCTGTGTCATCTTTGTTGAGTATATAAATTTTGGAAGCTTTTGATGACCCAAAATATTATCTTTAAATTTAATAATTAATTTTGTATTCTAAGACCTCAAAAAATATGATTTATCATTCCTCGACTTGCGTGCGCAACACGTAAAATTTTTCGGAAAGTTTTTATGTGAAAAATGGATTAAATGTGAATTAGAGCTTTAAAACTCAACTGAGTTGACTTTGGTCAACATTTTTAGCAAACAGACTCGGATCAGTATTTTGACAGTTCCGGTAGGTCCGTATCGTGATTTGGGACTTGGGCGTATTCCCAGAATCAAATTCCGAGGTCCCTAGCCCGAGATGTGGAATTTTGATGAAAAATTAAAAGTTTAAGTTCAAATAGTTACCGGATGTCGAATTATGTGCAAACGACCCCGGAATAGAATTTTTATGATTCCAACAGCTCCGTATAGTGATTTTGGACTTAGGAGCATGATTGGAATTTTATTTGGAAGTCCGTAGTGAAATTAGGCTTGAAATGGCTAAAACAAGAATTTAAGTTTGGAAGTTTGACCGAGGAGTTGACTTTTTTATACAGGAGTCGGAATATAGTTCCGAAAATTTTATAGCTCCGTTATGTCATTTATGACTTGTGTGCAAAATTTGATATTAATCGGACTTGATTTGATAGGTTTCGACATCGAATGTATAAGTGGGAAATTCTAAGTTTCATTAAGCTTGAATTGGAACATAATTCATGGTTTTAGCGTCGTTTTATGTGATTTTAGGTTTCAAATAAGTTTGTATGAAGTTTTAGAACTTTTTGGTATATTTGGTTGAGGTCCCGAGGGCCTCGGGTGAGTTTCGGATGGTTAACGGATTAAAAGTTGGACTTAAAAAGCTGCTGCAATTTTTCCTTATACTGAATATTCTGGGCTGTGATCGAGCCCAAGATCGAGCCCAGATATCGAGCTCAAATATCGAGCCCAGGGTCGACGGCCTGAGTCGAAGCCAGGGACGAGGCTCAGTATCGAAGCCACGATTGAAGGTCCAGCTCGAGCGCCATGATCGAAGGCAAGGCTCGAGGGCCAAGATCGAGACCCAAGATCGAGGGTCACAAGCGAAGGCTCATGCTCGATGCCATGATCGAGGCTATGATCGAAGGACCAGGATCGATGCCATAATCGAGGCCATGATCGTGGTCCAGGCTCGAGCCTGTGATCGAAGCCACGATCGAGGCCTAGGCTCGAGGGCCATGATCGAGGCCCAGTTCGAGGCCCAGTTTCGAAGGTTGTTAGATAAATATATTAAATGATGGAAACCTCATATGCTTGATTTTCTGTTTAAATTAATTGTTAAGAGAAATTGTTCATATTCTCGAATTGAACTTATAATAACTATACTCTCTTTCCGGAGGTACATAAGAAAATGTCCTCCTTTCTTGTGGAGCGGGCCGAACGCCTTGGTAGGGTAGATGCATTTATGGATCGTGTCGCACGTCCCTCGGCAGTGTACAAGACACTATGGATCGGGCCGTACGACCTCGGCAGAAATCGTGCTTAATAATAATAATAATTACACGATACTTGGACAGTTTATTGTAGCTTGTAAAGCTATTTGATAAATTAAAAATTTATTAAAATTGAATTGCAGCTTGTAAAGCTATTTGATAAATTGGAAATTTTATTGAAATTGAAGGATTTAATTAATAGATTGGAAATTGTTGCATTTGAAGGATTTTTTATTATTTCTGCTAATTGAATAAAATTATAGTTAATTCTGTGAATCATGCTGATTTAAATAATTATAATTTATTCCATTTATTATTGTTGACCCTTAGTGAGTGTCAAAGTCGTCCATCTCTTCTCTTCCACTTTGAGATTAGGCTTGATACTTACGAGGTACACGTTTTTTACGTACTCATGCTACACTTACTGCACTTTTTGTGCAGGATCTGAGACAGATACTAGTGGAGGACCTATCATCGCACATCCTCATTATCCAAGGGCGTAGTGGTGAGCTACCTTTCTGAGCTGTCCTGCAGCTACCAGTGCCTCTTCTTGTATTTTTAATTCTGTCTATTTTCATTTCAGACAGTATTTGGAGTTTTGTATAATCTACTAGATGCCCATACACTTGTGACACCAGGTCTTGGCACACACATTGGTAGAATTTGGTGTCTTATTATTTTTCTTGGATTTAAATTTTATCGATATATGTTTAATTTATAAGTTGGCTTGCCTAGCTGTAGTGTTGGGCGCCATCATGACCTATAGGTTAAATTGGGTCGTGACAATATGATATCAGATTATTAGGTTCACGTAGGTCTCACAAGTTATGAGCAGACCTAATAGAGTCTTGCGGATCGGTACAGAAACATCTGTACTTAACTTCGAGAGGCTATAGGGTGTTAGGGAACTACCTTTCTTCATATTCCATCGTGCAATTGATGTAGTACTAAATATCCTTCTCTTATTTTCTCACAAATGGTGAGAACACGCTCTAATGAGGTTCCAGACCAGGGAAGAGCTACTCCCCCAGTGGCTAGAGATCGAGGTAGAGGCCGAGGGAGGGCTCCAGCCCGTGGTAGAGGGCGAGGACGTCCTAGGACTGTTCCAGTTATGCCGCCAGTGGGTCCAACATAGAATCCCATTATTGAGGAGCAGGGTGAGGTGCCTGTGGCAGAGCCAGCTCCGATGGATTTCACATCTGCACCGGGATTTCAGGATGTTATGAGTTGTATACTGCGGTTCATGGACAATATGACTCAGACCGATTTATTTCCGGCAGACCCAACTACATCTCAGGCGGGCGGGGGAGCACAGACTCCGACCGCACAGGCTCATGGACAGGAAACTGCTGTATATCAGACCCAGGGTGCACTACCCGTGGGTGGAGCCCAGCCAGTGGCAGCAGCTACACCAGAGCCCAGGCCAGCTATAGCTGCTGATCCTCAGAAACTATTGGACAGATGGACTAGACTACATCCTCCTGTCTTTGGGGGTGAGCAACATGAGGATCCCAAGGATTTCATTGATCGGTGCAAGGATAGACTATACAACATGAGGAAATTGGAGTCTCATGGGGTTGACTTTGCTACTTTTCAGCTAGAGGGTAGAACCCGTAGATGGTGGCAGTCTTATGTTCTTGGCAGACTGGCAGATTCTCCTCCCATGACTTGGGACATATTCACTCGTATGTTCCTGGACAAGTATATTCCACCCTCTTAGAAGGAAGAGTTGAGGTTTCAGTTTGAGTAGCGCCAAAAGTGTCAAATGTCAGTGACCGATTATGAGGCGAGGTTTTCTGAGTTATATCACCATGCACTTATGATAATCCCTACTGAGGTAGAGAGAGTGCGGAGGTTTGTTGCGGGTTTACATACTGGCATTCAGGCCATTATGGCTCGAGAGGTTGATATGGGTACTTCTTATGAGCTAGTCGTGGAGATAGCCCGGAGGATTGATGCTGTACGTTATCGTAGCCGAGAGCAAGTTACTAGAGATAAGCGGTTTAGGTATTCTGGAGAGTTCATAGGTGCTCAGTCTGGGGGCAGAGGTCAGTTCGTGAGAGGGCAGTCCAGCAGGCCCCCATATCCAGCACCACCGCCTCCTCAAGGTGCTCCAGTGCGACCCTATCTCAGTGCTATACCAGAGAGTTCTTATTGCCCACCAGCTATTCATGGTTCTTCTAGTGGGTATTCAGGTCACCAAAGCCAGACTTCTAGTCAGCAGCTTATCGCACCGAAAAGTTGTTACGAGTGCGGGGATCCCAGTCACAAACAGAGATTCTGCCCCAGACTGTGGGGTAGACCAGTGCAGCAGGGTCAGTAGCCTATGATTACCGCACCAGTTGCTCCACCAGTAGTCCGACCACCAAGAGGTGGAGGACAGGTGGGTAGGGGTCATCCTAAAAATGGAGGTCAGCCAGGCAGAGGCCAGCCAGTTGGTACTCCAACTCGATTCTATGCTTTTTCGGCCAGACCAGATGCAGAGGCCTCAGATGCCATGATTACAGGTATTATTTCTATTTGCGGCAAAGATGCCTCAGTATTATTTGAATCAGGATCTACGTATTCATATGTGTCATCTCTATTTGCTCCATTCCTGGGTGTTTCTCGTGAGTCCTTGAGTACTCCTATTTATGTATCCACTCCTGTGGGCGATTCTGTTATTGTGAACCGTATCTACCGGTCCTATATTATTACATTCTGTGGTTATGAAACTAGAGCAGATCTCCTATTGCTTGAGATGACCAATTTTGAAATTATTCTGGGCATGGACTGGTTATCTCCATATCATGCTATTCTAGATTGTCATGCCAAGACTGTTTCCTTGGCTATTCCAGCATTGCCTAAGCTAGAGTGGAAGGGTTCGTCTGTTAGTTTATTTAATCGAGTTATTTCTTTTATAAAGGCCCAACACATGGTTGAGAATGGTTGTTTGGCTTATCTAGCCTATGTTCGGGATACTGCTGCAGAGACTTCGGCTATTGATTCAGTGCCTGTATTTCGATAGTTCTCCGATGTATTTCCTTCAGAAACTCCAGGTATGCCACCTGATCATGATATTAATTTCTG
This sequence comes from Nicotiana tabacum, assembly GCF_000715075.1. Taxonomy (NCBI): domain Eukaryota; kingdom Viridiplantae; phylum Streptophyta; class Magnoliopsida; order Solanales; family Solanaceae; genus Nicotiana; species Nicotiana tabacum. The sequence continues at coordinate 130,954,852 of NC_134098.1, forward strand.
TATTGACTTGGCTTCAGATACCCAGCCTATATCTATCCCACCGTATCGCATGGCTCCGAAAGAATTGAAAGAACAGCTTGAGGAGTTATTAGACAAAGTGTTCGTCAGACCGAGTGTATCGCCTTGGGCTGCACCCTTATTATTTGTGAAGAAGAAGGATGGAATAAGGCGGATGTGTATTGATTACCGCCAATTGAACAAAGACACTATTAAGAACAACTACCCGTTGCCGCGTATTGATGATCTATTTGACTAGTTTCAGGGTGCTAGGGTGTTCTCTAAGATCGACTTGAGGTTGGGGTACCATCAGTTGAAGATTTAGGATTCAGATGTTCTGAAGACTGCCTTTTGGACTAGATATGGTCATTATGAGTTTCTGGTGATGTCCTTCGGTTTAACTAACGCCCCGACAACATTTATGGATCTGATGAACAGGGTATTCAGGCCATATATTGATTCGTTTGTCATTGTCTTTATTGATGACATTTTGATTTACTCGCGCAGTAAGGAGGAGCACGAGCAGCATATGAGAGTGGTGCTTCAGACGTTGCAGGAACAAAAGCTATATGCTAAGTTCTCTAAATGTGAGTTTTGGCTAGAGTCTATAGCATTTTTGGGGCATATTGTATCGGGGCGAGGGTATTAAGGTTGATCCCAAAAATGATTGAGGCAGTTCAAAATTGGCATCGTCCCACTTCGGCGACTAAGATCATGAGTTTTCTGGGTTTAGCAGGTTATTATCGTCGGTTCGTGGAGGGTTTTTCGTCTATTGCAGCACCTTTGACCAAATTAACCTAGAAGGGTGCTCCGTTTTGATGGTCCGATGACTGTGAGCTGAGCTTACAGACGCTCAAGATTGCATTGACTACAACACCAGTGTTAGTGTTGCCTTCCAGTTCGGGGATGTATACAGTGTATTGTGACGCTTCACGCGTTAGCTTGGGTTGTGTACTGATGCAGGTAGGGCGAGTTATTGCATATGCTTCACGCCAGCTAAAGTCCCACGAGAAGAATTATCCAGTACATGATTTGGAATTAGCTACGATTGTTCACGCTCTTAAGTTTTGGAGGCATTATCTTTGTGGGGTGTCTTGTGAAGTTTACACTGATCATCGCAATTTGCAACATTTGTTCAAGCAGAGGGACCTAAATCTGAGACAGCACAGATGGCTTGAGTTACTAAAAGATTATGATATTACTATCCTGTATCATCCGGGCAAAGCAAATGTGGTTGCAGACGCCTTGAGTAGAAAGGCGGAGAGTATGGGCAGTTTGGCTTCCATTTCAGCAGAGGAGAGGCCATTAGCTTTGGATATTCAATCCTTGGCTAACTGACTTGTGAGGTTGGAAATTTCAGAGCCCAGCCGAGTTCTTGCATGTGTTGTAGCCTAGTCTTCACTATTTGAACAGATCAAGGCTCGCCAGTATGATGATCCGCACTTAATGGTTCTTCGAGAAACGGTACTATGGGGCTGTGCCAAGGAAGTTACTATTGGAGCGGATGGTGTTCTGCGACTCCAGGATCATCTATGTGTCCCTAATATGGATGGACTGAGGAAAAAGATCCTATAGGAGGCACACAGTTCTTGGTATTCTATTCATCCAGGTGCTATGAAGATGTATTGTGACTTGAGGCAGCATTATTGGTGGCGACGAATGAAAAAGGACATTGTTGAGCCTGTAGCCAGGTGTCTAAATTGTCAGCAAGTTAAGTATGAGCACCATAGGCCAGGTGGCCTACTTCAGCAGATAACTATACCAGAGTGGAAATGGGAACGCATCACTATGGACTTTGTAGTTGGGTTGCCGCGGACCTTGTGGAAGTTTGATGCAGTTTGGGTCATTGTTGATAGGTTGACCAAGTCGGCACACTTTATTCCTGTTGTGACTACGTATACTTCAGAGAGGTTGGTCTAGATATATATTCAGGAGATAGTTCAGTTGCATGGTGTGCCAATTTCTATAATATCATATAGAGACCCTCAGTTTACTTCACATTTCTGGAGAGCAGTACAGAGTGAATAGGGGACCCGAGTATATCTCAGCACAGCCTTTCATCCGCAGACCGACGGGCAGTCAGAGCGGACAATTCAGATTTTGGAGGATATGCTCAAGGCATGTGTGATTGACTTTGGAGGTCAGTGGGGTCGTTTCTTGTCGTTGGCCGAGTTTGCTTATAATAACAATTACCAATCCAGCATCGAGATGGCTCCATTCGAGGCTTTATATGGTCGGCAATGTCGTTCGCCCATCGGGTGGTTTGAGCCAGGTGAGGCAAAGTTATATGGTACTGATTTGGTGAAGGATGCCTTGGAAAAGGTAAAGTTGATTCAGGAGCGACTCCGTACAGCGCAGTCCAGACAGAAGAGTTACGCAGATCAGAAAGCGTGTGATTTATCATTTATGGTAGGTGAAAAAGTTCTTTTGATGGTTTTGTCGATGAAGGGAATCATGAGGTTAGGGAAAAAGGGGAAATTGAGCCTAAGGTATATAGGCCCATTTGAGGTGTTGAGTCGAGTTGGGGAGGTTGCTTATGAGCTTGCATTGCCTCCCAGCTTATCGGGCATTGATCTGGTTTTTTATGTATCTATGATCCGGAAGTATCATGTCGACCTATCACATGTGTTAGACTTCAGCATAGTTCAGCTAGATAATAGCTTGGGTTATGAAGAGGAGCCAATTGCCATTGTTGATAAACAGGTTCGCCAGTTGAGGTCCAAGAGGATTTCTACAGTAAAAGTCTAGTGGAGGGGCCAATCAGTCGAGGAAGCGACTTGGGAGGCCGAGGAAGACATGCGGAGCAGATATCTACACTTATTCAGCACTTCAGGTACAATTCTAAACCCGTTCGAGGGCGAACGTTTGTTTTAGAGGTGGAGAATGTGATGACCCAAAATATTATCTTTAAATTTATTAATTAATTCTATGTACTAAGACCTCTAAAAGCACTATTTATCATTCCTCGACTTGTGTGCGCAACCCATAAAATTTTCTGAAAAGTTTTTATGTGAAGAATGGATTAAAATGTGAATTAGAGCTTTAAAACTCAACTAAGTTGACTTTAGTCAACATTTTTAGCAAACAGACTCGGATCAGTGTTTTCACAGTTCCGGTAGGTCCGTATCGTGATTTGGGACTTGGGAGTATGCCCGGAATCAAATTCCGAGGTCACTAGCCCGAGATATGAAATTTTGATGAAAAATTAAAAGTTTAAGTTCAAATAGTGTCCGGATGTCGACTTATGTGCAAACAACCCCGGAATAGAATTTTGATGATTCCAACATCTCCGTATGGTGATTTTGGACTTAGGAGCGTGATAGGAATTTTATTAGGAAGTCCGTAGTGAAATTAGGCTTGAAATTGCTAAAAGAAGAATTTAAGTTTGAAAGTTTTACCGGGGAGTTAACTTTTTGATACCGGAGTCGGAATACAGTTCTGAAAATTCTCCGTTATGTCATTTATGACTTGTGGGCAAAATTTGAGGTCAATCAGACTTGATTTGATAGGTTTCGACATCGAATGTAGAAGTTGGAAATTCTAAGTTTCATTAAGCTTGAATTGGAACATAATTCGTGGTTTTAGCATCGTTATATGTGATTTGAGGTTTCAAATAAGTTCGCATGAAGTTTTAGGACTTGTTGGTATATTTGATTGGGGTCCCGAGGGCCTCAAGTGAGTTTCGGATTGGTAACGGATCAAAAGTTGGACTTAAAATACTGCTGCAATTTTTCCTTATGCTGGATATTCTGGGTTGTGATTGATCCCAGATATCGAGCCCAGGGTCGACGGCCTAAGTCGAAGCCAGGGACGAGGCATAGTATCGAAGCCACGATCGAAGGTCCAGCTCGAGGGCCAGGATCGAGACACAAGATCGAGGGTCACAATCGAAGGCTCAGGCTCGATGCCATGATCGAAGGACCAGGCTCGATGCCATAATCGAGGTCCAGGCTCGAGCCTGTGATCGATGCCACGATCGAGGCCTAGGCTAGAGGGCCATGATCGAAGCCACGATCGAGGCCCAGTTCCGAAGGCTGTCTGGGCAGTTTATAAAAAAGAGAGCATTCGTCCCATTCACCATTTTTAACAAATTGGAGCTTGAGCAGAGGCGATTTTGGATAGATTTTCAAGGAAAGACATTGGGGTAAGTGATTCTAACTTGGATTTAGTCTATATACACAAATATATCATTGTTTTCACCATTTAATTAGTGTTTTGATATTGGAATTTGGGAAATTTTTAGAAATCTCATAGAAACGAATTTTTGAGATTTCGGTATCGATTCAGAGTCGGATTTGAGTGAAACTGGTATGGTTGGACTCGTAATTGAATGGGTTATCGAATTTCGTAACTTTTGCCGGATTCCGGGATGTGGGCCCCACAGATGCATTTTTAATTAATTTCGAGAATTTATTAAAAATGTAGTATTTTCTTATAGAATTGATTCCTATAAATTTTAGTGATTGTATTGAATTATTTTTGGTTAGATTCGAGCCAATCAAAGTTGGATAATCGAGGAAAAGGCCTACTAGTGGATTAAATTGGAGCAAATTGAGGTAAGTCTCATGTCTAATCTTGTCAGGGGGAAATTACCCCATAGGTAATTAAAGTAATAATTATTGCTAATTGTGGGGGGCTACGTACGCACGAGGTGACGAGAGTCCATGCGTAGCTACTATTAATGCTAAATTCCGGGTAGTTTAGGACTCAAAGCATGAATTACTCGTGTAAATTGTATTCTTTGTATAATTAATATATATTGTGAATTGTTAGATAAAAATATTAAAGGATGGAAACCTCGTATGCTTGTTTTTCTGTTTAAATCAATTAATTGTTAAGAGATATTGTTCATATTCTCGAATTGATCTTATAATAAATATACTCTCTTTCTGGAGGTATATAAGAAAATGTCCTCCTTTCTTGTGGAGCGGGCCGAACGCCTCGGCAGGATAGATGCATCTATGGATCGTGCCACACGTCATTCGACAGTGTACACGACACTGTGGATCGGGCCGTACGACCTCGGCAGAAATCGTGCTTAATAATAATAATAATTGCACGATACTTGGACAGTTTATTGCAACTTGTAAAGCTATTTGATAAATTGAAAATTTTATTGCAATTGAAGGATTTAATTAATAGATTAGAAATTGTTGCATTTGAAAGATTTTTTTTATTATTTCTTCTAATTGAATAAACTTATTGTTAACTCTGTGAATCATGCTGATTTGAATAATTATAATTTATTCCATTTATTATTGTTGACCCTTAGTGAGTGTCAAAGTCGGCCATCTCGTCTCTACCACTTCGAGATTAGGCTTGATACTTACTGGGTACACGTTGTTTACGCACACATGCTACACTTGCTGCACTTTTTGTGCAGGATCTGAGACAGATACTAGTGGAGGACCTATCATCGCACATCCTCGTTATCTAGGGGCGTAGTGGTGAGCTGCCTTTCTGAGCCGTCCTGCAGCTACCAGTGCCTCTTCTTGTATTTTTAATTCTGTCTATTTTTATTTTAGACAATATTTGGAGTTTTGTATAATCTACTAGATGCTCATACACTTGTGACACCAGGTCTTGGCACACACATTGGTAGAATTTGGTGTCTTATTATTTTTCTTGGATTTAATTTTATCGATATATGTTTAATTTATAAGTTGGCTTGCCTAACTGTAGTGTTGGGCGCCATCACGACCTATAGGTTAAATTGGGTCGTGACAAAGTTGATCTCATCGATTTCAAATATATATATTTCTTTCAACTCAAATACATAGATTATAAGATAAGAATTTTTTAATTTACATTGTGTGTCGTTTTTCAAAAATCACTATTAGTAACAAACTGATATGATATTCAAATCTGAATTTAAATGCAATTTGAATAGTTTGCCTTGAGGTTAAGTGTCACGACCCAAAATCCCACTACATGTGTCGTGATGGCACCTAGTCTCTAAGACTAGGTAAGCCCATTTCAATTACATTTTGAAGCCATTTTTTAAAAAATTAAATAAGTATTCAAAACTAACAGCGAAACAAATATGAATATACAACCTCCCAAGACTGGTAGCACTAAGTCACGAACTCTAACTGAATACATGGGATGATCACGAGTTCTGAATATACAATACTGTTTGATTAAAAATTAACAGTACAATGAAATGAAAAGACTCCAAGAGACTGCGACGACCAAGCAGCTCTACCTTGAATCCTTACGATCCTGCTTTAACTCTGCTCAAATCCGATATCTCCAATACCTTGCTTTACACAAAAAATGTGCAGAAGTGTAGTATGAGTACACCACGGTCGGTACCCAGTAAGTATCAAGACTAATCTCAGTGGAGTAGAGACGAGGTACAGTCAAGACACTCACTAGTCTAATAGCCTGTGCAATATAATATACAAGATAGTAGGAAACAGATAACAATAAGGACATCATAAAACAACCAGTGATATGCACAGCAAGACAACAAAACACCATTTAATATCGCTCAACAAATAATAAATACAAGTACACCCAATTAAATCAAATTCTTCAAATAAATGCCCTTCACATATAATTCTACCAAATAACTCTCTTTTAAATATAATTTTCCTCCAATAAATATCTTTGAATATAATTCTTCAATTAAAAAGTCACCATGTGACACCTCATTTCATAATAATAAAAATACGGGTGTCAGCCCATTTTTATATTTTTCATAAACACGGGTCTCAACCCATTTTTCATATCTCCACGGCACTTCGTGCCCATAATTAAATCATCATATTTTTTCGGCACCTCGTGCCCTCATTTCATATCACAACTGTACGAACAATTCACATGCCAATATCCTCATTGTATATAAGATCCACATGATCAATTTATTTCCACTAAAGTGAGTTTAAAATTTTTAAATCAAGTAAGAAATCAACAAAGAATTGAATTTATTTTTAGAAATCATTTGGGTGAAGAAAATAACATTGCACTTAAATTAAAGCATTAGATAAACTTCTGGTTTGGTTGTAAAACCATTTAATTTAAAACATAATAATTTCTTTTATTTAAATCAACTCAATCATCAAAAATCAGTAAGAAAAATCAGAAATACTTCTTCAGAGTCTCGTGCTAAAAAGCCAAAGCCAACACAATACAGCTAGGAGCACAAAACACATAATAATAAAGTCAATTAGTACATCACGGAAGAAGATAAGAATTTACATATTAAATGAAACAAAATCACCCAAGGCAAGAACATAAATAAAGAAATATCAACAGGGCACTCCCGAGGTACCGCCTCGTAGTTCCAAATCATAAATAAATTCACAATATCTCATTTTCTTATATCACCGCGGGAGCCTTCACATTTAATTTTAAAGAAATTATTTTTCTCGAAATAGCATCCCGCGTTTTATCCATCCTTATCACACCGCATGACTTCTAGTAGTTCCCCTACTAGCCACGCGTTTCAAGCCACCCTTATCTCACCGCATGTGTTTCAACACCCTAACCTTATATCACCGCATGACTTCTAGTAATTTCCCTACTAGCCACGTGTTTCAAGCCATCCTTATCTCACCGCATGCGTATCAATATCATAATATTTCACAAATCGCACCTCAAGTACCCAAATATCGCAGCATAATACAACTTGCACTTCAAGTGCCCAAATATTACAACATTTCACAAATTGCACATCAAGTGCTCAAATCTTACGACATATCACAGATTGCATATCAAGTGCTCAAATCTTACAACATATCACAAACTGCACATCAAGTGCTCAAATCTTACAATATATCACAAATTGCACATCACTTGCACAAATCTTACAACATATCACAAATTGCACATCAAGTGCCCAAATATTACAACTTGTCACAGAAATCAACAATACATTATTTTCCACAATAAGGAGTCCATGGCTCGACCATAATGTGCACAAAATCTTAACAAAAACATCCGGAAGTGAACAACTCAACAAAATAATATTTCACATAAAATCAAGGTGACAATCACACCAAATCATCGTATAAAACAATATCAACAAACAAGGATCTAGGCATGACAAATAGATGATGTAAGTGTCAATAATTTCTAATTTAATACCTAAGGGCGTCTAAGGATTTTAATCAATGAAATTTGCACATATAAACTAATTATGTACTCGTCACCTCGTGTACATGGTTTTCAATTACACAATTTGCACATAATACTCAATGCCTAAGGGGTATTTTTCTCACTCGAGGTTAAGAAAGACACTTACCTTTTTGAAGTTATGCCGATATTCCAAAATCACCTTCTTGCTTGAATTGACCTCCGGACCGCTCAAATCTATCCAAATTAATTGTATAACTTCATTAAAATTCATCGGAAACAATTCCGGATAATAATACGTCGACTTAAATATTTATTCCATAAAGTCAACAAAAGTCAACGCGAGGCGAGGCCCGCCCCTCGGAACCCAACATAATTTTAATGAAATCAGAACACCCATTCCGATACGAGTTCAACCATACCAATATTATTGAATTCCAATAACAACTCGACCTCCAAATCTTAAATTTTAGTTTTTGAAAGATTTTACAAAAATCTTGATTTCTTCCATTAAAATCCGAATTAAACGATGAATATAATCATAGATTCATGAAATATAAACACTTTAGGATAGAAAACACTTACCCCAATCCATATGGTGAAAATCGCCTCAAAAATCGCTTCAATCCGAGCTCCATAGCTCCAAATATGTTAAAAGTGGCTGAAACCTCGAAATATAGCTACTGCCCAGGTATTTACTCTTCCCGATCACTGAAATTGCTTCGCGATCGCGAAGCACAAAATTTTTCAGTCCCAAAATTGCTCTTCGAGATCGCGAAGAACAAACTTCCCAACTCTTCTAGACAGCCTCTAGTTTAATGGTCATGACTTTTTGTACAAAACTCCAAATGATGAATGGTTTAACTTTCTGAAAACTAGACTCCAAGGACTATAATTTTTATTTGTTGCTTATCTCCCAATTCCTTATAAATTTCGAGATATAAGCTTCCAAATTCAGCCCTATGCAATCCAGATTTCCAAACTCTTTCCGGACAGCCTGTAGTTTATCCATTATAACGTTTTGTACACACATCCAAATGACATATAATTTACATTAATGAAAACTAGACACAAAGGGCTATAACTTTCATTTTTTGATCATCTCCAAATTCCTTATAGATTGCTAGATATAAGCTTCCGAAATCGGGTCAGTGCGGCAGGAGTTTCCTCTACGCGATCGCGAAAAGTCTTCCGCGATCGCGATTCACAGTGTCGAAACAGCAAAATTCTCTTCGCGATCGTGACCGTTTGTCCGCGATCGCGATGCATGCCTCTGTGGCCAAAAACTAGAAACTAAAAGTGGCCTAGAAATGGTCCGAAACCACCCCGAAACTCACCCGAGCCACTCGGTTTCCTGTCCGAGCATACCAACAAGTCTCAAAACATATTGCGGACTTAGTCGAAACCTCAAATCACATCAAACAATGCTAAAAATCACGAATCATACCATAATTCAAGCTTAATGACACTAAGAAATTTCAACTTCTACATTCGACGCCGAAACCTATCAAATCAAGTTCGATTGACCTTAAATTTTGTACACAAGTCATAAATGACATAACAGACGTATGAAAATTTTCAGAACTGGATTCCGACCCCGATATCAAAAAGTCAACTCCCCGGTCAAACTTCCAACTTAAGCTTCCTATTTTCGTCATTTCAAGCCTAATTCCACTACGGACTTCCAAATAATTTTTCGGACACGCTTCTAAGTCCAAAATCACCATACGAAGCTATTGAATCATCAGAAACATAATACTAAGTCATGAACTCACCCATAGGTGGGACAACAAATAGGGAAACTCGCCCCGATAAGCATAACCGAATCAAAATACAAATAGTGCCGCTCTGTAACAAATCAAAAGCATACCTGTATGATATCATCTGGCGCAGTGGCCTCAAGCCTACTATATGAAACACATCAACGGGTCGGGCCTTCCCCTCTTGGGCACCCTCTACTCGCCTGAATACTCAGCTGTGACACACCTGTCCGGAGTCTAGGACAATCTCTCACCCTATGGCTGGTATTTCCACACTCGAAGCAACCTCTCTGCTGACGTGGCTGTGGGAATTGTGCGGTACGGGTACTCTGAGACCCATGAGCACCTAAAACACGGTGCAAAGCCTGAAGTGCAAACTGAACTGGCTGACCCATAAAACCTCTACCATGTCGTACCCTACCTCCAAAATAAGGACCAGTAGGTCTCTCCGGTCTACGAGGACTCCTCACCTCCCTGTCCTCTCTCTTCTGATCTCGCCTGTACTCTCTCTCGTGGCCTCGCCTATCTCCTCTCTCCTGGTCCCACATGGCCTTTACTCGGCGATCGATCCCTACCACCTGCTGAAATGAAACATCTGACTCTAACTCCCGAGCCATGCTGAACCGAATATCATGTCTGAGTCCCTCAATGAATCTATGGACACACTCTCTAACTGTGGCGACCAAAGCAGGTGCATGCCTGGCCAATTCACTGAATCTCACGGCATACTCTGACACTGACATAGTGCCCTGGCGCAGTTGCTCAAACTCTGCGTGCCATGCATCTCGAAGGGACTGAGGTACAAACTCTCTTAGGAACATCTCTGAAAACTGAACCCATGTAAGTGAAGCTAACTCGGCTGGGCTACCCAACTCATATGCCCGCCACCACTGGTAAGCCGCTCCCCTGAGCTGGAACGTAGTAAAAGCAACCCAGCTCGTCTCCACAATACCCATAGTATGGAGAACGCGGTGACACTCCTCCAGAAAACCCTGTACACTCTCTGAAGCCAAACTACTAAATGTAGGAGGGTCATATTTCTTGAACCTTGTAAGTCTAAGCTGCTCTTCCTCAGATGCTGCTGCCCTGACCACGGGCTGAACTGGGACCACAGGCTGTGTCGCCATGACACCTGGAACCTGACCAATATGAACTCCCTACTCTGGGATGTGGGCGGCGGGAGTCTGGGATCCTCCCCCGGTCTGTGAAATAGCTGGTGCAACCGGAATCAACCCCGCCTGAGCCAATGTACCAAACATGCTCAGGAACTGTGCTAAGGTCTCCTGAAGTCCGAGGGTAACAGCAGGCGCCTCCGGTACCTGCTCCCCAACTGGAACTACTGGTGGCTCCACAACTGCTGCCATGGTAGGTGCTCTGGCTATGGCACTTACTCCTCGTTGGCCTCTGCCTCTGCCTCTAGTGATACCTGCTCCGGGAGCAGTGTCGTCGATAACTGCAGCTCGTGTCCTCACCATCTGTGAGAGAATGTAATGATAAAAGTTCAAACTCTGAGATCAATAAGTTCGCACGATAGGAATGAAAGAAGTGAAATTGTCCTAATAGTTCCGTAGCCTCTCGAAGATAAGTACAGACGTCTCCGTACCGATCCAAAAGACTCTACTAAACTCGCTTATGACTTGTAGCACCTATGAACCTAGGGCTCTGATACCAACTTGTCACGGCCCAATTTTCCCTCTGTTGTGTATCGTGATGGCACCTAGTCTTAGGGACTAGGTAAGCCTAACAATAATTAAAACAACAACGTTGTTTAAATAGAATCTCTTAAAATTCCCAAAACCGGTAGTACAAGTCATAAGTTCTACAAAGTGTTTGCTAGAAAACTTCTAAATACAACTGTCCATAAATAAGAATAAACAGTGCAAAACGAAAACTGGAAGGTGACTCCGAAGCCTGCGAACACAGCAGTAGGTTTACCTTGAGTCTCCACAGCAACAGTCCACACAGTTAGCTAACGAACAAGTACCTGGATCTGCACAAAAATGTGCAGAGGAGTAGCATGAGCACACTACAGCGGTGCCCAGTAAGTATCAAGACTAACCTCGGTGGAGTAGTGACGAGGAACAGTCAAGACAACCACTGGTCTAATAAACTGAACAGATATAAGTACATGAATAATAGAAGTATGATGTCTACATAAAGACTATGCAATATGGCTCACAATATATTAATGGCATTAAAGCAAGAAACAACAAGTATCAGCGGAATATCATGAAAATGACGCAGACAAAGTGAATGGAACACAACCTAAATCCGGAATCACGAATACAACAAGGACAAGTAATAACTTAGTAATTACAACCGTTTTTACACCAAGTTTTAGTCAACAACTCCACGAGGTACCGAACCTCGAACAAATCACAACTCACAGGTCTCAATACCTGAACTCTAACACTTAGCATCCCGTGCCCTCATAACATCTCATAACCGCACTGACGACTCACGTGCCAATAGAGCCATTCTTACATAGAAGGCAAGTAAACAAGGGTGAGCATATATGCTCAACAATATCAAGAACACCTCTTATCCGATAAGAGTACTTAACTATGCGTATGCTTGTGCAAGTGTCCTACCATAGTCCATATCAGCAAATAAGCATAAGGAAAAAGAATGGACAATCACGTAGAATATTTTCTCACATCTTTCACAAGATAAATCTCATATAGGTATGTATACCACTTCACAAATATCAACAACAAGAATTCCCCCAGGCCACAAATCATCACAAATCAATCCCTGACACAACCCACCTTATCTCGCCACGTGTGCAATAGTAACATAAATGCCCGCCTTATCTCGTCACACGTGCATAATAATGTTCCCACTTTGTCTCGCCACATGCGCAACCCACACATATATATATCCCACCTTGTCACGCCACATGTGCAAATATCAATAGTAATAATAGCACGACAGAAACCTCGTGCCACCCCATAACAACAACCGCACGGCAAAAACCTCGTGCATCACAATAATAACAACCGCACGGCAGAAACCTCGTGCATCACCGCAACAAATACAACAACAATGGCAATAATACAAAGTACAACAAGTAAATCAACTCAAGAACTTTTAAATCACAAGAAAATGTGGGACCAAATCACAAGGAATAACCACAGTCTGAAATGCTAGGCATAAAGCGAAGAACTCAACAAAGGGAAAACTAAGGTATAGCAACGAATCCCACAATATACACTTCAACAACAGGGAAGCTAACACGAATCCAATAATGCCAAATAAAACAAGTCGACTAAGATATAGGATATCTAAACTTCTTTTAAGGTTGAGAAAATTACAAAGGATATTCAACAATTCAATTAAGGATAACATCGAAAAAATAATCATAACCTCAATTAAGACTGAACAATTATAGGATGAAATAATATAAATTCCAAATAAAGATAAGCAGTTATGAAAAGATAGCATGGCTATAAAAGAGATAACAATTTCAATTAAGGCACATATGAATCAAGTAACGATAATAGTGGATCATGAAGTAATTTATTCTAATTAAGCAGATAGATATGAATCTAGTAGTTAAGATATATAGTCATAACAAGAACAACTGCATATTCAACGAATACAAGGACATAAGAACCCTAAAAGGCCAACTTTCCACAAATAAGTCCGTGCACGCACTCGTCACCTCGTGTACACGGACTTCAATCAATATAGAAGACTCAAATCCTAAGGGTAAGTCCCCCACACACGGTTAGGCAAGATACTTACCTCGAGTCAAGCTCAATAAATCTGTAAGAATGCCCTTTCCACAAATATCCATCTCTGGATGGCCCAAATCTAGCCAAAAGAAATTACATATCATAATTACAACAATAATAGACTCATCTAATTAACGAAATCAACATTTTAACGAAAATTCCGAAATTAACTCAACATTGTCCGTGGGGCCCACTTCTCAGAATCGGGTACAAATCACAAAATATGAATACCCATTCACTCACGAGTCCAATCATATAAGAATTACTCAAATCCGACCCCAAATCCCCTTTCAAAACTCGAAATCTTCATAGAAGAAGTTCTTCCAATTTTTCCCAATTTCAACCCCAAAAATCCGAAACTAAATGGAGAAAACAACTATAGATTAATGGAATACAACCAAAAATGAGTTAGGAATCATTACCCCAAAGTTTACTCTAAAAATCCCTCGAAAAATCGCCAAATTCCGAGCTCTAAAGTCCAAACACGAAGAATGAAACCAAACCCTCAGATTTCTCTTTTCTGCCCAGGCGTGACCGCACCTGCGCATAATTAGCTGCATCTGCGCGACCGCATGTGCGCATGTCCAACCGCACTTGCGCTTCCTCTCGCTTCTACGTGCCAAAAATCCGCTTCTGCGGAGCCGCTGATGCACACAATTTCTCTGCACCTGCGGAGACTGTCAAGTCCAGCTCTTCTCGCACCTGCGCCTCAATCTTCGCATCTGCGGGCATCGCAGATGCGGAATTTTCCTCGCACCTGCGACCCCTGGCACTCCTCCATTTTTCTGCTTCTGCGCTTGCCTCTCCGCATGTGCGCTCTCGCACCTCCGGTCTCTTCTTTGCAGGTGCGAAAATACTAGAAGCCTGAAGACTTAGCAGTAACACAAATCAAACTTTTAATCCGTTAAGCACCCGAAACTCACCCGAGGCCCTCGGGACCTCAACCAAACATACCAACCAATCATAATACACCATACAAACTTAGTCGAGCCTTAAAGTCATATCAAACAACGTCGAAATCACAAATCGCACCATGAATCGAACTTATAAATTTCAAATCTTTCAACTTCTAAAACTCGTGCCGAAACCTATCAAATCAACCCGGAATGACGTCAAATTTTGCAGGCAAGTCCCAAATAACATAACGGAGCTGTTTCAACTCTCGGAATCGCATTCCGACCCCGATACCAAAAGGTCCACTTCCGATCCAAATCTCCAAACATTCGACTTTCGCCATTTCTAGCCTAAATCCGCTACAGACCTCGAATTTTCAGTCCGAACATGCTCTTAAGTCCAAAATCACCCAATGGAGCTAATGGAACAGACGAAACTCTATTCCGGAGTCGTCTTCACATAGTTCCGACTATGGTCAAAATCCTAAGACTTAAGCTCCCATTTTAGGGACTAAGTGTCCCAAGTCACTCCGAAACAACCGGTAACTGAATTCAACCACGCACGCAAGTCAATACACATAATATGAAGCTGCTCAGGGCCTTATGCCGCTGAACGAGACTTAAATTCTCAAAATGCCCGGCCGGGTCATTACAAATTCCCTATTAATACTATAGTACAAATTTAAATTTTACAAAGGGAGAATTTAAACTCATAAAAATTTTCACCATAAGGACCTCGTCCTTATACAACTTCCACCGCGGCTTGTAGCCCGGTTTAGATATTTCACATCATATAAAAATGCGACGACCTTGTCCTCAACTTCGAATCACAAGTATTTTGCACATCGTGCCAACTGAAATTTTCAATTTCCTTTCTTTCTTCTTTTCAATAAATGTCGTAAACAATTTTCTCAACACATAATGAACCCTCATCCCCGTAGGGCATATAATTCATAAAATTGGATTCAATTATCCCGAAACACATCAAACCCAGTGTAATGAATAATAAAAATTGCTTTTGGACTTATCGCCCTCAATGGTGCCCAAAAAAATAAAAAAGACAGACACGGACTCACATCTTCAAATCTCCTAACAGGGATAAACATATAAATGGGTCACAAAATTAGGAAGCTCACCCATAAGCGGAGCATAATAGGAGGACTCACCTCAATATTCAGAATTGAATCAAAATAAGAATAATGCTCCTTTTATTATAAATTAAATCATTCTTGTACGACACCATCTGGTGTATTGGCCTCAACCAAGTCATAGCAATTATATCAACGGGCTGGGTCTCCCCCTCTTGGGCGCCCTCTACCCGCCTGTCCTCCACCCCTAACTGGCTGTGCACGTGGAGTATTAACTGGAATAAAGCTTGTAGACTAAGTATTCAGATGAAATCCATCTCTCCCAAGTCTGGAACATTCTCTCATGGATCGCCTAGTACAATCACACTGATAACAACCCCTTTGCGGGTTCGGCTGCTCATTTTGAGTCTCTGCCAGATAACTGGAATGACCATTATAGGAACCCCGTGCCGGTGGTGCATTAAAAGAACTTACTTTAGCACCCCGAGTATTCTGAAATTGTTTCTATGACCTCGTTGGTACTGAAATGTTGATTTATTAAGGAAGCGGGAATACCGCAAGTCCGTGCACCATCCCATACAAATCTCAGCTCTTAATCATATACAAATTTTGGAGAACCTTTCAATACCACATAAATACATCTCAGGTCAAAACTGATATAACACATGACCCCACAATCTGATCGTTGATGGTGGACTCCCCTCACTTGCCACGAAACTATAGGACACAGTCCGATGATCCACAACACTAACCTTCATCGCTCGTACGACACAGATCATAAGACACCTCAAGCCATTTATTTGGCGCATGTCATCCTCGTGACAGTTAAACTCGCTTCCTCTAGTATTTTGTCTGCTAGTATGTACCCTTCTCTAAATAGAAATCTCATACGAACTACATAGTCTCTAATACCACCAACTATCTTCGGATCTACATCCACCTCGTGAACCTACCACGATTGTGATGATTAGGAAATTAATTAAACCTTCTCAAGATCATACTTATCAACCAGATGTCAGGACCTGTTGCACCCCATGTGCACAACTGAATGATCTCTCAATACTTCTGCATCCTCGATCTGGACGACACGTTATAACAATGGTTGAGCAACCCTGGCTCCCTTATAACCCCTATGTAGTATCACGAACCGTTTGCGCATAGTTGATTTCATACACGAGTGGATGCAAAAAGAACATAAGATATATGCTTCAAGATGAATAAATGCCGCACGATAAGGAATGAAAGAAGTGGAAATTTTACTACTAGCTCTGTAGCCTCTCGAAGATAAGTACAGACGTCTCCGTACCGATTCACAAGACTCTACTAAACTCGTTCATGACTCGCAGACCCTATGAACCTAGAGCTCTGATACCAACTTGTCACGGCCTAAAATCCCACCACAGGCGTCGTGATATCATCTAGTCTCTAAGACTAGGTAAGCCGATTTCAATTACATTTTGAAGCCATTTGTTTTAAATTAAATAAGTAATCAAAACTAACAGCGGAACAAATATGAATATACAACCTCCCAAGACTGGTAGTACTGAGTCACGAACTCTAACTGAATACATGGGATGATCACGAGGACCAAATATACAATACTGTTTGCTTAAAAATTAACAGTACAATGAACTAAAAAAAACTCCAAGGGACTGCGATGACCAAGCAGCTCTACCTTGAATCCTTATGACCCCGCTTTAACTCTGCTCAAGTCCGATATCTCTAATACCTGGCTCTGCACAAAAAATGTGCAGAAATGTAGTATGAGTACACCACGATCGGTACCCAGTAAGTATCAAGACTAACCTCAGTGGAGTAGAGACGAGGTACAGTCAAGACACTCACTAGTCTAATAGCATGTGCAATATAATATACAAGATAGTAGGAAACAAATAACAATAAGGACATCATAAAACAACTAGTGATATGCACGGAAAGACAACAAAATACCATTTAATATCGCTCAACAAATAATAAATACAAGTACACCCAATTAAATCAAATTCTTCAAATAAATGCCCTTCACATATAATTTTACCAAATAACTCTCTTTCAAATATAATTTTCCTCAGATAAATATCTTTGAATATAATTCTACAATTAAAATGTCACCATGTGACACCTCATTTCATAATCATAAAAATACGGGTGTCAGCCCATTTTTATATTTTTCATAAACACGGGTCTCAACCCATTTTTCATATCTCCACGGTACTTCGTGCCCATAATTAAATCATCATATTTTCCCGGCACCTCGTGCCCTCATTTCATATCACAACTGCACGAACAATTCACATGCCAATATCCTCAATGTATATAAGATCCACATGATCAATTTATTTCCACTAAAGTGAGTTTAGAATTTTTAAATCTAGTAAGAAATCAATAAAGAATTGAATTTATTTTTAGAAATTATTTGGGTGAAGAAAATAACATTGCACTTAAATTAAAGCATCAAATAAACTATTGGGTTGGTTGTAAAACCATTTAGTAGTTCCCCTACTAGCCACACATTTCAAGCCACACTTATCTCACCGCATACGTTTCAACACCCTGACCTTATATCTCCGCATGACTTCTAGTAGTTTCCCTACTAGCCACGCGTTTCAAGCCACCCTTATCTCACCGCATGCGTATCAATATCACAATATTTCACAAATCGCACCTCAAGTGCTCAAATATCACAGCATAAAACAACTTACACCTTAAGTGCTCAAATATTACAACATTTCACAAATTGCACATCAAGTGCTCAAATCTTACAACAAATCACAAATTGCACATCACGTGCTCAAATCTTACAACATATCACAAATTGCACATCAAGTGCCCAAATATTACAACTTACCACAGAAATCAACAATACATTATTTTCCACAATAAGGAGCCCATGGCTCGACCATAATATGCACAAAATCTTAACAAAAATATCTGGAAGTGAACAGCTCAATAAAATAATATTTCACATAAAAGCATGGTGGCAATCACACCAAATCATCGTATAAAACAATATCAACAAACAAGGATCTAGGCATGACAAATAGATGATTTAATAAGTGTCAATAATTTCCAATTTAATACCTAAGGGCGTCTAAGGATTTTAATCAACGAAATTTGCGCATATAAACTAAGTACTTACTCGTCACCTCGCGTACATGGTTTTCAATTACACAATTTGCACATAATACTCAATGCCTAAGGGGTATTTTCCCCACTCGAGGTTAAGCAAGACACTTACCTTTTTAAAGTTATGCCGATATTCCAAAATTATCTTCTTGCTTGAATTGACCTCCGGATCGCTCAAATCCATCCAAATTAATTGTATAACTTCATTAAAATTTATCGAAAACAATTCCGGATAATAATACGTCGACTTAAATATTTATTCCAAAATATCAACAAAAGTCAATGCGGGGCCCGCCCCTCGGAACCAACATAATTTTCATGAAATCCGAACACCCATTCTGATACGAGTTCAACCGTACCAATTTTATTGAATTCCAATAACAACTCGACCTCCAAATGTTAAATTTTCGTTTTTGAAAGATTTTACAAAAATCTTGATTTCTTCCATTAAAATATGAATTAAACGATGAATATAATCATAGATTCATGAAATATAAACACTTTAGGATATAGAACACTTACCCCAATCCATATGGTGAAAATCACCTCAAACATCGCTTCAATCCGAGCTCCATAGCTCCAAATACGTTAAAAATGGCTGAAACCTCAAAATATAGCTACTGCCCAAATATTTACTCTTCGCGAAGCACAAAATTTTTCAGCCCAAAAATTGCTCTTCGCGATCGCGGAAAACCAATCGCGATCGCGAAGAACAAACTTCCTAACTCTTCTAGACAACCTCTAGTATAATGGTCATGACGTTTTGTACAAAACTCCAAATGATGAATGGTTTAACTTTCTGAAAACTAGACTCCAAGGGCTATAATTTGTATTTGTTTCTTATCTCCCAATTCCTTATAGCTTTTGAGATATAAGCTTCCAAATTCAGCCCTATGCAACCGAGATTTCCAAATTCTTTCCGGACAGCCTATAGTTTATCCATCATAACTTTTTGTACACACATCCAAATTAAAATTAATTTACTTTTCTGAAAACTAGACACAAAGAGCTATAACTTTCATTTTTTAATCATCTGCAAATTCCTTATAGATTGCGAGATATAAACTTCCGAAGTCGGGTCAGTGCGGCAGGAGTTTCCTCTACGCGATCGCGAAAAGTCTTCCACGATCGCGATTCACAGTGTCGAAACAGCAAAATTGCTCTTCGCGATCGTGACCGTTTATCCGCGATCGCGATGCATACCTCTGTGGCCAAAAACCAGAAACTAAAAATGGCCTAGAAATGGTCCGAAACCACCCCGAAACTCACCCGAGCCACTCGATTTCCCTTCCGAGCATACCAACAAGTCTCAAAACATATTGCGGAGTTAGTCGAAATCTCAAATCACATCAAACAATGCTAAAACCACAAATCATATCCCAATTCAAGCTTAATAAAACTAAAAAATTTCAACTTCTACATTCGACGTCGAAACCTATCAAATCAAGTCCGATTGACCTCAAATTTTGTACACAAGTCATAAATGACATAACGGACGTATGAAAGTTTTCAGAACTGGATTCCGACCCCGATATCAAAAAGTCAACTCCCCGATCAAACTTCCGACTTAATCTTCCTATTTTCGTCATTTCAAGCCTAATTCTACTACGGACTTCTAAATAATTTTTAAGACATGCTCCTAAGTCCAAAATCACCATACGGAGCTATTGAAATCCTCAAAATTTGAATCCGTGGTCGTTTACACATAAGTCAAATCTCCGGTCAACTCTTTTCATTTAAACTTCAAAAATGAGAATTGTTCTTTTAATTAAATTCTGAATCTTCCGAAAATCAAACTCGACCACACTCGCGGTTCATAATACATATTACAAAGCTGCTTGAGACCTTAAGTCACTGAACGAGGCGTTAATTCATAAAACGACAAGTCGGGTCGTTACGTTAAGCCAAGTATGGTGTCCAGAAAAGAATAAAGTTATTACATACTATTAGCATTGTGGTTAAGCCAAGAGGCAAGCTAATAAATACCAATAATATATGGTAACTTTAGTCTATATTTGGCCATAATTTTTAATTTATAGATAATGTTTTTAAACTTGAATTAAAATAAAAAATAAATTTATCTATTGTTATCATACTAAATTAGGTTAATGATCATATGCAATCATATTAGGAACTTTTGTTATCTTTTCTAATTATTTAAATATGAATTCGCTTCTGGCAAAAAAGTATTACTCCATATAACGATCAAACTCTTTCACATCTAAAACCCTATAATAATAGTTCTTTAAAACACAATAGCTAGACTTGAAGAATGTTTGTTTGACGAGTCAATTTGTATAAATGGACATCAAACAAATAGCAAAATTTTGGCTATACAATTGCTATCATTAATTTCAATTTAGCACCTTCTATGAATTGAAAGATATAAACTAAAAACTGTCCATTTAGCTGCAGTCAAGCCAGCATTTGTCACGACCCAAAATTTCCCACCGACGGGACCGTGATGTCGCCTAACATTTCACTTGCTAGGCAAGCTAATGTTAGAGAATCATTAAATCAATTCCTTATTTCCATTCAGTAAATAAAAATAATTAACTAAGATGAAATATAATAAGTGCGAAATATTATAAAACAGTATTAATTACTACCACCCGGATCTGGAGTCACAATTCACGAGCATTCTAGAATTTACTACAAGTAATAGTCTGAAAGAAATACAACTGTTTGAATGAAAGAAAAAAGTAGGACATAAAAGATAGACGGGGACTTCAAGGTGTGTGAACGCCGACATATCTACCATGAGTCTCCGGACAGCGGACCAATAGTAAAATCTCGATCAACCTGAGCCGGTACCAAAATCTGCACAGAAAGTGCAGAATGCAGCATCAGTACAACCGACCGTATGTACTGGTAAGTGTCGAGCCTAACCTCGGGGAAGTAGTGACGAGGCTAGGACAAGACACCCACATATAACCTGAACAGTATAATCATGCTAGTGGCAATAACAGTAAATAAAGAAATAACACAAAAATAATGGGAAGGGAACATACAGTGGGGGAATACAATATAAAGAGTGAGAATAATGAAAAGACAGAATTAAACCAAAAATCCTTAAATAAATTGAGCAAATAAATCAACAAAGGAAAACTATACGGCATTACCCTTCGTGCTTTTACTCTCAACCTCACCAAATAAATAAATAGAACGGCACGACATCACCCTTCGTGCTTTTACTCTCAACCTCATCAAATAAATAAATAGAACGGCACGACATCAACCTTCGTGCATTAAACCTCTCATAATATACACGGCATCACCCTTCGCGCTTTACACTCTTCCTCACAATATAAATAATGCATGCACGACATCACCCTTCGTGCTTTACACTCCTCCTCACAAATCACAGAATCAATAGCAACAGATAGATAGGAGTATCACAAAGAAACCAGTATTTTACCCATAATCAATAGCACAATGTAACCTCAACCTTGAATCGATATTCAAAAGTTACCAATCTCAGTGAAACCAGATATAAGTCACCCAACATTTCAAATAACCCGCTAAGCATGGATAGTAGAATTTAAGGCTACAAAATAGAAGAGAATAGAATTTCACTCGCATGCTATGACTCGACAATGACGCATAGATGCTCGTCACCTCACCTATACATCGTATTTAACAACCAAACGCGTAGTAAATAAACACATAATGCCTATTCCCTCAAGTCACTTACCTCGCTCCGAAGGCCACTTAATTCTCAATCATAACTTTTCCTTTGGAATTCACCTCCAAACCACTCGTATCTATTCAAAAATAACTCAATAATATCAAATATTGCTAAAGAAATCAATTATATTGCATAAATTAAATTTCCAAAATTTTCCTCCAAAAATTCGAAAAATCGACCCCGGGACCGCTTAGTTAAAACCCGAGGTTCGGAAAAAAATCCATTTACCCATTCACCCCCGAGCCCGAATATATAATTGGTTTTGGAATCTGACCTCAAATTGAGGTCTAAATCCCCAAATTTTCGAAATTCCTAGTTTCTACCATAACCCCTAATTCTACCATGAAAACACTAGATTTTAGGTTGATAATTCAAGAAATGTAATGGGTAATTGAAAGAAAATGGTTTAGAATCACTTACCAACACTTTGGGGAAGAACATGACTCTTGAAAATTGCCTTTACCCATTTGGTTCTTGAAAAATGTTGAAGAATGGCTTAAACCCGTGTTTGATTCTGTATTATGCACTGGGAGACAGTGTGCATCGCGTTCGCGAGGCCACTGTCGCATTCGCGAAGGTACTGGCTGCCAAGCCTTCGCGTTCGCGAGACATTGCTCGCGTTCGCGATGAAGGAATGACTAACCCTCCCCCAGGTATGCCTAACACTACGCAGTCGCGAGGAGCTGGTCGCGTTCGCGAAGGGCCGAACCTCATTACACCCTTCATGGGTCATACCCGAAGTAACACTCTCTCTCCGACCATGAATGCAACATCACGAACTCTATTGTCGGCATAACTCTTCTTCCTTGACTGAGCTGTGTGGAGTCGATCCTGAATAATCTTGACCTTATCCAAGGCATCCTGTACTAAGTCTGTGCCCAACAACCGAGCCTCTCCGGCTCGAACCACCCAACTGGCGACCGACACCGCCTACCATATAATGCATCATAGGGAGCCATCTGAATGCTCGACTGGTAGCTGTTATTATAGGCGAACTCTACAAGGGGTAAGAACTGATCCCAAGAACCTCCAAAGTCTATGACATAATCGCAGAGCATATCATCCAAGATCCAAATAGTACGCTCGGACTACCCGTCCGTCTGAGGATGGAATGTTGTGCTCAACTCAACCCGCGTACCCAACTCACGTTGTACTGCCCTCCAAAAGTGTGAGGTAAACTGCGTACCTCGATCAGAAATGATAGACACGGGCACACCGTGAAGATGGACGATCTCCCGAATATAAATCTCTGCTAACCGCTCCGAGGAATAGGTAACTGCCATAGGAATGAAGTGCGCTGACTTAGTCAGCCTATCCGCAATAACCCACAAGGCGTCAAACTTCCTCTGAGTTCATGGAAGTCCAACAACAAAGTCCATAGTGATATGCTCCCACTTCCACTCAGGAATCTCCATCTGCTGAAGCAAACCACCGGGTCTCTGATGCTCATATTTCACCTGCTGACAATTCAAGCACTGAGCCACGTAAGCAACTATATCTTTCTTCATTCTCCTCCACCAATAATGATGTTGCAGGTCTTGGTACATCTTGGCAGTGCCCGATTGAATAGAATACCGAGAACTGTGAGCCTTCTCAAGGATCAACTCACGAAGCCCATCCACATTAGGAACACAAATACGACCCGGCATCCTCAAAACTCCGTCATCTCCAACAGTAACCTGCTTGGCACCACCGTGCCGCACTATGTCTCTAAGGACAAGTAAATGAGGATCGTTATCCTGCCGATCTCTGATGCGCTCAAACGAAGAAGACCGAGCAACTGTACAAGCTAGGACACGGCTGGGTTCAGAAATATCTAACCTCACGAACTGGTTGGCCAGGGCCTGAACATCCAATGCTAGTGGTCTCTCACCAACTGGAATATAAGCAAGGCTGCCCATACTCACTGCTTTTCTACTCAATGCATCGGTCACCACATTGGCCTTTCCCGGATGGTACAATATAGTGATATCATAGTCTTTCAATAGCTCTAACCACCTCCTTTGCCTCAAATTGAGTTCCTTCTGCTTGAACAAATACTGCAAGCTACGATGATCAGTGAATAACTCACATGGCACGCCGTAAAGATAGTGCCTCCAAATCTTCAACGCGTGAACAATGGTTGCCAGCTCTAGATCATGAACAGGGTAATTCTTCTCGTGAACCTTCAGCTGCCGTGAAGAATATGCAATAAACTTGCCACCTTGCATCAACACCATACCTAGACCAATACGAGATGTGTCATAATATACTATATAAGATCCTGAACCTGTGGGTAACTCCAATACCAGTGTCGTAGTCAAAGCTGTCTTGGGCTTCTGAAAGCTCACTTCACACTCGTCTGACCACTTGAACGAGGCACCCTTCTAGGTCAATCTTGTCAACGGGGCTGCTATTGATGAAAACCCCTCTACAAATCGACGGTAATAGCCCGCCAAACCCAGGAAACTACGGATCTCTGTAGTTGATGTGGGTCTAGGCCAGTTTTGAACTGCCTCAATATTCTTAGGATCCACCTAAATTCCCTCTGCTAATACAACATGACCCAAGAAAGCAACTAAACTCAACCAAAACTCGCATTTTGAGAACTTAGCATATAACTGGCTGTCTCTTAGAGTCTGAAGAACGATCCGAAGGTGCTGCTCATGCTCCTCTCGGCTGTGAGAGTAGATCAAGATATCATCAATAAACACAACCACAAAGGAATCCAAGTAGGGCTTGAACACCCGGTTCATCAAATCCATAAATGCTGCTGGGCCATTTGTCAACCCAAATGACATCACTAAAAACTCGAAATGCCCGTACCGAGTCCGAAAAGCTGTCTCAGGGACATCGGATGCCCTAATCCTCAACTGATGGTAGCCAGATCTCAAATCAATCTTCGAAAACACCTGGCACCCTGAAGCTGATCAAATAAATCATCAATCCTCGGCAATGGATACTTGTTTTTGATAGTGACTTTGTTCAACTGCCGATAATCTATACACATCCTCATCGATCCATATTTCTTCTTCACAAATAACACAGGTGTACCCTAGGGCGAGACACTAGGTCTAATGAAGCCCTTATTAAGCAAATCTTGCAACTGCTCCTTCAATTGTTTCAACTCTAGCGGGGCCATGCGGTATGGCGAAATGGAAATGGGCTGAGTTCCCGGAGCCAACTCAATATCCCTGTCGGGTGGCATCCTCGGAAGGTCTACAGGAAACACCTCTAGAAACTCACGAACAACCGACACTGAATCCATGAAAGGAACCTCCGTACTAGAATCGCGGACATAAGCCAAATAAGCTAGACACCCCTTCTCGACCATATGCCGAGCCTTCACATAAGAGATAACCCTGTGGCAGAATGACCAAGATTCCCTCTCCACTCTAATTGAGGCAACCCCTGCAAGGCTAAGGTTACCGTCTTGGCGTGACAACCTAATATAGCATGATAAGGTGACAGCCAATCCATATCCAGTATGCCATCAAAATCAACCATGTCGAGAAGTAGAAGATCTACACGAGTCTCAAAACTCCTAATGGTGACCACACACAAACGATAAACACGATCTACAACAATAGCATCTCCCACTGGTGTGGACATATACACAGGAGCACTCAAAAAATCACGGGGCACAACCAAATAGGAAGAAATATAGGATGACACATATGATTAAGTAGATCCCGGATCAAATAGAACCGAAGCATTTCTACTGCAAAATGAAACAGTACGTGTGATAACAGCGTCAGATGACTCACCCTCAGGACTGGCTGGGAAAGCATAACACCAGGGCTGGGCCCCACCACCCAGAACTACGTCCCTGGGACAGCCTCTAACTGGCTGGTCTCCACCTCTAATGGCCTGACCTCCACGTCTAACAGTCTGGCCTCTACCTATGGCTGCCTGACCCCTACCTTTGGCTGGCTGAGCAGATGGTGTAGCAACTGGTTCCGGAACCATGGCACGAGCTCTTTGATGTTGTGAGCTACTCGTTGCTTGAGGAAAAAATCTAGCAATGTGTCTCGGATCACCACAAGTATAACATAACCTCGGTTGCTGTGACTTCTCACCCTGAAACTGACCTTGTCGACCTAAATAACTACCCTGATAACTCTGGAGTGGAGGTGCACTAATAGGAGTTGGTGGTGCACTGTAGGTTAGCTGGTCAGAATAATGTATCTGAGGGCCACGACCACCTGAGGCACCGTGGGATGCCTGGAGCGCTGAATGAAACGGCCTGGGAGGATGGCCTCTACCAAAAGTACTCCTGCCTCTAGATGAGGCACTGCTGAACTCGCCGGAATGACGAGGTCTCTTGTCAGACCCCTGACCTCCCTGAGTAAGAACTATTTCGACCCGTCTGGCGACATTAGTAGCTGCTTGAAAAGAAATCTCACTCCCAGTCTCCTTAGCCATCTTCAATATGATAGGCTGAGCAAGTCCATCAATAAACCTCCTTACCCTTTCTCTCTCGGTGGGAAGCATAAGAATAGCATGACGGGCCAAATCCACAAACGCGTCTCATACTGAGTAACAGTCATACTGCCCTGTTGGAGACGCTCAAACTGACGGCGATGCTCCTCTCTCAATGTGATAGGCAGAAACTTCTCTATGAAGAGCTAAGAGAACTGGTCCCAAGTAAGAGCAGGCGACCCAGCTGGTCTGGTCAACAAGTAATCTCTCCACCATTTCTTGGCGGAACCAGTCATCTGAAATGCAGCAAAATCGACCCCATTGGTCTCCACTATACCTATGTTCCGTAGAACCTCGTGATAGCTGTCAAGATACTCCTGGGGATCCTCTGAAGGAGCACCACTGAAGTGAATAGGAAGGAGCTTGATAAACCTGTCCAATATCCATAAAGCCTTAGAAAACATAGCTGGCCCATCTTCGACCTGTGCCGTAATAACCGGCTGAACTAATCCGACTGGCTGAGCTACTGGAGCCTGATACTAGGGAGCTATCTGCTCTGGAGCGGGAGTGAAGGGAGTCTGGGCTCCTCCTCCAGCCTGAGAGACTGTTGGTGCCATGGGAAATGTGCTAGTCTATGCCACACTCTCCATAAGGCCCACCAAACAGACCAAAGCGTCCTAAAGTACTGGGGTAGCAATGAACCCCTCCGGAACCTGAGTTGGACCGGTAGGAACAGTCTGGGCTGGAATCTCCTCGTCAATTTCTATCTGAGGCTCCATTACCGGGGCTACTTCTCGGGCTCTAGACTAAGCCCTGCCCTTGCCTCAGCCTTTGGCACGGCCTCGGCCTCGACCTCTGCCCCACGTAGGAGCTGCCACTAGAGGCTTTGGCTGCTGCTCAATTGAGGAAGCGGTACGTGTTCTCGCCATATGTGAGAGAATAAGAGTAGAAGAGTTCAATCAGTATTTATAAAGCAAAATCACACGATAGAGAAGAATAGAAGTGAAACTTATTCCTAAACTTCATAGCCTCTGGAAGATAAGCACAAATGTCTCCGTACCGATCCTCCAGACTCTACTAAGCTTGCTCGTGAATCGTGAGACCTAGGCAACCTAGTGCTCTGATACCAACTGTCACGACCCGAAATTTCCCACCGACGGTACTGTGATGGCGCCTAACATTTCACTTGCTAGGCAAGCCAACGTTAGAGAATCATTAAACCAACTCCTTATTTCCATTCAGTAAATAACAATAATTAACTAAGATGGAATATAATAAGTGCGGAATATTATAAAACTGTATTAATACTACCACCCGGATCTGGAGTCACAATTCACGAGCATTCTAGAATTTACTAAAAGTAATAGTTTGAAGGAAATACAACTGTTTGAATGAAAGAAAACAATAGGACATAAAAGATAGACGGGGACTTCAAGGTCTGTGAACGCCGACAGATCTACCTTGAGTCTCCGGATAGCTGACCAATAGCAAAATCTCGATCAACCTGAGCCGGTACCAAACTCTGCACAGAAAGTGCAGAGTGCAGCATCAGTACAACCGACCCCATGTACTGGTAAGTGTCGAGCCTAACCTCGGCGAAGTAGTGATGAGGCTAGGACAAGACACCCACATATAACCTAAACAGTATAATCATGCTGGTGGCAACAACAGTAAATAAAGAAATAATGGGAAGGGGACATACAGTGGGGGAATACAATATAAAGAGTGAGAATAATGAAAAAATAGAATTAAACCGAAAATCCTTAAACGAATTGAGAAAATAAAACAGCAAAGGAAAACCGCACGGCATCACCCTTCGTGCTTTTACTCTCAACCTCACTGAATAAATAAATACAATGACACGTCATCACCCTTCGTGATTTTACTCTCAACCTCACCAAATAAATAAATATAACGGCACGACATCACCCTTTGTGCATTAAACCTCTCATAATACACACAGCATCACCCTTCATGCCTTACACTCTTCCTCACAATATAAATAATGCATGCACGACATCACCCTTCATGCTTTACACTCCTCCTCACAAATCACAGAATCAATAACAACGGATAGATAGGAGTATCACAAAGAAACCAGTATTTTACCCATAATCAATAGCACAATGTAACCTCAACCTTGAATCAATATTCAAAAGTTACCAAATCTCAGTGAAACCAGATATAAGTCACCCAACATTTCAAATAACCCGCTAAGCATGGATAGTAGAATTTAAGGCTACAAAATAGACAAGAATAGAATTTCACTCGCATGCTATGACTCGACAACGACGCATAGATGCTCGTCACCTCTCCTATACATCGTATTTAACAACCAAACGCGTAGAAAATAAACACATAATGCCTATTCCCTAAAGCCAAAGTTAGACACGATACTTACCTCGCTCCGAAGGCCACTTAATTCTCAATCACAATTTTTCCTTTGGAATTCACCTCCAAACCACTCGTATCTATTCAAAAATAACTCAATAATATCAAATATTGCTAAAGAAATCAGTTATATTTCATAAATTAAATTTCTCAAATTTTCCTCCAAAAAGTCGAAAAATCGACCCCGGGCCCGCTTGGTCAAAACTCGAGGTTCGGACCAAAATCCATTTACCCATTCACCCCCAAGCTTCTAAATACAACTGTCCAGAACTAAGAATAAATAGCGCAAAATGAAAACTTAAAGGTGACTCCGAAGCCTGCGAACGCAGCAGCAGGTTTACCTTGAGTCTCCATCGCAACGACCCGCACAACTACTAACGAAACATACCTGGATCTGCACAAAAAAATATGCAAAGTGTAGAATGAGCACACCACAGCGGTGCCCAGTAAGTATCAAGACTAACCTCAGTGGAGTAGTGACGAGGTACAGTCAAGACACTCACTAGTCAAATAACCTGTGTCATACTAAAATAATCGAGAACAAATAGCAGTGATATAAACAGTAACGCAACAAGAACACCACAATTATACTCTGACAAGTAAGAAAGAACACAAGTATAACCAATTAAAAAAAGTCTTTCACATAAGAACCCTTCAAATAAAATACCTTCCAAATATATATTTCCTTCGAATTGTATCCTTCGAATATAAAACTCTTTCAAATAAATATCTTTAAAATAAAATTCTTCAATTTAAAAGTCATCATGTGACACCTCATTTCATAATTATCAAATACGGGTCTCAGCCACTTTTATATTTTCACGGCACCTCGTGCCCATGTTTCTATCACAACTGCACGGACTACTCATGTGCCAATAATATCAATGTATATAAGATCCACATGATCAATTTATTCCCAATAAGGTAAGTTTAAAATATTTAAATCAAGTAGGAAATCAACAAAAGAATGAGTTTATTTTAGAAATCATTTGTGTGGAGAAAATAACATTTCAATAAAAATGAAACACCTAATAGTTGCTGATTTGGATGTGAAACTTATAAGAATTAAAGCATCTAATAATTTATTTTATCCAAAACAACTTAACCTTAAAAATTAGTAAAAGCTGAAAAAACAAATCCTCAGAGTCTTGTACAGGGGCCAAAGCCAACACATTACAACAAGGAATAAAAACACACAATTAAATCAAATAATACATCGCGGAAGAACACAAGGATTTACATATTACAGAAAAACAAAATAACCAAAGGCAAGTGCAACCATAGAAAATATCAGCAAAAGGTAAATATGCAACATCAACAATGCCACCAGGCCATCACAAATCAATCCCTAACATAACCCACCTTGTCTCGCCACGTGTGCAATAGTAAAGTGAATGCCCGCCTTGTCTCGCCATATGTGCACAATAATGTTCCCACACACACACACACACACACACACACACACACACACACACACACACACACATATATATATATATATATATATATATATATATATATATATATATATCGCCTTGTCACGCCGCATGTGCATAAATCAATAGTAATAATAGCACGGCAGAAACCTCGTGCAAACACCCAAACATAACTCCCACAATATAATGTGCCAATATCACATCTCATAAACTGCACCTCAAGTGCTCAAATATTATAACATAGCATAGATTGTATACCAAATGCTCAAATATTACAATTATCACAGATTGCACATCAAGTGCTCAAATATCACAACTTGCCACAAAAATCAACCATACCTTATTTTCCACAATAAGGAGCCCATGGCTCGACCATAATGTGCACAAAAATCTTAACAAAATATCCGGAAATTAACAACTCAACAAAATAATATTTCACATAAAAACCAAGGTGGCAATTACACCAAATCATCATGTAAAAATAATTTCAACAAACAAGGATCTAGGCATGACAAATAGAGAATTTAATAGGTGCCAATAATTTCCCATTTAATACATAAGGGCGTCTAAATATTTTTAACCAATGTAATTTGCACATATAACCCAAGTACGTACTCGCCACCTCGCGTACATGGTTCTCAATTATACAAATTGCACATAAGACTCAATGCCTAAGGGGTAATTCCCCCACTCGAGGTTAGGTAAGATACTTACCTTTTTGAAGTTAGGCCGATACCCTAAAATAGCCTTCTTGCTTGAATTGGCCTCCGGACAGCTCAAATCTATCCAAATTAATTGTATAACTTCATTAAAATTCATCAAAATTAATTCCGGATAATAATACGTCGGCTTAAAATTTTATTCCAAAAAGTCAATAAAAGTCAATGCGGGGCCCGCTTCTTGGAACCCGACATAATTTTTATGAAATCCGAAAACTCATTCCGATACAAGTTCACCCATACCAATTTTATCGAATTCCAATAACAACTCGACCTCCAAATCTTAAATTTTCATTTTTATTTTTGGAAGATTTTGTAAAAATCTTGATTTCTTCCTTTTAAATCCGAATAAACGATGAATATAATCATAGATTCATGAAATATAATTACTTTAGGATATAGAACACTTACCCAAGTCAAAGTCTTGAAGAACTCCTCCAAAATCGCCCAAAAACCGAGCTCCAAAATCTCAATCGAAAAATGGCGAAATGACCATTTTTGGTCCTTAACATTCTGCCCAGTTTCGCATCTGCGGACGAATTTTCGCACATGCGTGCTCACTTTTGCGAGCAAAAATCTCGCTTCTGCGAAGGCCACTGCCAGTCGACCATCGCATTTGCGGAAGCTTTTCCGCTTTTGCGGGAATCGCTTCTGCGATGCCTCACGCGCACCTGTGATGCCCCTCCGCTTATGCGTCTTCTCTGCCCGCTTCTGCGCTTCCGCAGGTGCGGGATTTTCTTCGCACCTGCGACCATTGCCATGCCCTTCCATCTTCGCTTCTGCGACGAAATCCTCGCTTCTGCGTCCAAAATTCCGCAGGTGTGAATCCAACAGCTGCTGCCATTTTCCAGCAGCTTCTTCCAAGTCCGAATTGCTCTGTTAATCTTTCGAAATTCACCCGAGGCCCCCGGGACCTCAACCAATTATACCAACATGTCCCAAAATACAATACGAACTTAGTCGAGGTTTCAAACCATATCAAACAATGCCGGAATTACGTATCGCACATTGAATCGAATTATAAGTTTTCAAATCTTTCAACTTCTATATTTAGCGTCGAAACGTATCAAATCAATCCGGAATGACTTCAAATTTTGCACACAAGTCATAATAGACGTAAGGGAGCTATTCCCATTTTCGGAATCGAAATCCGTCCTCATTAGCAAAAATTCACCCTTCGGTCAGACTTTTCCAAAATCTTATATTTTTCAACTTTCGCCAAAATGTGTCGAATTGCCCTACGGACTTCCAAATCCAAAACCGAACATACGCCTAAGTCCGAAATCATCATACGAAACTATTGCCATCATCGAAATTTCATTCCGGGGTCGTTTGCTCAAAAGTCAACTCCTTGGTCAACTCTTTCCATTTAAGCTTCAAAATGAGAATTTTTCTTTAAATTAAATTCCGAATCTTCCGAAAACTAAAGTCGACCACACACGCGGGTCATAATACATATTGTGAAGCTTCTCGAGACCTTAAGTCACTGAATGGGGTGTATTTTCTTAAAACGACAAGTCGGGTCGTTACACTAACAATGCCAAACATCAATCAATTCTTAAAAATAATTAATTTTTACTATTTTAATTTTCATCAAAAATTCATAACTTGAGCTAGGGACCTCCGAATTCGATTCCGGGCATACGCCCATGTCCCATAATTCGATACGGACCCACCGAGACCATCAACACATGGATCCGGTCCAATTTACAAAAAATGTTGATCGAAGTCAACTAAAATCAACTTTTAAGGCATAAATTCTTATTTTCATCAATTTTCAACATAAAAGCTTTCCGAAAATATGCTTGAACTGCGCACGCAAATCGAGAAGGGTAAAAATGAGATTTTTAATGCTCAAGAGCGCAGATTTGAGTTCTAAAATATAAGATGACCTTTTGGGTCATCACAACATTGCAAGGGAATAATACTTTTTTCGTTGAAGAATATTAGTTGTGAATCATTAGATTATATGAAAGATTTTTTTTCTCGAATTTCAACAAGAGGGATATTAGTTTTTAATTGATAGTTTGTTTATTGATTTTCAAATGTAGCAAAATGTATATTTTTAAAAAACTAAATTGGTATGATGTGAATTTTGTTTTAAAAAAATGTAAATAAATTATTTCGAAATGGATATTTTTTTGTTGAAGAATATTAATTTTGAATAATTATATTATATGAAAAATATTTTTTTTCGAATTTCAACAAGAGGAATATTGGCTTTCTAACTGATAGTTTCTATATCGATCTTCAAGTATAACAAAATATATATTTTAATAAAATTGGTATGACGTGAAATATTTTTTCAAAAAAATTAAATAAATTATTTCGAAATGGGATTATTTTTTAAAATATAATGTAATTTTAAAAATAAAAGGATAAGATATTTTTGAAATTAAGTAGAGAGATTTTTAAATTATTATAATAGAAGTCATATCATGGATAAAATCAAGTAACCAAAATTCTATGAAAACTTTTGTCACGACCCGATTTCCTCTCCATGTGACGTCGTGACGGCACCTAGTCTCTATAACTATGTAAGCCTAATATTTTGCGTAATAATTAAATAAAAATATAAATTTAACCAACTATTCAAAAATACACAACAAATCCCAAAACTCGGAACATCGTGAATCACAAACTACAGAAGGAAAGGTCTAGTGTCTCTATACATCAGAGTCTAACAAGGAAAAATACAGAAGATAATGGACATGAGAAAGAGTAGAAGGGGACTCCGAAGTCTGCGGACGCAATAGATATACTTTGAAGTCTCCAAAGCTATCCCGGCTCACTGATAGTGCGGCTGATAAGGTGAACCTGGATCTGCACACGAAAAACATGTGCAGAGAGTAGCATGAGTACACCACAATCGGTACCCAGTAAGTGCCAAGCCTAACCTCGGTCGAGTATTGATGAGGTCAGGTCAGGGCCCTACTGGTAAATATATAATAAAACAATATAGAGTGAAATACCGCAATAAGATAAAGGCTGAAATTTAACAACAATAAAATCATAGAAGGTAACAGCTCAGTACACAGGAACACAACAGGGGATCTCCCGAGATACCGTCTCGTAGTCCCAAACGTAAATGTGCAGGGGGATCTCCCGGAATACCGTTTCGTAGTCCCAAAGTGATAACAACATGGGATCTCCCGAGATACGGTCTCGTAGTCCCAAACGTAAATGTGCAGGGGAATCTCCCGGAATACCGTTCCGTAGTCCCAAAATAAATATGCAAAACAGGGGGATCTCCCGGAATACCGTTCCATTATCCCAAAGTAAATATGCAGTACAGAGGGATCTCCCGGAATACCGTTCCGTAGTCCCAAAGTAAATATGCAGCGCAACCAACCGAAATAACAATGACAATAAGAAATCCTACAGTTTAGCTCCGGAATACCGTTCCGTAGTCCCAAAGTAAATATGCAGTACATAAGGATCTCCCGGAATACCATTCTGTAGTCCCAAAGTAAATATGTCGTACAGGGGGATCTCCTGGAATACCGTTCCATAGTCCCAAAGTAAATATGCAGCGCGAACGATAGAAATACAACTACATCACAAATATTTTACGATTTAGACTAGTTACCAGTCAGGGAAGAAGCAGAAAATTTACTAAGCATGCTACACAAAATTCACAAAAACAATCAAGACATGTAGACATGTTATATTAGACTAAACATGATAGCTACACATATTGGAATAACTCAATTAAGAATAAAAATTGATTAGTACTCATTAAAATGGTATAACTCAAAATAACAGGAAAACATATTGCTACTCAGTAAGAAAATAGGGTTTTACCATAACTAACCCGTGTACGTACTCGTCACCTCACGTACACGGCGCTCACATATCACAATAGTTTCAAATCTTAAGGGGATTTCCCTCACACAAAGTTAGGCAAGCCACTTACCTCGAGTCAAGCTCAATTAATCGGTCACAATGCCTTTCCCACGAATATCTGGCTCTGAATGGCCCAAATCTAGCCAAAAGCAATTACGTATCATAAATACAACAATAATAGATTCATCTAATTAACGAAATCAACATTTTAACGAAAATTCCGAAATTTACTCAAAAATTACCTATAGGGCCCACATCTCGGAATCGGGTAAAAGTCATAAAATACAAAATCTCGTTCACTCACGAGTCTAACCATATCAAATTTACTAAAATCCGACACCAAATGGTCCTCCAAATCCACAAATCAAACTTCCAAACCACTAGCCTCAAATTCCCAATTTCCACCTTAAATACACACTAACTAGGTGGAAAAATACACAGGGAAGCAAGATTATTGATCAAAAATAAGCACAAGGGATATACCTCAAGAAACCTCTCTAAATGCTCTCAAGAAATCGCCAAACCCGAGCTCAAAATGTTGAAAATGAGCAAAAATCGCGAACACTTGCATTTAAGTGTTCTATCCAGACATCTCGCATCTGCGGTCTATAGTCGCACCTGCGATACTGCACCTGCGGAATTTCCATTGCATGTGCGAAAATGACTTAAGGGGATTGGGTCTGCATTTGTGAGCAATGGGCCGCACCTGCGTGCCCGCTCCTGCCAAAACTTTTCCGCTTTTGCGATCCCTCACGCCCTGGCCCCTTCCTTTTCTGCGCTCCATCTTCCGAATCTGCGGATGCGGTTATAACTCCGCACCTGCGGCCTCTGGCCTCTTCCTTCCAAAGCACACCAACGTCCCTTGGCTCGCTTCTGTGGGCTCGCACCTACGGTCAGTGTTGCGCAGGTGCGATTACACCAGGTGCAGCAGCTTCAGCTATTCTTCCAAAACCAAATTTGATCCGTTAACCATCTGAAACACACCCCGAGACCCCCGGGACCTCAACCCAATACACCAAAAAGTCCTAAAACACCATACAAACTTAGTCGAGCCCTCAAATCACATCAAACAATGCTAAAATCACGAATCACCCTCCAATTCCAACTTAAAGAACTTGAAACTTCAAAATTCTACAACCGGTGCCGAAACCTATCAAACCACGTCCGATTGATCCCAAATTTTACACATAAGTCATATTCAACATTACGGACCTACTCCAACTTCCGAAAATCGGAATCCGACCCCGTTATCAAAATTGCCACTATCGGTTCAAAACTCTAAAAATTTAACTTTCGTCAATTCAAGCCTAAATTAGCTACGGACCTCCAAAACACAATCCGGATACGCCCCTAAGTCCAAAATCACTTAACGGAACTAACGAAACTGACATAACTCCATTTTGGAGTCGTCTTCACATAGTTCTGACTACGATAAAAATCCTAAGAGTTAAGCTCTCGTTTTAGGGACTAAATGTTCCAAATCATTCCAAAAATCAAAACAAAAACTCCCGGAAAGTCACATTAGCAGAAATAGATGTGGGAGAAGCAGTAATAGAGGATCAGGGCTATTACTCTCAAAACGACCGGCTGGGTCGTTACATCCTTCCCCTATTAAAACAATCGTTCATCCTCGAACGAGCATAAAGACATACCTGAAGTGGTGAACATGTGAGGGTAACGGCTGCGTATAACATGCTCGGTCTCCCAAGTTGCCTCCTCAACCGGTTGTCCCCTCCAATGAACCTTCACGGAAGCAATGTTCTTTGATCTTAGCTTTCTGACCTGCCTGTCCAAAATAGCCACTGGCTCCTCAACATAAGATAGATCCCTGTCCAACTAGACTGTGCTGAAATCCAACACATGAGACGGATCGCCGTGATACTTCCAGAGCATAGAAACGTGGAATACCGGATGAACTCCTGCTAGATTGGGAGGCAAGGCAAGCTCATAAACAACCTCTCCAACTCGACGCAACACCTCAAATGGACCAATGAACCTTGGGCTTAGCTTGCCCTTCTTTCCAAACCTCATAACGCCATTCATAGGCGAAACCCGGAGCAAGACTCGCTCTCCAACCATGAATGCCACATCGTGAACCTTCCGGTCCGCATAACTCTTCTGTCTGGACTAGGCTGTGCGAAGTCTATCCTGAATCACCTTCACCTTTTCCAAGGCATCCTGAACCAAGTCCGTACTCAATAATCTAGCCTCGCCGGGCTCGAACCAACCCACTGGGGACCTATTTATAAATTATATATAAATTACACATTCTTCAATTAATTTAAGTAGTTGGGTGAGCACTTATTTAGGTTGATTAGATAAATCCAAAAGAAAAATATGAAAGAATTTCAACCAAAGACTATAAATATAAATAAATCTCTTATGTAGACAATTTCTATTATAACTCATCCTTTTATAGCGAAATAAATTAATTTTTTATAAAAAAACTGAAACATAACAAATAAGATAAAAGAAAATAAATATAGAAAATATATATATGAAAAATCTAAAAACCATAAATAAGAGATGACAACGAATTTCTCAAAACTTTAGAAGTTGATCTCATCGATTTTAAATATATATTTTTTCAACTCAAATACATAGATTATAGATTATATTTTTTCAATGACACCGACGAGAATGGTACCAAAAAAGAAAATAGAAGTATAACTAGGAGATTTGGAAAATGGTTAATCTTTTCCATGTAGTGTTTCTTAATTAATATCCAATGATTATCTATATTTATGGAGAAGGTTTAAATTTTAAGATTATTTACATATAATCCAAATAACTCAAATACTTGACATGGTTAATGTCTGCGCATCCGCGCGGGTGCTAAATTTATACATAATAAAAGGAGAGGCAAAGGCACATTATTAAGACAAGTGCCATAACAACAAAAAGCCAAGTGGCATTATTAAGACAAAATAAACTACCTTTTTAACTAGAAAAACCTTTTTAAATTTTGAATTAATTAGTTACTCTATTTGAATTAATAAATATAAATCTATATATAATAAAAGGAGAGGCAAAGACACATTATTAAGACAAGTGGCATAATCACAAAAAGCCAAGTGGCATTATTAAGATAAAATAAACGACCTTTTTAACTAGAAAAATCTTTTTAAATTTTGAATTAATTGGTTACTTTATTTGAATTAATAAATATAAATATCTTATAATTAGCTATATTAAAAAACTAAAATATAAAAAAATAACTACTCATTCAAATTGGGGATTAGTTTCAAGTTGGAGTTTTAAAGTTATTTTAAATTAAAAAACAAAAAATAATAAAAATTAAATTAGCAACAATAAAAAAACGAAAATACTAATAATAAAAAAAACTACCTATTCAAGTTGGGGAATAGTTTCAAGTTGGAGTTTTAAAATTATTTTAAAATAAAAAACGAAAATAAAGAAATAAACAATTGCCAATTCAAATTGGGTTTGGTTTCAATTTGGAGTTTTAAAATTATTTTAAAATAAAAAAGCAAATAAAGAAATAAAAAATTTCCAATTTAAATTGGGGAGTAATATCTTTCAAATATAGTAGTCTTTATATAGAGATGTAAATAATTATATTATGCCAAGTGGTATAACCATGAGACGCCAATTATAGATTTTTAGGACAAAGCTCCAACAAATTTGGTGTTTTAAAATTATTTTAAATAAAAAATGAAATAAATTAAAATAAAAAAATTGCCAATTCAAATTTGGGAGTAGTTTCAAGTTGGAGTTTTAATTCTAACTAAAATATCTTTTGAATTTTAAATTTTGAATTAATTGGTTACACTATTTGAATTAATAAATATAGATATCTTATAATTAGTTATAATAAAAATCGAAAAAACATTACCCATTCAAATTTGGGAGTAGTTTCAAGTTGGAGTCTTAAAAATATATAAAAATAAAAATAAACAAATGAAAAAAATAAAATTAGCTATAATAAAAAATGGAAATATATAAATAAAAGAAATACCCATTCAAATTGGGGATTAGTTTCAAGTTGGAGTTTTAAAATTATTTTAAAATAAAAAAACGAAAATAAAGAAATACAAAAACTTTCAATTCAAATGAAAAATACAAAAAGTCAATTGGCATTGTTAAGACAAAATATTTTTCAAGTGGCATTCAAACTGGGGAGTAGTTTCAAGTTGGAGTTTTAAAATTATTTTAAAATTAAAAATTAAAAAATATTAAATTAACTACAGTAAAAACGAAATATTAAAACAAAAACTACCTATTCAAGTTGGGGAGTAGTTTTGGTTACTCCCTTTCTAACTAAAAAACCTTTGAATTTTAAATTTTGAATTAATTGGTTACTCTATTTAAATTAATAAATAAAGATATCTTATAATTAGCTATAATAAAAAAAGAAAAAAAAACTACCCATTCAAATTGGGGAGTAGTTTCAAGTTGGAGTTTTACAAAATTTTAAAATAAAAAAAACAAAAAGAAAACAAAAATTAAAATTAGCTATAATAAAAAAATGAAAATATATATAATAAAAAAAGAGGAAAAAAAATTACCTATTCAAATTGGGGAGTAGTTTCAAGTTGGAGTTTTATAAATATTTATATATATATATATATATATATATATATATATATATATATATATATATATATATAAAATTAGCTATAATAAAAAAATGAAAATATATAATAAAAATTATCCATTCAAATTGTGGAGTAGTTTCAAGTTTCAACTCGGAGTTTTAAAATTATTTTAAAATAAAAAAACAAAATAAAAAAATAAAGAAACTTTCAATTCAAATGAAAAATACAAAAATATAAAGATACTATTAGGATATTATACATGTCACGACCCAATTTTTCCTCCGTCTGGGTATCGTGATGGCACCTAGTCTGAGGGACTAGGTAAGCCTAACAATAATTAAAACAACATTGTTTGAATAGAATCTCTTAAAACTCCCAAAATCGGTAGTATAAGTCATAAGCTCTACAGAGTGTTTGCTAGAAAACTTCTAAATACAACTGTCTAGAAATAAAAATAAACAGTGCAAAACGAAAAGTTGAAGGTGACTCTGAAGCCTGCGAACGCAGCAACAGGTTTACCTTGAGTCTCCATAGTAACAGTCCACACAGATAACTAACGAACAAGTACCTAGATCTGCACAACAACAAAAAATGTGCAAAAGAGTAGCATGAGCACACCACACTGGTGCCCAGTAAGTATCAAGACTAACCTCGTTGAAGTAGTGACGAGGACTAGTCAAGACACCCACTGGTCTAATAAACTGAACAAGTATAAGTATAGGGATGACAGAACATGACATCTATCTAAGGACCCTGAGATATGGCTAACGACATGGCAACTGCAATAAGGAAGGAAAAACAACAAGTAACAGCGGAACACTAGAATAAGACACAGAAGAATGAACGAAAACACAACCCAAATCCAGAAATTCACAATACAGTAAAGGCAAGTAGTAACTCAGCAGCTGCAATAGTTTTTACATCAGGTCTCAGCCAACAACCCCAATAAATTAGTCAAAATCCTTCAAGTGTAAACTTTTACCCGTAAGTTTCTTTTTTAAAAAAAAATTGAGGTCTTTAGATTATAATCCTTTCCAAAAAGAAATTATTTTTTAAATATACTTCCTCCAAACATAGTTCTTTCAAGATAAAACCTTTCAAATATAAACTTTTCAAATAATTAGCCTTCAAACATAATTCTTTCAAGATAAATACTTTTCAAGTATAACCCTTTCAAATAAATATCTTCAAATATAGTTCCTTCGAGATAAATACTTTTTAAATATAAACTTTTCAAATAATTAGCCTTCAAATATAGTTCTTTCAAGATAAATACTTTTCAAATATAAACTTTTCAAATCATATACTTCGAGTATAAGTTACCATGTGACACCTGAGCATGGAAGATTTGCAGCCCCGAACACAGATATAACCACAGTGGGGAATCTACCGGAATACCGTCCCGTAATCCCAAAATAAATATGCAGTGCTGGGGGGATCTCCCGAAATACGTCTGTAGTCCCAAAGTAAATATGCAAGACAAGGGGATCTCCAGGAATACGTCCGTAGTCCCAATTTAAATATGCAGCGCAAACAACAGAGATAACAACTATAACACGACAGAAACCTCGTAAATCACCACAACGAGTACAAAAGTAACAATGACAGAAATGCAAAGTACGGCGAGCAAATCAACTCATGAATTTAAGTCACAAGAACGGTATAACTCATTCACAAGAAATAACCACAGTAAAGAATGTTAGGCACAAGGAGAACAGCTTAACAAGGAAAAACAAAACAAAAATGTAGCAACGATTCCACAATATTCAAGTCAACAATAAGAAGCCAACACGAGTCAAATAGTTCCAATAATGGCAAGTCAACTAAGATATAAGTTATCTAAACTCCTGTTGAGGTTAAGCAATTACGAGGAAAATTCAACAATTCAAATAAGGATAAGCAGCGGAAGATAATCACAACTCCAATTAAGACTAAACAATTATAGGTTGAGAAAATAATGATTTCAATTAAAGATAAGCAGTTATAAAAAAAAATATAACACGACGATAGAAGAGGTAAAAATCTTTGGTTAAGTCGAATAAGGGTCAAATAGACAGTAAGAGTGAATCCCAAAGCAATTATCTCTAGTCAAAGTATGTAGAGGTGAAACTAGCAAATAGGAATTCAAACGTATCAAAAACAACATCATATACAGTGAATATAAGGACATAAGAACTCTAAAAGGCCAACTTTCCACAAATAGGTTCGAGCACGCACTCGTCACCTCGCATACACAGACTACAATCAACATAGATAACTCAAATCCTAAGGGGTAGTTCCTCCACACAAGGTTATGCAAGATACTTACCTCGAGTCAAGCTTAATAAATCCATAAGAATGCCCCTTCCACGAATATCCGACTCTAGCCAAAAAAAATCACATATCATAATTACAACAATAATAGACTCATCTAATTAACGAAATCAACATTTTAACGAAAA
This sequence comes from Nicotiana tabacum, assembly GCF_000715075.1. Classification (NCBI taxonomy): domain Eukaryota; kingdom Viridiplantae; phylum Streptophyta; class Magnoliopsida; order Solanales; family Solanaceae; genus Nicotiana; species Nicotiana tabacum. Next base: position 130,997,013 of record NC_134098.1, read on the forward strand.
TTCCGAAATTAACTCAACATCGCCCGTGGGGCTCACTTCTCGGAATCGGGTAAAAATCACAAAATATGAATACCCATTCACTCACGAGTCCAACCATATAAAAATTATTCAAATCCGACCACAAATCCCCTTTCAAAACTCGAAATCTTCATAGAAGAAGTTCTTCCAATCTTTCCCAATTTCAACCCCAAAAATCCGAAACTAAATGGAGAACACAACTATAGATTACTGGAATACAACCAAAATCGAGTTAGGAATCATTACCCCAACGTTTCCTCTTAAATTCCCTCGAAGAATCGCCAAATTCCGAGCTCTCAAGTCCAAAAATGAAGAATGAAACCAAACCCTCAGATTTCTCTTTTCTGCCCAGGCGTGACCGCACCTGCGCATAATTAGCCGCATCTGCGCGACCGCAGGTGCGCATGTCCAACCGAACCTGCGCTTCCTCTCGCTTCTGCGCGCCAAAAATCCGCTTCTGCGGAGCCGCTGATGCGCACAATTTCTCCTCACCTGCGGAGACTGTCAAGTCCTGCTCTTCTCGTACCTGCGCCTCAATCTTCACATCTGCGGGCATCGCAGATGCGGAATTTTCCTCGCACTTGCGACCCCTGGCACTCCTCCATTTTTCCGCTTCTGCGCTTGCCTCTCAGCATGTACGCTCTCGCACCTGCGGTCTCTTCTTTGCAGGTGCGAAAATACCAGAAGCCTGAAGACATAGCAGTAACACAAATCAAACTTTTAATCCGTTAAGCACCCGAAACTCACCCGAGGCCCCCGAAACCTCAACCAAACATACCAACCAATCCTAATATACCATACGAACTTAGTCGAGCCTTAAAGTCACATAAAACAACGTCGAAACCACGAATCACACCATGAATCGAACTTATAAATTTCAAATCTTTCAACTTCTAAAACTCGTGCCGAAACCTTTCAAATCAACCCGGAATGATGTCAAATTTTGCAGGCAAGTCTCAAATAACATAACGGAGCTGTTCCCGCTCTTGGAATTTCATTCCGACCCCGATATCAAAAAGTCCACTTCCGGTCCAAATCTCCAAAAATTTAACTTTCGCCATTTCAAGCCTAAATCAGCTACAGACCTCAGATTTACAGTCCGGACACGCTCCTAAGTCCAAAATCACCCAACAGAGTTAATGGATTCGACGAAACTCCATTTCGTAGTCGTCTTCACATAGTTCCGACTACGGTCAAAATCCTAAGACTTAAGATTCCGTTTTAGGGACTAAGTGTCCCAAATCACTTTGAATCATCCGGTAACTGAATTCAACCACGCACGCAAGTCAATACACATAATATGAACCTGCTCAGGGCCTTATGCCGCCGGGCGGGACTTAAATTCTCAAAACGACCGGCCGTGTCGTTACATCCTTCCCCTCTCAAACAAACGTTCATCCTCGAACGTGCTAAGAATCGCCTCGAAGTCTTCAAATCACAGAAGGTACATATCCAACACACACCTGCGGTCGACTCCACGTCACCCCAATCCATATAAGCCTGACGATACCATCCCAACTGTAATTCATCCTTTCAGCCAATACCGATAAGCCTTAGAGTCAAAATTCTTACCTTCCATTTGTCTTCAAAAGACCCGATATAAATCCATAACCGATAACAGTCTCAACCAGCTGTAACAACTCATGCCTACACCCACAAGGTATGACCACACAACAAGACGCCATACATAGGCCCATGATAACATTTCTGATCACAATAGCTGCCCGAAATCAAAACCAGCACCGGCAATTAGACCCATATCCGTTAGCAACCCGTTTCAAACCTCCACAACGCTAATAATGATGCAAGAAACATGAAGACCTCATAACTATACACCCAATTCAACAAATCACAACTAACACCATCGGACACACACCCCGCAAGCCAAAACTCAAGAAGCACATAACAAAATGGACTAAGTATGTAAAGGGAAACACATAAGATAAATATCAAACAAGCCCGACAGGCACAAATTTCTAACAATACCCTACTACGAATCAATTCAAAAGGAAAAATCAAAGTACATGAACAAATCATAAGGATCTCATCCTGGTATCACCCTCCACCGCGACACGCAGCCCGGCTCAAACATAACAAATCACATGGAGTCGCGAGGGTCTCGCCCTCAACTCTGAATCACAAGTCGAATACATATCATACCAATAGAAATCTTCCACTAACTCAATTCTGCCATTAAAATCTCAACACTTGCTAAATTCTCACCCCGGTAGAGTATCAAATCACAAATTATAACCAAATTTACTCAGGAATCACAGCAAACCTACCATAATGGACAACGTGAATTCACTTATAGTTAACTTTCAATAATTAATAGAAATAAATGATAGACACGGCTATCACTCATAGAGACTCCCAATGGGGTAAACATCTAAACATAATACTAAGTCATGAACTCACCCATAGGTGGGACAACAAGTAGGGGAACTCGCCCCGATAAGCAAGACCGAATCAAAATGCAAATGGTGCCCCTATGTAACAAATCAAAAGCATACCTGTATGACATTATTTGGTGCAGTGACCTCGAGCCTACTATATGAAACATATCAACGGGTCGGGCCTTCCCCTCTTGGGTGCCCTCTACTCGCCTGAATACTCCGATGTGACACACCTATCCGAAGTCTAGGACAATCTCTCACCCTGTGGCCGGTATCTCCACACTCGAAGCAACCTCTCTGCTGACGTGGTTGTGGGAATTGTGCGGTACGGGTACTTTGAGACCCATGAGCACTCGAAACATTGTGCGAAGCCTGAAGCGCAAACTGAACCGCCTGACCCACAAAACCTCTACCATGTCATACCCTGCCTCCAAAATAAGGACCAGTAGATCTCTCTGGCCTACGAGGCCTCCTCACCTCCCTGTCCTCTCTCTCCTGATCTCGCATGTACTCTCTCTAGTGGCCTCGCCTATCTTCTCTCTTCTGGTCCCACATGCCCTCTACTCGGAGGGCGATCCCTACCACCTGCTGAAACGAAACATCTGACTCTAACTCACGAGCCATGCTGAACTGAATGTCATGTCTGAGTCCCTCAATGAATCTACGGACACGCTTTCTAACTATGGCGACCAAAGCAGGTGCATGCCTGGCCAAATCACTGAATCTCACGGCATACTCTAGCACTAACATAGTGCCCTGGCGCAGCTGCTCAAACTCCGCGCGCCATGCATCTCGAAGGGACTGAGGTACAAACTCTCTCAGGAACATCTCTGAAAACTGAACCCATGTAAGTGAAGCTAACTCGGCTGGGCTACCCAAATCATATGCCCGCTACCACCGGTAGGCCACTCCCCTAAACTGGAACGTAGTAAAAGCAACCCCGCTCGTCTCCACAATACTCATAGTACGGATAATGCGGTGACACTCCTCCAGAAAACCTTGTGCACTCTCTGAAGCCAAACCACTAAATGTAGGAGGGTCATATTTCTTGAACCTTGCAAGTCTATGCTGCTCTTCCTCAGATACTACTGCCCTGACCACGGGCTGAACTGGGACCACAGGCTGTGTCGCCATGATACCCGGAGTTTGACCAACATGAACTCGCTGCTCTGGGGTGTGGGCATCATGAGTCTTGGTTCCTCCCCCGGTCTGTGAAGTAGTTGGTGCAACCGGAATCAACCCCGCTTGAGCCAATGTACCAAAGATGCTCAGGAACTGTACTAAGGTCTCCTGAACTCCGGGGGTAACAACAGGCTCCTCCGGTACCTGCTCCCCAATTGGAACTAATGGCGGCTCCTCAATTGTTGCTCTGGTAGGTGCTCTGGCTGCGACACTTACTCCTCATCGGCTTCTGCCTCTGCCTCTAGCGATACTTGCTCCAGGAGCAGCGTCGTCTATAACTGTAGCTCGTGTCCTCACCATCTGTGAGAGAATGGAATGATAAAAGTTCAAACTCTGAGATCAATAAGCTGGCACGATAGGAATGAAAGAAATGAGATTGTCCTAAAAGTTTTGTAGCCTCTCGAAGATAAGTACAGATGTCTCCGTACCAATCCGCAAGACTCTACCCAAACTCGCTTATGACTCGTAGCACCTATGAACCTAGAGCTCTAATACCAACTTGTCACGACCCAATTTTCCCTCCGTCTGGGTATCGTGATGGCACCTAGTCTTAAGGACTAGGTAAGCCTAACAATAATTAAAACAACATTGTTTAAATAGAATCTCTTAAAACTCTCAAAATCGGTAGTACAAGTCATAAGCTCTATAGAGTGTTTGCTAGAAAACTTCTAAATACAACTGTCTAGAAAATAAGAATAAACAGTGCAAAATGAAAAGTTGAAGGTGACTCTGAAGCCTGCGAATGCAGAAACAGGTTTACCTTGAGTCTCCACAGTAACAGTCCACACAGATAACTAACGAACAAGTACCTGGAACTGCACAACAAAAAAAATGTGCAAAAGAGTAGCATGAGCACACCACAGCAGTGCCTAGTAAGTATCAAGACTAACCTCGTAAAGTAGTGATAAGGAATAGTCAAGACACCCACTGGTCTAATAAACTGAACAAGTATAAGTATAGGGATGACAGAACATGACATCTATCTAAGGACCCCGAGATATGACTAACGACATAGCAACTGCAATAAGGAAGGAAAAACAGTAAGTAACAGCGGAACACCGGGAAAAGACACAGAAGAATGAACGAAAACACAACCCAAATCCAGAAATTCACAATACAGTAAAGGCAAGTAGTAACTCAGCAGCTGCAATAGTTTTCACATCAGGTCTCAGCCAACAACCCCAATAAATTAGTCAAAATCCTTCAAGTGTAAACTTTCACCCGTAAGTTTCTTTTTTTATTTTTTATATTGAGGTCTTTAGATTATAATCCTTTCCAATAAGAAATTATTTTTGAAATATACTTCCTTCAAACATAGTTCTTTCAAGATAAAACCTTTCAAATATAAATTTTTCAAATAATTAGCCTTCAAACATAGTTCTTTCAAGATAAATACTTTTCAAGTATAACCCTTTCAAATAAATATCTTCAAATATAGTTCCTTTGAGATAAATGCTTTTCAAATATAAACTTTTCAAATAATTAGCCTTCAAATATAGTTCTTTCAAGATAAATACTTTTCAAATATAAACTTTTCAAATCATATACTTCGAGTATAAGTCACCCTATGACACCTGAGCATGGAAGATTTGCAGCCCCGAACACAGATATAACCACAGTGGGAAATCTACCGGAATACCATCTCGTAATCCCAAAATAAATATGCAGTGCTGGGGGGATCTCCTGGAATACGTCCGTAGTCCCAAAGTAAATATGCAAGATAGGGAGATCTCCTGGAATACGTTCGTAGTTCCAATTTAAATATGCAGTGCTGGGAGATCTCCCGGAATACGTCCGTAGTCCCAATTTAAATATGTAACGCAAACAACAGAGATAACAACTATAACACGACAGAAACCTTGTAAATCACCACAATGAGTACAAAAGTAACAATGACAGAAATGCAAAGTACGGCGAGCAAATCAACTCAAGAATTTAAGTCACAAGAACAGTATAACTCATTCACAAGAAATAACCACATTAAAGAATGTTAGGCACAAGGAGAACAACTTAACAAGGGAAAACAAAACAAAAATGTAGCAACGATTCCACAATATTCAAGTCAACAATAAGAAGCCAACACGAGTCAAATAGTTCCAATAATGGCAAGTCAACTAAGATATAGGTTATCTAAACTTCTTTTGAGGTTAAGCAATTACGAGAAAAATTCAACAATTCAAATAAGGATAAGCAGCGGAAGATAATCACAACTCCAATTAAGACTAAACAATTATAGGGTGAGAAAATAATGATTTCAATTAAAGATAAGCAGTTATATAAAAAAAAATATAATACGACGATAGAAGAGGTAAAAATCTTTGGTTAAGTCGAATAAGGGTCAAATAGACAGTAAGAGTGAATTCCCAAAGCAATTATCTCTAGTCAAAGCATGTAGAGGTGAAACTAGCAAATAGGAATTCAAACGTATCAAAAACAACATCATATACAGTGAATATAAGGACATAAGAACCCTAAAAGACCAACTTTCCACAAATAGGTCCGACCACGCACTCGTCACCTCGCGTACACAGACTACAATCAACATAGATAACTCAAATCCTAAGGGGTAGTTCCCCCACACAAGGTTAGGCAAGATACTTACCTCGAGTCAAGCTCAATAAATCCGTAAGAATGCCCCTTCCACGAATATCCGACTCTGGATGGCCAAAATCTAGCCAAAAAAAATTACATATCATAATTACAACAATAATAGCTCATCTAATTAACGAAATCAACATTTTAACAAAAATTCCGAAATTAACTCAACATCTCCTGTGGGGCCCATTTCTCGGAATCGGGTAAAAATTACAAAATATTACCACCCATTCACTCACAAGTCCAACCATATAAAAATTACTCAAATCCGACCACAAATCTCCTTTCAAAACTCGAAATCTTCATAGAAGAAGTTCTTCCAATCTTTCCCAATTTCAACCCCAAAAATCCGAAACTAAATGGAGAAAACAACTATAGATTAATGGAATACAACCAAAAATGAGTTAGGAATCATTACCCCAAAGTTTCCTCTGAAATTCCCTCGAAGAATCGCCAAATTCCGAGCTCTCAAGTCCAAAAACGAAGAATGAAACCAAACCCTCGGATTTCTCTTTTCTGCCCAAGCATGACCGCACCTGCGCATAATTAGCCGCATCTGCGCGACCGCAGGTGCGCATGTCCAACCGCACCTGCGCTTCCTTTCGCTTCTGCGCGCCAAAAATCCGCTTCTGCGGAGCCGCTGATACGCACATTTTCTCCGCAACTGCGGAGACTGTCAAGTCCTGCTCTTCTTGCACCTGCGCCTCAATCTTCGTATCTGCGGGCATCGCAGATGCAGAATTTTTCTCGCACCTGCGACCCCTGGCACTCCTCCATTTTTCCGCTTCTGCGCTTGCCTCTCCGCACGTGCGCTCTCGCACCTGCGGTCTCTTCTTCGCAGGTGCGAAAATACTAGAAGCCTGATGACTTAGCAGTAACACAAATCAAATTTTTAATCCGTTAAGCACCCGAAACTCACCCGAGGTCCCCGGGATCTCAACCAAACATACCAACCAATTCTAATACACTATATGAACTTAGTCGAGCCTTAAAGTCACATCAAACTTCATCGAAACCACGAATCGCACCATGAATCGAACTTATAAATTTCAAATCTTTCAACTTCTAAAACTCGTGCCGAAATCTATCAAATCAACCCGGAATGACGTCAAATTTTGCAGGCAAGTTCCAAATAACATAACGGAGCTGTTCCAACTCTCGGAATCGCATTCCGAACCCGATAACAAAAAGTCCACTTCCGGTCCAAATCTCCAAAAATTCGACTTTCGCCATTTCAAGCCTAAATCAGCTACAGACTTCAGATTTACAGTCCGGACACGCTCCTAAGTCCAAAATATTACCCAACAGAGCTAATGGAATCTACGGAACTCCATTCCGGAGTCGTCTTCACATAGTTTCGACTACGGTCAAAATCCTAAGACTTAAACTTCCGTTTTAGGGACTAAGTGTCCCAAATCACTCTGAATCATCCGGTAACTGAATTCAACCATGCACGCAAGTCAATACACATAATATGAAGCTGCTCAGGGCCTTATGCCACCGGGCGGGACTTAAATTCTCAAAACGACCGGCCGAGTCGTTACAATACATAAAATAAGCTTATTATATATATAAATGCTTATCTCTTTATACTTTTGATGAATTCAAAATTATAATTTAGTAAAAATATATTACATTATTTAAATTTTTAATAAACTATAAAATTTGAAAACTAATCAAATAAGTATTACAGTAGAAAGGAATGTACTAAAAGAGGGGGATAAAGATAATTTTATGATATTTATATTTTAAATTAGTTAAAAAATAAAAGATATATAAATAACACTCAAGAAAATTATCAATAGTAAAGTACTTGCTAATTCAATAATAAAAATAAAAAGGATCAAACAATTTATTTCATTACTATATGATGTGTATCATTTAATTTTGTATAGATTGTGTTATATTTCTGCACACTATATTAAATAATAAAATATAACTAATATTTATTAAGTTAATATGATATATTAGATCATAATTTTATAAGATTAATATTCTGTCAAATTATTCGCGTATCCGCGCGGGTTCTTATACTAGTATAGAGCTAATATGTGTTTTATCTATAGCATTAGATGCGCATTAATAAGCTGGTAAGAGCGTTTTAATTTCGGCGAGCCTTATTGAAAGTTTGAAAGTCCACAATTTTTGTCAAAGTTTGGCTATCTTGTGTAGAAGAGGATGTTTAGAAGAAGATATTATTTTAACATTAGAAGCTATGAATAGTACCTATTCTGTTTTGGTAGTATCTTCAATTTCTTATACAGGATATGGAATAGGAAAAGCTAATTTCTTACCAATCATTACTCCACCTATTTTGAAAATTACGTGTGTATATACTTTTTATGTACTGAGACGCTTTCTTACTTTCAGTTTTCTGTCAATTTTTGCGAGTAAGGATGGCTTAAAAATTGAATTGTGTGGGAGCTTCTTACCAGGCCAACCGAAAAATAAGTTAAAGTACTATATATGGCTAACTGAAAAATAAGTTAAAGTATTATTTATGGCTAACTGAAAAATAAATTAAAGTTGATTGCATGGGGGTAAAGCTTTTCTGGAGGCTAAATTACTTGGATAAGTTAGGAACAAACTGAAATTAGGTTTCCAAAAAAATCATTTTTATTGTAAAGCTTCAGTCTTAACAGTGAAGCAGTTAAGGCTTTCAAAACTTTTTCAGCGAAGATGAAAAAGCGTAAATAATTGTTTAACAATCTGCAGGCATTCCTTCTTTATGTTTAATATCAGAAAGATGTATATGAATGATGTAAGATTTATTTAATGTTTAGTATTGTAATGACTCAACCGGTCATTTTGACTTTTAGAACCTCGTTCCCTAAAATAAAACTTTTCGTATGTGTTTTTATTGATTTATGACTTGCGGGGATGGTTGGCTCGGGATTTGGAAGTGTTTGGGTTGAAATCGGAACACTTGGTTACTTAAGTTAGCCTTAAAAGGCCAAGTTTGACTTCGGTTAACATTTTGAGAAAACGATCCCGGAATCATGATTTGATGGTTCCAATAGGTTCGTATAATGATTTCGGACTTGGGCGTATGTTCGAATCGTGTTTTGGATAACCCAGGAACATTTTGGCGCTTAATAGTGAAAAATTAACTATTTGAAGATCTAAAGTTCTTAAATTTGGTTTGGTGTATGTTTTTGAGTAATTGAAGTCCGTTTGGAATTTTAAGTTTGGGAATAGTTCTGTATAGTAATTTAAGACTTCCACGCAAAGTTTCATATTATTCTGAGTAGTCTAAGTATGTTTCGGCGCATTGGTAGTAAATTGAAGAACTTGAAGTTATTAAGTTCAAATCAATTTGGTTTGGGGTATAATTTTTAGATTTGATGATGTTTTACACGTTTTGAGAGTTCGAGCGAGTCCGTTTTATGATTTCAAACTTGTTGGTATGTTCGGGCGGGGGCCCGGGGCCCCCGAGCGTTAATCAGATGAGGCTCGGACTAGGTTGAAAATTTAGAGCTAAGATGAAGCTCCCCAGTTCTGTCAGAATCGCAGGAGCAGAAATAGGACCGCACCTGTGAAGGCGTAGGTGCAAAGAAGAGGAGCGCATGTGCGGTAACGGCGCAGGTGCGACGTGAGACTCGTAGATGCGGACTCGCACAAGCGAGCCGCTGACCGCAGGTGCGAGCAAAGCCGGCTAAGGGAAAACCGCATCTGCGAGGGCATTTCCGCAGATGCGGAGCCGCAGAAGTGGCTTATGAGCCACATATGCGAAAATCACTGTTGGGCAGAACCTTAAAATAGACGAAGTTCAGTCCATTTTTATTCATTTTTCTTCCATGTTTGGGCGATTTCAGAGCTCTTTGAGAGGAGATTTCAACTAGAAATTTGGAGGTAAGTTAATTCTACACCCATTCACTTAAATACTTAGATTATGGGTAGATTATAACTAGTAAATCATAGAAATCAAGGGTTTAGGTGAAAAATCTAGATTTTTATAAAAATAAGATTTTAACCACGAAAATGGTTATGGAATTGGATAGAAGTTATATATTTGAGTTCTTGAGATTATGGGTAACGTTTTCATCCAAAAGTTTTCGGAATCCGGGCATGTGGGCCCAGGATGAATTTTAGGAATTTTACCATTTTGGATAGGATAATTTATTTAATAGATGAATTTTGAATTATTGAGCATATATTAATTATTTTGTATAATATTTGGATAGTTTCGGATTTTTCGGCACCAAATCGAGAATTTTAGGCGACGCGGTAATCGAAATGTGGACTTTGAGACAAGGTAAGTCTCTTGTCTAATCTTGTAAGGGAAACATTTCTCCATAGGGATTAAATTAAATAATTGTTGCTAATTGCGGGGGCTACGTACTCACGAGGTGACGAGAGTCCGTGCGTAGCTACTATAAATGCTAAAGTTCGGGTAGTTTAGGACTCAGAGTATGAATTACTTGTGTAAATTGTATTCTTTATTAATTAAATTATTTGATGTATATATTGTGAATTGTTAGATAAGGATATTAAAAGATGAAATTCTCATATGCTAAATTTTTGTTTAGATTAATTAATTGTTGAAATAAATTGTTATCTTCTCGAATAAATTTTACAATAAATACTCTTATTCCGGAGGTACATAAGAAAATGTCCTCCTTTCTTGTGGATCGGGCCGAATGCCTCGGCAGGATAGATGCATCTATGGATCGTGTCGCACGTCCCTCGACAGTGTACACAAAACTCCGGATCGGGCCGTACGACCGCGGCAGAAATCGTGCTTAATAATAATAAAAATTACACGATACTTGGACAGTTTATTGCAGCTTGTAAAGCTATTTAATAAATTGGAAATTTATTGAGATTGAATTGCAGCCTGTAAAGCTTTTTGATAAATAGGAAATTTTTATTGAAATTGAAGGATTTAATTAATAGATTGAAAATTATTGCATTTGAAAGATTTTTATTATTTCTGCTAATTGAATAAAATTATTGTTAACTTTGTGAATCATGCTAATATCTTAATTCATAATCTTATCCATCCTAGTGTGTCCGTATATCCACCTCAACATCCTCATTTCTGCTACTTTCATCTTCTGGATATGTGAGTTCTTAACATGCCAACACTCAACCCCATATATCATGGCCGGTCTAACTACCGCTTTGTAAAACTTACCTTTGAGTATTGGTGGTACTCTCTTATCACACAAGACTCCAGATGCTAACCTCCACTTCATCTACCCCACCTCAATACGGTGTGTGACATCCTCGCCAATCTCCCATCCCCTCTAGATAACCGACCCAGGGTACTTGAAATTGCCACTACTTGGTATGACTTGTGATTCAAGCCTCACTTCCACGCCCACTTCCCTCGGCTCAGTACTGAACGTACACTCTAGGTATTCCGTCTTCGTCCTGCTCAGCTTGAAACCCTTAGACCCAAGGGCCTGCGTCCAGACCTCCAACCTCTTGTTAACACTGGTTCGTGACTCATCAATCAGAACTATATCATCGGCGAATAACATACACCATGGCACCTTCCCTTCAATACGGTGTATTAACGCGTCCATCACAAGGGCAAATAAGAATGGGCTGAGCGCAGAACCTTGGTGTAACCCCATAACAACTGAAAACTGCTCAGAGTCCTTCCTACAGTCCTAATCTGAGTTTTAGTCCCATCATACATGTCCTTCATTGCCTAAATGTAGGCAGCCGACACACCTTTTGCCTCTAAGCATCTCCAGAGAACTTCTCTAGGAACTTTGTCATACGCTTTCTCTAAATCAATAAACACCATGTGCAGATCCTTCTTCCTCTCCATGTACCGTTTCACCAACCTCCTAATAAGGTGTATAGCTTCCGTAGTAGAACGACCCGGCATGAACCCGAACTGGTTATCTGACATAGACACTGTTCTCCTCACCCTCACTTCAACCACCCTCTCCCAAACTTTTATGGTATGACTCAGTAATTTGATACCCCTATAGTTGTTACAACTCTGGATATCACCTTTGTTCTTATATAACATAACCACCGTACTCTACCTCCACTCTTCCGGCATCCTCTTCATCCTAAAAATAACATTAAACAGCCCAGTCAACCACTCCAAGCCTGCTCTACCCACACACTTCCAAAATTCAATCGGAATTTCGTCTGGCCCAGTCACTCGGAATGGTAACATGCCTTCATAAAACGTACTTCCATCTACATCTAGGCTAGGTTTATCCATTCCATCAAAGAAAAGAGAGTGATAGTAATAATTGAAAGAATTAAGTCATATCAATACCAGTTGTACATTACAAGAAGCTATGGTACATTATGATGACCAAAAGGATGGAACCAAATATTTGTTTATAAAAAAAGAATAATGTATGGAGGGCCATTGTAACCCTTTTAGTTAACATATTAATGAGCAATGAAGCAGTAATATTCGAAAAAATTACTATCACACTCGATATTTACATCAAATTATATTAATTTATTATTATTAGTGATAAAAATAATGATATGAGAATGTGTATTAGTTAATTGAGAGGATAACTGCAAAAAGAAATGTGTCACATATTTATTGAATTAGTGTAAACGAGTATTATGGTCTAAAAATGTGTGCCAAATATACCTCTGTACTTTCGAAAATAGTCTAAGAATACCAATCGCTATACTATTGGGCTATATATACCCTTCCCATCATACTTTGGAACAAATATACCCTTATTTTGGATGGAGTGCTACAAGTCAGCACCAGATGAAAACGACCCATTTCTTTTTTTTTACCCGATTCATTTTAAAAACCCACCACCCGACCCGTTTTAAAATTCAGTTTTTTTATTTTGTAAAAACTGGAATTTGTTTTTGCAAAAAGTGAAAAAAAAAAAAGAAAATTGCAAAATATATATTTTTAAGTCTTTTAAGTTTTTTTAAAGTATTGTTTTATAAAAACTGAAAAAAAAATAATTTAAAATGCTTTAAAAACTGAAAAATATATATTAAAAAAATATTTTTTTCAGTTTTTACAAAAATAATACTTTAAAAAAACTGAAAAGACGTAAAAATATATATTTTGCAAATTCTTTTTTTTTTCAGTTTTTACAAAATATATATTTTTCAGTTTTTAAAGGAATTTTTTTTAAAATATTTTTTTTCAGTTTTTACAAAAACATACTTTAAAAAAACTGAAAAGACTTAAAAATATATATTTTGTAAATTCCTTTTTTTCCAGTTTTTACAAAATATATGCTTTAAAAAAATTAAATTTTAAAACAGGTCGGGTGGTGGGTTTTTTAAAACGGATCGGGTAAAAAAACAAAATGGGTCGTTTTCATCTGGTGCTGACACGTGGTACTCCATCCAAAATAAGGGTATATTTGTTCCAAAGTATGACAGAAAGGGTATATATAGCTCAATAGTATAACGAGGGGTATTCTTAGACCATTTTCAAAAGTACAGTGGTATATTTGGCCTTTGCGGTACTAACTTTGTGCTATGTTTTTGTCATTCAAAAGAGAGTGAATAGGTCCACAATTTTCTGCATGGTCGAGGAAGTGATATTGATGTACTAGAGAAATTAAATATATTGAATCACTAAATGGAAAGCTACCTAAATTCTTCAAAGCCCGAGGCTCTGGGCCGGAGACCGACGACTAAAAGAACCTTTGAAAAGGAGACCTCCTTTTTTCATCAAATATATATGCAACTTCAAAAGTGTTTATGCAATTAATAAAAGCGTTGTTTTTATTTGAGTGTTAGTTTTATGCACAGAGGGTATTAAATATATTTATAAGATAGTTATACATAAAATTTCTATGATAAGCGAATTTCTATGATAAGTATGCTAACCGGATAAAATTGATTACTAGCACAGGTTAAGTTACACTCTAATGTAACATATCCTTACAAAAAAAAGGGTTTCATATAACCAACCAATAACAGGATTACGTCCATGATTAGTCGGATTTTTGTAGACATTTACATATTCCAATCACCTAAGTAGAGTTATATATCATCATTTCCATAGGCACCTTAGAGAATTTAGAGAAAATTATTCCCCTAAAAGTACATAGTAATTCCATTAATTAATTATGCTATACTATCATCTCCAACAACTTTGGAATTAAAATCTTGCTGTATTGTTGCTGATGAAGTTTGATTTTTGGAATACCATGTAGCCCAAAACAGATAGTTGAGGAAGTTGAGAAAGCTCAGCACTGCCAACAACCTATAGAAAAGATCAAGTCTGTCTTTGTTGAGATTATTGTCACTAAGCCAGCCACCATGTGATGAATTTGAAGTGGTCTTATTCACTAATGAAACAAGAAGTGAGCTTAAATAAAAGCCAAATGAATATGAGCAATAAGTAATGGCTGTTAAAAAGGATTGCATCCCTTTTAACGATTGCTTGTAAAAGAACTCAATAAGTCCAACTGCAGTGAACATCTCAGATATTCCAAAAATCAAGAATTGTGGGGTGATCCAAAATATTGATATAGTTTTATTTTCGTTCACTGCAGAAATTCTCCTTTTGTTTTCCATTAAGGCTGCTGATACCATGGAGAAAGTCGCGATAAATAGGCCAAGACCTATACGTTGCAGAGGGGTGATGCCTGTTGAGACGACATAATATAAATAATTAATTAAAATTGTACTCTTTCAGACTGGTTAAAATTTTAAATGAAATGCTCACGTATTTCAATAATACCTGAATCATGACCGGTGAATTTTCTCGCAAAAGGGACGAAAAATGTGTCATAGAGAGGGACTATGAAAATTAACAATATGTAAGGAATTGATTGAAGGGAAGCTGGAGGTATATGGAAATTTTTAATTAGCTTAGTGTTCATGGTACTTCCTTGTTGTACTGAAAAAGTTTGAAGTTGTGCTAAAATGGTATTGAAAATTATAGTGCAAGCAAAGATGGGAATGACTGAAATTAGGATCTTCACTTGCTCTACTTGTGTTACTGTGCAAAGTCTCCATCGACTTATCTCTTTTGTGTTATTTCCATCTTGCACTTTTATACAAGCCTTGTCCGAGAATCTGAAAATAGGACAAAAAGAAAGTTCTCTACATAATTAGTGTGGAAGAATATACCAAAGTAGTGCTAAACTATGATTACCATTATGCCTTAAAACTAAATTAAGTAACATTAAGCAAAGAGTGTAGTAAGTGGCGAATTCCTACTTTAGCTATATCACTGCATGCATATACTATCTCAGTAGAATATTATGATGATAATATTAGACGTGTTATGATCAAGTGCTTATCATCATGCCAAAAGCTAATTATAGTCGATAGTAAGAACGTAACTTGATTTCTTAACCAAGCACACCAAACAAGTGTCATGTTCGATCATGACTCCGACCCGAACCCCCAGCCACTTACCCAACAATTACTAATAATTATATGTACTTATAAACAATTCGTTAAACTATCACGTCACCTAATAAATAACTATAGCTGGTTATCGTCAATAAGAATACTTAAATGTACGTACCTGAATCGATTGGTGTGAAGAAGAATACCAATATTATCATGAAGCATACGTGTATCTGATGGAGAAATATGCTTTCTGTTTAAGAATGCAGCCACCAAAACCTGCCATTAACCATAAATATAAGAATAGTTAAGACCACTTCTTCAATATTTTTTTAAAAATATTTTTATTGTTATATTGGGATTGTTTTTTCTTTCTTTGTGGGGTTGGGGGTGGGTTGGCCGATCCATAATTTAAAATTTATAAATTTATCTTAAAATAATATACAATAATGACTAGCTAACTTTACCGTTAAACATTTATAAATATTAAATATACTTTTGAATACATATATATGATCTGAGTTCACTTAAAGACATAGTTTAAATGATATATCCGCCTGTGGGTTGGGGGATGGCAAAGACTAATAGAAGATGCCAAATTCTCCGACAGATGAATAAATGGAAGCCTTAATAATGATGAACTAGAGCTCTTTCCTAGAACATGAATAAGAAGATGACACTTGCATATGTATGTTATTTATATAATTGAGAAATATATATAGAGGGATTACTTTAATCTTGTCGGCGAAAGAGAAAAGAAAAAAAGTTAGAACTAGCATTAAAAAATAGAAAATGGCAACCAACCCAATTCCAGGTCGTCATTATTAGACATCCTAGTAATAATGCAATGGGAGTGAAAATGCAAGATATTAAAAGGAATTAATTTACCTTGTGCAATGGGAGTGAAAATGCAAGATATTAAAAGGAATTAATTTTACCTGTGCAATGGGAGTGAAAATGCAAGATATTAAAAGGAATTAATTTTACCTGTGCAATGGGAGTGAAAATGCTTCCTTGAGGAGGTTTATTTCTGTAAAAAAAAGTGCCAGCAACTAAGGTAATTAATCCCAAAGCCATAGCAGCAGCAGAGACACCAAAACCAACATCCATTCCAGAATGTGTTTGTACCCAAACAAGAAGTGTAAGAGCAATGAGTTGATCCATTGAAAATGCAAAATAAGCAGCATTGAAATATCTTGAAAGTTGCTTTGACTGCTTTTGATGATTAAATTGGTCAGCACCATGAGAAATCATATTTGGTTTCACACAACCACTCCCTAATGCAACCAAATACAATGCCACAAAGAATATTAAGGCTTTGAAACCCTTTGCTTCTGCACATAATTGGTCTCCATTATCATGAGTATTTAGCATGTTGTTGCATTTTGGTGGTTTTAGCTGTGGAAGATGAGCTTGCACTGACAGTAATATGAAACCCTACATACACAAGTGAGAAAATAAATTACTACTATATATATAAAGATTAAAGAGTAGTCTTACATATTTAGACTCCTTTTTTAGAGCATGATAATGAAATAAAAGGTGGGTGATATAAAGATTCATGTTTTCCACAGACTGACCTAATTAACCCATTGAATTAATACGTCTACTCAATATATATTTAGTAAGTAGTAGTAGTATTAAATACCGAAAGTTCGACAAAGGCGAAGATGAGGAGGGTCCAAAAGGAAGCAAGATAAGAGTCGGATAGATAGCCTCCAAGTAGGGAGAGGATAAAGACGGTCCCTATAAAGTTGGTCACTATATTTGCTGATTCTGACAATGAAAAGTGCATCTCATTTATCACATATGTTATCAGGTTGTTCCCTACTGCTGCTATTCCCATTATCTCCAATCCTTGCAACCCTGTTAGTATAGTAAGTATTACTACATACTCCATATCAGAAAAAGAGAAGAAATTAAAGGGAATATAATATAAACTTTATTTATACCAAGAACAAAAGCAGCAGCTTTCATTCCTCCATGTTTAATGGAGTTTGAAGGTCTTCCTCTCCAATCAACACTACTATTAGTCTCAGCTTCACAAATATTGTTGTTATCTTCTTTTTCTCTGCCTGTCTCCATCTCCATTTTTTCCAAAACTATCTCTCTCGTTGTACTTAATTTCCTCTCGTATTTGTCTTTATTTTCAACACGATAAAATTAAGAGAAATAATAGAGACAGTAACTAGCTCTTCCTGGTTTTGTCAGCACAGTGAAACAAAACTTAGAAGAGGTTGTCTTTATTGCTAATAATGCTGAAAATGAGCTCCTATTTATAACACTTCAATATCTATTACCTTTCTTTCAATAGCCACCTTTGTTGGATATTGAGACAAACACTCACCACTCCCCTATAGTTATCGAGTCAAACTCTGCTCACGGATACAATAAATAAAAAAATTTACACAATCAATATATTATCAGCAACAATATAACTTAATATCTTTCTTTTTTTTCTAGGTAAATAAACTTCTTTTTTACCAAAAATACATTTTCCTAAAGTTAAAGTGTTTGGCCAAGCGTTTAGAAGTGAACATATGTTTAATAAAAATTTAAAAAACTGACAAATATATGATCTATTAAAATATTTTTATGGGACCATTTTTTTAGCAACACATGATAGTTATTTTCTTAGTCGTCTAACAATAATTTTCCGTTGACATACGCTTTCAAGGTTAATCGAATTTAATAATTATACATTAAAATCAATATGATATTATATTTAATTTTAAATTATCATTCGAAAAAGATATAAGAAATATTAACATATGAATGCCTCATTTCAATAACACTTGGTAAGAAAGTGATGATATAATTTATTATTTAAAGTAAATAAAAATGGAGATGCACTTTATAGTTATATTAAATATTACATCCCAAATATTTTTAGATATTTTTTAAAGAAAATTCTATATGAAGTCTTAAAAATTATATATTAAAATTATATATTTATATGTCGGCTTGATTTGAACTTTTTTGCTCAATAACAAACCAAATCAAACCTAGTCGAATTTTTTAATCGGTTGGTTTGACTTTTCGGACTGATGCGATTTTCCGATTCGATTTGAATACCCCTAATAAAAAAGCGGTAGATACTAGATAGCATAAGATCAATGATACGCATGTTAATATTACTAGGTCAACTAAATGTTACATTGGGAATATGTGGTAACACCACGGAGATGATGAGTTTGACGTGGAGGCTGAGGCAGCCGCAGTAAATGCGAGAACCTGTGTTGCACCACCAGTGGACGAGCAACATGATCAACCCCCCTCCACCCCCGACGACAGATATTACTCACAATGTTGTTAACCATGCAGGCGGCGCCGCTCTCCCAACCATTCTGAAAAGGATGGAGGAAATGGAAAATGAGAACAAGGCACTTCGGGACCAAATGAAAGAACATCAAGAAAGGCTCAATAAAATACCGGGCGCTCCTAAGTTATTGCCGAAGAGAGATGCCGGTCGGTTCATCGAGCAGCTATATAGTGATAGCGCTGCCCCACATGCCATACCAAAGACCTTTAAAATGCCGCCTTATCTGAAAATATATGATGGCACAACCGACTCTGAGGATCATGTGACCCATTACGTCACCGCCGTGAAAGGCAATGACCTCGCCAAGGAACAAGTATCCTCCGTTATGCTAAAGAAATTCGGTGAAACCTTTACGGGAGGTGCATTGACCTGGTACTCGCAACTGCCGGCACGTTCCATCGAAACCTTCGAGGAAATGGCCGATAAGTTCGTGGCGGCCCATTCCGGGGCCAAGAAGGCCGAGGCAAGAGTGAATGACATCTTTTCTATCAAACAGTCCCCGGGAGATGGACTGAGGGACTTCCTCGCCCGTTTTTACCGAGTAAGAATAACTTTGCCCAATGTATTAGAAGGGATGGCGGTAGCTACTTTTCAAAATGGGCTAAGCTGAAATGGTTCAAGGGCGACAAGAAAATTATTAAGCTTGCTTATGAAATATCCCCCAACAACTTGGGATGAAATACATAATGCCTACTGTACCGAAATTCGAGCAGACGAAGACGGCCTCAATGGGCCGACTCATCAACTGATCTCAGTACAAGCAGAATCCAGAAAGGATCAGAGAAATGATATCAAAAGAGATCCCGTAGCCTCACGACCAAACCGAGAACGACATCTCCCATATGTCATAACTATCGATGCATCTTCATCTCTCCATGAAGAAGGCCCACCCAGATCAAGAACAGAGACTCACCGGAATGAGAGAGGTATGCCCCATTTACTATCCGCTCACAATTTTTACGTGTCACCTACAGAGATCATCTACGCCTTGGACAAGCTCGGACCAAAGGTAAAGTGGCCACACAAGATGAGGTCGGACCCGAATACCAGAAAATCAGACGCCCTCTGCGAGTTCCATCAAGAGCGGGGACACAAAACCGAAGATTGCATCACCCTAAGACAGGAGGTCGTAAACATGCTGTGACAGGGACACCTCAAAGAATTGCTGAGCGATCGGGGAAGGACAAAATTTGCCAGGGGACGTGAACAACATCAAGGGCTGCAGAAGCCGCCCTCGCCAGCCAGCACCATCCATATGATCATCGGTGGTTGGGATGATGCTCCCATCAACAACGTGAAGTTCACCACAACCCACAAGCTCAAACAGTCGATCACCCACGAACGGTATGATGAACTCAAAGAAAGTATCATCTTCGATAAGTCAGATACCAACGGTTTGTCTTTCCCTCACTACGATTCTCTCGTTATCACTTTACGAAGATACCAACGTAAGACGTATTATGGTAGATGATGGGAGTGGCGTATATATTATCCATCCTCGAGTACTCACTCAAATGAAACTCGAGGACAAGATAGTGCCACGCTGCATCACACCAACATGATTTAACAATGCAGTTGAGCGAACATATGGCGAGATCACACTCCCCGTCTTGGCGGGTGGCGTCACTCTGGAGACCACCTTCCACATCAGGACCAGGACACAACATACAACGTCATAATAGGGCGACCATGGATTCACACCACGAGAGTTATACCCTCCATCTTGTACCAAGTTATCAAATTCCCACCTCATTGGGGCATATTCAGTATACGAGGGGAGCATCGCACATCCCAGGAATATTAGCGCATCGCCCTAGACTACACGACCATCCAAAAAATAAAGGATAAATAAAATGAGGCATAGAAATCAGTAGGGTCGAGGTCAGTATGCGATGACGGCGAGGACGTCATGAGGGACCCTGATATAGTCAGGGCCGCAGGATCGACCATAGAAGACCTCGGCCAGTTCAATTGGATAGCAACGACCATAACAAGAAATCTTACATCGGCTGCAAACTTCAAGAACCTGGTAAGTTTCATAAATTTTTAACTCATACTGCACACTTGTTCGCTTTTAGACATGCAGATATTCCAGGTATCCCAAAGGAAATCGCCACACACAAATTGAATGTCGATCCACTCTATCCTCCGGTGAGGCAAGTTAGGCATAAGTTCAACTCCGCAATTAATGATGCAGTACGCGAAGAAGTGGAAAAAATATTAGAAAACAACTTCGTCAGGGAGTCGAAGTATCCCCAATGGGTCGCCAACAGAGTCATGGTGAAAAAGAAGAACGGCAAGTGGCGGATGTGCGTAGATTTCACCGACTTGAACATAGCTTGCCCCAAGGATTCATTTCCATTACATCATATCGACCAACTCATCGACGCAACAGCTGGGCACGAGCTACTAAGTTTCTTGGATGCCTACTCGGGCTATAATTAGATCCTTATAGAGGAAGAGGACCAGGAAAAGATCACCTTCATCACCCACCAGGGGACGTACTGCTACAGAGTCATGCCCTTTGGATTGAACAATGTTGTGGCAACTTACCAAAGGCTGGTGACAAAAATATTCAAAGAACAACTCAAAAAAATGATGGAAGTCTACATCGACGACATGCTGGTCAAATCCAAAAGGAAAGAGGATCACATCGACCACTTGAGAGAAGCCTTCAGAATACTCAGACAATACGACATGAAACTGAACCCTGAAAAATGTGCATTCGGCGTGGCCTCAAAAAAATTCTTGGGTTTCCTATTGTCGCAGCGTGGTGTCGAGGTCAAAGCTCGACCAAATCAAGGCCATCGAAAGGATACCAGAGCACTTGACCACAACAAAGCAGGTGTAGAGGATGACTGGTCGCATCTCCGCCCTTTCTAGGTTCATCTCACGATCCTCCGATAGGTGCCACAAGTTCTTCGGTGTACTCAAAAAGGATAACGGCCTCCAATGGACTCCTTAGTGCATCCAAGCCCTGAAGGAGTTAAAAGTGTACCTGTCCTCACCGTCGTAGCTCTCAAAACCAGAACCAGGACAGCTTCTCCTCGTCTATCTCGCTGTGTTTGAAGTAGCTGTGAGCGCAGTCTTAGTCCAAGAAAATAAAGGTAC
Organism: Nicotiana tabacum; assembly: GCF_000715075.1. Lineage (NCBI taxonomy): Eukaryota > Viridiplantae > Streptophyta > Magnoliopsida > Solanales > Solanaceae > Nicotiana > Nicotiana tabacum. The sequence continues at coordinate 131,018,910 of NC_134098.1, forward strand.
GCAATCTCCCATCTATTACATTAGCAAGACACTAGTGGACGCCGAGACCAAATAACCTCATCTTGAAAAACTAGCTCTAGCCTTAGTCGTAGCTTCACGAAAGCTTACACTGTATTTCCAATGCCACCCCATCTCGGTCGTCACGACTTCCCCCTTAAGAAGAATTTTACATAAACCCAAACTATCGGCCAGATTGGCCAAGCGAGCACGAAATTACATATCGGCCGCGAACGGCGATAAAGTCACAGGTCCTCGCTGACTTCGGTGCAAAAATAATGCCCGTAGTCAAAAAGGAAGTCATCCACACTTCTTCCCATATACAAGACCTCTATGTCCTGTACAACGACGACGCGTCTAACGTGTCAGGGTCTGGGCTGGGACTCGTACTCGAAGTCCCAACAGGCGAAGTGATTCGCTAATCCATAAGGTGCCCAGACATGACTAATAACGAGGCCGAGTATGAGGCCGTAATTGCAGGACTGAGACTAGCACTCAAATACGGGGTGAAGTGACTAAGGTTGCACTGCGATTCTTAGCTCGTGGTCAACCAAGTCACAGGGGGACTTTCCAAATCAAGGAGCAAAGGTTAAAAAATACCAGGCCGAACTCTGCAAACTAATACCCGAGTTTGTCGAATGTCAGCTCGACAAGATCCCCCGAGCCCAGAACATCGAGGCGGACGGATTCGCCAAATTAGCAGCAGCCACCAAAAACATTAAAACCGGAGACCGGAATGTGGTCCACCTCCTAAGCTCGTCGATAGAGCACATCGAGGTAAGAACCATAAACCTGAATTGGGACTGGCGCAATCGTATTTTTGCATATTTGCAGGATGGCATACTCCCTAGCGATAAAAAAGAGGCCTCGTTTTTATTACACAATAATATATTATCGGCAATAATATAACTTAATATCTTTCTTTTTTTCCAGGTAAATAGCTTCGTCTAAGCTTCTTTTTGACAAAAAATATATTTTTCTAAAGTTAAAGTGTTTGGCCAAGCTTTTAAAAGTAAAAATATGTTTTTGAATATAATCAAAAATAATTTTTGAGAAAAATAGAAAAAAATAACTTCTTCCCAAAAGTACTTTTTTGAAAATTACTTCTGAGAAAACAAAACTTAGAAGCACTTTTTAAAAGTTTTGTCAAATACTAATTGTTGTTCAAAAGTAATTTTTAGTTAATTAACTAAATAGAAATTGTTTCTCACCAAAAATACTTTAAAAAAAAATAATTTTCAAAATAAGATCACCAATTTTGAAAAGTATGGCCTCGTTTACTGAAGGATCATCAATTTGGAAAGGATGGAAGCCCTAAATTTCAAGGTAAAAGACTTCTTTACTTTTCAAGGTTGGGAAATATTTTTTCCCTGACCCCTCCAAAGGTCTATGAAGACTTAGTTCGCATGTTCTATGCAAATCTTCGCTCCCAATTTAATATACTAAGGAGGTCACATTTTAAGGTAATTCAATAATATAATATTTGTATGTTTAGTTTTTATGTCAAATAAGTTGTAAAACAAAACACGACAAAAGTTGTCGCAAGTTACATTTATAATTTGACCTAAATTTGGGTCTAATATCACTGAGCATTTCTCTAAATATACTTTGAGTTATGGGGTGATATATCCATTAAATTGAATCTGTACGAGTCTATTTTTCAATGCATTAAACTGTTTGTAGATACGACATCGATGTTTGATGCTTGGCCACCCAAGCTATAACTCATGTTAATTAAAAAAAAAGATATGTAAATGACTTTGAAGTGACTTGATATTGTTAAAAAGTTTATCTATCAAATATCAATGTGAAGTTAAACTCTTTTGTATTTCCTCCTACCTCCTAGTTTCAAGTTTCAACTGACACTTTCTATAGACTATACGGTACTTTTATTCTTCTTGCTTTTTTTTTTTGGCGGGGGGGGGGGGGGGAGGGACAGGGTAGAGGGAGGTTATTCCAAAATGGAGGAAATTTTTAATTTTTTTTTTGGTCAACAAGACAAATATATGTAATTTAATAATCCTTCTGCTTTTTAAAGTTATGCTTATCCTCAAACTTCATCTTTGCAAAGAGCAATTACATTTCAGCAGTAACCCACTTCTCTATTCAAAGTTGTATATCAACAATATTACCTTTTATATGGAGTAATATGTTATTAAAGGTTCTCTATTTTTTAATTAATTTTTTAATCTTTACTTTTTTGGATAGGTGAATGTCAAAATGATGATATTCAATAAACTAATATTGCATTTTATAATGATCATGACATTTTGTAAAAGATAAGTTATTTTTTCGTAACTTTATTGAATTTAATACTCTTTAACTGTATCTGAATGCTTCATCTTTTGAAGTTCAAATTCTCTGATAAGGTTGAGAATACACATTCCCTTGATCCTTTCACCTCCTTCGTATTCTTTCTTCAGGAAACTCTAGACCTCAAACGTCAATTTCATTGTCATAATCCTAACAAAGATTTCTGATGAGACTGCAGCAAATAACGTAGCTCTAGCCTTTGACTTTCTTGTTTTTTTCTCCTTGTGATTCTTCATCTGTGCCATAGTTGGATTTGAAGGCAAAGAAGGAATGTCGAAGTCCTCCTCAACAGCTTCTCAGAGATCATTTGCCTTCAGATGTGCTTCCATCCTTGCTGCCCAGACATAGTAGCCTTCGCCATTGAAGACAGGTGGTGCAAGTGCAGTGAAAGGGGTTTCTGAATCCATAGAAGAAGAAAGAAAAAGATCTGTTTTCCCTTAATTACAGTCCCCTCAAGAAGAGAGATCGGATACCAATTTGTTGGATTTTTTTATAAGTTCTACTGTAATTTTAAGAAAAAGAGGAAAAGAATACAAGAAGAAGAGATAATATTTGTTGGTAGAAAGTAATATTCAGAACTAAAAATGAGGCTTAAATACAGAAAAAAGCTGAATGATAAGGACCTAGAATTAAGCAACTACTTAGCACATGATTCCATGATCAACACATGATTCCACTATCAACAAACTCCTAAAAATCAGCAACTAAATTAAGAATACTAAAATGTAAAACACGTAAGGAAAAATATTCAACAGTTGTTTGATTTAATCTTGCAGTAACTGAGGTAATTGTTCAACAAATCTGGGTTAGTTCCAATTCCAAATATCCGATTGATCATATATCCACACATTGTTGGTAGGTGACGCTGGGAAAGTGTCCTCCCTTCTCTCTATAAAATTAATTATTTCATGCATAAGTTTTGGTAATGCTTTAACTTCTTTCTGCAATAATAAATACAAATAAGGGTATTGAATAAGAAAACAATTACTATCTCAAAAGCTAAAACTCTTGAAGAAAGATATAGTAATTTGGAATAGGGAGATTTTTGGTAAGATAAGTAACATAACCAATAGAGCTTTGGAAGAACTCCTCATTCCTGAGCAGGCAATTGAAGGAAGGTTACAAACTCAATCTGAAAAGAATAACATATTGAAACTGAGAATGGAGATATAACAGCTAGCTAAAGTAGCAGAGATATCCTGGAGACAAAAGTCTAGGTACTTGTGGTTGAAAGAGGGTGATAGAAACACTAAATACTTTCAGAATATGGCCAATTTTCATAGGAGATACAACTGCATTAATTGAATACAGGTGAGGGATAAGATCATTGAAGATAAAGAGCAAGTGAAAGAGGTGATCCTTGATTTCTATCAAGAGTTATATTCTGAAAAATAAAACTGGAGACCTAGGGCTAAATTTTAAGGCCTAGGATGTTTAGCTACTGAGGATAAAGAGGCTCTTGAACATGAAATTGAAGAAGAGGAGGTTCTAAATGATGTCAACTCCTGTGCACTTGACAAGAGCCCCGGTCTTGATGGCTTTACCATGGCTTTCTATTAGAAGTGTTGGGACACTATAAAACAGGACCTCATGGGAGCTTTCAACCACTTCCACAACAATTATCACATGGTAAAATTCTTCAATGCCTCTTTTATTGCTCTCATTCCTAAAAGAAAAGGAGCAATTGAACTCAAGAATTTTAGGCCTATTAGTCTTATTGGTAGTTTCTACAAGATAGTGGCAACTGTGTTAGCAGAGAGGCCGAATAAAGTGATTGGTAAGCTAGTATTCAGTTATCAAAATGCATTCATAAAAGGCAGGCAGATCACCATCGCCGCCCTTATTGCCAATAAAGTTCTGGACCGGAGACAAAGAAGTGGTGAACCTGGTCTTCTTTTTAAGCTTGATATTGAGAAGGCCTTTAACAAACGCAACTTGCTTTATCTTATATTAATACTAAGGCAAATGAGATTTGGTGAAAGATGGATCAAGTGGATTAGATATAGATTCAACTCAGTGAAGTACTCTATTCTTGTCAACAGAAGCCCAATGGAATTTTTCTCTCCAAAAAGAGGGATTAGGAAAGGAGACCCTATGTTTCCCTTTTCTTTATTCTGGCTATAGAGGGCTTAGTAGAATGCTGGAAAAGTCCAAGCAATTGTAATGGTTGAAAGGTTTTGAAGTGGGAAACATCTCAAGCTCATCAATCTCCGTATCTCACCTCTTATTTGCTGATGACACCTTTATTTTCTGTGGTGCAGAAAAAACTCAAGTTCAATATCACAATCTTACTCTGGTGATTTTTGAAGCTATTTCATGATTTCACATTAACATATCCAAGAGTATCATTTATCTTGTTAATAGGGTACCTGACTTGGAGGAGCTGGCTGATATTATGTTCTGCATCACATGATTATTTCCTACTACCTACTTAGGTCTGTCTTTGGGTGCTAGACACAAGGCAAATGACATTTTGAATGTGATCATTGAAAAGTCTGAGAAAAGATTGGCATCATGGAAGCAACACTACCTTTCTTTTGGGGGGTAGATTAACACTCATTAGTAGTATTTTGGATCGTATACCTACCTATTTTATGTCTTTATTCCCAATGCTAGTCAAAGTGCAAAATAACTTGACAAACTCAGAAGATCTTTCCTATGGGAGGGTAATAATAAAGCATAAGTTTCACTTAGTCAAATGGTCCAAAGTTACAATGCCCAAAACACTTGGGGCCTTGGAGTTAAAGATCTGACACTTCACAACAAAAGCATGCTTATGAAGTAGCATTGGAGGTATAACAAGGAGGAAGCTGGGTTCTGGAAAGAGATAATCTAAGCAAAGTATGGGACTTCTAGTCAAGGGTGCGCTAATGTGGTTAGAACACCATATAGAACTGGGCTGTGGAAGAACATCATGAAACTTTGGAAGGATTTCTCAAGAAACACATCACTACAAGTGGGAAATGGGGCACACATCTAATTTTGGAAGGACAAATGGTTGGGGAACACTACACTAAAGGAGGTCTACTCAAGATATTGCAAACAATCCAGACTCTACTATTGCTCAAAACATGGAGGACAATGCATGGAATCTAAACCTAAGAAGCGATCTTAATGATTGGGAGATAGAAGAACTGGCTTCACATCTTGGAAGCCTGCATAACAACATAGTCGTGAAGAGACAGGCTTAAGTGGGGCAAAGCAGGCTACTCCCACTTGAGCTCCAATAAATAAATAATTGATCAATGGCCTTGGAAATTAATATGGAGAACTAAGCTGCCACCAAAAGTTATTTGTTTTAGCTGGATCACTTTAAAGAGCTCTTGCTTAACACATGACAATCTCATCACGAGAAATTTGCTGCTACCTAATAGGTGTTACATGTGCCTCTGCAAGTCTGAGTCAATTAACTATTTTTTTCTTCACTGCTCAGCTGCAACAGACATGCGGAACATGTTCCTAACTCTTTTTGGTCTGCATTGGTCTATGCCATCTAGTGTCAGGGAGGCTTTTGTGAGTTGGTGCTCATGGAAAGTTGATAAAATCATCAAAAGGATCTGGGCTATGGTTCCTGCTTGTATTTTGTGGTGTATATGGACCGAAAGGAATCAGAGATGCTTTGATGGGATCTCAACTGCAAATCATTCTCTTAAAACTAAATGTTTAGTTAATCTTTTTAGCTGGGTTAATCTTACCCTTATTTATAACTCTGAATCATTTTTGAAATTTATCAGCTCCTTAGTCTTATGATAGATCTTTTGTTGATATTTTTGGACAGATACTTTATGTTTCTTTGCAACATCTGCATTTCTTGATGCCTTTTGTTAATAATATTCACTTACTTCATAAAAAAAAACAATAAGAAAAAATTACACATTAGGGCCAACAGATCAATCGATTTTAGCCCGTATTTTTGCTTCTAATTCGGATTGGAAGAATTTTTTTATCCTTTAGCCTACATTATAATCCTCGCTCCTTTACTTTTTCTAGGGGAACTAAACTCTCACACCCTCCTTAGCTAGCCTCTATGAAGGACGAAAATTGATTCATATAATTTTTCTAGTTTGAGGAATCTGGACGATGAACTTGAGGAGGTGAGGTTTCAAATTGTGTTTCAAATCTGAAATTTTCTTGAAATCAAACGGGCGTCGACTAATATTGGTGAAATAATGGTATTGAATAACATATTGGCAACTCTTGGTGGAGTATTATTTCTCTTTATAGTGAAGAAGTCTTTTACAGCCCAGGAAATTTGGAGTAATTTACGTCGGTTGGCCCATTCTTGGCTCAAACTTTAATTCAAACTAATGAATTTTCATTTATGAAAAGAATATTACGATTAGTTTTATCAAGAACACATATTAAAAAATCAAATTAAACAGATACAGTACCACAAACGAAGCAACTACTTAACAATTCCTTGCAACGAGGAATTGAGGGATCAATTATATGTAAATCGATAGTTTTTTCTTGGATAACATCCACCGCGACTAAACTAAATATAAAAGGGTAAAATATTCTCCACATTTACATAAACCAAAAGAGTAAATTCAATCTTAGTTCATTTATTGGTGAGATATACTTAAAGGCTGTTGGAACATATACATATGGAGTTCAGATCACTTGGATCCAAATAGTATAAGTAATGATTATCGTCACTATGTAAAGGATCCTTCTTTCTAGAAAATTGTTTAGCCATTTTGCTTTGAACTTTCATTCGCCTAAGGTAAAATTTAGTGTTCGGCCAAACGTAGTAATTTTTATTCAACTAGTATATTTAAATTTATATTAAAAAATTTATTAAATATATACACATGTACATAAATAGCCGACCAAATTTATTATTTATTTTTTCTAGTCAGAATACATATATTATACATTAATTATACATATTTATATACGTATTATGTATAAATTATACATATATTATACATCGGCTGGCTATTTTTAGTTTAAGAAATTAGGTGGACGGTTATTTGGGTTAATTGTTCTTAAATTTATAACTCAATTATTAGCACGTAAAGTTATCGTTCTCCATAACATATAAAGTTGAAATTCTGACTCTACCTCTATATATATATATAGTACTAGAATACTTTAGTACGAGAAAATTAGGAGAGTGATTTTGTGATTTTGACGATAAGGTTGAGAAGAGAAAAAGGTCAATTTTGATTCATGTCATCCTTATTTTGTTGGTGACTTATAAGGCGATCGATTGCATAATATTAGTACAATTTAGTGCCTTTGTCGACGTAGAGTGTTCTTATCCAAGCTTTTTTATTAATTGGTTATTTGAGAAGAAGTATCTGGCCACCTTTATAGTACTAATAAACTGTAGAAATAGGATTGTCCATATGTATCTTGAAATAAAGATATTATCATTCAGAATAATTGATAGTACTACAATTTTTGGTCAAGATCATTCTCAATTTCTTAAAAGTGTGTCCAGATCTTATGGATCTTGCTTGATACAATGGTTCTACTTTTAACAATCTCATATAAGTGAAGTGCTTACTTTGCTTTACTAAGTTTCCATTAATGTTAAAGAGTGCAAAGTGTCACGTCCTCAGAGGTCGTTTGGTAGCTGGTTAAGAGAAAGGTTATCTATGTATTGGGGGCAACATCACTTATATAATGTTTGGTAGCCATTACTTATTTTGTACAAAATTCTACATAACTAATACCATATTTGGTTGTCATTTTACAATTATACATAAATAATACCTGTATAAGTTATGAGTCAATCTGTGTATTATTTTATGCGGAGTAGAAGATGGAATAACTAATATACATGGATAAAATATTGAAATGATAAATTTACCACTATCATTTTACACATAAAGGCTTCCTTCTATAGATTGATCTGTATCAAACCCTTTGGAGAACAATCATAGAGATACCGATGCCTCACTGCTAGGCTCTTCCTCTTCTCAATCTATTAGAGAAAAAAACAGTAAATACGTATTTTACTTTAAAATTTATATAATGTATATCAATTTGTAATACAACAAACTAAATATTCAAAAAAAATAATCTCTGCGTAACTAATTCATGCATAACTAATACCTGCATAACTGATGGTAGGCTATAATCCCATATTTTAATCGCTTATTGCACTCTAATTCACTGCACTTTACTTATGTTGAGTTTTAATTAGACGTATTTTGCACTTATTGTGTGTTTTATGCCCTGTAGGAGTGATTCCGAGCTATGTAGATATTGTGGCATAAATTCATGCTATTTTGGACTTTTGAAGTCTAAGTAAAAGCTCAAGGGTTAAGTTGGGATTGTGTTCGGGGATCAACAGATGATAATGCACTTCAAGAACGAAACGAAGAATCTAGCAGGCATACTACGCATTGTCCGGTAAAATGCACATAACTTTTCATGCATAAATCTATTTGGGCTCCACAATATATCGTTGGAAAGCTATTTAAAAGGGATACAACTTTCATGTTTTACGTTTTCCTAAATTCCCAACTTACCACCCAGGTGTGCAACCAAGTGCGCGATCGCGCACCTGGGCGAGCACTTGGGGCAGAGCAATGTGCAAAATGTGCAACCAAGTGCTCGCCCAGGTGCGCGATCATGCATATCCTGTCCGGAAAAAGTCCTATTTCGGTAAGAAAGGGTAGTTTTGTTTGGTATTTGTTTTGGGGGCGGATTAAATACCCTAAAACACCATTTTTGACACACTTTTGACATACCTTAGATCTAGGGAAGCTAAGGAGAATAAGGAGAAGCAAGAGCACAAGGATTTCATCCTTCCTTCCTCACTCAATATCCGTGTTTGGATTGTATTTATGTTTTTCTCTATTTTTGTTTTATTTGTGAAGAACTCCTCCATGTCTATGGAGTAGAACCATTTGGGTTTTGATGGATTTGGTGTACTGATGGTTGTTTGTGGATTATAACTCTATGTTTATGTATTTGAATCGTTTTGGGAAGATTTAATTGTTGCATCTATGTTTACTTGTTCTTGTAATCGAAAGAGGCATAACTTGTGATATATTTACACTATGTTGCTGGTTGAGTTCATAGATTCTTCTAAGTAATCGAAAGAGGTTAGTTGAATCCTTGATTAAACCTAGTTAGGAGGATAATCGAAAGAGGTTCTCCTAAAGACCAATCCATTACGAATTCTTGCATATCTTCACCAAGCTTAAATTGGTTCATATTGTGAGGTTGAAACTTAATCGAGAGAGGAGTTTCTACTAAATATTTGTACTAATAATTAAGTGAATTCGAGAGACTCTCTTGAACATTAAAAGTGAATTATCTAGAGTTAGATCCCAAACAATTATCTTGCACCTGTCACGACCCAAACCGATGGGCCACGACGGGCACCCGGTACTTAACTCAACCGAGTACCAACGTAACGTATCTTTCGTATCAAACTATCATAGGTAAATGAGCCGGAGAGTCTGTCATGAGATAAGTAGAATAAAACATGATGAAATACTAAATATAGGGTGACCCAACTTGATATACCGACTTATAAATATGACGTACTGGCCTATAAGTCCATACCAGTATCCGTATACATGACATCTATCTACAAGCCTATGATTACATAAATATCATAAAGGTCAGGGCAGAGCCCTGCCATACCAATCAATACACATTTAAATCATACTGACCAAATAGGCAACTCCGGAGCAAGTGGAGTGCACAAACACCTTCTGCTGAGCTGATAGCCTACTAGGAGAACTCTCAACTTGTCTATCGGGACCTGCGGGCATGCAACACAACGTTCCCAGGCAAAGGGGACGTCAGTACAAATAATGTACCGGGTATGTAAGGAATAAAAATCAGTAAACAATAGACATGAGAAAAATATGGAGTAAAAGACTCGACATGTACGCTTGAATAACTCTATGAATCATTAATATTTACAATGTCATGCATATGCGTATAAATATCATACCATGTTTAGGTATATGCGTTCATAACATTATCAAGCCTCTGAGGGCATCCCATCATATCATCTCGGCCACTGTGGGCAAATCATCAACGTATACCAGCTGATCAGGTGATGGTGCGTATATAACGCCGTAACATTTTCCCATATCCCATATACATATAATATACGCATATATAATGTCTTCTGGTCATGGGTCAATGTACATGTATAAATGCATGAAATGCATAACAAATACGTTAATAAGATATCTCGAATATCATAAAATCAATATGCATTTCAGACAAACTTTATCAAATACGTATTTTTATGAGACCCATGAATAGAGGATATAATAATAATTCACATAGGGAATCAAGAATATAGACACCCCTAGTATTTCTATGAATAGAGTCATTTATGAAAGTTACGTATTTTGCTCGTTTCGTTTGTATCATTTGGATCATGCCAAAAAGAAAGAAGGGATAGCCTTAACATACATGGAGTAGGAAAAATCCATATGATATTCTTGAGAAAGATTGTATCGTACTCCCTTAGAATCGCAAAATCCCGTTGCTATTATAATATGGAGTCTCGTATGAATTTCCAAATTACCTCACCTTCGTTCCTGGCTTTGCCTTTCTGTATAACTCCCTTACTAAATGAATTTGCTGAAGATGCTAAAATTCTCACGATACATGTATATACATGTTCTTGTATGAACTTGATAAAGCAAACTCACGTTACTTTATCTCACTTTGTAAAAGAGTCAAATGAATCTTCTTTTAGATTTTCCATCCGTAAGTGTCTCACTTAAAGACCTATGAAAGTCCTTTACAATTAATATTTGTGGGCCCATTTGCATAATGACTAAGCCACCCAAATTTCACCTAAGTTTGTCATTTTACAACATAATTCATGAGTCACTAATTATAGTGATGGGCTCCCACGTAAATGGTTATAAGGCTTATCCAAAAATCATCCTCTTAATTCCTTAATCAATTCATTAATCCCCCCACTAATCCAATAATTAATCAATTATCTATATAATTAAGAATTATCTCAAATTACTTACAATACTACTCACTTTTAATACACTTTATACATCTTGCTATCATGGTCATGTGGTACATTGTATGGCACTAGTCCATAAATACGGGGTATTGTAGCTTGGACCGTATTTTATCCCAAAATGTCAAACTTTGACGAAATTCATTTTCTTCAAATTGCTTACCCTCTCACCTTCACGAATTTACTCACCAATTTTTTGAAATAGCATAATGCTTATCATCTCAAAATAATCCCATTCCCGAACTTACGTCGATTAACTTACGATAAAACTTTAACGTACGAAAATGCAGGATGTAATATCTCATTTTCGAGCTTTCATCAATTTACTTATGGCGTATTTTTACGTACGAAAATATGGGGTGTAACATTACCTATCCTATCAACCCATATATTTTTCCATTAATAACTTTCTTGCTTACTTTTGTTGAGATTGTCATTAGTCAATAGTTTAGGTTCTTATTTAGTTTCGATTCTTAATTGTGTAAATCTCCATTGTTGATCCTCCTGGATAGCAATCGAGCTACAAACTACTAGAACATTGTTTAAATCCAATCCCTTTGGAGATAATAATTATACTATACTATCTTTGACTAGCGAGCACAATTTGAGTGTATGTTTTGCGCTCGTCAAAATTTGGCATCGTTGCCGGGGATTGGCAATCAATAGTATTTGAAATAGTTTGTAGTGCTAATTCAGGAATGATCTTTTAATTTTTTCTTTTATTTTTAGTTTTGTTTGGTTAACTTCTCTTCAAAATTTCTTTTGTTGAAGAAACCTTGAAGAGCATATCCTTGAGATTGAACTCTAAATGATGTGAAGATGGAGTACAACCAGCCTAAAAAAACAGTTGAAGAGTTAGCAACTGAATATTATCAGCAGTGTGCTACGTGTTTTAAATATGGTGGAAATCATCTATGGTTGATTGTCAACCAGGTAGGTATTCTCCTATGGTTCATCTTTTGAACACTCTCACTTTGTCTCTAGTCCGTACATGTATGAGGATTCATATGGGTATAATTCTGACTCTGGTTAGGATGAAAACCCTTATTATGACTGGAAGGCAAGCGAAGTGAGATACCCACCTCAAGAGGAGAATGTTAGTTTAGAAGAGCTTATGTATAAGTTCATTAATAAGGTGAATAAGAGGTTAAAGGAAGAAAGGTTCACACATGATGTTGAAACCTCTAACAACCTAACAATGCAAGTGGATCAACTAATAAGTACACTTTCAGAAAGCTCATTGCATTGAGATGGTAAATATATGGAAGATATACCGTGTGAAATTGAGCCTACCCGAGATGATGAACATCTACAGAGAGAGTTTTCCACTCTGCAAGAGGACTCTTGTTCAACTGAGATGATTGAAGATGAGGCTTGGGTTGATTATGTATCAATAAAAGAAGAGTTCAAATCCCAATCCACCTATCCACAACCACAAATTTTAGTAGAAGAAAATGAGGAACAAATGGTCTTAGACATACCAGAGGAACACTCACATGACCCTGTTTATTCATTTTCTTATTCTAACCTTGATCATGTGGATTTTGTTTTCGGGGATTCGCGGGAATATGCATGGATTGATCTTGTGAATGAATGCAAAAACAAGTTGAGGATAATCATACAAGAACAATCCACCGCTTAAAATGAGGCCAAGAAAGAAAAAAAAGAGCGAGTCTTTCAAATATCCCTAAAGGACTTTGGCCTGATGAGCTCCAGAAAGAATCCCGATGAGCGAAATCAAAAAATGCATTCAGAATTAGGGGTAGAGTTCACAAGTTCTTAGAAACGGAAAAAGTCAAGGGAAGTTTCCTTTACCTCTTGCTTTTTATTTGTGTGTCATAGGGACATGCCACAATTTAAATTATGGGGTGGGGATGTAAATATGTAAATAACTGTTTGTTTGTGTTTCTTGTGTGTGTTTTCGTTTCTTTTAATTGAAATTTTTAAAGTCAAAAAAAATATATTATTTTCTTTAGGTAGTACAATAATTTTCCCTCGATTTTTCTTTGTGCTGCGGTTCTTTTCCAAGGGTTTTGCTTGAATCGGGTGTAGTTAGTTTTTGGTCTTGTAGAATAGTAGGAAACCGTTTGCTATGATTTGAAATGAAAGCAATATCTTTTTGACTCTATCATGTCTTGAGAATAGTATGTGCTTTAGTTGTGACGCTTAGGCTCAATTTCTGACTGTCAAGACCCAAAATCTCACATGTCGTGATGTCGCCTATCTCAATACTAGGCAAGCCGACATTCTCAATAAAACACCATATCTTTTAAATTTGAAAACATAATATTTAAATTTAAGAGTAAATCCCACAAACATAGATATAACACTCCCAAAACCTGGTGTCACTGAGTACATGAGCATCGATACATTACAATTCTGGGAAACCCCGTCTATAATAATCTGGGACCAAATACAATAAATAAGGGTAGGGAAGGAGAGACAAGGTCTGCGAAACATAACAGCTACCTCTGAATCACCGAAAAATCAACTGTGTGAAAGAATCAACACCCACTGTGTCCGGGGTCACCTGGATCTGCACACGAAGTGCAGGGTGTAGTCTGAGTACAACCAACTCAGTAAGTAACAATAATAAATAAGGAACTGAAAGTAGTGACGAGCTTCTCAGCTAAGTCCAAATACAGTACTTTCCAACATAAAAGGGTAGGCATGCTCTCAAGTTCAACATTTAAAATTTCACCGTAATTTCATATCAAATTTGATTGAAACAGAAAATAATATTTTTCCAAAATTTCCAAAATAATGATATATGACAGCTGAAATGCAGCAAATAATGAAATCAATGCATCCTCTCAGAGTAACAGTCACTAAGTCCTCCCATTCACTTCAACCTCACAGTCACTCTTTCATCACAATCACCCATTCCTCACAGTCACTCAACACTCGACACTCACACTCGGCACTCACACTCGCCACTCACACTCAGTAGGTACCTGCGCTCACTGTGGGTGTGTACAGACTCCGGAGGGGCTCCTTCAGCCCAAACGCTATATCAAGCTAATCATGGCATATAACAATGTAACATCCTACGGCGTGCAACCCGATCCCATAAATATCCTCACAATTAGGCCCTCGATCTCACTCAGTCATCAACCTCTCCAGTCTCTCGGGCTCTCAGAAATCATGATAATCAGCCCAACAACAATGATATGATAATGAGGTAATAATGTGCAAATAGAACTGTGACTGAGTGTAAAACAATAATTTAGCAAATAATACCACAAGTATACGACCTATGTGGGTCCCAACAGTGTAAACATATGATTTAAACATGATTCATAAATTAATTTCTCTAATACGGGGAAAAATGTACGCATATCAACAAATTATTCAACTATACAGTTTCATGGAATTTTACCAAGTCACAATTCCTACGGTGCACGCCCACAAGCCCGTCACCTAGCATGCACGTAACCTCCAAACCAATCACATAACACATAATTCGAGATTTTATACCCTCAGGACCAAATTTAGAACTGTTACTTACCTCAAACTGTGTAATTCTTTATTCTGCAATGTCTTTGCCTCGTGAATTGGCCTCCAAACGCCTCGAATCTAGCCACAAATAATTCGATCAAGTCAATAAAATTTATTGAAATTAATTCCATAAGAAAATATTAATTTTCCATCAAAATCCAAAATTTAGCTCAAAAATCGCCTGTGGGGCCCACGTCTCGTAACCTAACAAAAGTTACAAAATTCGAAATCTCATTCAACCACGAGTCTAACCATACCAATTTTATTAAAATCCGACCTCAACTCAACCTCCAAATCTTCAAATCTTATTTTCAAATCCCTAAGTTCAAATCCCCGATTTACACCTCAAAAATATGTAATCTAGTTGGATTATTCGATGATAATTCAATATTATGGAGTAGAAATGATCACAAGTGACTTACCTCAATATTTTCCGTGATTTATCGCTCAAAAATTGCCTCACCCGCTTTTGGAAATGTCAAAAATGACAAAATCTCGGACTCCTCTGTTTTTAACATTCTGTCTAGGATTTTCACACCTACGACCCCCTAACCGCACCTGCGGAACCGCTTTTGAGGTGCAATTTCCACTTCTGCGGAAGCCACTTGGTTTCCCAAACTCCGCACTTGCGCTCCATCTCCCGCGTATGCGGAGTCGCTTCTGCGCTCCATCGCCCGCACCTGCGGAACATACCTCTCCCTCAACTCCGCATCTACGGAGCCTCGCTCGCACCTGGGGGTCGTAGATGCGGTTAATTCCCTCGCACCTGCGCCCTGCCCAACCCAACTCCACTTCTGCGTAAAACGAGCTGCATCTGCGGCACCGCACCTGGGGCCAATTCTTCGCAGGTGCGATCACACCAGAAGACAGAAATTTTCCAGATTTCTTCTAAGTCTGATTTTGATCCGTTAACCATCTGAATTTCACCCGAGGCCCCGGGACCTCAACCAAATACACCAACAAGTCCTAAAACATCATACGAACTTAATCGAGCCTTCAAATCACATCAAACAATGCTAAAATCATTAATCATATCCCAATTCAAGTCTAATGAACTTTGAAACTTCCAATTTCTACAAACGTTGCCGGAACCTATCAAATCAAGTCCAATTGACCTTAAATTTTGCACACAAGTCATAATGACATAACATACCTATTTAAATTTTCAGAATGGGATTTCGACCCCGATATCAAAAAGTCAACCCCCTGGTCAAACTTTCCAAAAATTTGACTTTTGTCATTTCAAGCCTAATTCCACTGCGGACCTCCAAATAATATTCCGGACACGTTCCTAAGTCCAAAATTACCATACGGAGCTATTAGAATCATCACAATTCGAATCCTAAGTTGTTTACACATAAGTCAATATCTGGTCAACTTTTTCAATTTAAGTTTTCAATATGAGACTAAGTGTCTCATTTCACTCCGAAATCCTTCCGGACCTGACCAACTAACCCGGTAAGTCATAAAACAACTGTAAAGAATAAATTGAGCAGTAAATGGAGGAACGGGGTTATAATACTCAAAACGACCGGCCGAGTCGATACATTCTCCCCCTCTTAAACAAACGTTCATCCTCGAACGGGTTTGGAATCATACTTGGAGTCTCAAATAGGTGTGGATATTTGCTCCGCATCTCCTGCTTAATCTCCAAAGTAGATTCTCCAACTAGCTGGCCTCTCCACTGTACCTTCACTGATGCTATATTCTTTGACCTCAGCTTTCGAACCTATGGGTCTAAAATAGCCACCGGCTCCACATCATAAGTCAAATTACCGTCCAGCTGCATTGTACTGAAATCCAAAATATGAGACGGATCCCCGACATAGTTTCGGAGCATGGACACATGGAACACTGGATGAACACCTGATAGACTAGGTGGCAAAGCGAGTTCATAAGCCACCTCTCCAATCTTCTTAAGTATCTCAAAATGCCCAATATATCGAGGACTCAACTTGCCCTTCTTACCGAACCTCAACACACCCTTCATGGGTGAAATCTTGAGCAGAATCTTCTCCCCAACCATGTAAGCAACATCACATACCTTCCGGTCAACATAACTCTTCTGTCTAGACTGCGCCGTGCGAAGCCGCTCCTGAATCAATTTAACTTTCTCCAAAGCATCCTGAACCAAATCAGTACCCAATTGTCTAGTCTCACCCGACTCAAACTAATCCACCGGAGACCGACACTGTCTCCCATATAAAGCCTCATACGGAGCCATCTGAATGCTCAATTGGTAGCTGTTATTGTAAGCAAACTCTGCTAGTGGCAGAAACTGATCCCAAGAACTCCCAAAATCAATGACACAAGCACGTACCATATCCTCCAATATCTGAATAGTGCGCTCGGACTATCCGTCCGTATGAGGGTGAAATGTTGTACTCAACTAAACCTGTGTGCCCAATTCTCGCTGCACCGCTCTTCAAAACTGTGATGTAAACTGTGTGCCCCGATCTGAAATGATGGACACTGGCACACCATGTAGGCGAACAATCTCACAGATATAAATCTCAGCCAACCGCTCCGAAGAATAATTAGTACCAACTAGAATAAAATGCGTTGGTCAACCGATCCATAATCACCCAAACAACATCAATCTTCCTCAAGGTTCGTGGAAGCCCAACTACGAAAACCATGGTAATACGCTCCCATTTCCACTCCGAAATTTCAAGTCTCTGAAGCAATCCTCCCGGTCTCTGATGTTCATACTTCACATGATGACAATTTAAGCACCGAGCTACAAACCCAACTATATCTTTCTTCTTTCACCTCCACCAATAGTGCTGCCTCAAATCCCGATACATCTTCGCGGCACCTGGATGAATGAAGTACCACGAACTGTGAGCTTCTTGGTAGAATCAACTCACGCAAACCATCTACATTAGGCACACATAGCCTGCCCTGCATCCGTAATACACCGTCATTTCCAATAGTGATTTCCTTGGCATCACTGTGCTGAACCGTGTCCTTAAGGACAAACAGATGGGGACCATCATACTGGCGCTCTCTGATGCAATCATATAAAGAAGACCAAGAAACCACATAAGCCAAAACTAGATTCGGCTCAGAAACATCCAATCTAACAAACTGGTTAGCCAGGGCCTGAACATCCAAGGCTAAAGGCCTCTCTGCTACCGGTAAGTATGTTATGCTTCCCAAACTCTCCTCTTTATGACTCAAGGCATTGGACACCACATTGGCCTTTCCGGGATGATAGAGAATGGTGATATCATAATCCTTAAGCAACTCCAACCATCTCCTCTGCCATAAATTAAGATTCTTCTATTTAAACAGATGTTGTAGACTCCGGTGATCGGTATAAACCTCATAATGGACACCGTACAAATAATGTTGTCAAATCTTCAAGGCATGAACAATAGCTGCTAACTCAAGGTCGTGGACTAGATAATTCTTCTCATGCACCTTTAACTGTCTGGATGCATAGGCAATCATCCTACCGTCTTGCATCAACACTGTGCCGAGACCAATACGTGACGCATCACAATACACAATATTAGACTCTGAATCTATAGGCAACACCAATACTGGGGTTGTAGTCAAATTTATCTTGAGCTTCTAAAAGCTCTCTTCACACTCATCTGACCACCTGAACAGAGCACCTTTCTGGGTCAATTTACTCATAAGAGATGCAATAGACGAGAAAACTCCGAATCTCAGTAACTGAAGATGGCCAAGGCCAACTCTGAACTGCCTCTATTTTCTTCGGATCCACCTTAATCCCTTCACTGGACACTATGTGTCCCAAGAATGCCACCGAACTAAGCCAGAATTCACATTTAGAGAATTTGGCATATAGTGTCTCCTCTCTCAGCCTCTGCAATACAATACACAAGTGATGTGCATGCTCCCCCTGCCTATGTGAGTACACCAGGATATCATCAATAAATACCACGACAAATGAGTCAAGATACGGCTGGAATACACTACTCATCAGGTGCGTAAATGTTGTTGGGGCATTGGTTAGCCCAAATGACATCACAAGAAATTCATAGTGACCATAACGAGTCCTGAATACCGTCTTTAGAATATTCGAATCCCGAATTTTCAACTGGTGATACCCAGATCTCAAATCAATTTTGAAGAATACCCTCGCTCCCTGAAGTTGGTTAAATAAATCATCAATACGCGGAAAAGGATACTTATTCTTGATTGTAACTTTGTTCAACTGCCTGTAATCGATACACATACGCATAGTACCATATTTCTTTTTAACAAACAGAACCAGTGCACCCCAAGGCGATACACTAGGCCTAATAAACCCCTTATTAAGAAGTTCCTGAAGTTGCTCTTTCAATTCATTTAACTCAGCTGGTGCCATACAATACGAAGGAATAGAAATGGGCTGAGTGCCCTGCACTAAGTCAATACCGAAATCAATATCCCTATCGGGCGGCATACCCGGCAGGTCTGCAGGATATACATTTGGAAAGTCTCTCATTACCGGTACTAAATCAATAGTAGGAGTATCTACATCAACATCTCTCACAAAAGCCAAATATGATAAATACCCCTTCCCAACCATACGTTGGGCTTTCAAATAAGAAATTACCCTGCTGGGAACATGATCTAGAGAACCTCTCCATTCGACCTTCGGCAACTCTGGTATCGCCAACGTCACAGTTTTTGCATGACAGTCCAGAATAGCATGACATGGAGACAACCAATCCATACCCATGATTACATCGAAATCAACCATACTGAGCAATAAAAGATCAACTCTAGTCTCCAGTCCCCAATGGTTACCACACAAGACCGATATACACGATCCATAATAATAGTATCGCCCACCGGTGTAGATACACGAGCAGGTGAAACTAAGGACAAACAGGGCATATCTAAATAATGAGTAAAGTACGATGATACATACGAATAAGTAGAACCAGGGTCAAATGATATAGAAGATTCCCTGTGGCACACTGAGACAATACCTGTGATCACTGCATCTGAGGCAACGACATCTGGCCTGGCAGGAAAAATATAGAATCGGTCCTGGCCGCCACCTGATCGGCCTCCCCCTCTTAGGCGACCCCTAGCTGACTGACCCTCACCCCGAGCTGGCTGGGCGGGTGGCAAAGTAACTAGTGCTGAAGTCATAGTCTGACTCATCTGCTGCACTGGACCTCCCGAGCGACGAGGACACTGTCTCCACATATGCCCAAATTCCCCGCACTTAAAGCAGCTCCCAGGTACTGGTGGTGGTGCGGACCGAATCGGGCCCCGAGAACCAAAATAACTGCTAGAAGCACCCGGTGCAAATAAACCCTGAACTGAAGAGGCACGGGATAAACTCTGGGCTGGGAGGGCATTGAGATATGACTAGCCCTGATGAGAACTATATGAACCATGGCCGGATGACGCACCACGGTGAACTGGACGACCCGTCTGAACGTGTCTATAAGAACAACCCCTACCGCGATAAATCTGACCCCCTGAAGGAACACCACTGAAATCACCTGGACCACGAGGCCTCTTGTCCTCCCTCTCTCCACGTTCCTGACTACGAACCATCTCTATCTGCCGAGCAATGTCAACTACCTCATCAAAAGTAGCACCAGATACTCTCTCTCGAGTCATAAGTAACTGTAGTTGATATGTGAGGCCATCAATGAACCTCCTAATCCTATCCCTATCAGTGGGAACTAACCAAACTGCATGACGAGCCAACTCAGAAAATCTCATCTCGCACTACGTCACAGACATGCCATCCTAACGTAACTTCTCAAACTGTATGCGCAGCTCCTCTCTGCGAGACTGCTGCACGAACTTCTCAAAAAAGAGAACGGAGAACTCCTTCCATGTAAGTGGTACTGCACCAACTAGCCTGCGCCTCTTATAAGCCTCCCACCATTTGAAGGCAGCTCCAGAAAACTGAAAAGTAGTGAACGAGACCCCACTGGTCTCCAAAATACCCGTTGTCCGAAGAATCCACTGGCACTTATCCAGAAAACCCTAAGTATTAGCTAACTCATCATCGCTAAATGATGGAGGTCGAAGCCTCCCAAATCTCTCAAGTCTCTTCTACTCATCATCTGCCATAACGGGGACTTCCGGGACCTGAACTACTGCAGCCGGTTGGGCTGGTAGTTCCCCCAATATCTGAAGTCCATGTACTACCTGATCTGGAGTATGGGCTACAGGGGTACTGCTACCTCCCCAGCCTGAGAAGTGGAAGGTGTGGCCTGAGCCGAAACCACCTGAGCAAGACCAGTGCAAACTGTCAATATTTGGGCCAAATTCTCCTGAAGGCCTGGAATCTCAATGGGCATAACTGGTGCCTGAGTTGGTCCTATCGACTCAGCTATATCTAGAATCTGCTCCTGAGCTTTAGCAACTGATGGTACTACAGGTGCTGGTCCAACTGTGGTACGAGCTACACCTTGACCTCTACCTCGGCCCCGTCCTCTACCACGACCCCGGCCTCTCGCGACCCTAGCTGGTGGCACTGGTGGATGACCGTACGGTCCGGTAGTATGTGTTCTCATCATCTGTGAGAGAATAGAATAACATAATTTTAGTTTTTCTGGAATCAACAAGTTCGCATGATAGAATACAAGAAAATAAAATTTTTTAAGGGTTCGGCAGCCTCCCGAAGATAAGTACAGGCGTCTCCGTACCGATCCACAAGACTCTACTAAACCTGCTCATGACTCGTGAGACCTATGTAACCTAGGCTCTAATACCAACCTATCACGACCCAAAATATCACTTGTCGTGATGGTGCCTATCTCAATACTAGACAAGCCGACATTCTCAATAAAATACCATATCTTTGAAATTTGAAAACATAATATTTAAATTTAAGAGTAAATCCCACAAACATAGATATAAACACTCCCAAAATCTGGTGTCACTGATTACATGAGCATGTATACATTACAAGTATGGGAAACCCCGTCTATAATAATTTGGTACCAAATACAATAAATAAAGGATAGGGAAGGAGAGACAAGGTCTGTGAAACATAACAACTACCTCCGAATCTCCTGAAAATCATTTGTGTGAAAAAATCAACACCCATTGTGTCCAGGGTCACCTGGATTTGCACACGAAGTGCAGGGTGTAGTCTGAGTACAACCAACTCAGTAAGTAACAATAATAAATAATGAACTGAAAGTAGTGACTAGCTTCTCAGCTAAGTCCAAATATAGTACTTTCCAACATAAAAGGGTAGACATGCTCTCAAGTTCAACATTTAAAATTTCATAGTAATTTCATATCAAATTTGACTGAAACAGAAAATAATATTTTTCCAAAATTTCTAAAATAATGATATATGACAACTGAAATGCAGTAAATAATGAAATCAATGCATCATCTCAGAGTAACAGTCACTCATTCCTCCCATTCACTCCAACCTTACAGTCACTCTTTCCTCACAGTCATTCATTCCTTACAGTCACTCAGCATTTGGCACTCGGCACTCGCACTCAGTAGGTACCTGCGCTCATTGGGGGTGTGTACAGACTCCGGAGGGGCTTCTTCAGCCCAAGCGCTATATCAAGCCAATCATGGCATATAACAATAAAACATGTTGCGGCGTGCAACCCGATCCCATAAATATCCTCACAATTAGGCACCCAGTCTCACTCAATCATCAACCTCTCCAGTCTCTCGGGCTCTCAAAAATTATGATGAGCAGCCCAACAACAATGATATGATGGATTAATAATGAATAAGAGAGACTGAGGTAATAATGTGTAAATAAAACTGTGACTGAGTACAAAACATCAATTTAGCATATAATTCCACAAGTACATGACATTTGTGGGTCCCAACAGTGTAAACATATGATTTAAACATGATTCATAGATCAATTTCTCTAATACGGGAAAAGATATATGGATATCAACAGATTATTCAACTATACAGTTCCATGGAATTTGACCAAGTCATAATTCCTAAGGTGCACGCCCACACGTCCGTCACCTAGCATGCACGTCACCTCAAAACCAATCACATAATACATAATCCGGGGTTTCATACCCTCAGGACCAAATTTAGAACTGTTACTTATCTCAAACCGTGTAATTCTTTATTCTGTAATGTCTTTGCCTCGTGAATTGGCCTCCAAAATCCTCGAATCTAGCCACAAATAATTCGATTCAGTCAATAAAATTTATTGGAATTAATTCCATAAGAAAATATTTATTTTCCAACAAAATCCGAAATTTAGCTCAAAAATTATCCGTGGGACCCACGTCTCGGAACCAGACAAAAGTTACAAAATCTGAAAGCCCATTCAACCACGAGTCTAATCATACCAATTTTACCAAAATCCGACCTCAACACGACCTCCAAATCTTCAAATCTTATTTTCAAATCCCTAAGTTCAAATCCCCAATTTACACCTCAAAAACATATCTAGTCGGATTATTCGATGATAATTCAATATTATGGAGTTTAAATGATCACAAGTTACTTACCTCAAGATTTCCTATGATTTCTCGCTCAAAATTTGCCTCACCCGCTTTTGGAAATGTCAAAAATGACAAAATCTCGGACTATTCTGTTTTTAACATTCTGTCCAGGATTTTTGCACCTGCGACCCCTTAACCGCACCTGCGAAATCGCTTTTGCGGTGCAATTTCTGCTTCTGCAGAAGCCACTTGGTTTCCCATACTCCGCACCTATGCTCCATCTCCCGCACCTGCGGAGCCGCTTTTACGCTCCATCACTCGCACCTGCGGAACATGCCTCTCCCTCAACTCCGCATCTGCGGAGCCTCGCTCGCACCTGCGGGCTCGCAGATGCGGTTAACTCCCTCGCACTAGCGCCCTGCCCAGGCCAGCCCAACTCCGCTTCTGCGTAAAAAGAGCCGCATCTGTGGCACCGTAACTGCGGCCAATTACCTCGCATGTGTGATCATACCAGAAGACAGAAATTTTCCACATTTCTTCTAAGTCCGAATTTGATCCGTTAACCATCCGAAACTCACCTAAGGCTCCCGGGAAATCAACCAAATATACCAACAAGTCCTAAAACATCATACGAACTTAGTCGAGCCTTCAAATCATATCAAACAATGCTAAAATTACGAATCATACCCCAATTCAAGCCTAATGAACTTTGTAACTTCCAATTTCTACAAATGACGCCGGAACTTATCAAATCAAGTCCGATTGACCTTAAATTTTGCACACAAGTCATAAATGACATAACAAACCTATTAAAATTTTTAGAATGGGATTTTGACCCCGATATCAAAAAGTCAACCCCCGGACAAACTTCCCAAAAATTCGACTTTCGCCATTTCAAGCCTAATTCAACTACGGACCTCCAAATAAATTTTCGGACACGCTCCTAAGTCCAAAATCATCATACAGAGCTATTGAAATTATCAAAATTAGAATTTGGGTTCGTTTACACATATGTCAATATCTGGTCAACTTTTTCAACTTAAGTTTTTAATTATAAGACTAAGTATCTCATTTCACTCCGAAATCCTTCCGGACCCAAACCAACTAACCCAGTAACTGTAAAAAAATAACTTGAGCAGTAAATAGGAGAACGTGATTATAATACTCAAAACGACCGGCCGGATCGTTACACTAACTTTTGTATAAGCACCTTAAATTGTATGATCTTAACTTTGCTTAACTGCGTTGACCAGAGTATCTTGATGAGTCCAATCTGAAGTAAGTTATGTGCCATGAGTGTTTGAGTTTTGTGTATTCTGTGCATTGCATTTGATATCTAGAACTTGCCCCATGTGTTTGCAAAGTGAAATAGTAGTTTTGTTCAGTCTTGGAAGTGATTTAGGCATTTCTTTGTTGAGCCAGATATATGTGTTTACCCATAAATTAATATGTATCTTAGTTAACCCCATTTGAGCCTATAATCTTGTTTCTTTAGCAACCACATTACAAGCATTTCCCATTTGTTTGAATTGACCATCTATTTGAACCAGTTACCTCTCGTGAGCACTTGAAATTGTATGAACTTTGTAAAAGTTGAAGTGTGAGGTGGTTGGTTTGGCGTTTTAGTGGAACTATTGAACTAAGGAGAAAGGTGCACCATTTTGAAAAAGAAAGAGCCAATTGAATTGAAAAAGAAAAAATATAAGTGTATGATAGTGAAATATATTCCTTGATAGTGGTTACATGATGTAATTGTGCTTAAAGAAGTAGGGAGTTAATGTACATTGATGTGAAGGTGGAGTTATGGTTTGACATAAGTGTGGGGTTTTGAACGGTCAATGTATGTATTAAAGGGTTTAGGGAGGTGTAGTCAATATATCCAAATATATCCTACCTGTCTTGCAGCCTACATTACAGCCAATTAAAGTCCTACTTGATCCTTGACTGAATGAGCTCGATTAGTTGAGTAGTACAAAACGGGCAAGCCTATGGTGCATCTTTTGTGGCATATAAATGTAGTTTCTGAAAGTGAGTGAATTCTTTCTAACTTGAGTTCCTAATTGTTCTTAATTTCTATTGTGTGTGGAACTACTCTCTTTTATTGTGTGAGGGCACTTAATTCATGAAGGAAAGGTAATGTTTGACCTCTATGTTAGAGTAAGTGAATGGGTTATAAATAATGTGTGGTGCTTTTGAGTCAATTGTTGAGGCTAGGATATTACACTATTGCGCTTAGTTTATTTTAAATATTCTTGGTATGATGAGTTAGGGGAGTTGTTTAAAAAGGCCATGTCATTATAAAGTGTAGTTTGATTGCTCGAGGACGAGCAATGGTTTAAGTGTGGGGTGTTGATGGTAGGCTATAATCCCGTATTTTAGTCGCTTATTGCACTCTAATTCACTGCACTTTACTTATGTTGAGTTTTAATTAGGCGTGTTTTGCATTTATTGTGTGTTTTATGCCCTGTAGGAATAATTCCGATCTATGTAGATGTTGTGGCATGAATTCATGTTATTTAGGAGTTTTGAAGTCTGAGTAAAAGCCTAAGGGTTAAGTTGGGATCGTGTTCGAGGATCAACGGATGATAATGCACTTTAAGAACGAAACAAAGATTCCAGCAGGCATACTGCGCATTGTCCAATAAAATTCACATAACATTTTGCTCATAAATGCTTTTGGGCTCCACAACATATCATTGGAAATCTATTTAAAAGGGCTACAACTTTCATGTTTTACGTGTTTTCAAATTCCCAACTTGGGGCAGAACAATGTGCAAAATGCGCGACCAAGTGCTCGATCGCGCATATCCTGTTTGGGAAAAGTCCTATTTTGCTAAGAAAGGATAGTTTCATCCGAGATTTATTTTGGGGCGGATTAAATACCCCAAAACACCATTTTTGACACACTTTTGACATACCTTAGACCTAGGGAAGTTAAGGAGAAGCAAGAGCACAAGGATTTCATCCTTCCTTGCTCACTCAAGATCCGGGTTTGGATTGTTTTTATGTTTTCCTCTATTTTTGTTTCATTTGTGAAGAACTCATCCATGTACATGGAGTAGAACCATTTGGGTTTTGATGGATTTGGTGTATTGATGGTTGTTTGAGGATTATAACTCTATGTTTATGTATTTGAATCATTTTTGGAAGATTTAATTGTTGTATCTATATTCACTTGTTCTTGTAATCGAAAAAGGCATAACTTATGATATATTTGCACTATGTTGTTGGTTGAGTTCATAGATTCTTCTAAGTAATCAAAAGAGTCTAGTTGAATCCTTGATTAAACCTAGTTAGGAGGATAATCGAAAGAGGCTCTCCTAAAGACCAATCCATTACAAATTCTTGCATATCTTCACCGAGCTTAAATTGGTTAGTATTGTGAGGTTGAAACTTAATCGAGAAAGGAGTTTCTACTAAACATTTGTACTGATAATTAAGTGAATTCAAGAGACTCGTTTGAACATTAGAAGTGAATTATCTAGAGTTAGATCCCAAACAATTATCTTGCACCTATCCTATCAACCCATATTTTCACCCATTGATAACTTCCTTGTTTACCTTTGTTGAGATTGTCATTAGTCAATAGTTTATGTTCTTATTTAGTTTCAATTCTTAATTGTATAAATATCCATTGTTGATCCTTCTGGATAACAATCGAGCTACGAACTACTAGAATACTGTTTAAATCTAATTCCTGTGGAGACGATAATTATACTATACTATCTTTGACCAGCAAGCAGAATTTGAGCGTGTGTTTTGCGCTCGTCAATAACTAATGCATGCATTACTTATTCCTGCATAACTAATACCTGTATAACTCTAACCGGTAACCAAATGGCCCCTTAGTCTTTGACTAACTACACGTGCGACACTTGACAACTCACTCATGATTTTGCATAATTTGTTCATGTTCTTGCTATGCCAAGTCAACCTTACTATACTAAAGATCACTACGGGAATGTTAGAACACAAGAGAATTGCAAAAAGAAGCTTTTGTATTAGAGAGAACTTGATTGTTTTGCTTGGTGAGTTATAAATGAATAACCCCTTTTATATACTAGTTTCATAGGGGCTAGTGAGTAAATAATTATTATTACACAAGGCCCTTATTATTTACAAGTAAGTCCCTTCTCTAGAATATTCTACATAGCTAGAATCTTCTAAGGATTTTTCTAGTAATTCTATAGGGTTCTAAGGTCCTCCATGAGAAATCTCCATATATCTCTAAATCCTTCCCACATGTACTAGTCTATTTCATATGTAAGCTTCCATATGGTAAAAATATATGCCAAATGGTACCTACGTGGCATGATGATGTGGCAGGTCATAATATTCTCCCCCACCTAATTTTGTGCTGCCCTCGGCACAAAGCATCGACACGTACACGCGCACCTCGCCTTGGCATCGCCGGAGATCTTTGTCCATTAGTCATGATGCTCTATGGAGTGGTTCGCCTTCCCATGTCACAAGGTACTGGTCACCTTTTCGTTTGTACTTTGGACGGCTAGCAATGATGGCCTCGATCCTCCGCACATCGGATGCCTCTCCTTGCTCTTGGCCGGAATCTCCTCATGACTCGACCAACTCTAGCAGCTTCTCAAGCATCGGGTCTTATCTTACATTCCCTATTTGGCTGCCCTCCGTGATCCCAGCCTTGCTAGAAAACTTGACCCCTCTACTTGGTGCCTCGTCTAAGTCCGATAGCGTGCCATCACTTTGTAACTCGTCATCCTCTTCAACTATGTCCGCCCAACGTTTCTTGCTACCATCATGCTCCATTTGCATGGCTCCAAGATAGGCTTTATAATCTCCTACTTTCAGCTTATATTCCACCCGCATCCCTCCAATGCAGGCGATCACTCATGTGTTATCCTTGTGTGCCTGAGTAAAGTTCTCGTTCATTGCTTCAAGCTTCCCCAACTCTGGGCATTCCCTTGCTCGATGTGATCCTTTACAGAAGTAACACCCTCCCTTTGGCATGTACTCGCTACTGTTTTCTAGCCCATTTCCGTTTCTATTGGACCCCAATCCGTTATGGGATAGCCCCTTGCCATTGCCCTTGTATACCTCGGCTATGCCTTTCCCGTTGTCTTTGTCATGATCTCCCCCACCCCTATCGACGTTGCCTTATTTGGACTTGGCAAGCTTCATCTTAAAGTCAGCAAGCGACTCGGCTACCGTTATGGCCTCGTCCACATTGGCTACTTGATGTCTTCTTAACTCCTGCTTTGCCCAATTTCGCAACCCATCCATGAAGTAGAAGAGGGAATCTTCCTCGGATAATGACGGGATTTGCAGCATTAAGGTATTCTCCAGAATTGTGGCCGTCTGTCGGAGCTCCCTTAGCTTCCGCCTAGCCTCATACACCACATTCATCGGGAATAATTTCTTCTTCAACTCCTTTTTAAACTGTTCCCACGTCTCAATCTTGCATAGTCTTTTTTTTTCATGTTGGCACACTTCTGACGCCATCCCAGCACGACAACCTCGGACAAGTACATTGAGGCGTTGCGCATCTTAACAACATCATCATCCTCCTTGACTATCTCAAAGTGCTTGGCCAATCTCCAAAGTAAGTCGTCCACCTTGTATGCGTCCCTGCACCGACATACTCCTTTTGCTTAGGGACTTTCACATTTTTTCCTTTTGCGAGTACCACGCCCATGATAATTCATAGTACTATATTTTTGTCAATATCATTCTCAATTTGGTCTTCTGCTCTTAAAAGTGTGTCCACATCTTATGGATCTCGCTTGATACAATGGTTCTACTTTTAACAATCTCATGTAAGTGAAGTGCTTACTTTGCTTACTAAGTTTCCATTAATGTTAAAGAGTGCAAAGGCTGGCTAGAGTTTGGACTAATGCTACACGTGACATGTCTAGAAAATGTTCTAAAATTTTCATACGTCATGCCTCCAAGAAGTAGGAGTGGCTTTCCTATAGATTTTGTTAAAAAATAAAACTATGAACTTTTTAAACACATTAATTAACAAGCTAAAAAAATGATAAATCCTAAGCTCCACTATCATGATATTTAATCCATGTTCGATATCAAAATTTATAGTGTTAGTTGCTTTTATTCAGCCGATGATACGTTTAAGGGAAAATTACGCAACATATCAAATATATACACTGTGTTTACTATTTGTAGCTATACTTTCAGCAAATTTACCATTAGTGACTATATTTTAATTTAATAGCAAATCCATAAAATAAAAAATTAATTGTTTTGAACTAAAACAAGAGAGCAACAAGCTCTTGTAGCTCAATTAATTAGAGCGCCCGCTTAGTTAGCGGATGTCTTGAGTTCGACTATCATCAACAAGAGCATTTTATTTTTTTGTATATCTGTAACGAATACAGTCAATACAGTTTGTATCCTTTGTATACACTCATGTATACAGTCGATATAAATTGTATCCTTATATAAGTTGTATCCTTTGTATTTCGCTTTTGTTATAGTTGGTTGCGCGAACAAATACATGTTTTACAAGTTGTAATCGTTGCGTGGATGAATACCATTGACACATGCTGTATTTGTTGAGCGTTTGAATATAATTAATACAAATCGGTAATAAGTGAACATTAGTTACGAATAGTAATTATGCAAATTTTAGTTAATAGGCTCTAAACTATAGTACTTTATCAAATTGACCATATGAATCGAATTGCCATATATATGATAATGAGTTTAAGTTCAGTGTG
This sequence comes from Nicotiana tabacum, assembly GCF_000715075.1. Classification (NCBI taxonomy): domain Eukaryota; kingdom Viridiplantae; phylum Streptophyta; class Magnoliopsida; order Solanales; family Solanaceae; genus Nicotiana; species Nicotiana tabacum. The sequence continues at coordinate 131,048,780 of NC_134098.1, forward strand.
AAAAATATTTACATAATCATGTCACATATTTGATTACTACTTAACTTTAAATATCTACATAAATATTAATTAATTGATAATTTGATAAAAATAATAACTATCCACATATAGAATAAACAGATTTTACAATGTCACTACGTATAACTTAAATGCTACCACGATAAGTCAAAGTTCTCAGCCTTTGATATCGTTTACCTTCCCGCTTATTACTACTATTGCTCCCTCCGTTTCAATTTATGTGAGCTTATTTCCTTTGTAGTTCGTGCCAAAAAGAATGACCTCTTTTCTTATTTGGAAACAATTTACCTTTATGCAATGATTTATAGCCACATAAAATATATGTGCTAATTTTACACCACAAGTTCAAAAGTTTTCTTTTTTTTTTTTAAATTTCGTGCCCAATCAAATGAGGTTTACATAAATTAAAACGGAGGGAGTATTATATATTAAAAAGGGAGAATGAGAGGAGCTTCCGGTTAAAGTGAATTTACAAAAAACCAAATCATTTTAGTTTATTCTTTTAGTTGTCCTAATACAAATTGAGGTACATCCGGTTATATTTTGGATCGGAAGGGGTACTTTGGAAATTTCAGTGCTTTGTGCTTCTGTACCTGAAAAACGACAGCTGTTCACTCAAAATTTTATGGTCCGTTGCTTGAGTTGCCATTATACATTTTGGTAATTAAGGAAACTTTGCAGGCCCTTAAAAGTTAAAAGTGTACAAAATGTTATACATCACTCTTCGCTTTGCATGTGATGTTAAGTCAAAAATTACCACGTGAACTACCAACATGTGCACGTACTTTTTCTTTTGGCGACATTGCAACACAGTTATATTTCAACCTCTCATTTTAATTGGAAACATAAAATAATTGAGTAATAATAATACAGAATTGTCACGACCCAATTTTTCCTCTGTTGGGTATCGTTATGACACCTAATCTTAGAGACTAAGTAAGCCTAACATTTACTGAATAACAATAATAAAAAATAATATCTAACAACTTTTGAAATAAAAATCTCTATAAAATTTTCAATTCCCAAAACCGGTAGTACAAGTCATAAGCTCTATAGAGTTTGCTACAAATTTCTAAATACAATTGTTCAGAAATAAGAATAAACAGTGCAAAACGAAAACTTAAAGGTGACTCTGAAACCTGCGAACGCAGCAGGAGATTTACCTTGAGTCTCCACAGCAACGACTCACACAACTGCTAACGAACAAATACCTGGATCTGCACAAAATGTGCAGAAGTGTAGAATGAGCACACCACAACGGTGCCCAATACGTATCAAGACTAACCTCGGTGGAGTAGTGATGAGGAACAGTCAAGACACTCATTGGTCTAATAAACTGAACAAGTATAGGTATATGAATAGCAGAAATATGATATCTACATAAAGACTATGCAATATGGCTCACAATACAGTAATGGCAATAAGAAAGGAAACAACAAGTATCAGCGGAACACAATAAAAATGAAACAGAAAAGTGAATGGAACAGAACCTAAATCCGGAATCACAAATACAATAAGGACAAGTAATAACTCAGCAACTACAACCGTGTTTACATCAGGTTTTAGTCATCAAACTCCGCAAGGTACCGAACGTTGGACAAATCAAAACTCACGGGTCTCAATACCTGAACCCTAACACTTGGCATCTTGTGCCCTCATTCCACCTCATAACCGCATTGACGACTCGCGTGCCAAATATAGCCATTCTCACATAGAAGGCAAATAAGCAAGGGTGTACGTCTATACTCAACAATATCAAGAAAATCTCTTATCCTATAAGAGTGCTTAACTACGTGTATGCTTGTGCCAGTGTCCTAACATAGTTCATACCAGTTAGTGAGCATAAGGGAAAAGAACAGACATCACGTAGAATGTTTTCTCATAACTTTCACAAGAAAAAGCTCACACAGGTAAGTGTACCACTACACAAATATCAACAACAAGAATGCCCCCGGGCCATCACAATCATCACAAATCAATCCCTCCCACAACCCACCTTGTCTCACCATGTGTGCAATAGTAAAGTAAATACCCGCTTGTCTCGCCACACGTGTATAATAATGTTCTCACCTTGTCTCGCCACATGCGCAACCCCCCTCCTCCCCCACACATATATATATCCTGCCTTGTCACGCCGCATGTGCAAATATCAATAGTAACAATAGCACAACAGAAACTTCGTGCAACCCCATAACAACAACCGCATGGCAGAAACCTCGTGCATCACAATAACAACAACCGCACAACAGAAAACTCATGCATCACCACAATAAGTACAACATCAACAATGATAATAATATAAGGATACGACAAATACGTCAACTCAGAAATTCCAGAACTCAAGAAAATAGAGGAACTAATTCACAAGGTGTAGCCACAATAGAAAACGCTAGTCATAATAAGAACAACTCAACAAGAAAGGAAATATTATGTAACAACGGTTCACAATGTACAGTTCGACAACTAGGGAGCTAACACAAGACCAATAATTCTAAATAAGGACAAGTCAACTAAAATATAGGACATCTAACTTCTTTTAAGGTTGGGCAATTAAGAGAGAGATACAACAACTTCAATTAAGGATAAGCAGTATAAGGATAATCATTTGCCTCAATTAAGGATGAACAATTAGAGAAGAGATAATTATAATTTCAGATAAAGATAAGCAGATAGGGAAAAGACAACACAACAATAGAAGAAACAACAATTTCAGTTAAGGCACATATGAATCAAATGAACAACAAGAGTGGATCATGAAGCAATTAATTTCAATTAAAGCAGGTAGAAGTGAAAATGGAAATTAAGAAACGTAATCGTAATGAGAACAACTGCATATTTAATGAATATAAGGACGTAAGAATCCCTAAAAGGCCAATTTTTCACAAATGAGTCTGGGCACGTACTCATCACCTCATGTACACGGAATACAATTAGCATAGAAGACTCAAATCCTAAGGGGTAGTTCCCCCACACGAAGTTAAGCAAGATACTTACCTCAAAGAAGATAAACCGATACTCAAAAATGAACTTCTCGGGTGAAATGACCTCTGGACGGCTCAAATCTAACCAACATAACTTCAAAGCACAAATAAAACTCATAAGAAATTATTCCGCACCATAAAGCCTCAATCTTTATCAAAATCTAAAAATCGGTCCAAAAGTCGACCCCCGGGCCCGCACCTCGGAAACCGACAAATTTCACAAAACCCGAACACCCATTTCGATATGAGTTCAACCATACTAAAATTATCAAATTCCGATACCAATTCGTCCCTCAAATCATGATTTTTCATTTTGGAAATTTTCTTCAAAAACCTCACTTTTCCCCAACTCAAAGCACAAATTAAATGATAAAAACAAATCATGGAATATAATAAATTCTAGGTGAAGAACACTTACCCAATCGATTTGCTTGTAAAACCCACAAGGAATCGCTCAAAACCGAGCTCTATAACTTAAGATATGATAAAAATGGCCTAACCCTAGATTTGAAAATCTTATATTCTGCCCATGTCTTTAAGCATCGCGAACGCGGAAGAACAATCGCGTTCGCGAAGAAGAAAAAAAAAAGCTGCTCAATTGTGCTTCGCGTACGCGACAACACGTTCGCAAATGCGTAGAGGAAAAGTCTAATGGGCCAACGACTACTCTTCGTGAACGCGTGAAGTAGTACGTGAACGTGAAGAGTGGAATGGCATAGCTACGTGAACGCGATGAAGGAAAAGGTTGGCTTCCGCAATCGCGGAATGAGGAATGCGAACACGAAGAATAAATATTCCCTCCTCCAAAGTTACTCTTCGCGAATGCGGAGGAGCAGACGCGAACGCGAAGGAGAAAACCAGATGACAGATATCAGCATTTCAAAAATAGAAGCAAATGGGTCGTAGCCCATCCGCAACACACCCGAGGCCCATGTGACCCTGTCTAAACATACAAACAAGTTTCATAACCTAACACAGACTCGCTCGGGGTCTCACATCACATCAAACAATGACTAAACTACGAATCGAACCAAGAATCAAACTTATGATGTCAAATTTTGCAGGCAAGTCCCAAATAACATAATAGAGTTGTTCCAACTCTTGGAATCACATTCCGACCCCGATATCAAAGAGTCCACTTCCGGTCCAAATCTCCAAAAAATTTACTTTTGCCATTTCAAGCCTAAATGAGCTACAGACCTCCGAAACACAATCCAAACAAGCCCCTAAGTCCAAAATCACCTAACGGAGCTAACGGAGCTAACAGAACCGACGGAACTCCATTCTGGAGTTGTCTTTACACAGTTCCGACTATGGTCAAAATCTTAAGACTTAAGCTTCCGTTTTAGGGAATAAGTATCCCAAATCACTCCGAATCATCCGGTAACTGAACTCGACCATGCACTCAAGTCAATACACATAATACGAAGCTGCTCAGGTCCTTATGCTACCGATGGGGACATAAATTCTCAAAACGACCGCCCGGGTCATTACATTCTCCCCCTCTTAAACAAGCATTTGTCTTCGAACGTGCCAAGAATCACCTCGAAGTCTTCAAATTACTGAAAGCACATATCCAACATACATCTGCGGGTGAATCCACGTCACCCCAATCCACATAAGCCTAGCGACACCATCTCAACTGTAATTTATCCTTTTACCAACACCGATAAGCCTGAGAGTCAAAATTCTCACCTTCCATTTATCTTCAAAAGACCCGATTCTAAATCCATAACCGGTATCAGTCTCAACCAACTGTAACAACTCATGCCTACACCCACAAGGTACGACCACGCAACAAGACACATTACACATAGGCCCATAATAACATTTCTGATCACAATAGCTGTTCGTAATCAAAACCAGCACCGACAATTAGCCTCATATCTGTTAGAACCCTGTTTCAAACCTCCACAACACTGACAACGATGCACGAAACATGAAGACCTCTTAACTATACATCCAAATCAACAAGTCACAACTAACACCATCGGGCACACATCCCGCAAGCTAAAACTCAAGAAGCACAGAATGAAAATGACTGAATATGTAAAGAGAAACACATAAAGGAAATATTAAACAAGCCCGACAGGTGCAACTCTCTAACAATACCATAATACGAATCAATTCAAAAGGAAAAATCAAAGTACATGAACAAATCATAAGGATCTCATCCTGGTATAACCTTCTACCGCGGCACGCAGCCCGACTCAAACACATCAAATCACATGGAATCGCGAGGGTCTCACCCTCAACTCTGAATCATAAGTTGAATACACATCATACCAATGTAAATCTTCCACTAACTCAATTATGCCAATAAAATCACAACACTTACTGAACTCTCACCCCGATAGAGTATCAAATCACAAATCGTAACCAAATTACTCAGGAATCACATTAAACCTGCCATAATAGACAACATGAATTCACTTCTAGCCTCGAAACGCTCAATAATGAATAGAAACAAACGATAGACATGGGCTACCACTAATAGAGTCTCCAATAGGGAAAACACATATACAGAATACTAAGTCATGAACTCACCCATAGGTTGAACTCCAAATAGGGGAACTCGCCCCAATAAGCAGAACCGAATCAAAATATGAATGGTGCCCCTATGTAACAATTCAAAAGCATACCTGTATGACATCATCTGGCGTAGTGGCCTCAAGCCTACTATATGAAACACATCAACGGGTCGGGCCTTCCCCTCTTGGGTGCCCGTACTCGTCTGAATACTCCGTTGTGACACACCTGTCCGGAGTCTAGGACAATCTCTCACCCTATGTCTGGTATCTCCACACTTGAAGCAACCTCTATGTTGACATGGCCGTGGAAACTGTGCAGTACAGGTACTCTGAGACTCATGAGCACCTGATACACTATGCGAAACCTAAAGTGCAAACTAAACTGGCTGATCTACAAAATCTCTACCATGTCGTACCCTACCTCCAAAATAAGGACCAATGGATCTCTCCTGTCTACGAGGCCTCCTCGCCTCCATGTCCTCTCTCTCCTGATCTCGCATGTACTTTCTCTGATGGCCTCGCATGTCCTCTCTCTCCTGATCCCATATGCCCTCTACACGGCGAGTGATCCCTACCACCTACTGAAACAAAATATCTGACTCTAACTCCTGAGCCATGCTGAACCGAATATCATGCCTGAGTCCCTCAATGAATCTACGGACACGCTCTCTAACTGTGGTGACCAAAGCAGGTGCATGCCTGGCCAAATCACTGAATCTCACGGCATACTCTAATACTGACATAGTGCCCTGGCGCAGCCGCTCAAACTCAGCGCGCCATGCATCTCGAAGGGACTGAGGTACAAACTCTCTTAGGAACATCTCTAAAAACTGAACCCATGTAAGTGAAGCTGACTCGGCCGGACTACCCAGCTCATATGCCCGCCACCACTGATAAGCCGCTCCCTTAAGCTGGAACGTAGTAAAAGCAACCCCACTCATCTCAACAATACCCATAGTGCGGAGAATGCGATGGCACTCCTCTAGAAAACCCTGTGCACCCTCTGAAGCCAAACCACTAAAAGTAGGAGGGTCATATTTCTTGAACCTTACAAGTCTAAGCTGCTCTTCCTCAGATGTTGCTGCCCTGACCATGGGCTGAACTGGAACCACATGTTGTGTCACCATGACACCTGGAACCTGACCAACGTGGACTCGCTGCTCTGAAGTATGGGAGGTGGGAGTCTGAGTCCCTCCCCCGGTCTGTCAAGTAGCTGGTGCAACCAAAATCAACCCCACCTTAGCCAATGTACAAAACATGCTCAGGAATTGTGCTAAGGTCTCCTGAAGTCCGGGGGTCACAGCAGGCGCCTCCGGTACCTGCCCCCCAACTGGAACTACTGGAGGCTCCTCAACTGCTGATCAGATAGGTGCCCTAGATGCGACACGTGCTCCTCGTCGGCCTCTGCCTCTACCCCTAGCGACATCTGCTCCGGGGGTAACGTCATCAGGAACTGCAGCTCATGTCCTCACCATCTGTGAGAGAATGGCATGATAAAATTTCAAACTTCAAGATTAATGAACTCGCACGATAGGAATGAAGGAAGTGAAACTATCATAATAGTTCCTTAGCCTCTCGAAGATATGTATAGATGTCTCCATACTGATCCGCAAGACTCTACTAAACTCGCTTATGACTCGTAATACCTATGAACCTAGAACTCTGATACCAACTTGTCACGACCCAATTTTCCCTCCGTTGGGTATCGTGATGGCACCTAGTCTTAGAGACTAGGTAAGCCTAACATTTAACAACAATAAGAAATAATATCTAACAACTTTTGAAATAGAAATCTCTATAAAATTTACAATTCCCAAAACCGGTAGTACAAGTCATAAACTCTACAGAGTTTGCTACAAATTTCTAAATACAACTGTTCAGAAATAAGACTAAATAGTGCAAAACAAAAACTTGAAGGTGACTCTGAAGCCTGCGAACGCAGCAGTAGGTTTACCTTGAGTCTCCACAGCAACGACCCGCACATCTGCTAACGAACAAATACATGGATCTGCATAGAAATGTGCAGAAGTATAGAATGAGCATACCACAACGGTGCCCAGTATGTATCAAGACTAACCTCAGTGGAGTAGTGATGATGAACAATCAAGACACCCACTGGTCTAATAAACTGAACAAGTATAAGTATATGAACAACAGAAATATGATATCTACATTAAGACTATACAATATAGCTCACAATACAGTAATGGCAATAAGAAAGGAAGCAACAAGTGTCACGACCCAAAATCCAACTAGTCGTGATAGCACCTAACCCAACCCGCTAAGTAAGCCAATTACCAATTATCCAATTCCAATGAAATTAATAAGGCAATTAATTAAAAGAAAATATCTAAAACCAATACATTTCCCCAAGAACTGGTAGTACAAATCATTAGCTTCTAAGAATAGAGTTTGCAAAGCTAGTATGATGTAAGTACATCATCTGTTTGAAAAGTACATAAACAGAGTTTTATGAATCTAATACTACCATGAACAAGAGGCAGCTACAACCGAAATGCAGGTATATCTTCAGATCCAGCTCCCAACGAACACAGCAACATCAGCAGCCAACATCTACACGCAAGGTGCAGAAGTGTAGTATGAGTACAACCGACCCCATGTACTCAATAAGTAACAAACCTAACCTTAGGTTAAAAGTAGTGACGAGCTTGTACCAAGGTCGAGTCCAACCTTTAATAACCAACAATAGTTCATAACAACTTAAACAAGTAATACCAGAAGTAACTCAACAATCAAATGCTTAGCAAAAACATGATTTCTGAAAATAGTTCTGCCTTTCAAGTACATCAATGAAAACCCAAATCGTTTACTGGAGTTGCCAAAAATATGAATAAGTTTGAAAATAATAATTATTCCCAAAATCCAATCTATAATAAATAAGATGTCTCATTTTTCTTTCCAGATAACCAGTGTAAAACAAATGCATCACCATGCCCATCTGCCAATATGTGTGAGAAATCATGAATGATGTAATATCGTACAACATGAGGAAAAATACATCTCTATGTCTGTATGTCATATGTGCATGTCAATGCAATGTATCTCAGAGATGAACTCATATGCATACTCTCAGAGTATCAATTCACTCAGTCCTCCCAATCACTCAGTCCTCTCAGTCACTCAGTCCTCACAGTCACTTAATCCTCACAGTCACTCAATCCTCCCAATCGCTCGGCACTCGGCACTCGCACTTAGTAGGTACCTGCGCTTACTGGGGGTGTGTACAGACTCCGGAGAGGCTCCTTCAGCCCAAGCGCTATAATCTGCAAGGACAACTCATGTGCTGCACAGACAACTCACGTGCTATAGTATCAATATTTGTATCCGCACGGATAACTCACGTGCTATAATAATCCAATCTAGCCTGTTGCGGTGTGCAGCCCGATCCCATAATAATAAGGTATAAAAAGCCAATATGGACTGCTGCGGCGTTCAGCTCGATCCCATAAGTATCCTCAAAATCATGCCCTCGGCCTCACTAAGTCATCAATCTCTCCAGTCTCTCTCTCTCATGGGCTCACAATGTCATGAAAATAACCTGAAAATGATGATATGATAGTATCAATGAATAACAACAGAGACTGAGATATGATATGTAATGACATGAATATGACTGATTATAAATTTTCAATTTAAAATAAATAATTCACATCAATATGACCTTTGTGGATCCCAATAATACTGGAACATAGCCTCAACATGATTTTTAATATGATTCTCAGCTCAATTTCTTTAGCACATAAAACTACATAGAAAATGCCAAGATTATTTGACTACAAAATTCCACAGAAATAATTATGTCACAATTTCCATGGTGCACGCCCACACGCCCGTAACCTAGCATGTGCATCACCTCCCAAGAATTCACATAATACATATATTCAGGTTTCATACCCTCAGCTCCAAGATTAGAAGAGTTACTTACCTCGAACAAGACGAATCCAATTCCGAGCAAGATAAAAATGCTCGAGAAATTCCATTCTGCGCGTATCAACTCCTGAACTGCTCGAATCTAGCCACAATAAATTTGATTTAGTCCACACAATTTATAGGAATTAATTCCATATCAAAATACTAATATTTTCCCACAAAATCCAAAATTACACTCCAAAAATCGCCCGTAGGGCCCACGTCTCGAAATTCGACGAAACTCACAAAATCCGATAACCCATCCAATTACAAGTTCAACCATACTAATTTCACTCAAATACGACATCAACTCGACCCTCAAATTTTCAAATTAAACCAAGAGGGTTTTCACAATTTTCCAACATAATTCACTAATTAAATGTTAAAAACAATCATGGATTCGGGTAATTTGATCAATATTGAGTTAAGAACACTTACCCCGTTGTTTTCCTTGAAAAACTCCCGAAAATCGCCTCTTCCCGAGCTCCAATCCGTCAAAAATGGAAAAATAGGACTAAGTCCCATTTTAAGAACTTACACTTCACTGCCCGGGCTTTTCTTCTTCGTGAACGCGGTCAGTGCCTCGCGTACGCGAATCACAAAATTGTTCCCATCCAAATTCATCCTTCGCGAACGCGACAAACCCCTCGCATTCGTGAAGCACAAAGTGCCTCTGCCTCAATGCCTTCTATGCGAACGCGCTCAACCAATCGTGAACGCGATGCTTCATTTTCCCTCACTACGCGAACGCATAGACCAATTGCCCGGGGTCCTCAGCTGCTTCCTCTCTTCTTCGTGAACACGTAACACCTCTCGCATTCGTGATGCACACCCTACCCACCCTTCGCGAACGCGTCCTTCTCTTCGCGAACGCGTCCTTCTCTTATTGCCAGCCTCTCAGTTTCTCTTCGCGAACGCGAGGCTCCACTCGGGAACGCATGAAGGAAACTAGATGGTGTATCAGAAAAATTCCAGCAAAGTTCCAAGCCCAAAATCTAACCCGTTAACCATCCGATACTTACCCGAGGCCCCCGCGACCTCAACCAATTACACCAAAAAGTGCTAAAACATACCACAAACTTACTCAAGGCCTCAAATCACATCAAACAACATCAAAACGACAAATCATACCCCAATTCAAAATCTATGAACTTTGAACTTTCAAATTCTATATCTTGTGCCGAAACACATCAAATTAATCCGGAATGACTTCAAATTTTGCACACAAGTCACATTTTACATAACGAAGCTATTCAAATTTCCAGAATTGGATTTCGACCCTGATATCAAAAAGTTAACCCCTCGGTCAAACTTCCCAAAAATTCAACTTTCACCATTTCAAGCCTAATTCCACTACGAACCTCCATATTATTTTCCAGGAACGCTCCTAAGTCCAAAATCGCCATACGGAGCTATTGGAATCATCAGAATTCAATTCCGAGGTCGTTTACACATAAGTGAACATCCGATCAGCTTTTCCAACTTAAGTTTTTAATTATGAGACTAAGTGTCTCATTTCACTCCGAAATCCTTCCAGACCCGAACCAACTAACCCGATAAGTCATATATTAACTGTAAGGCATAAATTAAGCGGTAAATGGGGGAACGGGGCTGTAATGCTCAAAACAACCAGCTGGGTCGTTACATTCTCCACCACTTAAACATACGTTCGTCTTCAAACGTGCTAAGAGTTGTTTCCAAGCCATCAAATCACTATTTCGTATTACCACGCACGTACCTAGGGGTGATCCCACGTCACCCTATTCCACATAGGCCTGACAACACAATACAACTGAAGATCCTTAATTTAACCATAACCCAAAAACCTTGGAATTCAATTCCCAACCTTCAGAATTTCTTTTCAAGACACGAATCTTACATTTACACACTGTATGAGTCTGAACAAGCTACATCGAGCTATAACTATAATCACCTAGCATATTACATAACTCGCCCACTTGTAGCACTATTCTCGATCACAGTAACTACTCCAGAACCAACCCGGTACTGATATTAATCCCCATATCAAACAAAACCTTCGTACACTGCTGATAATGAAAGAAACACGCCGAAATCTCATGAACCCTTATCAGATCAACAAGTCATGGAGCTCTCTCGCCCCAACTATAACCATAATCACTTCCTAAGCTGACTTTCAATATTATACTCCCGAATATACCGTAATCAAACCTGATAGTACCCATTCTTGATCCAATGACCTTATATTATTAAACACAACTATTCCACAAACACGCCACATCAATATAACTCCAGCCACCACTGCGCAATTTGTGTACCCAAATTTGGGATATGTCTCAAGGAAGAGAACCATATTGCAAGTTCAACAAGCACCACAACAACCACAATGTTACAACCAACTCCTCAAATTTCGTGAAGAGGATAATCGTAGGCGCATGTGCACAATTGTAGAGAAAGAAAATTAATGAATCAGATAAATTAGCATAGAAATAAAATTCCCACACACGACACAGACAACTCACGTGCCAATAATATAAATCGCCCGGCATGGTCACAGGCCTTCAGTCCCAACATATCATACATGTGAAATTAAACAAGTACACTTGTATATGATAATGAAATAAGATTCTCATGCTCATGGACTAGTATAAATAACACGTCATAGTGTAAGCATGTGCAAAGTCTGCTATCACACTTCAAATCGGCAATTTAACGCAGAAATAGTAACTACCCCGTTTATTCGGGGAATTAGCCTCTTTGTAACCTCAAGTGTAGCTCTGATAGTTCTCAACAAAGGTAAGAATATGAGAAACGTTATAACTTTACGCTTAACAATCAACTCTAGGCATATCATAGCCTAAGCATTCTTTCGAGTATAAATACCTGCCCCAATGCCCGCGCATTGGCTCAAACCTCACATATATGCACACTTATAGCACATAGCTATCACAAATAATTAACACAACTAGTGCATCCACTGAGTTAAAATAAAATACTCACCTCAAATAGGCCGCAACCCGAAACAATATATTTCTGAGAACTCCCAATCTCCAAATTCATCGAATACATGAATCACCGTAACTGATCCCAACTCCAGCACTAAAATGACTAACACATCTTCCATTCACGATAATCCCATGAGGAATACTTTCATAATTCTTCTGTGCCACATAACAATAATTTGAATATCAGCAGTCTATCAATCAGGTGAGTACTGTAATACCGATGAACATCTGTAAGTCAAAACACAATGCGCCTTCTGAAATGTGCACCCTTCTTAGGAATTATCAAGCAGTTATAACATTTATCGAAATATCTAAAATTGACCATGTTGTCCAACATTCGTTACCTTCTCTTCAAGACTAAACTGTCACCTTGTACATGTAAATCCTAATCCCGCACTACACATCATATCTATTATACCATCATGTGGCAGGCACAAGAATCCCATTATCAACTCTGAGTCACCAGCAAATTACATACCAGGTTAGTTAGAAACCTTCCTCTTGCTTCTTTCCAGGAGGAAATTACAATACACAACATATTTCCCACACTAGTAGAAAATATCCGGTTCAAACCATGGTAGAAACCATCAAGAACACTTTTAAATCCATCTGCACATAACCAAGCTATTAGAACTAAATTCCTCTAATTTGACCAAACCACGTAGGTCACCAAAACCTATGAATATTACCGCCAAAACATCTGTAGAGTCTCACTGTGATGACCCAAAAGGTCATCTTATGTTTTAGAACTCAAATCTGCGCTCTTAAGACTTTAAAATCTCATTTTTACCCTCCTCGATTTGCGTGCACAATCCGGGCAGGTTTCCGGAAAGTTTTTATGTTAAAAACTAATGAAAATAAGAATTATTACCTTAAAAGTAGATTTTAGTTGACTTCGGTCAACATTTTTGGTAAACGGCCCCGGATCCATGCTTTGACGGTTGTAGGTCCGTATCAAATTATGGGACCTGGGCGTATGCTCGGAATCGAATTCGAAGGTCCCTAGCTTGAGTTATGAATTTTTGATGAAAATGAAAAGTTTGAAAATTATTTGTTTTTAAGAATTGAATGATATTTGGCATTGTCAGTATCGAGTCCGTATTTTGGTTCCGGATCTCGGTACAGGTTCATTATGATATTTAAGACATGTCTGTGAAATTTGGTGAGAAACGGAGTTGATTTGACGTGATTCGGACGTCCAGTTGAGAAAATAGAAATTTTAAAGTGTTCTTGAGAATTTCATTTGATTTGGTTCTTAATTTAGAGTTCTAGGTGTTATTTTGGCAATTTGATCATGCGAGCAGGTTCGTATGATGTTTTTAGACTTGCGTGCATGTTTGGTTTGGAGCCCCGAGGGCTCGGGTGCCATTTGGGCGATGCGCGAGTTGAGTTCAAACCTCAACAAGGCTATTGGTGCACTAAATCTGGTGTTCCCGCACCTGCGAGCCGTTGGTCGCAGGTGCGAGCGATAGCCCCGCAGATGCGACCCAGGCCTGGACTTTATTTTTCCGCAGATGCGGACTTTTCTCGTTAGAAGTGGAACCCTGTCCGCAGGTGCGGTCCCAGTTGGCCCAGTTCTTTTCCGCAGAAGCGCGCATCCCATCCGCACGTGCGGATGCGCAGGTGCGACCAAAGCACCGCAGGTGCGAAGGTCGCTGGGCAGTGAGTTCATTTAATTCGGACTCCAGCCATTTTTCTTCTCGTTTTCAAAAGGATAGGAGGCCTAGGGCAATTTTTCAAAGACATTTTCTTCCCCAAATCATAGGTAAGTGTTCCTTAACTCGTTTCTTTCAATCTTTTACTTCATATTATTTGAATTCAACCTAAAATCTAGAGTTTTCATGGTAGAATTAGGGGTTAGGGTAGAAACTAGGTATTTCTGGAATTTGGGGATTTAGACCTCGATTTGAGGTCAGATTCCAAAACTAATTACATATTCGGGCTCGGGGGTGAATGGTTAAAAGGATTTTGGTCCGAACCTCGGGTTTTGACCAAGCAGGCCCGGGGTTGATTTTTCGACTTTTTGGAGGAAAATTTTGGAAATTTAATTTATGAAATATAATTGATTCCTTTAGCAATATTTGATATTATTGAGTCATTTTTGAATAGATACGAGTGGTTTAGAGGTGAATTCCAAAGGAAAAGCTGTGATTTAGAATTAAGTGGCCTTCGGAGCAAGGTAAGTGTTGTGTCTAACTTTGGCTTGAGGGAATAGGTATTGTGTGAGTATTTGCTAAATTTTTTGTTGTTGAATACGATGTATAGTTGAGGTGATGAGCATCTATACGTTGTGGTCGAGTTATAGCATGCGAGTGAAATTCCATTTCTTGCAAATTTGTAGTCTTAAATCTTGTTATCTATGCTTATTGTTGTTGTTGAAATATTGGGAGACTTGTATTCGATTCCACCAAGGTCGATAAAATTATGAATATTGATTTGAGGTTGAGATGTTAAATTGTGAAAGTAATCATTGATGAAATATTGATTTCTTGCGAAACTTCTCTCTATCCGTTGTTATTGATTCTGCGAAGTGTGAGGAAGAGTGTAAAGCATGAAGGGTGATGCCGTGCATGATTTATTTATATTGTGAGGAAGAGTGTAAAGCACGAAGGATGATGCCGTGCATGGTTTATTTATATTGTGAGGAAGAGTGTAAAGCACGAAGGGTGATGTCGTGCATGAATTATTTATATTGTGAGGAAGAGAGTAAAAGCACGAAGGGTGATGTCGTGCAGTCTTATTTGTTACTTGGTGAGGTTGAGAGTAAAAGCACAAAGGGTGATGCCGTGTTGTTTTCCTTGCTGTCTTAATTGCTCAATTTGTTTAAGGATTTCCGGTTTAATTCTGTCTTTTCATTATTCTCACTCTTTATGTTGTATTCCCCCACTGTATGTTCCCCTCCCATTATTTCTGCATTATTTCTTTATTTACTGTTGTTGCCACTAGCATGATTATACTGTTCAAGTTATATGTGGGTGTCTTGTCCTAGCCTCGTCACTACTTCGCCGAGGTTAGGCTCGACACTTACCAGTACATGGGGTCGGGTGTACTGATGCTGCACTCTGCACTTTTTGTGCAGATTTTGATACCGGCTCAGGTTTATCGAGATTTGCTATTGGTTCGCCGTCCGGAGACTCAAGGTAGATCTGTCGGCGTTTACAGACCTTGAAGTCCCCGTCTATCTTTTATCTCCTACTGTTTTCTTTCATTCAGACAGTTGTATTTCTTTCAGGATATTACTTGTAGTAAATTCTAGAATGCTCGTGAATTGTGACTCTAGATCCGGGTGGTAGTAGTTAATACAGATTTATGATATTCCGCACTTATTATATTTCATCTTAGTTAATTATTGTTACTTACTGAATGAAAATAAGGAATTGGTTAATGATTCTCTAACGTTGGCTTGCCTAGCAAGTGAAATGTTAGGCGCCATCACGGTCCCGTCGGTGGGAAATTTTGGGTCGTGACACTCACCATATCATAAATACCTCTATAAATACCATAACCAAAACACCCACTCTGAAAATACCTTATTTGAGTCTAAGTCCGTTTCATTCACCTTCCTGATACCAAAATATAAAATTCATAATGATATACAAAATGCCACAAGTCTCGACACCATCCAACTTAAATCTGAGATTTTAGCCATAAACAAATCCTCCAAAAATTCTCAATTGTTACATATTAATCTTGAATCCATTAGAACTTTCTCGAGAGTCGCCCCCCTTGTTCAAATCCAAATTACACTGCCCAAATGGGCCAAAAGATATGTGCTCCATTAGCACAACAACACTCAAAGAAGTAACTCTACTTTAATAGCACCTATCAAATTCATTCTCCGTGCACACTACATCATTCACAAATATCAACTCACTCATCCCATGATTTTCCTATACTCATAAAGCGCAATATAACTCGTATCTAGAAATTTCCTTACTCGAGTCATTCTCGAACTCCACCTCTGCAAGTCATCACTGATTCCCAAGTATACTTTAGACCAAAACAAAAATTTGACACATACCCATGAATTGATTTGTTTATAGTAGAATCCCCCACTTGGCTCAAAGCCGTAGATTAAAACACTTCATAACTCACAATACCCATACTTTATTACAGCCATAATACTACAGTCAGTCCAACGAAAATTCTTCTCAAGCTCATACAACGCCAACCATAAAATACCTCAATCATCCACTAAACTCGCATTTATTCTCTTGACAGTCAAGTCAACTTTCTCAACCAGCTTCAAATTCAAATTTGTAACGACCCGACTTGTCGTTTTAAGAATTTAAGCCCTGTCTGGCAGCATACGGCCCTAGGTAGCTTCTTATTATATGTATTGACTTACGTGCGTGATTGAATTCAGTTATCGGATGATTCAGAGTGATTTGGGATACTTGATCCCCAAAACGGAAGCTTAAGTCTTAGGATTTTTACCGTAGTCGGAACTGTGTGAAGACGACTCCAAAATAGAATTTTGATGATGTCAATAGCTTCATATGGTGATTATGGACTTAGGAGTGTGTCCGAAAAATTATTTGGAGGTCTGTAGAGGAATTTGGCTTGAAATGGCGAAAGATGAATTTTTGGGAAGTTTAATCGGGGGTTGACTTTTTGATATCAGGGCCGAAATCCGATTCTGGAAATTGGAATAGCTTCGTTATGTCAATTATGACTTGTGTGCAAATTTTGAAGTCATTTCAGATTGATTTGACGTGTTTAGGCACAAAATATAGAATTTGAAATTTCAAAGTTCATTAGGCTTGAATTTGGGCATGATTCGTGGCTTTGATGTTGTTTGATGTGATTTGATGCCTCGAGCAGGTTCGTGTTATGTATTGGGACTAGTTGGTACGATTGGACGGGGTCCCGGGGGCCTCGGGTTTGATTCGGGATGGTTCCGGACCAAGTTTGGGTGTTTTGATGCTGCTGGTTGCTGGTTCTGGTGTTGTTCTTCGCGTTCGTGGGGAGACTTTCGCGTTCGTGAAGAAGGATTTTGCTGCTGGGACTTTGTTCTTTGCGTTCGCGAAGAGGTTCTCGCGTTCGCGAAGAAGGAAATTTTGTTGTTCGTAGTCTGACTTTAGAGGCTCATATCTCGCAATCTATAAGGAATTTGAAGATGATCCAAAAATAAAAGTTGTATCCCTTTGTGTCTAGTTTTCAGAAAGGTAAACTATTTGTCATTTGGAATTGTGTATAAAAGGTTATGGTGGATATACTATAGGCTGTCCAGGAAGAGTTTGGAAATCTCTGTTGCACAGGGCTGATTCTGGAATCTTATATCTCGTAAACTATAAGGAATTGGGAGATGAGTAACAAATGAAAGTTATATTCCTTGGAGTCTAGTTTTCATTAAGTCAAACCATTCATAATTTGGAGTTTTGTACAAAAAGTTATGACAATTATACTAGAGGCTGTCTGAGAAGAGTTTGAAAATGACTTTTGAAGAATTTGTTCATCGCGAACGCGAGGGGGGTGTCGCGAACGCGAAGAACAGACCCCTGGGCAGCAGAATAAAGTCCAAATTCGTGTCATTCTTTCATTTTTGGACCAAGGAATCTCGGGTGAGGCGAGTTTTCGAGAGATTTTCAAGGAAAATATTGGGTAAGAATTCCTACTTGATTTTGGTTAAATTACATGAATCTATTGTTGTTTTTATCACTAAATTAGTGAATTGGGTTGAAAAATTTAGAAAATCCTCTTGGTTTAAATTTAAGATTTGGAGGTCGATTTGTTATTGGAATTCGATAAAATTGGTATGGTTGAACTCGTATCGGAATGGGTTTTCGGATTTCATGAAAATTATGTAGGGTTCCAAGAGGCGTGTCCCACGTTGACTTTTGTTGAATTTTTGGAATAAAATTTTAAGTCGACGTATTATTATTCGGAATTATTTTCGATGAATTTAATGAAGTTGTACAATTAATTTGGATAGATTTGAGCTGTTTGGAGTTCAATTCAAGCAAGAAGGCTATTTTGGAATATCGGCCTAACTTCAAAAAGGTAAGTGTCTTGCCTAACCACGAGTGGGGGAATTACCCCTTAGGCATCGAGTATTATGTGTCGTTTGTGAAATGTGAAAACCCGTGTACGCGAGGTGACGAGTACGTACTCGGGCTTGTATATGCAAAATATATTGGGTTTAAGTCTTAGACATATTGTGTAGTAAATTAGATAATTGTTGGCATTTATTTAATCATCTATTTGCCATGCCTAAATCCTTGTTGGTTGAACTTGTTTTTATATAACAATTTGATGTGATTGTTATTTGAATATTTATGTAATTCCGTGAGTTTGTTGGTTTGATAATTATAAGAATTTAATTTCATTTTGAATTTTTCATATGCAAATAATTAAGTAAGCAAGTTTAAGAAGAAGCGTTAATATAATTATCTAAATTTAGATTAATGAAGGCTTTGATTTATGCTGAATAATATCTATCTATGTTGATTGTTTTTGTGGTGTTATACACGTTGTGTGGAACCTTCAGCTATTTATTGTGAAATTTATTGATTTGGTTGTATTTTTGGAATTTGGTTGTGGCCATTGGGCAAATTGTGATATGAATTGATTTTATTATGTTGTCGTGATAAATTTTCGTATAAATTGTTGTGTTGTGTTAGTTGTTATTTTGAGGATATAAGGGTGGCATTTCACTATTGATATTATGTGGGTATAAGGGTGGTATTTCACTGTCATTGTATTTGTTTGAATATTGTCTAGGCGGAGCGATAAGGGTGGATATAGGAGCGATAAGGGTGGCAATAGGAGCGATAAGTGTGGCTATTGATATTGTCTGGGTGGAGCGATAAGGGTTTATATAGGAGTGATAAAGGTGGCAATAGGAGCAATACGGGTGGCTATTGTCAGGGACGATATGTGATGATGTGGGGTTGTGGTGTTGATAATTTTCATGTGATGTTGTGATTTTCTTATGTTTATTTTTATACCTTGTGCAGTTTGTCTTGTTGTTGGTAAATTGATAACAATCTAATTTATGTTGAAATTGAGAGCATGTGGCTATTGCCAGGCGGATTATAAAAATGAAATGTGGGCACGAGGTGCCGTGAGTAAATAATGAGGATATTTGGCACGTGAATTGTCCGTGCAGTTGTGATATAAAATGAGGGCACGAGGTGTCGGGGAAATATGATGATTTAATTATGGGCACGAGGTACCATGGAAATATGAAAGTGTGAGACCCGTATTTACGAAAAATATGAAAATGGGTTGAGACCCGTATTTTTATGATTATGAAATGAGGTGTCACATGATGACTTTTTAATTGGAAGATTATATTCAAAATATTTATTTGGGAGGATTTTTATTCAAAAAGAACTATATGAAAGAATTATATTTGAAAAATAATTATTTGAGAAAACTACATTTGAAAGAGAGTTATTTGGAAGAATTATATGTGAAGGATATTTATTTGAAAAACTTGAATTAATTGGGCGTACATGTATTTATTAATTGTTGAGTGATATTTATGGTATTCTTGTTGTCTTGCTGCGCATATCACTGGTTGTTTTATCCTGCCTTTATTGCTATCTGTTTCCTAGTATTTTGTATATTATATTGCACAGGTTATTAGACTAATGAGTGTCTTGACTGTACCTCATCTCTACTCCATTGAGGTTAGTCTTGATACTTACTGGGTACCGACCGTGGTGTACTCATACTACACTTCTGCACATTTTTGTGCAGAGCAAGGTATTGGAGATATCGGACTTGAGCAGAGTTAAAGCGGGATCATAAGGATTCAAGGTAGAGCTGCTTAGACGTCGCAATCCCTTGGAGTCTTTTCATTTCATTGTACTGTTAATTTGTAATCAAACAGTATTGTATATTCGGTCCTCATGATCATTCCATGTATTCAGTTAGAGTTCGTGACTCAGTACTACCATTCTTGGGAAGTTGCATATTCATATTTGTTCCGATGTCAGTTTTGATTATTTATTTAATTCAAAAAAAATGGCTACAAAATGTAATTGAAATCGGCTTACCTAGTCTTAGAGACTAGGTGTCATCACGATGCATGTGGTGGGATTTTGGGTCGTGACAAGTTGGTATCAGGATACTAGGTTCATAGGTTTTACGAGTCATAAACGAGTCTAGTAGAGTCTTGCGGATCGGTACAGAGACGTCTGTACTTATCTTCGAGAAGCTACAGAACTATTAGGAAATTTCCATTTCTTTCATTCCCGTCGTGCCGAATTTGTTGAATTTGGAATTTGAACCTTTGTATCTCCATTCTCTCACAGATGGCGAGAAAATGTGCTACTGGATTAGCTGAGCAGACATCCGCACATAATGCTAGGGCTGCAAGAGGCCAGGGCCGAGGTAGAGGTCGAGGAAGGGAACGTGTTGCGACTAAAGCACCTGTCAGAACAACAGTTGAGGAGCCTCCAGTAGCTCCAGTTGGGGGACAGGTACTGGAAGTACCTGTTGTTACCCCCGGACTTCAGGAGACTTTAGCACAGTTCTTGAGTATGCTTGTAACATTAACTCAGGCGGGATTGATCTCTGTTACACCAAATATTCCACAGATTGGGAGAGTAGCTCAGACTCCTATCACAACTCCAGAGTAGCAGGTTCACGTTGGTCAATTTCCGGGTATAGTACCGGTACAACCTGTTATTCCGGTTCGGCCTGAGGTCAGGCCCGAGGCATCAGAATAAGAACAAAAAAGACTTTAAAGGTTTAAGAAATATGATCCACCAACTTTCAGTGGCACAACTATAGAGGATGCCCAAGGATTTCTGGAAAATTGTCACCGTATTCTCCGCACCATAGGTATTGTGGGAGTGAGCGGAGTTGCCTTTACTAAATTTAAACTGTGAGGCGCAGTGTATCGCTGGTGGCAAATCTATGAAGAAGGTAGATCAGCCGATGCCGCACCACCAACTTGGGCTCAATTTTCGGAAATGTTCTTGAAAGAATTTGTTCCCCAGACTCTCAGAGATGAGTGGCTCACAGAGTTTGAACGGTTGCATCAGAGCACTATGACAGTGTTAGAATATGCTATCAGGTTCAGTGAACTAGCCCGTCATGCACCTATCTTGCTTCCTACAATCAGGGAGCGGGTCTGCAGATTCATTGAGGGGCTCGAATATGATATTAAAATATGCATGGCTCGAGAATTGCAAATTGATACTCCATTTCAACAAGTAGTGGAGATTGCAAGGAAGATTGAGGGTGTTTTAGGCGAGGAAAATGAGTCTAAGGAGGCCAAAAGGTCTCGAAGTTCTGGAGGGTTCAGTGGGTTAAACTCTTCAGCTAGAACCCATTATAGCGGAGGCTCGAGCAGTCGGTCAGCTCAGTCCGCACATCAGATTACTGGGAGTGCTCCAGTAAGTTCTTACAATGCACTACCGGCACGTGATTCCTATAATGATTATTTCAGTTATCCGGCACAGACTTAGTTCGAGCAGCCGCGACCTCAGAAGGGTTGTTATGAGTGTGGTGATTCTAGGCACATCATGAGAGATTGTCCCAGACTTGAGAGGGGTGGATTTCATCAGAGCACTCAAGCTACAAGCTTTATTGTCACGACCCAAAATTTCCCACCGATGGGACCCTGATGGTGCCTAATATTTCACTTGCTAGGCAAGCCAACGTTAGAGAATCTTTAAACCAATTCCTTATTTCCATTCAGTAAATAACAATAATTAACTAAGATGAAATATAATAAGTGCGGAATATTATAAAACTATATTAATTACTACCACCCGGATCTGGAGTCACAATTCACGAGCATTCTAGAATTTACTACAAGTAATAGTCTGAAAGAAATACAACTGTCTGAATGAAAGAAAACAGTAGGACATAAAAGATAGACTGGGACTTCAAGGTCTGTGAACGCCGACAGATCTACCTTGAGTCTCCGGACGGCGGACCAATAGCAAATCTCGATAAACCTGAGCCGATATCAAAATCTGCACAGAAAGTGCATAGTTCAGCATCAGTACAACCTACCCCATGTACTGGTAAGGTTTGAGCCTAACCTCGGCGAAGTAGTGACGAGGCTAGGACAAGACACCAAAATATAACCTGAACAGTATCATCATGCTAGTGGCAACAACAGTAAATAAAGAAATAACGCAAAAATAATGGGGAGGGGACATACAGTGGGGGAATACAATATAAAGAGTGAGAATAATGAAAAGACGGAATTTAACCGAAAATCCTTAAACAAACTGAGCAAATAAAACAACAAAGGAAAACTGCACAGTATCACCCTTCGTGCGTTTACTCTCAACCTCACAAAATAAATAAATAGAACGGCACAACATCATCCTACGTGCTTTTACTCTCGGCCTCACCAAATAAATAAATAGAACAACACGACATCACCCTCCGTGCTTTTACTCTCAACCTCACCGAATAAATAAATAGAACGGCACGGCATCACCCTTCGTGCTTTTACTCTCAACCTCACCAAATAAATAAATTGAACGGGACGACATCACCCTTCGTGCTTTTACTCTCAACCTCACAAAAAAAAAATAGAACGGCACGACATCACCCTTCGTGCTTTACACTCCTCATCACAAATCAGAGAATCAATAACAACGGATAGATAGGAGTATTACATAGAAACCAGTATTTTACCCATAATTAATAGCACAATGTAACCTCAACCTTGAATCAATATTCGAAAGTTACCAAATCTCAGTGAAACCAGATATAAGTCACCCAACATTTCAAATAACCCGCTAAGCATTCATAATAGAATTTAAGGCTACAAAATAAATAAGAATAGAATTTCACTCGCATACTATGACTCGACAACGACGCATAGATGCTAGTCACCTCACCTATACATCGTATTTAACAACCAAACACGTAGCAAATAAACACATAATACCTATTCCCTCAAGCCAAAGTTAGACACGACACTTACCTTGCTCCGAAGACCACTTATTTCTCAATCACAGCTTTTCCTTTGGAATTCACCTCCAAACCACTCATATCTATACAAAAATGACTCAATAACATCAAATATTGCTAAAGGAATCAATTATATTTCATAAATTAAATTTTCCAAATTTTCCTCCAAAAAGTCGAAAAATCGGCCCCGGGCCCGCTTGGTCAAAACCCGAGGTTCGAACCAAAATTCATTTACCCATTCACCCCTGAGCCCGAATATATAACTGGTTTTGGAATCCGACCTCAAATTGAGGTTTAAATCCCCAAATTTCCGAAATTCCTAGTTTCTACCCTAACCCCTAATTCTACCATGAAAACTCTAGATTTTAGGTTGATAATTCAAGAAATGTAATGGGTAATTGAAAGAAAATGGTTTAGAATCACTTACCAACACTTTGGGGAAGAAAATGACTCTTGAAAATCACCTCTACCCGTTTGGTTCTTGAAAAATATTGAAGAAATGGTTTAAACCCGTGTTTGATTTTGTTTTATGCACTGGGCGACGGTGTGCATCGCGTTCGCGAGGCCACTGTCGCGTTCGCGAAGGGTACTGGCTTCCAAGCCTTCACGTTCGCGATGGTTACTCCCCCTGGCCTTCACGTTCGCGAGACATTGCTCGCGTTCGCGATGAAGGAACGACCAACCCTCCCCCAGGTGTGCCTAACACTACGCGTTCGCGAGGAGCTGGTCGCGTTCGCAAAGGGTAACGCCCCCATCGCTTCGCATTCGCGACCAAGACTTCGCGTTCGCAAAGAAGAAAACTTCAGCTACCCAGTTTACTCTTCGCGTTTCCGAGAATACCTTCATGAACGCGAAGAAAGACCTGCCAGAAAACCTGCTATAGTAAAATACCAGATTTTCACAGTCCAAAACATCCCGTAGCCTATTTGAAACTCACCTGAGCCATCGGGGCTCCAAACCAAACATGCACACAAGTCTAAAAACATCATACAAACTTGCTCGCGCGATCAAATCGCCAAAATAATACCTAGAACTATGAATTTAGCACCAAATCAAATGAAATTCTTAAGAACACTTTAAAATTCATATCTTCTCAACTAGACGTCCG